>NC_060130.1:54324648-55560500 GCF_021461395.2 Schistocerca americana
TCTACCTACCTCTTACTTGGCAGATGTCTGTCTACCTGCTACCCCCTCGGAAGATAACGTTCTACCTACCACCCCTCGGAAGATGTCTGTCTACCAACCCTCCCAATCGGAGGATGTCTGTCTACCCATAAACCCCTCGGAAGGTGTCTGTCTACCTACTTGCCCCCAGAAGATGTTTGTCTACCTATGCCACACCACAGAATATGTCAGTCTACCGGCACCCCCGGAAGATGTCTGTCTACTTACCCTCCCACGGAACATGTCTGTCTACCTCCCCGCCCCCCCTCAGAAGATGTCAGTCTACCTACACCACATCATAAGGGGTCTGTCTACCCACCCCCCCCTCTTGGGAGATGCCTGTCTACCTATGCCCCCCCTCGGAAGATGTATGTCTAATTAACCCCTTTGGAAGATGTCTGTCTATCCACCCCCCCTTGGAAGATGTTTGTCGACCTAAGTTTACTTAGTCTACCTACCAAACCCCTCTGAAACGGTCTGCCTACCTACCACCCTCAGAAGATGTCAGTTTACCTACCCACTCTTGGAAGTCATCTGTCTACCTACCACCAAATCGGAAGAAGTCTGTCTCTCGTTAGATGTTTGTCTACCCCCTTCTCGGATGATATCTGTCTACCCCCCTCGGAAGAAGCCTCTCTACCCACCCTGGGAAGATACCTACCTACCCATACATTGAAAGACCCCTACCTACTCCTCCTTTGGTAGATGCCTACCTAACCCACCTCTGAAGATTATCCATCCAACCCCACCAAAGATGTCTATCTACCCCCTATTGGAAGAAGTCTATATACCCCACTTTCTCAGAAGATGTCCATCCACCTACTCCACCACTTGGAAGATATCCATCTAGCCCCCCTTCGGAAGATGTTTACCCCAGTCTCGGATGATGTCTGCAGCCCCCCAACTTTCAGAGGGTGTCTACCACCCACTCAGAAAGATATCTGTCTACCAACCCCCTCATCGAAAGATGTCTGTCTACATACCTGCTCTTGGAAGGGTTCTACACACCCTTGGAAGATGCTAATCTACCTCCCAGTCAGAAGATATCTATCTACCCATCCCACAGAAGACGTCTATCTACCCCCCCCCCCCCTCAGAAGATGTCTATCTATGCCCCACATTAGATATCCATCCACCCCCAGTTGGAAGATATAAATTTCCCCCCCCCCCCCCCAAATCGGAAGATGGCAGTCTACCTTCTCCCCTCAGAAGATGTCTCCACATCCACACCCCTTGGAAGATATCTGTCTGGGTACCTACCCCCTTCGGAAGATATCTGTCTACCTACCCCCCCTTGGAAGATGTATGTCTACCAAAAACCCCTCTGATGATATCTGTCTACCAACCCCCCTCTCGGAAGATATCTCTTTACATACCTCCCCTCAGAGAATGTCTACCTTCCTCAATCCCCCACTAGGAAGATGTCTGACCACCTAACTCCTTCCACAGAAGATGTCTGTCTATCTACACCTCCCCCTCGGAAGATGTCTATCTATCCCCCTCTCTCGATAGAAGCATCTCCACCTACACCAGCACTTGGAAGATGTCAATCCAGCCAACCCCTCTGAATATACACTCCTGGAAATTGAAATAAGAACACCGTGAATTCATTGTCCCAGGAAGGGGAAACTTTATTGACACATTCCTGGGGTCAGATACATCACATGATCACACTGACAGAACCACAGGCACATAGACACAGGCAACAGAGCATGCACAATGTCGGCACTAGTACAGTGTATATCCACCTTTCGCAGCAATGCAGGCTGCTATTCTCCCATGGAGACGATCGTAGAGATGCTGGATGTAGTCCTGTGGAATGGCTTGCCATGCTATTTCCACCTGGCGCCTCAGTTGGACCAGCGTTCGTGCTGGACGTGCAGACCGCGTGAGACGACGCTTCATCCAGTCCCAAACATGCTCAATGGGGGACAGATCCGGAGATCTTGCTGGCCAGGGTAGTTGACTTACACCTTCTAGAGCACGTTGGGTGGCACAGGATACATGCGGACGTGCATTGTCCTGTTGGAACAGCAAGTTCCCTTGTCGGTCTAGGAATGGTAGAACGATGGGTTCGATGACGGTTTGGATGTACCGTGCACTATTCAGTGTCCCCTCGACGATCACCAGTGGTGTACGGCCAGTGTAGGAGATCGCTCCCCACACCATGATGCCGGGTGTTGGCCCTGTGTGCCTCGGTCGTATGCAGTCCTGATTGTGGCGCTCACCTGCACGCCGCCAAACACGCATACGACCATCATTGGCACCAAGGCAGAAGCGACTCTCATCGCTGAAGACGACACGTCTCCATTCGTCCCTCCATTCACGCCTGTCGCGACACCACTGGAGGCGGGCTGCACGATGTTGGGGCGTGAGCGGAAGACGGCCTAACGGTGTGCGGGACCGTAGCCCAGCTTCACGGAGACGGTTGCGAATGGTCCTCGCCGATACCCCAGGAGCAACAGTGTCCCTAATTTGCTGGGAAGTGGCGGTGCGGTCCCCTACGGCACTGCGTAGGATCCTACGGTCTTGGCGTGCATCCGTGCGTCGCTGCGGTCCGGTCCCAGGTCGACGGGCACGTGCACCTTCCGCCGACCACTGGCGACAACATCGATGTACTGTGGAGACCTCACGCCCCACGTGTTGAGCAATTCGGCGGTACGTCCACCCGGCCTCCCGCGTGCCCACTATACGCCCTCGCTCAAAGTCCGTCAACTGCACACATGGTTCACCGTCACGCTGTCGTGGCATGCTACCAGTGTTAAAGACTGCGATGGAGCTCCGTATGCCACGGCAAACTGGCTGACACTGACGGCGGCGGTGCACAAATGCTGCGCAGCTAGCGCCATTCGACGGCCAACACCACGGTTCCTGGTGTGTCCGCTGTGCCGTGCGTGTGATCATTGCTTGTACAGCCCTCTCGCAGTGTCCGGAGCAAGTATGGTGGGTCTGATACACCGGTGTCAATGTGTTCTTTTTTCCATTTCCAGGAGTGTATTTTCCCCAGTCTCGGATGATGTCTACAGCCCCCAACCTTCGGACAGTGTCTACCACCCCCTCGAAAAGATGTTTGTATACCAACCCCCCTATCGGAAGATGTCTGTCTACCTACCCCCTCTCTGTAGATGTCTGTCTACCCCCTCTCGAAAGATGTCTGTCTATACCCCATTGGAAAATGACTATCTAAACCACCAGGCAGAAGATATCTCTCTACCTCACCATTCAGAAGATGACTAATAACACCTCCTTGTTAGATGTCTATCTACCCCACCCTCAGCAGACTATCTACACCCACCGGAAAATCTTTATCCCCACTTCAGAAGATGTCTACCCCCTGGAAGATGTCTATCAACCCCCCCTCTCACGGAAGATGTCTGTCTATCTACCTCCCTACTTCAGAAGTGATAGATATCTTCTGAGTGGGGAGGGAGTATGTAGACACACATTTTCCGAGGGCAGGGTAGGTATAAAGACATTGTCCGATGGGGGCGGAAGGTAGACAGACATTTCCCGAGGGGGGTTAAGGTAGACAGACATCTTCCGAGGGAGGGTAGGTTGACAGACATCTTCTGTGGGGTGGGAATGGTAGGCAGTCATCTTCCGATGGGGAGTGGGTGTGTAGACAGACATCTTCCGAGGGGAGAGGTAGGTAGACAGACATCTTCTGTGGAAAGGGTTAGGTAGCCAGACATCTTCTGAGGTAGGGTTTCTAGACAGACTTCTTCCAAAGGGGGGGTAGGTAGACTAACTTCTTCTGAGGGCAGGTAGGAGGACAAACATCTTCCTATTGGTGTAGGTACACAGATACCTTCCAAGGGTACATAGGTGACTGGCATCTTCCGAAGGGAGGTAGGTAGACAGTTATATTCCAAAGTGGGGGTGCATGTAGACTAACATCTTCCAAGGGGGGTAGGTAGACAAACACATCTAGAGGGGGATAGGTAGACAGACATCTTCCGAGGCATGGTAGGTAGACAGACATCTTCTGTGAAGGGTACAGGTAGACAGACATTTTCAGAGGGGACGTTATGTAGATAGATATCTTCCGAGTGGGGTGTCTAGATACACATCTTCAGAGGGGGGTTGATAGGCATCATCAAGGTGGGGTGAATAGGCATATTTCGTTTGTGGAGTGGGGTAGGTAGACAGACATTTTCCAAAGGGGGATTGGTAGATAGACATCTTCTGATGAGGGGTATGTAGACACACATCATTCAAGGGGGGTACGTAAACAGACATGTTCTGGTGGGTGGGGGGGGGGGTTGGTAGACAGACTTCTTCCAAGGATGGGGGGTTGGTAGACAGATATTTTCCAAGGTTGGTTTAGGTAGACAGACACCTTCTGATGAGGGGTAGGTAGACATACATCTTCCGAGGATTCGGGAGGTTGGTAGACAGACAGACATCTTCTAAGGTGAGGTAGGTAGACAGACAGCTTATAAGGGGGGGAGGAAGACAGACATTTTCCAAGAAGGGATTGTAGTTAGACAGAGTTCTTCCGAGAGGGGGTGTAGGTAGTCATGTATTTTCCGAGGCTGCGGGTATATAGACAGACATTGTCCTGCAGGTAGTTAGACAGATATCTTCCAATGGTAAACAGACCTCTTCCGAGGGAGGGTAGGTACACAGTCATCTTCAGATGGAGGGGGACAGGTAGACAGACATCTTCTGATGGTGGGATAGGTAGACAGAAATCTTCTGAGGCTTCATCTGAGGGGTGGTAGGTAGACATACATATTCCAAGTGGCAGTGGGTAGACAGACTTCCACTGAGGGAGCGGGGTCTAGGAAGACAGATTTCTTCTGAGGGGGGTAAGTAGGCAGATATCTTCTAAGGTTGGGTATCTAGACAGGCATCTTCTGAGGGAAGGTGGTGTGTAGACAGATATCTTCCCAGGGGGGGGGGGGTAGGTAAACAGACATCTTGCGAGGGGGGGTGATAGGCATCTTCCAGGGAGGGGTAGATAGGCATCTTCCGTGGATGGTGGAGCGTAGGTTGTCAGACATTTTCCAAACGGGGGTAGACTGTCTAGTCAATTTCCAACATCTTCTGATTGTGGCGGGTTGGTAGAGAGACTTCTTCTGAGTAGTATGTAGACAGACATCTTCTGTGTGGGGGTGTAGGTAGACTGACATCTTCCGAGGGGGCTAGGTAGACAGATATATTCAGAGGGGGATAGGTAGAGAGATATCTTCCAAGGGGGGTTGAGTAGAAAGATACACATATTTTGAGGAGGGGGTTAGGTAGGAAGTCATTTTCCGAGGGAAAGTAATTAAACAGACATCTTACATCGGCATGGTAGATAGAGAGGCATCTTCTGTAGTGGGGGGGGGGGGCAGGTAGACTGACTTCTTCCGTGTGGTTGGTAGACAATCGTCTTCTGAGGGGGGATTGGGTAGACAGACATATTCCGAGGGTGAGCAGATAGACAGACATCTTCTTAGGGGTTTTATACATATTCAGAATGGGGGTTAGACAACTTCCAAGAGGGGTAGGAAGACAGACATCCTTGGAGAGGGGTGGTAGACAACATCTTCCGAGGGGGGATAAATAGACTTACATCTTCCTAGGGGTTGGGGTAGGTAGACAGACATCTTCCGAGACGGGGGCTAGACATCCTTGAAGAGCGGTGGGTAGATATCTTCCGAGATGGGGGGTAGATAGATTTCTTCCATGGGGAGGATAGATAGACGTCTTCCGATTAGAGGTATTTAGACAGACATCTTCTGAGAAAGGGGGGTAGGTAGACAGATATCTTCAGAGGGGGGGTAGGGAGACATACATTTTCTGAGGGAGGGATAAGATCAATACAAATCTTCCAAGGGGGGGTAAGTAAACATATACCTCCGGAGAGAGGGTAGATAGACATCTTTCGAGGGGGTTAGGTAGACAGACATCTTCTCGAGAGGAGGGACAGTAAGTAGACTTCAATATCCCAATGGGGTGGGGGAGGTAGACAGTCTTCTTCCGAGAAGGGGGTAGACATCCTCGAAAAGGGGTTTGTGTATCTTCCGAAAGGTGGGTTGATAGACATCTTCCGAGAGCAGGGTAGATAGATTTCTTTCTTTGGGGGTATAGATAGACTTCTTCCGAGTGGTGGAGGTAGACAGACATCTTCCGATGAGGGTGTAGGTTGACAAACATCTTCCGAGAAGGGAGGGTAGGTAGACCGACATCTTCAGAACAGGCGGTTGGGAGGCACACATCTTCCGAGTGGGGGGGGGGGGTAGACACCTTCCGAATGTTGGGGGGCTGTAGAAATCTTCCGAGACATGAGATAAATATCTTCCGAGGGGGGGTAGATGGACATCTTGCGAGAGTGGTAGATATACATCTTCTGAGGAGGGTTGGGTAGATAGAAATCTTTGGAGTGGAAGGATAGATAATCTTCTGAGGTGGGAGTGGGTAGGCATCTTCCAAGAGGGGGTAGATTGCCATCTTCCAAAGTGGGGGGGTAGGTATTCATCTTTAGAGGAATGGGTAGGTAGGTATCTCCCCACCATGGGTGGTACATAGGCATCTTCCGAGGGGGGGGTGGACAGACATCTCCGAGGCGGGGGGGGGGGGGGGGGTAGACAAACATCTTCCGAGAGGGGGTAGGTAGACAGATATCTTCGGATGGGAGAGTAGATAGACAGACATCATCATATGGGGGTAGGTAAACTGACATCTTCCGAAGGGGGAAGGTAGACAGACAGTTTCTGAGGGTATTGTGGTAGGCAGACTGACACTTTCCGAGGGGGGTAAGTAAAATTACAACTTCCGATGGGATGGCGTAGGTCGAAAGACTTCTTCCGAAAGGGGGGGGGGGGAGGATAGGTAGACACACATCTTCCATGGGTTGGTAGGTAGACAGACACCTTCTGAAGGGGTTGTAGGTGAAAGATATCTTCCAGGGGGTGAGGTATGTAGACATACATCTTCTGATGGGAGGGGTAGGTACTCATACATCTTCGGAGTAGGGGTGACATCTTCTGACGTGGGGGTAGGTAGACAGACATCTTCCGAGGGGTGGAGGCATATTTCGAGGGTTGGGTAGATAGGCATCTTCACAGGGGGGAGGGGGAGCAGATAATCATGGGTGTGACGTCACGTGAGCTGCATTTCTGTTGAAATTTCTTGTTAATATTTTATAAATTTTAGATTTCATTTACGTATTTTGAAGTTTATTTGTTTTAATATTTGCCGTAAAAGTAACTTATTAGTGGATTATCATTAATCTCTGTCTTTCTTCCTGTGTTATTGACTTGAGTGGTCTATTGTTTGTGAGTATGCTTTCGTCGTTCGTCTAAACCTCGCGCCTCGTTAGTGTGTTTACATTTTGCGGCGTGCACTGCAGCTGTAGCGGTTATAAGCTAAGTACTGACGAACTTGTTTGTGCTCTGTAATACAGTTTCTAAATTTAATAGATTTCAGTGGTGTTGCGTGCCGTTTCTGGCGATATAACGACTTAATAAACTTTTGTAATCATTCGTTCGTTCGCTGTGTTTTATAGAGTTTTCAGTGTGTTTAAGTCGTTTAGTAAATTTCGTGCTTTAGTTTTCAACTGAAGTTTATTATTCTTTCTAGTGAAATATTTCAGTAAAACTTTCATTCAGTGTTTTAACTTCGCTTAGTGTTAGTGGTCGTTTTAATGTTATGGTTTTAGCCAATAATTTTGTGAAGTTTTGCTGGTATTGGTATTGGCTGTGTTGTACTAGTATTAATACAAGTAGCTGCTTTCTTAGTTGGCAGAGAATTTCGAGACCGTTATTCTTAGTTCTTAAGTAGTTCTACTGGTGTAACTGAACTTTAGTAACGTAGACGTGTTGTGTGCGTACTGTTACGGTACACACACACACCATCAGATTAGTTTGCTTGTCGCTCTAGCGAAGTAGGCGAGTGTCAGCAATATGTCTCGTGGTCTTATCGTGGCGTGTTTAGCTTCTGCCGTTAGGTCAGACGATAGAAATGCCACTTGCACGCTTAGAGTAGCAGATTGACCGTGACGAACTTTAAACAGAACTCGATTAATTTTCACACACATTTATTAAAATAATAAAAAATATAGAGATTACGTAACTTGATTCTGGATGCTGTTTTCAATTGACAATCTGAAGGTCCTTTGGTCTTGGTACGATAATCTTATTCTCACATATCTGATACTTGAGAAAGTGTCTATACATTTCTCTTCGTGGCTATGTACAGGAATACGATAATCTTATTAGGCGCGGACTGAAACTTGACTACAGACTAATGCAGACTGACTAATCGGAGGTCTGTACACTCGTGATAATACCTCGCGCATTCAGGTATCACTGCGCGAGTGTGATCCGCGAGGAGAAAACGTTCTACGTTAGCAGCAATCTCATTGGCTGGCTGCGTTACATATTAATACGCGGATCGGCGGAAGCAGAATTTGTTCCGTCTCTATGAGAGCGCCATCTCGTAGTGCGGAGACGGACGAGCGCTGCGCCTGCGCTGTTGTGCTTAGCAGGGCGCGCTCTAGGGGGAAATGTGTGTACGCGGTGACTACTCGGAACTATGTACACAACATCCCTCCCTTCCGGGGGAAGGAAAAGAGCTTTTTAAGTTTGTTTGAATAGCCTTTTTTTTCTGTTTCCTTGCTTTCCGGCGTGCGTATGTCTGTGGGTGCACACATGTTGCTCCCTGTGGCATTCGCCCGCGGTCCGCTAGGAAAACCCACTCAAAACCTACGGAACAGGGAACCGGAGAAGCAAAAAATTTTGTTACATAATTGCATTTCAACATCGGTACATTGGTCATAGCTTATATCTAATTCTTCTTCGACGTCCATCTTCTCTGGGGATAACGGCTGGTGTAGTCGGCTGGCTCTGAAGGTGCTGCGTCGGCGTCAGCGGCGGCGGTGTCGTCGGCGGCTGCCGGTGACGGCGTCTGGAATCCTGCGAGCTGCTCGGGGTTGACGTCTGCTTCTGAGTCTGCAAAATGAAACAGCCTAGGAGTTCTGCCTATATGTGACTGCTGTCTTTATTGCCGTAATTGATTAGTATGGCGAATAACTATGCCGCTTTGCGTTCTTATTCTATACATGAGATATCCAGTGCCTTCTACAATGATACCTTGTGTCCAAGTACGCTTTCCTCGACTGTAGACAGTTACGAGGACATCGTCGTTTACGTTGAATCGTCGTCCTTTTGACGTTCGTTGATCATTTGCTGGGTGCGTTGTGGGCTTTAGGATAGACATCAAAGTCCTGTGTTGTCACCCATGCAGTTTTTCTGCTGTTGACTGTGCCTCGTGCGGAGTAGCTCAGTATTGTGACAGAAAAATTAATAAGGAAGTCTCTTTGTTGTACTGTTGCACCAACTTGGTCATGTGTACCTTGAACGTTCGTACGAATCGTTCGGCGAGCCCATTAGCCTCAGGGTGAAATGGTGCCGTCCTGTAATGTGCAATTCCGTTCATCTGACAGAAGGACTGTAATTCGACGTAAATTGTGTACCGCTATCGGTCACTATGGTTTGAGGCAAACCTTCAGTGGGAAGGATCTTTGACAACGCTTTAATTGTTGTCGCCGAAGAAGGTGTACGCATTTGTAGTACAAAAGGGAATTTTGAAAATGCATCAATGACAATTAACCAAGAAGTTCCAAGAAAAGGACCTGCATAGTCAATATGCAATCTTGACCAAGGTTCTGTTGCCTGTGGCCACGGAAAATGTTCTCTTGGCGGAGCTGATTGATGCGTCTGACATAATTTACAGTTAGAAAGCATTGTTTCAATATCTTTATCAATGTTCTTCTAGTAGCAATGTTTCCTGGCCATGCGTTTCGTGCGTACTAAGCCCCAATGACATTGGTGTAACATTTTTAACACTTTACTCCTGTGAGCTTTGGGTATAACTACTCTAGTTATTCCCGTTTCACTGTGAACTAATATGACGCCTTTGTGAGAGCATGTCTCATGTTCCAATAAGATTTCACTTCTGGCTAAGCTAACATGTTCTTATGGGTTGGCCATTCCGTAAGAATATACTGCTTTATCTTTGATAACACTGGATCTTTGGGCACCAACTTAGCTATTAAGGTGGCACTGACGGGGAAATTTTCCACTTCGTCCTCACTGATGACGTCGATCTGAAAACATATGTCCTCTGATTTGTCAAAGTGTTCATCTTGATCCGCCGGTAGACGTGAAAGTACATCGGCGTTGGCATGTTTTGCCGTCGATCTACATAAGATCTCGTAGTCGTAATTAGACAGTAGCAATGCCCAACGTCGTAAACGCTGTGCTGTCTTAGTGGATACACTATTATGTGGTCCAAATATTGTCAGCAATGGCTTATGGTCTGTGAGCAGAATAAATTTTTGTCCGTATATGTAGTCATGAAACTTCTTCACTGCAAAGATAATTGCTAGTGCCTCTTTTTCCACTTGGCTATAGTTTCGTTGACTTGAGTTAAATGTTTTCGATGCGTATGCAATCGGTCGTTCAATTCCTTCATGCTTATGGGACATGACTGCACCCATCCCGTAATCTGACGAGTCCGCTGCAATAGTGATCAACTTTTGCGGGTCATATGTCGTAAGACATTTGGCGTCTACTAAACTTTGTTTCAGTTTGTCGAATGCGCGATGGCATTCTTTGGACCAATTCCACGCGACGCCTTTGCGAAGCAATCTGTGCAACGGTTCGGAAATTTCAGCTGCTTTCGGTATGAATTTCCGGTAATTAATTTGACCTAATAAAGCTCTTAGTTGCTTTAAGTCTGTCGGAGCTGGCAATTTCTGTATTTCTTCTATATGCAGTGGTGTCGGACTGATTCCGTTATTTGATAATATATGTACTAAATACTGAATTTTCTTGACAAAAAATATACATTTGTTTTTGTTGCACCTGGGATTGGCCTTTCTGAGAACCTTGAACAGTTCTTCCAGGTTATCTAGTAACTCTTGTGGAGTTTTTCCCGATACGATTATGTCAACGAGATAGTTAACTGCGTTAGGACAGGTTCTAATTAATTGTTCCAAGTAACGTTGAAAGATGCTTGGCGCACTTGCGATACCAAATGGTAAGCGCTTGTATCTGTACAATCCAAATGGAGTATGACCATACACTTTTGTGTATCTTTGTCTAAAGGGCTCTGCAGATATGGTTCCTTTAAATCCAGTTTCGCGAAATACACACCCCCTGCTAATTTATATATCAGTTCTTCCGGTTTCGGAATCGGATATGTATTTATAATGCACTGTGAAGTGACAGTATTCCTGAAATCTCCACAGATACGTAATCATCTATTTGGCTTTTCTATGACAACTATTGGTGTTGCCCAGGCGCTATATGTGACTGGTTCGATAACACCATTGCTTCTAAACGGTCAAGTTCTTGTTTTACGCGTTCTTTCATTGCGTAAGGGACAGTTATAGCTTTGCAGAACTTCGGCACTGCATTCGGTGTCAGCGTAATGTATGCCTGATAATCTGTTACACTGCCTGTCACGGAGGAAAAAAATCTTCGTACGTCTGCAACACTGTAATTTTCCTTTCGGAACTTCATGTGTGACCTGTTTCGCTTCATGGATTGTGAAGCCTAATTCGTTAAAGAGATCCAGACCCAGCAAGTTTGCTGCCTTCTGGGTGTTAACTACGGCGTCAGTGCACCTTTGACTGGAATGTGTTCATTACTGTAGCCGTACTGTGAGCTTTCAAAATGCTGCAATTTCGGAGAACCTAGTCATTTATGCGAGTGCAGATTTATGATAGAGATCGACGATCCTGTGTCTATCCGGAATTTGATAGGTATTTTGTTCACCAGTAATGTGACATACAAAGATTTGTTCCTGTTTTCCCGGCGGGGTCAGGGATTTTCTCTGCCTCGTGATGGCTGGGTGTTGTGTGCTGTCCTTAGGTTAGTTAGGTTTAAGTAGTTCTAAGTTCTAGGGGACTTATGTCCACAGCAGTTGAGTCCCATAGTGCTCAGAGCCATTTGAACCATTTTTTTTGTTCCTGTTTTGTACAACAGCATTAACTTCATGTTTAACTTTTGAAACCTGAATATAGTCTTGCCTATTCATATCATCACACGCATTGGAGACATACTTCTTAAAATTAAGCACTTTCTTACTGCTAAACTCATTTCTAGACTGTACAATTTCCTTATTACACACATCTGATTTGTGCCCTTTTCGTTTGCAAAAGTCACAATGTGCGTTACGATAGTAACAATTGTCTCTGTGATGATTGATTTAACATTTACGATATGATTTCAACTTTAGTCTTTTAGCATGGGTGTGTGATCCGTTCTTAGATCGCATGAGCCTAGCTTTGCTGTTTTGTTTACGGCCTTGGGACCGCGGGCGGTGTTGCCCCGTGGCGCGTGCCAGTGTCGCGAACACGTCACCGCCGTCGTCTTGTACCACACTCACAGAAGCTTAACGTGGCTGACAGTCCTCGGTTCATGCAGAATCTCAACGTCTTCGGTCATGTCCAAGGCACCAAAACCGGCCAACAATTCAATAACCGATAAGTAAAACTTGAATTGTAGCTCTTCTTACTGGCCGATTGCATCAACTTAGTAGCTTCTACTGTGTTCTACTGTGTTGCTTGTAGTGTCTCCGCATACCGCAGCACGCGACAAGGGCTTGCAGACGATAAATGTAACCGTTTCAAGGAGAAATACGAAAAATGTGACGATCTGGCATTACGTCGATTCGATAGTAAAAGACGGAAACTGGAGACATTCTTAGGTTTTCACTACAAATTAACAGTTTTCACATTTTCTCGTGTTATGTGGCTGCCAGTCCCCGGATCATGCAAAATCTTAAGGTCCTCGGTCATGTAAAAGGCACCAAATCGGCCAATAATTCAATAATCGATAACTAAAACTTGAAACGCAACCCTCCTTTCTGGCCTATTGCATCAACTTAGAAGCCTCTACTCTGTTCTACTGCGCTGCTTGTAGTGTCACCGCATACCGCAGCACGCGACAAGGGCTTGCAGACGATAAATGTAACCGATTCAGAGAGAAATGCGACCAATGGGACGATCTGGCATTACGTCATTTCGATGGTAATAGACGGAAACGGGAGATTTTCTTAGGTTTTTACTACATATTAACACTTTTCACCCTCGCTCGTGATACGTGGCTTCCATTCCTCGGTTCATGCAAAATCTTAAGGTCCTCGGTCATGTCCAAGGCACCAAACCGGCCAATAATTCAATAATCGATAACTAAAACTTTAAATGTAGCTCTTCTCACTGGCCGATTGCATCAACTTAGATGCTTCTTCTGTGTTCTACTGTGCTGCTAGTAGTGTCTCCGCATACCGCAGCACGCGACAAGGGCTTGCAGACGATAAATGTAACCGTTTCAGAGAGAAAAGCGACCAATGTGACGATCTGGCGTTATGTCGATTCGATAGTAAATGACAGAAACGGGAGATTTTCTTAGGTTTTTACTACATATTAACACGTTTCACATTTTCTCGTGTTACGTGGCTGCCAGTCCTCGGCTCATGCAAAATCGTAAGCACCTCGGTCATGTCCAAGGCTCCAAACCGGCCAATAAATCAACAATCGATAACTACAACCTTAAATTTAGCTCTTCTTACTGGCCGATTGCATCAACTTAGATGCTTCCTCTGTGTTCTACTGCGCTGCTTGTAGTGTCTCCGCACACTGCAGCACGCGACAAGGGCTTGCAGACGATAAATGTAACCGATTCAGAGAGAAAAGCGACCAATGTGACGATCTGGCGTTATGTCCATTCAATAGTAAATGACGGAAACGGGAGATTTTCTTAGGTTTTTACTACATATTAACACGTTTCACATTTTCTCGTGTTACGTGGCTGCCAGTCCATGGTTCATGCAAAATCTTAAGCTCCTCGGTCATGTCCAAGGCTCCAAACCGGCCAATAAATCAACAATCGATAAGTACAACCTTAAATTTAGCTCTTATTACTGGCCGACTGCATCAACTTAGATGCTTCCTCTGTGTTCTACTGCGCTGCTTGTAGTGTCTCCGCATACCGCAGCTCGCGACAAGGGCTTGTAGCCGATAAATGTAACCGTTTCAGAGAGAAAAGGGACAAATGTGACGATCTGGCCTTATGTCGATTCGATAGTAAATGACGGAAACAGGAGTTTTTATTAGCTTTTTACTACATATTAACACTTTTTACATTTTCTCGTGTTAAGAGGCTGCCAGACCTCGGTTCATGCAAAATCTTAAGGTCCTCGGTCATGTCCAAGGTACCAAACCGGCCAATAATTCAAAAATCGATAACTAAAACTTTAAATGTAGCTCTTCTCACTGGCCGATTGCATCAACTTAGATGCTTCTTCTGTGTTCTACTGTGCTGCTAGTAGTGTCTCCGCATACCGCAGCACGCGACAAGGGCTTGCAGACGATAAATGTAACCGTTTCAGAGAGAAAGGCGACCAATGTGACGATCTGGCGTTATGTGGATTCGATAGTAAATGACAGAAACGGGAGATTCTCTTAGGTTTTTACTACATATTAACACGTTTCACATTTTCTCGTGTTTCGTGGCTGCCAGTCCTCGGTTCATGCAAAATCGTAAGCACCTCGGTCATGTCCAAGGCTCCAAACCGGCCAATAAATCAACAATCGATAAGTACAACCTTAAATTTAGCTCTTCTCACTGGCCGATTGCATCAACATATATGCTTCCTGTGTGCTACTGCGCTGCTTGTAGTGTCTTCGCATACTGCAGCACGCGACAAGGGCTTGCAGAAGATAAATGTAACCGTTTCAGAGAGAAAAGGGACAAATGTCACGATCTGGCGTTATGTCGATTCGATAGTAAATGACGGAAACGGGAGATTTTCTCAGGGTTTTACTACATATTAACGCTTTTCACATTTTCTCGTGTTACGTGGCTGCCAGTCCTCAGTTCATGCAAAATCTTAAGGGCCTCGGTCGTGTCGAAGGCACCAAACCGGGCAATAATTAAATAATCGATAACTAGTACTTTAAATGTAGCTCTTCTTACTGGAGGATTGCATCAACTTATATGCTTCTTCTGTGTTCTACTGTGCTGCTTCAGGTGTCTTCGCATACCGCAGTACGCGACAAGGGCTTGCAACGATAAATGTAACCGTTTCAGAGAGAAAAGCTACCAATGTTACGATCTGGCGTTATGTCGATTCGATAGTAAATGAAGGAAACGGGAGATTTTCTCAGGTTTTTACTACATATTAACGCTTTTCACATTTTCTCGTGTTACGTGGCTGCCAGTCCTCAGTTCATGCAAAATCTTAAGGGCCTCGGTCGTGTCCAAGGCACCAAACCGGCCAATAATTCAATAATCGATAAATAGTACTTTAAATGTAGCTCTTCTTACTGGAGGATTGCATCAATTTATATGCTTCTTCTGTGTTCTACTGTGCTGCTTCAGGTGTCTTTGCATACCGTAGTACGCGACAAGGGCTTGCAGACGATAAATGTAACCGTTTCAGAGAGAAAAGCGACCAATGTGACGATCTGGCTTTATGTCCATCCGATAGTAAATGACAGACACGGGAGATTTTCTTAGGTTTTTACTACATATTACACTTTTCACATTTTCTCGTGTTACGTCGCTGCGAGTCCGCAGTTCATGCAAAACCTTAAGGTCCTCGGTCATGTCCAAGGCACCAAACCGGCCAATAATTTAATAATCCATAACTAAATTTTTAAATGTAGCTCTCCTTACTGGCCGTTTGCATCAACTTAGATGCTTCTTCTGTCTTCTACTGTGCTGCTTGTAGTGTCTCCGCATACCGCAGTACGCGACAAGGGCTTGCAGACGATAAATGTAACCTGTTCAGAGAGAAAAGGGACCAATGTGACGATCTGGCGTTATGTCCATTCGATAGTAAATGACGGAAACGGGAGATTTTCTCAGGGTTTTACTACATATTAACACTTTTCACATTTTCTCGTGTTACGTGGCTGCCAGTCCTCGGTTCATGCAAAATCTTAAGGGCCTCGGTCATGTCCAAGGCACCAAACCGGCCAATAATTCAATAATCGATAACTAGTACTTTAAATGTAGCTCTTCTTACTGGAGGATTGCATCAACTTATATGCTTCTTCTGTGTTCTACTGTGCTGCTTCAGGTGTCTTCGCATACCGCAGTACGCGACAAGGGCTTGCAACGATAAATGTAACCCGTTCAGAGAGAAAAGGGACCAATGTGACGATCTGGCGTTATGTCGATTCGATAGTAAATGACGGAAACGGTAGATTTTCTTAGGTTTTTACTACATATTAACACTTTTCACATTTTCTCGTTTTACGTTGCTGCCAGTCCTCGGTTCATGCAAAATCTTAAGGTCCTCGGACATGTCCAAGTCACCAAACCGGCAAATAATTCAATAATCGATGACTGAAACTTGAAATGTATCTCTTCTTACTGGGCCGGCCGAAGTGGCCGTGCGGTTAAAGGCGCTGCAGTCTGGAACCGCAAGACCGCTACGGTCGCAGGTTCGAATCCTGCCTCGGGCATGGATGTTTGTGATGTCCTTAGGTTAGTTAGGTTTAACTAGTTCTAAGTTCTAGGGGACTAATGGACTCAGAAGTTGAGTCCCATAGTGCTCAGAGCCATTTGAACCATTTTCTTACTGGCCGATTGCATCAACTTAGATGCTTCTTCTGTGTTCTACTATGCTGCTTGTAGTGTCTCCCCATACGGCAGCACGCGACAAGGGCTTGTAGACGATAAATGTAACCGTTTCAGAGAGCAAAGCGACCAATGTGACGATCTGGCGTTATGTCGATTCGATAGTAAATGACAGAAACGGGAGATTTTCTTAGGTTTTTACTACATATTAACACGTTTCACATTTTCTCGTAATACGTGGCTGCCAGTCCTCGGTTCATGCAAAATCGTAAGCACCTCTGTCATGTCCAAGGCTCCAAACCGGCCAATAAATCAACAATCGATAACTACAACCTTAAATTTAGCTCTTCTTACTGGCCGATTGCATCAACTTAGATGCTTCCTCTGTGTTCTACTGCGCTGCTTGTAGTGTCTCCGCACACTGCAGCACGCGACAAGGGCTTGCAGACGATAAATGTAACCGATTCAGAGAGAAAAGCGACCAATGTGACGATCTGGCGTTATGTCCATTCGATAGTAAATGACGGAAACGGGAGATTTTCTTAGGTTTTTACTACATATTAACACTTTTCACATTTTCTCGTGTTACGTGGCTGCCAGTCCTCGGTTCATGCAAAATCTTAAGGTCCTCGGTCGTGTCGAAGGCACCAAACCGGGCAATAATTAAATAATCGATAACTAAAACTTCAAATGTAGCTCTTCTTACTGGCGGATTGCATCAACTTAGATGCTTCTTCTGAGTTCTACTGTGCTGCTTGTAGTGTCTTCGCATTCCGCAGCACGCGACAAGGGCTTGCAGACGATAATGTAAACGTTTCAGAGAGAAAAGAGACCAATGTCACGATCTGGCGTTATGTCGATTCGATAGTAAATTAGAGACACGGGAGATTTTCTTAGGTTTTTACTACATATTAACACTTTTCACATTTCCTCGTGTTACGTGGCTGCCAGTCCATGGTTAATGCAAAATCTTAAGCTCCTCGGTCATGTCCAAGGCTCCAAACCGGCCAATTAATCAACAATCGATAAGTACAACCTTAAATTTAGCTCTTATTACTGGCCGACTGCTTCAACTTAGATGCTTCCTCTGTGTTCTACTGCGCTGCTTGTAGTGTCTCCGCATACCGCAGCTCGCGACAAGGGCTTGTAGACGATAAATGTAACCGTTTCAGAGAGAAAAGGGACAAATGTGACGATCTGGCCTTATGTCGATTCGATAGTAAATGACGGAAACAGGAGTTTTTATTAGCTTTTTACTACATATTAACACTTTTTACATTTTCTCGTGTTACGAGGCTGCCAGACCTCGGTTCATGCAAAATCTTAAGGTCCTCGGTCATGTCCAAGGCACCAAACCGGCCAATAATTCAATAATCGATAACTAAAACTTTAAATGTAGCTCTTCTCACTGGCCGATTGCATCAACTTAGATGCTTCTTCTGTGTTCTACTGTGCTGCTAGTAGTGTCTCCGCATACCGCAGCACGCGACAAGGGCTTGCAGACGGTAAATGTAACCGTTTCAGAGAGAAAGGCGACCAATGTGACGATCTGGCGTTATGTCGATTCGATAGTAAATGACAGAAACGGGAGATTCTCTTAGGTTTTTACTACATATTAACACGTTTCACATTTTCTCGTGTTACGTGGCTGCCAGTCCTCGGTTCATGCAAAATCGTAAGCACCTCGGTCATGTCCAAGGCTCCAAACCGGCCAATAAATCAACAATCGATAACTACAACCTTAAATTTAGCTCTTCTCACTGGCCGATTGCATCAACTTATATGCTTCCTCTGTGTTCTACTGCGCTGCTTGTAGTGTCTCCGCATACTGCAGCACGCGACAAGGGCTTGCAGAAGATAAATGTAACCGTTTCAGAGAGAATAGGGACAAATGTCACGATCTGGCGTTATGTCGATTCGATAGTAAATGACGGAAACGGGAGATTTTCTCAGGGTTTTACTACATATTAACACTTTTCACATTTTCTCGTGTTACGTGGCTGCCAGTCTTCGGTTCATGCAAAATCTTAAGGGCCTCGGTCATGTCCAAAGCACCAAACCGGCCAATAATTCAATAATCGATAACTAGTACTTTAAATGTAGCTCTTCTTACTGGAGGATTGCATCAACTTATATGCTTCTTCTGTGTTCTACTGTGCTGCTTCAGGTGTCTTCGCATACCGCAGTACGCGACAAGGGCTTGCAACGATAAATGTAACCGTTTCAGAGAGAAAAGCAACCAATGTTACGATCTGGCGTTATGTCTATTCGATAGTAAATGAAGGGAACGGGAGATTTTCTCAGGTTTTTACTACATATTAACGCTTTTCACATTTTCTCGTGTTACGTGGCTGCCAGTCCTCAGTTCATGCAAAATCTTAAGGGCCTCGGTCGTGTCCAAGGCACCAAACCGGCCAATAATTCAATAATCGATAAACAGTACTTTAAATGTAGCTCTTCTTACTGGAGGATTGCATCAATTTATATGCTTCTTCTGTGTTCTACTGTGCTGCTTCAGGTGTCTTTGCATACCGTAGTACGCGACAAGGGCTTGCAGACGATAAATGTAACCGTTTCAGAGAGAAAAGCGACCAATGTGACGATCTGGCATTATGTCCATCCGATAGTAAATGACAGACACGGGAGATTTTCTTAGGTTTTTACTACATATTACACTTTTCACATTTTCTCGTGTTACGTCGCTGCGAGTCCGCAGTTCATGCAAAACCTTAAGGTCCTCGGTCATGTCCAAGGCACCAAACCGGCCAATAATTTAATAATCCATAACTAAATTTTTAAATGTAGCTCTCCTTACTGGCCGTTTGCATCAACTTAGATGCTTCTTCTGTCTTCTACTGTGCTGCTTGTAGTGTCTCCGCATACCGCAGTACGCGACAAGGGCTTGCAGACGATAAATGTAACCGTTTCAGAGAGAAAGGCGACCAATGTGACGATCTGGCGTTATGTGGATTCGATAGTAAATGACGGAAACGGGAGATTTTCTCAGGGTTTTACTACATATTAACACTTTTCACATTTTCTCGTGTTACGTGGCTGCCAGTCCTCGGTTCATGCAAAATCTTAAATTCCTCGGTCGTGTCCAAGGCACCAAAACGGCAAATAATTCAATAATCGATAATTAAAACTTCAAGTGTAGCTCTTCTTACTGGCGGATTGCATCAACTTAGATGCTTCTTCTGAGTTCTACTGTGCTGCTTGTAGTGTCTCCGCATACCGCAGCACGCGACAAGGGCTTGCAGACGATAAATGTAACCGTTTCAGAGAGAAAAGCGACAAATGTGACGATCTGGCCTTATGTCGATTCGATAGTAAATGACGGAAACGGTAGATTTTCTTAGGTTTTTACTACATATTAACACGTTTCACATTTTCTCGTGTTACGTGGCTGCCAGTCCTCGGTTGATGTAAAATCTTAAGGTCCTCGGTCATGTCCAAGGCACCAAATCGGCCAATAATTCAATAATCGATAATTAAAACTTTAAATAGAACTCTTCTTACTGGCCGATTGCATCAACTTAGATGCTTCTACTGTGTCCTACTGTGCTGCTTGTAGTGTCTCCGCATACCGCAGTACGCGACAAGGGCTTGCAGACGATAAATGTAACCTTTTCAGAGAGAAAAGGGACCAATGTGACGATCTGGCGTTATCTCGATTCGATAGTAATTGATGGAAACGTGAGATTTTCTTAGGTTTTTACTACACATTAACACTTTTCACATTTTCTCGTGTTACGTGGGTGGCAGTCCTCGGCTCATGCAAAATCTTAAGGGCTTCAGTCATGTCCAAGGCACACAACCGGCCAATAATTCAATAATCGATAACTATTACTTTAAATGTAGCTCTTCTTACTGGAGGATTGCATCAACTTATATGCTTCTTCTGTGTTCTACTGTGCTGCGTCAGGTGTCTTCGCATACCGCAGTACGCGACAAGGGCTTGCAGAGTATAAATGTAACCGTTTCAGAGAGAAATGCGACCAATGTGAAGATCTGGCGTTATGTCGATTCGATTGTAAATGATGGAAACTGGAGATTTTCTTAGGTTTTTACTACATATTAACACTTTTTACATTTTCTCGTGTTACGAGGCTGCCAGTCCTCGGTTCATGCAAAATCTTAAGGTCCTCGGTCATGTCCAAGGCACCAAACCGGCCAATAATTCAATAATCGATAACTAAAACTTTAAATGTAGCTCTTCTCACTGGCCGATTGCATCAACTTAGATGCTTCTTCTGTGTTCTACTGTGCTGCTAGTAGTGTCTCCGCATACCGCAGCACGCGACAAGGGCTTGCAGACGATAAATGTAACCGTTTCAGAGAGAAAAGGGACAAATGTGACGATCTGGCGTTATGTCGATTCGATAGTAAATGACGGAAACAGGAGTTTTTATTAGCTTTTTACTACATATTAACACGTTTCACATATTCTCGTGTTACGTGGCTGCCAGTCCTCGGTTCATGCAAGATCGTAAGCACCTCGGTCATGTCCAAGGCTCCAAACCGGCCAATAAATCAACAATCGATAACTACAACCTGAAATTTTGCTCTTCTTACTGGCCGAATGCATCAACTTAGATGCTTCCTCTGTGTTCTACTGCGCTGCTTGTAGTGTCTCCGCATACCGCAGCTCGCGACAATGGCATGTAGACGATAAAAGTAACCGTTTCAGAGAGAAAAGGGACAAATGTCACGATCTGGCATTATGTCGATTCGATAGTAAATATAGGAAACGGGAGATTTTCTCAGGTTTTTACTGCATATTAACACTTTTCACATTTTCTCGTGTTACGTGACTGCCAGTCCTCGGTTCATGCGAAACCTAAGCTCCTCGGTCATGTTTAAGGCACCAAACAGGGCAATAATTCAATAATCGATAACTAAAACTTTAAATGCAGCTCTTCTCACTGCCCGATTGCATCTACTTAGATGTTTCTTCTGTGTTCTACTGTGCGGCTTGCAGTGTCTCCGCATACCGCAGCACGCGACAAGGGCTTGTAGACGATAAATGTAACCGTTTCAGAGAGAAAAGCGATCAATGTCACGATCTGGCGTTATGACGATTCGATTGTAAATGACGGAAACGGGAGATTTTCTTAGGTTTTTACTACATATTAACACGTTTCACATTTTCTCGTGTTACGTGGCTGCCAATTCTCGGTTCATGCAAAATCTTAAGGTCCTCGGTCGTGTCCAAGGCACCAAAACGGCAAATAATTCAATAATCGATAATTAAAACTTCAAGTGTAGCTCTTCTTACTGGCGGATTGCATCAACTTAGATGCTTCTTCTGAGTTCTACTGTGCTGCTTGTAGTGTCGCCGCATACCGCAGCTCGCGACAAGGGCTTGTAGACGATAAATGTAACCGTTTCAGAGTGAAAAGCGACCAATGTGACGATCTGGCTTTATGTCCATCCGATAGTAAATGACAGACACGGGAGATTTTCTTAGGTTTTTACTACATATTACACTTTTGACATTTTCTCGTGTTACGTCGCTGTGAGTCCGCGGTCCATGCAAAATCTTAAGGTCCTCGGTCATGTCCAAGACACCAAAACGGCCAATAATTCAATAATCGATAACTAGTACTTTAAATGTAGCTCTTCTTACTGGAGGATTGCATCGATTTATATGCTTCTTCTGTCTTCTACTGTGCTGCTTGCAGTGTCTCCGCATACCGCAGCACGCGACAAGGGCTTGTAGACGATAAATGTAACCGTTTCAGAGAGAAAAGCGATCAATGTCACGATCTGGCGTTATGACGATTCGATTGTAAATGACGGAAACGGGAGATTTTCTTAGGTTTTTACTACATATTAACACGTTTCACATTTTCTCGTGTTACGTGGCTGCCAGTCCTCGGTTCATGCAAAATCTTAAGGTCCTCGGTCGTGTCCAAGGCACCAAAACGGCAAATAATTCAATAATCGATAATTAAAACTTCAAGTGTAGCTGTTCTTACTGGCGGATTGCATCAACTTAGATGCTTCTTCTGAGTTCTACTGTGCTGCTTGTAGTGTCGCCGCATACCGCAGCTCGCGACAAGGGCTTGTAGACGATAAATGTAACCGTTTCAGAGAGAAAAGCGACCAATATAACGATCTGGCTTTATGTCCATCCGATAGTAAATGACAGACACGGGAGATTTTCTTAGGTTTTTACTACATATTAACACTTTTCACATTATCTCGTTTTACGTTGCTGCCAGTCCTCGGCTTATGCAAAATCTTAAGGTCCTCGGACATGTCCAAGTCACCAAACCGGCAAATAAATCAATAATCGATGACTGAAACTTGAAATGTATCTCTTCTTACTCGGCCGGCCCAATTGGCCGTGCGGTTAAAGGCGCTGCAGTCTGGAACCGCAAGACCGCTACGGTCGCAGGTTCGAATCCTGCCTCGGGCATAGATGTTTGTGATGTTCTTAGGTTAGTTAGGTTTAACTAGTTCTAAGTTCTAGGGGACTAATGACGTCAGCAGTTGAGTCCCATAGTGCTCAGAGCCATTTGAACCATTCTTCTTACTGGCCGATTTCATCAACTTAGATGCTTCTTCTGTGTTCTACTGTGCTGCTTGTAGTATCTCCGCATACTGCAGCACGTGACAAGGTCATGCAGACGATAAATGTAACCGTTTCAGAGAGAAAAGGGACAAATGTGACGATCTGGCGTTATGTCGATTCGATAGTAAATGACGGAAACAGGAGTTTTTATTAGCTTTTTACAACATATTAACACTTTTCACATTTTCTCGTGTTACGTGGCTGCCAGTCCTCGGTTCATGCGAAACCTAAGCTCCTCGGTCATGTTTAAGGCACCAAACAGGGCAATAATTCAATAATCGATAACTAAAACTTTAAATGTAGCTCTTCTCACTGCCCGATTGCATCTACTTAGATGTTTCTTCTGTGTTCTACTGTGCGGCTTGCAGTGTCTCCGCATACCGCAGCACGCGACAAGGGCTTGCAGACGATAAATGTAACCGATTCAGAGAGAAAAGCGACCAATGTGTCGATCTGGCGTTATGTTCTTTCGATAGTAAATGACGGAAATGGTAGATTTTCTTAGGTTTTTACTACATATTAACACGTTTCACATTTTCTCGTGTTACGTGGCTGCCAGTCCTCGGTTCATGCAAAATCTTAAGGTCCTCGGTCTCGTCCAAGGCACCAAACCGGCCAGTAAATCAATAATCGATAACTAAAAATTTAAATGTTGCTCTCCTTACTGGCCGATTGCATCAATTTAGATGCTTCTTCTGTGTTCTACTGTGCTGCTTGTAGTGTCTCCGCATACCGCAGCACGCGACAAGGGCTTGCAGACGATAAATGTAACCGTTTCAGAGAGAAAAGCGACCAATGTGAAGATCTGGCGTTATGTCGATTCGATAGTAAGTGACGGAAACGGGAGATTTCTTAGGTTTTTACTACATATTAACACTTTTCACATTTTCTCGTGTACGTGGCTGCCAGATCTCGGATCATGCAAAATCTTAAGGTTCTCAGTAATGTCCAAGTTACCAAACTGGCCAATAACCCAATAATCGATAACTAAAACTTGAAATGTAGCTCTTCATAATGGCCGATTGCATCAACTTAGATGCGTCTTCTGTGTTCTACTGTGCTGCTTGTAGTGTCTCCGCATACAGCAGCAAGCGACAAGGCCTTGCAGACGATAAATGTAACCGTTTCAGAGAGAAAAGTGACCAATGTGACGTTCTGGCGTTATGTCGAATCGATAGTAAATGACGGATACGGGAGATTTTCTTAGGTTTTTACTACATATTAACACTTTTCACATTTTCTCGTGTTACGTGGCTGCCAGTCCTCGGTTCATTCAAAATCTTAAGGTCCTCGGTCATGTCCAAGGCACCATACCGGCCAATAATTCAATAATCGATAAGATAGTCTTTAAAAGTAGATCTCCTTACTGGCCAATTGCATCAACTTAGATGCGTCCTCTGTGTTCTACTGTACCGAGTAGTCTCTCCGCATACCGCAGCGCGCGACAAGGGCTTGCAGACGATAAATGTAACCGTTTCAGAGAGAAAAGCGACCAATGTGAAGATCTGGCGTTATGTCGAATCGATAGTAAATGACGGAAACAGGAGATTGTCTTAGGTTTTTACTACATATTAACACTTTTCACATTTTCTCGTGTTACGTGGCTGCCAGTCCTCGGTTCATTCAAAATCTTAAGGTCTTCGGTCATGTCCAAGGCACCAAACCGGGCAATAAATCGATAATCGATAAGATAGTCTTTAAATGTAGATCTCCTTACTGGCCGATTGCATCAACTTAGATGCGTCTTCTGTGTTCTACTGTACCGAGTAGTGTCTGCGCATACCGCAGCTCGCGACAAGGGCTTGCAGACGATAAATGTAACCGTTTCTGAGAGGAATGCGACCTATGTGAAGATCTGGCGTTACGTCGATTCGATAGTAAATGACGGAAACGGGAGATTTTCTTAGGTTTTTACTACATATTAAAACGTTTCACATTTTCTCGTGTTACATGGCTGCCAGTCCTCGGTTCATGGAGAATCTTAAGGTCCTCGGTCATGTCCACGGCACCAAACAAGCCAATAATTCAATAATCGATAACTAAAACTTGAAATGTAGCTCCTCTTACTGTCCGATTGCATCACCTTAGATGCGTCTTCTGTGCTATTGTGCTGTTTGTAGTGTCTCCGCATACCTTGGACATGACCGAGGACCTTAAGAATTTGCATGAACCGAGGATTGGCAGCCACGTAACACGAAAAAATATGAAAAGTGTTAATATGTAGTGATAACCTAAGAAAATCTCCCGTTTCCGTCATTTACTATCGAATCGATATAACTCCAGATCGTCACATTGGTCGCTTTTCTCTCTGAAACGGTTACAATCATCGTCTGCAAGCCCTTGTCGCGTGCTGCGGTATGCGGAGACACTACAAGCAGCACAGTAGTACACAGAAGAAGCATCTAAGTTGATGTAATCTTCCAGTAAGGAGAGCTACATTTCAAGTTTTAGTTATCGTTATTTTAATTATTGGCTGGTTTGGTGCCTTGGACATGACCGAGGACCTTAAGATTTTGCATGAACCGAGGACTGGCAGCCACGTAACACGAGAAAATGTGAAAAGTGTTAATATGTAGTAAAAACCAAAGAAAATACCCGTTTCCGTCGTTTACTATCGAATCGACGTAAAGCCAGATCTTCACATTGGTCGCATTTCTCTCTGAAACGATTACATTTATCGTCTGCAAGCCCTTGTCGCGTGCTGCGGTATGCGGACATACTAAAAGAAGCACAGTAGAACACAGAAGGAGCATCTAAGTTGATGCAATAGGCCAGTAAAGAGAGCTACATTTCTAGTTTTAGTTATTGATAGTTGAACTATTGGCAGGTTTGTGGAATTGGACATGACCGTGGACCTTACGATTTTGCATGAACCGAGGACTGGCAGCCACGTAACACGAGAAAATGTGAAAAGTGTTAATATGTAGTAAAAACCTAAGAAAATCCCCCGATTCCGTCATTTACTATAGAATCGACATAACGTCGGAACGTCACATTGGTCGCTTTTATCTCTCAAACGGTTACATTTATCTTCTGCTAGCACTTGTCGCGTACTGCGGTATGCGGAGACACAACAAGCAGCAAAGTGGCACAGAAGACGCATCTAAGGTGATGCAATCGGCCGTTAAGAGGAGCTACATTTCAAGTTTTAGTTATCGATTATTGGATTATAGGCTGGTTTGGTGCCTTGGACATGACCGTGGACCTTACGATCTTGCATGAACGGAACTGAAGTCTGGCAGCCACGTAACACGAGAAAATGTGAAACATGTTAATATGTAGTAAAAACCTAAGAAAATCTCCCGTTTCCGTCATTTACTATCGAATCTTCATATCGCCAGATCGTGACATTGGTCGCTTTTCTCTCTGAAACGGTTACATTTATCGTCTACAAGCCCTTGTCGCGTGCCGCGGTATGCGGAGATTTTACAAGGCGCACAGTAGAACACAGAAGAAGCATCTAAGTTGATGCAATCGGCCAGTAAGAAGTGCTACATTTCAAATTTTGGTTATCGATTATTGAATTATTGGCCGGTTTGGTGCCTTGGACATGACCGAGGACCTTAAGATTTTCCATGAACCGAGGTCTGGCAGCCACGTAACACGAGAAAATGTGAAAAGTGTTAATATGTAGAAAAAACCTAAGAAAATCTCCCGTTACCGTCATTTACTATCGAGTCGAAATAACGCCAGATCGTCTCATTGGTCGCTTTTCTCTCTGAAACGGTTACATTTATCGTCTGCAAGCCCTTGTCGCGTGCTGCGGTATGCGGAGACACTACAAGCAGCACAGTAGTACACAGAAGAAGCATCTAAATTGATGCAAACGGTCAGTAAGAAGAGCTACATTTAAAGTTTTAGTTATCGATTACTTAATTATTGGCTGGTTTGGAGACTTGGACATGATCGAGGACCTTAAGATTTGGCATGAACCGAGGTCTGGCAGCCACGTAACACGAGAAAATGTGATAAGTGTTAATAAGTAGTAAAATGCTAAGAAAATGTCCCGTTTCCTTCATTTACTACCAAAGCGACATAACGCCAGATCGCCACCTTGGTCGCTTTTCTCTCTGAAACGGTTACATTTATCGTCTGCAAGCGCTTGTCGCGTGCTGCGGTTGGCGGAGACACTACAAGCAGCACAGTAGAACACAGAAGAAGCATCTAAATTGATGCAAACGGTCAGTAAAAAGAGCTACATTTAAAGTTTTAGTTATCGATTACTTAATTATTGGCTGGTTTGGAGCCTTGGACATGATCGAGGACCTTAAGATTTTGCATGAACTGAGGACTGGCAGCCACGTAACAGCAGAAAATGTGAAAAGTGTTAATATGTTGTAAAAACCTAAGAAAATCTCTTGTTTCCGTAATTTACTGCCGAATCGACATAACGCCAGATCTTCACATTGGTCGCTTTTCTCTCTGAAACGATTACATTTATCGTCTGCAAGCCCTTGTCGCGTGCTGTGGTATGCGGAGACACTACAAGCAGCACAGTAGAACACAGAGGAAGCATCTAAGTTGATGCAATCGACCAGTAAGAACAGCTACATTTCAAGTTTTAGTTATCGATTATTGAATTATTGGCTGGTTTGGTGCCGTGGACAAGATCGAGGACCTTAAGATTTTGCATGAACCGAGGACTGGCAGCCACGTAACAGCAGAAAATGTGAAAAGTGTTAATATGTTGTAAAAACCTAAGAAAATCTCTTGTTTCCGTAATTTACTATCGAATCGACATAACGCCAGATCGTCACATTGGTCACTTTTCTCTCTGAAACGGTTACATTTATCGTCTGCAAGCCCTTGTCGCGTAATGCGGTATGCGGATACACTACAAGCAGCACAGTATGACAGAAGACGCATCTAAGGTGATGCAAACGAACGGAAAGGGGAGCTACATTTAAAGTTGTAGTTATCGATTATTGAATTATTCGCTGGTTTGATGCCTTGGACATGACCAAGGACCGTAAGATTTTGCAAGATCCGAGGACTGGCAGCCACGTAACACGAGAAAATGTGAAAAGTGCTAATATGTAGCAAAAACCATAAAAATCTCCCGTTTTCGTCATTTACTGTCGAATCGACATATCGCCAGATTGTCACATTGGTCGCTTTTCTCTCTGAAACGATTACATTTATCGTCTGCAAGCCCTTGTCGCGTGCTGTGGTATGCGGAGACACTACACGCAGCACAGTAGAACACAGAGGAAGCATCTAAGTTGATGCAATAGGCCAGTAAGAAGAGCTTCATTTCAAGAATTAGGTATCGATTATTGAATTATTGGCCGGTTTGGTGCCTTGGACATGACCAAGGACCTTAAGTTTTTGCATGAGTCGAGGACTGGCAGCCACGTAACACGAGAAATTGTGAAAAGTGTTAATATGTAATAAAAACCTAAGAAAATCATCAGTTTCCGTAATTTACTATCGAATCGACATAACGCCAGATCGTCACATTGGTCGCTTTTCTCTCTGAAACGGTTACACTTACCGTCTGCAAACCCTTGTCGCGTGCTGCGGTATGCGGAGAGACTACAAGCAGCACAGCAGAACACAGAAGACGCATCTAAGTTCATGCAAGCGAACAGAAAGGTGAGCTACATTTAAAGTTGTAATTATCGATTATTGAATTATTGGCTGGTTTGTTGCCTTGGACATGACCAAGGACCTTAAGATTTTGCATGAACCGAGGACTGGCAGCCACGTACCACGAGAAAATGTGAAAAGTGTTAATATGTAGTAAGAACATAAGAAAATCTCCCATTTCCGTCAATTACTATCGAATCGACATAACGCCAGAACTTCACATTTGCAGCTTTTCTCACTGAAACGGTTGCATTTATCGTCTGCAAGCCCTTGTCGCGTGCTGCGGTATGCGGAGACACTACAAGCAGCACAGTAGAACACAGAAGATTCATCTAAGTTGATGCAATCGGCCAGTAAGAAGAGCTACAGTTAAAACTTTAGTTATCGATTATCGAATGATTGGCTGGTTTGGAGCCTTGGACATGACCGAGGACCCTAAGATTTTGCATGATCCGAAGACATGCAGCCACGTAACGCGAGAAAATGGGAAAAGTGTTAAAAACGTAGTAAAAACCTAAGAAAATCTCCCGCTTGCGTCATTTACTATCGTATCGACATAACGCCAGATTGTAACATTGGTCGCTTTTCTCTCTGAAACGGTTACATTTATCGTCTGCAAGCCCTTGTCGCGTCCTGCGGTATGCGTACACTACAAGCAGCACAGTAGAACACAGAAGAAGCTTTAAAGTCGATGCAATCGGCCAGTAAGAAGAGCTACAATTAAAGTTTTAGTTATCGATTATTGAATTATTGGCCGGTTTGGTGCCGTGGACATGACCGAGGACCTTAAGATTTTGCATGAACCGAGGACTGGCAGCCACGTAACAGCAGAAAATGTGAAAAGTGTTAATATGTTGTAAAAACCTAAGAAAATCTCCCGTTCCCGTAATTTACTATCGAATCGACATAACGCCATATCGTCACATTGGTCACTTTTCTCTCTGAAACGGTTACATTTATCGTCTGCAAGCCCTTGTCGCGTAATGTGGTATGCGGAGACACTACAAGCAGCACAGTAGAACACAGAAGAAGCATCTAAGTTGATGCAATAGGCCAGTAAGAAGAGCTTCATTTCTAGTTTTAGTTATCGATTATTGAATTATTGGCCGGTTTGGTGCCTTGGACATGACCGAGAACCTTAAGATTTTGCATGAACCGAGGTCTGGCAGCCACGTAACACGAGAAAATGTGATAAGTGTTAATAAGTAGTAAAATGCTAAGAAAATGTCCCGTTTCCTTCATTTACTACCAAAGCGACATAACGCCAGATCGCCACATTTGTCGCTTTTCTCTCTGAAACGGTTACATTTATCGTCTGCAAGCCCTTGTCGCGTGCTGCGGTTGGCGGAGACACTACAAGCAGCACAGTAGAACACAGAAGAAGCATCTAAATTGATGCAAACGGTCAGTAAGAAGAGCTACATTTAAAGTTTTAGTTATCGATTATTGAATTATTGGCCGGTTTGGTGCCTTGGACATGACCGAAGACCTTAAGGTATTGCATGAACCGAGGAATGGCAGCCAAGTAACACGAGAAAATGTGAAAAGTGTTAATATGTAGTAAATACCTAAGAAATATTCCCGTTTTCGTCATTTGCTATCGATTCGACTTAACGCTAGATCGTCACATTGGTCGCCTTTCTCTCTGAAACGGTTACATTTATCGTCTGCGAGCCCTTGTCGCATGCTGCGGTATGCGAAGACATTACAAGCAGCACAGTAGAACACAGAAAAAGCATCTAAGTTAATGCAATCGGCCAGTAAGAAGAACTACATTTCAAGTTTTAGTTATCGATTACTGAATTATTGGCTGGTTTGGAACCTTGGACATGACCGAGGACCTTAAGATTTTGCACGAATCGAGGACTGGCACCCACGTAACACCAGAAATTGAGAAAAGTGTCAATATGTAGTGAAAACCTAAGAAAATCTCCCACTTCCGTCATTTACTATCGAATCGGCATAACGCCAGATCGTAACATTGGTCGCTTTTCTCTCTGAAACGATTACATTTATCGTCTGCAAGCCCTTGTCGCGTAATGCGGTATGCGGATACACTACAAGCAGCACAGTAGCACAGAAGACGCATCTAAGGTGATGCAATCGGCCAATAAGTAGAGCTACAATTCAGTCTTAGTTATCGATTATTGAATAATTTGCTGGATTGGTGCCTTGGACATGACCGAGGACCTTACGTTTTTGCATGAATCGAGGACTGGCAGCCACGTAACACGAGAAATTGTGAAAAGTGTTAATATGTAATAAAAACCTAAGAAAGTCATCCGTTTCCGTCATTTACTATCGAACGACATAACGCCAGATCGTCACATTGGTCGCTTTTCTCTCTCAAACGGTTACACTTACCGTCTGCAAACCCTTGTCGCGTGCTGCGGTATGCGGAGAGACTACAAGCAGCACAGCAGAACACAGAAGACGCATCTAAGATGATGCAAACGAACGGAAAGGGGAGCTACATTTAAAGTTGTAGTTATCGATTATTGAATTATTCGCTGGTTTGATGCCTTGGACATGACCAAGGACCGTAAGATTTTGCAAGAACCGAGGACTGGCAGCCACGTAACACGAGAAAATGTGAAAAGTGCTAATATGTAGCAAAAACCATAAAAATCTCCCGTTTTCGTCATTTACTGTCGAATCGACATAACACCAGATTGTCACATTGGTCGCTTTTCTCTCTGAAACGATTACATTTATCGTCTGCAAGCCCTTGTCGCGTGCTGTGTTATGCGGAGACACTACAAGCAGTACAGTAGAACACAGAGGAAGCATCTAAGTTGATGCAATAGGCCTGTAAGAAGAGCTTCATTTCAAGTTTTAGTTATCGATTATTGAATTATTGGCCGGTTTGGTGCCTTGGACATGACCAAGGACCTTAACATTTTGCTTGAACCGAGGACTGGCAGCCACGTAACACGAGAAAATGTGAAAAGTATTAATATGTAGAAAAACCTAAGAAAATCTCCCGGTTCAGTCATGTAATATCGAAGCGAGATAACGCCAGATCGTCACATTGGTCGCTTTTCTCTCTGAAACGGTTACATTTATCTTCTGCAAGTCCTTGTCGCGTGCTGCGGTATTTGGAGACACCACAAGCAGCACAGTTGAACACAGAAGAAGCATCTAAGTTGATGCAATCTGCCAGTAAGAAGAGATATATTTCAAGTTTTAGTCATCGATTATTGAATAATTGGCTTAATTGGTTTTTTGGGCATGTCCGAGGACCTTATGATTTTGCATGAACCGAATACTGGCAGCCACGTAACACGAGAAAATGTGAAAAGTGTTAATATGTAGTAACAACCTAAGAAAATCTCCCGTTTCCATATATTGCTAACGAATCGACATACCGCTAGATCGTCACATTGGTCGCTTTTCTCTCTGAAACGGTTACATATATCGTCAGCAAGCCCTTGTCGTTTGCTGCAGTATGCGGAGACACCACAAGCAGCAGAGTAGAACACAGAAGCATCTAAGTTGATGCAATCGGCCAGTAAGAAGAGATACATTTCAAGTTTTAGTTGTCGAATATTGCATTATTGGCCGGTCTTAAGCCTTGGACATGACCGAGGACCTTATGACTTTGCATGAACCGAGGACTGGCAGCCACGTAACACAAGAAAATGTGCAAAGTGTGAATATGTAGTAAAAACCTTAGAAAATCTCCCGTTTCCGTCAATTACTAACGAATCGACATAACGCCAGATCGTCACATTGGTCGCTTTTCTCTCTGAAACGGTTACATTTATCGTCTGTAAGCCGTTGTCGCGTGCTGCGGTATGCGGTAAGACTACAAGCAGCACATAGGAACACAGAAGAAGCATCTAAGTTGATGCAATCGGCCTGTAAGTAGAGCTACATTTCAAGTGTTAGTTATCGAATGTTGAATTATTGGCCGATTTGGTGCCTTGGACATAACCGAGGACCTTAAGATTTTGCATGAATGGAGGACTGGCAGCCACGTAACACGAGAAAATGTGAAAAGTGTTAATATGTAGTGAAAACCTAAGAAAATCTCCCGTTTCCTTCATTTACTATCGAATCGACATGACGCCAGATCGTCGCATTGGTCGCTTTTCTCTCTGAAACGGTTAAATTTATCGTCTGCAAGCCCTTCCTATGTACTGCGGTATGCGGAGACACTACAAGCAGCAAAGTAGAACACAGAATAAGCATCTAAGTTGATGCAATCGGCCAGTAAGAAGAGCTACGTTTCAAGTTTTAGTCATCGATTATTGAATTATTGGCAGATTTTGTGCCTTGGACATGACCGAGGACCTTAAGATTTTGCATGAACCGAAGACTGGCAGCCACGTAACACGAGAAAATGTGAAAATTGTTAATATGTAGTAAAACCTAAGTAAATCTCCCGATTCCGTCAATTACTATCGATTCGACATACCGCCAGATCGTTACATTGGTCGCTTTTCTCTCCGAAACGGTTACAATTCTCGTCTGCAAGCCCTTGTCGCGTGCTGCGGTATACGGAGACACTACAAGCAGCACAGTAGAAACACAGAATAAGCATCAAAGTTGATGCAATCGGCCTGTAAGTAGGGCTACATTTCAAGTTTTAGTTATCGAATGTTGAATTATTGGCCTATTTGGTGCTTTGGACATAACCGAGGACCTTAAGATTTTGCATGAACTAAGGACTGGCAGCTACGCAACACGACAAAGTGTGAAAAGTGATAATATGTAGTAAAAACCTAAGAAAATCTCCCGTTTCCGTCATTTACTATCGAATCGACATAACGCATGAATGTCACATTAGTCGCTTTTCTCTCTGAAACAGTTACATTTATCGTTTTCAAGCCCTTGTCGCATGCTGCGGTATGCGGAGACACTACAAGCAGCGCAGTAGAACACAGGAGGAGGAGGAGGAGATTAGTGTTTAACGTCCCGTCGACAACGAGGTCATTAGAGACGGAGCACAAGCTCGGATTAGGGAAGGAAGGGGAAGGAAATCGGCCGTGCCCTTTAGAAGGAACCATCCCGGCATTTGCCTGAAGTGATCAAGGGAAATCACGGAAAACCTAAATCAGAATGGCCGGACGCGGATTGAACCGTCGTCCTCCCGAATGCGAGTCCAGTGTGCTAACCACTGCGCCACCTCGCTCGGTAGTAGAACACAGAAGACGCGTCATAGTTGATGCAATCGGCCAGTAAGTAGAGCTACATTTCAAGTTTTTGTTATCGATTATTGAATTATTGGGCGGTTTGGTGCCTTGGACATGACCGAGGACCTTAAGATTTTGCATGAACCGAGGACTGGCCGCCACGTAACACGTGAAAATGTGAAAAGTGTTAATATGTATTAAAAAACTAAGAAAATCTCCCGATTCCGTCATTACCACCGAATCGACATAACGCCAGATCGTCACATTGGTCGCTTTTCTCTCTGAAACGGTCACATTTGTCGTCTGCAAGCCCTTGTCGCCTGCTGCGGTGTACGGAGACACTACAAGCAGCACAGTAGCACAGCAGACGCATTTAAGGTGATGGAATCGAGCAGAAAGGAGAGCTACGTTTAAAGTTTTAGTTGTCGATTATTGAATTATTGGCTGGTCTGGTGCCTTGGACATGATCGAGGATCTTAAGGTTTTGCATGAACCGAGGATTGGCAGTAACGTAACACGAGAAAATGTGAAAAGTGTTAATATGTGGTAAAAACATAAGAAAATCACCCGTTTGCGTCATTTACTGTCGTATGGACATAACGCCAGATCGTCACATTGGTCGCTTTTATCTCTGAAACGGTTACATTCATCGTCTGCAAGCCCTTGTGATGTACTGCGGTATGCGGAGACACTACAAGCAGCACAGTAGAACATAGAAGAAGCATCTAAGTTGATGCAATTGGCCAGTAAGAAGATTTCCATTTCAAGTTTTAGTTTTCGATTATTGAATTATTGGCCGGTTTGATGCCTTTGACATGACCGAGGATCTTAAGATTTTGCATGAACCGAGGACTGGCAGCCACGTAACACGTGAAAATGGGAAAAGTGTTAATATGTAGTAAAAACCTAAGAAAATCTCCAGTTTCCTTCATTTACTATCGAATCGACATAACGCCAGATCGTCACAATGATTGCTTTTCTCTCTGAAACGGTTTCATTTATCATCTGCAAGCCCTTGTCGCATAATGCGGTATGCGCAGACACTAAAAGCAGCACAGTAGCACAGTAGACGCATCTAAGGAGATGAAACGGCCAGAAAGGGCAGCTACATTTTAAGTTTAGTTATCGATTATTGAATTATTGTCTGGTTTGGTGCCTTGGACATGACAGAGGACCTTCGGAATTTGCGTGAACCAAGGAATGGCAGCCACGTGACACGAGACATTGTGAAAAGTGATAATATGTAGTAAAAACCTACGAAAATCTCTTGTTTCCGTCATTTACTATCGAATCGACATAACGCCAGATCGTCACTTTGGTCGCTCTTCTCTCCGAAACGGTTACGTTTATCGTCTGCAAGCCCTTGTCGTGTACTGCGGTATGCGGAGACAGTAGAAGGAGCATAGTAGAACACAGAAGACGCAACTAAGTTGATGCAATCGGCCAGTAAGAAGAGCTACATTTCTAGTTTTAGTTATCGATTATTGAATTATCGGCTGGTTTGGGGCCTTGGACATGACCGAGGACCTTATGATTTTGCATGGTCCGAGGTCTGGAAGCCACGTAACACGAGAAAATGTGAAAAGTGTTAATATGTGGTAAAGACCTAAGAAAATCTCCCGTTTCCGTCATTTACTATCGAATCGACATAACGCTAGATCGTCACATTGGTCGCTTTTCTCTCTGAAACGGTTACATTCATCGTCTGCAAGCCCTTGTAATGTACTGCGGTATGCGGAGACACTACAAGCAGCACAGTAGCACAGAAGACGCATCTAAGGTGATGCAATCGGCCAGTAAGAGGAGCTACATTTCAAGTTTTAGTTATCGAATATTGAAACATTTTCTCGTGTTACGTTGCTGCCAGTCCTCGGTTCGTGCAAGATCTTAAGGTCCTCGGTCATGTCCAAGGCCCCAAACCAGCCGATAATTCAATAATCGATAACTAAAACTTAAAATGTAGCTCTTCTTACTGGCCGATTGCATCAAGTTCGTTGCTTCTTCTGTGTTCTACTGTGCTGCTTGTAGTGTCTCTGCATACCAAAGCACGCGACAAGGGCTTGCAGGCGATAAATGCAACCGTTTCAGAGAGAAAAGCGACCAATGTCACGATCTGGCGTTATGTCGATTCGATAGTAAATGACGGAAACGGGAGATTTTCTTAGGTTTTACTACATATTAACAGTTTTCATATTTTCTCGTGTTACGTGCCTGCCAGTCCTCGGTTCATGCAAAATCTTAAGGTCCTCGGTCATGTCCAAGAAATGAAACCTGCCAATAATTCAATAATCGATAACTAAAACTTGAAATGTAGCTCTTCTTACTGGCCGATTGCATCAACTTTGATGCTTCTTCTGTATTGTACTGAGCTGCTTGTAGTGGTTCCGCATACCGCAGCACGTGACAAGGGCTTGCAGACGATAAATGTAACCCTTTCAGAGAGAAAAGCGACCAATGTGACGATCTGGCGTCATGTCGATTCGATAGTAAATGACGGAAACGGGAAATGTTCTTAGGTTTTTACTACATATTAACACTTTTCACATTTTCTCGTGTTACGTGGCTGCCAGTCCTAGGATCATGCAAAATCATAAGGTACTCAGTCATGTCCAAGGCACCAAACCATTCAATAATTCAATAATCGATAAATGAGACTTGAAATGTAGCTCTTTTTACTGGCCGATTCCATCAACTTAGATGCTTCTTTTGAGTTCTACTGTGCTGCTTGTAGTGACTCCGCATACAGCAGCACGCGACAAGGGCTGGCAGACGATAAATGTAACCGTTTCACAGAGAAAAGCGACCAATGTGACGATCTGGCGTTATCACGATTCGATAGTAAAAGTACATCTACATCCATATTCCGCAAGCCTCCTGACGGTGTGCGGCGGAGGGTACCTTGAGTACCTCTATCGGTTCTCCCTTCTATTCCAGTCTCGTATTGTTCGTGGAAAGAAGGATTGTCGGTATGCCTCTGTGTGGGCTCTAATCTCTCTGATTTTATCCTCATTGTCTCTTCGCGAGATATACGTAGGATTGAGCAATATACTGCTTGACTCTTCGGTGAAGGTATGTTCTCGAAACTTTGACAAAAGCCTATACCGAGTTACTGAGCGTCTCTCCTGCAGAGAGTTCCACTGGAGTTTATCTATCATATCCGTAACGCTTTCGCGATTACTGAATGATCCTGTAACGAAGCGCGCTGCTCTCCGTTGGATCTTCTATCTACCTTATCTGGTACGATTCCCACACTGCTGAGCAGTATTCAAGTAGTGGGCGAACAAGCGAACTGTAACCTACTTCCTTTGCTTTCGGATTGCATTTCCTTAGAACGGAAACGGGAGATTTTCTTGGGTTTTTACTACATATTAACACTTTTCACATTTTCTCGTGTTACGTCGCTGCCAGTCCTTGGTTCATGCAAAATCATAAGGTCCTCGGTCATGTCCAAGGCACCAAACCAGCTAATAATTCAATAATCGATAACTAAAACTTGAAATTTAGCTCTTCTTACTGGCCGATTGCATCAACTTAGATGCTTCTTTTGTGTTGTACTGTGCTGCTTGTAGTGTCTCCGCACACCGCAGCACGCGACAAGGGCTTGCAGACGATAAATGTAACCGTTTCAGAGAGAAAAGCGACCAATGTGACGATCTGGCGTTATCTAAATTCGATAGTAAATCTACATCTAAATCCATACTACGCAAGCTACCTGACGGTGTGTGGCGGAGGGTACCTTGAGTACCTCTATCGGTTCTCCCTTCTATTCCAGTCTCGTGTTGTTCGTGGAAAGAAGGATTGTCGGTATGCCTCTGTGTGGGCTCTAATCTCTCTGTTTTTATCCTCATGGTCTCTTCGCGAGATATACGTAGGAGTGAGCAATATACTGCTTGACTCTTCGGTGAAGGTATGTTCTCGAAACTTTGACAAAAGCCTATACCGAGCTACTGAGCGTCTCCCCTGCAGAGTCTTCCATTGGAGTCTATCTACCGTATCCGTAACGCTTTCGCGATTACTAAATGATCCTGTAACGAAGCGCGCTGCTCTACGTTGGATCTTCTCAATATCTTCTATCAACCTTATCTGGTACGATTCCCACACTGCTGAGCGGTATTCAAGCAGTGGGCGAACAAGCGAACTGTAACTTACTTCCTTTGCTTTCGGATTGCATTTCCTTAGAACGGAAACGGGAGATTTTCTTGGGTTTTTACCACATATTAACACTTTTCACATTTTCTCGTGTTACGTGGCTGCCAGTCCAGGGATCATGCAAAATCTTAAGGTCGTCAGTCATGTCCAAGGCACCAAACCAGCCAATAATTCTATAATCGATAAGTCAAACTTGAAATGTAGCTCTTCTCACTGGCCAATTGCATCAACTTAGATGCTTCTTCTGTGTTCTACTTTGGTGCTTGTAGTGTATCTGCATACCGCAGCACGTGTCAATGGCTTGCAGACGATAAATGTAACCGTTTCAGAGAGAAAAGCGACCAATATGACGATATGGCGTTATGTCGATCCGATAGTAAATGATAAAAACGGGTGATTTTCTTAGGTTTTTACTACATATTACCAATTTTCACATTTTCTCGTGTTACGTGGCTGCCAGTCCTCGGTTCATGCAAAATCGTAAGGTCCTTGGTCATGTCCAAGGCACCAAACCAGCCAACAATTCAATAATCGATAACTACAACTTCGAAAGTAGCTCCTCTTTCTGTTCGATTGCATCACCTTAGATGCGCCTTCTGTGCTACTGTGCTGCTTGTAGTGTCTCCGCATACCGCAGCTCGCGACAAGGGCTAGCAGACGATAAATGTAACCGTTTCAGAGTGAAAAGTGACCAATGTGACGATCTGGCGTTATGTCGATTACATAGTAAATGACGGAGCCGGGTGATTTTCGTAGGTTTTTACTACATATTAACACTTTTCACTTATCCTCGTGTTACGTGGCTGCCAGTCCTTGGTTCATGCAAAATCATAAGGTCCTCGGTCATGTCCAAGGCATCAAACCAGCCAATAATTCATTAATCGATAACTAAATCTAAAAAAGTAGCTTTTCTTACTGGACGATTGCATCAACTTAGATGCTTCTTTTGTGTTGTACTGTGCTGCTTGATGTGTCTCCGCATACCGAAGCACGCGAAAAGGGCTTGCAGTCGATAAATGTAACCGTTTCAGAGAGAAAAGCGACCAATGTGACGATCTGGCGTCATGTCGATTCGATAGTAAATGACGGAAACGGGAAGTTCTCTTAGGTTTTTACTACATATTAACACTTTTCACATTTTCTCGTGTTACGTGGCTGCCAGTCCAGGGATCATGCAAAATCTTAAGGTCGTCAGTCATGTCCAAGGCACCAAACCAGCCAATAATTCTATAATCGATAAGTCAAACTTGAAATGTAGCTCTTCTTACTGGCCAATTGCATCAACTTAGATGCTTCTTCTGTGTTCTACTTTGGTGCTTGTAGTGTCTCCGCATACCGCAGCACGCGACAAGGGCTTGCAGACGACAGATAATGGCGCATCGCATTTGGTGAAAGGGGCAGAGGAAAATTGTAGATGTGACTGTGGTTTAACGGGGAGACACTCGCAGGAGTAACTATGACTCTCATAAGGTAGCCAAATTCCTCGTCAACAGGCGAAATACATCGTTATACTCGAGAAGCTCCCGGCAGAAGTACTGTGAAAGTCTCTATGTCGACAGATAATGGCGTATCGCTTCAGGTGAACTGGCCATAGTAAGCTTGTCGATGTGACTGCAGTAAAACGTGGAGCATCTGACAGGAGTATCTATGACTCTCTTAAGGTAGCCAAATGCCACGTCAACAGACGAAATACATCGGCAAATTCAAGAAGCTCCCGGCAGCAGTACTGTGAAAGTCTTTTTGTCGACAGGTATTGGCATATCGCTTCAGGTGAACGGCCAGAGTAAGCTTGTTGATGTGACTGTTATAAAACGGGGAGCAACTGCATGGAGTAACTATGACTTTCTTAATGTAGCCAAATGCCTCGTCAACAGGCGAAATACATCGGCAAATTCGAGAAGCTCCACGCACTAGTACTGTGAAAGTTTTTGTGGTGACATAAATGGCGTATCGCTTCAGGTGATCTGGCTAGAGGAAGCATGAGAATGTGACTGTGGTAAAACGGGGAGCAACTGACAGGAGTAAGTATGACTCTCTCAAGGTTGCCAAGTGCCCTGTCAACATGCGAAATACATCGGCAAACTCGAGAAGCTCCTAGCAGGAGTACTGTGAAAGTCATAATGTCGACAAATAATGGCGTATCGGTTCTGGTGAACGGGGCAGAGGAGGCTTGTAGATGTGACTACGGCTTAACAGGGAGACACTGGCAGGAGTAACTATGACTCTCTTAAGGTAGCCAAATGCCACGTCAACAGGCGAAATACATCGGCAGACTCGAGAAGCTGCCGGCAGAAGTACTGAGAAATTCTTTATGTCGACTGATAATGGCGTATCTCTTCAGGTGAACTGGCCAGAGTAAGATTGAAAATGTGACTGTGGTGAAACGGGGAACAATTGGCAGGAGTAACTATGACTCTCTAAAGGTAGCCAAATGCCTCGTGAACAGGCGAAATACCTTGGTAAACTGGAGGAGCCCCTAGCAGGAGTACTGTGAAAGTCAAATTGTTGACAAATAATGGCGTATCGTTTCTGGTGAAAGGGGCAGAGGAAAATTGTAAATGTGACTGTGGTTTAACGGGGAGTCACTCGCAGGAGTAACTATGACTCTCTTAAGGTAGCCAAATTCCTCGTCAACAGGCGAAGTACATCGGCAAACTCGAGAAGCTCCCGGCAGGAGTACTGTGAAAGTCTTTATGTCAACAGATATTGGCGTATCGCTTCAGGTGAACTGGCCGGAGTAAGCTTGTACAAGTGACTGTTGTTAAATGGGGAGCAACTGACAGGTGTAACTTTGACTCTGTTAAGGTAGCCAAATGCCTCGCCATCAGGCGAAATACATCGGAAAAGTCGAGAAGCACCTGGCAGGAGTACTGTGAAAGTCTTTATGTCGACAGATAATGCGGTATCGCTTCAGGTGAAGTGGCCAGAGTAAGTTTGTAGCTGTGACTGTTGTGAAACGGGGAGCAACTGACAGGAGTAACTATGACTCTCTTAAGGTAGCAATATGCCACGTCAGCAGACGAAATGCATCGGCAAACTCGAGAAGCTCCCGGCAGGAGTACTGTGGAAGTCTGTATGTCGACAGATAATGGGGTATCGCTTCAGGTGTACTGGCCAGAGTAAGTCTCTAGATGTGACTGTTGTAAAACGGCGTGCAACTGACAGGATTATCTATGACTCTCTTAAGGTAGCAAAATGCCACGTCAACAGTCGAAATGCATCAGCAAACCCGAGAAGCTCCCGGCAGGAGTACAGTGAAAGTCTTTATGCCGACAGATAATGGCGTAACGCTTCACGTGAACTGGCCAGAGTAAGCTTGTAGATGTGACTGTTGTTAAATGGGGAGCAACTATCAGGAGTAACTATGACTCTGTTAAGGTAGCCAAATGGCTCGTCAACAGGCGAAATACATCGGTAAAGTGGAGAAGCTGCTGGCAGGAGTACTGTGAAAATCTTTATGTCGACAGATAATGAGGTATCGCTTCAGGTGAACTGGCCAGAGTAAGTTAGTAGATGTGACTGTTGTAAAACGGGAAGCAACTGACAGAAGTAACTATGACTCTGTTAAGGTAGCCAAATGCCTCGTCAACAGGCGAATTACATCGTTATACTCGAGAAGCTCCCGGCAGAAGTACTGTGAAAGTCTTTATGTCGACAGATATTGGCGTATCGCTTCAGGTGAACTGGCCAGAGTATGTTTGTAGATGTGACTGTTGTAAAACGGGGAGCAACTGACAGGAGTAACTATGAATCTCGTTAGGTAGCAATATGCCGCATCAACAGACGAAATGCATCCGAAAACTTGAGAAGCTCCCGGCAGGAATAATGTGAAAGTCTTTATGTCGACAGATAATGGGGTGTCGCTTCAGGTGAACTGGCCAGAGTGAGCATGTAGATGTGACAGTTGTTAATTGGGAAGCAACTGACAGGAGTAACTATGACTCTGTTAAGGTAGCCAAATGCCTCGTCAACAGGCGAAATACGTGGGCAAACATGAAAAGCTCCCGACAGGAGTACTGTGAAAGTGTTTATGTCGACAGATAACGGCGTATCGCTTCAGGTGAACTGGCCAGAGTAAGCTTGTAGATGTGACTGTTGTTAAATGGGGAGCAACTGACAGGAGTAACTATGACTCTGTTAAGGTAGCCAAATGCCTCGTCAACTGGCGAGATACGTGGGCAAACTCGAAAAGCTCCCGACAGGAGTACTGTGAAAGTGTTTATGTCGACAGATAATGGCGTATCGCTTCAGGTGAACTGGCCATAGTAAGCTTGTCGATGTGACTGCAGTAAAACGTGGAGCATCTGACAGGAGTATCTATGACTCTCTTAAGGTAGCCAAATGCCTCGTCAACAGGCGAAATACATCGGCAAAGACGAGAAGCTCCCGGCAAGGGTACTGTGAAAGTCTTTATGTCGACAGGTAATGGGGTATTGCTTCAGGTGAACTGGCCAGAGTAAGCCTGTCGATGTGACTGCTGTAAAACGGGGAGCATCTGACAGTAGTGTCTATGACTCTCTTAAGGTAGCCAAATGCCACGTCAACAGACGAAATACATCGGCAAATTCAAGAAGCTCCCGGCAGCAGTACTGTGAAAGTCTTTTTGTCGACAGATATTGGCATATCGCTTCAGGTGAACGGCCAGAGTAAGCTTGTTGATGTGACTGTTATAAAACGGGGAGCAACTGCATGGAGTAACTATGACTTTCTTAATGTAGCCAAATGCCTCGTCAACAGGCGAAATACATCGGCAAATTCGAGAAGCTCCACGCACTAGTACTGTGAAAGTTTTTATGTTGACAAATAATGGCGTATCGCTTCAGGTGATCTGGCTAGAGGAAGCATGAGAATGTGACTGTGGTAAAACGGGGAGCAACTGACAGGAGTAAGTATGACTCTCTCAAGGTTGCCAAGTGCCCTGTCAACATGCGAAATACATCGGCAAACTCGAGAAGCTCCTAGCAGGAGTACTGTGAAAGTCATAATGTCGACAAATAATGGCGTATCGGTTCTGGTGAACGGGGCAGAGGAGGCTTGTAGATGTGACTACGGCTTAACAGGGAGACACTGGTAGGAGTAACTATGACTCTCTTAAGGTAGCCAAATGCCACGTCAACTGGCGAAATACATCGGCAAACTCGAGAAGCTGCCGGCAGAAGTACTGAGAAATTCTTTATGTCGACTGATAATGGCGTATCTCTTCAGGTGAACTGGCCAGAGTAAGATTGAAAATGTGACTGTGGTAAAACGGGGAACAATTGGCAGGAGTAACTATGACTCTCTAAAGGTAGCCAAATGCCTCGTCAACAGGCGAAATACCTTGGTAAACTGGAGGAGCCCCTAGCAGGAGTACTGTGAAAGTCAAATTTTTGACAAATAATGGCGTATCGTTTCTGGTGAAAGGGGCAGAGGAAAATTGTAGATGTGACTGTGGTTTCACGGGGAGTCACTCGCAGGAGTAACTATGACTCTATGACTCTCCTCTCCTGCGGTCTTCTCCCCTTCTCGTGGGCCCGCTGATTTTCGCAGAGTGGAAGACCGCACCAGGGGCTTGGGGGGGTTACCAGCCCCCCCTCGCACTATCCCTTTTTTAGTTGGGGGCAGTAATCAGAGAATAAGTGGTGGCCCTTCCGCTGAAGGTGCCACCCCAACTCCCCCAGCACCTAGCCGGCCAACCGGCCGTGCCGAAAATTTTGTAACTTTTGCAGCTATGTATACCTGTAGTGAGTGCCACCGCAGCTTTACAACCAAGAACGGTCTCGGGGTCCATCGCCGCCGCCAACATCTTGCGGCCGCCAACGCGGAGATCGTCACGGAGAGGCATCGCGCGAGGTGGACGGAGGAAGAAGTCCTGTCGCTCGCCAAGGCGGAGGCCGAACTGTTCCTTGAGAGGGACGCCCGGTTCTTCTTCGTCAATCAAGAACTCATCAGGATGTTCCCCGACCGAACGCTCGAGGCAATCAAGTGCCGACGGCGGCAAGCTGCCCACAAGCAGCTTGTCCGCCAATTCATGGAGGCGCTTGAGATCGGTCGGGGGGAAGAGCCGGCGTCCCGCCGGGGAACAGCGAGCCCGCTGCCTGACGCGGGCGAGGCCGCTGCGCCGCCCGTTGACGCAGCCGAGGACTTCGCGGCCGACACAACCGGGCCGCCGCCGGAGGGGCCGACTGACGCCGCCATCTGGGAGCATCTGGCGGGGCTACCTGCTTCCGCCCAGCGTTTCTCTGCCCTGGATCGAATCATAGGTCTGGGGCGGGGCACGCCGCCCGATGTCATCCTGGGCATGCTCCCGGATGCCCTTGCGTCGGTCGGGTCCAGAGGGGAGAGATCGATCACCAGGACACAGCGGCCGCGCCAACCATCGAAGCGGCCGCCTGCCGCGCCGCCGACGCAGAAGCGCAAGCGGCGCCGCTGGGAATACGCGAGAACGCAGGATGCCTTCCGACGGTCGCGTGCACGTTGCGTGCGCGGCCTCTTGGATGGCACCCTGCTCCAGCCGCCACCTGCCATCCCTGGTCTGCTGGACTTCTGGGCGGACCTCTTCAATAAGAAGCCCGTCTCCACCGCGGGCTTCATTCGTGACCGCCTCCTCCCGCACTCGGAGCCTGTCGCTCTTGAGTGCCTATGGGGGCCGGTCACACATGAGGAGGTCGCCGCCGCGTTGCCGCCCAGGGGATCAGCGGCCGGGCCGGACGGCCTTACCCCAGCGGAGTTGCGGCGCCTGCCGCGCGAAGTCCTGGTGAAAGTGATGAATCTCTTCCTTCTGGCCCGCGCCCTCCCGGAACGCCTGCTTCGCGCGCGGACGTCCCTTCTCCCGAAAACGGCTGCACCAACATCCCCCGCTGACTTTCGCCCCATTACGGTCTGCTCGGTGTTGGCGCGGACCTTTCACAAGGTTCTCGCGTCACGCCTGATGCGCGCTTGTGCTGTGGACGAACGTCAGCGGGCATTCATCCCTCGGGATGGGATGTTGGAAAATACTTTCATCTTGGACACTGCTCTCACCGACGCAGTTCGCTCCTGCCGCTCTGTCTTTGTGGCATCGATCGACGTATCTAAGGCATTCGATTCGGTGGATCATGCTGCCCTTCGCCCCGTGCTGAAGGCGCATGGCCTACCGGATTGCTTTGTCGAGTACGTCGAGCGGTGCTACGAGGGCAGCACGACAGTGATAGCGGACGGCGCCGGCGTGGGCGTGTCTGTGCAGCCAGCACGGGGCGTTCGCCAGGGCGATCCCCTCTCCCCCCTCCTGTTCAACTTTGCGGTGGACTACGTTTTAGGCCAACTGCCCTCCCACATCGGAGCTCGGATCCTCGGTCGCAGAGTCAACGCTGCGGCCTTTGCAGATGACGTCTTGCTGTTTGCAGCGACCCCGAGGGGCTTGCAGTCCCTCATCGACGCAGCTACCGCAGCCCTCGCACACCTGGGGCTGCAGATCAACGCCCGGAAGTGTTTCACCCTCGCCTTAGTCGCGTCAGGGCGCGAGAAGAAGGTGAAGGTGGACAGCAATGTCACCTTCACAGCAGGCAATACCACCATGCCTGCCCTGCGTGTGGGTGAAACCTTCCGGTACCTGGGGCTGCAATTCTCCACGGCGGGTCGCTGTGTCTTCAATCCACGTCGCCACCTGGTGGAGCAGCTTGACGTCATCTCCCGAGCTCCGCTGAAGCCGCAACAGCGCCTCCACGCTCTCACCAACGTACTTCTCCCTGGCCTGTACCACGGGCTGGCCCTCAGCCGCACCCGGGTGGCTGCATTGAAGTCGGCCGACGTCACCATCCGGGCCGCCGTCAGGAGATGGTTCCGCCTTCCGGCGGACACCCCCCTGGGATACTTCCACGCTCCTGTTGCCCAGGGGGGCCTCGGCATTCCATCTTGCCGATGGATGGGTCCAACCCTCCGTCGGTCCCGTCTCCTGGCGCTGAAGAAGATATGGCCAGCCTGCGACGGTGCAGGCATGGATGAGGTGCAGCGTGAGATCGAGGTGCTGGAGCGCCACCTAATGTGGGAGGGCCACCTCCTCAAATCGTCAACGCAGGTTGGGGAAATGTGGGCGGCGCGCCTACACATCGCCATTGACGGTGCGGCGCTGTCATCTTCTGCCGCCGTCAGTGGCCAACATCAGTGGGTCGCCGACACCAGTCGCCTGCTATCTGGGCGTGAATACATCGACGCCCTCCGCGCCCGCATCAACGCCTTCCCTACGAAGGCACGGCGCAGTCGCGGGCGGGAGGCGGACACCAGATGCCGCGCGGGGTGCCAGGCCGTGGAGACCGCCAACCACGTACTTCAGGCTTGCTTTAGGACGCACGGGTCCCGGGTCAAGCGCCATGACGCTGTAGTGCGTTATGTCGCCCGTGGACTCGCGCAGAGGGGCTTCAATGTCTCCGTGGAGCCCCACCTCCGGACACCTGAGGGCATCCGCAAGCCTGACGTGGTGGCGGTCAAAGACGGCATCGCCCGCGTGGTCGACGCCCAGATAGTCGGAGACCACCTCCGGCTCGACTGGTGTCACTCCCAGAAGGCGGCCTACTACGACACGCCGTCCATCCGGCGTGCCATCTCCAACCTGCACCGTGACGTTGAGGAGGTGATTGTGTCCACCGCGACGTTGAACTGGAGGGGTGTATGGTCTCCAGCGTCGGCGAGGGATCTCGCCGCCTTAGGCTTCCGACCCCGAGAACTGGCGGTGCTGAGCACCAGAACACTACAGAGCTGCTGCAAAAGTTACAAAATTTTCGAGCGTATGACGGCTCCTAGCCCGAAGCAGCGTGTCGGCGTCGGCTAGGCAGCTGGTTATTTTCTTCGCCTTGAATCCTGGGGCCTATCCACAGGAGGAATAACCCGTCTTTGTTCTTTCTTCTATTTGTCTGTAATTTGTGTTATTCTTGTTTTTCTTTTCCGCACTTATATATGTACATATATGTTAGTTTTATACTTTTATTGTGGCTTCGCCCTTGTAAGTCCCCACCTTGGTGGCGGACATGGCGAGTAACACCTGCCACACATGTATATGTATATATTTGTGTTATTCAGTTACTGAATAAAGACGGCTGTTGAATAGCCAAATTCCTCGTCAACAGGCGAAATACATCGGCAAACTCGAGAAGCTCCCGGCAGGAGTACTGTGAAAGTCTTTATGTCGACAGATATTGGCGTATCGCTTCAGGTGAACTGGCCGGAGTAAGCTTGTACATGTGACTGTTGTTAAATGGGGACCAACTGACAGGTGTAACTTTGACTCTGTTAAGGTAGCCAAATGCCTCGCCAACAGGCGAAATACATCGGAAAAGTCGAGAAGCACCTGGCAGGAGTACTGTGAAAGTGTTTATGTCGACAGATAATGCGGTATCGCTTCAGGTGAACTGGCCAGAGTAAGTTTGTAGATGTGACTTTTGTGAAACGGGGAGCAACTGACAGGAGTAACTATGACTCTCTTAAGGTAGCAAAATGCCACGTCAACAGTCGAAATGCATCAGCAAACCCGAGAAGCTCCCGGCAGGAGTACAGTGAAAGTCTTTATGCCGACAGATAATGGCGTAACGCTTCACGTGAACTGGCCAGAGTAAGCTTGTAGATGTGACTGTTGTTAAATGGGGAGCAACTATCAGGAGTAACTATGACTCTGTTAAGGTAGCCAAATGGCTCGTCAACAGGCGAAATACATCGGTAAAGTGGAGAAGCTGCTGGCAGGAGTACTGTGAAAATCTTTATGTCGACAGATAATGAGGTATCGCTTCAGGTGAACTGGCCAGAGTAAGTTAGTAGATGTGACTGTTGTAAAACGGGAAGCAACTGACAGAAGTAACTATGACTCTGTTAAGGTAGCCAAATGCCTCGTCAACAGGCGAAATACATCGTTATACTCGAGAAGCTCCCGGCAGAAGTACTGTGAAAGTCTTTATGTCGACAGATATTGGCGTATCGCTTCAGGTGAACTGGCCAGAGTATGTTTGTAGATGTGACTGTTGTAAAACGGGGAGCAACTGACAGGAGTAACTATGAATCTCGTTAGGTAGCAATATGCCGCATCAACAGACGAAATGGATCCGAAAACTTGAGAAGCTCCCGGCAGGAGTAATGTGAAAGTCTTTATGTCGACAGATAATGGGGTATCGCTTCAGGTGAACTGGCCAGAGTGAGCATGTAGATGTGACAGTTGTTAATTGGGGAGCAACTGACAGGAGTAACTATGACTCTGTTAAGGTCGCCAAATGCCTCGTCAACAGGCGAAATACGTGGGCAAACATGAAAAGCTCCCGACAGGAGTACTGTGAAAGTGTTTATGTCGACAGATAACGGCGTATCGCTTCAGGTGAACTTGCCAGAGTAAGCTTGTAGATGTGACTGTTGTTAAATGTTGAGCAACTGTCAGGAGTAACTATGACTGTGTTAAGGTAGCGAAATGTCTCGTCAATAGGCGTAATACATCTTCAAAGTCGAGAAGCTCCCGGCAGGAGTACTGTGAAAGTCTTTATATCGACAGATACTGGGGTATTGCTTCAGGTGAACTGGCCAGAGTAAGCTTTTAGATGTGACTGCTATAAAATGGGGAGCATCCGACAGGAGTATCTATGACTCTCCTAAGGTAGCCAAATGCCACGTCAACAGACGAAATACATCGGCAAACTCGAGAAGCTCCCGGCAGGAGTACTGTGAAAGTCTTTATGTCGACAGATAATGGGGTATCGCTTCAGGTGAACTGGCCAGAGTAAGTTAGTAGATGTGACTGTTGTAAAACGGGAAGCAACTGACAGAAGTAACTATTACTCTGTTAAGGTAGCCAAATGCCTCGTCAACAGGCGAAATACATCAACAAAGTCGAGAAGCTCCACGCACCAGTACTGTGAAATACTTTATGTTGACAGATAATGTCGTCTCGCTTCAGGTGATCTGGCTAGAGGAAGCTTAAAAATGTGACTGTGGTAAAACGGGGAGCAACCGACAGGAGTAACTATGACTCTCTTAAGGTAGCCAAATGCCTCGTCAACATGCGAAATACATCGTTATACTCGAGAAGCTCCCGGCAGAAGTACTGTGAAAGTCTTTATGTCGACAGATATTGGCGTATCGCTTCAGGTGAACTGGCCAGAGTATGTTTGTAGATGTGACTGTTGTAAAACGGGGAGCAACTGACAGGAGTAACTATGAATCTCGTTAGGTAGCAATATGCCGCATCAACAGACGAAATGCATCCGAAAACTTGAGAAGCTCCCGGCAGGAGTAATGTGAAAGTCTTTATGTCGACAGATAATGGGGTATCGCTTCAGGTGAACTGGCCAGAGTGAGCTTGTAGATGTGACAGTTGTTAATTGGGGAGCAACTGACAGGAGTAACTATGACTCTGTTAAGGTCGCCAAATGCCTCGTCAACAGGCGAAATACGTGGGCAAACATGAAAAGCTCCCGACAGGAGTACTGTGAAAGTGTTTATGTCGACAGATAACGGCGTATCGCTTCAGGTGAACTGGCCAGAGTAAGCTTGTAGATGTGACTGTTGTTAAATGGGGAACAACTGACATTAGTAACTATGACTCTGTTAATGTAGCCAAATGCCGCGTCAGCAGGCGAAATACATCGGCAAAGTTGAGAAGCTCCTGGCAGGAGTACTGTGAAAGTCTGTATATCGACAGATAATGGGGTATCGCTTCAGGTGAACTGGCCAGAGTAGGCTTGTAGATGTGACTGTTGTTAAATGGGGAGCAACTGACAGGAGTAACTATGACTCTGTTAAGGTAGCCAAATGCCTCGTCAACTGGCGAAATACGTGGGCAAACTCGAAAAGCTCCCGACAGGAGTACTGTGAAAGTGTTTATGTCGACAGATAATGGCGTATCGCTTCAGGTGAACTGGCCATAGTAAGCTTGTCGATGTGACTGCAGTAAAACGTGGAGCATCTGACAGGAGTATCTATGACTCTCTTAAGGTAGCCAAATACCTCGTCAACAGGCGAAATACGTCGGCAAAGACGAGAAGCTCCCGGCAAGGGTACTGTGAAAGTCTTTATGTCGACAGGTAATGGGGTATTGCTTCAGGTGAACTGGCCAGAGTAAGCCTGTCGATGTGACTGCTGTAAAACGGGGAGCATCTGAAAGTAGTGTCTATGACTCTCTTAAGGTAGCCAAATGCCACGTCAACAGGCGAAATACATCGGCAAATTCGAGAAGCTGCACGCACTAGTACTGTGAAAGTTTTTATGTTGACAAATAATGGCGTATCGCTTCAGGCGATCTGGCTAGAGGAAGCATGAGAATGTGACTGTGGTAAAACGGGGAGCAACTGACAGGAGTAAGTATGACTCTCTCAAGGTTGCCAAGTGCCCTGTCAACATGCGAAATACATCGGCAAACTCGAGAAGCTCCTAGCAGGAGTACTGTGAAAGTCATAATGTCGACAAATAATGGCGTATCGGTTCTGGTGAACGGGGCAGAGGAGGCTTGTAGATGTGACTACGGCGTAACAGGGAGACACTGGCAGGAGTAACTATGACTCTCTTAAGGTAGCCAAATGCCACGTCAACAGGCGAAATACATCGGCAAACTCGAGAAGCTGCCGGCAGAAGTACTGAGAAATTCTTTATGTCGACTGATAATGGCGTATCTCTTCAGGTGAACTGGCCAGAGTAAGATTGAAAATGTGACTGTGGTAAAACGGGGAACAATTGGCAGGAGCAACTATGACTCTCTAAAGGTAGCCAAATGCCTCGTCAACAGGCGAAATACCTTGGTAAACTGGAGGAGCCCCTAGCAGGAGTACTGTGAAAGTCAAATTGTTGACAAATAATGGCGTATCGTTTCTGGTGAAAGGGGCAGAGGAAAATTGTAGATGTGACTGTGGTTTAACGGGGAGTCACTCGCAGGAGTAACTATGACTCTCTTAAGCTCACATGATGCGTCATATATGGATCCTCTCAATCCACTCCTCAGCATCCTAGCGATGTCGAGTGGATGATGGTTCGCTTAGCCTCTCTGTGGGAAATCCTAGCTCTGGCCTTCACGTGGCGGGAGTCGTGAGGGGGGCCGAGAGGGGGCACAGTGCTCTGTGTCTCCTCAGAGCTCTCCAACCGACAGAGCGGGGTGATCCTTCAGGGCTTGGGGGTTGCCTGCCCCCCTGCCCCTTGTTTCAGCTGGCCCCAACACAAGGAATATATCAGGTAGCGGTCCTCACACTGGAGGCGCCGCGCCAGTTGTTGGGCCACCATCTGACGCCGCCAGTCCGGGTCGAGCAGCCTTGCCTGCGTTTCAGTGCCCTGAGTGCCAGCGGAGCTTCAGCACCAAGAGTGGTCTTGGTGTCCACCGCCGCAGGGCTCATCCTAGTGCAGCGAATGCAGAGGTCAACATCCAGAGGACGAAGGCCAGGTGGTCCAGTGAGGAACTGTTACGCCTGGCCCATGCAGAGGCAGTGCTGACACTCGAAGGCACCCGGTTCCTGAACCAAGAACTAGTGAAGTCCTTCCCGCACCGCTCGCTTGAATCCATCAAGTGCCAGCGACGTGCGGGAGCTTACAGGAACCAGGTTGCCGAGTTCGTCACTGCCCTCTCTACTTCTGCGGTTCGTCCTCCCACCTCTGATGCTGCTGCACCACCTATTGTGACATCACCAGTTTCCTTGACACCACCGTCGGCAGAGGACCCTGTCGACCATGCTATCTGGTCGGTCTTAGCAGCCTTACCATCGTCGGGCTCAAGGTTTCGCTCAGTTGACGACATCTTGGCGCTGGGACACACTGCATCTCGGCATGTCATCATGGGCATGCTGCCACCTGCACTTGATGCTATAGGTAGCAAGGAGGCGCCCCAAAATCCCGTCGCCTCCAAGCAGATGTCCCAGCCACCTGAGCGAAAACGAGCTCGGCGTAGGTGGGAGTATTTTGTCTGCCAGCGTGCGTTCTCCAAAAACGCGGGGCGGTGCATTAATGGCATTCTAGACGGTACACTGCTCCACCAACCACCTACTATTCCTGGTCTGGTGGAGTATTGGAAAGATCTCTTCACCCGGCGCCCATCAGGCCGGGTTGACCGTCTGGATTGTCAGTTGTTACCGTCCCGCGCCGAGGTGCCCTTTCAACAGCTGTGGGCGCCCATCACGTTGGAGGACATTGCTGCAGCTCTCCCACCCCGTCGCTCCGCCGCGGGACCTGACGGGCTCACACCTGCCCAGCTCCGTCGTCTTCCCCGTGAGGTCCTTCTGAAAGTGTTAAACCTTTTCCTTTTGACCCGCCGTCTCCCATCCCGACTCCTCCAGGCCCGTACCTCCCTGCTGCCCAAGAAGGCCGCCCCAGCATCCCCCTCTGACTTCCGCCCGATCACAGTTTGCTCAGTCCTCGCCAGGGTCTTCCACAAGATCCTGGCGGGTCGGCTGATGCGGGCTTGTGTGTTGGACGGGCGTCAGCGGGCCTTCCTTCCTCAGGATGGGATGCTGCACAATTCATTCTTGTTGGACCTGGCGATGACTCAGGCCAGGGCGAACTGTAACTCCCTCTATGTTGCGTCCCTGGATGTGTCCAAGGCATTCGACTCTCTGGACCATGGTGCCCTGAGGCCTGCCCTGAGGGCTCATGGTCTGCCAGACGAGTTCATTGGATACATCCTGGGATGCTATGAGGATGGAGCGACGGTGATCTCTGGTTCGGGGAAGTCAATGGGTCCAGTGCGGCCTTCAAGGGGCGTTCGGCAGGGCGATCCTCTTTCCCCTATCCTGTTTAACCTTTCGCTGGACCTTATGCTTGCTCGCCTCCCAGATCATGTTGGTGCCAATGTAATGGGACGACGCCTGAATGCTGCCGCCTTCGCCGATGACCTCCTGCTGTTCGCTGAGACTAAGGGTGGTCTCCAGGACCTGATTGATACATCTATATCAGTTCTTGGAGACCTGGGTCTCCAGGTCAATCCTGGGAAGTGCTTTACTCTCGCCCTCGCGGCCTCTGGTCGCGAGAAGAAAGTTAAGGTCGACAACACCACGACCTTCAAGGCTGGTTATACCACCCTTCCAGCCTTGGCAGTCGAGAGCACTTTCCGGTATCTTGGCCTGGAGTTCTCTACCAGCGGACGTAGCCTCTTCCATCCGAGGCGGGAGGTCGAGCGACAGTTAAGCGTCCTGTCCAAGGCACCACTGAAGCCCCAACAACGTCTTCACGCCCTGAGAACGGTGGTCCTGCCAGGGATCCACCATGGCCTGGCTCTGTCGAGGACCCGTCTTGGAGCTCTCTCCGCAGTGGACATCGCCATTCGCACAGCTTTGAGATCTTGGCTGTGCCTGCCAGCGGACACCCCTGTTGCGTACTTTCACGCCCCTGTCACATCTGGGGGCTTGGGAGTGCCATCAGCTCGCTGGCTTGGGCCTCTGCTGCGGCGGAATCGACTCGCCAACATCCGAGCTTTGGGAGTCCTATCAGACGGGTCGACAGATGACGTTCTCGGGCGTGAAATTGGGAGGTTGGAGCAGCAGCTACGGTGGCACGACGCGGACATACGGACAAGCAACCAGCTTGGCCGGATGTGGGCGGAGAGGCTGCACTCGTCGGTGGATGGCGCTGCCCTGAGGAAGTCTGCCCGAACACCAGGGCAACATAGCTGGGTGGATAACCCCCAGCACCCTATCAGTGGCCGCGACTTTATCTCCTGCCTGCGAACGCGTATAAATGCCCTTCCAACTCGGGCAAAGTTGCAGCGCGGTCGTTCAGGTGACACCAACTGTAGGGCAGGCTGCGTCGCACGAGAAACCGCCAACCACGTTGTCCAGCACTGCTTTAGAAGCCATGACGCACGCATTAAGCGGCATAATGCCTTGGCAGCCTATGTTGCGCAAGGCCTGCGTCGCCGAGGCTTCGATATCCAACTGGAGCCTCACTTAAGAACAACTGAGGGCCTAAAGAAGCCGGACATCGTGGCGGTGCGGGGCGATGCAGCCCACGTTATCGATGCCCAAGTCGTTGGTGTCAACCTGGACGTCGACCTTTGCCACAAGGAGAAAGTCGCGGTCTATGACAGGGAAGCCGTTCATCAGGCAATAAAAAGACTTCACCCAGCAGTTCAGCGCATCACGACCACCTCGGCAACCATCTCGTGGAGGGGAGTGTGGTCACCGAATTCCGCACGAGATCTGCGAAGGCTGGGCTTTGTTAACCACCATTTTGCGGCTATGTCAACGCTGGTACTCGTCGGGACTGCGATGGCGGCAAGGCGTTTTGACTCTATGACTGCCACAAAAGGCACGATGCACCGGACTGGTGTTGGATGAGGGCCCAATCTGTGTCTCTCCGCGCTGCTGCCTGGCGCCTATCTCAGGCACAAACGCCATTTTATTCACGTGTAATTTTCCTGTCCTGTCTAGTGTTTGTTATGTCTCTGTGTCTTTTGTAAACCCATTGTATGGGTAATTTGCTTTCTCTGTGTATTCACATGTGAATAAAGACGGCTATATATAGCCAAATTCCTCGTCAACATCCGAAATACATCGGCAAACTCGAGAAGCTCCCGGCAGGAGTACTGTGAAAGTCTTTATGTCGACAGATATTGGCGTATCGCTTCAGGTGAACTGGCCGGAGTAAGCTTGTACATGTGACTGTTGTTAAATGGGGAGCAACTGACAGGTGTAACTTTGACTCTGTTAAGGTAGCCAAATGCCTCGCCAACAGGCGAAATACATCGGAAAAGTCGAGAAGCACCTGGAAGGAGTACTGTGAAAGTGTTTATGTCGACAGATAATGCGGTATCGCTTCAGGTGAACTGGCCAGAGTAAGTTTGTAGATGTGACTGTTGTGAAACGGGGAGCAACTGACAGGAGTAACTATGACTCTCTTAAGGTAGCAATATGCCACGTCAGCAGACGAAATGCATCGGCAAACTCGAGAAGCTCCCGGCAGGAGTACTGTGGAAGTCTGTATGTCGACAGATAATGGGGTATCGCTTCAGGTGCACTGGCCAGAGTAAGTTTCTAGATGTGACTGTTGTAAAACGGCGTGCAACTGACAGGATTATCTATGACTCTCTTAAGGTAGCAAAATGCCACGTCAACAGTCGAAATGCATCAGCAAACCCGAGAAGCTCCCGGCAGGAGTACAGTGAAAGTCTTTATGCCGACAGATAATGGCGTAACGCTTCAGGTGAACTGGCCAGAGTAAGCTTGTACATGTGACTGTTGTTAAATGGGGAGCAACTGACAGGTGTAACTTTGACTCTGTTAAGGTAGCCAAATGCCTCGCCAACAGGCGAAATACATCGGAAAAGTCGAGAAGCACCTGGCAGGAGTACTGTGAAAGTGTTTATGTCGACAGATAATGCGGTATCGCTTCAGGTGAACTGGCCAGAGTAAGTTAGTAGATGTGACTGTTGTAAAACGGGAAGCAACTGACAGAAGTAACTATGACTCTGTTAAGGTAGCCAAATGCGTCGTCAACAGGCGAAATACATCAACAAAGTCGAGAAGCTCCACGCACCAATACTGTGAAATACTTTATGTTGACAGATAATGTCGTCTCGCTTCAGGTGATCTGGCTAGAGGAAGCTTAAAAATGTGACTGTGGTAAAACGGGGAGCAACTGACAGGAGTAACTATGACTCTCTTAAGATAGCCAAATGCCTCGTCAACATGCGAAATACATCGTTATACTCGAGAAGCTCCCGGCAGAAGTGCTGTGAAAGTCTTTATGTCGACAGATATTGGCGTATCGCTTCAGGTGAACTGGCCAGAGTATGTTTGTAGATGTGACTGTTGTAAAACGGGCAGCAACTGACAGGAGTAACTATGAATCTCGTTAGGTAGCAATATGCCGCATCAACAGACGAAATGCATCCGAAAACTTTAGAAGCTCCCGGCAGGAGTAATGTGAAAGTCTTTATGTCGACAGATAATGGGGTATCGCTTCAGGTGAACTGGCCAGAGTGAGCTTGTAGATGTGACAGTTGTTAATTGGGGAGCAACTGACAGGAGTAACTATGACTCTGTTAAGGTCGCCAAATGCCTCGTCAACAGGCGAAATACGTGGGCAAACATGAAAAGCTCCCGACAGGAGTACTGTGAAAGTGTTTATGTCGACAGATAACGGCGTATCGCTTCAGGTGAACTAGCCAGAGTAAACTTGTAGATGTGACTGTTGTTAAATGGGGAGCAACTGACTGGAGCAACTATGACTCTCTTAAGGTAGCCAAATGCCTCGTCAACAGGCGAAATACGTGGGCAAACTCGAAAAGCTCCCGACAGGATAATTGTGAAAGTGTTTATGTCGACTGATAATGGCGTATCGCTTCAGGTGAACTGGCCAGAGTAAGCTTGTAGATGTGACTGTTGTTAAATGGGAAGCAACTGACAGGCGTAACTATGACTTTCTTAAGGTAGCCAAATGACTCGTCAACATGCGAAATACATCGGCAAAGACGAGAACTTCCGGGCAAGAGTACTGTGAAAGTCTTTATGTCGACAGATAATGGGGTATCGTTTCAGGTGAACAGGCCAGAGTAAGCATGTAGATGTGACTGTTGTTAAATGGGGAGCAACTGACAGGAGCAACAATGACTCTATTAAGATAGCCAAATGCCTCGTCAACAGGCGAAATACATCGACAAAGTCGAGAAGCTCACGGCAGGAGTACTGTGAAATTCTTGATGTCGACAGTTAATGGGGTATCGCTTCAGGAGAACTGGCCAGAGTAAGCTTGTAGATGTGACAGTAGTAAAACGGGGAGCAACTGATAGGAGTAACTATGATTCTCTTTAGGTAGCAAAATGCCACGTCAACAGACGAAATGCTTCGGCAAACTCGAGAAGCTCCCGGCAGGAGTACTGTGAAAGTCTTTATGTCGACAGATAATGGCGTATCGCTTCAGGTGAACTGGCTAGAAGAAGCTTGAAAATGTGACTGTGGTAAAACGGGGAGCAACTGTCAGGAGTAACTATGATCCTCTTAAGGTAGCCAAGTGCCACGTCAAAAGACGAAACACATCGGCAAACTGGAGAAGCTCCCGGCAGGAGTACTGTGAAAGTCTTTATGTCGACAGATAATGGCGTATCTCTTCAGGTGAACTGGCCAGAATAAGATTGAAAATGTGACTATGGTAAAATGGGGAGCAATTGGCAGGAGTAACTATGACTCTCTAAGGGTAGCCAAATGCCTCGTCAACAGGCGAAATACATTGGTAAACTGGAGGAGCCCCTAGCAGGAGTACTGTTAAAGTCATATTATCGACAAGTAATGGCGTATCGCTTCTGGTGAAAGGAGCAGAGGAAAATTCTAGATGTGACTGTCGTTTAACGGGGAGACACTCGCTGGAGTAACTATGACTCTCTTAAGGTAGCCAAATTCCTCGTCAACAGGCGAAATACATCGGCAAACTCGGGAAGCTCCCGGCAGGAGTACTGTGAAAGTCTTTATGTCGACAGATATTGCCGTATCGCTTCAGGTGAAGTGGCCAGAGTAAGGTTGTAGATGTGTTTGTTGTTAAATGGGGAGCAACTGACAGGCGTAACTATGACTCTCTCATGGTAGACAAATGCCTCGTCGACAGGCGAAATACATCGGCAAAGACGACAAGCTCCAGGCAGGAGTACTGTGAAAGTCTTTATATCGACAGATGATGGGGTATTGCTTCAGGTGAACTGGCCAGAGTAAGCTTTTAGATGTGACTGCCATAAAACGGGTAGCCTCTGACAGGAGTATCTATGACTCTCTTAAGGTAGCCAAATGCCGCGTCAACAGACGAATTACAGCGGCCAAAGTGGAGAAGCTCCCGGCAGGAGTATTGTGAATGTCTTTATGTCGACAGATAATGGCGTACCGCTTCAGGTGAACTGGCCGGAGTAAGCTTGAGAATATGAGTGTGGTATAACAGGCAACAATTGGCAGGAGTAACTATGACTCTCTAAAGGTAGCCAAATGCCTCGTCTACAGGCGAAGTACATCGGTAAAGTCGAAAAGCTCCTGGCAGGAATACTGTGAAAATCTTTATGTCGACAGATAATGGCGTATCTCTTCAGGTGAACTGGCCAGAATAAGATTGAAAATGTGACTGTGGTAAATTAGGGAACAATTGGCAGGAGTAACTTTGACTCTCTAAAGGTAGCCAAATGCCTCGTCAACAGGTGAAATACATCGGCAAACTCAAGAAGCTCCCGGCAAGAGTACTGTGAAAGTCTTTATGTCGACAGATATTGGCTTATCGCTTCAGGTGAACTGGAAAGAATATGCTTGTAGATGTGACTGTTGTAAAACGGGGAGCAATTGACAGGAGTAACTATGACTCTCTTTAGGTAGCAAAATGCCTCGTCAAAAGTCGAAAAACATCGGCAGACTCGAGAAGCTCCAGGCAGAAGTACTGTGAAAGTCTTTGTGTCGACAGATAATGGCGTATCGTTTCAGGTGTACTGGCCACAGTAAGTTTGTACATGTGACTGTTGTTAAATGGGGAGCAAGTGACAGGAGTAACTATGACTCTGATAAGGTAGCCAAATGCCTCGTCAACAGGCGAAATGCATCGGCAAAGTCGAGAAGCTCCTGGCAGGAGCACTGTGAAAGTCTTTATGTGGGAAAATAATGCGGTATTGCTTCTGGTGAACTGGCTAGAAGAAGCTTGAAAATGTGACTGCGATAAAACGGGGAGCAACTGACAGGAGTAACTATGACACTCTTAAGGTAGCCAAATGCCTCGTCAACATGCGAAATACATTGGCAAACTGGAGGAGCTCCTAGCAGGAGTACTGTGAAAGTCATAATGTCGACAAATAATGGCGTATAGGTTCTGGTGAACGGGGCAGAGGAGGCTTGTAGATGTCACTACGGTTAAACGGGGAGACACTGGCAGGAGTAACTATGACTCTCGTAAAGTAGCCAAATGCCACGTCAACAGGCGAAATACATCGGCAAACTCGAGAACCTCCCATCAGAAGTACTGAGAAATTCTTTATGTCGACAGATAAAGGCGTATCTCTTAAGGTGAACTGGCCAGAATAAGATTGAAAATGTGACTGTGGTAAAACGGGGAACAATTGGCAGGAGTAACTATGACTCTCTAAAGGTAGCCAAATGCTTCGTCAACAGGCGAAATACATTGGTAAACTGTAGGAGCCCTTGGCAGGAGTACTGTGAAAGTCTTTTTGTCGACAAATAATGGCGTATCACTTCTGGTGAAAGGGGCAGAGGAAAATTGTAGATGTGACTGTGGTTTAACGGCGAGACACTCGCAGGAGTAACTATGACTCTCTTAAGGTAGTCAAATTCCTCGTCAGCAGGCGAAATACATCGGCAAACTCTAGATGCTCCCGGCAGGAGTACTTTGAAAGTCTTTATGTTGACAGATAATGCGGTATCGCTTCAGGTGAACTGGCCAGAGTAAGCTTGTAGATGTGACTGTTGTGAAATGGGGAGCAACTGACAGGCGTAACTATGACTCTCTTAAGGTAGCCAAATGCCTCGTCAACAGGCGAAATACATCGGTAAAGACGAGTAGCTCCCGACAGGAGTACTGTGAAAGTCTTTATGTCGACAGATAATGTTGTATTGTTTTAGGTGAACTGGCCAGAGTAAGCTTGTAGATGTGACTGCTGTAAAACAGGGAGCATCTGACAGGAGTATCTATGACTCTTTTAAGGTAGCCAAATGCCACGTCAACAGACGAAATACATCGGCAAACTCGAGAAGCTCCCGGCAGGAGTACTGTGAAAGTCTTTATGTCGACAGATAATTGCGTATCGCTTCAGGTGAACTGGCTAGAAGAAGCTAGAAAATGTGACTGTGGCAAAACGGGGAGCAACTGACAGTAGTAACTATGACCCTCTTAAGGTAGCCAAATGCCACGTCAACAGACGAAATACATCGACAAACTGGAGAAGCTCCCGGCAGGAGTACTGTGAAAGTCTTTATGTCGACAGATAATGGCGTATCACTTCAGGTGAACGGCCAGAGTAAGCTTGTAGGTGAGACTGTTATAAAACGGGGAGCAGCTGCAAGGAGTAACTATGACTCTCCTAAGTTAGCCAAATGCCTCGTCAACATGCGAAATACTATGGCAAACTGGAGGAGCTCCTAGCAGGAGTACTGTGAAAGTCAAAATGTCGACAAATAATGGCGTATCGGTTCTGGTGAACGCGGCAGAGGTGGCTTGTAGTTGTGACTACGGTTTAACGGGGACTCACTGGCAGGAGTAACTATGACTCTCTTAAGGTAGCCAAATATCACGTCAACAGGCAAAATACATCGGCATACTCGACAAGCTCCCGGCAGTAGTACTGAGAAATTCTTTATGTCGACAGATAATGGCGTATCTCTTCAGGTGAACTGGTCAGAATAAGATTGAAAATGTGACTGTGGTAAATTAGGGAACAATTGGCAGGAGTAACTATGACTCTCTAAAGGTAGCCAAATGCCTCGTCAACAGGCGAAATGCATCGGCAAAGTCGAGAAGCTCCTGGCAGGAGCACTGTGAAAGTCTTTATGTGGGCAGATAATGCGGTATTGCTTCAGGTGAACTGGCTAGAAGAAGCTTGAAAATGTTACTGTGGTAAAACGGGGAGCAACTGACGGGAGTAACTATGACTCTCTTAAGGTAGCAATATGCCACGTCAACAGACGAAATGCATCGGCAAACTAGAGAAGCTCGCGGCAGGAGTACTGTGAAAGTCTTTATGTCGACAGATAATGTTGTATCGCTTCAGGTGAACTGGCCAGAGTAAACTTGTAGATGTGACTATGGTAAAAGGGGGAGCAATTGGCAGGAGTAACTATGACTCTCTAAGGGTAGCCAAATGCCTCGTCAACAGGCGAATTACATTGGTAAACTGGAGGAGCCCCTAGCAGGAGTACTGTGAAAGTCATATTATCGACAAATAATGGCGTATCGCTTCTGGTGAAAGGAGCAGAGGAAAATTCTAGATGTGACTGTCGTTTAACGGGGAGACACTCGCTGGAGTAACTATGACTCTCTTAAGGTAGCCAAATTCCTCGTCAACAGGCGAAATACATCGGCAAACTCGGGAAGCTCCCGGCAGGAGTACTGTGAAAGTCTTTATGTCGACAGATATTGCCGTATCGCTTCAGGTGAAGTGGCCAGAGTAAGGTTGTAGATGTGTTTGTTGTTAAATGGGGAGCAACTGACAGGCGTAACTATGACTCTGTCATGGTAGACAAATGCCTCGTCGACAGGCGAAATACATCGGCAAAGACGACAAGCTCCAGGCAGGAGTACTGTGAAAGTCTTTATATCGACAGATGATGGGGTATTGCTTCAGGTGAACTGGCCAGAGTAAGCTTTTAGATGTGACTGCCATAAAACGGGTAGCCTCTGACAGGAGTATCTATGACTCTCTTAAGGTAGCCAAATGCCACGTCAACAGACGAAATACATCGGCAAACTCGAGAAGCTCCCGGCAGGAGTACTGTGAAAGTCTTGATGTCTACAGATAATGGGGTATGGCTTCAGGTGAACTGGCCAGAGTAAGCTTGTAGATGTGACTGTAGCAAAATGGGGAGCAACTGACAGGCGTAACTATGATTCTCTTTTGGTAGGAAAATGCCACGTCAACAGACGAATTGCATCGGCAAACTCGAGAAGCTCCCAGCATGAGTACCGTGAAAGTCTTTATGTCGACTGATAACCTCGTATCGCTTCAGGTGAACATGGCTAGCAGAAGCTTGAAAATGTGACTGTGGTAAAACGGGGAGCAACGGAGAGGAGTAACTATGACCCTCTTAAGGTAGCCAAATGCCGCGTCAACAGACGAATTACAGCGGCAAAGTGGAGAAGCTCCCGGCAGGAGTATTGTGAATGTCTTCATGTCGACAGATAATGGCGTACCGCTTCAGGTGAAGTGGCCGGAGTAAGCTTGAGAATATGAGTGTGGTATAACAGGCAACAATTGGCAGGAGTAACTATGACTCTCTAAATGTAGCCAAATGCCTCGTCTACAGGCGAAATACATCAGTAAAGTCGAAAAGCTCCTGGCAGGAGTACTGTGAAAATCTTTATGTCGACAGATAATGGCGTATCTCTTCAGGTGAACTGGCCAGAATAAGACTGAAAATGTGACTGTGGTAAATTAGGGAACAATTGGCAGGAGTAACTATGACTCTCTAAAGGTAGCCAAATGCCTCGTCAACAGGTGAAATACATTGGTAAACTGGAGGAGCCCTTAGCAGGAGTACTCTGAAAGTCATATTGTCGACAAATAAAGGCGTATCGCTTCTGGTGAAAGGGGCAGAGGAAAATTGTAGATGTGACTGTGGTTTAACGGGGAGACACTCGCAGGAGTAACTATTACGCTCGTAAGGTAGGCAAATGCCTCGTCAACAGGCGAAATACATCGGCAAACTCAAGAATCTCCCGGCAAGAGTACTGTGAAAGTCTTTATGTCGACAGATATTGGCTTATCGCTTCAGGTGAACTGGCCAGAGTAAGCTTTTAGATGTGACTGCCATAAAACGGGTAGCCTCTGACAGGAGTATCTATGACTCTCTTAAGGTAGCCAAATGCCACGTCAACAGACGAAATACATCGGCAAACTCGAGAAGCTCCCGGCAGGAGTACTGTGAAAGTCTTTATGTCGACAGATAATTGCGTATCGCTTCAGGTGAACTGGCTAGAAGAAGCTAGAAAATGTGACTGTGGTAAAACGGGGAGCAACTGACAGTAGTAACTATGACCCTCTTAAGGTAGCCAAATGCCACGTCAACAGACGAAATACATCGACAAACTGGAGAAGCTCCCGGCAGGAGTACTGTGAAAGTCTTTATGTCGACAGATAATGGCGTATCACTTCAGGTGAACGGCCAGAGTAAGCTTGTAGGTGAGACTGTTATAAAACGGGGAGCAGCTGCAAGGAGTAACTATGACTCTCTTAAGTTAGCCAAATGCCTCGCCAACATGCGAAATACTATGGCAAACTGGAGGAGCTCCTAGCAGGAGTACTGTGAAAGTCAAAATGTCGACAAATAATGGCGTATCGATACTGGTGAACGCGGCAGAGGTGGCTTGTAGTGGTGACTACGGTTTAACGGGGACTCACTGGCAGGAGTAACTATGACTCTCTTAAGGTAGCCAAATATCACGTCAACAGGCGAAATGCATCGGCAAAGTCGAGAAGCTCCTGGCAGGAGCACTGTGAAAGTCTTTATGTGGGCAGATAATGCGGTATTGCTTCAGGTGAACTGGCTAGAAGAAGCTTGAAAATGTTAATGTGGTAAAACGGGGAGCAACTGACGGGAGTAACTATGACTCTCTTAAGGCAGCAATATGCCACGTCAACAGACGAAATGCATCGGCAAACTAGAGAAGCTCCTGGCAGGAGTACTGTGTAAGTCATTATGTCGACACATAATGGGGTCTCGCTTCAGGTGAACTGGCCAGAGTAAGTTAGTATATGTGACTGCTGTAAGATGGGGAACAACTGACAGGAGTTACTATGACTCTCTTAAGATAGCAAAATGCCACGTCAACAGGCGAAATCCATCGGCAAACTTAAGAAGCTCCCGGTAGCAAAATGCCTCGTCATAACGCGAAAAACATCGGCAGACTCGAGAAGCTCCCGGCAGGAGTACTGTGAAAATCTTTATCTCGACAGATACTGGCGTATCGCTTCAGGTGAACTGGCTAGAGGAAGCTTGAAAATGTGACTGTGGTAAAACGGGGAGCAACTGACAGGAGTAACTGTGACACTCTTAAGGTAGTCAAATGCCTCGTCAACATGCGAAATACATTGGCAAACTGGAGGAGCTCCTAGCAGAAGTACTGTGAATGTCAAAATGTCGACAAATAATGGCGTATCGGTTCTATTGAATGGGGCAGAGGAGGCTTGTAGATGTGACTACGGTTTAACGGGGAGACACTGGCAGGAGTAACTATGACTCTCTTAAGGTAGCCAAATGCCTCGTCAAGAGGCGAAATACAGCGGCAAACTCGAGAAGCTCCCGGCAGGAGTACTGTGAAATTCTTTATGTCGACAGATAATGGCGTATCTCTTCAGGTGATCTGGCCAGAATAATATTGAAAATGTGACTGTGGTAAAAAGGGGAACAATTGGCAGGACTAAATATGACTGTCTAAAGGTTGCCAACTGCCTCATCAACAGCGAAATACATTGGTAAACTAGAGGAGCCCTTAGCAGGAGTACTGTGAAAGTCATAATGTCGACAATTAATGGCGTATCGCTTCTGGTGAAAGGGAATGAGGAACATTGTTGATGTGACTGTGGTTTAACGGGCAGACACTGGCAGGAGTAAGTATGACTCTCTTAAGGTAGCCAAATGCCTCGTCAACAGGCGAAATGCATCGGCAAACTCGAGAAGCTCAAGGCAGGAGTACTGTGAAAATCTTTATGTCGACAGATAATGGCGTATCGCTTCAGGTGTACTGGCCACAGTAAGCTTGTACAAGTGACTGTTGTTAAATGGGGAGCAAGAGACAGGAGTAACTATGACTTTGTTAAGGTAGCCAAATGCCTCTTCAACAGGCGAAATACATCGGCAAAGTCGAGAAGCTCCTGGCAGGAGTACTGTGAAAGTCATTATGTCGACAGATAATGGGGTATCGCTTCAGGTGGACTGGCCAGAGTAGGTTTGTATATGTGACTTCTGTAAGATGGGGAACAACTGACAGGAGTTACTATGACTCTCTTAAGATAGCAAAATGCCACGTCAACAGGCGAAATGCATCGGCAAACTTGAGAAGCTCCGGATAGCAAAATGCCTCGTCAACACGCGAAAAACATCGGCAGACTCGAGAAGCTCCCGGCAGGGGTACTGTGAAAGTCTCTATGTCGACAAGTAATGGCGTATCGCTTCTGGTGAACGGGGCAGAGGAAGCTTATACATGTGACTACGGTTTAACGGGGAGACACTGGCTGGAGTAACTATGATTCTCTTAAGGTAGCCTAATGCCTCGTCAAGAGGCGAAATACAGCGGCAAACTCGAGAAGCTCCCGGCAGGAGTACTGTGAAAGTCTTTATGTCAACAGATAATGGGGTATCGCTTCAGGTGAACTGGAGAGAGTAGGTTTGTAGAAGTGACTGTTGTAAAACTGGGAGCAACTGACAGGAGTAACTATGACTCTCTTAAGTTAGCAATATGCCACGTCAACAGACGAAATGCATCGGCAAACTCGAGAAGCTCCCTGCAGGAGTACTGTGAAAGTCTTTATGTCGACAGATAATGGGGTATTGCTTCAGGTGAACTGGCCAGAGTAAGCTTGTAGATAAGACTGCCGTAAAACGGAGAGCATCTGACAGGTGTGGCTATGACTCTCTTAAGGTAGCCAAATGCCTCGTCGACAGACGTAATACATCGGAAAACTCGCGAAGGTCCAGGCAGGAGTACTGTGAAAGAGTTTATGTCGACAGATAATGGGGTATTGCTTCAGGTGCACTGCCCAGAGTAAGTTTGTAGATGTGACTGTAGTAAAACGGAGTGCAACTGACAGGAGTAACTATGAGTCTCTTAAGGTAGCAAAATGCCGCGTCAACAGTCGAAATGCATCAGCAAACTCGAGAAGCTCCCGGCAGGAGTACTGTGAAAATCTTTATGTCGACAGATAATGGCGAATCGCTTCAGGTGAACTGGCTAGAGGAAACTTGAAAATGTGACTGTGGTAAAACGGGGAGCAACTGACAGGAGTAACTATGACACTCTTAAGGTAGTCAAATGCCTCGTCAACATGCGAAATACATTGGCAAACTGGAGGAGCTCCTAGCAGAAGTACTGTGAATGTCATAATGTCGACAAATAATGGCGTAACGGTTCTACTGAATGGGGCAGAGGAGGCTTGTAGATGTGACTACGGTTTAACGGGGAGACACTGGCAGGAGTAACTATGACTCTCTTAAGGTAGCCAAATGCCTCGTCTAGAGGCGAAATACATCGGGAAACTCGAGAAGCTCCCCTCAGGAGTACTGTGAAGTTCTTTATGTCGACAGATAATGGCGTATCTCTTCAGGTGATCTGGCCAGAATAATATTGAAAATGTGATTGTGTTAAAAAGGGGAACAATTGGCAGGACTAAATATGACTGTCTAAAGGTTGCCAACTGCCTCGTCAACAGCGAAATACATCGGTAAACTAGAGGAGCCCTTAGCAGGAGTACTGTGAAAGTCATAATGTCGACAATTAATGGCGTATCGCTTCTGGAAAAAGGGCCTGAGGCAAATAGTTGATGTGACTGTGGTTTAACGGGCAGACACTGGCAGGAGTAACTATGACACTCTTAAGGTAGCCAAATGCCTCGTCAACAGGCGAAATGCATCGGCAAATTCGAGAAGCTCAAGGCAGGAGTACTGTGAAAATATTTATGTCGACAGATATTGGCGTATCGCTTCAGGTGTACTGGCCACAGTAAGCTTGTACATGTGACTGTTGTTAAATGGGGAGCAAGAGACAGGAGTAACTATGACTCTGTTAAGGTAGCCAAATGCCTCTTCAACAGGCGAAATACATCGGCAAAGTCGAGAAGCTCCTGGCAGGAGGACTGTGAAAGGCTTTATGTCGACAGATAATGCGGGATCGCTTCTGGCGAACTGGCCAGAGTAAGTTTGTAGATGTGACTGTTGTAAAACGGGGAGCAACTGACAGGAGCGACCATGACCCTCTTAAGGTAGCCAAATGCCACGTCAACAGACGAAATACATCGGCAAACTGGAGAAGCTCCCGGCAGAAGTACTGAGAAATTCTTTATGTCGACAAGTAATTGCGTATCTCTTCAGGTGAACTGGCCAGAGTAAGATTGAAAATCTGACTGTGGTAAAACGGGGAACAAGTGGCAGGAGTAACTATGACTCTCTAAAGGTAGCCAAATGCCTCGTCAACAGGCGAAATACATTGGTAAACTGGAGGAGCCCTTAGTAATTGTACTGTGAAAGTCATAGTGTCGACAAATAATGGCGTATCACTTCTGGTGAAAGGGGCAGAGGAAAATTGTAGATGTGACTGTGGTTTAACGGGGAGACACTCGCAGGAGTATCTATGACTCTCTTAAGGTAGACAAATTCCAAGTCAACACGCGAAATACTTCGGCAAATTCGTGAAGCTCCCGGCAGGAGTACTGTGAAAGTCTTTATGTCAACAGAAATTGGCGTATCGCTTCAAGTGAACTGGCCGGAGTAAGCTTGTAGATGTGATTGTTGTAAAACGGGGAGTAATTGACAGGTATAACGATGACTCTCTTTAGGTAGCAAAATGCCTCGTCAACACGCGAAAAAGATCGGCAGACTCGAGAAGCTCCCGGCAGGAGTGCTGTGAAAGCCTCTATGTCGACAAATAAAATCGTATCGCTTCTGGTGAACGGGGCAGAGGAAGCTTGTAGATGTGACTATGGTTTAACCTGGAGACACTGGCAGGGGTAACTATGACTCTCTTAAGGTAGCCAAATGCGTCGTCAAGAGGTGAAATACAGCGTCAAACTCGAGAAGCTCCCGGCAGGAGAACTATGAATGTCTTTATGTCGACAGATAATTGGGTATCGCTTCAGGTGAACTGGCCATGGTAGGTTTGTAGATGTGACTGTTGTAAAACTGGGAGCAACTGACAGGAGTAACTGTGACTCTCTTATGGTAGCAAAATGCCACGACAACAGACGAAATGCTTCGGCAAACTCGAGAAGCTCCCGGCAGGAGTACTGTGAAAGTCTTTTTGTCGACAGACAATGGCGTATCGATTTAGGTGCACTGGCCAAGGTAAGCTTGTACATGTGACTGTTGTTAAATGTAGAGCAAGTGACAGGAGTAACTATGACTCTGTTAAGGTAGCCAAGTGCCTCGTCAACAGGAGAAATACATCGGCAAAGTCGAGAAGCTCCCGGCAGGAGTACTGTGAAAGTCTTTATGTCGACAGATATTGGCGTATCGCTTCACGGGAACTGGATAGAGGAAGCTTGAAAATGTGACTGTTGTAAATCGGGGAGCAACTGACAGGAGTAACTATGACTCTCTTAAGGTAGCAAAATGCCACGTCAACAGACGAAATGCTTCGGCAAACTCGAGAAGCTCACGGCACGAGTACTGTGAAAGTCTTGATGTCGACAGACAATTGGGTATCGCTTCTGGTGAACTGGCCAGAGTAAGTTTGTAGATGTGACTGTAGTAAAACGCTGAGCAACTGACAGGAGTAACTATGACCCTGGTAAGGTAGCCAAATGCCACGTCAACAGACGAAATACATCGGCAAACTGGAGAAGCTCCCGGCAGGAGAACTGTGAAAGTGTTTATGTCGACAGTAAATGGCGTATCTCTTCAGGTGAACTGGCCAGAATAAGATTGAAAATGTGACTGTGGTAAAACGGGGAACGAGTGGCAGGAGTAACTATGACTCTCTAAAAATAGCCAAATGCCTCGTCAATAGGCGAAATACATCGGCAAAGATGAGAAGCTCCCGGCAGGAGTACTGTGAAAGTCTTTATGTCGACAGATATTGGCGTTTCGCTTCAGGTGAACTGGCTAAAGGAAGCTTGAAAATGTGACTGTGGTAAAACGGGGAGCAACTGACAGGGCTAACTATGACTCTCTTAAGGTAGACAAATGCCTCGTCAACAGCCGAAATACATCGGCAAACTCGAGAAGCTCCTGGGAGGAGTTTTTTTGAAAGTCTTTAGGTTGACAGATAATGGCGTATCGCTTCAGGTGAACTGGCTAGAGGAAGCGTGAAAATGTGACTGTGGTAAAACGGGGAAGCAACTGACAGGGGTAACCATGACTCTCTTAAGGTTGCCAACTGCCTCGTCAACAGGCGAAATACATTGGTAAACTGGAGTAGCCCCTAGCAGAAGAACTGTGGAAGTCATAATGTCGACAAATAGTTTCGTATCGCTTCTGGTGAAAGGGGCTTAGGAAAATTGTAGATGTGACTGTGGTTTAACGGGGAGACGCTGGCAGGAGTAACTATGACTCTCTTAAGGTAGCCAAATGACTCTTCAACAGGCGAGATACATCGGCAAACTCGAGAAGTTCCCGGCAGGAATACTGTGAAGGTCTTTATATATTACCCTGTGTTATTCACTGTATTTGTGAATAAAGACGGCTTTATAGGCAAATGCCCCGTCAATAGGCGAAAAACGTCGGCAGACTCGAGAACCTCCCGGTGGGAGTACTGTGAATGTCTCTATGTGGACAGATAATGGCGTATCTCTAAAGGTGAACTGGCCAGAATAAGATTGAAAATGTGACTGTGGTAAAATGGGGAACTATTTGCAAGACTAACTATGACTCTCTTAAGGTTGCCAACTGCTCGTCAACAGGCGAAATACATTGGTAAACTGGAGGAGCCCCTAGCTGGAGTACTGTGAAAGTCATAATAACGACAAATTGTTTCGTATCGCTTCTGGTGAACGGGGCAGAGGAAAATTGTAGATGTGACTGTGGTTTAACGGGAGACACTGGCAGGAGTAACTATGACTCTGTTAAGGTAGCCACATGCCAAGTCAACAGACGAAATACATCGGGAAACATGAGAAGTTCCCGGCAGGTTTACTGTGAAAGTCTTTATGTATTACCTTGTGTTATTCACTGTATTTGTGAATAAAGACGGCTTTATAGCCAAATTCCCCGTCAAGAGGCGAAATACATCGGCAAAATCGAGAAGCTCCCAGCAGGAGTACTGTGATAGTCTTTATGTCGACAGATATTGGCGTATCGCTTCAGGTGAACTGGCTAGAGGAAGCTTGGAAATGTGACTGTGGTAAAACGGGGAGCAAGTGATAGGAGTAACTATGAATCTCCCAAGGTTTCCAAATACCTCGTCAACAGGCAAGAAACATCGGCAGAAACGAGAAGCTCCCGGCAGGAGAACTGTGAAAGTCTTTAGGTTGACAGATAATGGCGTAACGCCTCAGGTGAAGCGGCTAGAGGAGGCTTGAAATTGTGACTGTAGTGAAACGGGGAGCAACTGACAGGAGTAACTATGCCTCTCATAAGGTAGCCAAATGCCTCGTCAACAGGAGAAAAACATCAGCAGACACGAGATGCTCCTGGATGGAGTACTGTGAAAGTCTCTGTCGAAAAATAGTGGCGTATCGCATTTGGTGAACAGGGCAGAGGAAGGTAGTAGATGTGACTAAGGTTTAACGGGGAGACACTGGCAGGAGTAACTATGACCCTCTTAAGGTAGCCAAATGCCACGACAACAGGCGAAATACATCGGCAAACTCGAGAAGCTCCCGGCAGGAGTACTGTGAAAGTCTTTATGTCGACAGATATTGGCGTATCGCTTCATGTGAACTGGCCAGAGAAGGCTCGTAGATGTGATTGTTATAAAACGTGGAGCAACTGCAATGAGTAACTATGACTCTCTTAAGGTAGCCAAATGCCTCGTCAACAGTCGAAATACATCGGCAAACTCGAGAAGCTACCGGCAGGAGTAGTGTGAAAGTATTTATGTCGACAGATATTGGCGTATCGCTTCACGAGATCTGGCTAAAGGAAGCTTGAAAATGTGACTGTGGTAAAACGGGGAGCAACTGACAGGACTAACTATGACTCTCTTAAGGTAGACAAATGCCTCGTCAACAGGCGAAATACATCGGCAAACTCGAGAAGCTCCCAGCAGGAGTACTGTGAAAGTCTTTAGGTTGACAGATAATGGCGTATCGCTTCAGCTGAACTGGATAGAGGAAGCTTGAAAATGTGACTGTGGTAAAACGGGAGAAATTGACAGGAGTATCTATGACTCTCTTAAGGTAGCCAAATGCCTCTTCAACAGGCGAAAAACATCGGCAGACTCGAGAAGCTCCCTGCAGGAGTACTGTGAAAGTCTTTATGTCGACAGATAATGGCGCATCGCTTCAGGTAAACCGGCTAAAGGAAGCTTCAAAACGTAACTGTGGTAAAACGGGGAGCATCTGACAGGACTAACTATGACTCTCTTATGGTAGACAAATGCCTCGTCAACAGCCGAAATACATCGGCAAACTCGAGAAGCTCCCAGCAGGAGTACTGTGAAAGTCTTTAGGTTCACAGATAATGGCGTGTCGCTTCAGGTGAACTGGATAGAGGAAGCTTGAATATGTGACTGTGGTAAAACGGGGAGCAACTGACAGGACTAACTATGACTCTCTTAAGGTAGGCGAATGACCCGTCAACAGGCGAAATACATCGGCAAACTCGAGAAGCCCCCGGCAGGAGTACTGTGAAAGTCTTTAGGTTGACAGATAATGGGTGCATCTCTTCAGGTGAACTGGTTAGAGGAAGCTAGAAAATGTGACTGTGGTAAAACGGGGAGCAACTGATGGGGTAACTATGACTCTCTAAAGGTTGCCAGCTGCATCGTCAAGAGGCAAAATACATTGGTAACTGGAGGAGCCCCTAGCAGGAGTACTGTGAAAGTCATAATGTCAACAAATAATGGCGTATCGCTTCTGATGAAAGGGGCAGAGGAAAAGTGTAGATGTGACTTTGGTTTAAGAGGGAGACACTGGTAGGAGTACCTATGACTCTCTTAAGGTACAAAAATGCCTCGTCCACAGTCGAAATACATCGGCAAACTCGTTAAGCTCCCGGCAGGAGTACCGTGAAAGTCTTTAGGTTGACAGATAATGGCGTATCGTTCCAGGTGAACTGGATAGAGGAAGCTTGAAAATGTGACTGTGGTAAAACGAGGAGCAACTGACAGGAGTAACTATGACTCTCTTACGGTAGACAAATGCCTCGTCAACAGGCGAAATACGTCGGCAAGCCCGAGAAGCTCCCGGCAGGAGTACTCTGAAAGTCTCTATGTCGACAAATAATGGCGTATCGATTCTTGTCAACGGGGCAGAGGAAGCTTGTAGATGTGACTAAGGTTTAACGGGGAGACACTGGCATTAGTAACTATGGCTCTCTTAAGGTAGCCAAATGCCTCGTCAAGAGGCGAAATACTTCGGCAAACTCGAGAAGCTCCCGGCAGGTGTACTGTGAAAGTCTTTAGGTTGACATATAATGGCGTATCGCTTCTGGTGAACTGGCCAGAGGAAGCGTGAAAATGTGACTGTGGTAAAACGGGGAAGCAACTGACAGGGGTAACCATGACTCTCTTAAGGTTGCCAACTGCCTCGTCAACAGGCGAAATACATTGGTAAACTGGAGTAGCCCCTAGGAGGAGAACTGTGGAAGTCATAATGTCGACAAATAGTTTCGTATCGCTTCTGGTGAAAGGGGCTGAGGAAAATTGTAGATGTGACTGTGGTTTAACGGGGAGACACTGGCATTAGTAACTATGACTCTCTTAAGGTAGCCAAATGACTCTTCAACAGGCGAGATACATCGGCAAACTCGAGAAGTTCCCGGCAGGAGTACTGTGAAAGTCTTTATATATTACCCTGTGTTATTCACTGTATTTGTGAATAAAGACGGCTTTATAGGCAAATGCCCCGTCAATAGGCGAAAAACGTCGGCAGACTCGAGAACCTCCCGGTGGGAGTACTGTGAATGTCTCTATGTCGACAGATAATGGCGTATCTCTAAAGGTGAACTGGCCAGAATAAGATTGAAAATGTGACTGTGGTAAAACGGGGAACAATTTGCAAGAGTAACTATGACTCTCTTAAGGTTGCCAACTGCTCGTCAACAGGCGAAATACATTGGTAAACTGGAGGAGCCCCTAGCTGGAGTACTGTGAAAGTCATAATAACGACAAATAGTTTCGTATCGCTTCTGGTGAACGGGGCAGAGGAAGGTAGTAGATGTAACTAAGGTTTATTGGGGAGACACTGGCAGGAGTAACTATGACCCTCTTAAGGTAGCCAAATGCCACGACAACAGGCGAAATACATCGGCAAACTCGAGAAGCTCCCGGCAGGAGTACTGTGAAAGTCTTTATGTCGACAGATATTGGTGTATCGCTTCAGGTGATCTGGCTAAAGGAAGCTTGAAACTGTGACTGTGGTAAAACGGGAAGCAGCTGACAGGACTAACTAAGACTCTCTTAAGGTAGACAAATGCCTCGTCAACAGACGTAATACGTCGGCAAACTCGAGAAGCTCCCAGCAGGAGTACTGTGAAAGTCTTTAAGTTGACAGATAATGGCGTATCGCTTCAGGTGAACTGGCTAGAGGAAGCGTGAAAATGTGACTGTGGTAAAACAGGGAAGCAACTGACAGGGGTAACCATGACTCTCTTAAGGTTGCCAACTGCCTCGTCAACAGGCGAAATACATTGGTAAACTGGAGGAGCCCCTAGCTGGAGTACTGTGAAAGTCATAATGACGACAAATAGTTTCGTACCGTTTCTGGTGAACGGAGCAGAGGAAAATTGTAGATGTGACTGTGGTTTAACGGGGAGACACTGGCAGGTGTAACTATGACTCTGTTAAGGTAGCCACATGCCAAGTCAACAGACGAAATACATCGGGAAACATGAGAAGTTCCCGGCAGGATTACTGTGAAAGTCTTTATGTATTACCTTGTGTTATTCACTGTATTTGTGAATAAAGACGGCTTTATAGCCAAATTCCCCGTCAAGAGGCGAAATACATCGGCAAAATCGAGAAGCTCCCAGCAGGAGTACTGTGAAAGTCTTTATGTCGACAGATATTGGCGTATCGCTTCAGGTGAACTGGCCAGAGTAAGCATGTAGATGTGACTGCTGTAAAACGAAAGCAACTGTCAGGAGTAACTATGACTCTCTTAAGGTATCCAAAGGCCTCGTCAACAGGCGAAATACATCGGCAAACTCGAGAAGCTCCCGGCAGGAGTACTGTAAAAGTCTTTAAGTTGACAGATAATGGCGTATCGCTTCAGGTGAACTGGCTAGAGGAAGCTTGGAAATGTGACTGTGGTAAAACGGGGAGCAACTGATAGGAGTAACTATGAATCTCCCAATGTTTCCAAATACCTCGTCAACAGGCAAGAAACATCGGCAGAAACGAGAAGCTCCCGGCAGGAGAACTGTGAAAGTCTTTAGGTTGACAGATAATGGCGTAACGCCTCAGGTGAAGTGGCTAGAGGAGGCTTGAAATTGTGACTGTAGTGAAACGGGGAGCAACTGACAGGAGTAACTATGCCTCTCATAAGGTAGCCAAATACCTCGTCAACAGGCAAGAAACATCGGCAGAAACGAGAAGCTCCCGGCAGGAGTACTGTAAAAGTCTTTAAGTTGACAGATAATGGCGTATCGCTTCAGGTGAACTGGCTAGAGGAAGCTAGAAAATGTGACTGTGGTAAAACGGGGAGCAACTGATGGGGTAACTATGACTCTCTAAAGGTTGCCAGCTGCATCGTCAAGAGGCAAAATACATTGGTAAACTGGAGGAGCCCCTAGCAGGAGTACTGTGAAAGTCATAATGTCAACAAATAATGGCGTATCGCTTCTGATGAAAGGGGCAGAGGAAAAGTGTAGATGTGACTTTGGTTTAAGAGGGAGACACTGGTAGGAGTACCTATGACTCTCTTAAGGTACAAAAATGCCTCGTCCACAGTCGAAATACATCGGCAAACTCGTTAAGCTCCCGGCAGGAGTACCGTGAAAGTCTTTAGGTTGACAGATAATGGCGTATCGTTCCAGGTGAACTGGATAGAGGAAGCTTGAAAATGTGACTGTGGTAAAACGAGGAGCAACTGACAGGAGTAACTATGACTCTCTTACGGTAGACAAATGCCTCGTCAACAGGCGAAATACGTCGGCAAGCCCGAGAAGCTCCCGGCAGGAGTACTCTGAAAGTCTCTATGTCGACAAATAATGGCGTATCGATTCTTGTCAACGGGGCAGAGGAAGCTTGTAGATGTGACTAAGGTTTAACGGGGAGACACTGGCATTAGTAACTATGGCTCTCTTAAGGTAGCCAAATGCCTCGTCAAGAGGCGAAATACTTCGGCAAACTCGAGAAGCTCCCGGCAGGTGTACTGTGAAAGTCTTTAGGTTGACAGATAATGGCGTATCGCTTCTGGTGAACTGGCCAGAGGAAGCGTGAAAATGTGACTGTGGTAAAACGGGGAAGCAACTGACAGGGGTAACCATGACTCTCTTAAGGTTGCCAACTGCCTCGTCAACAGGCGAAATACATTGGTAAACTGGAGTAGCCCCTAGGAGGAGAACTGTGGAAGTCATAATGTCGACAAATAGTTTCGTATCGCTTCTGGTGAAAGGGGCTGAGGAAAATTGTAGATGTGACTGTGGTTTAACGGGGAGACACTGGCATTAGTAACTATGACTCTCTTAAGGTAGCCAAATGACTCTTCAACAGACGAGATACATCGGCAAACTCGAGAAGTTCCCGGCAGGAGTACTGTGAAAGTCTTTATATATTACCCTGTGTTATTCACTGGATTTGTGAATAAAGACGGCTTTATAGGCAAATGCCCCGTCAATAGGCGAAAAACGTCGGCAGACTCGAGAACCTCCCGGTGGGAGTACTGTGAATGTCTCTATGTCGACAGATAATGGCGTATCTCTAAAGGTGAACTGGCCAGAATAAGATTGAAAATGTGACTGTGGTAAAACGGGGAACAATTTGCAAGAGTAACTATGACTCTCTTAAGGTTGCCAACTGCTCGTCAACAGGCGAAATACATTGGTAAACTGGAGGAGCCCCTAGCTGGAGTACTGTGAAAGTCATAATAACGACAAATAGTTTCGTATCGCTTCTGGTGAACGGGGCAGAGGAAGGTAGTAGATGTAACTAAGGTTTATTGGGGAGACACTGGCAGGAGTAACTATGACCCTCTTAAGGTAGCCAAATGCCACGACAACAGGCGAAATACATCGGCAAACTCGAGAAGCTCCCGGCAGGAGTACTGTGAAAGTCTTTATGTCGACAGATATTGGTGTATCGCTTCAGGTGATCTGGCTAAAGGAAGCTTGAATCTGTGACTGTGGTAAAACGGGAAGCAGCTGACAGGACTAACTAAGACTCTCTTAAGGTAGACAAATGCCTCGTCAACAGACGTAATACGTCGGCAAACTCGAGAAGCTCCCAGCAGGAGTACTGTGAAAGTCTTTAAGTTGACAGATAATGGCGTATCGCTTCAGGTGAACTGGTTAGAGGAAGCTTGAAAATGTGACTGTGGTAAAACGGGGGGCAACTGACAGGAGTAACTATGAGTCTCTTAAGGTAGCCAAATGACTCGTCAACAGTCGAAATACATCGGCAAACTCGAGAAGCTCCCGGCAGGAGTACTGTGAAAGTCTTTATGTCGACAGATAGTGGTGTATCGCTTCAGGTGATCTGACTAAAAGAAGCTTGAAAATGTGACTGTGGTAAAACGCGAAGCAACTGACAGGACTAACTAAGACTCTCTTAAGGTAGACAAATGCCTCGTCAACAGGCGTAATACATCGGCAAACTCGAGAAGCTCCCAGCAGGAGTACTGTGAAAGTCTTTAGGTTGACAGATAATGTCGTAACGCTTTAGGTGAACTGGTTTGAGGAAGCTTGAAAATGTGGCTGTGGTAAAACGGGGGGTAACTGACAGGAGTAACTATGACTCTCTTAAGGTAGCCAAATGCCCCGTCAACAGGCGAAAAACATCGCCAGACTCTAGAAGCTCCCTGCAGGAGTACTGTGAAAGTCTTTATGTGGACTGATAATGACGCATCGCTTCAGGTGATTCGGCTAAAGGAAGCTTCAAAATGTAACTGGGGTAAAACGGGGAGCATCTCACAGGACTAACTATCACTCTCTTATGGTAGACAAATGCCTCGTCATTAGGCGAAATACATCAGCAAACTCGAGAAGCCCCCGGCAGGAGTACTGTGAAAGTCTTTAGGTTGACAGATAATGGCGTATCGCTTCAGGTGAACTGATAGAGGAAGCTTGAAAATGTGACTATGGTAAAACGGGGAGCAACTGACAGGAGTAACTATGACTCTCTTAAGGTAGCCAAATGCCTCGGCAACAGGCGAATTACATCGGCAAACTCGAGAAGCTCCCAGCAGGAGTACTGTGAAAGGCTTTACGTCGACAGATATTGGCGTATCGCTTCAGGTGAACTGACCAGAGATAGCTGGTAGATGTGACTGTTATGAAACGGGGAGCAACTGCAAGGAGTAACTATGACTTTCTTAATGTAGCCAAATGCCTCGTCAACAGGAGAAAAACATCGGCAGACACGAGAAGCTCCTGGAAGGAGTACTGTGAAAGTCTCTATGTCGACAAATAATGGCGTATCGCATCTGGTGAACGGGGCAGAGGATGCTAGTAGATGTGACTAAGGTTTAACGGGGAGACACTGGCAGGAGTAACTATGACTCTCTTAAGGTAGCCAAATGCCACGACAACAGGCAAAATACATCGGCAAACTCGAGAAGCTCCCGGCAGGAGTACAGTGAAAGTCTTTATGTCGACAGATATTGGCGTATCGCTTCATGTGAACTGGCTAGAGGAAGCTTCAAATTGTAACTGTAGTAAAACGGGGAGCAACTGACAGAAGAAACTATGCCTCTCTTAAGGTAGCCAAATGATTCGTCAACAGGAGAAAAACATCGGCAGACACGTGATGCTCCTGGAAGGATTACTGTGAAAGTCTCTATGTCGACAAATAATGGCGTATCGCATCTGGTGAATGGGGCAGAGGAAGCTAGTAGATGTGACCAAGGTTTAACGGGGAGACACAGGCAGGAGTAACTATGACTCTCTTAAGGTAGCCAAATGCCACGACAACAGGCGAAATATATCGGCAAACTCGAGAAGCTCCCGGCAGGAGTACTGTGAAAGTCTTTATGTCGACAGAAATTGGCGTATCGCTTCAAGTGAACTGGCCGGAGTAAGCTTGTAGATGTGATTGTTGTAAAACGGGGAGTAATTGACAGGTATAACGATGACTCTCTTTAGGTAGCAAAATGCCTCGTCAACACGCGAAAAAGATCGGCAGACTCGAGAAGCTCCCGGCAGGAGTACTGTGAAAGCCTCTATGTCGACAAATAAAATCGTATCGCTTCTGGTGAACGGGGCAGAGGAAGCTTGTAGATGTGACTATGGTTTAACCTGGAGACACTGGCAGGGGTAACTATGACTCTCTTAAGGTAGCCAAATGCGTCGTCAAAAGGTGAAATACAGCGTCAAACTCGAGAAGCTCCCGGCAGGAGAACTATGAAAGTCTTTATGTCGACAGATAATTGGGTATCGCTTCAGGTGAACTGGCCATGGTAGGTTTGTAGATGTGACTGTTGTAAAACTGGGAGCAACTGACAGGAGTAACTGTGACTCTCTTATGGTAGCAAAATGCCACGACAACAGACGAAATGCTTCGGCAAACTCGAGAAGCTCCCGGCAGGAGTACTGTGAAAGTCTTTATGTCGACAGACAATGGCGTATCGATTTAGGTGCACTGGCCAAGGTAAGCTTGTACATGTGACTGTTGTTAAATGTGGAGCAAGTGACAGGAGTAACTATGACTCTGTTAAGGTAGCCAAGTGCCTCGTCAACAGGAGAAATACATCGGCAAAGTCGAGAAGCTCCCGGCAGGAGTACTGTGAAAGTGTTTATGCCGACAGTAAATGGCGTATCTCTTCAGGTGAACTGGCCAGAATAAGATTGAAAATGTGACTGTGGTAAAACGGGGAACGAGTGGCAGGAGTAACTATGACTCTCTAAAAATAGCCAAATGCCTCGTCAATAGGCGAAATACATCGGCAAAGATGAGAAGCTCCCGGCAGGAGTACTGTGAAAGTCTTTATGTCGACAGATATTGGCGTTTCGCTTCAGGTGAACTGGCTAGAGGAAGCGTGAAAATGTGACTGTGGTAAAACAGGGAAGCAACTGACAGGGGTAACCATGACTCTCTTAAGGTTGCCAACTGCCTCGTCAACAGGCGAAATACATTGGTAAACTGGAGTAGCCCCTAGCAGGAGAACTGTGGAAGTCATAATGTCGACAAATAGTTTCGTATCGCTTCTGGTGAAAGGGGCTTAGGAAAATTGTAGATGTGACTGTGGTTTAACGGGGAGACACTGGCAGGAGTAACTATGACTCTCTTAAGGTAGCCAAATGACTCTTCAACAGGCGAGATACATCGGCAAACTCGAGAAGTTCCCGGCAGGAGTACTGTGAAGGTCTTTATATATTACCCTGTGTTATTCACTGTATTTGTGAATAAAGACGGCTTTATAGGCAAATGCCCCGTCAATAGGCGAAAAACGTCGGCAGACTCGAGAACCTCCCGGTGGGAGTACTGTGAATGTCTCTATGTGGACAGATAATGGCGTATCTCTAAAGGTGAACTGGCCAGAATAAGATTGAAAATGTGACTGTGGTAAAACGGGGAACTATTTGCAAGACTAACTATGACTCTCTTAAGGTTGCCAACTGCTCGTCAACAGGCGAAATACATTGGTAAACTGGAGGAGCCCCTAGCTGGAGTACTGTGAAAGTCATAATGACGACAAATAGTTTCGTACCGCTTCTGGTGAACGGGGCAGAGGAAAATTGTAGATGTGACTGTGGTTTAACGGGGAGTCACTGGCAGGTGTAACTATGACTCTGTTAAGGTAGCCACATGCCAAGTCAACAGACGAAATACATCGGGAAACATGAGAAGTTCCCGGCAGGATTACTGTGAAAGTCTTTATGTATTACCTTGTGTTATTCACTGTATTTGTGAATAAAGACGGCTTTATAGCCAAATTCCCCGTCAAGAGGCGAAATACATCGGCAAAATCGAGAAGCTCCCAGCAGGAGTACTGTGAAAGTCTTTATGTCGACAGATATTGGCGTATCGCTTCAGGTAAACTGGCCAGAGTAAGCATGTAGATGTGACTGCTGTAAAACGAGAGCAACTGTCAGGAGTAACTATGACTCTCTTAAGGTATCCAAAGGCCTCGTCAACAGGCGAAATACATCGGCAAACTCGAGAAGCTACCGGCAGGAGTTGTGTGAAAGTATTTATGTCGACAGATATTGGCGTATCGCTTCACGAGATCTGGCTAAAGGAAGCTTGAAAATGTGACTGTGGTAAAACGGGGAGCAACTGACAGGACTAACTATGACTCTCTTAAGGTAGACAAATGCCTCGTCAACAGGCGAAATACATCGGCAAACTCGAGAAGCTCCCAGCAGGAGTACTGTGAAAGTCTTTAGGTTGACAGATAATGGCGTATCGCTTCAGCTGAACTGGATAGAGGAAGCTTGAAAATGTGACTGTGGTAAAACGGGAGAAATTGACAGGAGTATCTATGACTCTCTTAAGGTAGCCAAATGCCTCTTCAACAGGCGAAAAACATCGGCAGACTCGAGAAGCTCCCTGCAGGAGTACTGTGAAAGTCTTTATGTCGACAGATAATGGCGCATCGCTTCAGGTAAACCGGCTAAAGGAAGCTTCAAAACGTAACTGTGGTAAAACGGGGAGCATCTGACAGGACTAACTATGACTCTCTTATGGTAGACAAATGCCTCGTCAACAGCCGAAATACATCGGCAAACTCGAGAAGCTCCCAGCAGGAGTACTGTGAAAGTCTTTAGGTTCACAGATAATGGCGTGTCGCTTCAGGTGAACTGGATAGAGGAAGCTTGAATATGTGACTGTGGTAAAACGGGGAGCAACTGACAGGACTAACTATGACTCTCTTAAGGTAGGCGAATGACCCGTCAACAGGCGAAATACATCGGCAAACTCGAGAAGCCCCCGGCAGGAGTACTGTGAAAGTCTTTAGGTTGACAGATAATGGGTGCATCTCTTCAGGTGAACTGGTTAGAGGAAGCTAGAAAATGTGACTGTGGTAAAACGGGGAGCAACTGATGGGGTAACTATGACTCTCTAAAGGTTGCCAGCTGCATCGTCAAGAGGCAAAATACATTGGTAACTGGAGGAGCCCCTAGCAGGAGTACTGTGAAAGTCATAATGTCAACAAATAATGGCGTATCGCTTCTGATGAAAGGGGCAGAGGAAAAGTGTAGATGTGACTTTGGTTTAAGAGGGAGACACTGGTAGGAGTACCTATGACTCTCTTAAGGTACAAAAATGCCTCGTCCACAGTCGAAATACATCGGCAAACTCGTTAAGCTCCCGGCAGGAGTACCGTGAAAGTCTTTAGGTTGACAGATAATGGCGTATCGTTCCAGGTGAACTGGATAGAGGAAGCTTGAAAATGTGACTGTGGTAAAACGAGGAGCAACTGACAGGAGTAACTATGACTCTCTTACGGTAGACAAATGCCTCGTCAACAGGCGAAATACGTCGGCAAGCCCGAGAAGCTCCCGGCAGGAGTACTCTGAAAGTCTCTATGTCGACAAATAATGGCGTATCGATTCTTGTCAACGGGGCAGAGGAAGCTTGTAGATGTGACTAAGGTTTAACGGGGAGACACTGGCATTAGTAACTATGGCTCTCTTAAGGTAGCCAAATGCCTCGTCAAGAGGCGAAATACTTCGGCAAACTCGAGAAGCTCCCGGCAGGTGTACTGTGAAAGTCTTTAGGTTGACATATAATGGCGTATCGCTTCTGGTGAACTGGCCAGAGGAAGCGTGAAAATGTGACTGTGGTAAAACGGGGAAGCAACTGACAGGGGTAACCATGACTCTCTTAAGGTTGCCAACTGCCTCGTCAACAGGCGAAATACATTGGTAAACTGGAGTAGCCCCTAGGAGGAGAACTGTGGAAGTCATAATGTCGACAAATAGTTTCGTATCGCTTCTGGTGAAAGGGGCTGAGGAAAATTGTAGATGTGACTGTGGTTTAACGGGGAGACACTGGCATTAGTAACTATGACTCTCTTAAGGTAGCCAAATGACTCTTCAACAGGCGAGATACATCGGCAAACTCGAGAAGTTCCCGGCAGGAGTACTGTGAAAGTCTTTATATATTACCCTGTGTTATTCACTGTATTTGTGAATAAAGACGGCTTTATAGGCAAATGCCCCGTCAATAGGCGAAAAACGTCGGCAGACTCGAGAACCTCCCGGTGGGAGTACTGTGAATGTCTCTATGTCGACAGATAATGGCGTATCTCTAAAGGTGAACTGGCCAGAATAAGATTGAAAATGTGACTGTGGTAAAACGGGGAACAATTTGCAAGAGTAACTATGACTCTCTTAAGGTTGCCAACTGCTCGTCAACAGGCGAAATACATTGGTAAACTGGAGGAGCCCCTAGCTGGAGTACTGTGAAAGTCATAATAACGACAAATAGTTTCGTATCGCTTCTGGTGAACGGGGCAGAGGAAGGTAGTAGATGTAACTAAGGTTTATTGGGGAGACACTGGCAGGAGTAACTATGACCCTCTTAAGGTAGCCAAATGCCACGACAACAGGCGAAATACATCGGCAAACTCGAGAAGCTCCCGGCAGGAGTACTGTGAAAGTCTTTATGTCGACAGATATTGGTGTATCGCTTCAGGTGATCTGGCTAAAGGAAGCTTGAAACTGTGACTGTGGTAAAACGGGAAGCAGCTGACAGGACTAACTAAGACTCTCTTAAGGTAGACAAATGCCTCGTCAACAGACGTAATACGTCGGCAAACTCGAGAAGCTCCCAGCAGGAGTACTGTGAAAGTCTTTAAGTTGACAGATAATGGCGTATCGCTTCAGGTGAACTGGCTAGAGGAAGCGTGAAAATGTGACTGTGGTAAAACAGGGAAGCAACTGACAGGGGTAACCATGACTCTCTTAAGGTTGCCAACTGCCTCGTCAACAGGCGAAATACATTGGTAAACTGGAGGAGCCCCTAGCTGGAGTACTGTGAAAGTCATAATGACGACAAATAGTTTCGTACCGTTTCTGGTGAACGGAGCAGAGGAAAATTGTAGATGTGACTGTGGTTTAACGGGGAGACACTGGCAGGTGTAACTATGACTCTGTTAAGGTAGCCACATGCCAAGTCAACAGACGAAATACATCGGGAAACATGAGAAGTTCCCGGCAGGATTACTGTGAAAGTCTTTATGTATTACCTTGTGTTATTCACTGTATTTGTGAATAAAGACGGCTTTATAGCCAAATTCCCCGTCAAGAGGCGAAATACATCGGCAAAATCGAGAAGCTCCCAGCAGGAGTACTGTGAAAGTCTTTATGTCGACAGATATTGGCGTATCGCTTCAGGTGAACTGGCCAGAGTAAGCATGTAGATGTGACTGCTGTAAAACGAAAGCAACTGTCAGGAGTAACTATGACTCTCTTAAGGTATCCAAAGGCCTCGTCAACAGGCGAAATACATCGGCAAACTCGAGAAGCTCCCGGCAGGAGTACTGTAAAAGTCTTTAAGTTGACAGATAATGGCGTATCGCTTCAGGTGAACTGGCTAGAGGAAGCTTGGAAATGTGACTGTGGTAAAACGGGGAGCAACTGATAGGAGTAACTATGAATCTCCCAATGTTTCCAAATACCTCGTCAACAGGCAAGAAACATCGGCAGAAACGAGAAGCTCCCGGCAGGAGAACTGTGAAAGTCTTTAGGTTGACAGATAATGGCGTAACGCCTCAGGTGAAGTGGCTAGAGGAGGCTTGAAATTGTGACTGTAGTGAAACGGGGAGCAACTGACAGGAGTAACTATGCCTCTCATAAGGTAGCCAAATACCTCGTCAACAGGCAAGAAACATCGGCAGAAACGAGAAGCTCCCGGCAGGAGTACTGTAAAAGTCTTTAAGTTGACAGATAATGGCGTATCGCTTCAGGTTAACTGGCTAGAGGAAGCTAGAAAATGTGACTGTGGTAAAACGGGGAGCAACTGATGGGGTAACTATGACTCTCTAAAGGTTGCCAGCTGCATCGTCAAGAGGCAAAATACATTGGTAAACTGGAGGAGCCCCTAGCAGGAGTACTGTGAAAGTCATAATGTCAACAAATAATGGCGTATCGCTTCTGATGAAAGGGGCAGAGGAAAAGTGTAGATGTGACTTTGGTTTAAGAGGGAGACACTGGTAGGAGTACCTATGACTCTCTTAAGGTACAAAAATGCCTCGTCCACAGTCGAAATACATCGGCAAACTCGTTAAGCTCCCGGCAGGAGTACCGTGAAAGTCTTTAGGTTGACAGATAATGGCGTATCGTTCCAGGTGAACTGGATAGAGGAAGCTTGAAAATGTGACTGTGGTAAAACGAGGAGCAACTGACAGGAGTAACTATGACTCTCTTACGGTAGACAAATGCCTCGTCAACAGGCGAAATACGTCGGCAAGCCCGAGAAGCTCCCGGCAGGAGTACTCTGAAAGTCTCTATGTCGACAAATAATGGCGTATCGATTCTTGTCAACGGGGCAGAGGAAGCTTGTAGATGTGACTAAGGTTTAACGGGGAGACACTGGCATTAGTAACTATGGCTCTCTTAAGGTAGCCAAATGCCTCGTCAAGAGGCGAAATACTTCGGCAAACTCGAGAAGCTCCCGGCAGGTGTACTGTGAAAGTCTTTAGGTTGACAGATAATGGCGTATCGCTTCTGGTGAACTGGCCAGAGGAAGCGTGAAAATGTGACTGTGGTAAAACGGGGAAGCAACTGACAGGGGTAACCATGACTCTCTTAAGGTTGCCAACTGCCTCGTCAACAGGCGAAATACATTGGTAAACTGGAGTAGCCCCTAGGAGGAGAACTGTGGAAGTCATAATGTCGACAAATAGTTTCGTATCGCTTCTGGTGAAAGGGGCTGAGGAAAATTGTAGATGTGACTGTGGTTTAACGGGGAGACACTGGCATTAGTAACTATGACTCTCTTAAGGTAGCCAAATGACTCTTCAACAGACGAGATACATCGGCAAACTCGAGAAGTTCCCGGCAGGAGTACTGTGAAAGTCTTTATATATTACCCTGTGTTATTCACTGGATTTGTGAATAAAGACGGCTTTATAGGCAAATGCCCCGTCAATAGGCGAAAAACGTCGGCAGACTCGAGAACCTCCCGGTGGGAGTACTGTGAATGTCTCTATGTCGACAGATAATGGCGTATCTCTAAAGGTGAACTGGCCAGAATAAGATTGAAAATGTGACTGTGGTAAAACGGGGAACAATTTGCAAGAGTAACTATGACTCTCTTAAGGTTGCCAACTGCTCGTCAACAGGCGAAATACATTGGTAAACTGGAGGAGCCCCTAGCTGGAGTACTGTGAAAGTCATAATAACGACAAATAGTTTCGTATCGCTTCTGGTGAACGGGGCAGAGGAAGGTAGTAGATGTAACTAAGGTTTATTGGGGAGACACTGGCAGGAGTAACTATGACCCTCTTAAGGTAGCCAAATGCCACGACAACAGGCGAAATACATCGGCAAACTCGAGAAGCTCCCGGCAGGAGTACTGTGAAAGTCTTTATGTCGACAGATATTGGTGTATCGCTTCAGGTGATCTGGCTAAAGGAAGCTTGAAACTGTGACTGTGGTAAAACGGGAAGCAGCTGACAGGACTAACTAAGACTCTCTTAAGGTAGACAAATGCCTCGTCAACAGACGTAATACGTCGGCAAACTCGAGAAGCTCCCAGCAGGAGTACTGTGAAAGTCTTTAAGTTGACAGATAATGGCGTATCGCTTCAGGTGAACTGGTTAGAGGAAGCTTGAAAATGTGACTGTGGTAAAACGGGGGGCAACTGACAGGAGTAACTATGAGTCTCTTAAGGTAGCCAAATGACTCGTCAACAGTCGAAATACATCGGCAAACTCGAGAAGCTCCCGGCAGGAGTACTGTGAAAGTCTTTATGTCGACAGATAGTGGTGTATCGCTTCAGGTGATCTGACTAAAAGAAGCTTGAAAATGTGACTGTGGTAAAACGCGAAGCAACTGACAGGACTAACTAAGACTCTCTTAAGGTAGACAAATGCCTCGTCAACAGGCGTAATACATCGGCAAACTCGAGAAGCTCCCAGCAGGAGTACTGTGAAAGTCTTTAGGTTGACAGATAATGTCGTAACGCTTTAGGTGAACTGGTTTGAGGAAGCTTGAAAATGTGGCTGTGGTAAAACGGGGGGTAACTGACAGGAGTAACTATGACTCTCTTAAGGTAGCCAAATGCCCCGTCAACAGGCGAAAAACATCGCCAGACTCTAGAAGCTCCCTGCAGGAGTACTGTGAAAGTCTTTATGTGGACTGATAATGACGCATCGCTTCAGGTGATTCGGCTAAAGGAAGCTTCAAAATGTAACTGGGGTAAAACGGGGAGCATCTCACAGGACTAACTATCACTCTCTTATGGTAGACAAATGCCTCGTCATTAGGCGAAATACATCAGCAAACTCGAGAAGCCCCCGGCAGGAGTACTGTGAAAGTCTTTAGGTTGACAGATAATGGCGTATCGCTTCAGGTGAACTGATAGAGGAAGCTTGAAAATGTGACTATGGTAAAACGGGGAGCAACTGACAGGAGTAACTATGACTCTCTTAAGGTAGCCAAATGCCTCGGCAACAGGCGAATTACATCGGCAAACTCGAGAAGCTCCCAGCAGGAGTACTGTGAAAGGCTTTACGTCGACAGATATTGGCGTATCGCTTCAGGTGAACTGACCAGAGATAGCTGGTAGATGTGACTGTTATGAAACGGGGAGCAACTGCAAGGAGTAACTATGACTTTCTTAATGTAGCCAAATGCCTCGTCAACAGGAGAAAAACATCGGCAGACACGAGAAGCTCCTGGAAGGAGTACTGTGAAAGTCTCTATGTCGACAAATAATGGCGTATCGCATCTGGTGAACGGGGCAGAGGATGCTAGTAGATGTGACTAAGGTTTAACGGGGAGACACTGGCAGGAGTAACTATGACTCTCTTAAGGTAGCCAAATGCCACGACAACAGGCAAAATACATCGGCAAACTCGAGAAGCTCCCGGCAGGAGTACAGTGAAAGTCTTTATGTCGACAGATATTGGCGTATCGCTTCATGTGAACTGGCTAGAGGAAGCTTCAAATTGTAACTGTAGTAAAACGGGGAGCAACTGACAGAAGTAACTATGCCTCTCTTAAGGTAGCCAAATGATTCGTCAACAGGAGAAAAACATCGGCAGACACGTGATGCTCCTGGAAGGATTACTGTGAAAGTCTCTATGTCGACAAATAATGGCGTATCGCATCTGGTGAATGGGGCAGAGGAAGCTAGTAGATGTGACCAAGGTTTAACGGGGAGACACAGGCAGGAGTAACTATGACTCTCTTAAGGTAGCCAAGTGCCACGACAACAGGCGAAATATATCGGCAAACTCGAGAAGCTCCCGGCAGGAGTACTGTGAAAGTCTTTATGTCGACAGAAATTGGCGTATCGCTTCAAGTGAACTGGCCGGAGTAAGCTTGTAGATGTGATTGTTGTAAAACGGGGAGTAATTGACAGGTATAACGATGACTCTCTTTAGGTAGCAAAATGCCTCGTCAACACGCGAAAAAGATCGGCAGACTCGAGAAGCTCCCGGCAGGAGTACTGTGAAAGCCTCTATGTCGACAAATAAAATCGTATCGCTTCTGGTGAACGGGGCAGAGGAAGCTTGTAGATGTGACTATGGTTTAACCTGGAGACACTGGCAGGGGTAACTATGACTCTCTTAAGGTAGCCAAATGCGTCGTCAAAAGGTGAAATACAGCGTCAAACTCGAGAAGCTCCCGGCAGGAGAACTATGAAAGTCTTTATGTCGACAGATAATTGGGTATCGCTTCAGGTGAACTGGCCATGGTAGGTTTGTAGATGTGACTGTTGTAAAACTGGGAGCAACTGACAGGAGTAACTGTGACTCTCTTATGGTAGCAAAATGCCACGACAACAGACGAAATGCTTCGGCAAACTCGAGAAGCTCCCGGCAGGAGTACTGTGAAAGTCTTTATGTCGACAGACAATGGCGTATCGATTTAGGTGCACTGGCCAAGGTAAGCTTGTACATGTGACTGTTGTTAAATGTGGAGCAAGTGACAGGAGTAACTATGACTCTGTTAAGGTAGCCAAGTGCCTCGTCAACAGGAGAAATACATCGGCAAAGTCGAGAAGCTCCCGGCAGGAGTACTGTGAAAGTGTTTATGCCGACAGTAAATGGCGTATCTCTTCAGGTGAACTGGCCAGAATAAGATTGAAAATGTGACTGTGGTAAAACGGGGAACGAGTGGCAGGAGTAACTATGACTCTCTAAAAATAGCCAAATGCCTCGTCAATAGGCGAAATACATCGGCAAAGATGAGAAGCTCCCGGCAGGAGTACTGTGAAAGTCTTTATGTCGACAGATATTGGCGTTTCGCTTCAGGTGAACTGGCTAGAGGAAGCGTGAAAATGTGACTGTGGTAAAACAGGGAAGCAACTGACAGGGGTAACCATGACTCTCTTAAGGTTGCCAACTGCCTCGTCAACAGGCGAAATACATTGGTAAACTGGAGTAGCCCCTAGCAGGAGAACTGTGGAAGTCATAATGTCGACAAATAGTTTCGTATCGCTTCTGGTGAAAGGGGCTTAGGAAAATTGTAGATGTGACTGTGGTTTAACGGGGAGACACTGGCAGGAGTAACTATGACTCTCTTAAGGTAGCCAAATGACTCTTCAACAGGCGAGATACATCGGCAAACTCGAGAAGTTCCCGGCAGGAGTACTGTGAAGGTCTTTATATATTACCCTGTGTTATTCACTGTATTTGTGAATAAAGACGGCTTTATAGGCAAATGCCCCGTCAATAGGCGAAAAACGTCGGCAGACTCGAGAACCTCCCGGTGGGAGTACTGTGAATGTCTCTATGTGGACAGATAATGGCGTATCTCTAAAGGTGAACTGGCCAGAATAAGATTGAAAATGTGACTGTGGTAAAACGGGGAACTATTTGCAAGACTAACTATGACTCTCTTAAGGTTGCCAACTGCTCGTCAACAGGCGAAATACATTGGTAAACTGGAGGAGCCCCTAGCTGGAGTACTGTGAAAGTCATAATGACGACAAATAGTTTCGTACCGCTTCTGGTGAACGGGGCAGAGGAAAATTGTAGATGTGACTGTGGTTTAACGGGGAGTCACTGGCAGGTGTAACTATGACTCTGTTAAGGTAGCCACATGCCAAGTCAACAGACGAAATACATCGGGAAACATGAGAAGTTCCCGGCAGGATTACTGTGAAAGTCTTTATGTATTACCTTGTGTTATTCACTGTATTTGTGAATAAAGACGGCTTTATAGCCAAATTCCCCGTCAAGAGGCGAAATACATCGGCAAAATCGAGAAGCTCCCAGCAGGAGTACTGTGAAAGTCTTTATGTCGACAGATATTGGCGTATCGCTTCAGGTAAACTGGCCAGAGTAAGCATGTAGATGTGACTGCTGTAAAACGAGAGCAACTGTCAGGAGTAACTATGACTCTCTTAAGGTATCCAAAGGCCTCGTCAACAGGCGAAATACATCGGCAAACTCGAGAAGCTACCGGCAGGAGTAGTGTGAAAGTATTTATGTCGACAGATATTGGCGTATCGCTTCACGAGATCTGGCTAAAGGAAGCTTGAAAATGTGACTGTGGTAAAACGGGGAGCAACTGACAGGACTAACTATGACTCTCTTAAGGTAGACAAATGCCTCGTCAACAGGCGAAATACATCGGCAAACTCGAGAAGCTCCCAGCAGGAGTACTGTGAAAGTCTTTAGGTTGACAGATAATGGCGTATCGCTTCAGCTGAACTGGATAGAGGAAGCTTGAAAATGTGACTGTGGTAAAACGGGAGAAATTGACAGGAGTATCTATGACTCTCTTAAGGTAGCCAAATGCCTCTTCAACAGGCGAAAAACATCGGCAGACTCGAGAAGCTCCCTGCAGGAGTACTGTGAAAGTCTTTATGTCGACAGATAATGGCGCATCGCTTCAGGTAAACCGGCTAAAGGAAGCTTCAAAACGTAACTGTGGTAAAACGGGGAGCATCTGACAGGACTAACTATGACTCTCTTATGGTAGACAAATGCCTCGTCAACAGCCGAAATACATCGGCAAACTCGAGAAGCTCCCAGCAGGAGTACTGTGAAAGTCTTTAGGTTGACAGATAATGGCGTGTCGCTTCAGGTGAACTGGATAGAGGAAGCTTGAAAATGTGACTGTGGTAAAACGGGGAGCAACTGACAGAACTAACTATGACTCTCTTAAGGTAGACGAATGACCCGTCAACAGGCGAAATACATCGGCAAACTCGAGAAGCCCCCGGCAGGAGTACTGTGAAAGTCTTTAGGTTGACAGATAATGGGTGCATCTCTTCAGGTGAACTGGTTAGAGGAAGCTTGAAAATGTGACTGTGGTAAAACGGGGAGCAACTGATGGGGTAACTATGACTCTCTAAAGGTTGCCAGCTGCATCGTCAAGAGGCAAAATACATTGGTAAACTGGAGGAGCCCCTAGCAGGAGTACTGTGAAAGTCATAATGTCAACAAATAATGGCGTATCGCTTCTGATGAAAGGGGCAGAGGAAAAGTGTAGATGTGACTTTGGTTTAAGAGGGAGACACTGGTAGGAGTACCTATGACTCTCTTAAGGTACAAAAATGCCTCGTCCACAGTCGAAATACATCGGCAAACTCGTTAAGCTCCCGGCAGGAGTACCGTGAAAGTCTTTAGGTTGACAGATAATGGCGTATCGTTCCAGGTGAACTGGATAGAGGAAGCTTGAAAATGTGACTGTGGTAAAACGAGGAGCAACTGACAGGAGTAACTATGACTCTCTTACGGTAGACAAATGCCTCGTCAACAGGCGAAATACGTCGGCAAACTCGAGAAGCTCCCGGCAGGAGTACTGTGAAAGTCTTTATGTCGACAGACAATGGCGTATCGATTTAGGTGCACTGGCCAAGGTAAGCTTGTACATGTGACTGTTGTTAAATGTGGAGCAAGTGACAGGAGTAACTATGACTCTGTTAAGGTAGCCAAGTGCCTCGTCAACAGGAGAAATACATCGGCAAAGTCGAGAAGCTCCCGGCAGGAGTACTGTGAAAGTGTTTATGTCGACAGTAAATGGCGTATCTCTTCAGGTGAACTGGCCAGAATAAGATTGAAAATGTGACTGTGGTAAAACGGGGAACGAGTGGCAGGAGTAACTATGACTCTCTAAAAATAGCCAAATGCCTCGTCAATAGGCGAAATACATCGGCAAAGATGAGAAGCTCCCGGCAGGAGTACTGTGAAAGTCTTTATGTCGACAGATATTGGCGTTTCGCTTCAGGTGAACTGGCTAAAGGAAGCTTGAAAATGTGACTGTGGTAAAACGGGGAGCAACTGACAGGGCTAACTATAACTCTCTTAAGGTAGACAAATGCCTCGTCAACAGCCGAAATACATCGGCAAACTCGAGATGCTCCTGGCAGGAGTTTTTTTGAGAGTCTTTAGGTTGACAGATAATGGCGTATCGCTTCAGGTGAACTGGCTAGAGGAAGCGTGAAAATGTGACTGTGGTAAAACAGGGAAGCAACTGACAGGGGTAACCATGACTCTCTTAAGGTTGCCAACTGCCTCGTCAACAGGCGAAATACATTGGTAAACTGGAGGAGCCCCTAGCTGGAGTACTGTGAAAGTCATAATGACGACAAATAGTTTCCTACCGCTTCTGGTGAACGGGGCAGAGGAAAATTGTAGATGTGACTGTGGTTTAACGGGGAGTCACTGGCAGGTGTAACTATGACTCTGTTAAGGTAGCCACATGCCAAGTCAACAGACGAAATACATCGGGAAACATGAGAAGTTCCCGGCAGGATTACTGTGAAAGTCTTTATGTATTACCTTGTGTTATTCACTGTATTTGTGAATAAAGACGGCTTTATAGCCAAATTCCCCGTCAAGAGGCGAAATACATCGGCAAAATCGAGAAGCTCCCAGCAGGAGTACTGTGAAAGTCTTTATGTCGACAGATATTGGCGTATCGCTTCAGGTGAACTGGCTAGAGGAAGCTTGAAATTGTAACTGTAGTAAAACGGGGAGCAACTGACAGAAGTAACTATGCCTCTCTTAAGGTAGCCAAATGATTCGTCAACAGGAGAAAAACATCGGCAGACACGTGATGCTCCTGGAAGGATTACTGTGAAAGTCTCTATGTCGACAAATAATGGCGTATCGCATCTGGTGAATGGGGCAGAGGAAGCTAGTAGATGTGACCAAGGTTTAACGGGGAGACACAGGCAGGAGTAACTATGACTCTCTTAAGGTAGCCAAATGCCACGACAACAGGCGAAATATATCGGCAAACTCGAGAAGCTCCCGGCAGGAGTACTGTGAAAGTCTTTATGTCGACAGAAATTGGCGTATCGCTTCAAGTGAACTGGCCGGAGTAAGCTTGTAGATGTGATTGTTGTAAAACGGGGAGTAATTGACAGGTATAACGATGACTCTCTTTAGGTAGCAAAATGCCTCGTCAACACGCGAAAAAGATCGGCAGACTCGAGAAGCTCCCGGCAGGAGTACTGTGAAAGCCTCTATGTCGACAAATAAAATCGTATCGCTTCTGGTGAACGGGGCAGAGGAAGCTTGTAGATGTGACTATGGTTTAACCTGGAGACACTGGCAGGGGTAACAATGACTCTCTTAAGGTAGCCAAATGCGTCGTCAAGAGGTGAAATACAGCGTCAAACTCGAGAAGCTCCCGGCAGGAGAACTATGAAAGTCTTTATGTCGACAGATAATTGGGTATCGCTTCAGGTGAACTGGCCATGGTAGGTTTGTAGATGTGACTGTTGTAAAACTGGGAGCAACTGACAGGAGTAACTGTGACTCTCTTATGGTAGCAAAATGCCACGACAACAGACGAAATGCTTCGGCAAACTCGAGAAGCTCCCGGCAGGAGTACTGTGAAAGTCTTTATGTCGACAGACAATGGCGTATCGATTTAGGTGCACTGGCCAAGGTAAGCTTGTACATGTGACTGTTGTTAAATGTGGAGCAAGTGACAGGAGTAACTATGACTCTGTTAAGGTAGCCAAGTGCCTCGTCAACAGGAGAAATACATCGGCAAAGTCGAGAAGCTCCCGGCAGGAGTACTGTGAAAGTGTTTATGTCGACAGTAAATGGCGTATCTCTTCAGGTGAACTGGCCAGAATAAGATTGAAAATGTGACTGTGGTAAAACGGGGAACGAGTGGCAGGAGTAACTATGACTCTCTAAAAATAGCCAAATGCCTCGTCAATAGGCGAAATACATCGGCAAAGATGAGAAGCTCCCGGCAGGAGTACTGTGAAAGTCTTTATGTCGACAGATATTGGCGTTTCGCTTCAGGTGAACTGGCTAAAGGAAGCTTGAAAATGTGACTGTGGTAAAACGGGGAGCAACTGACAGGGCTAACTATAACTCTCTTAAGGTAGACAAATGCCTCGTCAACAGCCGAAATACATCGGCAAACTCGAGAAGCTCCTGGCAGGAGTTTTTTTGAGAGTCTTTAGGTTGACAGATAATGGCGTATCGCTTCAGGTGAACTGGCTAGAGGAAGCGTGAAAATGTGACTGTGGTAAAACAGGGAAGCAACTGACAGGGGTAACCATGACTCTCTTAAGGTTGCCAACTGCCTCGTCAACAGGCGAAATACATTGGTAAACTGGAGTAGCCCCTAGCAGGAGAACTGTGGAAGTCATAATGTCGACAAATAGTTTCGTATCGCTTCTGGTGAAAGGGGCTTAGGAAAATTGTAGATGTGACTGTGGTTTAACGGGGAGACACTGGCAGGAGTAACTATGACTCTCTTAAGGTAGCCAAATGACTCTTCAACAGGCGAGATACATCGGCAAACTCGAGAAGTTCCCGGCAGGAGTACTGTGAAGGTCTTTATATATTACCCTGTGTTATTCACTGTATTTGTGAATAAAGACGGCTTTATAGGCAAATGCCCCGTCAATAGGCGAAAAACGTCGGCAGACTCGAGAACCTCCCGGTGGGAGTACTGTGAATGTCTCTATGTGGACAGATAATGGCGTATCTCTAAAGGTGAACTGGCCAGAATAAGATTGAAAATGTGACTGTGGTAAAACGGGGAACTATTTGCAAGACTAACTATGACTCTCTTAAGGTTGCCAACTGCTCGTCAACAGGCGAAATACATTGGTAAACTGGAGGAGCCCCTAGCTGGAGTACTGTGAAAGTCATAATGACGACAAATAGTTTCGTACCGCTTCTGGTGAACGGGGCAGAGGAAAATTGTAGATGTGACTGTGGTTTAACGGGGAGTCACTGGCAGGTGTAACTATGACTCTGTTAAGGTAGCCACATGCCAAGTCAACAGACGAAATACATCGGGAAACATGAGAAGTTCCCGGCAGGATTACTGTGAAAGTCTTTATGTATTACCTTGTGTTATTCACTGTATTTGTGAATAAAGACGGCTTTATAGCCAAATTCCCCGTCAAGAGGCGAAATACATCGGCAAAATCGAGAAGCTCCCAGCAGGAGTACTGTGAAAGTCTTTATGTCGACAGATATTGGCGTATCGCTTCAGGTGAACTGGCCAGAGTAAGCATGTAGATGTGACTGCTGTAAAACGAGAGCAACTGTCAGGAGTAACTATGACTCTCTTAAGGTATCCAAAGGCCTCGTCAACAGGCGAAATACATCGGCAAACTCGAGAAGCTACCGGCAGGAGTAGTGTGAAAGTATTTATGTCGACAGATATTGGCGTATCGCTTCACGAGATCTGGCTAAAGGAAGCTTGAAAATGTGACTGTGGTAAAACGGGGAGCAACTGACAGGACTAACTATGACTCTCTTAAGGTAGACAAATGCCTCGTCAACAGGCGAAATACATCGGCAAACTCGAGAAGCTCCCAGCAGGAGTACTGTGAAAGTCTTTAGGTTGACAGATAATGGCGTATCGCTTCAGCTGAACTGGATAGAGGAAGCTTGAAAATGTGACTGTGGTAAAACGGGAGAAATTGACAGGAGTATCTATGACTCTCTTAAGGTAGCCAAATGCCTCTTCAACAGGCGAAAAACATCGGCAGACTCGAGAAGCTCCCTGCAGGAGTACTGTGAAAGTCTTTATGTCGACAGATAATGGCGCATCGCTTCAGGTAAACCGGCTAAAGGAAGCTTCAAAACGTAACTGTGGTAAAACGGGGAGCATCTGACAGGACTAACTATGACTCTCTTATGGTAGACAAATGCCTCGTCAACAGCCGAAATACATCGGCAAACTCGAGAAGCTCCCAGCAGGAGTACTGTGAAAGTCTTTAGGTTGACAGATAATGGCGTGTCGCTTCAGGTGAACTGGATAGAGGAAGCTTGAAAATGTGACTGTGGTAAAACGGGGAGCAACTGACAGGACTAACTATGACTCTCTTAAGGTAGACGAATGACCCGTCAACAGGCGAAATACATCGGCAAACTCGAGAAGCCCCCGGCAGGAGTACTGTGAAAGTCTTTAGGTTGACAGATAATGGGTGCATCTCTTCAGGTGAACTGGTTAGAGGAAGCTTGAAAATGTGACTGTGGTAAAACGGGGAGCAACTGATGGTGTAACTATGACTCTCTAAAGGTTGCCAGCTGCATTCGTCAAGAGGCAAAATACATTGGTAAACTGGAGGAGCCCCTAGCAGGAGTACTGTGAAAGTCATAATGTCAACAAATAATGGCGTATCGCTTCTGATGAAAGGGGCAGAGGAAAAGTGTAGATGTGACTTTGGTTTAAGAGGGAGACACTGGTAGGAGTACCTATGACTCTCTTAAGGTACAAAAATGCCTCGTCCACAGTCGAAATACATCGGCAAACTCCTTAAGCTCCCGGCAGGAGTACCGTGAAAGTCTTTAGGTTGACAGATAATGGCGTATCGCTTCTGGTGAACTGGCCAGAGGAAGCGTGAAAATGTGACTGTGGTAAAACGGGGAAGCAACTGACAGGGGTAACCATGACTCTCTTAAGGTTGCCAACTGCTCGTCAACAGGCGAAATACATTGGTAAACTGGAGGAGCCCCTAGCTGGAGTACTGTGAAAGTCATAATAACGACAAATAGTTTCGTATCGCTTCTGGTGAACGGGGCAGAGGAAGGTAGTAGATGTAACTAAGGTTTATTGGGGAGACACTGGCAGGAGTAACTATGACCCTCTTAAGGTAGCCAAATGCCACGACAACAGGCGAAATGCATCGGCAAACTCGAGAAGCTCCCGGCAGGAGTACTGTGAAAGTCTTTATGTCGACAGATATTGGTGTATCGCTTCAGGTGATCTGGCTAAAGGAAGCTTGAAACTGTGACTGTGGTAAAACGGGAAGCAGCTGACAGGACTAACTAAGACTCTCTTAAGGTAGACAAATGCCTCGTCAACAGACGTAATACGTCGGCAAACTCGAGAAGCTCCCAGCAGGAGTACTGTGAAAGTCTTTAAGTTGACAGATAATGGCGTATCGCTTCAGGTGAACTGGTTAGAGAAAGCTTGAAAATGTGACTGTGGTTAAACGGGGGGTAACTGACAGGAGTAACTATGACTCTCTTAAGGTAGCCAAATGCCCCGTCAACAGGCGAAAAACATCGCCAGACTCTAGAAGCTCCCTGCAGGAGTACTGTGAAAGTCTTTATGTGGACTGATAATGACGCATCGCTTCAGGTGATTCGGCTAAAGGAAGCTTCAAAATGTAACTGGGGTAAAACGGGGAGCATCTCACAGGACTAACTATCACTCTCTTATGGTAGACAAATGCCTCGTCATTAGGCGAATTACATCGGCAAACTCGAGAAGCCCCCGGCAGGAGTACTGTGAAAGTCTTTAGGTTGACAGATAATGGCGTATCGCTTCTGGTGAACTGGATAGAGGAAGCTTGAAAATGTGACTGTGGTAAAACGGGAGAAACAGACAGGAATGACTATGACTCTCTTAAGGTAGCCAAATGCCTCGTCAACAGTCGAAATACATCGGCAAACTCGAGAAGCTCCCGGCAGGAGTACTGTGAAAGTCTTTGTGTCGACAGACAGTGGTGTATCGCTTCAGATCATCTGGCTAAAGGAAGCTTGAAAATGTGACTGTGGTAAAACGGGAAGTAACTGACAGGACTAACTAAGACTCTCTTAATGTAGACAAATGCCTCGTCAACAGGCGTAATACATCGGCAAACTCGAGAAGCTCCCAGCAGGAGCACTGTGAATGTCTTTATGTTGACAGATAATGGCGTATCGCTTCAGGTGAACTGGATAGAGGAAGCTTGAAAATGTGACTGTGGTAAAACGGGGAGCAACTGACAGGAGTAACTGTGACTCTCTTAAGGTAGCCAAATGCCTCGTCAACAGGCGAAATACATCGGCAAGTTCGAGAAGCTCCCAGCAGGAGTACTGTGAAAGTCTTTAGGTTGACAGATAATGGCGTGTCGCTTCAGGTGAACTGGATAGAGGAAGCTTGAAAATGTGACTGTGGTAAAACGGGGAGCAACTGACAGGACTAACTATGACTCTCTTAAGGTAGACAAATGACCCGTCAACAGGCGAAATACATCGGCAAACTCGAGAAGCCCCCGGCAGGAGTACTGTGAAAGTCTTTAGGTTGACAGATAATGGGTGTATCTCTTCAGGTGAACTGGTTAGAGGAAGCTTGAAAATGTGACTGTGGTAAAACGGGGAGCAACTGATGGGGTAACTATGACTCTCTAAAGGTTGCCAGCTGCATCGTCAAGAGGCAAAATACATTGGTAAACTGGAGGAGCCCCTAGCAGGAGTACTGTGAAAGTCATAATGTCAACAAATAATGGCGTATCGCTTCTGATGAAAGGGGCAGAGGAAAAGTGTAGATGTGACTTTGGTTTAAGAGGGAGACACTGGTAGGAGTACCTATGACTCTCTTAAGGTACAAAAATGCCTCGTCCACAGTCGAAATACATCGGCAAACTCGTTAAGCTCCCGGCAGGAGTACCGTGAAAGTCTTTAGGTTGACAGATAATGGCGTATCGTTCCAGGTGAACTGGATAGAGGAAGCTTGAAAATGTGACTGTGGTAAAACGAGGAGCAACTGACAGGAGTAACTATGACTCTCTTACGGTAGACAAATGCCTCGTCAACAGGCGAAATACGTCGGCAAGCCCGAGAAGCTCCCGGCAGGAGTACTCTGAAAGTCTCTATGTCGACAAATAATGGCGTATCGATTCTTGTCAACGGGGCAGAGGAAGCTTGTAGATGCGACTAAGGTTTAACGGGGAGACACTGGCATTAGTAACTATGGCTCTCTTAAGGTAGCTAAATGCCTCGTCAAGAATCGAAATACTTCGGCAAACTCGAGAAGCTCCCGGCAGGTGTACTGTGAAAGTCTTTAGGTTGACAGATAATGGCGTATCGCTTCTGGTGAACTGGCCAGAGGAAGCGTGAAAATGTGACTGTGGTAAAACGGGGAAGCAACTGACAGGGGTAACCATGACTCTCTTAAGGTTGCCAACTGCCTCGTCAACAGGCGAAATACATTGGTAAACTGGAGTAGCCCCTAGGAGGAGAACTGTGGAAGTCATAATGTCGACAAATAGTTTCGTATCGCTTCTGGTGAAAGGGGCTGAGGAAAATTGTAGATGTGACTGTGGTTTAACGGGGAGACACTGGCATTAGTAACTATGACTCTCTTAAGGTAGCCAAATGACTCTTCAACAGACGAGATACATCGGCAAACTCGAGAAGTTCCCGGCAGGAGTACTGTGAAAGTCTTAATGTCGACAGATATTGGCGTATCGCTTCATGTGAACTGGCCAGAGAAGGCTCGTAGATGTGATTGTTATAAAACGTGGAGCAACTGCAATGAGTAACTATGACTCTCTTAAGGTAGCCAAATGCCTCGTCAACAGTCGAAATACATCGGCAAACTCAAGAAGCTACCGGCAGGAGTAGTGTGAAAGTATTTATGTCGACAGATATTGGCGTATCGCTTCACGAGATCTGGCTAAAGGAAGCTTGAAAATGTTACTGTGGTAAAACGGGGAGCAACTGACAGGACTAACTATGACTCTCTTAAGGTAGACAAATGCCTCGTCAACAGGCGAAATACATCGGCAAACTCGAGAAGCTCCCAGCAGGAGTACTGTGAAAGTCTTTAGGTTGACAGATAATGGCGTATCGCTTCAGCTGAACTGGATAGAGGAAGCTTGAAAATGTGACTGTGGTAAAACGGGAGAAATTGACAGGAGTATCTATGACTCTCTTAAGGTAGCCAAATGCCTCTTCAACAGGCGAAAAACATCGGCAGACTCGAGAAGCTCCCTGCAGGAGTACTGTGAAAGTCTTTATGTCGACAGATAATGGCGCATCGCTTCAGGTAAACCGGCTAAAGGAAGCTTCAAAACGTAACTGTGGTAAAACGGGGAGCATCTGACAGGACTAACTATGACTCTCTTATGGTAGACAAATGCCTCGTCAACAGCCGAAATACATCGGCAAACTCGAGAAGCTCCCAGCAGGAGTACTGTGAAAGTCTTTAGGTTGACAGATAATGGCGTGTCGCTTCAGGTGAACTGGATAGAGGAAGCTTGAAAATGTGACTGTGGTAAAACGGGGAGCAACTGACAGGACTAACTATGACTCTCTTAAGGTAGACGAATGACCCGTCAACAGGCGAAATACATCGGCAAACTCGAGAAGCCCCCGGCAGGAGTACTGTGAAAGTCTTTAGGTTGACAGATAATGGGTGCATCTCTTCAGGTGAATTGGTTAGTGGAAGCTTGAAAATGTGACTGTGGTAAGACGGGGAGCAACTGATGGGGTAACTATGACTCTCTAAAGGTTGCCAGCTGCATCGTCAAGAGGCAAAATACATTGGTAAACTGGAGGAGCCCCTAGCAGGAGTACTGTGAAAGTCATAATGTCAACAAATAATGGCGTATCGCTTCTGATGAAAGGGGCAGAGGAAAAGTGTAGATGTGACTTTGGTTTAAGAGGGAGACACTGGTAGGAGTACCTATGACTCTCTTAAGGTACAAAAATGCCTCGTCCACAGTCGAAATACATCGGCAAACTCGTTAAGCTCCCGGCAGGAGTACCGTGAAAGTCTTTAGGTTGACAGATAATGGCGTATCGTTCCAGGTGAACTGGATAGAGGAAGCTTGAAAATGTGACTGTGGTAAAACGAGGAGCAACTGACAGGAGTAACTATGACTCTCTTACGGTAGACAAATGCCTCGTCAACAGGCGAAATACGTCGGCAAGCCCGAGAAGCTCCCGGCAGGAGTACTCTGAAAGTCTCTATGTCGACAAATAATGGCGTATCGATTCTTGTCAACGGGGCAGAGGAAGCTTGTAGATGTGACTAAGGTTTAACGGGGAGACACTGGCATTAGTAACTATGGCTCTCTTAAGGTAGCCAAATGCCTCGTCAAGAGGCGAAATACTTCGGCAAACTCGAGAAGCGCCCGGCAGGTGTACTGTGAAAGTCTTTAGGTTGACAGATAATGGCGTATCGCTTCTGGTGAACTGGCCAGAGGAAGCGTGAAAATGTGACTGTGGTAAAACGGGGAAGCAACTGACAGGGGTAACCATGACTCTCTTAAGGTTGCCAACTGCCTCGTCAACAGGCGAAATACATTGGTAAACTGGAGTAGCCCCTAGGAGGAGAACTGTGGAAGTCATAATGTCGACAAATAGTTTCGTATCGCTTCTGGTGAAAGGGGCTGAGGAAAATTGTAGATGTGACTGTGGTTTAACGGGGAGACACTGGCATTAGTAACTATGACTCTCTTAAGGTAGCCAAATGACTCTTCAACAGACGAGATACATCGGCAAACTCGAGAAGTTCCCGGCAGGAGTACTGTGAAAGTCTTTATATATTACCCTGTGTTATTCACTGTATTTGTGAATAAAGACGGCTTTATAGGCAAATGCCCCGTCAATAGGCGAAAAACGTCGGCAGACTCGAGAACCTCCCGGTGGGAGTACTGTGAATGTCTCTATGTCGACAGATAATGGCGTATCTCTAAAGGTGAACTGGCCAGAATAAGATTGAAAATGTGACTGTGGTAAAACGGGGAACAATTTGCAAGAGTAACTATGACTCACTTAAGGTTGCCAACTGCTCGTCAACAGGCGAAATACATTGGTAAACTGGAGGAGCCCCTAGCTGGAGTACTGTGAAAGTCATAATAACGACAAATAGTTTCGTATCGCTTCTGGTGAACGGGGCAGAGGAAGGTAGTAGATGTAACTAAGGTTTATTGGGGAGACACTGGCAGGAGTAACTATGACCCTCTTAAGGTAGCCAAATGCCACGACAACAGGCGAAATGCATCGGCAAACTCGAGAAGCTCCCGGCAGGAGTACTGTGAAAGTCTTTATGTCGACAGATATTGGTGTATCGCTTCAGGTGATCTGGCTAAAGAAAGCTTGAAACTGTGACTGTGGTAAAACGGGAAGCAGCTGACAGGACTAACTAAGACTCTCTTAAGGTAGACAAATGCCTCGTCAACAGACGTAATACGTCGGCAAACTCGAGAAGCTCCCAGCAGGAGTACTGCGAAAGTCTTTAAGTTGACAGATAATGGCGTATCGCTTCAGGTGAACTGGTTAGAGGAAGCTTGAAAATGTGACTGTGGTAAAACGGGGGGCAACTGACAGGAGTAACTATGACTCTCTTAAGGTAGCCAAATGACTCGTCAACAGTCGACATACATCGGCAAACTCGAGAAGCTCCCAGCAGGAGTACTGTGAAAGTCTTTATGTCGACAGATAGTGGTGTATCGCTTCAGGTGATCTGGCTAAAAGAAGCTTGAAAATGTGACTGTGGTAAAACGCGAAGCAACTGACAGGACTAACTAAGACTCTCTTAAGGTAGACAAATGCCTCGTCAACAGGCGTAATACATCGGCAAACTCGAGAAGCTCCCAGCAGGAGTACTGTGAAAGTCTTCAGGTTGACAGATAATGTCGTAACGCTTTAGGTGAACTGGTTAGAGGAAGCTTGAAAATGTGACTGTGGTAAAACGGGGGGTAACTGACAAGAGTAACTATGACTCTCTTAAGGTAGCCAAATACCCCGTCAACAGGCGAAAAACATCGCCAGACTCTAGAAGCTCCCTGCAGGAGTACTGTGAAAGTCTTTATGTGGACTGATAATGACGCATCGCTTCAGGTGATTCGGCTAAAGGAAGCTTCAAAATGTAACTGGGGTAAAACGGGGAGCATCTCACAGGACTAACTATCACTCTCTTATGGTAGCCAAATGCCTCGTCATTAGGCGAAATACATCGGCAAACTCGAGAAGCCCCCGGCAGGAGTACTGTGAAAGTCTTTAGGTTGACAGATAATGGCGTATCGCTTCAGGTGAACTGACCAGGGAAAGCTTGTAGATGTGATTGTTATGAAACGGGGAGCAACTGCAAGGAGTAACTATGACTTTCTTAATGTAGCCAAATGCCTCGTCAACAGGAGAAAAACATCGGCAGACACGAGAAGCTCCTGGAAGGAGTACTGTGAAAGTCTCTATGTCGACAAATAATGGCGTATCGCATCTGGTGAACGGGGCAGAGGATGCTAGTAGATGTGACTAAGGTTTAACGGGGAGACACTGGCAGGAGTAACTATGACTCTCTTAAGGTAGCCAAATGCCACGACAACAGGCAAAATACATCGGCAAACTCGAGAAGCTCCCGGCAGGAGTACAGTGAAAGTCTTTATGTCGACAGATATTGGCGTATCGCTTCATGTGAACTGGCCAGGGAAAGCTTGTAGATGTGATTGTTACAAAACGTCGAGCAACTGCAATGAGTAACTATGACTCTCTTAAGGTAGCCAAATGCCTCGTCAACAGTCGAAATACATCGGCAAACTCGAGAAGCTCCCGGCAGGAGTACTGTGAAAGAATTTATGTCGACAGATATTGGCGTATCGCTTCACGAGATCTGGCTAAAGGAAGCTTGAAAATGTGACTGTGGTAAAACGGGGAGCAACTGACAGGACTAACTATGACTCTCTTAAGATATACAAATGCCTCGTCAACAGGCGAAATACATCGGCAAACTCGAGAATCTCCCGGCAGGAGTACTGTGAAAGTCTTTAGGTTGACAGATAATGGCGTATCGCTTCTGGTGAACTGGATAGAGGAAGCTTGAAAATGTGACTGTGGTAAAACGGGAGAAACAGACAGGAATGACTATGACTCTCTTAAGGTAGCCAAATGCCTCGTCAACAGTCGAAATACATCGGCAAACTCGAGAAGCTCCCGGCAGGAGTACTGTGAAAGTCTTTGTGTCGACAGACAGTGGTGTATCGCTTCAGGTCATCTGGCTAAAGGAAGCTTGAAAATGTGACTGTGGTAAAACGGGAAGTAACTGACAGGACTAACTAAGACTCTCTTAATGTAGACAAATGCCTCGTCAACAGGCGTAATACATCGGCAAACTCGAGAAGCTCCCAGCAGGAGCACTGTGAATGTCTTTAGGTTGACAGATAATGGCGTATCGCTTCAGGTGAACTGGATAGTGGAAGCTTGAAAATGTGACTGTGGTAAAACGGGGAGCAACTGACAGGAGTAACTGTGACTCTCTTAAGGTAGCCAAATGCCTCGTCAACAGGAGAAAAACATCGGCAGACACGTGATGCTCCTGGAAGGATTACTGTGAAAGTCTCTATGTCGACAAATAATGGCGTATCGCATCTGGTGAATGGGGCAGAGTAAGCTAGTAGATGTGACCAAGGTTTAACGGGGAGACACAGGCAGGAGTAACTATGACTCTCTTAAGGTAGCCAAATGCCACGACAACAGGCGAAATATATCGGCAAACTCGAGAAGCTCCCGGCAGGAGTACTGTGAAAGTCTTTATGTCGACAGATATTGGCGTATCGCTTCACGGGAACTGGATAGAGGAAGCTTGAAAATGTGACTGTTGTAAATCGGGGAGCAACTGACAGGAGTAACTATGACTCTCTTAAGGTAGCAAAATGCCACGTCAACAGACGAAATACTTCGGCAAACTCGAGAAGCTCACGGCACGAGTACTGTGAAAGTCTTGATGTTGACAGGCAATTGGGTATCGCTTCTGGTGAACTGGCCAGAGTAAGTTTGTAGATGTGACTGTAGTAAAACGCTGAGCAACTGACAGGAGTAACTATGACCCTGGTAAGGTAGCCAAATGCCACGTCAACAGACGAAATACATCGGCAAACTGGAGAAGCTCCCGGCAGGAGAACTGTGAAAGTGTTTATGTCGACAGTAAATGGCGTATCTCTTCAGGTGAACTGGCCAGAATAAGATTGAAAATGTGACTGTGGTAAAACGGGGAACGAGTGGCAGGAGTAACTATGACTCTGTAAAGGTAGCCAAATGCCTCGTCAATAGGCGAAATACATCGGCAAAGATGAGAAGCTCCCGGCAGGAGTACTGTGAAAGTCTTTATGTCGACAGATATTGGCGTTTCGCTTCAGGTGAACTGGCTAAAGGAAGCTTGAAAATGTGACTGTGGTAAAACGGGGAGCAACTGACAGGGCTAACTATGACTCTCTTAAGGTAGACAAATGCCTCGTCAACAGCCGAAATACATCGGCAAACTCGAGAAGCTCCTGGCAGGAGTTTTTTGAAAGTCTTTAGGTTGACAGATAATGGCGTATCGCTTCAGGTGAACTGGCTAGAGGAAGCGTGAAAATGTGACTGTGGTAAAACAGGGAAGCAACTGACAGGGGTAACCATGACTCTCTTAAGGTTGCCAACTGCCTCATCAACAGGCGAAATACATTGGTAAATTGGAGTAGCCCCTAGCAGGAGAACTGTGGAAGTCATAATGTCGACAAATAGTTTCGTATCGCTTCTGGTGAAAGGGGCTTAGGAAAATTGTAGATGTGACTGTGGTTTAACGGGGAGACACTGGCAGGAGTAACTATGACTCTCTTAAGGTAGCCAAATGACTCTTCAACAGGCGAGATACATCGGCAAACTCGAGAAGTTCCCGGCAGGAGTACTGTGAAAGTCTTTATATATTACCCTGTGTTATTCACTGTATTTGTGAATAAAGACGGCTTTATATGCAAATGCCCCGTCAATAGGCGAAAAACGTCGGCAGACTCGAGAACCTCCCGGTGGGAGTACTGTGAGTGTCTCTATGTCGACAGATAATGGCGTATCTCTAAAGGAGAACTGGCCAGAATAAGATTGAAAATGTGACTGTGGTAAAACGGGGAACTATTTGCAAGACTAATTATGACTCTCTTAAGGTTGCCAACTGCTCGTCAACAGGCGAAATGCATTGGTAAACTGGAGGAGCCCCTAGCTGGAGTACTGTGAAAGTCATAATAACGACAAATAATTTCGTATCGCTTCTGGTGAACGGGGCAGAGGAAAATTGTAGATGTGACTGTGGTTTAACAGGGAGACACTGGCAGGAGTAACTATGACTCTGTTAAGGTAGCCACATGCCAAGTCAACACACGAAATACATCGGGAAACATGAGAAGTTACCGGCAGGATTACTGTGATAGTCTTTATGTATTACCTTGTGTTATTCACTGTATTTGTGAATAAAGACGGCTTTATAGCCAAATTCCCCGTCAAGAGGCGAAATACATCGGCAAAATCGAGAAGCTCCCAGCAGGAGTACTGTGAAAGTCTTTATGTCGACAGATATTGGCGTATCGCTTCAGGTGAACTGGCCAGAGTAAGCATGTAGATGTGACTGCTGTAAAACGAGAGCAACTGTCAGGAGTAACTATGACTCTCTTAAGGTATCCAAAGGCCTCGTCAACAATCGAAATACATCGGCAAACTCGAGAAGCTCCCGGCAGGAGTACTGTAAATGGCTTTAAGTTGACAGATAATGGCGTATCGCTTCAGGTGAACTGGCTAGAGGAAGCTTGGAAATGTGACTGTGGTAAAACGGGGAGCAACTGACAGGAGTAACTATGAATCTCCCAAGGTTTCCAAATACCTCGTCAACAGGCAAGAAACATCGGCAGAAACGAGAAGCTCCCGGCAGGAGAACTGTGAAAGACACTATGTCGACAAATCATCGCGTATCGCTTCTGGTGAACGGGCCAGAGAAAGGTAGTAGATGTAACTAAGGTTTATTGGGGAGACACTGGCAGGAGTTGCTATGACTCTCTTGAGGTAGCCAAATGCCTCGTCAAGAGGCGAAATACATCGGCAAACTCGAGAAGCTACCGGCAGGAGTAGTGTGAAAGTATTTATGTCGACAGATATTGGCGTATGGCTTCAGGTGAACTGACCAGAGAAAGCTAGTAGATGTGACTGTTATAAAACAGGGAGCAACTGCAAGGAGTAACTATGACTCTCTTAAGGTAGCCAAATGCCTTTTCAACAGGCGAAATACATCGGCAAACTCGAGAAGCTCCCGGCAGGAGTACTGTGAAAGTCTTTAGGTTGACAGATAATGGCGTAACGCCTCAGGTGAAGTGGCTAGAGGAGGCTTGAAATTGTGACTGTAGTGAAACGGGGAGCAACTGACAGGAGTAACTATGCCTCTCTTAAGGTAGCCAAATGCCTCGTCAACTGGAGAAAAACATCAGCAGACACGAGATGCTCCTGGAAGGAGTACTGTGAAAGTCTCTGTCGACAAATAGTGGCGTATCGCATCTGGTGAACGGGGCAGAGGAAGCTAGTAGATGTGACTAAGGTTTAACGGGGAGACACTGGCAGGAGTAACTATGACCCTCTTAAGGTAGCCAAATGCCACGACAACAGGCGAAATACATCGGCAAACTCGAGAAGCTCCCGGCAGGAGTACTGTGAAAGTCTTTATGTCGACAGATATTGGCGTATCGCTTCACGAGATCTGGCTAAAGGAAGCTTGAAAATGTGACTGTGGTAAAACGGGGTGCAACTCACAGGACTAACTATGACTCTCTTAAGGTAGACAAATGCCTCGTCAACAGGCGAAATACATCGGCAAACTCGAGAAGCTCCCGGCAGGAGTACCGTGAAAGTCTTTAGGTTGACAGAAAATGGCGTGTCGCTTCAGGTGAACTGGATAGAGGAAGCTTGAAAATGTGACTGTGGTAAAACGGGGAGCAACTGACAGGACTAACTATGACTCTCTTAAGGTAGACAAATGACCCGTCAACAGGCGAAATACTTCGGCAAACTCGAGAAGCCCCCGGCAGGAGTACTGTGAAAGTCTTTAGGTTGACAGATAATGGGTGTATCTCTTCAGGTGAACTGGTTAGAGGAAGCTTGAATATGTGACTGTGGTAAAACGGGGAGCAACTGAAGGGGTAACTATGACTCTCTAAAGGTTGCCAACTGCATCGTCAAGAGGCAAAATACATTGGTAAACTGGAGGAGCCCCTAGCAGGAGTACTGTGAAAGTCATAATGTCAACAAAAAATGGCGTATCGCTTCTGATGAAAGGGGCAGAGGAAAAGTGTAGATGTGACTTTGGTTTAAGAGGGAGACACTGGTAGGAGTACCTATGACTCTCTTAAATTACAAAAATGCTTCGTCCACAGTCGAAATACATCGGCAAACTCGTTAAGCTCCCGGCAGGAGTACCGTGAAAGTCTTTAGGTTGACAGATAATGGCGTATCGTTCCAGGTGAACTGGATAGAGGAAGCTTGAAAATGTGATTGTGGTAAAACGAGGAGCAACTGACAGGAGTAACTATGACTCTCTTACGGTAGACAAATGCCTCGTCAACAGGCGAAATACGTCGGCAAGCCCGAGAAGCTCCCGGCAGGAGTACTCTGAAAGTCTCTATGTCGACAAATAATGGCGTATCGATTCTTGTCAACGGGGCAGAGGAAGCTTGTAGATGTGACTGAGGTTTAACGGGGAGACACTGGCATTAGTAACTATGGCTCTCTTAAGGTAGCCAAATGCCTCGTCAAGAGGCGAAATACTTCGGCAAACTCGAGAAGCTCCCGGCAGGTGTACTGTGAAAGTCTTTAGGTTGACAGATAATGGCGTATCGCTTCTGGTGAACTGGCCAGAGGAAGCGTGAAAATGTGACTGTGGTAAAACGGGGAAGCAACTGACAGGGGTAACCATGACTCTCTTAAGGTTGCCAACTGCCTCGTCAACAGGCGAAATACATTGGTAAACTGAAGTAGCCCCTAGGAGGAGAACTGTGGAAGTCATAATGTCGACAAATAGTTTCGTATCGCTTCTGGTGAAAGGGGCTGAGGAAAATTGTAGATGTGACTGTGGTTTAACGGGGAGACACTGGCATTAGTAACTATGACTCTCTTAAGGTAGCCAAATGACTCTTCAACAGGCGAGATACATCGGCAAACTCGAGAAGTTCCCGGCAGGAGTACTGTGAAAGTCTTTATATATTACCCTGTGTTATTCACTGTATTTGTGAATAAAGACGGCTTTATAGGCAAATGCACCGTCAATAGGCGAAAAACGTCGGCAGACTCGAGAACCTCCCGGTGGGAGTACTGTGAATGTCTCTATGTCGACAGATAATGGCGTATCTCTAAAGGTGAACTGGCCAGAATAAGATTGAAAATGTGACTGTGGTAAAACGGGGAGCATCTGACAGGACTAACTATCACTCTCTTATGGTAGACAAATGCCTCGTCATTAGGCGAAATACATCGGCAAACTCGAGAAGCCCCCGGCAGGAGTACTGTGAAAGTCTTTAGGTTGACAGATAATGGCGTATCGCTTCAGGTGAACTGATAGAGGAAGCTTGAAAATGTGACTATGGTAAAACGGGGAGCAACTGACAGGAGTAACTATGACTCTCTTAAGGTAGACAAATGCCTCGGCAACAGGCGAAATACATCGGCAAACTCGAGAAGCTCCCAGCAGGAGTACTGTGAAAGGCTTTATGTCGACAGATATTGGCGTATCGCTTCAGGTGAACTGACCAGAGATAGCTGGTAGATGTGACTGTTATAAAACGGGGAGCAACTGCAAGGAGTAACTATGACTTTCTTAATGTAGCCAAATGCCTCGTCAACAGGAGAAAAACATCGGCAGACACGAGAAGCTCCTGGAAGGAGTACTGTGAAAGTCTCTATGTCGACAGATATTGGCGTATCGCTTCATGTGAACTGGCCAGGGAAAGCTTGTAGATGTGATTGTTATAAAACGTAGAGCAACTGCAATGAGTAACTATGACTCTCTTAAGGTAGCCAAATGCCTCGTCAACAGTCGAAATACATCGGCAAACTCGAGAAGCTCCCGGCAGGAGTACTGTGAAAGAATTTATGCCGACAGATATTGGCGTATCGCTTCACGAGATCTGGCTAAAGGAAGCTTGATAAGTGACTGTGGTAAAACGGGGAGCAACTGACAGGACTAACTATGACTCTCTTAATGTAGACAAATGCCTCGTCAACAGGCGTAATACATCGGCAAACTCGAGAAGCTCCCAGCAGGAGTACTGTGAATGTCTTTAGGTTGACAGATAATGGCGTAACGCATTAGGTGAACTGGTTAGAGGAAGCTTGAAATTGTAACTGTAGTAAAACGGGGAGCAACTGACAGAAGTAACTATGCCTCTCTTAAGGTAGCCAAATGCCTCGTCAACAGGAGAAAAACATCGGCAGACACGTGATGCTCCTGGAAGGATTACTGTGAAAGTCTCTATGTCGACAAATGATGGCGTATCGCATCTGGTGAATGGGGCAGAGGAAGCTAGTAGGTGTGACCAAGGTTTAACGGGGAGACACAGGCAGGAGTAACTATGACTCTCTTAAGGTAGCCAAATGCCACGACAACAGGCGAAATATAACGGCAAACTCGAGAAGCTCCCGGCAGGAGTACTGTGAAAGTCTTTATGTCGACAGATATTGGCGTATCGCTTCACGGGAACTGGATAGAGGAAGCTTGAAAATGTGAGTGTTGTAAATCAGGGAGCAACTGACAGGAGTAACTATGACTCTCTTAAGGTAGCCACATGCCTCGTCAACAGGCGAAATACATCGGCAAACTCGAGAAGCTCCTGGCAGGAGTACTGTGAAAGTCTTTATGTCGACAGATAATGGCGTATCGCTTCAGGTGATCTTGCTAAAGGAAGCTTGAAAATGTGACTGTGGTAAAACGGGAAGCAACTGACAGGACTAAGTAAGACTCTCGTAGTTTAGACAAATGCCTCGTCAACAGGCGTAATACATCGGCAAACTCGAAAAGCTCCCAGCAGGAGTACTGTGAAAGTCCTTAGGTTGACAGATATTGGCGTATCGCTTCAGGTGAACTGGTTGGAGGAAGCTTGAAAATGTGACTGTGGTAAAACGGGGAGCAACTGACAGGACTAACTATGACCCTCTTAAGGTAGACAAATGCCTCGTCAACAGGCTAAATACATCGGCAAACTCGTGAAGCTCCCGGCAGGAGTACTGTGAAAATCTTTTGGTTGACAGATAATGGCGTATCGTTTCAGGTGAACTGGATAGAGGAAGCTTGAATATATGACTGTGGTAAAACGGGGAGCAACTGACAGGAGTAACTATCACTCTCTTAAGGTAGCCAAATGCCTCGTCAACAGGCGAAATACATCGGCAAACTCGAGAAGCTCCCGGCAGGAGTACTGTGAAAGACTCTACATCGACAAATAATGGCGTATCGCTTCTGGTGAACGGGCCAGAGGAAGCTTGTAGATGTGACTATGGAGTAACGGGGAGACAGAGGCAGGAGTAACTATGACTCTCTTAAGGTAGACAAATGCCTCGTCAAGAGGCGAAATACAGCGGCAACCTCGAGAAGCTCCCGGCAGGAGCACTGTGAATTTCTTTATGTCGACAGATAATGGCGTATCTCTAAAGGTGAACTGGCCAGAAGAAGATTGAAAATATGACTGTGGTAAAACGGGGAACAATTGGCAAGAGTAACTATGACTCTCTAAAAGTTGCCAACTGCCTCGTCAACAGGCGAAATACATTGCTAAACTGGAGGAGCCCCTAGCAGGAGTACTGTGAAAGTCATAATGTCGACAAATAATTTCGTATCACTTCTGGTGCAAGGGACTGAGGCAAAATTGTAGATGTGACTGTGGTGTAACGAAGAGACACTGGCAGGAGTAACTATGACTCTCTTAAGGTAGCCAAATGCCTCGTCAACAGGCGAAATACATCAGCAAACTGGAGAAGTTCCCAGCAGGAGTACTGTGAAAGTCTTTAGGTTGACAGATAATGGCGTATCGCTTCAGGTGAACTGGTTAGAGGAGGCTTGAAAATGTGACTGTGGTAAAACGGGGAGCAACTCACAGGAGTAACTATGACTCTCATAAGGTAGCCAAATGCCCCGTCAACAGGCGAAAAACATCGGCCGACTCGAGAAGCTCCCAGCAGGAGTACTGTGAAAGTCTTTAGGTTGACAGATAATGGCGTATCGCTTCAGGTGAACAGGTTAGAGGAAGCTTGAAAATGTGACTGTGGTTAAACGGGGAGCAATTGACAGGAGTAACTATGACTCTCTTAAGGTAGCCAAATGCCCCGTCAACAGGCGAAAAACATCGGCAGACTCGAGAAGCTCCCAGCAGGAGTACTGTGAAAGTCTTTATGTCGACAGATAATGGCGCATCGCTTCAGGTGATCCGGCTAAAGGAAGCTTGAAAACGTGACTGTTGTAAAACGGGAAGCAACTGACAGTACTAACTAAGACTCTCTTAAGCTAGACAAATGCCTCGTCAACAGGCGTAATACATCGGCAAACTCGTGAAGCTCCCGGCAGGAGTACTGTGAAAGTCTTTAGGTTGACAGATAATGGCGTATCGCTTCAGGTGAACTGGATTGAGGAAGCTTGAAAATGTGACTGTGATAAAACGGGGAGCTACTGACGGGAGTAACTATGACTCTCTTAAGGCAGCCAAATGCCTTGGCAACAGGCGAAATACATCGGCAAACTCGAGAAGCTCCCAGCAGGAGTTCTGTGAAAGTCTTTATGTCGACAGATATTGGCGTACCGCTTCAGGTGAACAGGACAGAGAAAGCTTGTAGATGTGAATGCTACAAAACGTGGAGCAACTGCAATGAGTAACTATAACTCTCTTTAGGTAGCCAAATGCCTCGTCAACAGGCGAAATACATCGGAAAACTCGAGAAGCTCCCGGCAGGAGTACTGTGAAAGCCTTTATGTCGACAGATATTGGCGTATCGCTTCAGGTGATCTGGCTCAAGAAAGCTTGAAAATGTGACTGTGGTAAAACGGGAAGCAACTGACTGGACTAACTAAGACACTGTTAAGGTAGAAAAATGCCTCGTCAACAGGCGTAATACAACGGCAAACTCGAGAAGCTCCCAGCAGGAGTACTGTGAAAGTCTTTATGTCGACAGATAATGGCGCATCGCTTCAGGTGAACTGGATAGAGGAAGCTTGAAAATGTGACTGTGGTAAAACGGGGAGCAAATGACAGGAGTGACTATGACCCTCTTAAGGTAGGCAAATGCCTCGTCAACAGGCCAAATACATCGGCAAACTCGAGAAGCTCCCGGCGGGAGTACTGTGAAAGTCTTTATGTCGTCAGATAATGGCGTATCGCTTCAGGTGATATGTCTAAAGGAAGCTTGAAAATGTGACTGTGGTAAAGCGGGAGGCAACTGCCAGGACTAACTAAGACTCTCTTAAGGTAGACAAATGCTTCGTCAACAGGCGTAATACATCGGCAAACTCGAGAAGCTCTCAGCAGGAGTACTGTAAAAGTCTTTAGGTTGACAGATAATGGCGTATCGCTTCAGGTGAACTGGTTAGAGGAAGCTTGAAAATGTGACTGTGGTAATATGGGGAGCAACTGACAGTAGTAACTATGACTCTCTTAAGGTAGCCAAATGCCACGTCAACAGACGAAAAACATCGGCCGACTCGAGAAGCTCCCAGCAGGAGTACTGTGAAAGTCTTTATGTCGACAGATAATGGCGCATCGCTTCAGGTGATCCGGGTAAAGAAAGCTTCAAAATGGGACTGTGGTAAAACGAGGAGCATCCGACAGGACTAACTATGATTCTCTTAAAGTGTACAAATGCCTCGTCATTAGGCGAAATACATCGGAAAACTCGAGAAGCTCCCGGCAGGAGTACTGTGAAAGTCTTTACGTTGACAGATAATGGCGTATCACTTCAGGTGAACTGAATAGAGGAAGCTTGAAAATGTGACTGTGGTAAATCGGGGAGCAACTGCCAGGTGCAACTATAACTCTCTTAAGGTAGCCAAATGCCTCGTCAACAGGCGAAAAACATCGGCAGACTCGAGAAGCTCGCAGCAGGAGTACTGTGAAAGTCTGTATGTCGACAGATAATGGCGCATCGCTTCAGGTGATCCGGCTAAAGGAAGCTTCAAAATGTGACAGTGGTAAAACGGGGAGCATCTGACAGGACTAACTATGACTCCCTTAAGTTATACAAATGTCTCGTCATTAGGCGAAATACATCGGAGAACTCGAGAAGCTCCCGGCAGGAGTACTGTGAAAGTCTTTAGGTTGACAGATAATGGCGTATCGCTTCAGGTGAACTGGATAGAGGAAGCTTGAAAATGTGACTGTGGTAAAACGGGGATCAACTGACAGGAGTAACTATGACTCTCTTCAGGTAGCCAAATGCCTCGTCAAAAGGCGAAATACACTCCTGGAAATGGAAAAAAGAACACATTGACACCGGTGTGTCAGACCCACCATACTTGCTCCGGACACTGCGAGAGGGCTGTACAAGCAATGATCACACGCACGGCGCAGCGGACACACCAGGAACCGCGGTGTTGGCCGTCGAATGGCGCTAGCTGCGCAGCATTTGTGCACCGCCGCCGTCAGTGTCAGCCAGTTTACCGTGGCATACGGAGCTCCATCGCAGTCTTTAACACTGGTAGCAAGCCGCGACAGCGTGGACGTGAACCGTATGTGCAGTTGACGGACTTTGAGCGAGGGCGTATAGTTGGCATGCGGGAGGCCGGGTGGACGTACCGCCGAATTGCTCAACACGTGGGGCGTGAGGTCTCCACAGTACATCGATGTTGTCGCCAGTGGTCGGCGGAAGGTGCACGTGCCCGTCGACCTGGGACCGGACCGCAGCGACGCACGGATGCACGCCAAGACCGTAGGATCCTACGCAGTGCCGTAGGGGCCGCACCGCCACTTCCCAGCAAATTAGGGACACTGTTGCTCTTGGGGTATCGGCGAGGACCATTGGCAACCGTCTCCATGAAGCTGGGCTACGGTCCCGCACACCGTTAGACCGTCTTCCGCTCACGCCCCAACATTGTGCAGCCCGCCTCCAGTGGTGTCGCGACAGGCGTGAATGGAGGGACGAATGGAGACGTGTCGTCTACAGCGATGAGAGTCGCTTCTGCCTTGGTGCCAATGATGGTCGTATGAGTGTCAGGCGGCGTGCAGGTGAGCGCCACAATCAGGACTGCATACGACCGAGGCACACAGGGCCAACACCCGGCATCATGGTGTGGGGAGCGATCTCCTACACTGGCCGTACACCACTGGTGATCGTCGAGGGGACACTGAATAGTGCACGGTACATCCAAACCGTCATCGAAGCCATCGTTCTACCATTCCTAGACCGGCAAGGGTACTTGCTGTTCCAACAGGACAATGCACGTCCGCATGTACCCCGTGCCACCCAACGTGCTCTAGAAGGTGTAAGTCAACTACCCTGGCCAGCAAGATCTCCGGATCTGTCCCCCATTGAGCATGTTTGGGACTGGATGAAGCGTCGTCTCACGCAGTCTGCATGTCCAGCACGAACGCTGGTCCAACTGAGGCGCCAGGTGGAAATGGCATGGCAAGCCGTTCCACAGGACTACATCCAGCATCTCTACGATCGTCTCCATGGGAGAATAGCAGACTGCATTGCTGCGAAAGGTGGATATACACTGTACTAGTGCCGAAATTGTGCATGCTCTGTTGCCTGTGTCTATGTGCCAGTGGTTCTGTCAGTGTGATCATGTGATGAATCTGACCCCAGTAATGTTTCAATAAAGTTTCCCCTTCCTGGGACAAGGAATTCACGGTGTTCTTATTTCAATTTCCAGGAGTGTACATGGGCAAACTCGAGAAGCTCCCGGCAGGAGTACTGTGAAAGTCTTTAGGTTGACAGATAATGGCGTATCGCTTCAGGTGAACTGATTGAGGATGCTTGAAAATGTTACTGTGATAAAACGGGGAGCAACTGACAGGAGTAACTATGACTCTCTTAAGGTAGCCAAATGCCTCGTCAACAGGCGAAATACATCGGCAAACTCGAGAAGCTCCCAGCAGGAGTACTGTGAAAGTCTTTATGTCGACACATATTGGCGTACCGCTTCAGGTGAACAGGCCATAGAAAGCTTGTAGATGTGACTGTTATAAAACATGGAGCAACTGCAATGAGTAGCTATGACTCTCTTTACGTAGCCAAAGGCCTCGTCAACAGGCGAAATACATCGGCAAACGCGAGAAGCTCCCGGCAGGAGTACTGTGAAAGTCTTTATGTCGACAGATATTGGCGTATCGCTTCACGAGAAATGGCTAAAGGAAGATTGAAAATGTGACTGTGGTAAAACGGGGAGCAACTGACAGAACTAACTATGACTCTCTTAAGGTAGACATATGCCTCGTCAACAGGCGAAATACACCGGCAAACTCGAAAAGCTCCCAGCAGGAGTACTGTGAAAGTCTTTAGGTTGACAGATAATGGCGTATCGCTTCAGGTGAACTGGGTACAGGAAGTTTGAAAATGTGACTGTGGTAAAACGGGGAGCAACTGACGGGAGTAACTATGACTCCCTTAAGGTAGCCAAATGCCCCGTCAACAGGCGAAAAACATCGGCAGACTCGAGAAGCTCCCAGCAGGACAACTGTGAAAGTCTTTATGTCGACAGATAATGGCGCATCGCTTCAGGTGATCCGGCTAAAGGAAGCTTCAAAATGTGACTGTGGTAAAACGGGGACAATCTGACAGGACTAACTATGACTCTCCTAAGGTAGACGAATGCCTCGTCATTAGGCGAAATACATCGGCAAACACGAGAAGCTCCCGGCAGGAGTACTGTGAAAGTCCTTAAGTCGACAGATAATGGCGCATCGCTTCAGGTGATCCGGCTAAAGGAAGCTTCAAAATGTGACTGTGGTAAAACGGGGAGCATCTGACAGGACTAACTATGACTCTCTTAAGGTAGACAAGTGCCTCGTCAACAGGCGTAATACATCGGCAAACTCGAGAAGCTCCCAGCAGGAGTACTGTGAAAGTCTTTAGGTCGACAGATAATGGCGTATCGCTTCAGGTGAACTGGATAGAGGAAGCTTGAAAATGTGACTGTGGTAAAACGGGGAGCAACTGACAGGACTAACTATGACTCTCTTAAGGTAGCCAAATGCCTCGTCATTAGGCGAAATACATCATTACACACGAGAAGCTCCCGGCAGGAGTACTGTGAAAATCTTTAGGTTGACAGATAATGGCGTATCGCTTCAGGTGAACTGGATTGAGGAAGCTTGAATATGTTACTGTGATAAAACGGGGAGCAACTGACAGGAGTAACTATGACTCTCTTAAGGTAGCCAAATGCCCCGTCAACGGGTGAAAAACATCGGCAGACTCCAGAAGCTCCCAGCAGGAGTACTGTGAAAGTCTTTATGTCGACAGATAATGGCGCATCGCTTCAGGTGCTCCGGCTAAAGGAAGCTTCAAAATGTGACTGTGGTAAAACGGGGAGCATCTGACAGGACTAACTATGACTCTCTTAAGTTATACAAATGCCTCGTCATTAGGCGACATACATCGGAAAACTCGAGAAGCTCCCGGCAGGAGTACTGTGAAAGTCTTTAGGTTGACAGATAATGGCGTATCGCTTCACGAGAACTGGGTAAAGGAAGCTTGAAAATGTGACAGTGGTAAAACGGGGACTATCTGACAGGACTAACTATGACTCTCTTAAGGTAGACAAATGCCTCGTCATTAGGCGAAATACATCGGTACACACGAGAAGCTCCCAGCAGGAGTACTGTGAAAGTATTTATGTCGACAGATATTGGCGCATCGCTTCAGGTGATCCGGCTAAAGGAAGCTTCAAAATGTGACTCTGGTAAAACGGGGAGCATCTGACAGGACTAACTATGACTCTCTTAAGGTTGCCAAATGCCCCGTCAACGGGCGAGAATTATCGGCAGACTCGAGAAGCTCCCAGCAGGAGTACTGTGAAAGTCTTTTTAGACTCTTTAGGTTATCAAATGCCTCGTCAACAGGCGAAATACATCTGCAAACTCGAGAAGCTCCCGGCAGGAGTACTGTGAAGGTCTTTATGTCGACAGATTTTGGCGTATCGCCTCACGAGAACTGGCTAAAGGAAGCTTGAAAATGTGACTGTGGTAAAACGGGGAGCAACTGAGAGAACTAACTATGACTCTCTTAAGGTAGACAAATGCCTCGTCAACAGGCGAAATACATCGGCAAACTCGAGAAGCACCCAACAGGAGTACTGTGAGAGTCATTAGGTTGACAGATAATGGCGTATCGCTTCAGGTGAACTGGATAGAGGAAGCTTAAAATGTGACTGTGGTGAAACGGGGAGCAACTGGCAGGAGTAACTATGACTCTCTTAAGGTAGCCAAATGCCTCGTCAACATGCGAAATACATCGGCAAACTCGAGAAGCTCCCAGGAGGAGTACTGTGAAAGTCTTTAGGTTGACAGATAATGGCGTATCGCTTCAGGTGAACTGGTTAGAGGAATTTTGAAAATGTGACTGTGGTCAAACGGGGAGCAACTGACGGGAGTAACTATGACTCCCTTAAGGTAGCCAAATGCCCCGTCAACAGGCGAAAAACATCGGCAGACTCGAGAAGCTCCCAGCAGGACTACTGTGTAAGTCTTTATGTCGACAGATAATGGCGCATCGCTTCAGGTGATCCGACTAAAGGAAGCTTCAAAATGTGACTGTGGTAAAACGGGGACTATCTGACAGGACTAACTATGACTCTCTTAAGGTAGCCAAATGCCTCGTCAACAGGCGAAATACATCGGCAAACTCGAGAAGCCCCCGGAAGGAGTACTGTGAAAGTCTTTAGGGTGACAGATAATGGCATATCGCTTCAGGTGAACTGGATTGAGGAAGTTTGAAAATGTTACTGTGATAAAACGGGGAGCAACTGACAGGAGTAACTATGACTCTCTTAAGGCAGCCCAATGCTTCGTCAACAGGCGAAATACATCGGCAAACTCGAGAAGCTCCCAGCAGGAGTACTGTGAAAGTCTTTATGTCGACAGATATTGGCGTACCGCTTCAGGTGAACAGGCCAGAGAAAGCTTGTAGATGTGACTGTTATAAAAAGTGGAGCAACTGCAATGAGAAGCTATGACTCTCTTTAGGTGGCCAAATGCCTCGTCAACAGGCGAAATACATCGGCAAACTCGAGAAGCTCCCGGCAGGAGTACTGTGAAAGTCTTTATGTCGACAGATATTGGCGTATCGCTTCACGAGAACTGGCTAAAGGAAGCTTGAAATTGTGACTGTGGTGAAACGGGGAGCAACTGACAGGAGTAACTATGACTCCCTTAAGGTAGCCAAATGCCCCGTCAACAGGCGAAGAACATGGGCAGACTCGAGAAGCTCCTAGCAGGACTACTGTGAAAGTCTTTATGTCGACAGATAATGGCGCATCGCTTCAGGTGCTCCGGCTATAGGAAGCTTCAAAATGTGACTGTGGTAAAACGGGGAACATCTGACAGGACTGTCTATGACTCTCTTAAGGTAGACAAATGCCTCGTCATTAGGCGAAATACATCGGCAAACTCGAGAAGCTAACGGCAGGAGTACTGTGAAAGTCTTTATGTCGACAGATATTGGCGTATCGCTTCACGAGAACTTGCTAAAGGAAGCTTGAAAATGTGACTGTGGTAAAACGGGGACTATCTGACAGGACTAACTATGACTCTCTTAAGGTAGACAAATGCCTCGTCATTAGGCGAAATACATCGGCACACACGAGAAGCACCCAGCCGGAGTACTGTGATAGTATTTATGTCGACAGATAATGGCGCATCGCTTCAGGTGATCCGGCTAAAGAAAGCTTCAAAATGGGACTGTGGTAAAACGAGGAGCATCCGACAGGACTAACTATGATTCTCTTAAAGTGTACAAATGCCTCGTCAACAGGCGAAATACATCGGAAAACTCGAGAAGCTCCCGGCAGGAGTACTGTGAAAGTCTTTACGTTGACAGATAATGGCGTATCACTTCAGGTGAACTGAATAGAGGAAGCTTGAAAATGTGACTGTGGTAAATCGGGGAGCAACTGCCAGGTGCAACTATGACTCTCTTAAGGTAGCCAAATGCCCCGTCAACAGGCGAAAAACATCGGCAGACTCGAGAAGCTCCCAGCAGGAGTACTGTGAAAGTCTGTATGTCGACAGATAATGGCGCATCGCTTCAGGTGATCCGGCTAAAGGAAGCTTCAAAATGTGACTGTGGTAAAACGGGGAGCATCCAACAGGGCTAACTATGACTCTCTTAAAGTATACAAATGCCTCGTCATTAGGCGAAATACATCGGAAAACTCGAGAAGCTCCCGGCAGGAGTACTGTGAAAGTCTTTACAGTGACAGATAATGGCGTATCACTTCAGGTGAATTGGATAGAGGAAGCTTGAAAATGTGACTGTGGTAAAACGGGGAGCAACGGACAAGAGTAACTATGACTCTCGTAAGGTAGCCAAATGACTCGTCAACAGGCGAAATACATCGGCAAACTCGACAAGCACCCGGAAGGAGTACTGTGAAAGTCATTATGTCGACAGATAATGGCGTATGGCTTCAGGTGATCTGGCTAAAGGAAGCTTGAAAATGTGACTGTGGTAAAACGGGAAGCAACTGACAGGACTAACTAAGACTCTCTTAAGGTAGACAAATGCCTCGGCCACAGGGGTAATACATCGGCAAACTCGAGAAGCTCCCAGCAGGAGTACTGTGAAAGTCTTTAGGTTGACAGATAATGGCGTATCGCTTCAGTTGAACTGGTTAGAGGAAGCTTAAAAATGTGACTGTGGTAAAACGGGGAGCAACTGACAGTTGTAACTGTGACTCTCTTAAGGTAGCCATATGCCCCGTCAACAGGCGAAAAACATCGGCAGACTCGAGAAGCTCCCAGCAGGAGTACTGTGAAAGTCTTTATGTCGACAGATAATGGCGCATCGCTTCAGGTGATCCGGCTAAAGGAAGCTTCAAAATGTGACAGTGGTAAAACGGGGAGCATCTGACAGGACTAACTATGACTCCCTTAAGTTATACAAATGCCTCGTCATTAGGCGAAATACATCGGAAAACTCGAGAAGCTCCCGGCAGGAGTACTGTGAAAGTCTTTAGGTTGACAGATAATGGCGTATCGCTTCAGGTGAACTGGATAGAGGAAGCTTAAAATGTGACTGTGGTAAAACGGGGAGCAACTGACAGGAGTAACTATGACTCTCTTCAGGTAGCCAAATGCCTCGTCAACAGGCGAAATACACTCCGATAAAATGGAAAAAAGAACACATTGACACCGGTGTGTCAGACCCACCATACTTGCTCCGGACACTGCGAGAGGGCTGTACAAGCAATGATCACACGCACGGCGCAGCGGACACACCAGGAACCGTGGTGTTGGCCGTCGAATGGCGCTAGCTGCGCAGCATTTGTGCACCGCCGCCGTCAGTGTCAGCCAGTTTACCGTGGCATACGGAGCTCCATCGCAGTCTTTAACACTGGTAGCAAGCCGCGACAGCGTGGACGTGAACCGTATGTGCAGTTGACGGACTTTGAGCGAGGGCGTATAGTTGGCATGCGGGAGGCCGGGTGGACGTACCGCCGAATTGCTCAACACGTGGGGCGTGAGGTCTCCACAGTACATCGATGTTGTCGCCAGTGGTCGGCGGAAGGTGCACGTGCCCGTCGACCTGGGACCGGACCGCAGCGACGCACGGATGCACGCCAAGACCGTAGGATCCTACGCAGTGCCGTAGGGGCCGCACCGCCACTTCCCAGCAAATTAGTGACACTGTTGCTCTTGGGGTATCGGCGAGGACCATTGGCAACCGTCTCCATGAAGCTGGGCTACGGTCCCGCACACCGTTAGACCGTCTTCCGCTCACGCCCCAACATTGTGCAGCCCGCCTCCAGTGGTGTCGCGACAGGCGTGAATGGAGGGACGAATGGAGACGTGTCGTCTACAGCGATGAGAGTCGCTTCTGCCTTGGTGCCAATGATGGTCGTATGCGTGTCAGGCGGCGTGCAGGTGAGCGCCACAATCAGGACTGCATACGACCGAGGCACACAGGGCCAACACCCGGCATCATGGTGTGGGGAGCGATCTCCTACACTGGCCGTACACCACTGGTGATCGTCGAGGGGACACTGAATAGTGCACGGTACATCCAAACCGTCATCGAAGCCATCGTTCTACCATTCCTAGACCGGCAAGGGAACTTGCTGTTCCAACAGGACAATGCACGTCCGCATGTACCCCGTGCCACCCAACGTGCTCTAGAAGGTGTAAGTCAACTACCCTGGCCAGCAAGATCTCCGGATCTGTCCCCCATTGAGCATGTTTGGGACTGGATGAAGCGTCGTCTCACGCGGTCTGCATGTCCAGCACGAACGCTGGTCCAACTGAGGCGCCAGGTGGAAATGGCATGGCAAGCCGTTCCACAGGACTACATCCAGCATCTCTACGATCGTCTCCATGGGAGAATAGCAGACTGCATTGCTGCGAAAGGTGGATATACACTGTACTAGTGCCGAAATTGTGCATGCTCTGTTGCCTGTGTCTATGTGCCAGTGGTTCTGTCAGTGTGATCATGTGATGAATCTGACCCCAGTAATGTGTCAATAAAGTTTCCCCTTCCTGGGACAAGGAATTCACGGTGTTCTTATTTCAATTTCCAGGAGTGTACATGGGCAAACTCGAGAAGCTCCCGGCAGGAGTACTGTGAAAGTCTTTAGGTTGACAGATAATGGCGTATCGCTTCAGGTGAACTGATTGAGGATGCTTGAAAATGTTACTACGATAAAACGGGGAGCAACTGACAGGAGTAACTATGACTCTCTTAAGGTAGCCAAATGCCTCGTCAACAGGCGAAATACATCGGCAAACTCGAGAAGCTCCCAGCAGGAGTACTGTGAAAGTCTTTATGTCGACACATATTGGCGTACCGCTTCAGGTGAACAGGCCATAGAAAGCTTGTAGATGTGACTGTTATAAACCATGGAGCAACTGCAATGAGTAGCTATGTCTCTCTTTACGTAGCCAAAGGCCTCGTCAACAGGCGAAATACATCGGCAAACGCGAGAAGCTCCCGGCAGGAGTACTGTGATAGTCTTTATGTCGACAGATATTGGCGTATCGCTTCACGAGAACTGGCTAAGGGAAGATTGAAAATGTGACTGTGGTAAAACGGGGAGCAACTGACAGAACTAACTATGACTCTCTTAAGGTAGACAAATGCCTCGTCAACAGGCGAAATACACCGGCAAACTCGAAAAGCTCCCAGCAGGAGTACTGTGAAAGTCTTTAGGTTGACAGATAATGGCGTAACGCTTCAGGTGAACTGGGTACAGGAAGTTTGAAAATGTGACTGTGGTAAAATGGGGAGCAACTGACGGGAGTAACTATGACTCCCTTAAGGTAGCCAAATGCCCCGTCAACAGGCGAAAAACATCGGCAGACTCGAGAAGCTCCCAGCAGGACAACTGTGAAAGTCTTTACGTCGACAGATAATGGCGCATCGCTTCAGGTGATCCGGCTAAAGGAAGCTTCAAAATGTGACAGTGGTAAAACGGGGACTATCTGACAGGACTAACTATGACTCTCCTAAGGTAGACGAATGCCTCGTCATTAGGCGAAATACATCGGCAAACACGAGAAGCTCCCGGCAGGAGTACTGTGAAAGTCCTTATGTCGACAGATAATGGCGCATCGCTTCAGGTGATCCGGCTAAAGGAAGCTTCAAAATGTGACTGTGGTAAAACGGGGAGCATCTGACAGGACTAACTATGACTCTCTTAAGGTAGACAAGTGCCTCGTCAACAGGCGTAATACATCGGCAAACTCGAGAAGTTCCCAGCAGGAGTACTGTGAAAGTCTTTAGGTCGACAGATAATGGCGTATCGCTTCAGGTGAACTGGATAGAGGAAGCTTGAAAATGTGACTGTGGTAAAACGGGGAGCAACTGACAGGACTAACTATGACTCTCTTAAGGTAGCCAAATGCCTCGTCATTAGGCGAAATACATCATTACACACGAGAAGCTCCCGGCAGGAGTACTGTGAAAGTCTTTAGGTTGACAGATAATGGCGTATCGCTTCAGGTGAACTGGATTGAGGAAGCTTGAATATGTTACTGTGATAAAACGGGGAGCTGCTGACAGGAGTAACTATGACTCTCTTAAGGTAGCCAAATGCCCCGTCAACGGGTGAAAAACATCGGCAGACTCGAGAAGCTCCCAGCAAGAGTACTGTGAAAGTCTTTATGTCGACAGATAATGGCGCATCGCTTCAGGTGATACGGCTAAAGGAAGCTTGAAAATGTGACTGTGGTAAAACGGGAAGCAACTGACAGGACTAACTAAGACTCTCTTAAGGTAGACAAATGCCTCGGCCACAGGAGTAATACATCGGCAAACTCGAGAAGCTCCCAGCAGGAGTACTGTGAAAGTCTTTAGGTTGACAGATAATGGCGTATCGCTTCAGGTGAACTGGTTAGAGGAAGCTTCAAAATGTGACTGTGGTAAAATGGGGAGCAACTGACAGTTGTAACTATGACTCTCTTAAGGTAGCCATATGCCCCGTCAACAGGCGAAAAACATCGGCAGACTCGAGAAGCTCCCAGCAGGAGTACTGTGAAAGTCTTTAGGTTGACAGATTATGGCGAATCGCTTCAGGTGAACTGGTTAGAGGAAGCTTGAAAATGTGACTGTGGTCAAACGGGGAGCAACTGACAGGAGTAACTATGACTCACTTAAGGTTGCCAAATGCCCCATCAACGGGCGAGAATCATCGGCAGACTAGAGAAGCTCCCAGCAGGATTACTGTGAAAGTCTTTATGTCGACAGATAATGGCGCATCGCTTCAGGTGATCCGGCTAAAGGAAGCTTCAAAATGTGACTGTGGTATAACGGGGAGCATCTGACAGGACTAACTGTGACTCTCTTAAGTTATACAAATGCCTCGTCATTAGGCGACATACATCGGAAAACTCGAGAAGCTCCCGGCAGGAGTACTGTGAAAGTCTTTAGGTTGACAGATAATGGCGTATCGCTTCACGAGAACTGGGTAAAGGAAGCTTGAAAATGTGACAGTGGTAAAACGGGGACTATCTGACAGGACTAACTATGACTCTCTTAAGGTAGACAAATGCCTCGTCATTAGGCGAAATACATCGGTACACACGAGAAGCTCCCAGCAGGAGTACTGTGAAAGTATTTATGACGACAGATATTGGCGCATCGCTTCAGGTGATCCGGCTAAAGGAAGCTTCAAAATGTGACTCTGGTAAAACGGGGAGCATCTGACAGGACTAACTATGACTCTCTTAAGGTTGCCAAATGCCCCGTCAACGGGCGAGAATCATCGGCAGACTCGAGAAGCTCCCAGCAGGAGTACTGTGAAAGTCTTTTTAGACTCTTTAGGTAGCCAAATGCCTCGTCAACAGGCGAAATACATCGGCAAACTTGAGAAGCTCCCGGCAGGAGTACTGTGAAAGTCTTTATGTCGACAGATTTTGGCGTATCGCCTCACGAGAACTGGCTAAAGGAAGCTTGAAAATGTGACTGTGGTAAAACGGGGAGCAACTGAGAGAACTAACTATGACTCTCTTAAGGTAGACAAATGCCTCGTCAACAGGCGAAATACACCGGCAAACTCGAGAAGCACCCAACAGGAGTACTGTGAGAGTCATTAGGTTGACAGATAATGGCGTATCGCTCCAGGTGAACTGGATAGAGGAAGCTAGAAAATGTGACTGTGGTGAAACGGGGAGCAACTGGCAGGAGTAACTATGACTCTCTTAAGGTAGCCAAATGCCTCGTCAACATGCGAAATACATCGGCAAACTCGAGAAGCTCCCAGGAGGAGTACTGTGAAAGTCTTTAGGTTGACAGATAATGGCGTATCGCTTCAGGTGAACTGGTTAGAGGAATTTTGAAAATGTGACTGTGGTCAAACGGGGAGCAACTGACGGGAGTAACTATGACTCCCTTAAGGTAGCCAAATGCCCCGTCAACAGGCGAAAAACATCGGCAGACTCGAGAAGCTCCCAGCAGGACTACTGTGTAAGTCTTTATGTCGACAGATAATGGCGCATCGCTTCAGGTGATCCGACTAAAGGAAGCTTCATAATGTGACTGTGGTAAAACGGGGACTATCTGACAGGACTAACTATGACTCTCTTAAGGTATCCAAATGCCTCGTCAACAGGCGAAATACATCGGCAAACTCGAGAAGCCCCCGGAAGGAGTACTGTGAAAGTCTTTATGGCGACAGATAATGGCGTATCGCTTCAGGTGATCTGGCTAAAGGAAGCTTGAAAATGTGACTGTGGTAAAACGGGAAGCAACCGATAGGACTAACTAAGACTCTTTTAAGGTAGGCAAATGCCTCGTCAACAGGCGTAATACATCGGCAAACTCGAGAAGCTCCCAGCAGGAGTACTGTGAAAGTCTTTAGGGTGACAGATAATGGCATATCGCTTCAGGTGAACTGGATTGAGGAAGTTTGAAAATGTTACTGTGATAAAACGGGGAGCAACTGACAGGAGTAACTATGACTCTCTTAAGGTAGCCCTATGCCTCGTCAACAGGCGAAATACATCGGCAAACTCGAGAAGCTCCCAGCAGGAGTACTGTGAAAGTCTTTATGTCGACAGATATTGGCGTACCGCTTCAGGTGAACAGGCCAGAGAAAGCTTGTAGATGTGACTGTTATAAAAAGTGGAGCAACTGCAATGAGAAGCTATGACTCTCTTTAGGTGGCCAAATGCCTCGTCAACAGGCGAAATACATCGGCAAACTCGAGAAGCTCCCGGCAGGAGTACTGTGAAAGTCTTTATGTCGACAGATACTGGCGTATCGCTTCACGAGAACTGGCTAAAGGAAGCTTGAAATTGTGACTGTGGTGAAACGGGGAGCAACTGACAGGAGTAACTATGACTCTCTTAAGGGAGCCAAATGCCTCGTCAACAGGCGAAATACATCGGCAAACTCGAGAAGCTCCCAGCAGGAGTACTGTGAAAGTCTTTAGGTTGACAGATAATGGCGTATCGCTTCAGGTGAACTGGTTAGAGGAAGTTTGAAAATGTGACTGTGGTAAAACGGGGAGCAACTGACGGGAGTAACTATGACTCCCTTAAGGTAGCCAAATGCCCCGTCAACAGGCGAAAAACATCGGCAGACTCGAGAAGCTCCCAGCAGGACTACTGTGAAAGTCTTTATGTCGACAGATAATGGCGCATCGCTTCAATTGATCCGGCTAAAGGAAGCTTCATAATGTGACTGTGGTAAAACGGGGACTATCTGACAGGACTAACTATGACTCTCTTAAGGTAGACAAATGCCTCGTCATTAGGCGAAATACATCGGCAAACACGAGAAGCCCCCGGCAGGAGTACTGTGAAAGTCTTTAGGTTGACAGATAATGGCTTATCGCTTCAGGTGAACTGCATAGAGGAAGCTTGAAAATGTGACTGTGGTAAAACGGGGAGCAACTGAAAGGAGTAACTATGACTCTCTTCAGGTAGCCAAATGCCTCGTCAAAGGGCGAAATACATCGGCAAACTCGAAAAGCTCCCGGCAGGAGTACTGTGAAAGTCTTTATGTCGACAGATAATGGCGCATCGCTTCAGGTGCTCCGGCTATAGGAAGCTTCAAAATGTGACTGTGGTAAAACGGAAAACATCTGACAGGACTATCTATGACTCTCTTAAGGTAGACAAATGCCTCGTCATTAGGCGAAATACATCGGCAAACTCGAGAAGCTAACGGCAGGAGTATTGTGAAAGTCTTTATGTCGACAGATATTGGCGTATCGCTTCACGAGAACTGGCTAAAGGAAGCTTGAAAATGTGACTGTGGTAAAACGGGGACTATCTGACAGGACTAACTATGACTCTCTTAAGGTAGACAAATGCCTCGTCATTAGGCGAAATACATCGGCACACACGAGAAGCACCCAGCCGGAGTACTGTGATAATATTTATGTCGACAGATAATGGCGCATCGCTTCAGGTGATCCGGCTAAAGGAAGCTTCAAAATGTGACTGTGGTAAAACGGGGAGCATCTGACAGGACTAACTATGACTCTCTTAAGGTAGATAAGTGCCTCGTCAACAGTCGTAATACATCGGCAAACTCGAGAAGCTCCCCGCAGAAGTACTGTGAAAGTCTTTAGGTTGACAGATAATGGCGTATTGCTTCAGGTGATGTGGATAGAGGAAGCTTGAAAATGTGACTGTGGTAAAACGGGGTGCAACTGACAGGAGTAACTATGACTCTCTTAATTTAGCCAAATGCCTCGTCAACAGGTGAAATACTTCGGCAAACTCGAGAAGCTCCCGGCAGGAGTACTGTGAAAGTCTTTATGGTGACAGATAATGGCGTATCGCTTCAGGTGATCTGGCTAAAGGAAGCTTGAAAATGTGACTGTGGTAAAACGGGAAACAACTGACAGGAATAACTAAGACTCTTTTAAGGTAGACAAATGCCTCGTCAACAGGCGTATGACATAGATGGTGACCTGGAAAAGATAGCCACTCAGACTGGCAACACGAATGTGCATTTCGTGGAACTGTTTCAGCGTCACGATCGGCCTCATCTTAATATAGCCGTCAGGCGTAATAACATGAGACTTGGGGGTGCGCTGGTGACAGAAGGCATGAGTCACATTTCAGTGGTGTCGGTGGAGTCTATCAGTAGGACGGGTTTCACTAGACATGGCCTGCACCTCAACAGGTATGGGAAGGGGAGGTTGGCAAAACTTATAGGTGACAGCATAGGTGGGGGTGGTGGGATCACTCATTGGAAAATTCCGGTAGTTGTGGGTGTTAGAGCTGTACCTTTTTTAGATTGAAGTCAGCTGATAGGTATTCCTGCTTAAGGGAAGTCTCTCTAACAAAGAGACCACTTTCTACAAAGCTTGGGTATCCGATTAATGAGGGAATTAGTATATTTCATCAAAATATACAAGGTATTCGAGATAAAGTTAGTGAACTGCTTATAGATGTTGACTCTGAAATTATTGGTATATCTGAACACTTCTTAAATAAGGAGATAATTCAGAGGCTTCCTTTACCAGGATACAGGTTGGCTGGCAGCTTTTCTAGGAGCTCTTTGCGGTGTGGGGGAGTAGCCATGTATGTGAAAAACGGTATCCCATTTGTGTCAATTGATGTTTCAAAGTACTGCACTGAAAAGGTGTTTGAATGTTGTGCAGGTGTGGTTAAATTTAGTGGAGCTAAACTTCTTACTGTTGTTATTTATAGATCCCCAGACTCCGATTTCACAACATTTTTGCTAAAGCTAGAGGAGGTTCTTGGTTCACTTTATAGGAAATACAAAAAGTTAGTTATATGTGGTGACTTCAATATTAATTGTATAAGTGATTGTGCAAGGAAAAGGATGCTGGTAGACCTCCTTAATTCATATAATCTTATGCAAACCGTATTCTTTCCAACGAGAGTGCAAGGGAACAGTAGAACAACAATAGACAATATTTTTGTTCATTCGTCATTATTAGAAGGGCATTCTGTTAGCAAAAAGGTGAATGGCCTTTCAGATCATGATGCACAAATTTTAAGTCTAAAAGATTTTTGTGCTTCAACACATGTTAAATATAGTTACCAACTTTTTAGGAAAGCTGATCCAGTTGCTGTACAGACTTTTGTAAACCTTATCAAGGAACAAGATTGGCAAGATGTTTATAGTGCTGATACAGTAGACGATAAATATAATGCTTTCCTCAAGACTTTTCTCGTGCTCTTTGAAAGTTGCTTTCCGTTAGAACGTTTAAAACAGGGTACTAGCACAAACAGGCAGCCTGGGTGGCTGACTAAAGGGATAAGAATATCTTGTAGAACAAAGTGGCAATTATATCAAAACGTTAGAAACAGTCAAAATCTAAATGCAGCAGCCCATTACAAACAGTATTGTAAGGTGCTTAAAAAAGTTATTAGGAAGGCAAAAACTATGTGGTATGCAGATAGAATAGCTAAGTCTCAGGATAAAATTAAAACCATATGGTCACTCGTAAAGGAAGTGGCTGGTCTGCAGAGACAGGTCGAGGATATAGAATCAGTGCGTAGTGGGGATGTCCGTGTTGCTGATAAGTCGCATATATGTACAGTACTTAATAATCACTTTCTGAATATAGCAGGTGAACTAAATAGAAACCTAGTCCCAACAGGGAATCATATAGCGCTCTTAGAAAAAAGTGTTCCGAGACTGTTACCTGAAATGCTCCTCCATGATACTGACAAGAGGGAGATTGAGTTAATAATTAAATCACTAAAGACCAAGAACTCTCATGGATATGACGGGGTATCTAGCAGAATACTGAAGTATTGTTCCACGTATATTAGCTCAGTACTTAGCCATATCTGTAACTTTTCCTTTAGCAGTGGTCGGTTTCCTGACCGATTAAAGTACTCGGTAGTGAAGCCACTTTATAAAAAGGGAGACAGGGATAATGTTGACAATTATAGACCTATTTCTATGCCATCGGTGTTTGCTAAGGTTATTGAGAGGCTTGTATATACAAGGTTACTGCAGCATTTAAATTCACATAATTTGCTGTCAAATGTACAGTTTGGTTTTAGAAATGGCTTAACAACTGAAAATGCCATATTCTCTTTTCTCTGTGAGGTTTTGGACGGATTAAATAAAAGGTTGAGAACGTTAGGTGTTTTCTTTGATTTAACGAAGGCTTTTGACTGTGTTGACCACAAAATATTACTGCAGAAGTTGGACCATTATGGAGTAAGGGGAGTAGCTTACAATTGGTTCGCCTCCTACTTTAAGAACAGAAAGCAGAAGGTAATCCTCCGCAATATTGAGAGTGGTAATGATGTTCAGTCCCAATGGGGCACTGTTAAATGGGGCATTCCCCAAGGGTCGGTGCTGGGGCCACTGCTGTTCCTTATTTATGTAAATGATATGCCTTCTAGTATTACAGGTGATTCAAAAATATTTCTGTTTGCTGATGACACCACCTTCGTAGGGAAGGATCTTGTGTGTAATATTGAAACATTATCAAATAATGTAGTTCATGAAGTAAGTTCATGGCTTGTGGAAAATAATTTGATGCTAAACCACAGTAAGACTCAGTTTTTACAGTTTCTAACCCACAATTCAACAAGAACTGACATTTTAATCAGACAGAATGGGCATGTTATAAGCGAGACGGAACAGTTCAAGTTCCTAGGCGTACGGATAGATAGTAAGCTGTTGTGGAAAGCCCATGTTCAGGATCTTGTTCAGAAACTAAATGCCGCTTTATTTACCATTAGAACAGTATCTGAAATAAGTGACATTTCAACACGAAAAGTAGTATACTTCGCATATTTTCATACGCTTATGTCATATGGTATTATTTTTTGGGGTAATTCTTCTGATTCAAAAAGGGTATTTTTGGCTCAAAAACGGGCTGTTCGAGCTATGTATGGTGTAAGTTCGAAAACCTCTTGTCGACCCCTATTCAATAGTCTGGGAATTTTGACATTGCCCTCACAGTATGTATTTTCTTTAATGTCGTTTGTTGTTAGCAATATTAGCTTATTCCCAAGAGTTAGCAGCTTTCACTCAGTTAATACTAGGCAGAAATCAAATCTGCATGTGGAATGCACTTCCTTGACTCTTGTGCAGAAAGGAGTGCAGTATTCTGCTGCATCCATTTTCAATAAGCTACCACAAGAACTCAAAAATCTTAGCAGTAGCCCAAACACTTTTAAGTCTAAACTGAAGAGTTTCCTCATGGCTCACTCCTTCTATTCTGTCGAGGAGCTCCTGGAAGAGATAAAAAATTAAGCAAATTCCAGTGTTACATTCTTGATTTTCTTTATTTAAACTAACGACTTGTTTCATTTTATCTGTTTCTACAATCGTGTTATAATTTCATGTATTGACTCGTTCCATGACCATGGAGATTTCTCCTAAATGTGGTCCCACGGAACAATAAATAAATAAATAAAATAAATAAATAAATAAACATGGGCAAACTCGAGAAGCTCACAGCAGGATCACTGTGAAAGTCTTTAGGTTGGTAGATAATGGCGTATCGTTTCAGGTGAACTGGTTAGAGGCAGCTTGAAAATGTGACTGTGGTAAAATGGGGGGCATCTGACCGGTGTAACTATGACTCTCTTCAGGTAGCCAAATGCCCCGTCAACAGGCGAAATACTTCCGCAGACTCGAGAAGCACCCAGCAGGAGTACTGTGAATGTCTTTATGTCGACAGATAATGGCGCATCGCTTCAGGTGATCCGGCTAAAGGAAGCTTCAAAATGTGACTGTGGTAAAACGGGGAACATCTGACAGGATTAACTATGACTCTCTTTAGGTAGACAAATAGCTCGTCATTAGGCGAAATACATCGGCAAACTCGTGAAGCTCCCAGCAGGAGTACTGTGAAAGGCTTTAGGGTGACAGAGAATGGCGTATCGCTTCAGGTGAACTGGATTGAGGAAGCTTGAAATTGTTACTGTGACAAAACGGCGAGCAACTGACAGGAGTAACTATGACTCTCTTGAGGTAGCCAAATGCCTCGTCAACTGGCGAAATACATCGGCAAACTGGAGAAGCTCCCAGCAGGAGTGCTGTGAAAGTCTTTATGTCGACAGATTTTGGCGTATCGCCTCACGAGAACTGGCTAAAGGAAGCTTGAAAATGTGACTGTGGTAAAACGGGGAGCAACTGACAGAACTAACTATGACTCTCTTAAGGTAGACAAATGCCTCGTCAACAGGCGAAATACTACCGCAGACTCGAGAAGCACCCAGCAGGAGTGCTGTGAATGTCTTTATGTCGACTGATAATGGCGCATCGCTTCAGGTGATCCGTCTAAAGGAAGCTTCAAAATGTGACTGTAGTAAAACGGGGAACATCTGACAGGACTAACTATGACTCTCTTAAGGTAGACAAATGCCTCGTCATTAGGCGAAATAAATCGGCAAACTCGAGAAGCTCCCAGCAGGACTACTGTGAAAGTCTTTATTTCGACAGATATTGGCGTACCGCTTCAGGTGAACAGGCCAGAGAAAGCATGTAGATGTGACTGTTATAAAACGTGGAGCAAATGCAATGAGTAGCTATGACTCTCTTTAGGTAGCCAAATGCCTCGTCAACAGGCGAAATACATCGGCAAACTCGAGAAGCTCCCGGCAGGAGTACTGTGAAAGTCTTTAGGTTGACAGATAATGGCGTATCGCTTCAGGTGAACTGGTCAGAGGAAGCTTGAAAATGTGACTGTGGTAAGACGGGTAGCAACTGACGGGAGTAACTATGACTCTCTTAAGGTTTCCAAATGCCCCGTCAACGCGCGAGAATCATCGGCAGACTCGAGAAGTTCCCAGCAGGAGTACTCTGAAAGTCTTTATGTCGACAGATAATGGCGCATCGATTCAGGTGATCCAGCTAAATGAAGCTTCAAAATGTGACTGTGGTAAAACGGGGAGCATCTGACAGGACTAACTATGACTCTCTTAAGGTAGATAAGTGCCTCGTCAACAGGCGTAATACATCGGAAAACTCGAGAAGCTCCCGGCAGGAGTACTGTGAAAGTCTTTAGGTTGACAGATAATGGCGCATCGCTTCAGGTGCTCCGGCTATAGGAAGCTTCAAAATGTGACTGTGGTAAAACGGGCAACATCTGACAGGACTATCTATGACACTCTTAAGGTAGACAAATGCCTCGTCAACATGCGAAAAACATCGGCAGACTCGAGAAGCTCCCAGCAGGACTACTGTGAAAGTCTTTATGTCGACAGATAATGCCGCATCGCTTCAGGTGATCCGGCTAAAGGAAGCTTCAAAATGTGACTGTGGTAAAACGGGGACTATCTGACAGGACTAACTATGACTCTCTTAAGGTAGACAAATCCCTCGTCATTAGGCGAAATGCATCGGCAAACACGAGAAGCTCCCAGCAGAAGTACTGTGAAAGTCTTTAGGTTGAGAGATAATGGCTTATCGCTTTAGGTGAACTGGATAGAGGAAGCTTGAAAATGTGACTATGGTAAAATGGGGAGTACTGACGGGAGTAACTAAGACTCTCTTCAGGTAGCCAAATGCCTCGTCAACAGGCGAAATACATCGGCACACTCGAGATGCTCCCGGCAGGAGTACTGTGAAAGTCATTATGTCGACAGATAATGGCGCATCGCTTCAGGTGCTCCGGCTATAGGAAGCTTCAAAATGTGACTGTGGTAAAACGGGCAACATCTGACAGGACTATCTATGACTCTCTTAAGGTAGACAAATGCCTCGTCATTAGGAGAAATACATCGGCACACACGAGAAGCTCCCAGCAGGAGTACTGTGAAAGTATTTATGTCGACAGATAATGGCGCATCGCTTCAGGTGATCCGGCTAAAGGAAGCTTCAGAATGTGACTGTGGTAAAACGGGGAGCATCTGACAGATCTAACTACGACTCTCTTAAGGTAGACAAGTGCCTCGTCAACAGGCGTAATACATCGGCAAACTCGAGAAGCTCCCAGCAGGAGTACTGTGAAAGTCTTTAGGTTGACAGATAATGGCGTATCGCTTCAGGTGAACTGGTTAGAGGAAGCTTGAAAATGTGACTGTGGTAAAACGGGGAGCAACTGACAGGAGTAACTATGACTCTCTTAAGGTTGCCAAATGCCCCGTCAACGGGCGAGAATCATCGGCAAACTCGAGAAGCTCCCAGCAGGAGTACTGTGAAAGTCTTTATTTCGACAGATAACGGCGCATCGCATCAGGTGATCCCGATAAAGGAAGCTTCAAAATGTGGCTGTGGTAAAACGGGGAGCATCTGACAGGACTAACTATGACTCTCTTAAGGTATACAAATGCCTCGTCATTAGGCGAAATACATCGGAAAACTCGAGAAGCTCCCGGCAGGAGTACCGTGAAAGTCTTTAGGTTGACAGATAATGGCGTATCGCTTCAGGTGAACTGGTTAGAGGAAGCTTGAAAATGTGACTGTGGTAAGACGGGGAGCAACTGACGGGAGTAACTATGACTCTCTTAAGGTTGCCAAATGCCCCGTCAACGGGCGAGAATCATCGGCAGACTCGAGAAGTTCCCAGCAGGAGTACTCTGAAAGTCTTTATGTCGACAGATAATGGCGCATCGCTTCATGTGATCCAGCTAAATGAAGCTTCAAAATGTGACTGTGGTAAAACGGGGAGCATCTGACAGGACTAACTATGACTCTCTTAAGGTAGATAAGTGCCTCGTCAACAGGCGTAATGCATCGGAAAACTCGAGAAGCTCCCGGCAGGAGTACTGTGAAAGTCTTTAGGTTGGCAGATAATGGGTTATCGCTTCAGGTGAACTGGATAGAGGAAGCTTGAAAATGTGACTGTGGCAAAACGGGGAGCTACTGACAGGAGTAACTATGACTCTCTTAAGGTAGACAAATGCCTCGTCAACAGGCGTAATACATCGGCAAACTCGAGAAGCTCCCGGCAGGAGTACTGTGAAAGTCTTTATGGCGACAGATAATGGCGTATCGCTTCAGGTGATCTGGCTAAAGGAAGCTTGAAAATGTGACTGTGGTAAAACGGGAAGCAACTGACAGGAATAACTAAGACTCTTTTAAGGTAGACAAATGCCTCGTCAACAGGCGTAATATATCGGCAAACTCGAGAAGCTCACAGCAGGATCACTGTGAAAGTCTTCAGGTTGGTAGATAATGGCTTATCGCTTCAGGTGAACTGGATAGAGGAAGCTTGAAAGTGTGACTAAGGTAAAACGGGGAGCAACTGACAGGAGTAACTAAGACTCTCTTCAGGTAGCCAAATGAATCGTCAACAGGCGAAATACATCGGCACACTCGAGATGCTCCCGGCAGGAGTACTGTGAAAGTCATTATGTCGACAGATAATGGCGCATCGCTTCAGGTGCTCCGGCTATAGGAAGCTTCATAATGTGACTGTGGTAAAACGGGCAACATCTGATAGGACTATCTATGACTCTCTTAAGGTGGACAAATGCCTCGTCATTAGGCGAAATTCATCGGCAAACTCGAGAAGCTCCCGGCAGGAGTACTGTGAAAGTTTTTATGTCGACAGATATTGGCGTATCGCTTCACGAGAACTGGGTAAAGGAAGCTTGAAAATGTGACTGTGGTGAAACGGGGACTATCTGACAGGACTAACTATGACTCCCTTAAGGTAGACAAATGCCTCGTCATTAGGCGAAATACATCGGCACACACGAGAAGCTCCCAGCAGGAGTACTGTGAAAGTATTTATGTCGACAGATAATGGTGCATCGCTTCAGGTGATCCGGCTAAAGCAAGCTTCAAAATGTGACTGTGGTAAAACGGAGACTATCTGACAGGACTAACTATGACTCTCTTAAGGTAGACAAATGCCTCGTCATTAGGCGAAACACATCGGCACACACGAGAAGCTCCCAGCAGGAGTACTGTGAAAGTATTTATGTCGACTGATAATGGCGCATCGCTTCAGGTGATCCGGCTAAAGGAAGCTTCAAAATGTGACTGTGGTAAAACGGGGAGCATCTGACAGATCGAACTACGACTCTCTTAAGGTAGACAAGTGCCTCGTCAACAGGCGTAATACATCGGCAAACTCTAGAAGCTCCCATCAGGAGTACTGTGAAAGTCTTTAGGTTGACAGATAATGGCGTATCGCTTCAGGTGAACTGGTTAGAGGAAGCTTGAAAATGTGACTGTGGTAAAACGGGGAGCAACTGACAGGAGTAACTATGACTCTCTTAAGGTTGCCAAATGCCCCGTCAACGGGCGACAATCATCGGCAAACTCGAGAAGCTCCCAGCAGGAGTACTGTGAAAGTCTTTATTTCGACAGATAACGGCGCATCGCTTCAGGTGATCCCGATAAAGGAAGCTACAAAATGTGGCTGTGGTAAAACGGGGAGCATCTGACAGGACTAACTACGACTCTCTTAAGGTATACAAATGCCTCGTCATTAGGCGAAATACATCGGAAAACTGGAGAAGATCCCGGCAGAAGTATTGTGAAAGTCTTTAGGTTGACAGATAATGGCGTATCGCTTCAGGTGAACTGGATAGAGGAAGCTTGAAAATGTGACTGTGGTAAAACGGGGAACATCTGACAGGACTATCTATGACTCTCTTAAGGTAGACAAATGCCTCGTCATTAGGCGAAATACATCGGCACACACGAGAAGCTCCCAGCAGGAGTACTGTGAAAGTCTTTAGGTTGACAGATAATGGCGTATCGCTTCAGGTGAACTGGTTAGAGGAAGCTTGAAAATGTGACTGTGGTAAAACGGGGAGCAAATGACAGGAGTAATTATGACTCTCTTAAGGTTGCCAAATGCCCCGTCAACGGGCGAGAATCAACGGCAGACTCGAGAACCTCCCAGCAGGAGTACTGTGAAAGTCTTTATGTCGACAGATAATGGCGCATCGCTTCAGGTGATCCGGCTAAAGGAAGCTTCAAAATGTGACTGTGGTAAAACGGGGAGCATCTCACAGGACTAACTATGACTCTCTTAAGGTATACAAATGCCTCGTCATTAGGCGAAATACATCGGAAAACTGGAGAAGATCCCGGCAGAAGTATTGTGAAAGTCTTTAGGTTGACAGATAATGGCGTATCGCTTCAGGTGAACTGGATAGAGGAAGCTTGAAAATGTGACTGTGGTAAAACGGGGAGCAACTGACAGGAGTAACTAAGACTCTTTCAAGGTAGACAAATGCCTCGTCAACAGGCGTAATACATCGGCAAACTCGAGAAGCTCACAGCAGGATCACTGTGAATGTCTTAAGTTGACAGATAATGGCGTATCGCTTCATATGAACTGGTTAGAGGAAGCTTGAAAATGTGACTGTGGTAAAACGATGAGCAACTGACCGGAGTAACTATGACTCTCTTAAGGTTGCCAAATGCCCCGTCAACGGGCGAGAATCATCGGCAGACTCGAGAAGTTCCCAGCAGGACTACTGTGAAAGTCTTTATGCCGACAGATAATGGCGCATCGCTTCAGGTGATCCGGCTAAAGCAAGTTTCAAAATGTGACTGTGGCAAAACGGGGACTATCTGACAGGACTAACTATGACTCTCTTAAGGTAGACAAATCCCTCGTCATTAGGCGAAATGCATCGGCAAATACGAGAAGCTCCCAGCAGAAGTACTGTGAAAGTCTTTAGGTTGAGAGATAATGGCTTATCGCTTTAGGTGAACTGGATAGAGGAAGCTTGAAAATGTGACTATGGTAAAACAGGGAGTACTGACGGGAGTAACTAAGACTCTCTTCAGGTAGCCAAATGCCTCGTCAACAGGCGAAATACACTCCTGGAAATTGAAATAAGAACACCGTGAATTCATTGTCCCAGGAAGGGGAAACTTTATTGACACATTCCTGGGGTCAGATACATCACATGATCACACTGACAGAACCACAGGCACATAGACACAGGCAACAGAGCATGCACAATGTCGGCACTAGTACAGTGTATATCCACCTTTCGCAGCAATGCAGGCTGCTATTCTCCCATGGAGACGATCGTAGAGATGCTGGATGTAGTCCTGTGGAACGGCTTGCCATGCCATTTCCACCTGGCGCCTCAGTTGGACCAGCGTTCGTGCTGGACGTGCAGACCGCGTGAGACGACGCTTCATCCAGTCCCAAACATGCTCAATGGGGGACAGATCCGGAGATCTTGCTGGCCAGGGTAGTTGACTTACACCTTCTAGAGCACGTTGGGTGGCACGGGATACATGCGGACGTGCATTGTCCTGTTGGAACAACAAGTTCCCTTGCCGGTCTAGGAATGGTAGAACGATGGGTTCGATGACGGTTTGGATGTACCGTGCACTATTCAGTGTCCCCTCGACGATCACCAGTGGTGTACGGCCAGTGTAGGAGATCGCTCCCCACACCATGATGCCGGGTGTTGGCCCTGTGTGCCTCGGTCGTATGCAGTCCTGATTGTGGCGCTCACCTGCACGGCGCCAAACACGCATACGACCATCATTGGCACGAAGGCAGAAGCGACTCTCATCGCTGATGACGATACGTCTCCATTCGTCCCTCCATTCACGCCTGTCGCGACAACACTGGAGGCGGGCTGCACGATGTTGGGGCGTGAGCGGAAGACGGCCTAACGGTGTGCTGACCGTAGCCCAGCTTCATGGAGACGGTTGCGAATGGTCCTCGCCCATACCCCAGGAGCAACAGTGTCCCTAATTTGCTGGGAAGTGGCGGTGCGGTCCCCTACGGCACTGCGTAGGATCCTACAGTCTTGGCGTGCATCCGTGCGTCGCTGCGGTCCGGTCCCTGGTCGACGGGCACGTGCACCTTCCTCCGACCACTGGCGACAACATCGATGTACTGTGGAGACCTCACGCCCCACGTGTTGAGCAATTCGGCGGTACGTCCACCCGGCCTCCCGCATGCCCACTATACGCCCTCGCTCAAAGTCCGTCAACTGCACATACGGTTCACGTCCACGCTGTCGCGGCATGCTACCAGTGTTAAAGACTGCGATGGAGCTCCGTATGCCACGGCAAACTGGCTGACACTGACGGCGGCGGTGCACAAATGCTGCGCAGCTAGCGCCATTCGACGGCCAACACCGCGGTTCCTGGTGTGTCCGCTGTGCCGTGCGTGTGATCATTGATTGTACAGCCCTCTCGCAGTGTCCGGAGCAAGTATGGTGGGTCTGACACACCGGTGTCAATGTGTTCTTTTTTCCATTTCCAGGAGTGTACATCGGCACACTCGAGATGCTCCCGGCAGGAGTACTGTGAAAGTCATTATGTCGACAGATAATGGCGCATCGCTTCAGGTGCTCCGGCTATAGGAAGCTTCAAAATGTGACTGTGGTAAAACGGGCAACATCTGACAGGACTATCTATGACTCTCTTAAGGTAGACAAATGCCTCGTCATTAGGCGAAATACATCGGCACACACGAGAAGCTCCCAGCAGGAGTACTGTGAAAGTATTTATGTCGACAGATAATGGCGCATCGCTTCAGGTGGTCCGGCTAAAGGAAGCTTCAGAATGTGACTGTGGTAAAACGGGGAGCATCTGACAGATCTAACTACGACTCTCTTAAGGTAGACAAGTGCCTCGTCAACAGGCGTAATACATCGGCAAACTTGAGAAGCTCCCAGCAGGAGTACTGTGAAAGTCTTTAGGTTGACAGATAATGGCGTATCGCTTCAGGTGAACTGGTTAGAGGAAGCTTGAAAATGTGACTGTGGTAAAACGGGGAGCAACTGACAGGAGTAACTATGACTCTCTTAAGGTTGCCAAATGCCCCGTCAACGGGCGAGAATCATCGGCAAACTCGAGAAGCTCCCAGCAGGAGTACTGTGAAAGTCTTTATTTCGACAGATAACGGCGCATCGCATCAGGTGATCCCGATAAAGGAAGCTTCAAAATGTGGCTGTGGTAAAACGGGGAGCATCTGACAGGACTAACTATGACTCTCTTAAGGTATACAAATGCCTCGTCATTAGGCGAAATACATCGGAAAACTCGAGAAGCTCCCGGCAGGAGTACCGTGAAAGTCTTTAGGTTGACAGATAATGGCGTATCGCTTCAGGTGAACTGGTTAGAGGAAGCTTGAAAATGTGACTGTGGTAAGACGGGGAGCAACTGACGGGAGTAACCATGACTCTCTTAAGGTTGCCAAATGCCCCGTCAACGGGCGAGAATCATCGGCAGACTCGAGAAGTTCCCAGCAGGAGTACTCTGAAAGTCTTTATGTCGACAGATAATGGCGCATCGCTTCATGTGATCCAGCTAAATGAAGCTTCAAAATGTGACTGTGGTAAAACGTGGAGCATCTGACAGGACTATCTATGACTCTCTTAAGGTAGATAAGTGCCTCGTCAACAGGCGTAATGCATCGGAAAACTCGAGAAGCTCCCGGCAGGAGTACTGTGAAAGTCTTTAGGTTGACAGATAATGGGTTATCGCTTCAGGTGAACTGGATAGAGGAAGCTTGAAAATGTGACTGTGGCAAAACGGGGAGCTACTGACAGGAGTAACTATGACTCTCTTAAGGTAGACAAATGCCTCGTCAACAGGCGTAATACATCGGCAAACTCGAGAAGCTCCCGGCAGGAGTACTGTGAAAGTCTTTATGGCGACAGATAATGGCGTATCGCTTCAGGTGATCTGGCTAAAGGAAGCTTGAAAATGTGACTGTGGTAAAACGGGAAGCAACTGACAGGAATAACTAAGACTCTTTTAAGGTAGACAAATGCCTCGTCAACAGGCGTAATACATCGGCAAACTCGAGAAGCTCACAGCAGGATCACTGTGAAAGTCTTTAGGTTGGTAGATAATGGCGTATCGCTTCAGGTTAACTGGATAGAGGAAGCCTGAAAATGTGACTGTGGTGAAACGGGGAGCAACTGACAGGAGTAACTATGACTCTCTTAAGGTAGCCAAATGCCTCGTCAACAGGCGAAATACATCGGCAAACTCGAGAAGCTCCCAGCAGGAGTACTGTGAAAGTCTTTAGGTTGACAGATAATGGCTTATCGCTTCAGGTGAACTGGATAGAGGAAGCTTGAAAATGTGACTATGGTAAAACGGGGAGCAACTGACAGGAGTAACTAAGACTCTCTTCAGGTAGCCAAATGAATCGTCAACAGGCGAAATACATCGGCACACTCGAGATGCTCCCGGCAGAAGTACTGTGAAAGTCATTATGTCGACAGATAATGGCGCATCGCTTCAGGTGCTCCGGCTATAGGAAGCTTCATAATGTGACTGTGGTAAAACGGGCAACATCTGACAGGACTATCTATGACTCTCTTAAGGTGGACAAATGCCTCGTCATTAGGCGAAATTCATCGGCAAATTCGAGAAGCTCCCGGCAGGAGTACTGTGAAAGTTTTTATGTCGACAGATATTGGCGTATCGCTTCACGAGAACTGGGTAAAGGAAGCTTGAAAATGTGACTGTGGTGAAACGGGGATTATCTGACAGGACTAACTATGACTCTCTTAAGGTAGACAAATGCCTCGTCATTAGGCGAAATACATCGGCACACACGAGAAGCTCCCAGCAGGAGTACTGTGAAAGTATTTATGTCGACAGATAATGGTGCATCGCTTCAGGTGATCCGGCTAAAGCAAGCTTCAAAATGTGACTGTGGTAAAACGGAGACTATCTGACAGGACTAACTATGACTCTCTTAAGGTAGACAAATGCCTCGTCATTAGGCGAAATACATCGGCACACACGAGAAGCTCCCAGCAGGAGTACTGTGAAAGTATTTATGTCGACTGATAATGGCGCATCGCTTCAGGTGAAGCGGCTAAAGGAAGCTTCAAAATGTGACTGTGGTAAAACGGGGAGCATCTGACAGATCGAACTACGACTCTCTTAAGGTAGACAAGTGCCTCGTCAACCGGCGTAATACATCAGCAAACTCGACAAGCTCCCATCAGGAGTACTGTGAAAGTCTTTAGGTTGACAGATAATGGCGTATCGCTTCAGGTGAACTGGTTAGAGGAAGCTTGAAAATGTGACTGTGGTAAAACGGGGAGCAACTGACAGGAGTAACTATGACTCTCTTAAGGTTGCCAAATGCCCCGTCAACGGGCGAGAATCATCGGCAAACTCGAGAAGCTCCCAGGAGGAGTACTGTGAAAGTCTTTATTTCGACAGATAACGGCGCATCGCTTCAGGTGATCCCGATAAAGGAAGCTTCAAAATGTGGCTGTGGTAAAACGGGGAGCATCTGACAGGACTAACTATGACTCTCTTAAGGTATACAAATGCCTCGTCATTAGGCGAAATACATCGGAAAACTGGAGAAGATCCCGGCAGAAGTATTGTGAAAGTCTTTAGGTTGACAGATAATGGCGTATCGCTTCAGGTGAACTGGATAGAGGAAGCTTGAAAATGTGACTGTGGTAAAACGGGGAACATCTGACAGGACTATCTATGACTCTCTTAAGGTAGACAAATGCCTCGTCATTAGGCGAAATACATCGGCACACACGAGAAGCTCCCAGCAGGAGTACTGTGAAAGTCTTTAGGTTGACAGATAATGGCGTATCGCTTCAGGTGAACTGGTTAGAGGAAGCTTGAAAATGTGACTGTGGTAAAACGGGGAGCAAATGACAGGAGTAATTATGACTCTCTTAAGGTTGCCAAATGCCCCGTCAACGGGCGAGAATCAACGGCAGACTCGAGAACCTCCCAGCAGGAGTACTGTGAAAGTCTTTATGTCGACAGATAATGGCGCATCGCTTCAGGTGATCCGGCTAAAGGAAGCTTCAAAATGTGACTGTGGTAAAACGGGGAGCATCTCACAGGACTAACTATGACTCTCTTAAGGTATACAAATGCCTCGTCATTAGGCGAAATACATCGGAAAACTGGAGAAGATCCCGGCAGAAGTATTGTGAAAGTCTTTAGGTTGACAGATAATGGCGTATCGCTTCAGGTGAACTGGATAGAGGAAGCTTGAAACTGTGACTGTGGTAAAACGGGGAGCAACTGACAGGAGTAACTAAGACTCTTTTAAGGTAGACAAATGCCTCGTCAACAGGCGTAATACATCGGCAAACTCGAGAAGCTCACAGCAGGATCACTGTGAAAGTCTTAAGTTGACAGATAATGGCGTATCGCTTCATATGAACTGGTTAGAGGAAGCTTGAAAATGTGACTGTGGTAAAACGATGAGCAACTGACCGGAGTAACTATGACTCTCTTAAGGTTGCCAAATGCCCCGTCAACGGGCGAGAATCATCGGCAGACTCGAGAAGTTCGCAGCAGGACTACTGTGAAAGTCTTTATGCCGACAGATAATGGCGCATCGCTTCAGGTGATCCGGCTAAAGCAAGTTTCAAAATGTGACTGTGGCAAAACGGGGACTATCTGACAGGACTAACTATGACTCTCTTAAGGTAGACAAATCCCTCGTCATTAGGCGAAATGCATCGGCAAACACGAGAAGCTCCCAGCAGAAGTACTGTGAAAGTCTTTAGGTTGAGAGATAATGGCTTATCGCTTTAGGTGAACTGGATAGAGGAAGCTTGAAAATGTGACTATGGTAAAACGGGGAGTACTGACGGGAGTAACTAAGACTCTCTTCAGGTAGCCAAATGCCTCGTCAACAGGCGAAACACATCGGCACACTCGAGATGCTCCCGGCAGGAGTACTGTGAAAGTCATTATGTCGACAGATAATGGCGCATCGCTTCAGGTGCTCCGGCTATAGGAAGCTTCAAAATGTGACTGTGGTAAAACGGGCAACATCTGACAGGACTATCTATGACTCTCTTAAGGTAGACAAATGCCTCGTCATTAGGCGAAATACATCGGCACACACGAGAAGCTCCCAGCAGGAGTACTGTGAAAGTATTTATGTCGACAGATAATGGCGCATCGCTTCAGGTGGTCCGGCTAAAGGAAGCTTCAGAATGTGACTGTGGTAAAACGGGGAGCATCTGACAGATCTAACTACGACTCTCATAAGGTAGACAAGTGCCTCGTCAACAGGCGTAATACATCGGCAAACTTGAGAAGCTCCCAGCAGGAGTACTGTGAAAGTCTTTAGGTTGACAGATAATGGCGTATCGCTTCAGGTGAACTGGATAGAGGAAGCCTGAAAATGTGACTGTGGTGAAACGGGGAGCAACTGACAGGAGTAACTATGACTCTCTTAAGGTAGCCAAATGCCTCGTCAACAGGCGAAATACATCGGCAAACTCGAGAAGCTCCCAGCAGGAGTACTGTGAAAGTCTTTAGGTTGACAGATAATGGCTTATCGCTTCAGGTGAACTGGATAGAGGAAGCTTGAAAATGTGACTATGGTAAAACGGGGAGCAACTGACAGGAGTAACTAAGACTCTCTTCAGGTAGCCAAATGAATCGTCAACAGGCGAAATACATCGGCACACTCGAGATGCTCCCGGCAGAAGTACTGTGAAAGTCATTATGTCGACAGATAATGGCGCATCGCTTCAGGTGCTCCGGCTATAGGAAGCTTCATAATGTGACTGTGGTAAAACGGGCAACATCTGACAGGACTATCTATGACTCTCTTAAGGTGGACAAATGCCTCGTCATTAGGCGAAATTCATCGGCAAACTCGAGAAGCTCCCGGCAGGAGTACTGTGAAAGTTTTTATGTCGACAGATATTGGCGTATCGCTTCACGAGAACTGAGTAAAGGAAGCTTGAAAATGTGACTGTGGTGAAACGGGGATTATCTGACAGGACTAACTATGACTCTCTTAAGGTAGACAAATGCCTCGTCATTAGGCGAAATACATCGGCACACACGAGAAGCTCCCAGCAGGAGTACTGTGAAAGTATTTATGTCGACAGATAATGGTGCATCGCTTCAGGTGATCCGGCTAAAGCAAGCTTCAAAATGTGACTGTGGTAAAACGGAGACTATCTGACAGGACTAACTATGACTCTCTTGAGGTAGACAAATGCCTCGTCATTAGGCGAAATACATCGGCACACACGAGAAGCTCCCAGCAGGAGTACTGTGAAAGTATTTATGTCGACTGATAATGGCGCATCGCTTCAGGTGGACCGGCTAAAGGAAGCTTCAAAATGTGACTGTGGTAAAACGGGGAGCATCTGACAGATCGAACTACGACTCTCTTAAGGTAGACAAGTGCCTCGTCAACAGGCGTAATACATCAGCAAACTCGAGAAGCTCCCATCAGGAGTACTGTGAAAGTCTTTAGGTTGACAGATAATGGCGTATCGCTTCAGGTGAACTGGTTAGAGGAAGCTTGAAAATGTGACTGTGGTAAAACGGGGAGCAACTGACAGGAGTAACTATGACTCTCTTAAGGTTGCCAAATGCCCCGTCAACGGGCGAGAATCATCGGCAAACTCGAGAAGCTCCCAGGAGGAGTACTGTGAAAGTCTTTATTTCGACAGATAACGGCGCATCGCTTCAGGTGATCCCGATAAAGGAAGCTTCAAAATGTGGCTGTGGTAAAACGGGGAGCATCTGACAGGACTAACTATGACTCTCTTAAGGTATACAAATGCCTCGTCATTAGGCGAAATACATCGGAAAACTGGAGAAGTTCCCGGCAGAAGTATTGTGAAAGTCTTTAGGTTGACAGATAATGGCGTATCGCTTCAGGTGAACTGGATAGAGGAAGCTTGAAAATGTGACTGTGGTAAAACGGGGAACATCTGACAGGACTATCTATGACTCTCTTAAGGTAGACAAATGCCTCGTCATTAGGCGAAATACATCGGCACACACGAGAAGCTCCCAGCAGGAGTACTGTGAAAGTCTTTAGGTTGACAGATAATGGCGTATCGCTTCAGGTGAACTGGTTAGAGGAAGCTTGAAAATGTGACTGTGGTAAAACGGGGAGCAAATGACAGGAGTAATTATGACTCTCTTAAGGTTGCCAAATGCCCCGTCAACGGGCGAGAATCAACGGCAGACTCGAGAACCTCCCAGCAGGAGTACTGTGAAAGTCTTTATGTCGACAGATAATGGCGCATCGCTTCAGGTGATCCGGCTAAAGGAAGCTTCAAAATGTGACTGTGGTAAAACGGGGAGCATCTCACAGGACTAACTATGACTCTCTTAAGGTATACAAATGCCTCGTCATTAGGCGAAATACATCGGAAAGCTGGAGAAGATCCCGGCAGAAGTATTGTGAAAGTCTTTAGGTTGACAGATAATGGCGTATCGCTTCAGGTGAACTGGATAGAGGAAGCTTGAAAATGTGACTGTGGTAAAACGGGGAGCAACTGACAGGAGTAACTAAGACTCTTTTAAGGTAGACAAATGCCTCGTCAACAGGCGTAATACATCGGCAAACTCGAGAAGCTCACAGCAGGATCACTGTGAAAGTCTTAAGTTGACAGATAATGGCGTATCGCTTCATATGAACTGGTTAGAGGAAGCTTGAAAATGTGACTGTGGTAAAACGATGAGCAACTGACCGGAGTAACTATGACTCTCTTAAGGTTGCCAAATGCCCCGTCAACGGGCGAGAATCATCGGCAGACTCGAGAAGTTCCCAGCAGGACTACTGTGAAAGTCTTTATGCCGACAGATAATGGCGCATCGCTTCAGGTGATCCGGCTAAAGCAAGTTTCAAAATGTGACTGTGGCAAAACGGGGACTATCTGACAGGACTAACTATGACTCTCTTAAGGTAGACAAATCCCTCGTCATTAGGCGAAATGCATCGGCAAACACGAGAAGCTCCCAGCAGAAGTACTGTGAAAGTCTTTAGGTTGAGAGATAATGGCTTATCGCTTTAGGTGAACTGGATAGAGGAAGCTTGAAAATGTGACTATGGTAAAACGGGGAGTACTGACGGGAGTAACTAAGACTCTCTTCAGGTAGCCAAATGCCTCGTCAACAGGCGAAATACATCGGCACACTCGAGATGCTCCCGGCAGGAGTACTGTGAAAGTCATTATGTCGACAGATAATGGCGCATCGCTTCAGGTGCTCCGGCTATAGGAAGCTTCAAAATGTGACTGTGGTAAAACGGGCAACATCTGACAGGACTATCTATGACTCTCTAAAGGTAGACAAATGCCTCGTCATTAGGCGAAATACATCGGCACACACGAGAAGCTCGCAGCAGGAGTACTGTGAAAGTATTTATGTCGACAGATAATGGCGCATCGCTTCAGGTGGTCCGGCTAAAGGAAGCTTCAGGATGTGACTGTGGTAAAACGGGGAGCATCTGACAGATCTAACTACGACTCTCTTAAGGTAGACAAGTGCCTCGTCAACAGGCGTAATACATCGGCAAACTTGAGAAGCTCCCAGCAGGAGTACTGTGAAAGTCTTTAGGTTGACAGATAATGGCGTATCGCTTCAGGTGAACTGGTTAGAGGAAGCTTGAAAATGTGACTGTGGTAAAACGGGGAGCAACTGACAGGAGTAACTATGACTCTCTTAAGGTTGCCAAATGCCCCGTCAACGGGCGAGAATCATCGGCAAACTCGAGAAGCTCCCAGCAGGAGTACTGTGAAAGTCTTTATTTCGACAGATAACGGCGCATCGCATCAGGTGATCCCGATAAAGGAAGCTTCAAAATGTGGCTGTGGTAAAACGGGGAGCATCTGACAGGACTAACTATGACTCTCTTAAGGTATACAAATGCCTCGTCATTAGGCGAAATACATCGGAAAACTCGAGAAGCTCCCGGCAGGAGTACCGTGAAAGTCTTTAGGTTGACAGATAATGGCGTATCGCTTCAGGTGAACTGGTTAGAGGAAGCTTGAAAATGTGACTGTGGTAAGACGGGGAGCAACTGACGGGAGTAACTATGACTCTCTTAAGGTTGCCAAATGCCCCGTCAACGGGCGAGAATCATCGGCAGACTCGAGAAGTTCCCAGCAGGAGTACTCTGAAAGTCTTTATGTCGACAGATAATGGCGCATCGCTTCATGTGATCCAGCTAAATGAAGCTTCAAAATGTGACTGTGGTAAAACGGGGAGCATCTGACAGGACTATCTATGACTCTCTTAAGGTAGATAAGTGCCTCGTCAACAGGCGTAATGCATCGGAAAACTCGAGAAGCTCCCGGCAGGAGTACTGTGAAAGTCTTTAGGTTGACAGATAATGGGTTATCGCTTCAGGTGAACTGGATAGAGGAAGCTTGAAAATGTGACTGTGGCAAAACGGGGAGCTACTGACAGGAGTAACTATGACTCTCTTAAGGTAGACAAATGCCTCGTCAACAGGCGTAATACATCGGCAAACTCGAGAAGCTCCCGGCAGGAGTACTGTGAAAGTCTTTATGGCGACAGATAATGGCGTATCGCTTCAGGTGATCTGGCTAAAGGAAGCTTGAAAATGTGACTGTGGTAAAACGGGAAGCAACTGACAGGAATAACTAAGACTCTTTTAAGGTAGACAAATGCCTCGTCAACAGGCGTAATACATCGGCAAACTCGAGAAGCTCACAGCAGGATCACTGTGAAAGTCTTTAGGTTGGTAGATAATGGCGTATCGCTTCAGGTGAACTGGATAGAGGAAGCCTGAAAATGTGACTGTGGTGAATTGGGGAGCAACTGACAGGAGTAACTATGACTCTCTTAAGGTAGCCAAATGCCTCGTCAACAGGCGAAATACATCGGCAAACTCGAGAAGCTCCCAGCAGGAGTACTGTGAAAGTCTTTAGGTTGACAGATAATGGCTTATCGCTTCAGGTGAACTGGATAGAGGAAGCTTGAAAATGTGACTATGGTAAAACGGGGAGCAACTGACAGGAGTAACTAAGACTCTCTTCAGGTAGCCAAATGAATCGTCAACAGGCGAAATACATCGGCACACTCGAGATGCTCCCGGCAGAAGTACTGTGAAAGTCATTATGTCGACAGATAATGGCGCATCGCTTCAGGTGCTCCGGCTATAGGAAGCTTCATAATGTGACTGTGGTAAAACGGGCAACATCTGACAGGACTATCTATGACTCTCTTAAGGTGGACAAATGCCTCGTCATTAGGCGAAATTCATCGGCAAACTCGAGAAGCTCCCGGCAGGAGTACTGTGAAAGTTTTTATGTCGACAGATATTGGCGTATCGCTTCACGAGAACTGGGTAAAGGAAGTTTGAAAATGTGACTGTGGTGAAACGGGGATTATCTGACAGGACTAACTATGACTCTCTTAAGGTAGACAAATGCCTCGTCATTAGGCGAAATACATCGGCACACACGAGAAGCTCCCAGCAGGAGTACTGTGAAAGTATTTATGTCGACAGATAATGGTGCATCGCTTCAGGTGATCCGGCTAAAGCAAGCTTCAAAATGTGACTGTGGTAAAACGGAGACTATCTGACAGGACTAACTATGACTCTCTTAAGGTAGACAAATGCCTCGTCATTAGGCGAAATACATCGGCACACACGAGAAGCTCCCAGCAGGAGTACTGTGAAAGTATTTATGTCGACTGATAATGGCGCATCGCTTCAGGTGATCCGGCTAAAGGAAGCTTCAAAATGTGACTGTGGTAAAACGGGGAGCATCTGACAGATCGAACTACGACTCTCTTAAGGTAGACAAGTTCCTCGTCAACAGGCGTAATACATCGGCAAACTCGAGAAGCTCCCATCAGGAGTACTGTGAAAGTCTTTAGGTTGACAGATAATGGCGTATCGCTTCAGGTGAACTGGTTAGAGGAAGCTTGAAAATGTGACTGTGGTAAAACGGGGAGCAAATGACAGGAGTAATTATGACTCTCTTAAGGTTGCCAAATGCCCCGTCAACGGGCGAGAATCAACGGCAGACTCGAGAACCTCCCAGCAGGAGTACTGTGAAAGTCTTTATGTCGACAGATAATGGCGCATCGCTTCAGGTGATCCGGCTAAAGGAAGCTTCAAAATGTGACTGTGGTAAAACGGGGAGCATCTCACAGGACTAACTATGACTCTCTTAAGGTATACAAATGCCTCGTCATTAGGCGAAATACATCGGAAAACTGGAGAAGATCCCGGCAGAAGTATTGTGAAAGTCTTTAGGTTGACAGGTAATGGCGTATCGCTTCAGGTGAACTGGGTAGAGGAAGCTTGAAAATGTGACTGTGGTAAAACGGGGAGCAACTGACAGGAGTAACTAAGACTCTTTTAAGGTAGACAAATGCCTCGTCAACAGGCGTAATACATCGGCAAACTCGAGAAGCTCACAGCAGGATCACTGTGAAAGTCTTAAGTTGACAGATAATGGCGTATCGCTTCATATGAACTGGTTAGAGGAAGCTTGAAAATGTGACTGTGGTAAAACGATGAGCAACTGACCGGAGTAACTATGACTCTCTTAAGGTTGCCAAATGCCCCGTCAACGTGCGAGAATCATCGGCAGACTCGAGAAGTTCCCAGCAGGACTACTGTGAAAGTCTTTATGCCGACAGATAATGGCGCATCGCTTCAGGTGATCCGGCTAAAGCAAGTTTCAAAATGTGACTGTGGCAAAACGGGGAGCATTTGACAGGACTAACTATGACTCTCTTAAGGTAGACAAGTGCCTCCTCAACAGGCGTAATACATCGGCAAACTCGAGAAGCTCCCAGCAGGAGTATTGTGAAAGTCTTTAGGCTGACAGATAATGGCGTATCGCTTCAGGTGAACTGGTTAGAGGAAGCTTGAAAATGTGACTGTGGTAAAACGGGGAGCAACTGACAGGAGTAACTATGACTCTCTTAAGGTTGCCAAATGCCCCGTCAACGGGCGAGAATGATCGGCAGACTCGAGAAGCTCCCAGCAGGAGTACTGTGAAAGTCTTTATGTCGACAGATAATGGCGCATCGCTTCAGGTGCTCCGGCTATAGGAAGCTTCAAAATGTGACTGTGGTAAAACGGGGAACATCTGACAGGACTATCTATGACTCTCTTAAGGTAGACAAATGCCTCGTCATTAGGCGAAATACATCGGCACACACGAGAAGCGCTCAGCAGGAGTACTGTGAAAGTATTTATGTCGACAGATAATGGCGCATCGCTTCAGGTGATCCGGCTAAAGGAAGCTTCAAAATGTTACTGTGGTAAAACGGGGAGCATCTGACAGAACTAACTATGACTCTCTTAAGGTAGACAAGTGCCTCGTCAACAGGCGTAGTACATAGGCAAACTCGAGAAGCTCCCAGCAGGAGTACTGTGAAAGTCTTTAGGTTGACAGATAATGGCGTATCGCTTCAGGTGAACTGGATGGAGGAAGCTTGAAAATGTGACTGTGGTAAAACGGGGAGCAACTGACAGAACTAACTGTGACTCTCTTAAGGTTGCCAAATGACCCGTCAACGGGCGAGAATCATTGGCAGACTCGAGAAGCTCCCAGCATTAGTACTGTGAAAGTCTTTATGTCGACAGAGAATGACGCATCGCTTCAGGTGATCCGGCTAAAGGAAGCTTCAAAATGTGACTGTGGTAAAACGGGGAGCATCTGACAGGACTAACTATGACTCTCTTAAGGTATACAGATGCCTCGTTATTAGGCGAAATACATCGGAAAACTGGAGAAGCTCCCGGCAGGAGTACTGTGAAAGTCTTTAGGTTGACAGATAAGGGCGTATCGCTTCAGGTAAACTGGATAGAGGAAGCTTGAAAATGTGACTGTGGTAAAACGGGGAGCAACTGACAGGAGTAACTATGACTCTCTTAAGGTAGCCAAATGCCTCGTCAACAGGCGAAATACTTCGGCAAACTTGAGAAGCTCCCGGCAGGAGTACTGTGCAAGTCTTTATGTCGACAGATATTGGCGTACCGCTTCAGGTGAACAGGCCAGAGAATGCTTGTAGATGTGACTATTATAAAACGTGGAGCAACTGCAATGAGTAGCTATGACTCTCTTTAGGTAGCCAAATGCCTCGTCAACAGGCGAAATACATCGGCAAACTCGAGAAGCTCCCGGCAGGAGTACTGTGAAAGTCTTTATGTCGACAGATATTGGCGTATCGCTTCACGAGAACTGGCTAAAGGAAGTTTGAAAATGTGACTTGTGGTAAAACGGGGAGCAACAGACAGAACTAACTATGACTCTCTTAAGGTAGACAAATGCCTCGTCAACAGGCGAAATACATCGGCAAACTCGAGAAGCTCCCAGCAGGAGTACTGTGAAATTCTTTAGGTTGACAGATAATGGCGTATCGCTTTAGGTGAACTGGTTAGAGGAAGTTTGAAAATGTGACTGTGGTAAAACGGGGAGCAACTGACGGGAGTAACTATGACTTGACTCTCTTAATGCTCACATGATGCGTCATATACGGATCCTCTCGGTCCACTCCTTAGCACCCTTGGGTGTCGAGTGGGCGATGGTTCGCTTAGCCTCTCAGTGGGAAATCCTAGCTCTGGCCTTCACGTGGCGGGAGTCGTGAAGGGAGCCGAGGGGAGGCACAGAATTCTGTGTCTTCCTAGAGCTCTCCGACCGACAGAGCGGGGTGAACCTTCGTGGCTTGGGGGTTGCCTGCCCCCCTGCCTCTTGTTTCAGCTGGCCCCAGCACTCGTAATAGATCAGGTTGCGGTCCTCCCACTGGAGGAGCCGCGCCAGTTGTTGGGCCATCAGCTGACGTCGCCAGTCCGGGTCGTGACGTCTTGCCGACTTTCCAGTGCCCCGAGTGCAGTCGGAGTTTCGTCACCAAGACTGGTCTTGGTGTGCATCGCCGCAGGGCTCATCCTGGCGCAGTGAACGCAGAAATTAACATCCAGAGGGCGAAGGCCAGGTGGTCAGCGTTACGGAGATGCTGAACAAGCTCCAGTGGCGGACACTTCAAGAAAGGCGTTACGCAATACGGAGAGGTTTATTATCGAAATTACGAGAGAGCACATTCCGGGAAGAGATGGGCAACATATTACTACCGCCCACATATATCTCGCGTAATGATCACAACGAAAAGATCCGAGAAATTAGAGCAAATACGGAGACTTACAAGCAGTCGTTCTTTCCACGCACAATTCGTGAATGGAACAGGGAAGGGGGGATCAGATAGTGGTACAATAAGTACCCTCCGCCACACACCGTAAGGTGGCTCGCGGAGTATAGATGTAGATGTAGATGTAGATGAACTGTTACGCCTGGCCCATGCAGAGGCAGTGCTAACACTCGAGGGCACCCGGTTCCTGAATCAAGAATTAGTGAAGATCTTCCCGCACCGCTCACTTGAATCCATTAAGTGCCAGCGTCGTGCGGGAGCTTACAGGAACCAGGTCGCCGAGTTCGTTGCTGCTCTCTCTGCCTCTGCAGAGCGACCTCGCCCCTCTGATGCTGCTGCTCCCCCTGCTGGGGCTTCCATGTCTTCCCTGACTCCACCGTCGTTAGAAGATCCTGTTGACCAGGCCATCTGGTCGGCCTTAGCAGCCTTGCCATCGTCGGGTCCGAAGTACCGCTCAGTTGACGACATCTTGGCGCTGGGACACAGTGCATCCAGGCATGTCATTATGGGCATGCTGGCACCTGTACTTGATGCCTTAGGTAGCAAGGAGGCATCCCACAATCCCGTTGCCTCCAAGCACATGTCCCAGCCACCTGAGCGGAAACGAGCTCGTCGAAGGTGGGAGTACTCTGTGTGCCAACGCGCGTTCTCCAAAAACGCGGGGCGGTGCATTAACGGCATTCTGGACGGTACACTGACTCACCAACCATCTCCAATTCCTGGCTTGGTCGAGTTTTGGAAAGATTTCTTCACCCGCCGTCCATCTGGCCGGGTTGACCGCCTAGATTGCCGGTTGTTACCGTCCCGCGTTGAGGTGCCATTTCAAGAGCTGTGGGCGCCTATCACATTGGAGGACATTGCCGCAGCTCTCCCACCTCATCGCTCCGCTGCGGGCCCAGATGGATTAACACCTGCCCAGCTCCGTCGTCTTCCCCGTGAGGTCCTCCTGAAAGTGTTAAACCTTTTCCTTTTGACCCGCCGCCTTCCATCCCGATTCCTACAGGCCCGTACCTCCCTGCTGCCCAAGAAGGCCGCCCCAGCATCCCCCGCTGACTTCCGCCCGATCACTGTTTGCTCAGTCCTCGCCAGGGTCGGCTCTTCCATAAGATCCTGGCGGGTCGGCTGATGCGGACCTGTGTGTTGGACGGGCGTCAGCGGGCCTTCCTTGCTCAGGATGGGATGCTGCACAATTCATTCCTGTTGGACCTGGCGATGACTCAGGCCAGGGTGAACTGTAACTCTCTCTATGTCGCGTCCCTGGATGTGTCCAAGGCATTCGACTCCCTGGACCATGGTGCCCTGAGGCCTGCCCTGAGGGCACATGGTCTGCCGGACGAGTTCATTGGATACATCCTGGGATGCTATGAGAATGGGGTGACGGTGATCTCTGGTTTGGGAAAGTCACTGGGTCCAGTGCGGCCTTCAAGGGGCGTTCGGCAGGGCGACCCTCTTTCCCCTATCCTGTTTAACCTTTCGCTGGACCTTATGCTTGCTCGCCTCCCAGATCATGTAGGTGCCAACATCATGGGACGACGCCTGAATGCTGCCGCCTTCGCTGACGACCTCCTGTTGTTCGCTGAGACGAAAGGTGGTCTCCAGGACCTGATCGATACATCTGTATCAGTTCTTGGAGACCTGGGTCTCCAGGTCAATCCTGGGAAGTGCTTTACTCTCGCCCTCGCGGCCTCTGGCCGTGAGAAGAAAGTTAAGGTCGACAACACCACGACCTTCAAGGCTGGATATACCACCCTTCCAGCCTTGGCAGTCGAGAGCACTTTACGGTATCTTGGCCTGGAGTTCTCTACCAGCGGATGTAGCCTCTTCCATCCGAGGCGGGAGGTCGAGCGACAGCTGAGCGTCCTATCCAAGGCACCACTGAAGCCACAACAACGTCTTCACGCCCTGAGAACTGTGGTCTTGCCAGGAATCCACCATGGCCTGGCTCTGTCGAGGACCCGTCTTGGTGCTCTCTCCGCAGTGGACATCGCCATCCGCACAGCCTTGAGATCTTGGCTGTGCCTGCCAGCGGACATTCCTGTTGCGTACTGCCACGCCCCTGTTACAGCTGGGGGTTTGGGAGTGCCATCAGCTCGCTGGCTTGGGCCTCTGCTGCGGCGGAATCGACTCGCCAACATCCGAGCGTTGGGAATCCTATCTGACGGGTCGACAGAGGACGTTCTCGGGCGCGAATTTGGGAGGCTGGAGCATCAGCTACGGTGGAACGACGGGGTCATACGGACGAGCAGCCAGCTTGGCCGGATGTGGGCAGAGAGGCTGCACTCGTCGGTGGATGGAGCTGCCTTGAGGAAGTCTGCCCGAACACCACGGCAACACAGCTGGGTGGATAACCCCCAGCACCCTATTAGTGGCCGCGACTTCATGTCCTGCCTGCGAACCAGGATAAATGCCCTGCCAACTCGGGCTAGGTTGCAGCGTGGCCGTTCAGGTGACACCAACTGTAGGGCAGGCTGCGTCGCAACTGAAACCGCAAATCACGTTGTCCAGCATTGCTTTAGGAGCCATGACGCCCGTGTTAAGCGACATAATGCCTTGGCATCTTATGTTGCGCAAGGCCTTCCTCGCCGAGGCTTTGACATCCACCTTGAGCCTCACCTTCGAACATCTGAGGGCCTAAAGAAGCCGGACATCGTGGCGGTTCGGGGCGATGCAGCCCACGTCATCGATGCCCAAGTAGTTGGTGTTAACCTGGACGTCGATCATTGCCACAAGGAGAAGGTCGCGGTCTACGACAGGGAAGCCGTCCACCAGGCCATTAGGAGACTTCACCCAGCAGTCCAGCGCATCACCACCACCTCGGCGACCATCTCGTGGAGGGGTGTTTGGTCGCCGAATTCTGCAAGTGATCTGCGCAGGCTGGGCTTCAGGAACCACCATTTTGCGGCCATGGCAACGCAGGTCCTCGTCGGTACTGTCATGGCGGCAAGGCGCTTCGACACCATGACTGCCACAATGAGCACGATGCACCGGACTGGTGTCGGCTGAGGGCCCAATTTGTGTCTCTCTGCGCTGCTGCCTGGCGCCTGTCACAGGCATAAACGCCTTTTTGATCACGTGTTTTCTTCATGTCCTGTCTAGTGTTTGTTATGTATGTGTCATTTGTAAACCCATTGTATGGGTAATTCTTTTATGTGTATTCACGCACGTGAATAAAGACGGCTATATATAGCCAAATGCCCCTTCAACAGGCGAAAAACATCGGCAGACTCGAGAAGTTCCCAGCAGGATTACTGTGAAAGTCTTTATGTCGACAGATAATGGCGCATCGCTTCCGGTGATCCGGCTAAAGGAAGCTTCAAAATGTGACTGTGGTAAAACGGGGACTATCTGACAGGACTAACTATGACTCTCTTAAGGTAGACAAATGCCTCGACATTAGGCGAAATACATCGGCAAACACGAGAAGCTCCCGGCAGGAGTACTATGAGAGTCTTTAGGTTGACAGATAATGGCGTATCGCTTCAGGTGAACTGGTTAGAGGAAGCTTGAAAATGTGACTGTTACAAAACGTGGAGAAACTGCAAAGAGTAGCTATGACTCTCTTTAGGTAGCCAAATGCCACGTCATCGGGCGAAATGCATCGGCAAACTCGAGAAGCTCCCGGCAGGAGTACTGTGAAAGTCTTTATGTCGACAGATATTGGCGTATCGCTTCATGAGAACTGGCTAAAGGAAGCTTGAAAATGTGACTGTGGTAAAACGGGGAGCAACTGACAGGAGTAACAATGACTCTCTTTAGGTATCTAAATGCCTCGTCAACAGGCGAAATACATCGGGAAACTCGAGAAGCTCCCAGCAGGAATACTGTGAAAGCCCTTAGGTTGACAGATAATGGCGAATCGCTTCAGGTGAACTGGTTAGAGGAACCTTGAAAATGTGACTGTGGTAAAACGGGGAGCAACTGACAGGAGTAACTATGACTCTCTTCAGGTAGCCAAATGCCCCGTCAACAGGCGAAAAACTTCGGCAGACTCGAGAAGCTCCCAGCAGGAGTACTGTGAATGTCTTTATTTCGACAGATAATGGCGCATCACTTCGTGTGATCCGGCTAAAGGAAGCTTCAAAATGTGACTGTGGTAAAACGGGGAACATCTGACAGGACTATCTATGACTCTCTTAAGGTAGACAAATGCCTCGTCATTAGGCGAAATACATCGGCAAACTCGAGAAGCTCCCAGCAGAATTACTGTGAAAGTCTTTAGGTTGACAGATAATGGCGTATCGCTTCAGGTGAACTGAATTGAGGGAGGTTTAAAATGTTACTGTGATAAAACGGTGTGCAACTGACAGGAGTAACTATGACCCTCTTAAGGTAGCCAAAAGCCTCGTCAACAGGCGAAATACATCGGCAAACTCTAGAAGCTCCCGGCAGGAGTACTGTGTAAGTCTTTATGTCGACAGATATTGGCGTATCCCATCACGAGAACTGGCTAACGGAGGCTTGAAAATGTGACTGTGGTATAACGGGGAGCAACTGACAGAACTAACTATGACTCTCTTAAGGTAGACAAATGCCTCGTCAACAGGCGAAATACATCGGGAAACTCGAGAAGCTCCCAGCAGGAGTACTGTGAAAGCATTTATGTCGACAGATAATGGCGCCTCGCTTCAGGTGATCCGGCTAAAGGAAGCTTCAAAATGTGAACGTGGTAAAACGGGGAGCATCTGACAGGACTAACTATGACTCTCTTAAGGTAGACAAATGCCTCGTCAACAGGCGTAATACATCGGCAAACTCGGGAAGCTCACAGCAGGAGTACTGTGAAAGTTTTTAGGTTGACAGATAATGGCGTATAGCTTCAGGTGAACTGGTTAGAGGAAGCTTGATAATGTGACTGTGGTAGAATGGGGAGCAACTGACAGGAGTAACTATGACTCTCATCAGATAGCCAAATGCCCCGGCAACAGGCGAAAAACTTCGGCAGACTCGAGAAGCTCCCAGCAGGAGTACTGTGAAAGTCTTTATGTCGACAGATAATGGCGCATCGCTTCAGGTGCTCCGGCTAAAGGATGCCTCAAAATGTGACTGTGGTAAAACGGGGAACATCGGACAGGACTATCTATGACTCTCTTAAGGTAGACAAATGCCTCGTCATTAGGCGAAATACATCGGCAAACTCGAAAAGCTCCCGGCAGGAGTTCTGTGAAAGTATTGAGGTTGACAGATAATGGCGTATCGCTTCAGGTGAACTGGATTGAGGAAGCTTGAAAATGTTACTGTGATAAAACGGGGAGCAAATGACAGGAGTAACTATGACTCTCTTAAGGTAGCCAAATGCCTCGTCAACAGGCGAAATACATCGGCAAACTCGAGAAGCTCCCAGCAGGAATACTGTGAAAGCCTTTAGGTTGACAGATAACGGCGTATCGCTTCAGGTGAACTGGTTAGAGGAAGCTTGAAAATGTGACTGTGGTAAAACGGGGAGCAACTGACAGGAGTAACTATGACTCTCTTCAGGTAGCCAAATGCCCCGTCAACAGGCGAAAAACTTCGGCAGACTCGAGAAGCTCCCAGGAGGAGTACTGTGAAAGTCTTTATTTCGACAGATAATGGCGCATCGCTTCGTGTGATCCGGGTAAAGGAAGCTTCAAAATGTGACTGTGGTAAAACGGGGAACATCTGACAGGACTATCTATGACTCTCTTAAGGTAGACAAACGCCTCGTCATTAGGCGAAATACAACGGCAAACTCGAGAAGCTCCCGGCAGGAGTACTGTGAAAGTCTTTATGTCGGCAGATATTGGCGTATCCCTTCACGAGAACTGGCTAACGGAAGCTTGAAAATGTGACTGTGGTAAAACGGGGAGCAACTGACAGAACTAACTATGACTCTCTTAAGGTAGACAAATGCCTCGTCAACAGGCGAAATACATCGGCAAACTAGAGAAGCTCCCGGCAGGAGTACTGTGAAAGTCTTTATGTCGACAGATATTGGCGTATCGCTTCACGAGAACTGGCTAAAGGAAGCTTGAAAATGTGACTGTGGTAAAACGGGGAGCAACTGACAGGAGTAACAGTGACTCTCTTTAGGTATCTAAATGCCGCGTCAACAGGCGAAATACATCGGGAAACTCCAGAAGCTCGCAGCAGGAATACTGTGAAAGCCTTTAGGTTGACAGATAATGGCGAATCGCTTCAGGTGAACTGGTTAGAGGAACCTTGAAAATGTGACTGTGGTAAAACGGGGAGCAACTGACAGGAGTAACTATGACTCTCATCAGATAGCCAAATGCCCCGTCAACAGGCGAAAAACTTCGGCAGACTCGAGAAGCTCCCAGCAGGAGTACTGTGAAAGTCTTTATGTCGACAGATAATGGCGCATCGCTTCAGGTGCTCCGGCTAAAGGATGCCTCAAAATGTGACTGTGGTAAAACGGGGAACATCGGACAGGACTATCTATGACTCTCTTAAGGTAGACAAATGCCTCGTCATTAGGCGAAATACATCGGCAAGCTCGAAAAGCTCCCGGCAGGAGTTCTGTGAAAGTATTGAGGTTGACAGAAAATGGCGTATCGCTTCAGGTGAACTGGATTGAGGAAGCTTGAAAATGTTACTGTGATAAAACGGGGAGCAAATGACAGGAGTAACTATGACTCTCTTAAGGTAGCCAAATGCCTCGTCAACAGGCGAAATACATCGGCAAACTCGAGAAGCTCCCAGCAGGAGTACTGTGAAAGTCCTGATGTCGACAGATATTGGCGTACCGCTTCATGTGAACAGGTCAGAGAAAGCTTGTAGATGTGACTGTTATAAAACGTGGAGCAACTGCAATGAGTAGCTATGACTCTCTTTAGGTAGCCAAAATCCTCGTCAACAGGCGAAATACATCGGCAAACTCGAGAAGCTCCCGGCAGGAGTACTGTGAAAGTCTTTAGGTTGACAGATAATTAGGTATCGCTTCAGGTGAATTGGATAGAGGATGCTTGAAAATGTGACTGTGGTAAAACGGGGAGCAACTGACAGGAGTAACAATGACTCTCTTTAGGTAGCCAAATGCCTCGTCAACAGGCGAAATACATCGCGAAACTCGAGAAGCTCCCAGCAGGAATACTGTGAAAGCCTTTAGGTTGACAGATAACGGCGTATCGCTTCATGTGAACTGGTTAGAGGAAGCTTGAAAATGTGACTGTGGTAAAACGGGGAGCAACTGACAGGAGTAACTATGACTCTCTTCAGGTAGCCAAATGCCCCGTCAACAGGCGAAAAACTTCGGCAGACTCGAGAAGCTCCCAGGAGGAGTACTGTGAAAGTCTTTATTTCGACAGATAATGGCGCATCGCTTCGTGTGATCCGGCTAAAGGAAGCTTCAAAATGTGACTGTGGTAAAACGGGGAACATCTGACAGGACTATCTATGACTCTCTTAAGGTAGACAAAAGCCTCGTCATTAGGCGAAATACATCGGCAAACTCGAGAAGCTCCCGGCAGGAGTACTGTGAAAGTCTTTATGTCGACAGATATTGGCGTATCCCTTCACGAGAACTGGCTAACGGAAGCATAAAAATGTGACTGTGGTAAAACGGGGAGCAACTGACAGAACTAACTATGACTCTCTTAAGGTAGACAAATGCCTCGTCAACAGGCGAAATACATCGGCAAACTCGAGAAGCTCCCAGCAGGAGTACTGTGAAAGCATTTATGTCGACAGATAATGGCGCATCGCTTCAGGTGATCCGCCTAAAGGAAGCTTCAAAATGTGAGTGTGGTAAAAGGGGGAGCATCTGACAGGACTAACTATGACTCTCCTAAGGTAGACAAATGCCTCGTTAACAGGCGTAATACATCGGCAAACTCGGGAAGCTCACAGCAGGAGTACTGTGAAAGTTTTTAGGTTGACAGATAATGGCGTATCGCTCAGGTGAACTGGTTAGAGGAAGCTTGATAATGTGACTGTGGTAGAACGGGGAGCAACTGACAGGAGTAACTATGACTCTCTTCAGATAGCCAAATGCCCCGTCAACAGGCGAAAAACTTCGGCAGACTCGAGAAGCTCCCAGCAGGAGTACTGTGAAAGTCTTTATGTCGACAGATAATGGCGCATCGCTTCAGGTGCTCCGGCTACAGGATGCTACAAAATGTGACTGTGGTAAAACGGGAAACATCGGACAGGACTATCTATGACTCTCTTAAGGTAGACAAATGCCTCGTCATTAGGCATAATACATCGGCAAACTCGAGGAGCTCCCGGCAGAAGTTCAGTGAAAGTATTGAGGTTGACAGATGGCGTAACGCTTCATGTGAACAGGCCAGAGAAAGCTTGTAGATGTGACTGTTATAAAACGTGGAGCAACAGCAATGAGTAGCTATGACTCTCTTTAGGTAGCCAAAAGCCTCGTCAACAGGCGAAATACATCGGCAAACTAGAGAAGCTCCCGGCAGGAGTACTGTGAAAGTCTTTATGTCGACAGATATTGGCGTATCGCTTCACGAGAACTGGCTAAAGGAAGCTTGAAAATGTGATTGTGGTAAAACGGGGAGCAACTGACAGAACTAACTATGACTCTCTTAAGGTAGACAAATGCATCGTCAACAGGCGAAATACATCGGCAAACTCAAGAAGCTCCCAACAGGAGAACTGTGAGAGTCTTTAGGTTGACTGATAATGGCGTATCGCTTCAGGTGAACTGGTTAGAGGAAGCTTGAAAGTGTGACTGTGGTAAAACGGGGAGCAACTGCAATGAGTAGCTATGACTCTCTTTAGGTAGCCAAATGCCTCGTCAACAGGCGAAATACATCGGCAAACTCGAGAAGCTCCCAGGAGGAGTACTGTGAAAGTCTTTATGTCGACAGACATTGGCGTACCGCTTCAGGTGAACAGGCCAGAGAAAGCTTGTAGATGTGACTGTTATAAAACGTGTAGCAACTGCAATGAGTAGCTATGACTCTCTCTAGGTAGCTAAATACCATGTCAACAGGCGAAATACATCGGCAAAATCGAGAAGCTCCCTTGGCAGGAGTACTGTGAAAGTCTTTATGTCGGCAGATATTGGCGTACCGCTTCAGGCGAACAGGCCAGAGAATGCTTGTAGATGTGACTATTATAAAACGTGGAGCAACTGCAATGAGTAGCTATGACTTTCTTTAGGTAGCCAAATGCCTCGTCAACAGGCGAAATACATCGGCAAACTCGAGAAGCTCCCGGCAGGAGTACTGTGAAAGTCTTTATGTCGACAGATATTGGCGTATCGCTTCACGAGAACTAGCTAAAGGAAGTTTGAAAACGTGACTTGTGATAAAACGGGGAGCAACAGACAGAACTAACTATGACTCTCTTAAGGTAGACAAATGCCTCGTCAACAGGCGAAATACATCGGCAAACTCGAGAAGCTCCCAGCAGGAGTACTGTGAAATTCTGTAGGTTGACAGTTATTGGCGTATCGCTTCAGGTGAACTGGTTAGAGGAAGTTTGAAAATGTGACTGTGGTAAAACGGGGACCAACTGACGGGAGTAACTATGACTCCCTTAAGGTAGCCAAATGCCCCTTCAACAGGCGAAAAACATCGGCGGACTCGAGAAGTTCCCAGCAGGACTACTGTGAAAGTCTTTATGTCGACAGATAATGGCGCATCGCTTCCGGTGATCCGGCTAAAGGAAGCTTCAAAATGTGACTGTGGTAAAACGGGGACTATCTGACAGGACTAACTATGACTCTCTTAAGGTAGACAAATGCCTCGACATTAGGCGAAATACATCGGCAAACACGAGAAGCTCCCGGCAGGAGTACTGTGAGAGTCTTTAGGTTGACAGATAATGGCGTATCGCTTCAGGTGAACTGGTTAGAGGAAGCTTGAAAATGTGACTGTTATAAAACGTGGAGCAACTGCAATGAGTAGCTATGACTCTCTTTAGGTAGCCAAATGCCTCGTCAACGGGCGAAATGCATCGGCAAACTCGAGAAGCTCCCGGCAGGAGTACTGTGAAAGTCTTTATGTCGACAGATATTGGCGTATCGCTTCACGAGAACTGGCTAAAGGAAGCTTGAAAATGTGACTGTGGTAAAACGGGGAGCAACGGACAGGAGTAACAATGACTCTCTTTAGGTAGCTAAATGCCTCGTCAACAGGCGAAATACATCGGGAAACTCGAGAAGCTCCCAGCAGGAATACTGTGAAAGCCTTTAGGTTGACAGATAATGGCGTATCGCTTCAGGTGAACTGGTTAGAGGAAGCTTGAAAGTGTGACTGTGGTAAAACGGGGAGCAACTGACAGGAGTAACTATGACTCTCTTCAGGTAGCCCAATGCCCCGTCAACAGGCGAAAAACTTCGGCAGACTCGAGAAGCTCCCAGCAGGAGTACTGTGAAAGTCTTTATTTCGACAGATAATGGCGCATCACTTCGTGTGATCCGGCCAAAGGAAGCTTCAAAATGTGACTGTGGTAATACGGGGAACATCTGACAGGATTTTCTATGACTCTCTTAAGGTAGACAAATGCCTCGTCATTAGGCGAAATACATCGGCAAACTCGAGAAGCTCCCGGCAGGATTACTGTGAAAGTCTTTAGGTTGACAGATAATGGCGTATCGCTTCAGGTGAACTGAATTGAGGGAGGTTGAAAATGTTACTGTGATAAAACGGTGTGCAACAGACAGGATTAACTATGATCCTCTTAAGGTAGCCAAATGCGTCTTCAACAGGCGAAATACATCGGCAAACTCGAGAAGCTCCCGGCAGGAGTACTGTGAAAGTCTTTATGTCGACAGATATTGGCGTTTCCCTTCACGAGAACTGGCTAACGGAAGCTTGAAAATGTGACTGTGGTAAAACGGGGAGCAACTGACAGAACTAACTATGACTCTCTTAAGGTAGACAAATGCCTCGTCAACAGGCGAAATGCATCGGGAAACTCGAGAAGCTCCCAGCAGGAGTACTGTGAAAGCATTTATGTCGACAGATAATGGCGCATCGCTACAGGTGATCCGGCTAATGGAAGCTTCAAAATGTGAGTGTGGTAAAACGGGGAGCATCTGACAGGACTAACTATGACTCTCTTAAGGTAGACAAATGCCTCGTCAACAGGCGTAATACATCGGCAAACTCGGGAAGCTCACAGCAGGAGTACTGTGAAAGTTTTTAGCTTGACAGATAATGGCGTATCGCTTCAGGTGAACTGAATTGAGGAAGGTTGAAAATGTTACTGTGATAAAACGGTGTGCAACTGACAGGAGTAACTATGACCCTCTTAAGGTAGCCAAATGCCCCGTCAACAGGCGAAAAACTTCGGCAGACTCGAGAAGCTCCCAGCAGGAGTACTGTGAAAGACTTTATGTCGACAGATAATGGCGCATCGCTTCAGGTGCTCCGGCTAAAGGATGCTACAAAATGTGACTGTGGTAAAACGGGGAACATCGGACAGGACTATCTATGACTCTCTTAAGGTAGACAAATGCCTCGTCATTAGGCGAAATACATCGACAAACTCGAGGAGCTCCCAGCAGGAGTTCTGTGAAAGTATTGAGGTTGACAGATGGCGTAACGCTTCATGTGAACAGGCCAGAGAAAGCTTGTAGATGTGACTGTTATAAAACGTGGAGCAACTCCAATGAGTAGCTATGACTCTCTTTAGGTAGCCAAAAGCCTCGTCAACAGGCGAAATACATCGGCAAACTAGAGAAGCTCCCAGCAGGAGTACTGTGAATGTCTTTATGTCGACAGATATTGGCGTATCGCTTCACGAGAACTGGCTAAAGGAAGCTTGAAAATGTGACTGTGGTAAAACGGGAGCAACTGACAGAACTAACTATGACTCTCTTAAGGTAGACAAATGCTTCGTCAACAGGCGAAATACATCGGCAAACTCAAGAAGCTCCCAACAGGAGAACTGTGAGAGTCTTTAGGTTGACTGATAATTGCGTATCGCTTCAGGTGAACTGGTTAGAGGAAGCTTGAAAATTTGACTGTGGTAAAACGGGGAGCAACTGACAGGAGTAACTATGACTCTCTTCAGGTAGCAAAATGCCTCGTCAACAGGCGAGAAACTTTGGCAGACTCGAGAAGCTCCCAGCAGGAGTACTGTGAAAGTCTTTACGTCGACAGATAATGGCGCATCGCTTCAGGTGATCCGGCTAAAGGAAGCTGCAAAATGTGACTGTGGTAAAACGGGGAACATCTGACAGGACTATCTATGACTCTCTTAAGGTAGACAAATGCCTCGTCATTAGGCAAAATACATCGGCAAACACGAGAAGCTCCCAGCAGGAGTACTGTGAAAGTCTTTAGGGTGACAGATAATGGCGTATCGCTTCAGGTGAATTGTATTGAGGAAGCTTGAAAATGTGACTGTGGTAAAACGGGGAGCAACTGACAGGAGTAACTATGATTCTCTTAAGGTAGCCAAATACCTCGTCAACAGGCGAAATACATCGACAAACTCGAGAAGCTCCCGGCAGGAGTACTTTGAAAGACTTTATGGCGACAGATAATGGCGCATCGCTTCAGGTTATCCGGCTAAAGGAAGCGTCAAAATGTGACTGTGGTAAAACGGGGAGCATCTGACAGGACTAACTATGACTCTTCTAAGGTAGACAAATGCCTCGTCAACAGGCGTAATACATCGGCAAACTCGAGAAGCTCCCAGCAGGAGTACTGTGAAAGTCTTTAGGTTGACAGATAATGGCGTATCGCTTCAAGAGAACTGGTTAGAGGAAGCTTGAAAATGTGACTGTGGTGAAACGGGGAGCAACTGACAGGAGTAACTATGACTCTCTTAAGGTACCCAAATGCCTTGTCAACAGACGAAATACATCGGCAAACACGAGAACCTCACAGAAGGAGTACTGTGAAAGTATTTATGTCGACAGATAATCGCGCATTGCTTCAGGTGGTCCGGCTAAAGGAAGCTTCAAAATGTGACTGTGGTAAAACGGGGAGCATCTGACAGGACTAACTATGACTCTTCTAAGGTAGACAAATGCCTCGTCAACAGGCGTAATACATCGGCAAACTCGAGAAGCTCCCAGCAGGAGTACTGTGAAAGTCTTTAGGTTGACAGATAATGGCGTATCGCTTCAAGAGAACTGGTTAGAGGAAGCTTGAAAATGTGACTGTGGTGAAACGGGGAGCAACTGACAGGAGTAACTATGACTCTCTTAAGGTACCCAAATGCCTTGTCAACAGGCGAAATACATCGGCAAACACGAGAAGCTCACAGAAGGAGTACTGTGAAAGTCTTTATGTCGACAGACATTGGCGTACCGCTTCAGGTGAACAGGCCAGAGAAAGCTTGTAGATGTGACTGTTATAAAACGTGTAGCAACTGCAATGAGTAGCTATGACTCTCTCTAGGTAGCTAAATGCCTCGTCAACAGGCGAAATACATCGGCAAACTCGAGAAGCTCACAGAAGGAGTACTGTGAAAGTATTTATGTCGACAGATAATCGCGCATTGCTTCAGGTGGTCCGGCTAAAGGAAGCTTCAAAATGTGACTGTGGTAAAACGGGGAGCATCTGACAGGACTAACTATGACTCTTCTAAGGTAGACAAATGCCTCGTCAACAGGCGTAATACATCGGCAAACTCGAGAAGCTCCCAGCAGGAGTACTGTGAAAGTCTTTAGGTTGACAGATAATGGCGTATCGCTTCAAGAGAACTGGTTAGAGGAAGCTTGAAAATGTGACTGTGGTGAAACGGGGAGCAACTGACAGGAGTAACTATGACTCTCTTAAGGTACCCAAATGCCTTGTCAACAGGCGAAATACATCGGCAAACACGAGAAGCTCCCAGTAGGAGTACTGTGAAAGTCTTTAGGTTGACTGATAATGTCGTATAGCTTCAGGTGAACTGGTTAGAGGAAGCTTGAAAATGTGACTGTGGTAAAACGGGGAGCAACTGACAGGAGTAATTATGACTCCATTAAGGTAGCCAAATGCCCCGTCAACAGGCGAAAAACATCGGCAGACTCGAGAAGATAGCAGCAGGACTACTGTGAAAGTCTTTATGTCGACAGATAATGGCGCATCGCTTCAGGTGATCTGGCTGAAGGAAGCTTCAAAATGTGACCGTTGTAAAACGGGGAGCATCTGAGAGGACTAACTATGACTATCTTAAAGTATACAAATGCCTCGTCATTAGGCGAAATACATCGGAAAACTCGAGAAGCTCCCGGCAGGAGTACTGTGAAATTCTTTATGTCGACAGATATTGGCGTACCGCTTCAGGCGAACAGGCCAGAGAATGCTTGTAGATGTGACTATTATAAAACGTGGAGCAACTGCAATGAGTAGCTATGACTCTCTTTAGGTAGCCAAATGCCTCGTCAACAGGCGAAATACATCGGCAAACTCGAGAAGCTCCCGGTAGGAGTACTGTGAAAGTCTTTATGTCGACAGATATTGGCGTATCGCTTCACGAGAACTGGCTAAAGGAAGTTTGAAAATGTGACTTGTGATAAAACGGGGAGCAACAGACAGAACTAACTATGACTCTCTTAAGGTAGACAAATGCCTCGTCAACAGGCTAAATACATCGGCAAACTCGAGAAGCTCCCAGCAGGAGTACTGTGAAATTCTGTAGGTTGACAGTTATTGGCGTATCGCTTCAGGTGAACTGGTTAGAGGAAGTTTGAAAATGTGACTGTGGTAAAACGGGGAGCAACTGACGGGAGTAACTATGACTCCCTTAAGGTAGCCAAATGCCCCTTCAACAGGCGAAAAACATCGGCGGACTCGAGAAGTTCCCAGCAGGACTACTGTGAAAGTCTTTATGTCGACAGATAATGGCGCATCGCTTCCGGTGATCCGGCTAAAGGAAGCTTCAAAATGTGACTGTGGTAAAACGGGGACTATCTGACAGGACTAACTATGACTCTCTTAAGGTAGACAAATGCCTCGACATTAGGCGAAATACATCGGCAAACACGAGAAGCTCCCGGCAGGAGTACTGTGAGAGTCTTTAGGTTGACAGATAATGGCGTATCGCTTCAGGTGAACTGGTTAGAGGAAGCTTGAAAATGTGACTGTTATAAAACGTGGAGCAACTGCAATGAGTAGCTATGACTCTCTTTAGGTAGCCAAATGCCTCGTCAACGGGCGAAATGCATCGGCAAACTCGAGAAGCTCCCGGCAGGAGTACTGTGAAAGTCTTTATGTCGACAGATATTGGCGTATCGCTTCACGAGAACTGGCTAAAGGAAGCTTGAAAATGTGACTGTGGTAAAACGGGGAGCAACTGACAGGAGTAACTATGACTCTCTTCAGGTAGCCCAATGCCCCGTCAACAGGCGAAAAACTTCGGCAGACTCGAGAAGCTCCCAGCAGGAGTACTGTGAAAGTCTTTATTTCGACAGATAATGGCGCATCACTTCGTGTGATCCGGCTAAAGGAAGCTTCAAAATGTGACTGTGGTAAAACGGGGAACATCTGACAGGACTTTCTATGACTCTCTTAAGGTAGACAAATGCCTCGTCATTAGGCGAAATACATCGGCAAACTCGAGAAGCTCCCGGCAGGATTACTGTGAAAGTCTTTAGGTTGACAGATAATGGCGTATCGCTTCAGGTGAACTGAATTGAGGGAGGTTGAAAATGTTACTGTGATAAAACGGTGTGCAACTGACAGGAGTAACTATGATCCTCTTAAGGTAGCCAAATGCCTCTTCAACAGGCGAAATACATCGGCAAACTCGAGAAGCTCCCGGCAGGAGTACTGTGAAAGTCTTTATGTCGACAGATATTGGCGTATCCCTTCCCGAGAACTGGCTAACGGAAGCTTGAAAATGTGACTGTGGTAAAACGGGGAGCAACTGACAGAACTAACTATGACTCTCTTAAGGTAGACAAATGCCTCGTCAACAGGCGAAATACATCGGCAAACTCGAGAAGCTCCCAGCAGGAGTACTGTGAAAGCATTTATGTCGACAGATAATGGTGCATCGCTTCAGGTGATCCGCCTAAAGGAAGCTTCAAAATGTGAGTGTGGTAAAACGGGGAGCATCTGACAGGACTAACTATGACTCTCCTAAGGTAGACAAATGCCTCGTTAACAGGCGTAATACATCGGCAAACTCGGGAAGCTCACAGCAGGAGTACTGTGAAAGTTTTTAGGTTGACAGATAATGGCGTATCGCTCAGGTGAACTTGTTAGAGGAAACTTGATAATGTGACTGTGGTAGAACGGGGAGCAACTGACACGAGTAACTATGACTCTCTTCAGATAGCCAAATGCCCCGTCAACAGGCGAAAAACTTCGGCAGACTCGAGAGGCTCCCAGCAGGAGTACTGTGAAAGACTTTATGTCGACAGATAATGGCGCATCGCTTCAGGTAATCCGGCTAAAGGATGCTACAAAATGTGACTGTGGTAAAACGGGGAACATCGGACAGGACTATCTATGACTCTCTTAAGGTAGACAAATGCCTCGTCATTAGGCGAAATCCATCGGCAAACTCGAGGAGCTCCCGGCAGGAGTTCTGTGAAAGTATTGAGGTTGACAGATGGCGTAACGCTTCATGTGAACAGGCCAGAGAAAGCTTGTAGATGTGACTGTTATAAAACGTGGAGCAACTGCAATGAGTAGCTATGACTCTCTTTAGGTAGCCAAAAGCCTCGTCAACAGGCGAAATACATCGGCAAACTAGAGAAGCTACCGGCAGGAGTACTGTGAAAGTCTTTATGTCGACAGATATTGGCGTATCGCTTCACGAGAACTGGCTAAAGGAAGTTTGAAAATGTGACTTGTGATAAAACGGGGAGCAACAGACAGAACTAACTATGACTCTCTTAAGGTAGACAAATGCCTCGTCAACAGGCGAAATACATCGGCAAAATCGAGAAGCTCCCAGCAGGAGTACTGTGAAACTCTGTAGGTTGACAGTTATTGGCGTATCGCTTCAGGTGAACTGGTTAGAGGAAGTTTGAAAATGTGACTGTGGTAAAACGGGGAGCAACTGACGGGAGTAACTATGACTCCCTTAAGGTAGCCAAATGCCCCTTCAACAGGCGAAAAACATCGGCAGACTCGAGAAGTTCCCAACAGGACTACTGTGAAAGTCTTTATGTCGACAGATAATGGCGCATCGCTTCCGGTGATCCGGCTAAAGGAAGCTTCAAAATGTGACTGTGGTAAAACGGGGACTATCTGACAGGACTAACTATGACTCTCTTAAGGTAGACAAATGCCTCGACATTAGGCGAAATACATCGGCAAACACGAGAAGCTCCCGGCAGTAGTACTGTGAGAGTCTTTAGGTTGACAGATAATGGCGTATCGCTTCAGGTGAACTGGTTAGAGGAAGCTTGAAAATGTGACTGTTATAAAACGTGGAGCAACTGCAATGAGTAGCTATGACTCTCTTTAGGTAGCCAAATGCCTCGTCAACGGGCGAAATGCATCGGCAAACTCGAGAAGCTCCCGGCAGGAGTACTGTGAAAGTCTTTATGTCGACAGATATTGGCGTATCGCTTCACGAGAACTGGCTAAAGGAAGCTTGAAAATGTGACTGTGGTAAAACGGGGAGCAACGGACAGGAGTAACAATGACTCCCTTTAGGTAGCTAAATGCCTCGTCAACAGGCGAAATACATCAGGAAGCTCGAGAAGCTCCCAGCAGGAATACTGTGAAAGCCTATAGGTTGACAGATAATGGCGTATCGCTTCAGGTGAACTGGTTAGAGGAAGCTTGAAAATGTGACTGTGGTAAAACGGGGAGCAACTGACAGGAGTAACTATGACTCTCTTCAGGTAGCCCAATGCCCCGTCAACAGGCGAAAAACTTCGGCAGACTCGAGAAGCTCCCAGCAGGAGTACTGTGAAAGTCTTTATTTCGACAGATAATGGCGCATCACTTCGTGTGATCCGGCTAAAGGAAGCTTCAAAATGTGACTGTGGTAAAACGGGGAACATCTGACAGGACTTTCTATGACTCTCTTAAGGTAGACAAATGCCTCGTCATTAGGCGAAATACATCGGCAAACTCGAGAAGCTCCCGGCAGGATTACTGTGAAAGTCTTTAGGTTGACAGATAATGGCGTATCGCTTCACGAGAACTGGCTAAAGGAAGCTTGAAAATGTGACTGTGGTAAAACGGGAGCAACTGACAGAACTAACTATGACTCTCTTAAGGTAGACAAATGCTTCGTCAACAGGCGAAATACACCGGCAAACTCAAGAAGCTCCCAACAGGAGAACTGTGAGAGTCTTTAGGTTGACTGATAATTGCGTATCGCTTCAGGTGAACTGGTTAGAGGAAGCTTGAAAATTTGACTGTGGTAAAACGGGGAGCAACTGACAGGAGTAACTATGACTCTCTTCAGGTAGCAAAATGCCTCGTCAACAGGCGAGAAACTTTGGCAGACTCGAGAAGCTCCCAGCAGGAGTACTGTGAAAGTCTTTATGTCGACAGATAATGGCGCATCGCTTCAGGTGATCCGGCTAAAGGAAGCTTCAAAATGTGACTGTGGTAAAACGGGGAACATCTGACAGGACTATCTATGACTCTCTTAAGGTACACAAATGCCTCGTCATTAGGCGAAATACTTCGGCAAACTCGAGAAGCTCCCGGCAGGAGTACTGTGAAAGTCGTGAGGTTGACAGATAATGGCGTATCGCTTCATGTGAACTGGATTGAGGAAGGTTGAAACTGTTACTGTGATAAAACGGTGTGCAACTGACAGGAGTAACTATGACCCTCTTAAGGTAGCCAAATGCCTCGTCAACAGGCGAAATACATCGGCAACTCGAGAAGCTCCCAGCAGGAGTACTGTGAAAGTCTTTATGTCGACAGACATTGGCGTACCGCTTCAGGTGAACAGGCCAGAGAAAGCTTGTAGATGTGACTGTTATAAAACGTGTAGCAACTGCAACTCTCTCTAGGTAGCTAAATGCCTCGTCAACAGGCGAAATACATCGGCAAACTCGAGAAGCTCACAGAAGGAGTACTGTGAAAGTATTTATGTCGACAGATAATCGCGCATTGCTTCAGGTGGTCCGGCTAAAGGAAGCTTCAAAATGTGACTGTGGTAAAACGGGGAGCATCTGACAGGACTAACTATGACTCTCCTAAGGTAGACAAATGCCTCGTCAACAGGCGTAATACATCGGCAAACTCGAGAAGCTCCCAGCAGGAGTACTGTGAAAGTCTTTAGGTTGACAGATAATGGCGTATCGCTTCAGGAGAACTGGTTAGAGGAAGCTTGAAAATGTGACTGTGGTGAAACGGGGAGCAACTGACAGGAGTAACTATGACTCTCTTAAGGTAGCCAAATGCCTTGTCAACAGGCGAAATACATCGGCAAACACGAGAAGCTCCCAGTAGGAGTACTGTGAAAGTCTTTAGGTTGACTGATAATGTCGTATAGCTTCAGGTGAACTGGTTAGAGGAAGCTTGAAAATGTGACTGTGGTAAAACGGGGAGCAACTGACAGGAGTAACTATGACTCCATTAAGGTAGCCAAATGCCCCGTCAACAGGCGAAAAACATCGGCAGACTCGAGAAGATACCAGCAGGACTACTGTGAAAGTCTTTATGTCGACAGATAATGGCGCATCGCTTCAGGTGATCTGGCTGAAGGAAGCTTCAAAATGTGACCGTTGTAAAACGGGGAGCATCTGAGAGGACTAACTATGACTATCTTAAAGAATACAAATGCCTCGTCATTAGGCGAAATACATCGGAAAACTCGAGAAGCTCCCGGCAGGAGTACTGTGAAAGTCTTTATGTCGACAGATATTGGCGTACCGCTTCAGGCGAACAGGCCAGAGAATGCTTGTAGATGTGACTATTATAAAACGTGGAGCAACTGCAATGAGTAGCTATGACTCTCTTTAGGTAGCCAAATGCCTCGTCAACAGGCGAAATACATCGCAAACTCGAGAAGCTCAGGGCTGGAGTACTGTGAAAGTCTTTATGTCGACAGATATTGGCGTATCGCTTCACGAGAACTGGCTAAAGGAAGTTTGAAAATGTGACTTGTGATAAAACGGGGAGCAACAGACAGAACTAACTATGACTCTCTTAAGGTAGACAAATGCCTCGACATTAGGCGAAATACATCGGCAAACACGAGAAGCTCCCGGCAGGAGTACTGTGAGAGTCTTTAGGTTGACAGATAATGGCGTATCGCTTCAGGTGAACTGGTTAGAGGAAGCTTGAAAATGTGACTGTTATAAATCGTGGAGCAACTGCAATGAGTAGCTATGACTCTCTTTAGGTAGCCAAATGCCTCGTCAACGGGCGAAATGCATCGGCAAACTCGAGAAGCTCCCGGCAGGAGTACTGTGAAAGTCTTTATGTCGACAGATATTGGCGTATCGCTTCACGAGAACTGGCTAAAGGAAGCTTGAAAATGTGACTGTGGTAAAACGGGGAGCAACGGACAGGAGTAACAATGACTCTCTTTAGGTAGCTAAATACCTCGTCAACAGGCGAAATACATCGGGAAACTCGAGAAGCTCCCAGCAGGAATACTGTGAAAGCCTTTAGGTTGACAGATAATGGCGTATCGCTTCAGGTGAACTGGTTAGAGGAAGCTTGAAAATGTGACTGTGGTAAAACGGGGAGCAACTGACAGGAGTAACTATGACTCTCTTCAGGTAGCCCAATGCCCCGTCAACAGGCGAAAAACTTCGGCAGACTCGAGAAGCTCCCAGCAGGAGTACTGTGAAAGTCTATATGTCGACAGATAATGGCGCATCGCTTCAGGTGCACCGGCTAAAGGATGCTTCAAAATGCGACTGTGGTAAAACGGGGAACATCGGACAGGACTATCTATGACTCTCTTAAGTTAGACAAATGCTTCGTCATTAGGCGAAATACATCGGCAAACTCGAAAAGCTAACAGCAGGAGTACTGTGAAAGTCCTGATGTCGACAGATATTGGCGTACCGCCTCATGTGAACAGGCCTGAGAAAGCTTGTAGATGTGACTGTTAAAAAACGTGGAGCAACTGCAATGAGTAGCTATGACTCTCTTTAGGTAGCCTAAATCCTCGTCAACAGGCGAAATACATTGAAAACTCGAGAAGCTCCCGGCAGGAGTACTGTGAAAGTCTTTAGGTTGACAGATAATTAGGTATCGCTTCAGGTGAATTGGATATAGGAAGCTTGAAAATGTGACTGTGGTAAAACGGGGAGCAACTGACAGGAGTAACAATGACTCTCTTTAGGTAGCTAAACGCCTCGTCAACAGGCGAAATACATCGCGAAACTCGAGAAGCTCCCAGCACGAATACTGTGAAAGCCTTTAGGTTGACAGATAATGGCGTATCGCTCCAGGTGAACTGGTTAGAGGAAGCTTGAAAATGTGACTGTCGTAAAACGGGGAGCAACTGAGGGGAGTAACTATGACTCTCTTCAGGTAGCCAAATGCCCCGTCAACAGGCGAAAAACTTCGGCAGACTCGAGAAGCTCCCAGGAGGAGTACTGTGAAAGTCTTTATTTCGACAGATAATGGCGCATCGCTTCGTGTGATCCGGCTAAAGGTAGCTTCAAAATGTGAGTGTGGTAAAACGGGGAACATCTGACAGGACTATCTATGACTCTCTTAAGGTAGACAAATGCGTCGTCATTAGGCGAAATACATCGGCAAACTCGAGAAGCTCCCGGCAGGAGTACTGTGAAAGTCTTTAGGTTGACAGATAATGGCGTATCGCATCAGGTGAACTGAATTGAGGAAGGTTGAAAATGTTACTGTGATAAAACGGTGTGCAACTGACAGGAGTAACTATGACCCTCTTAAGGTAGCCAAATGCCTCGTCAACAGGCGAAATACATCGGCAAACTCGAGAAGCTCCCGGCAGGAGTACTGTGAAAGCCTTTTTGTCGACAGATATTGGCGTATCCCTTCACGAGAACTGGCTAACGGAAGCTTGAAAATGTGACTGTGGTAAAACGGGGAGCAACTGACAGAACTAACTATGACTCTCTAAGGTAGACAAATGCCTCGTCAACAGGCGAAATACATCGGCAAACTCGAGAAGCTCCCAGCAGCAGTACTGTGAAAGCATTTATGTTGACAGATAATGGCGCATCGCTTCAGGTGATCCGCCTAAAGGAAGCTTCAAAATGTGAGTGTGGTAAAACAGGGAGCATCTGACAGGACTAACTATGACTCTCCTAAGGTAGACAAATGCTTCGTTAACAGGCGTAATACAGCGGCAAACTCGGGAAGCTTACAGCAGGAGTACTGTGAAAGTTTTTAGGTTGACAGATAATGGCGTATCGCTCAGGTGAACTGGTTAGAGGAAGCTTGATAATGTGACTGTGGTAAAACGGGGAGCAACTGACAGGAGTAACTATGACTCTCTTCAGGTAGCAAAATGCCTCGTCAACAGGCGAGAAACTTTGGCAGACTCGAGAAGCTCCCAGCAGGAGTACTGTGAAAGTCTTTATGTCGACAGATAATGGCGCATCGCTTCAGGTGATCCGGCTAAAGGAAGCTTCAAAATGTGACTGTGGTAAAACGGGGAACATCTGACAGGACTATCTATGACTCTCTTAAGGTAGACAAATGCCTCGTCATTAGGCGAAATACATCGGCAAACTCGAGAAGCTCCCAGCAGGAGTACTGTGAAAGTCTTTATGTCGACAGACATTGGCGTACCGCTTCAGGTGAACAGGCCAGAGAAAGCTTGTAGATGTGACTGTTATAAAACGTGTAGCAACTGCAATGAGTAGCTATGACTCTCTCTAGGTAGCTAAATGCCTCGTCAACAGGCGAAGTACATCGGCAAACTCGAGAAGCTCACAGAAGGAGTACTGTGAAAGTATTTATGTCGACAGATAATCGCGCATTGCTTCAGGTGGTCCGGCTAAAGGAAGCTTCAAAATGTGACTGTGGTAAAACGGGGAGCATCTGACAGGACTAACTATGACTCTCCTAAGGTAGACAAATGCCTCGTCAACAGGCGTAATACATCGGCAAACTCGAGAAGCTCCCAGCAGGAGTACTGTGAAAGACTTTAGGTTGACAGATAATGGCGTATCGCTTCAGGAGAATGGGTTAGAGGAAGCTTGAAAATGTAACTGTGGTGAAACGGGGAGCAACTGACAGGAGTAACTATGACTCTCTTAAGGTAGCCAAATGCCTTGTCAACAGGCGAAATACATCGGCAAACACGAGAAGCTCCCAGTAGGAGTACTGTGAAAGTCTTTAGGTTGACTGATAATGTCGTATAGCTTCAGGTGAACTGGTTAGAGGGAGCTTGAAAATGTGACTGTGGTAAAACGGGGAGCAACTGACAGGAGTAACTATGACTCCATTAAGGTAGCCAAATGCCCCGTCAACAGGCGAAAAACATCGGCAGACTCGAGAAGATCCCAGCAGGACTACTGTGAAAGTCTTTATGTCGGCAGATAATGGCGTATCGCTTCAGGTGATCCGGCTGAGGGAAGGTTCAAAATGGGACTGTGGTAAAACGAGGACAATCTGACAGGACTAACTATGACTCTCTTAAGGTAGACAAATGCCTCGTCATTAGGCGAAATACATCGGCAAACTCGAGAAGCTCCCGGCAGGAGTACTGTGAAAGTCGTGTGGTTGACAGATAATGGCGCATCGCTTCAGGTGAACTGGATTGAGGAAGGTTGAAATTGTGACTGTGACAAAACGGTGTGCAACTGACAGGAGTAACTATGACCCTCTTAAGGTAGCCAAATGCCTCGTCAACAGGCGAAATACATCGGCAAACTCGAGAAGCTCCCAGCAGGAGTACTGTGAAAGTCTTTATGTCGACAGACATTGGCGTACCGCTTCAGGTGAACAGGCCAGAGAAAGCTTGTAGATGTGACTGTTATAAAACGTGTAGCAACTGCAATGAGTAGCTATGACTCTCTCTAGGTAGCTAAATGCCTCGTCAACAGGCGAAATACATCGGCAGAATCGAGAAGCTCCCGGCAGGAGTACTGTGAAAGTCTTTATGTCGACAGATATTGGCGTACCGCTTCAGGCGAACAGGCCAGAAAATGCTTGTAGATGTGACTATTATAAAACGTGGAGCAACTGCAATTAGTAGCTATGACTCTCTTTAGGTAGCCAAATGAATCGTCAACAGGCGAAATACATCGGCAAACTCGAGAAGCTCCCGGCAGGAGTACTGTGAAAGTCTTTATGTCGACAGATATTGGCGTATCGCTTCACGAGAACTGGCTAAAGGAAGTTTGAAAATGTGACTTGTGGTAAAACGGGGAGCAACAGACAGAACTAACTATGACTCTCTTAAAGTAGACAAATGCCTCGTCAACAGGCGAAATACATCGGCAAACTCGAGAAGCTCCCAGCAGGAGTACTATGAAATTCTTTAGGTTGACAGTTATTGGCGTATCGCTTCAGGTGAACTGGTTAGAGGAAGTTTGAAAATGTGACTGTGGTAAAACGTGGAGCAACTGACGGGAGTAACTATGACTCCCTTAAGGTAGCCAAATGCCCCTTCAACACGCGAAAAACATCGGCAGACTCGAGAAGTTCCCATCAGGACTACTGTGAAAGTCTTTATGTCGACAGATAATGGCGCATCGCTTCCGGTGATCCGGCTAAAGGAAGCTTCAAAATATGACTGTGGTAAAACGGGGACTATCTGACAGGACTAACTATGACTCTCTTAAGGTAGACAAATGCCTCGACATTAGGCGAAATACATTGGCAAACACGAGAAGCTCCCGGCAGGAGTACTGTGAGAGTCTTTAGGTTGACAGATAATGGCGTATCGCTTCAGGTGAACTGGATTGAGGAAGGTTGAAATTGTTACTGTGATAAAACGGTGTGCAACTGACAGGAGTAACTATGACCCTCTTAAGGTAGCCAAATGCCTCGTCAACAGGCGAAATACATCGGCAAACTCGAGAAGCTCCCAGCAGGAGTACTGTGAAAGTCTTTATGTCGACAGACATTGGCGTACCGCTTCAGGTGAACAGGCCAGAGAAAGCTTGTAGATGTGACTGTTATAAAACGTGTAGCAACTGCAATGAGTAGCTATGACTCTCTCTAGGTAGCTAAATGCCTCGTCAACAGGCGAAATACATCGGCAAACTCGAGAAGCTCACAGAAGGAGTACTGTGAAAGTATTTATGTCGACAGATAATCGCGCATTGCTTCAGGTGGTCCGGCTAAAGGAAGCTTCAAAATGTGACTGTGGTAAAACGGGGAGCATCTGACAGGACTAACTATGACTCTCCTAAGGTAGACAAATGCCTCGTCAACAGGCGTAATACATCGGCAAACTCGAGAAGCTCCCAGCAGGAGTACTGTGAAAGACTTTAGGTTGACAGATAATGGCGTATCGCTTCAGGAGAACTGGTTAGAGGAAGCTTGAAAATGTAACTGTGGTGAAACGGGGAGCAACTGACAGGAGTAACTATGACTCTCTTAAGGTAGCCAAATGCCTTGTCAACAGGCGAAATACATCGGCAAACACGAGAAGCTCCCAGTAGGAGTACTGTGAAAGTCTTTAGGTTGACTGATAATGTCGTATAGCTTCAGGTGAACTGGTTAGAGGAAGCTTGAAAATGTGACTGTGGTAAAACGGGGAGCAACTGACAGGAGTAACTATGACTCCATTAAGGTAGCCAAATGCCCCGTCAACAGGCGAAAAACATCGGCAGACTCGAGAAGATCCCAGCAGGACTACTGTGAAAGTCTTTATGTCGGCAGATAATGGCGTATCGCTTCAGGTGATCCGGCTGAGGGAAGGTTCAAAATGTGACTGTGGTAAAACGAGGACAATCTGACAGGACTAACTATGACTCTCTTAAGGTAGACAAATGCCTCGTCATTAGGCGAAATACATCGGCAAACTCGAGAAGCTCCCGGCAGGAGTACTGTGAAAGTCGTGTGGTTGACAGATAATGGCGCATCGCTTCAGGTGAACTGGATTGAGGAAGGTTGAAATTGTGACTGTGACAAAACGGTGTGCAACTGACATAGTAACTATGACCCTCTTAAGGTAGCCAAATGCCTCGTCAACAGGCGAAATACATCGGCAAATTCGAGAAGCTCCCAGCAGGAGTACTGTGAAAGTCTTTATGTCGACAGACATTGGCGTACCGCTTCAGGTGAACAGGCCAGAGAAAGCTTGTAGATGTGACTGTTATAAAACGTGTAGCAACTGCAATGAGTAGCTATGACTCTCTCTAGGTAGCTAAATGCCTCGTCAACAGGCGAAATACATCGGCAAAATCGAGAAGCTCCCGGCAGGAGTACTGTGAAAGTCTTTATGTCGACAGATATTGGCGTACCGCTTCAGGCGAACAGGCCAGAAAATGCTTGTAGATGTGACTATTATAAAACGTGGAGCAACTGCAATTAGTAGCTATGACTCTCTTTAGGTAGCCAAATGCCTCGTCAACAGGCGAAATACATCGGCAAACTCGAGAAGCTCCCGGCAGGAGTACTGTGAAAGTCTTTATGTCGACAGATATTGGCGTATCGCTTCACGAGAACTGGCTAAAGGAAGTTTGAAAATGTGACTTGTGGTAAAACGGGGAGCAACAGACAGAACTAACTATGACTCTCCTAAGGTAGACAAATGCCTCGTCAACAGGCGAAATACATCGGCAAACTCGAGAAGCTCCCAGCAGGAGTACAGTGAAATTCTTTAGGTTGACAGTTATTGGCGTATCGCTTCAGGTGAACTGGTTAGAGGAAGTTTGAAAATGTGACTGTGGTAAAACGGGGAGCAACTGACGGGAGTAACTATGACTCCCTTAAGGTAGCCAAATGCCCCTTCAACACGCGAAAAACATCGGCAGACTCGAGAAGTTCCCATCAGGACTACTGTGAAAGTCTTTATGTCGACAGATAATGGCGCATCGCTTCCGGTGATCCGGCTAAAGGAAGCTTCAAAATATGACTGTGGTAAAACGGGGACTATCTGACAGGACTAACTATGACTCTCTTAAGGTAGACAAATGCCTCGACGTTAGGCGAAATACATTGGCAAACACGAGAAGCTCCCGGCAGGAGTACTGTGAGAGTCTTTAGGTTGACAGATAATGGCGTATCGCTTCAGGTGAACTGGTTAGAGGAAGCTTGAAAATGTGACTGTTATAAAACGTGGAGCAACTGCAATGAGTAGCTATGACTCTCTTTAGGTAGCCAAATGCCTCGTCAACGGGCGAAATGCATCGGCAAACTCGAGAAGCTCCCGGCAGGAGTACTGTGAAAGTCTTTATGTCGACAGATATTGGCGTATCGCTTCACGAGAACTGGCTAAAGGAAGCTTTAAAATGTGACTGTGGTAAAACGGGGAGCAACTGACAGGAGTAACAATGACTCTCTTTAGGTAGCTAAATGCCTCGTCAACAGGCGAAATACATCGGGAAACTCGAGAAGCTCCCAGCAGGAATACTGTGAAAGCCTTTAGGTTGACAGATAATGGCGTATCGCTTCAGGTGAACTGGTTAGAGGAAGCTTGAAAATGTGACTGTGGTAAAACGGGGAGCAACTGACAGGAGTAACTATGACTCTCTTCAGGTAACCCAATGCCCCGTCAACAGGCGAAAAACTTCGGCAGACTCGAGAAGCTCCCAGCAGGAGTACTGTGAAAGTCTTTATTTCGACAGATAATGGCGCATCACTTCGTGTGATCCGGCTAAAGGAAGCTTCAAAATGTGACTGTGGTAAAACGGGGAACATCTGACAGGACTTTCTATGACTCTCTTAAGGTAGACAAATGCCTCGTCATTAGGCGAAATACATCGGCAAACTCGAGAAGCTCCCGGCAGGATTACTGTGAAAGTCATTAGGTTGACAGATAATGGCGTATCGCTTCAGGAGAACTGGTTAGAGGAAGCTTGAAAATGTGACTGTGGTAAAACGGGGAGCAACTGACAGGAGTAACTATGACTCTCTTAAGGTAGCCAAATGCCTCGTCAACAGGCGAAATACATCGGCAAACACGAGAAGCTCCCAGTAGGAGTACTGTGAAAGTCTTTAGGTTGACTGATAATGTCGTATAGCTTCAGGTGAACTGGTTAGAGGAAGCTTGAAAATGTGACTGTGGTAAAACGGGGAGCAACTGATAGGAGTAACTATGACTCCATTAAGGTAGCCAAATGCCCCGTCAACAGGCGAAAAACATCGGCAGACTCGAGAAGATCCCAGCAGGAGTACTGTGAAAGTCTTTATGTCGACAGATAATGGCGCATCGCTTCAGGTGATCCGGCTGAAGGAAGCTTCAAAATGTGACTGTGGTAAAACGGGGAGCATCTGAGAGGACTGACTATGACTCTCTTAAAGTATACAAATGCCTCGTCATTAGGCGAAATACATCGGAAAACTCGAGAAGCTCCCGGCAGGAGTACTGTGAAAGTCTTTAGGGTGACAGATAATGGCGTAACGCTTCATGTGAACAGGCCAGAGAAAGCTTGTAGATGTGACTGTTATAAAACGTGGAGCAACTGCAATGAGTAGCTATGACTCTCTTTAGGTAGCCAAAAGCCTCGTCAACAGGCGAAATACATCGACAAACTCGAGAAGCTCCCGGCAGGAGTACTCTGAAAGGCTTTATGTCGACAGATATTGGCGTATCGCTTCACGAGAACTGGCTAAAGGAAGCTTGAAAATGTGACTGTGGTAAAACGGGGAGCAACTGACAGAACTAACTATGACTCTGTTAAGGTAGACAAATGCTTCGTCAACAGGCGAAATACATCGGCAAACTCAAGAAGCTCCCAACAGGAGAACTGTGAGAGTCTTTAGGTTGACTGATAATGGCGTATCGCTTCAGGTGAACTGGTTAGAGGAAGCTTGAAAATGTGACTGTGGTAAAACGGGGAGCAACGGACAGGAGTAACTATGACTCCATTAAGGTAGCCAAATGCCCCGTCAACAGCGAAAAACATCGGCAGACTCGAGAAGATCCCAGCAGGACTAATGTGAAACTCTTTATGTCGACAGATAATGGCGCATCGCTTCAGGTGATCCGGCTGAAGGAAGCTTCAAAATGTGACTGTGGTAAAACGGGGACAATCTGATAGGACTAACTATGACTCTCTTAAGGTAGACAAATGCCTCGTCACTAGGCGAAATACATCGGCAAACACGAGAAGCTCCCAGCAGGAGTACTGTGAAAGTCTTTATGCTGACAGATAATGGCGCATCGCTTCAGGTGATCCGGCTAAAGGAGCTTCAAAATGTGACTGTGGTAAAACGGGGAGCATCTGACAGGACTAACTATGACTCTCTTAAGGTATACAAATGCCTCGTCATTAGGCGAAATACATCGGAAAACTCGAGAAGCTCCCGGCAGGAGTACTGTGAAAGTCTTTAGGTTGACAGATAATGGCGTATCGCTTCAGGTGAACTGGATAGAGGAAGCTTGACAATGTGACTGTGGTAAAACGGGGAGCAACTGACAGGAGTAACAATGACTCTCTTTAGGTAGTCAAATGCCTCGTTAACAGGCGAAATACATCGGGAAACTCGAGAAGCTCCCAGCAGGAATACTGTGAAAGTCTTTAGGTTGACAGATAATGGCGTATCACTTCAGGTGAACTGGTTAGAGGAAGCTTGAAAGTGTGACTGTGGTAAAACGGGGAGCAACTGACAGGAGTAACTATGATTCTCTTCAGGTAGCAAAATGCCCCGTCAACAGGCGAGAAACTTTGGCAGACTCGAGAAGTTCCCAGCAGGAGTACTGTGAAAGTCTTTATGTCGACAGATAATGGCGCATCGCTTCAGGTGATCCGGCTAAAGGGAGCTTCAAAATGTGACTGTGGTAAAACGGGGAACATCTGACAGGACTATCTATGACTCTCTCACATGATGCGTCATATACGGATCCTCTCAATCCACTCCTCAGCATCCTTGCGATGTCGAGTGGATGATGTTTCGCTTAGCCTCTCGGTGGGAAATCCTAGCTCTGGCCTTCTCGTGGCAGGGGTCGTGAGAGGTTCCTAGGAAGGTTACTTGAGTACTTGAGTATAGCTCTTCCAAAGTTCCTCGACCGACAGAGTGGGGTGAACCCTTTTTGGGCTTGGGGGTTGCCGCCCCCCCTGCCCTTGTTTCAGCTGGCCCCAACGACAGAAAGATAGCAGGTAGCGGTACTCCCACAGGAGACGCCGCGCCAGTTGTTGGGTCAGCATCCAACGCCGCCAGTTCGGGTCGAGCCGCAGTGTCTGCCATCGCATGTCCCGAGTGCCACCGGACCTTCTCCACCAAGACAGGTCTTGGTGTACATCGTCGCCGTGCCCATCCTGCCGCAGCCAATGCAGAGGTGACCACCGAGAGGGTGAAGGCCAGGTGGTCAAGTGAAGAGCTGCTACGCCTGGCCCACTCTGAGACAGCACTCACGTTAAAAGGCACCCGGTTCCTAAATCAAGAACTGGCTAAGGCGTTCCCAAACCGTTCGGTTGAGTTCATTAAAGGACAGCGCCGTGGAAAAGCCTATAGGAACCAGGTCGCCGAGTTTGTTGCTGCCCTCTCTGCTCTTGGGGAGGGGCCACCTCCATCTGTTGCTGCTGTGGAGCCTGCAAGTTCCTGTGCAGCACCCCCCTCCGTGTCTTCAGCTGTTGATGCAGTCGACCAGGTTGTCTGGTCGGCTCTGGCAGCCCTCCCGTCGTCTGGGCCTAAGTTCAGTGCAGTGGATGACATCCTGGCGCTTGGGGCAACTACATCGGCCTCAGTCATCATGGGCATGCTATCGGCCGCCCTTGATGCCATTGGCAGCAGGGAGCCATCCAACAATCCTGTTGCCTCCCGCCAGATGTCAGAGCCACGAGTGACGAAGCGGGCCCTGCGGAGGAGGGAGTACGCCCTCTGTCAGCAGGCCTTCTCAAAGAGCGCTGCTCGCTGCATCAGCGGCCTTCTGGACGGAACGCTCCTTCACCCACCACCAGCGATTCCTGGGTTGGTGGAGTTTTGGAAGGACCTGTTCACCCGGCGACCATCTGGCCGGGTGGGCCGTCTGGAGGGTCGGCTGTTGCCTTCCTCCATAGAGGTTCCCTTCGAACAGCTGTGGGCCCCTATTACGATGGAGGAAGTTGCTGCAGCGCTCCCCCCTCATCGCTCTGCTGCAGGCCCAGACCGATTGACTCCGGCCCAGATTCGCCGTATACCCCGTGAGGTCCTCCTCAAAATTCTTAACCTTTTCCTTTTGACCCGTCGCCTCCCATCCCGTCTTCTCCAAGCCCGTACATCCCTGTTGCCTAAGAAGGCCGCCCCAGCATCCCCCGCTGACTTCCGTCCGATCACGGTATGCTCAGTCCTCACTAGGGTCCTCCATAAGATCCTGGCGGGGCGTCTGGTGCGGACCTGTGTGCTGGACGGGCGTCAGCGGGCCTTCCTTCCTCAGGATGGGATGCTGCACTACACATTCCTGTTGGACTTGGCGATGACTCAGGCCAGGGTGAACTGTCGCTCTCTCTATGTCGCATCCCTGGATGTGTCCAAGGCATTTGACTCTCTAGACCATGGTGCCCTGAGGCCCGCCCTGAGGGCACATGGTCTACCTGACGAGTTCATTGGATACATCCTGGGATGCTACGAGGAGGGGGTGACGATGATCTCTGGTCCTGGGAAGTCGCTGGGCCCAGTGCGGCCTTCAAGAGGTGTTAGGCAGGGTGATCCACTCTCTCCCATCCTCTTTAACCTTTCCTTGGACCTCGTGCTTGCTCGCCTCCCAGAATACATTGGTGCCAACGTGATGGGACGACGTCTCAACGCTGCCGCCTTTGCTGATGACCTCCTGCTGTTCGCTGAAACTCCAGGAGGGCTCCAGGACCTTATTGATGCAGCAACATCTGCCCTCGGAGACCTCGGTCTCCAAGTTAATCCCGGAAAGTGCTTCACTCTCGCCCTCGCTGCGTCTGGCCGCGAGAAGAAGATTAAGGTCGACGACACCGCGACCTTCAGGGCTGGCTACACCATCCTCCCAGCCCTGGCTATTGAGAGCACTTTCCGGCATCTTGGTCTGGAGTTCTCCACGAGCGGACGCAGCCTCTTTCATCCGAGGCGGGAGGTCGAGCGACAGTTGAGCGTCCTGTCCAAGGCACCACTTAAACCCCAACAGCGTCTACATGCCCTCAGAACTGTCATTCTGCCAGGAATACACCATGGCTTGGCCCTTTCGAGGACCCGCCTAGGAGCCCTGTCAGCAATGGACACCACCATCCGCGCAGCGATTAGATCTTGGCTGTGCCTGCCAGCGGACGTCCCTGTTGGCTACTTCCATGCCCCTGTTTCATCTGGGGGACTGGGAGTGCCATCAGACCGCTGGCTTGGGCCTCTCCTGCGGCGGAATCGGCTCGCAAAGATGCGGGCATTGGGTGTCCTGTCTGACGGGACAGCAGATGACGTTCTGGGGCGTGAGATTGGGAGGCTTGCGCAGCGACTACGGGGTAACAACACGGTTATACGAACTACCAACCAAATGGGCCGGATATGGGCTGAACGGCTGCATCGGTCGGTTGACGGCGCCGCCCTTAAGAAGTCTGCCCGAACACCAGGGCAGCATAGCTGGGTCGATAACCCACGACTAGCTATTACAGGCCGCGACTTCATCTCCTGCATCCGTACTAGGATCAATGCCCTTCCAACGCGGGCACGGTTGCAGCGAGGTCGTGCTGGTGACACTAACTGCCGGGCTGGCTGCATCGCTAAAGAAACTGCAAACCACGTTGTCCAGCACTGCTTCAGGAGTCACGACGCTAGAGTGAAGCGACACAACGCCCTTGCATCCTATATCGCGCAGGGACTTTGTCGCAGGGGCTTCGACGTCCACCTGGAGCCCCACCTCAGGACATCCGAGGGACTGAAGAAGCCGGACATCGTGGCAGTTCGTGGCGATGCAGCCCATATCATTGATGCCCAGGTAGTTGGGGTTAACCTTGACGTCGATGAGTGTCACAAGCAGAAGATCGCGATCTACAATAGGGAAACCGTCCACCAGGCAATTAGCGGCCAGATCAAAGCACTCAAGAGCATCACCACCTCTTCAGCTACCATCTCATGGAGGGGGGTGTGGTCACCCACATCTGCACGGGACCTGCGGCAGCTTGGGTTCAAGAACTACATCCTCGCGATGATGTCTACACGGGTACTCCTCGGGACTGTGATGGCGGCACGGCGGTTTGACACAATGTCTGCTGTAAGGAGCACGATGCCCCGGACTGGTGTCGGGTGATGGCTCAAGTATATGTGTCTACGCTGCTGCCTGGCGTCTATACACAGGCATAACACCTTCATTGTTCACGTTCCATTTCCTGTCCGTCAAGTGTTTGTATTGTATATGTCTTTTGTAAACCCACTCTGTGGGTAACCAATTCTTTATGTATGTTCACTTTACGTGAATAAAGACGGCTTAAATAGACAAATGCCTCGACATTAGGCGAAATACATCGGCAAACTCGAGAAGCTCCCGGCAGGAGTACTGTGAAAGTCGTGAGGTTGACAGATAATGGCGTATCGCTTCAGGGGAACTGGATTGAGGAAGGTTGAAATTATTACTGTGATAAAACGGTGTGCAACTGACAGGAATAACTATGACCCTCTTAAGGTAGCCAAATGCCTCGTCAACAGGCGAAATACATCGGCAAACTCGAGAAGCTCCCAGCAGGAGTACTGTGAAAGTATTTATGTCGACAGATAATGGCGCATCGCTTCAGGTGATCCGGCTAAAGGAAGCTTCAAAATGTGACTGTGATAAAACGGGGAACATCTGACACGACTATCTATGACTCTCTTAAGGTAGACAAATGCCTCGTCATTAGGCGAAATACATCGGCAAACTCGAGAAGCTCCCGGCAGGAGTACTGTGAAAGTCTTTATGTCGACAGATATTGGCGTATCGCTTCACGAGAACTGGCTGAAGGAAGCTTGAAAATGTGACTGTGGTAAAACGGGGAGCAACTGACAGAACTAACTATGACTCTCTTAAGGTAGCCAAATGCCTCGTCAACAGCGAAATACATCGGCAAACTCGAGAAGCTCCCAGCAGGAGTACTGTGAAAGTCTTTATGTCGACAGACATTGGCGTACCGCTTCAGGTGAACAGGCCAGAGAAAGCTTGTAGATGTGACTGTTATAAAACGTGTAGCAACTGCAATGAGTAGCTATGACTCTCTCTAGGTAGCTAAATGCCTCGTCAACAGGCGAAATACATCGGCAAACTCGAGAAGCTCCCAGCAGGTGTACTGTGAAAGTATTTATGTCGACAGATAATGGCGCATTGCTGCAGGTGGTCCGGCTAAAGAAAGCTTCAAAATGTGACTGTGGTAAAACGGGGAGCATCTGACAGGACTAACTATGACTCTCCTAAGGTAGACAAATGCCTCGTCAACAGGCGTAATACATCGGCAAACTCGAGAAGCTCCCAGCAGGAGTACTGTGAATGTCTTTATGTTGACAGATAATGGCGTATCGCTACAGGAGAACTGGTTAGAGGAAGCTTGAAAATGTGACTGTGGTAAAACGGGGAGCAACTGACAGGAGTAACTATGACTCTCTTAAGGTTGCCAAATGCCCCGTCAACGGGCGAGAAACATCGGCAGACTCGAGAAGCTCCCAGCAGGAGTACTGTGAAAGTCTTTATGTCGACAGATAATGGCGCATCGCTTCAGGTGCTCCGGCTAAAGGCAGCTTCAAAATGTGACTGTGGTAAAACGGGGAACATCTGACAGGACTGTGTATGACTCTCTTAAGGTAGACAAATGCCTCGTCATTAGGCGAAATACATCGGCAAACTCGAGAGCTCCCGGCAGGAGTACTGTGAAAGTATTGAGGTTGACAGATAATGGCGTATCGCTTCAGGTGAACTGGATTGAGGAAGCTTTAAAATGTTACTGTGATAAAACGGGGAGCAACTGACAGGAGCCACTATGACTCTCTTAAGGTAGCCAAATGCCTCGTCAACAGAAGAAATACATCGGCAAACTCGAGAAGCTCCCAGCAGGAGTAATGTGAAAGTCTTTATGTCGACAGATATTGACGTACCGCTTCAGGTGAGCAGGCCAGAGAAAGCTTGTAGATGTGACTGTTATAAAACGTGGAGCACCTGCAATCAGTAGCTATAACTCTCTTTAGGTAGCCAAAAGCCTCGTCAACAGGCGAAATACATCGGCAAACTCGAGAAGCTCCCAGCAGGAGTACTGTGAAATTCTTTATGTCGACAGATATTGGCGTATCGCTTCACGAGAACTGGCTAAAGGAAGCTTCAAAATGTGACTGTGGTAAAACGGGGAGCAACTGACAGAACTAACTATGACTCTCTTAAGGTAGACAAATGCTTCGTCAACAGGCGAAATACATCGGCGAACTCAAGAAGCTCCCAACAGGAGTACTGTGAGAGGCTTTAGGTTGACTGATAATGGTGTATCGCTTCAGGTGAATTGGTTAGAGGAAGCCTGAAAATGTGACAGTGGTAAAACGGGGAGCAACTGACAGGAGTAACTATGACTCTCTTCAGGTAGCAAAATGCCCCGTCAACAGGCGAAAAACTTCGGCAGACTCGAGAAGCTCCCAGCAGGAGTACTGTGAAAGTCTTTATGTCGACAAATAATGGCGCATCGCTTCAGGTGATCCGGCTGAAGGAAGCTTCAAAATGTGACTGTGGTAAAACGGGGAACATCTGACACGACTATCTATGACTATCTTAAGGTAGACAAATGCCTCGTCAACAGGTGAAATACATTGGCAAACTCGAGAAGCTCCCAGCAGGAGTACTGTGAAAGGCTTTATGTCGACAGATATTGGCGTACCGCTTCAGGTGAACAGGCCAGAGAAAGCTTGTAGATGTGACTGTTTTAAAACGTGGAGCAACTGCAATGAGTAGGTATGACTCTCTTTAGGTAGCCAAATGCCTCGTCAACAGGCGAAATACATCAGCAAACTCGAGAAGCTCCCAGCAGAAGTACTGTGAAAGTATTTATGTCGACAGATAATGGCGCATCGCTTCAGGTGATCCGGCTAAAGGAAGCTTCAAAATGTGACTGTGGTAAAACGGGGAACATCTGACACGACTATCTATGACTCTCTTAAGGTAGACAAATGCCTCGTCATTAGGCGAAATACGTCGGCAAACTCGAGAAGCTCCCGGCAGGAGTACTGTGAATGTCTTGAGGTTGACAGATAATGGCGCATCGCTTCAGGTGATCCGGCTAAAGGAAGCTTCAAAATGTTACTGTGATAAAACGGCGAGCAACTGACAGGAGTAACTATGACTCTCCTAAGGTAGACAAATGCCTCGTCAACAGGCGTAATACATCGGCAAACTCGAGAAGCTCCCAGCAGGAGTACTGTGAAAGTCTTTATGTCGACAGATAATGGCGTATCGCTTCAGGAGAACTGGTTAGAGGGAGCTTGACAATGTGACTGTGGTAAAACGTGGAGCAACTGACAGGAGTAACAATGACTCTCTTTAGGTAGTCAAATGCCTCGTCAACAGGCGAAATACATCGGGAAACTCGAGAAGCTACCAGCAGGAATACTGTGAAAGTCTTTAGGTTGACAGATAATGGCGTATCGCTTCAGGTGAACTGGTTAGAGGAAGCTTGAAAATGTGACTGTGGTAAAACGGGGAGCAACTGACAGGAGTAACTATGACTCTCTTCAGGTAGCAAAATGCCCCGTCAACAGGCGAGAAACTTTGGCAGACTCGAGAAGTTCCCAGCAGGAGTACTGTGAAAGTCTTTATGTCGACAGATAATGGCGCATCGCTTCAGGTGATCCGGCTAAAGGAAGCTTCAAAATGTGACTGTGGTAAAACGGGGAACATCTGACACGACTATCTATAACTCTCTTAAGGTAGACAAATGCCTCGTCATTAGGCGAAATACATCGGCAAACTCGAGAAGCTCCCGGCAGGAGTACTGTGAAAGTCTTTATGTCGACAGATATTGGCGTATCGCTTCACGAGAACTGGCTGAAGGAAGCTTGAAAATGTGACTGTGGTAAAACGGGGAGCAACTGACAGAACTAACTATGACTCTCTTAAGGTAGCCAAATGCCTCGTCAACAGCGAAATACATCGGCAAACTCGAGAAGCTCCCAGCAGGAGTACTGTGAAAGTCTTTATGTCGACAGACATTGGCGTACCGCTTCAGGTGAACAGGCCAGAGAAAGCTTGTAGATGTGACTGTTATAAAACGTGTAGCAACTGCAATGAGTAGCTATGACTCTCTTTAGGTAGCTAAATGCCTCGTCAACAGGCGAAATACATCGGCAAACTCGAGAAGCTCCCAGCAGGAGTACTGTGAAAGTATTTATGTCGACAGATAATGGCGCATTGCTGCAGGTGGTCCGGCTAAAGAAAGCTTCAAAATGTGACTGTGGTAAAACGGGGAGCAACTGACAGGACTAACTATGACTCTCCTAAGGTAGACAAATGCCTCGTCAACAGGCGTAATACATCGGCAAACTCGAGAAGCTCCCAGCAGGAGTACTGTGAAAGTCTTTATGTTGACAGATAATGGCGTATCGCTTCAGGAGAACTGGTTAGAGGAAGCTTGAAAATGTGACTGTGGTAAAACGGGGAGCAACTGACAGGAGTAACTATGACTCTCTTAAGGTTGCCAAATGCCCCGTCAACGGGCGAGAAACATCGGCAGACTCGAGAAGCTCCCAGCAGGAGTACTGTGAAAGTCTTTATGTCGACAGATAATGGCGCATCGCTTCAGGTGCTCCGGCTAAAGGGAGCTTCAAAATGTGACTGTGGTAAAACGGGGAACATCTGACAGGACTATGTATGACTCTCTTAAGGTAGACAAATGCCTCGTCATTAGGCGAAATACATCGGCAAACTCGAGAGCTCCCGGCAGGAGTACTGTGAAAGTATTGAGGTTGACAGATAATGGCGTATCGCTTCAGGTGAACAGGCCAGAGAAAGCTTGTAGATGTGACTGTTATAAAACGTGGAGCAACTGCAATGAGTAGGTATGACTCTCATTAGGTAGCCAAATGCCTCGTCAACAGGCGAAATACATCGGCAAACTCGAGAAGCTCCCGGCAGGAGTACTGTGAAAGATTTTATGGCGACAGATAAAGGCTTATCGCTTCAGGTGATCTGGCTAAAGGAAGCTTGAAAATGTGACTGTGGTAAAACGGGAAGCAACTGACAGGACTAACTAAGACTCTTTTAAGGTAGGCAAATGCCTCGTCAACAGGCGTAATACATCGGCAAACTCGAGAAGCTCACAGCAGGATCACTGTGAAAGTCTTTAGGGTGACAGATAATGGCGCATCGCTTCAGGTGAACTGTATTGAGGAAGCTAGAAAATGTTACTGTGATAAAACGGGGAGCAACTGACAGGAGTAACTATGACTCTCTTAAGGAAGCCAAATGCCTCGTCAACAGGCGAAATACATCGCCAAACCCGAGAAGCTCCCAACAGGAGTACTGTGAAAGTCTTTATGTCGACAGATATTGGCGTATCGCTTCACGAGAACTGGCTGAAGGAAGCTTGAAAATGTGACTGTGGTAAAACGGGGAGCAACTGACACAACTAACTATGACTCTCTTAAGGTAGCCAAATGCCTCGTCAACAGGCGAAACACATCGGCAAACTCGAGAAGTTCCCAGCAGGAGTACTATAAAAGTCTTTATGTCGACAGACATTGGCGTACCGCTTCAGGTGAACAGGCCAGAGAAAGCTTGTAGATGCGACTGTTATAAAACGTGTAGCAACTGCAACGAGTAGCTATGACTCTCTTTAGGTAGCTAAATGCCTCGTCAACAGGCGAAATACATCGGCAAACTCGAGAAGCTCCCAGCAGGAGTACTGTGAAAGTATTTATGTCGACAGATAATGGCGCATCGCTTCAGGTGATCCGGCCAAAGGAAGCTTCAAAATGTGACTGTGATAAAACGGGGAACATCTGACACGACTATCTATGACTCTCTTAAGGTAGACAAATGCCTCGTCAATAGGCGAAATACATCGGCAAACTCGAGAAGCTCCCGGCAGGAGTACTGTGAAAGTCTTTATGTCGACAGATAATGGCGCATCGCTTCAGGTGATCCGGCTAAAGGAAGCTTCAAAATTTGACTGTGGTAAAACGGGGAGCATCTGACAGGAATAACTAAAACTCTATTGAGGTAGACAAATGCCTCTTCAACAGGCGTAATACATCGGCAAACTCGAGAAGCTCACAGCAGGAGTACTGTGAAAGTCTTTAGGTTGACAGATAATGGCGTATAGCTTCAGGTGAACTGGTTAGAGGAAGCTTGAAAATGTGACTCTGGTAAAACGGGGAGCAACTGACAGGAGTAACTATGACTCTCTTCAGGTAGCCAAATGCCCCGACAACAGGCGAAAAGCTTCGGCAGACTCGAGAGGTTCCCAGCAGGAGTAATGTGAAAGTCTTTATGTCGACAGATATTGACGTACCGCTACAGGTGAGCAGGCCAGAGAAAGCTTGTAGATGTGACTGTTATAAAACGTGGAGCACCTGCAATGAGTAGCTACGACTCTCTTTAGGTAGCCAAAAGCCTCGGCAACAGGCGAAATACATCTGCAAACTCGAGAAGCTCCCGGCAGGAGTACTGTGAAAGTCTTTATGTCGACAGATATTGGCGTATCGCTTCACGAGAACTGGCTAAAGGAAGCTTCAAAATGTGACTGTGGTAAAACGGGGAGCAACTGACAGAACTAACTATGACTCTCTTAAGGTAGACAAATGCTTCGTCAACAGGCGAAATACATCGGCGAACTCAAGAAGCTCCCAACAGGAGTACTGTGAGAGGCTTTAGGTTGACTGATAATGGTGTATCGCTTCAGGTGAACTGGTTAGAGGAAGCCTGAAAATGTGACAGTGGTAAAATGGGGAGCAACTGACAGGAGTAACTATGACTCTCTTCAGGTAGGAAAATGCCCCGTCAACAGGCGAAAAACTTCGGCAGACTTGAGAAGCTCCCAGCAGGAGTACTGTGAAAGTCTTTATGTCGACAAATAATGGCGCATCGCTTCAGGTGATCCGGCTAAAGGAAGCTTCAAAATGTGACTGTGGTACAACGGGGAACATCTGACACGACTATCTATGACTATCTTAAGGTAGACAAATGCCTCGTCAACAGGCGAAATACATTGGCAAACTCGAGAAGCTCCCAGCAGGAGTACTGTGAAAGTCTTTATGTCGACAGATATTGGCGTACCGCTTCAGGTGAACAGGCCAGAGAAAGCTTGTAGATGTGACTGTTTTAAAACGTGGAGCAACTGCAATGAGTAGGTATGACTCTCTTTAGGTAGCCAAATGCCTCGTCAACAGGCGAAATACATCGGCAAACTCGAGAAGCTCCCAGCAGGAGTACTATGAAAGTCTTTATGTCGACAGATATTGGCGTACCGCTTCAGGTGAACAGGCCAGAGAAAGCTTGTAGATGTGACTGTTTTAAAACGTGGAGCAACTGCAATGAGTAGGTATGACTCTCTTTAGGTAGCCAAATGCCTCGTCAACAGGTGAAATACATCGGCAAACTCGAGAAGCTCCCAGCAGGAGTACTGTGAAAGTATTTATGTCGACAGATAATGGCGCATCGCTTCAGGTGATCCGGCTAAAGGAAGCTTCAAAATGTGACTGTGGTAAATCGGGGAACATCTGACACGACTATCTATGACTCTCATAAGGTAGACAAATGCCTCGTCATTAGGCGAAATACGTCGGCAAACTCGAGAAGCTCCCGGCAGGAGTACTGTGAAAGTCTTGAGGTTGACAGATAATGGCGTATCGCTTGAGGTGAACTGTATTGAGGAAAATTGAAAATGTTACTGTGATAAAACGGGGAGCAACTGACAGGAGTAACTATGACTCTCTTAAGGAAACCAAATGCCTCGTCAACAGGCGAAATACATCGGCAAACTCGAGAAGCTCCCAGCAAGGGTACTGTGAAAGTCTTTATGTCGACAGATAATTGCGTACCGCTTCAGGTGAACAGGCCAGAGAAAGCTTGTAGATGTGACTGTTATAAAACGTGGAGCAACTGCAATGAGTAGGTATGACTCTCTTTAGGTAGCCAAATGCCTCGTCAACAGGCGAAATACGTCGGCAAACTCGAGAAGCTCCCGGCAGGAGTACTGTGAAAGATTTTATGGCGACAGATAATGGCTTATCGCTTCAGGTGATGTGGCTAAAGGAAGCTTGAAAATGTGACTGTGGTAAAACGGGAAGCAACTGACAGGGCTAACTAAGACTCTTTTAAGGTAGGCAAATGCCTCGTCAACAGGAGTAATACATCGGCAAACTCGAGAAGCTCACAGCAGGATCACTGTGATAGTCTTTAGGGTGACAGATAATGGCGTATCGCCTCAGGTGAACTGTATTCAGGAAGCTAGAAAATGTTACTGTGATAAAACGGGGAGCAACTGACAGGAATAACTATGACTCTCTTAAGGAAGCCAAATGCCCCGTCAACAGGCGAAGTACATCGGCAAACTCGAGAAGCTCCCAGCAGGAGTACTGTGAAAATCTTTATGTCGACAGATATTGGCGTACCGCTTCAGGTGAACAGGCCAGAGAAAGCTTGTAGATGTGACTGTTATAAAGCGTGGAGCAACTGCAATGAGTAGCTATGACTCTCTTTAGGTAGCCAAATGCCTCGTCAACAGGCGAAATACGTCGGCAAACTCTAGAAACTGCCGGCAGGAGTACTGTGAAATTCTTTATGTCGACAGATATTGGCGTATCGCTTCACGAGAACTGGCTAAAGGATGCTTCAAAATGTGACTGTGGTAAAACTGGGAGCAACTGACAGAACTAACTATGGTTCTCTTAAGGTAGACAAATGCTTCGTCAACAGGCGAAATACATCGGCGAACTCAAGAAGCTCCCAACAGGAGTACTGTGAGAGGCTTTAGGTTGACTGATAATGGTGTATCGCTTCAGGTGAACTGGTTAGAGGAAGCCTGAAAATGTGACAGTGGTAAAACGGGGAGCAACTGACAGGAGTAACTATGACTCTCTTCAGGTAGCAAAATGCCCTGTCAACAGGCGAAAAACTTCGGCAGACTCGAGAAGCTCCCAGCAGGAGTACTGTGAAAGTCTTTATGTCGACAAATAATGGCGCATCGCTTCAGGTGATCCGGCTAAAGGAAGCTTCAAAATGTGACAGTGGTAAAACGGGGAACATCTGACACGACTATCTATGACTATCTTAAGGTAGACAAATGCCTCGTCAACAGGCGAAATACATTGGCAAACTCGAGAAGCTCAGAGCAGGAGTACTGTGAAAGTCTTTATGTCGACAGATATTGGCGTACCGCTTCAGGTGAACAGGCCAGAGAAAGCTTGTAGATGTGACTGTTTTAAAACGTGGAGCAACTGCAATGAGTAGGTATGACTCTCTTTAGGTAGCCAAATGCCTCGTCAACAGGCGAAATACATCGGCAAACTCGAGAAGCTCCCAGCAGAAGTACTATGAAAGTCTTTATGTCGACAGATATTGGCGTACCGCTTCAGGTGAACAGGCCAGAGAAAGCTTGTAGATGTGACAGTTTTAAAACGTGGAGCAACTGCAATGAGTAGGTATGACTCTCTTTAGGTAGCCACATGCCTCGTCAACAGGCGAAATACATCGGCAAACTCGAGAAGCTCCCAGCAGGAGTACTGTGAAAGTATTTATGTCGACAGATAATGGCGCATCGCTTCAGGTGATCCGGCTAAAGGATGCTTCAAAATGTGACTGTGGTAAAACGGGGAACATCTGACACGACTATCTATGACTCTCTTAAGGTACACAAATGCCTCGTCATTAGGCGTAATACGTCGGCAAACTCGAGAAGCTCCCGGCAGGAGTACTGTGAAAGTCTTGAGGTTGACAGATAATGGCGTATCGTGTCAGGTGAACTGTATTGAGGAAAATTGAAAATGTTACTGTGATAAAACGGGGAGCAACTGACAGGAGTAACTATGACTCTCTTAAGGAAGCCAAATGCCTCGTCAACAGGCGAAATACATCGGCAAACTCGAGAAGCTCCCAGCAGGAGTACTGTGAAAGTCTTTATGTCGACAGATATTGGCGTGCCGCTTCAGGTGAACAGGCCAGAGAAAGCTTGTAGATGTGACTGTTATAAAACGTGGAGCAACTGCAATGAGTAGCTATGACTCTCTTTAGGTAGCCAAATGCCTCGTCAACAGGCGAAATACGTCGGCAAACTCTAGAAACTGTCGGCAGGAGTACTGTGAAAGTCTTTATGTCGACAGATATTGGCGTATCGCTTCACGAGAACTGGCTAAAGGAAGCTTGAAAATGTGACTGTGGTTAAATGGTGAGCAACTGACAGAGCTAACTATGACTCTCTTAAGGTAGACAAATGCCTCGTCAACAGGCGAAATACATCGGCAAACTCGAGAAGCTCCCAGAAGGAGTACTGTGAAAGTCTTTAGGTTGACAGATAATGGCGTATCGCTTCAGGTGATCCGGCTAAAGGAAGCTTTAAAATGTGACTGTGGTAAAACGGGGACTATCTGACAGGACTAACTATGACTCTCTTAAGGTAGACAAATGCCTCGTCATTAGGCGAAATACATCGGCAAACACGAGAAGCTCCCAGCAGGAGTACTGTGAAAGTCTTTAGGTTGACAGATAATGGCTTATCGCTTCAGGTGAACTGGATAGAGGAAGCGTGAAAACGTGACTGTGGTAAAACGGGGAGCAACTGACAGGTGTAACTATGACTCTCTTCAGGTAGCCAAATGCCTCGTCAACAAGCGAAATACATCGGCAAACTCGAGAAGCTCCCGGCAGGAGTACTGTGAAAGTCTTTATGTCGACAGATAATGGCGCATCGCTTCAGGTGCTCCGGCTATATGAAGCTTCAAAATGTGACAGTGGTATAACGGGGAACATCTGACAGGACTATCTATGACTCTCTTAAGGTAGACAAATGCCTCGTCATTAGGAGAAATACGTCGGCCAACTCGAGAAGCTCCCAGCAGGAGTACTGTGAAAGTCTTTATGTCGACAGATATTGGCGTGCCGCTTCAGGTGAACAGGCCAGAGAAAGCTTGTAGATGTGACTGTTATAAAACGTGGAGCAACTGCAATGAGTAGCTATGACTCTCTTTAGGTAGCCAAATGCCTCGTCAACAGGCGAAATACGTCGGCAAACTCTAGAAACTGCCGGCAGGAGTACTGTGAAAGTCTTTATGTCGACAGATATTGGCGTATCGCTTCACGAGAACTGGCTAAAGGAAGCTTGAAAATGTGACTGTGGTTAAATGGTGAGCAACTGACAGAGCTAACTATGACTCTCTTAAGGTAGACAAATGCCTCGTCAACAGGCGAAATACATCGGCAAACTCGAGAAGCTCCCAGAAGGAGTACTGTGAAAGTCTTTAGGTTGACAGATAATGGCGTATCGCTTCAGGTGATCCGGCTAAAGGAAGCTTTAAAATGTGACTGTGGTAAAACGGGGACTATCTGACAGGACTAACTATGACTCTCTTAAGGTAGACAAATGCCTCGTCATTAGGCGAAATACATCGGCAAACACGAGAAGCTCCCAGCAGGAGTACTGTGAAAGTCTTTAGGTTGACAGATAAGGGCTTATCGCTTCAGGTGAACTGGATAGAGGAAGCTTGAAAATGTGACTGTGGTAAAACGGGGAGCAACTGACAGGAGTAACTATGACTCTCTTCAGGTAGCCAAATGCCTCGTCAACAAGCGAAATACATCGGCAAACTCGAGAAGCTCCCGGCAGGAGTACTGTGAAAGTCTTTATGTCGACAGATAATGGCGCATCGCTTCAGGTGCTCCGGCTATATGAAGCTTCAAAATGTGCCTGTGGTAAAACGGGGAACATCTGACAGGACTATCTATGACTCTCTTAAGGTAGGCAAATGCCTCGTCATTAGGCGAAATACATCGGCCAACTCGAGAAGCTCCCGGCAGGAGTACTGTGAAAGTCGTGAGGTTGACAGATAATGGCGTATCGCTTCAGGTGAACTGGATTGAAGAAGGTTGAAATTGTTACTGTGATAAAACGGTGTGCAACTGACAGGAGTAACTATGACATTCTTAAGGTAGCCAAATGCCTCGTCAACAGGCGAAATACATCGGCAAACTCGAGAAGCTCCCGGCAGGAGTACTGTGAAAGTCTTTATGTCGACAGACATTGGCGTACCGCTTCAGGTGAACAGGCCAGAGAAAGCTTGTAGATGTGACTGTTAAAAAACGTGTAGCAACTGCAATGAGTAGCTATGACTCTCTTTAGGTAGCTAAATGCCTCGTCAACAGGCGAAATACATCGACAAACTCGAGAAGCTCCCAGCAGGAGTACTGTGGAAGTATTTATGTCGACAGATAATGGCGCATTGCTTCAGGTGGCCCGGCTAAAGGAAGCTTCAAAATGTGACTGTGGTAAAACGGGGTGCATCTGACAGGACTAACTATGACTCTCCTAAGGTAGACAAATGCCTCGTCAACAGGCGTAATACATCGGCAAATTCGAGAAGCTCCCAGCAGGAGTACTGTGAAAGTCATTAGGTTGACAGATAATGGCGTATCGCTTCAGGAGAACTGGTTAGAGGAAGCTTGAAAATGTGACTGTGGTAAAACGGGGAGCAACTGACAGGAGTAACTATGACTCTCTTATGGTTGCCAAATGCCCCGTCAACGGGCGAGAAACATCGGCAGACTCGAGAAGCTCCCAGCAGGAGTACTGTGAAAGTCTTTATGTCGACAGATAATGGCGCATCGCTTCAGGTGATCCGGCTAAAGGAAGCTTCAAAATTTGACTGTGGTAAAACGGGGAGCATCTGACAGGAATAACTAAGACTCTCTTAAGGTAGAGAAATGCCTCGTCAACAGGCGTAATACATCGGCAAACTCGAGAAGCTCACAGCAGGAGTACTGTGAAAGTCTTTAGGTTGACAGATAATGGCGTATAGCTTCAGGTGAACTGGTTAGAAGAAGCTTGAAAATGTGACTCTGGTAAAACGGGGAGCAACTGACAGGAGTAACTATGACTCTCTTCAGGTAGCCAAATTCCCCGACAACAGGCGAAAAACTTCGGCAGACTCGAGTAGCTCCCAACAGGAGTACTGTGAAAGTCTTTAAGTCGACAGATAATGGCGCATCGCTTCTGGTGCTCAGCTAAAGGGAGCTTTAAAATGTGACTGTGGTAAAACGGGAAACATCTGACCGGACTATCTATGACTCTCTTAAGGTAGACAATTGCTTCGTCATTAGGGGAAATACATCGGCAAACTCGAGAAGCTCCCGGCAGGAGTACTGTGAAAGTATTGAGGTCGACAGATAATGCCGTATCGCTTCAGGTGAACTGGATTGAGGAAGCTCTAAAATGTCACTGTGATAAAACGGGGAGCAACTGACAGGAGTCACTATGACTCTCTTAAGGTAGCCAAATGCCTCGTCAACAGAAGAAATACATCGGCAAACTCGTGAAGCTCCCAGCAGGAATACTGTGAAAGTCTTTAGGTTGACAGATAATGGCGTAACGCTTCACGTGAACAGGCCAGAGAAAGCTTGCAGATGTGACTGTTATAAAACGTGGAGCAACTACAATGAGTAGCTATGACTCTCTTTAGGTAGCCAAAAGCCTCGTCAACAGGCGAAATACATCGGCAAACTCGAGAAGCTCCCGGCAGGAGTACTCTGAAAGTCTTTATGTCGACAGATATTGGCGTATCGCTTCACGAGAACTGGCTAAAGGAAGCTTGAAAATGTGACTGTGGTAAAACGGGGAGCAACTGACAGAACTAACTATGACTCTCTTAAGGTAGACAAATGCTTCGGCAACAGGCGAAATACATCGGCAAACTCAAGAAGCTCCCAACAGGAGAACTGTGAGAGTCTTTAGGTTGACTGATAATGGCGTATCGCTTCAGGTGAAGTGGTTGGAGGAAGCTTGAAAATGTGACTGTGGTACAACGGGGAGCAACTGACAGGAGTAACTATGACTCCATTAAGGTAGCCAAATGCGCCGTCAACAGGCGAAAAACATCGGCAGACTCGAGAAGATCCCAGCAGGACTACTGTGAAAGTCTTTATGTCGACAGATAATGGCGCATCGCTTCAGGTGATCCGGCTGAAGGAAGCTTCAAAATGTGACTGTGGTAAAACGGGGACACTCTGACAGGACTAACTATGACTCTCTTAAGGTAGACAAATGCCTCGTCATTAGGCGAAAAACATCGGCAAACACGAGAAGCTCCCAGCAGGAGTACTGTGAAAGTCTTTATGCCGACAGATAATGGCGCATCGCTTCAGGTGATCCGGCTAAAGGAGCTTCAAAATGAGACTGTGGTAAAACGGGGAGCATCTGACAGGACTAACTATGACTCTCTTAAGGTATACAAATGCCTCGTCATTAGGCGAAATACATCGGAAAACTCGAGAAGCTCCCGGCAGGAGTACTGTGGAAGTCTTTAGGTTGACAGATAATGGCGTATCGCTTCAGGTGAACTGGATAGAGGAAGCTTGACAATGTGACTGTGGTAAAACGGGGAGCAACTGACAGGAGTAACAATGACTCTCTTTAGGTAGTCAAATGCCTCGTCAACAGGCGAAATACATCGGGAAACTCGAGAAGCTCCCAGCAGGAGTACTGTGAAAGTCTTTATGCCGACAGACATTGGCGTACCGCTTCAGGTGAACAGGCCAGAGAAAGCTTGTAGATGTGACTGTTATAAAAGGTGTAGCAACTGCGATGAGTAGCTATGACTCTCTTTAGGTAGCTAAATGCCTCGTCAACAGGCGAAATACATCGGCAAACTCGAGAAGCTCCCAGCAGAAGTACTGTGAAAGTATTTATGTCGACAGATAATGGCGCATCGCTTCAGGTGATCCGGCTAAAGGAAGCTTCAAAATGTGACTGTGATAAAACGGGGAACATCTGACACGACTATCTATGACTCTCTTAAGGTAGACAAATGCCTCGTCATTAGGCGAAATACATCGGCAAACTCGAGAAGCTCCCGGCAGGAGTACTGTGAAAGTCTTTATGTCGACAGATATTGGCGTATCGCTTCACGAGAACTGGCTGAAGGAAGCTTGAAAATGTGACTGTGGTAAAACGGGGAGCAACTGACAGAACTAACTATGACTCTCTTAAGGTAGCCAAATGCCTCGTCAACAGGCGAAATACATCGGCAAACTCGAGAAGCTCCCAGCAGGAGTACTGTGAAAGTATTTATGTCGACAGATAATGGCGCATTGCTTCAGGTAGTCCGGCTAAAGGAGCTTCAAAATGTGACTGTGGTAAAACGGGGAGCATCTGACAGGACTAACTATGACTCTCCTAAGGTAGACAAATGCCTCGTCAACAGGCGTAATACATCGGCAAACTCGAGAAGCTCCCAGCAGGAGTACTGTGAAAGTCTTTATGTCGACAGATAATGGCGCATCGCTTCAGGTGATCCGGCTAAAGGAAGCTTCAAAATGTGACTGTGGTAAAACGGGGAACATCTGACAGGACTATCTATGACTCTCTCACATGATGCGTCATATACGGATCCTCTCAATCCACTCCTCAGCATCCTTGCGATGTCGAGTGGATGATGGTTCGCTTAGCCTCTCGGTGGGAAATCCTAGCTCTGGCCTTTTCGTGGCAGGGGTCGTGAGAGGTTCCTACGAAGGTTACTTGAGTACTTGAGTATAGCTCTTCCAAAGTTCCTCGACCGACAGAGCGGGGTGAACCCTTTTTGGGCTTGGGGGTTGCCGCCCCCCCTGCCCTTGTTTCAGCTGGCCCCAACGACAGAAAGATAGCAGGTAGCGGTACTCCCACAGGAGACGCCGCGCCAGTTGTTGGGTCAGCATCCAACGCCGCCAGTTCGGGTCGAGCCGCAGTGTCTGCCATCGCATGTCCCGAGTGCCACCGGACCTTCTCCACCAAGACAGGTCTTGGTGTACATCGTCGCCGTGCCCATCCTGCCGCAGCCAATGCAGAGGTGACCACCGAGAGGGTGAAGGCCAGGTGGTCAAGTGAAGAGCTGCTACGCCTGGCCCACTCTGAGGCAGCACTCACGCTCAAAGGCACCCGGTTCCTAAATCAAGAACTGGCTAAGGCGTTCCCAAACCGTTCGGTTGAGTTCATTAAAGGACAGCGCCGTGGAACAGCCTATAGGAACCAGGTCGCCGAGTTTGTTGCTGCCCTCTCTGCTCTTGGGGAGGGGCCACCTCCATCTGTTGCTGCTGTGGAGCCTGCAAGTTCCTGTGCAGCACCCCCCTCCGTGTCTTCAGCTGTTGATGCAGTCGACCAGGTTGTCTGGTCGGCTCTGGCAGCCCTCCCGTCGTCTGGGCCTAAGTTCAGTGCAGTGGATGACATCCTGGCGCTTGGGGCAACTACATCGGCCTCAGTCATCATGGGCATGCTATCGGCCGCCCTTGATGCCACTGGCAGCAGGGAGCCATCCAACAATCCTGTTGCCTCCCGCCAGATGTCAGAGCCACGAGTGACGAAGCGGGCCCTGCGGAGGAGGGAGTACGCCCTCTGTCAGCAGGCCTTCTCAAAGAGCGCTGCTCGCTGCATCAGCGGCCTTCTGGACGGAACGCTCCTTCACCCACCACCAGCGATTCCTGGGTTGGTGGAGTTTTGGAAGGACCTGTTCACCCGGCGACCATCTGGCCGGGTGGGCCGTCTGGAGGGTCGGCTGTTGCCTTCCTCCATAGAGGTTCCCTTCGAACAGCTGTGGGCCCCTATTACGATGGAGGAAGTTGCTGCAGCGCTCCCCCCTCATCGCTCTGCTGCAGGCCCAGACCGATTGACTCCGGCCCAGATTCGCCGTATACCCCGTGAGGTCCTCCTCAAAATTCTTAACCTTTTCCTTTTGACCCGTCGCCTCCCATCCCGTCTTCTCCAAGCCCGTACATCCCTGTTGCCTAAGAAGGCCGCCCCAGCATCCCCCGCTGACTTCCGTCCGATCACGGTATGCTCAGTCCTCACTAGGGTCTTCCATAAGATCCTGGCGGGGCGTCTGGTGCGGACCTGTGTGCTGGACGGGCGTCAGCGGGCCTTCCTTCCTCAGGATGGGATGCTGCACTACACATTCCTGTTGGACTTGGCGATGACTCAGGCCAGGGTGAACTGTCGCTCTCTCTATGTCGCATCCCTGGATGTGTCCAAGGCATTTGACTCTCTAGACCATGGTGCCCTGAGGCCCGCCCTGAGGGCACATGGTCTACCTGACGAGTTCATTGGATACATCCTGGGATGCTACGAGGAGGGGGTGACGATGATCTCTGGTCCTGGGAAGTCGCTGGGCCCAGTGCGGCCTTCAAGAGGTGTTAGGCAGGGTGATCCACTCTCTCCCATCCTCTTTAACCTTTCCTTGGACCTCGTGCTTGCTCGCCTCCCAGAATACATTGGTGCCAACGTGATGGGACGACGTCTCAACGCTGCCGCCTTTGCTGATGACCTCCTGCTGTTCGCTGAAACTCCAGGAGGGCTCCAGGACCTTATTGATGCAGCAACATCTGCCCTCGGAGACCTCGGTCTCCAAGTTAATCCCGGAAAGTGCTTCACTCTCGCCCTCGCTGCGTCTGGCCGCGAGAAGAAGATTAAGGTCGACGACACCGCGACCTTCAGGGCTGGCTACACCATCCTCCCAGCCCTGGCTATTGAGAGCACTTTCCGGTATCTTGGTCTGGAGTTCTCCACGAGCGGACGCAGCCTCTTTCATCCGAGGCGGGAGGTCGAGCGACAGTTGAGCGTCCTGTCCAAGGCACCACTTAAACCCCAACAGCGTCTACATGCCCTCAGAACTGTCATTCTGCCAGGAATACACCATGGCTTGGCCCTTTCGAGGACCCGCCTAGGAGCCCTGTCAGCAATGGACACCACCATCCGCGCAGCGATTAGATCTTGGCTGTGCCTGCCAGCGGACGTCCCTGTTGGCTACTTCCATGCCCCTGTTTCATCTGGGGGACTGGGAGTGCCATCAGACCGCTGGCTTGGGCCTCTCCTGCGGCGGAATCGGCTCGCAAAGATGCGGGCATTGGGTGTCCTGTCTGACGGGACAGCAGATGACGTTCTGGGGCGTGAGATTGGGAGGCTTGCGCAGCGACTACGGGGTAACAACACGGTTATACGAACTACCAACCAAATGGGCCGGATGTGGGCTGAACGGCTGCATCGGTCGGTTGACGGCGCCGCCCTTAAGAAGTCTGCCCGAACACCAGGGCAGCATAGCTGGGTCGATAACCCACGACTAGCTATTACAGGCCGCGACTTCATCTCCTGCATCCGTACTAGGATCAATGCTCTTCCAACGCGGGCACGGTTGCAGCGAGGTCGTGCTGGTGACACTAACTGCCGGGCTGGCTGCATCGCTAAAGAAACTGCAAATCACGTTGTCCAGCACTGCTTCAGGAGTCACGACGCTAGAGTGAAGCGACACAACGCCCTTGCATCCTATATCGCGCAGGGACTTTGTCGCAGGGGCTTCGACGTCCACCTGGAACCCCACCTCAGTACATCCGAGGGACTGAAGAAGCCGGACATCAAGGCAGTTCGTGGCGATGCAGCCCATATCATCGATGCCCAGGTAGTTGGGGTTAACCTTGACGTCGATGAGTGTCACAAGCAGAAGATCGCGGTCTACAATAGGGAAACCGTCCACCAGGCAATTAGCGGCCAGATCAAAGCACTCAAGAGCATCACCACCTCTTCAGCTACCATCTCATGGAGGGGGGTGTGGTCACCCACATCTGCACGGGACCTGCAGCAGCTTGGGTTCAAGAACTACCACCTCGCGATGATGTCTACACGGGTACTCCTCGGGACTGTGATGGCGGCACGGCGGTTTGACACAATGACTGCTGTAAGGAGCACGATGCCCCGGACTGGTGTCGGGTGATGGCTCAAGTATATGTGTCTACGCTGCTGCCTGGCGTCTATACACAGGCATAACACCTTCTTTGTTCACGTTCCTTTTCCTGTCCGTCAAGTGTTTGTATTGCATATGTCTTTTGTAAACCCACTCTGTGGGTAACCAATTCTTTATGTATGTTCACTTTACGTGAATAAAGACGGCTTAAATAGACAAATGCCTCGTCATTAGGCGAAATACATCGGCAAACTCGAGAAGCTCCCAGCAGAAGTACTGTGAAAGTATTTATGTCGACAGATAATGGCGCATCGCTTCAGGTGATCCGGCTAAAAGAAGCTTCAAAATGTGACTGTGATAAAACGGGGAACATCTGACACGACTATCTATGACTCTCTTAAGGTAGACAAATGCCTCGTCATTAGGCGAAATACATCGGCAAACTCGAGAAGCTCCCGGCAGGTTGGTTGGTTGGTTTTGGGGAAGGAGTCCAGACAGCGTGGTCATCGGTCTCATCGGATTAGGGAAGGATGGGGAAGGAAGTCGGCCGTGCCCTTTCAGAGGAACCATCCCGGCATTTGCCTGGAGTGATTTAGGGAAATCACGGAAAACCTAAATCAGGATGGCCGGACGCGGGATTGAACCGTCGTCCTCCCGAATGCGAGTCCAGTGTCTTACCACTGCGCCACCTCGCTCGGTCCTCCCGGCAGGAGTACTGTGAAAGTCTTTATGTCGACAGATATTGGCGAATCGCTTAACGAGAACTGGCTGAAGGAAGCTTGAAAATGTGACTGTGGTAAAACGGGGAGCAACTGACAGGAGTAACTATGACTCTCTTAAGGTAGCCAATGCCTCGTCAACAGGCGAAATACATCGGCAAACTCGAGAAGATCCCAGCAGGAGTACTGTGAAAGTCTTTATGCCGACAGACATTGGCGTACCGCTTCAGGTGAACAGGCCAGAGAAAGCTTGTAGATGTGACTGTTATAAAAGGTGTAGCAACTGCAATGAGTAGCTATGACTCTCTTTAGGTAGCTAAATGCCTCGTCAACAGGCGAAATACATCGGCAAACTCGAGAAGCTCCCAGCAGGAGTACTGTGAAAGTATTTATGTCGACAGATAATGGCGCATTGCTTCAGGTAGTCCGGCTAAAGGAAGCTTCAAAATGTGACTGTGGTAAAACGGGGAGCATCTGACAGGACTAACTATGACTCTCCAAAGGTAGACAAATGCCTCGTCAACAGGCGTAATACATCGGCAAACTCGAGAAGCTCCCAGCAGGAGTACTGTGAAAGTATTTATGTCGACAGATAATGGCGCATCGCTTCAGGTGATCCGGCTAAAGGAAGCATCAAAATGTGACTGTGGTAAAACGGGGACATCTGACACAACTATCTACGACTCTCTTAAGGTAGACAAATGCCTCGTCATTAGGCGAAATACATCGGCAAACTCGAGAAGCTCCCGGCAGGAGTACTGTGAAAGTCTTGAGGTTGACAGATAATGGCGAATCGCTTCAGGTGAACTGTATTGAGGAAAATTGAAAATGTTACTGTGATAAAACGGGGAGCAACTGACAGGAGTAACTATGACTCTCTTAAGGAAGCCAAATGCCTCGTCAACAGGCGAAATACATCGGAAAACTCGAGAAGCTCCCAGCAGGAGTACTGTGAAAGTCTTTATGTCGACAGATATTGGCGTACTGCTTCAGGTGAACAGGCCAGAGAAAGCTTGTAGATGTGACTGTTATAAAACGTGGAGCAACTGCAATGAGTAGGTATGACTCTCTTTAGGTAGCCAAATGCCTCGTCAACAGGCGAAATACGTCGGCAAACTCTAGAAACCGCCGGCAGGAGTACTGTGAAAGTCTTTATGTCGACAGATATTGGCGTATCGCTTCACGAGAACTGGCTGAAGGAAGCTTGAAAATGTGACTGTGGTAAAACGGGGAGCAACTGACAGAACTAACTATGACTATCTTAAGGTAGGCAAATGCCTCGTCAACAGGCGAAATACATCGGCAAACTCGAGAAGCTCCCAGCAGGAGTACTGTGAAAGTCTTTATGCCGACAGACATTGGCGTACCGCTTCAGGTGAACAGGCCAGAGAAAGCTTGTAGATGTGACTGTTATAAAAGGTGTAGCAACTGCAATGAGTAGCTATGACTCTCTTTAGGTAGCTAAATGCCTCGTCAACAGGCGAAATACATCGGCAAACTCGAGAAGCTCCCAGCAGGAGTACTGAGAAAGTATTTATGTCGACAGATAATGGCGCATTGCTTCAGGTAGTCCGGCTAAAGGAAGCTTCGAAATGTGACTGTGGTAAAACGGGGAGCATCTGACAGGACTAACTATGACTCTCCTAAGGTAGACAAATGCCTCGTCAACAGGCGTAATACATCGGCAAACTCGAGAAGCTCCCAGCAGGAGTACTGTGAAAGTCTTTATGTCGACAGATATTGGCGTACCGCTTCAGGTGAACAGGCCAGAGAAAGCTTGTAGATGTGACTGTTTTAAAACGTGGAGCAACTGCAATGAGTAGGTATGACTCTCTTTAGGTAGCCAAATGCCTCGTCAACAGGCGAAATACATCGGCAAACTCGAGAAGCTCCCAGCAGGAGTACTGTGAAAGTATTTATGTCGACAGATAATGGGTTATCGCTTCAGGTGATCTAGCTAAAGGAAGCTTGAAAATGTGACTGTGGTAAAACGGGAAGCAACTGACAGGACTAACTAAGACTCTTTTAAGGTAGGCAAATGCCTCGTCAACAGGCGTAATACATCGGCAAACTCGAGAAGCTCACAGCAGGATCACTGTGAAAGTCTTTAGGGTGACAGATAATGGCGTATCGCTTCAGGTGAACTGTATTGAGGAAGCTAGAAAATGTTACTGTGATAAAACGGGGAGCTACTGACAGGAGTAACTATGACTCTCTTAAGGAAGCCAAATGCCTCGTCAACAGGCGAAATACATCGGCAAACTCGAGAAGCTCCCAGCAGGAGTACTGTGAAAGTCTTTATGTCGACAGATATTGGCGTACCGCTTCAGGTGAACAGGCCAGAGAAAGCTCGTAGATGTGACTGTTATAAAACGTGGAGCAACTGCAATGAGTAGCCATGACTCTCTTTAGGTAGCCAAATGCCTCGTCAACAGGCGAAATACTTCGGCAAACTCTAGAAACCGCCAGCAGGAGTACTGTGAAAGTCTTTATGTCGACAGATATTGGCGTATCGCTTCACGAGAACTGGCTGAAGGAAGCTTGAAAATGTGACTGTGGTAAAACGGTGAGCAACTGACAGAGCTAACTATGACTCTCTTAAGGTAGACAAATGCCTCGTCAACAGGCGAAATACATCGGCAAACTCGAGAAGCTCCCAGAAGGAGTACTGTGAAAGTATTTATGTCGACAGATAATGGCGCATCGCTTCAGGTGATCCGGCTAAAGGAAGCTTCAAAATGTGACTGTGGTAAAACGGGGAAGATCTGACACGACTATCTATGACTCTCTTAAGGTAGACAAATGCCTCGTCATTAGGCGAAATACATCGGCAAACTCGAGAAGCTCCCAGCAGGAGTACTGTGAAAGTCTTTAGGTTGACAGATAATGGCGTATCGCTTCAGGAGAACTGGTTAGAGGAAGCTTGAAAATGTGACTGTGGTAAAACGGGGAGCAACTGACAGGAGTAACTATGACTCTCTTAAGGTTGCCAAATGCCCCCTCAACGGGCGAGAAACATCGGCAGACTCGAGAAGCTCCCAGCAGGAGTACTGTGAAAGTCTTTATGTCGACAGATAATGGCGCATCGCTTCAGGTGATCCGGCTAAAGGAAGCTTAAAAATTTGACTGTGGTAAAACGGGGAGCATCTGACAGGAATAACTAAGACTCTCTTAAGGTAGACAAATGCCTCGTCAACAGGCGTAATACATCGGCAAACTCGAGGAGCTCACAGCAGGAGTACTGTGAAAGTCTTTAGGTTGACAGATAATGGCGTATAGCTTCAGGTGAACTGGTTAGAGGAAGCTTGAAAATGTGACTCTGGTAAAACGGGGAGCGACTGACAGGAGTAACTATGACTCTCTTCAGGTAGCCAAATGCCTCGACAACAGGTGAAAAACTTCGGCAGACTCGAGAAGCTCCCAGCAGGAGTACTGTGAAAGTCTTTATGTCGACAGATAATGGCGCATCGCTTCTGGTGCTCCGGCTAAAGGGAGCTTCAAAATGTGACTGTGGTAAAACGGGGAACATCTGACAGGACTATCTATGACTCTCTTAAGGTAGACAAATGCCTCGTTATTAGGCGAAATACATCGGCAAACTCGAGAAGCTCCCAGCAGGAGTACTGTGAAAGTATTGAGGTTGACAGATAATGGCGTATCGCTTCAGGTGAACTGGATTGAGGAAGCTTTAAAATGTCACTGTGACAAAACGGTGAGCATCTGACAGGAGTCACTATGACTCTCTTAAGGTAGCCAAATGCCACGTCAACAGAAGAAATACATCGGAATACTCGAGAAGCTCCCAGCAGGAGTACTGTGAAAGTCTTTATGTCGACAGATATTGGCGTACCGCTTCAGGTGAGCAGGCCAGAGAAAGCTTGTAGATGTGACTGTTATAAAACGTGGAGCACCTGCAATGAGTAGCCAAAAGCCTCGTCAACAGGCGAAATACATCGGCAAACTCGAGAAGCTCCCGGCAGGAGTACTGTGAAAGTCTTTATGTCGACAGATATAGGCGTATCGCTTCACGAGAACTGGCTAAAGGAAGCTTCAAAAAGTGACTGTGGTAAAACGGGGAGCAACTGACAGAATTAACTATGACTCTCTTAAGGTAGACAAATGCTTCGTCAACAGGCGAAATACATCGGCAAACTCGAGAAGCTCCCAGCAGGAGTACTGTGAAAGTATTTATGTCGACAGATAATGGCGCATCGCTTCAGGTGATCCGGCTAAAGGAAGCTTCAAAATGTGACTGTGGTAAAACGGGGAACATCTGACACGACTATCTATGACTCTCTTAAGGTAGACAAATGCCTCGTCATTAGGCGAAATACATCGGCAAACTCGAGGAGCTCCCGGCAGGAGTACTTTGAAAGTCTTGAGGTTGACGGGTAATGGCGTATCGCTTCAGGTGAACTGTAATGAGGAAAATTGAAAATGTTACTGTCATAAAACGGGGAGCAACTGACAGGAGTAACTATGACTCTCTTAAGGAAGCCAAATCCCTCGTCAACAGGCGAAATACATCGGCAAACTCGAGAAGCTCCCAGCAGGAGTACTGTGAAAGTCTTTATGTCGACAGATATTGGCGTACCGCTTCAGGTGAACAGGCCAGAGAAAGCTTGTAGATGTGACTGTTATAAAACGTGGAGCAACTGCAATGAGGAGCTATGACTCTCTTTAGGTAGCCAAATGCCTCGTCAACAGGCGAAATACATCGGCAAACTCGAGAAGCTCCCGGCAGGAGTACTGTGAAAGACCTTATGGCGACTGATAATGGCGTATCGCTTCAGGTGATCCGGCTAAAGGAAGCTTCAAAATGTGACTGTGGTAAAACGGGGACTATCTGACAGGACTAACTATGACTCTCTTAAGGTAGACAAATGCCTCGTCAATGGGCGCAATACATCGGCAAACACGAGAAGCTCCCAGGAGGAGTACTGTGAAAGTCTTTAGGTTGACAGACAATGGCTTATCGCTTCAGGTGAACTGGATAGAGGAAGCTTGAAAATGTGACTGTGGTAAAACGGGGGGGGGGGGGGGGGGGGCAACTGACAGGAGTAACTGTGATTCTCTTAAGGTAGCCAAATGCCTCGTCAACAGGCGAAATACATCGGCAAACTCGAGAAGCTCCCGGCAGGAGTACTGTGAAAGACTTTATGGCGACAGATAATGGCTTATCGCTTCAGGTGATCCGGCTATAGGAAGCTTGAAAATGTGACTGTGGTAAAACGGGAAGCAACTGACAGGACTAACTAAGACTGTTTTAAGGTAGGCAAATGCCTCGTGAACAGGCGTAATACATCGGCAAACTCGAGAAGCTCACAGCAGGATCACTGTGAAAGTCTTTAAGGTGACAGATAATGGCGTATCGCTTCAGGTGAACTGTATTGAGGAAGCTAGAAAATGTTACTGTGATAAAACGGGGAGCAACTGACAGAAGTAACTATGACTCTCTTAAGGAAGCCAAATGCTTCGTCAACAGGCGAAATACATCGGCAAACTCGAGAAGCTCCCAGCAGGAGTACTGTGAAAGTCTTTATGTCGACAGATATTGGCGTACCGCTTCAGGGGAACAGGCCAGAGAAAGCTTGTAGATGTGACTGTTAAAAAACGTGGAGCAACTGCAATGAGTAGCTATGACTCTCTTTAGGTAGCCAAATGCCTCGTCAACAGGCGAAATACGTCGGCAAACTCTAGAAACTGCCGGCAGGAGTACTGTGAAAGTCTTTATGTCGGCAGATATTGGCGCATCGCTTCACGAGAACTGGCTAAAGGAAGCTTGAAAATGTGACTGTGGTAAAACGGTGAGCAACTGACAGAGCTAACTATGACTCTCTTAAGGTAGACAAATGCCTCGCCAACAGGCGAAATACATCGGCAAACTCGAGAAGCTCCCAGAAGGAGTACTGTGAAAGTCTTTAGGTTGACAGATAATGGTGTATCGCTTCAGGTGATCCGGCTAAAGGAAGCTTCAATATGTGACTGTGGTAAAACAGGGACTATCTGACAGGACTAACTATGACTCTCTTAAGGTAGACAAATGCCTCGTCAATGGGCGCAATACATCGGCAAACACGAGAAGCTCCCAGGAGGAGTACTGTGAAAGTCTTTAGGTTGACAGACAATGGCTTATCGCTTCAGGTGAACTGGATAGAGGAAGCTTGAAAATAGGACTGTGGTAAAACGGGGAGCAACTGACAGGAGTAACTATGACTCTCTTCAGGTAGCCAAATGCCTAGTCAACAGGCGAAATACATCAGCAAACTCGAGAAGCTCCTGGCAGGAGTACTGTGAAAGTCTTTATGTCGACAGATAATGGCGTATCGCTTCAGGTGCTCCGGCTATATGAAGCTTCAAAATGTGACTGTGGTAAAACGGGGAGCATCTGACAGGACTAACTATGACTCTTCTAAGGTAGACAAGTGCCTCGTCAACAGGCGTAATACATCGCCAAACTCGAGAAGCTCCCAGCAGGAGTACTGTGAAAGTCTTTAGGTTGACAGATAATGGCGAATCGCTTCAGGTGAACTGGTTAGAGGAAGCTTGAAAATGTGACTGTGGTAAAACCGGGAGCAACTGACAGGAGTAACTATGACTCTCTTAAGGGTGCCAAATGCCCCGTCAACGGGCAAGAATCATCGGCAGACTCGAGAAGCTCCCAGCAGGAGTACTGTGAAAGTCTTTGGGTTGACTGATAATGGCGTATCGCTTCAGGTGAACTGTAATGAGGAAAATTGAAAATGTTACTGTCATAAAACGGGGAGCAACTGACAGGAGTAACTATGACTCTCTTAAGGAAGCCAAATTCCTCGTCAACAGGCGAAATACATCGGCAAACTCGAGAAGCTCCCAGCAGGAGTACTGTGAAAGTCTTTATGTCGGCAGATATTGGCGCATCGCTTCACGAGAACTGGCTAAAGGAAGCTTGAAAATGTGACTGTGGTAAAACGGTGAGCAACTGAAAGAGCTAACTACGACTCTCTTAAGGTAGACAAATGCCTCGCCAACAGGCGAAATACATCGGCAAACTCGAGAAGCTCCCAGAAGGAGTACTGTGAAAGTCTTTATTTCGACAGATAATGGCGCATCGCATCGGGTGATCCGGCCAAAGGAACCTTCAAATTGTGACTGTGGTAAAACGGGGACTATCTGACAGGACTAACTATAACTCTCTTAAGGCAGACAAATGCCTCGTCAGTAGGCGAAATACATCGGCAAACACGAGAAGCTCCCAGCAGGAGTACTGTGAAAGTCTTTAGGTTGACAGATAATGGCGTATCGCTTCAGGTGATCCGGTTAAAGGAAGCTTCAAAATGTGACTGTGGTAAAACGTGGACTATCTGACACGACTAACTATGACTCTCTTAAGGTAGACAAATGCCTCGTCATTAGGCGAAATACATCGGCCAACACGAGAAGCTCCCAGCAGAAGTACTGTGAAAGTTTTTAGGTTGACAGATAATGGCTTATCGCTTCAGGTGAACTGGATAGAGGAAGCTTGAAAATGTGAATGTGGTTAAACGGGGAGCAACTGACAGGAGTAACTATGACTCTCTTCAGGTAGCCAAATGCCTCGTCAACAGGCGAAATACATTGGCAAACTCGAGAAGCTCCCGGCAGGAGGTCTGTGAAAGTCTTTATGTCGACAGATAATGGCGCATCGCTTCAGGTGCTCCAGCTATATGAAACTTCAAAATGTGACTGTGGTAAAACGGGGAACATCTGACAGGACTATCTATGACTCTCTGAAGGTAGACAAATGCCTCGTCATTAGGCGAAATACATGGGCACACACGAGAAGCTCCCAGCAGGAGTACTGTGAAAGTATTTATGTCGACAGGTAATGGCGCATCGCTTCAGGTGATCCGGCTAAAAGAAGCTTCAAAATGTGACTGTGGTAAAACGGGGAGCATCTGACAGGACTAACTATGACTCTCCTAAGGTAGACAAGTGCCTCGTCAACAGGCGTAATACATCGGCAAACTCGAGAAGCTCCCAGCAGGAGTAGTGTGAAAGTCTTTAGGTTGACAGATAATGGCGTATCGCTTCAGGTGAACTGGTTAGAGGAAGCTTGATAATGTGAATGTGGTAAAACGGGGAGCAACTGACAGGAGTAACTATGACTCTCTTAAGGTTGCCAAATGCCCCGTCAACGGGCGAGAATCATCGGCAGACTCGAGAAGCTCCCAGCAGGAGTACTGTGAAAGTCTTTATGTCGACAGATAATGGCGCATCGCTTCAGGTGATGCGGCTAAAGGAAGCCTCAAAATGTGACTGTGGTAAAACGGGGAGCATCTGACAGGACTAACTATAACTCTCTTAAGGTATACAAATGCCTCGTCATTAGGCGAAATACATCGGCAAACACGAGAAACTCCCAGCAGGAGTACTGTGAAAGTCTTTAGGTTGACAGATAATGGCGTATCGCTTCAGGTGATCCGGCTAAAGGAAGCTTCAAAATGTGACTGTGGTAAAACGGGGACTATCTGACAGGACTAACTATGACTCTCTTAAGGTTGACAAATGCCTCGTCATTAGGCGAAATACATCGGCTAACACGAGAAGCTCCCAGCAGGAGTACTGTGAAAGTCTTGAGGTTGACAGATAATGGCTTATCGCTTCAGGTGAGCTGGATAGAGGAAGCTTGAAAATGTGACTGTGGTTAAACGGGGAGCAACTGACAGGAGTAACTATGACTCTCTTCAGGTAGCCAAATGCCTCGTCAACAGGCGAAATACATCGGCAAACTCGAGAAGCTCCCGGCAGGAGTACTGTGAATGTTTTTATGTCGACAGATAATGGCGCATCGCTTCAGGTGCTCCGGCTATATGAAGCTTCAAAATGTGACTGTGGTAAAACGGGGAAGATCTGACACGACTATCTATGACTGTCTTAAGGTAGACAAATGCCTCGTCATTAGGCGAAATACATCGGCAAACTCGAGAAGCTACCAGCAGGAGTACTGTGAAAGTCTTGAGGTTGACAGATAATGGCGTATCGCTTCAGGTGAACAAGATTGAGGAAGGTTGAGAATGTTACTGTGATAAATCGGTGTGCAACTGACAGGAGTAGCTATGACCCTCTTAAGGTAGCCAAATGCCTCGTCAACAGGCGAAATACATCGGCAAACCCGAGAAGCTCCCAGCAGGAGTACTGTGAAAGTTTTTAGGTTGACAGATAATGGCTTATCGCTTCAGGTGAACTGGATAGAGGAAGCTTGAAAATGTGACTGTGGTTAAAACGGGGAGCAACTGACAGGAGTAACTATGACTCTCTTCAGGTAGCCAAATGCCTCGTCAACAGGCGAAATACATCGGCAAACTCGAGAAGCTCCCAGCAGGAGTACTGTGAAAGTCTTTATGTCGACAGATATTGGCGTATCGCTTCACGAGAACTGGCTAAAGGAAGCTTCAAAATGTGACTGTGGTAAAACGGGGAGCAACTGACAGAACTAACTATGACTCTCTTAAGGTAGACAAATGCTTTGTCAACAGGCGAAATACATCGGCGAACTCAAGAAACTCCCAACAGGAGTACTGTGAGAGTCTTTAGGTTGACTGATGATGGTGTATCGCTTCAGGTGAACTGGTTAGAGGAAGCTTGAAAATATGACTGTGGTTAAACGGGGAGCAACTGACAGGAGTAACTATGACTCTCTTCAAGTAGCCAAATGCCTCGTCAACAGGCGAAATACATCGGCAAACTCGAGAAGCTCCCGGCAGGAGTACTGTGAAAGTCTTTATGTCGACAGATAATGGCGCATCGCTTCAGGTGCTCCGGCTATATGAAGCTTCAAAATGTGACTGTAGTAAAACGGGGAACATCTGACAGGACTATCTATGACTCTCTTAAGGTAGACAAATGCCTCGTCATTAGGCGAAATACTTCGGCAAACTCGAGAAGCTCCCAGCAGGAGTACTGTGAAAGTCATTATGTCGACAGATATTGGCGTACCGCTTCAGGTGAACAGGCCAGAGAAAGCTTGTAGATGTGACTGTTTTAAAACGTGGAGCAACTGCAATGAGTAGCTATGACTCTCTTTAGGTAGCCAAATGCCTCGTCAACAGGCGAAATACATCGGCAAACTCGAGAAGCTCCCAGAAGGAGTACTGTGAAAGTATTTATGACGACAGATAATGGCGCATCGCTTCAGGTGATCCGGCTAAAGGAAGCTTGAAAATGTGACTGTGGTAAAACGGGGAGCAACTGACAGAACTAACTGTGACTCTCTTAAGGTAGACAAATGCCTCGTCATTAGGCGAAATACATCGGCAAACACGAGAAGCTCCCGGCAGGAGTACTGTGAAAGTCTTGAGGTTGACAGATAATGGCGTATCGCTTCAGGTGAACAAGATTGAGGAAGGTTGAAAATGTTACTGTGATAAATCGGTGTGCAACTGACAGGAGTAGCTATGACCCTCTTAAGGTAGCCAAATGCCTCGTCAACAGGCGAAATACATCGGCAAACTCGAGAAGCTCCCAGCAGGAGTACTGTGAAAGTCTTTATGTCGACAGACATTGGCGTACCGCTTCAGGTGAACAGGCCAGAGAAAGCTTGTAGATGTGACTGTTATAAAACGTGTAGCAACTGCAATGAGTAGCTATGACTCTCTTTAGGTAGCTAAATGCCTCGTCAACAGGCGAAATACATCGACAAACTCGAGAAGCTCCCAGCAGGAGTACTGTGAAAGTATTTATGTCGACAGATAATGGCGCATTGCTTCAGGTGGCCCGGCTAAAGGAAGCTTCAAAATGTGACTGTGGTAAAACGGGGAGCATCTGACAGGACTAACTATGACTCTCCTAAGGTAGACAAATGCCTCGTCAACAGGCGTAATACATCGGCAAACTCGAGAAGCTCCCAGCAGGAGTACTGTGAAAGTCTTTAGGTTGACAGATAATGGCGTATCGCTTCAGGAGAACTGGTTAGAGGAAGCTTGAAAATGTGACTGTGGTAAAACGGGGAGCAACTGACAGGAGTAACTATGACTCTCTTCAGGTAGCCAAATGCCGCGACAACAGGCGAAAAACTTCGGCAGACTCAAGAAGCTCCCAGCAGGAGTACTGTGAAAGTCTTTATGTCGACAGATAATGGCGCATCGCTTCTGGTGCTCCGGCTAAAGGGAGCTTCAAAATGTGACTGTGGTAAAACGGGGAACATCTGACAGGACTATCTATGACTCTCTTAAGGTAGACAAATGCCTCGTCATTAGGCGAAATACATCGGCAAACTCGAGAAGCTCCCGGCAGGAGTACTGTGAAAGTATTGAGGTTGACAGATAATGGCGTATCGCTTCAGGTGAACTGGATTGAGGAAGCTTTAAAATGTTACTGTGATAAAACGGGGAGCAACTGACAGGAGTCACTATGACTCTCTTAAGGTAGCCAAATGCCTCGTCAACAGAAGAAATACATCGGCAAACTCGAGAAGCTCCCAGCAGGAGTTCTGTGAAAGTCTTTATGTCGACAGATATTGGCGTACCGCTTCAGGTGAACAGGCCAGAGAAAGCTTGTAGATGTGATTGTTATAAAACGTGGAGCACCTGCAATGAGTAGCCAAAAGCCTCGTCAACAGGCGAAATACATCGGCAATATCGAGAAGCTCCCGGCAGGAGTACTGTGAAAGTCTTTATGTCGACAGATATTGACGTATCGCTTCACGAGAACTGGCTAAAGGAAGCTTCAAAATGTGACTGTGGTAAAACGGGGAGTAACTCACAGAACTAACTATGACTCTCTTAAGGTAGACAAATGCTTCGTCAACAGGCGAAATACATCGGCGAACTCAAGAAGCTCCCAACAGGAGTACTGTGAAAGTCTTTAGGTTGACTGATAATGGTGTATCGCTTCAGGTGAACTGGTTAGAGGAAGCTTGAAAATGTGACAGTGGTAAGACGGGGAGCAACTGACAGGAGTAACTATGACTCTCTTAAGGAAGCCAAATGCCTCGTCAAGAGGCGAAATACATCGGCAAACTCGAGAAGTTTCCAGCAGGAGTACTGTGAAAGTCTTTATGTCGACAGATATTGGCGTACCGCTTCAGGTGAACAGGCCAGAGAAAGCTTGTAGATGTGACTGTTATAAAACGTGGAGCAACTGCAATGAGTAGCTATGACTCGCTTTAGGTAGCCAAATGCCTCGTCAACAGGCGAAATACATCGGCAAACTCGAGAAGCTCCCGGCAGCAGTACTGTGAAAGACTTTATGGCGACAGATAATGGCTTATCGCTTCAGGTGATCTAGCTAAAGGAAGCTTGAAAATGTGACTGTGGTAAAACGGGAAGCAACTGACAGGACTAACAAAGACTCTTTTAAGGTAGGCAAATGCCTCGTCAACAGGCGTAATACATCGGCAAACTCGAGAAGCTCACAGCAGGATCACTGTGAAAGTCTTTAGGGTGATAGATAATGGCGTATCGCTTCAGGTAAACTGTATTGAGGAAGCTAGAAAATGTTACTCTGATAAAACGGGGAGAAACTGACAGGAGTATCTAGAACTCACTTAAGGAAGCCAAATGCCTCGTCAACAGGCGAAATACATCGGCAAACTCGAGAAGCTCCCGGCAGGAGTACTGTGAAAGTCTTTATGTCGACAGATATTGGCGTACCGCTTCATGAGAACTGGCCAGAGAATGCTTGTAGATGTGACTGTTATAAAACGTGGAGCAACTGCAATGAGTAGCTATGACTCTCTTTAGGTAGCCAAATGCCTCGTCAACAGGCGAAATACGTAGGCAAACTCTAGAAACTGCCGGCAGGAGTACTGTGAAAACCTTTATGTCGACAGATATTGGCGCATCGCTTCACGAGAACTGGGTAAGGAAGCTTGAAAATGTGACTGTGGTAAAACGGTGAGCAACTGACAGAGCTAACTATGACTCTCTTAAGGTAGACAAATGCCTCGTCAACAGGCGAAATACATCGGCAAACTCGAGAAGCTCCCAGAAGGAGTATTGTGAAAGTCTTTATGTCGACAGATATTAACGTACCGCTTCAGGTGAACAGGCCAGAGAAAGCTTGTACATGTGACTATTATAAAACGTGGAGCAACTGCAATGAGTACCTATGACTCTCTTTAGGTAGCCAAATGCCCCGTCAACAGGCGAAATGCATCGGCAAACTCGAGAAGCTCCCGGCAGGAGTACTGTGAAAGTCTTTATGTCGACAGATATTGGCGTATCGCTTCACGAGAACTGGCTAAAGGAAGCTTCAAAATGTGACTGTGGTAAAACGGGGAGTAACTCACAGAACTAACTATGACTCTCTTAAGGTAGACAAATGCTTCGTCAACAGGCGAAATACATCGGCGAACTCAAGAAGCTCCCAACAGGAGTACTGTGAAAGTCTTTAGGTTGACTGATAATGGTGTATCGCTTCAGGTGAACTGGTTAGAGGAAGCTTGAAAATGTGACAGTGGTAAGACGGGGAGCAACTGACAGGAGTAACTATGACTCTCTTAAGGAAGCCAAATGCCTCGTCAAGAGGCGAAATACATCGGCAAACTCGAGAAGTTTCCAGCAGGAGTACTGTGAAAGTCTTTATGTCGACAGATATTGGCGTACCGCTTCAGGTGAACAGGCCAGAGAAAGCTTGTAGATGTGACTGTTATAAAACGTGGAGCAACTGCAATGAGTAGCTATGACTCGCTTTAGGTAGCCAAATGCCTCGTCAACAGGCGAAATACATCGGCAAACTCGAGAAGCTCCCGGCAGCAGTACTGTGAAAGACTTTATGGCGACAGATAATGGCTTATCGCTTCAGGTGATCTAGCTAAAGGAAGCTTGAAAATGTGACTGTGGTAAAACGGGAAGCAACTGACAGGACTAACAAAGACTCTTTTAAGGTAGGCAAATGCCTCGTCAACAGGCGTAATACATCGGCAAACTCGAGAAGCTCACAGCAGGATCACTGTGAAAGTCTTTAGGGTGATAGATAATGGCGTATCGCTTCAGGTAAACTGTATTGAGGAAGCTAGAAAATGTTACTCTGATAAAACGGGGAGAAACTGACAGGAGTATCTAGAACTCACTTAAGGAAGCCAAATGCCTCGTCAACAGGCGAAATACATCGGCAAACTCGAGAAGCTCCCGGCAGGAGTACTGTGAAAGTCTTTATGTCGACAGATATTGGCGTACCGCTTCATGAGAACTGGCCAGAGAATGCTTGTAGATGTGACTGTTATAAAACGTGGAGCAACTGCAATGAGTAGCTATGACTCTCTTTAGGTAGCCAAATGCCTCGTCAACAGGCGAAATACGTAGGCAAACTCTAGAAACTGCCGGCAGGAGTACTGTGAAAACCTTTATGTCGACAGATATTGGCGCATCGCTTCACGAGAACTGGGTAACGAAGCTTGAAAATGTGACTGTGGTAAAACGGTGAGCAACTGACAGAGCTAACTATGACTCTCTTAAGGTAGACAAATGCCTCGTCAACAGGCGAAATACATCGGCAAACTCGAGAAGCTCCCAGAAGGAGTATTGTGAAAGTCTTTATGTCGACAGATATTAACGTACCGCTTCAGGTGAACAGGCCAGAGAAAGCTTGTACATGTGACTATTATAAAACGTGGAGCAACTGCAATGAGTACCTATGACTCTCTTTAGGTAGCCAAATGCCCCGTCAACAGGCGAAATGCATCGGCAAACTCGAGAAGCTCCCGGCAGGAGTACTGTGAAAGTCTTTATGTCGACAGATATTGGCGTATCGCTTCACGAGAACTGGCTAAAGGAAGCTTCAAAATGTGACTGTGGTAAAACGGGGAGTAACTCACAGAACTAACTATGACTCTCTTAAGGTAGACAAATGCTTCGTCAACAGGCGAAATACATCGGCGAACTCAAGAAACTCCCAACAGGAGTACTGTGAGATTCTTTAGGTTGACTGATAATGGTGTATCGCTGCAGGTGAACTGGTTAGAGGAAGCTTGAAAATGTGACAGTGGTAAAACGGGGAGCAACTGACAGGAGTAACTATGACTCTCTTCAGGTAGCAAAATGCCCCGTCAACAGGCGAAGAACTTCGGCAGACTCGAGAAGCTCCCAGCAGGAGTACTGTGAAATTCTTGAGGTTGACAGGTTATGGCGTATCGCTTCAGGTGAACTGTATTGAGGAAAATTGAAAATGTTACTGTCATAAAACGGGGAGCAACTGACAGGAGTAACTATGACTCTCTTAAGGAAGCCAAATGCCTCGTCAAGAGGCGAAATACATGGGCAAACTCGAGAAGTTTCCAGCAGGAGTACTGTGAAAGTCTTTATGTCGACAGATATTGGCGTACCGCTTCAGGTGAACAGGCCAGAGAAAGCTTGTAGATGTGACTGTTATAAAACGTGGAGCAACTGCAATGAGTAGCTATGACTCGCTTTAGGTAGCCAAATGCCTCGTCAACAGGCGAAATACATCGGCAAACTCGAGAAGCTCACAGCAGGATCACTGTGAAAGTCTTTAGGGTGATAGATAATGGCGTATCGCTTCAGGTGAACTGTATTGAGGAAGCTAGAAAATGTTACTCTGATAAAACGGGGAGCAACTGACAAGAGTATCTAGAACACTCTTAAGGAAGCCAAATGCCTCGTCAACAGGCGAAATACATCGGCAAACTCGAGAAGCTCCCGGCTGGAGTACTGTGAAAGTCTTTATGTCGACAGATATTGGCGTACCGCTTCAGGTGAACAGGCCAGAGAATGCTTGTAGATGTGACTGTTATAAAACGTGGAGCAACTGCAATGAGTAGCTATGACTCTCTTTAGGGAGCCAAATGCCTCGTCAACAGGCGAAATACGTAGGCAAACTCTAGAAACTGCCGGCAGGAGTACTGTGAAAACCTTTATGTCGACAGATATTGGCGCATCGCTTCACGAGAACTGGGTAAGGAAGCTTGAAAATGTTACTGTGGTAAAACGGTGAGCAACTGTCAGAGCTAACTATGACTCTCTTAAGGTAGACAAATGCCTAGTCAACAGGCGAAATACATCGGCAAACTCGAGAAGCTCCCAGAAGGAGTATTGTGAAAGTCTTTATGTCGACAGATATTGGCGTACCGCTTCAGGTGAACAGGCCAGAGAAAGCTTGTACATGTGACTATTATAAAACGTGGAGCAACTGCAATGAGTAGCTATGACTCTCTTTAGGTAGCCAAATGCCTCGTCAACAGGCGAAATGCATCGGCAAACTCGAGAAGATCCCGGCAGGAGTACTGTGAAAGTCTTTATGTCGACAGATATTGTCGTATCGCTTCACGAGAACTGGCTAAAGGAAGCTTGAAAATGTGACTGTGGTAAAACGGGGAGCAACTGACAGAACTAACTATGACTCTCTTAAGGTAGACAAAAGCGTCGTCAACAGGCGAAATACATCGGCAAACTCAAGTAGCTCCCAAAAGGAGTACTGTAAGAGGCTTTAGGTTGACAGATAATGGCGTATCGCTTCAGGTGAACTGGATAGAGGAAACTTGAAAATGTGACTGTGGTAAAACGGGGAGCAACTGACAGGAGTAACTATGACTCCAATTAGGTAGCCAAATGCCCCGTCAACAGGCGGAAAACATCGGCAGACTAGAGAAGCTCCTGGCAGGACTACTGTGAAAGTCTTTATGTCGACAGATAATGGAGCATCGCTTCAGGTGATCCGGCTAAAGGAAGCTTCAAAATGTGACTGTGGTAAAACGGGGACTATCTGACAGGACTAACTATGACTCTCTTAAGGTAGACAAATGCCTCGTCATTAGGCGAAGTACATCGGCAAACACGAGAAGCTCCCAGCAGGAGTACTGTGAAAGTCTTTAGGTTGACAGATAATGGCGTATCGCTTCAGGTGATCCGGCTAAAGGAAGCTTCAAAATGTGACTGTGGTAAAACGGGGACTATCTGACAGGACTAACTATGACTCTCTTAAGGTAGACAAATGCCTCGTCATTAGGCGAAATACATCGGCAAACACGAGAAGCTCCCAGCAGGAGTACTGTGAAAGTTTTTAGGTTGGCAGATAATGGCTTATCGCTTCAGGTGAACTGGATAGAGGAAGCTTGAAAATGTGACTGTGGTTAAACGGGGAGCAACTGACAGGAGTAACTATGACTCTCTTCAGGTAGCCAAATGCCTCGTCAACAGGCGAAATACATCGGCAAATTCGAGAAGCTCCCGGCAGGACTACTGTGAAAGTCTTTATGTCGACAGATAATGGCGCATCGCTTCAGGTGACCCGGCTAAAGGAAGCTTTAAAATGTGACTGTGGTAAAACGGGGAGCATCTGACAGGACTAAATATGACTCTCCTAAGGTAGACAAGTGCCTCGTCAACAGGCGTAATACGTCGGCAAACTCGAGAAGCTCCCAGCAGGAGTACTGTGAAAGCCTTTAGGTTGACAGATAATGGCGTATCGCTTCAGGTGAACTGGATAGAGGAAGCTTGAAAATGTGACTGTGGTAAAACGGGGAGCAACTGACAGGAGTAACTATGACTCTCTTAAGGTAGCCAAATGCCTCGTCAACAGGCAAAATACATCGACAAACTCGAGAAGCTCCCGGCAGGAGTACTTTGAAAGACTTTATGGCGACAGATAATGGCGCATCGCTTCAGGTGATCCGGCTAAAGGAAGCTTCAAAATGTGACTGTGGTAAAACGGGGAACATCTGACAGGACTAACTATGACTCTCTTAAGGTAGACAAATGCCTCGTCATTAGGCGAAATACATCGGCAAACTCGTGAAGCTCGCAGCAGGAGTACTGTGAAAGTCTTTAGGGTGACAGATAATGGCGTATCGCTTCAGGTGAACTGTATTGAGGAAGCTTGAAAATGTTACTGTGATAAAACGGGGAGCAACTGACAGGAGTAACTATGACTCTCATAAGGAAGCCAAATGCCTCGTCAACAGGCGAAGTACATCGGCAAACTCGAGAAGCTCAAAGCAGGAGTACTGTGAAAGTTTTTAGGTTGACAGATAATGGCTTATCGCTTCAGGTGAACTGGATAGAGGAAGCTTGAAAATGTGACTGTGGTAAAACGGGGAGCAACTGACAGGAGTAACTATGACTCTCTTATGGTAGCCAAATGCCTCGTCAACAGGCGAAATACATCGACAAACTCGAGAAGCTCCCAGCAGGAGTACTGTGAAAGTCTTTATGTCGACAGATATTGGCGTACCGCTTCAGGTGAACAGGCCAGAGAAAGCTTGTAGATGTGACTATTATAAAACGTGGAGCAACTGCAATGAGTAGCTATGACTCTCTTTAGGTAGATAAATGCCTCGTCAACAGGCGAAATGCATCGGCAAATTCGAGAAGATCCCGGCAGGAGTACTGTGAAAGTCTTTATGTCGACAGATATTGGCGTATCGCTTCACGAGAACTGGCTGAAGGAAGCTTGAAAATGTGAGTGTGGTAAAACGGGGAGCAACTGACAGAACTAAGTATGACTCTCTTAAGGTAGACAAATGCGTCGTCAAGAGGCGAAATACATCGGCAAACTCAAATAGCTCCCAACAGGAGTACGGTAAGAGTCTTTAGGTTGACAGATAATGGCGTATCGCTTCAGGTGAACTGGATAGAGGAAACTTGAAAATGTGACTGTGGTAAAACGGGGAGCAACTGACAGGAGTAACTATGACTCCATTAAGGTAGCCAAATGCCCCGTCAACAGGCGAAAAACATCGACAGACTAGAGAAGCTCCTAGCAGGACTACTGTGAAAGTCTTTATGACGACAGATAATGGCGCATCGATTCAGATGATCCGGCTAAAGGAAACTTCAAAATGTGACTGTGGTAAAACGGGGACTATCCGACAGGACTAACTATGACTCTCTTAAGGTAGACAAATGCCTCGTCATTAGGCGAAATACATCGGCAAACACGAGAAGCTCCCAGCAGGAGTACTGTGAAAGTCTTTAGGTTGACAGATAATGGCGTATCGCTTCAGGTGATCCGGCTAAAGGAAGCTTCAAAATGTGACTGTGGTAAAACGGGGACTATCTGACAGGACTAACTATGACTCTCTTAAGGTAGACAAATGCCTCGTCATTAGGCGAAATACATCGGCAAACACGAGAAGCTCCCAGCAGGAGTACTGTGAAAGTTTTTAGGTTGACAGATAATGGCTTATCGCTTCAGGTGAACTGGATAGAGGAAGCTTGAAAATGTAACTGTGGTTAAACGGGGAGCAACTGACAGGAGTAACTATGACTCTCTTCAGGTAGCCAAATGCCTCGATAACAGGCGAAATACGTCGGCAAACTCGAGAAACTCCCGGCAGGAGTACGGTGAAAGTCTTTATGTCGACAGGTGATGGCGCATCGCTTCAGGTGCTCCGGCTAAAGGAAGCTTCAAAATGTGACTGTGGTAAAACGGGGAACATCTGACAGGACTATGTATGACTCTCTTTAGGTAGACAAATGCCTCGTCATTAGGCGAAATACTTCGGCAAACTCGAGAAGCTCCCGGCAGGAGTACTGTGAAAGTATTGAGGTTGACAGATAATGGCGTATCGCTTCAGGTGAATTGGATAGAGGAAGCTTGAAAATGTTACAGTGATAAAACGGGGAGCAACTGACAGGAGTAACTATGACTCTCTTAAGGTTGCCAAATGCCTCGACAACAGGCGAAATAGATCGGCAAACTCGAGAAGCTCCCAGGAGGAGTACTGTAAAAGTCCTGATGTCGACAGATTTTGGCGTACCGCTTCATGTGAACAGGCCAGAGAAAGCTTGTAGATGTGACTGTTTTAAAACGTGGAGCAACTGCAATGAGTAGCTATGACTATCTTTAGGTAGCCAAATGCCTCGTCAACAGGCGAAATACATCGGCAAACTCGAGAAGCTCCCAGAAGGAGTACTGTGAAAGTATTTATGTCGACAGATAATGGCGCATCGCTTCAGGTGATCCGACTAAAGGAAGCTTCAAAATGTGACTGTGGTAAAACGGGGAAGATCTGACACGACTATCTATGACTGTCTTAAGGTAGACAAATGCCTCGTCATTAGGCGAAATACATCGGCAAACTCGAGAAGCTCCCGGCAGGAGTACTGCGAAAGTCGTGAGGTTGACAGATAATGGCGTATCGCTTCAGGTGAACTGGATTGAGGAAGGTTGAAATTATTACTGTGATAAAACGGTGTGCAACTGACAGGAGTAACTATGACCCTCTTAAGGTAGCCAAATGCCTCGTCAACAGGCGAAATACATCGGCAAACTCGAGAAGCTCCCAGCAGGAGTACTGTGAAAGTCTTTATGTCGACAGATATTGGCGTACCGCTTCAGGTGAAAAGGCCAGAGAAAGCTTGTAGATGTGACTGTTTTAAAACGTGGAGCATCTGCAATGATTAGCTATGATTCTCTTTAGGTAGCCAAATGCCTCGTCAACAGGCGAAATACATCGGCAAACTCGAGAAGCTCCCAGAAAGAGTACTGTGAAAGTATTTATGTCGACAGGTAATGGCGCATCGCTTCAGGTGATCCGGCTAAAGGAAGCTTCAAAATGTGACTGTGGTAAAACGGGGAAGATCTGACACGACTATCTATGACTCTCTTAAGGTAGACAAATGCCTCGTCATTAGGCGAAACACATCGGCAAACTCGACAAGCTCCCGGCCGGAGTACTGTGAAAGTCTTGAGGTTGACAGATAATGGCGTATCGCTTCAGGTGAACAAGATTGAGGAAGATTGAAAATGTTACTGTGATAAATCGGTGTGCAACTGACAGGAGTAGCTATGACCCTCTTAAGGTAGCCAAATGCCTCGTCAACAGGCGAAATACATCGGCAAACTCGAGAAGCTCCCAGCAGGAGTACTGTGAAAGTCTTTATGTCGACAGACATTGGCGTACCGCTTCAGGTGAACAGGCCAGAGAAAGCTTGTAGATGTGACTGTTATAAAACGTGTAGCAACTGCAATGAGTAGCTATGACTCTCTTTAGGTAGCTAAATGCCTCGTCAACAGGCGAAATACATCGACAAACTCGAGAAGCTCCCAGCAGGAGTACTGTGAAAGTATTTATGTCGACAGATAATGGCGCATTGCTTCAGGTGGCCTGGCTAAAGGAAGCTTCAAAATGTGACTGTGGTAAAACGGGGAGCATTTGACAGGACTAACTATGACTCTCCTAAGGTAGACAAATGCCTCGTCATTAGGCGAAATACATCGGCAAACTCGAGAAGCTCCCGGCAGGAGTACTGTGAAAGTCTTGAGGTTGACAGATAATGGCGTATCGCTTCAGGTGAACAAGATTGAGGAAGGTTGAAAATGTTACTGTGATAAATCGGTGTGCAACTGACAGGAGTAGCTATGACCCTCTTAAGGTAGCCAAATGCCTCGTCAACAGGCGAAATACATCGGCAAACACGAGAAGCTCCCAGCAGGAGTACTGTGAAAGTTTTTAGGTTGACAGATAATGGCTTATCGCTTCAGGTGAACTGGATAGAGGAAGCTTGAAAATGTGACTGTGGTTAAACGGGGAGCAACTGACAGGAGTAACTATGACTCTCTTCTGGTAGCCAAATGCCTCGTCAACAGGCGAAATACATCGGCAAACTCGAGAAGCTCCCAGCAGGAGTACTGTGAAAGTCTTTATGTCGACAGACATTGGCGTACCGCTTCAGGTGAACAGGCCAAAGAAAGCTTGTAGATGTGACTGTTATAAAACGTGTAGCAACTGCAATGAGTAGCTATGACTCTCTTTAGGTAGCTAAATGCCTCGTCAACAGGCGAAATACATCGGCAAACTCGAGAAGCTCCCAGCAGGAGTACTGTGAAAGTATTTATGTCGACAGATAATGGCGCATTGCTTCAGGTGGCCCGGCTAAAGGAAGCTTCAAAATGTGACTGTGGTAAAACGGGGAGCATTTGACAGGACTAACTATGACTCTCCTAAGGTAGACAAATGCCTCGTCAACAGGCGTAATACATCGGCAAACTCGAGAAGCTCCCAGAAGGAGTACTGTGAAAGTATTAATGTCGACAGATAATGGCGCATCGCTTCAGGTGATCTGACTAAAGGACGCTTCAAAATTTGACTGTGGTAAAACGGGGAAGATCTGACACGACTATCTATGACTGTCTTAAGGTAGACAAATGCCTCGTCATTAGGCGAAATACATCGGCAAACTTGAGAAGCTCCCGGCAGGAGTACTGTGAAAGTCTTGAGGTTGACAGATAATGGCGTATCGCTTCAGGTGAACAAGATTGAGGAAGGTTGAAAATGTTACTGTGATAAATCGGTGTGCAACTGACAGGAGTAGCTATGACCCTCTTAAGGTAGCCAAATGCCTCGTCAACAGGCGAAATACATCGGCAAACACGAGAAGCTCCCAGCAGGAGTACTGTGAAAGTTTTTAGGTTGACAGATAATGGCTTATCGCTTCAGGTGAACTGGATAGAGGAAGCTTGAAAATGTGACTGTGGTTAAACGGGGAGCAACTGACAGGAGTAACTATGACTCTCTTCAGGTAGCCAAATGCCTCGTCAACAGGCGAAATACATCGGCAAACTCGAGAAGCTCCCAGCAGGAGTACTGTGAAAGTCTTTATGTCGACAGATATTGGCGTATCGCTTCACGAGAACTGGCTAAAGGAAGCTTCAAAATGTGACTGTGGTAAAACGGGGAGCAACTGACAGAACTAACTATGACTCTCTTAAGGTAGACAAATGCTTCGTCAACAGGCGAAATACATCGGCGAACTCAAGAAGCTCCCAACAGGAGTACTGTGAGAGTCTTTAGGTTGACTGATGATGGTGTATCGCTTCAGGTGAACTGGTTAGAGGAAGCTTGAAAATGTGACTGTGGTTAAACGGGGAGCAACTGACAGGAGTAACTATGACTCTCTTCAGGTAGCCAAATGCCTCGTCAACAGGCGAAATACATCGGCAAACACGAGAAGCTCCCAGCAGGAGTACTGTGAAAGTTTTTAGGTTGACAGATAATGGCTTATCGCTTCAGGTGAACTGGATAGAGGAAGCTTGAAAATGTGACTGTGGTTAAACGGGGAGCAAGTGACAGGAGTAACTATGACTCTCTTCAGGTAGCCAAATGCCTCGTCAACAGGCGAAATACATCGGCAAACTCGAGAAGCTCCCGGCAGGAGTACTGTGAAAGTCTTTATGTCGACAGATAATGGCGCATCGCTTCAGGTGCTCCGGCTATATGAAGCTTCAAAATGTGACTGTAGTAAAACGGGAAACATCTGACAGGACTATCTATGACTCTCTTAAGGTAGACAAATGCCTCGTCATTAGGCGAAATACTTCGGCAAACTCGAGAAGCTCCCGGCAGGAGTACTGTGAAAGTCGTGAGGTTGACAGATAATGGCGTATCGCTTCAGGTGAACTGGATTGAGGAAGGTTGAAATTGTTACTGTGATAAAACGGTGTGCAACTGACAGGAGTAACTATGACCTTCTTAAGGTAGCCAAATGCCTCGTCAACAGGCGAAATACATCGGCAAACTCGAGAAGCTCCCAGCAGGAGTACTGTGAAAGTCTTTATGTCGACAGATATTGGCGTACCGCTTCAGGTGAACAGGCCAGAGAAAGCTTGTAGATGTGACTGTTTTAAAACGTGGAGCAACTGCAATGATTAGCTATGACTCTCTTTAGGTAGCCAAATGCCTCGTCAACAGGCGAAATACATCGGCAAACTCGAGAAGCTCCCAGAAAGAGTACTGTGAAAGTATTTATGTCGACAGGTAATGGCGCATCGCTTCAGGTGATCCGGCTAAAGGAAGCTTCAAAATGTGACTGTGGTAAAACGGGGAAGATCTGACACGACTATCTATGACTCTCTTAAGGTAGCCAAATGCCTCGTCATTAGGCGAAATACATCGGCAAACTCGAGAAGCTCCCGGCCGGAGTACTGTGAAAGTCTTGAGGTTGACAGATAATGGCGTATCGCTTCAGGTGAACAAGATTGAGGAAGGTTGAAAATGTTACTGTGATAAATCGGTGTGCAACTGACAGGAGTAGCTATGACCCTCTTAAGGTAGCCAAATGCCTCGTCAACAGGCGAAATACATCGGCAAACTCGAGAAGCTCCCAGCAGGAGTACTGTGAAAGTCTTTATGTCGACAGACATTGGCGTACCGCTTCAGGTGAACAGGCCAGAGAAAACCTGTAGATGTGACTGTTATAAAACGTGTAGCAACTGCAATGAGTAGCTATGACTCTCTTTAGGTAGCTAAATGCCTCGTCAACAGGCGAAATACATCGACAAACTCGAGAAGCTCCCAGCAGGAGTACTGTGAAAGTATTTATGTCGACAGATAATGGCGCATTGCTTCAGGTGGCCTGGCCAAAGGAAGCTTCAAAATGTGACTGTGGTAAAACGGGGAGCATTTGACAGGACTAACTATGACTCTCCTAAGGTAGACAAATGCCTCGTCATTAGGCGAAATACATCGGCAAACTCGAGAAGCTCCCGGCAGGAGTACAGTGAAAGTCTTGAGGTTGACAGATAATGGCGTATCGCTTCAGGTGAACAAGATTGAGGAAGGTTGAAAATGTTACTGTGATAAATCGGTGTGCAACTGACAGGAGTAGCTATGACCCTCTTAAGGTAGCCAAATGCCTCGTCAACAGGCGAAATACATCGGCAAACACGAGAAGCTCCCAGCAGGAGTACTGTGAAAGTTTTTAGGTTGACAGATAATGGCTTATCGCTTCAGGTGAACTGGATAGAGGAAGCTTGAAAATGTGACTGTGGTTAAACGGGGAGCAACTGACAGGAGTAACTATGACTCTCTTCAGGTAGCCAAATGCCTCGTCAACAGGCGAAATACATCGGCAAACTCGAGAAGCTCCCAGCAGGAGTACTGTGAAAGTCTTTAAGTCGACAGATATTGGCGTATCGCTTCACGAGAACTGGCTAAAGGAAGCTTCAAAATGTGACTGTGGTAAAACGGGGAGCAACTGACAGAACTAACTATGACTCTCTTAAGGTAGACAAATGCTTCGTCAACAGGCGAAATACATCGGCGAACTCAAGAAGCTCCCAACAGGAGTACTGTGAGAGTCTTTAGGTTGACTGATGATGGTGTATCGCTTCAGGTGAACTGGTTAGAGGAAGCTTGGAAATGTCACTGTGGTTAAACGGGGAGCAACTGACAGGAGTAACTATGACTCTCTTCAGGTAGCCAAATGCCTCGTCAACAGGCGAAATACATCGGCAAACTCGAGAAGCTCCCGGCAGGAGTACTGTGAAAGTCTTTATGTCGACAGATAATGGCGCATCGCTTCAGGTGCTCCGGCTATATGAAGCTTCAAAATGTGACTGTAGTAAAACGGGGAACATCTGACAGGACTATCTATGACTCTCTTAAGGTAGACAAATGCCTCGTCATTAGGCGAAATACTTCGGCAAACTCGAGAAGCTCCCGGCAGGAGTACTGTGAAAGTCGTGAGGTTGACAGATAATGGCGTATCGCTTCAGGTGAACTGGATTGAGGAAGGTTGAAATTGTTACTGTGATAAAACGGTGTGCAACTGACAGGAGTAGCTATGACCCTCTTAAGGTAGCCAAATGCCTCGTCAACAGGCGAAATACATCGGCAAACTCGAGAAGCTCCCAGCAGGAGTACTGTGAAAGTCTTTATGTCGACAGACATTGGCGTACCGCTTCAGGTGAACAGGCCAGAGAAAGCTTGTAGATGTGACTGTTATAAAACGTGTAGCAACTGCAATGAGTAGCTATGACTCTCTTTAGGTAGCTAAATGCCTCGTCAACAGGCGAAATACATCGGCAAACTCGAGAAGCTCCCAGCAGGAGTACTGTGAAAGTATTTATGTCGACAGATAATGGCGCATTGCTTCAGGTGGCCCGGCTAAAGGAAGCTTCAAAATGTGACTGTGGTAAAACGGGGAGCATTTGACAGGACTAACTATGACTCTCCTAAGGTAGACAAATGCCTCGTCAACAGGCGTAATACATCGGCAAACTCGAGAAGCTCCCAGAAGGAGTACTGTGAAAGTATTAATGTCGACAGATAATGGCGCATCGCTTCAGGTGATCCGACTAAAGGAAGCTTCAAAATGTGACTGTGGTAAAACGGGGAAGATCTGACACGACTATCTATGACTGTCTTAAGGTAGACAAATGCCTCGTCATTAGGCGAAATACATCGGCAAACTCGAGAAGCTCCCGGCAGGAGTACTGTGAAAGTCCTGAGGTTGACAGATAATGGCGTATCGCTTCAGGTGGACAAGATTGATTAAGGTTGAAAATGTTACTGTGATAAATCGGTGTGCAACTGACAGGAGTAGCTATGACCCTCTTAAGGTAGCCAAATGCCTCGTCAACAGGCGAAATACATCGGCAAACACGAGAAGCTCCCAGCAGGAGTACTGTGAAAGTTTTTAGGTTGACAGATAATGGCTTATCGCTTCAGGTGAACTGGATAGAGGAAGCTTGAAAATGTGACTGTGGTTAAACGGGGAGCAACTGACAGGAGTAACTATGACTCTCTTCAGGTAGCCAAATGCCTCGTCAACAGGCGAAATACATCGGCAAACTCGAGAAGCTCCCAGCAGGAGTACTGTGAAAGTCTTTATGTCGACAGATATTGGCGTATCGCTTCACGAGAACTGGCTGAAGGAAGCTTCAAAATGTGACTGTGGTAAAACGGGGAGCAACTGACAGAACTAACTATGACTCTCTTAAGGTAGACAAATGTTTCGTCAACAGGCGAAATACATCGGCGAACTCAAGAAGCTCCCAACAGGAGTACTGTGAGAGTCTTTAGGTTGACTGATGATGGTGTATCGCTTCAGGTGAACTGGTTAGAGGAAGCTTGAAAATGTGACTGTGGTTAAACGGGGAGCAACTGACAGGAGTAACTATGACTCTCTTCAGGTATCCAAATGCCTCGTCAACAGGCGAAATACATCGGCAAACACGAGAAGCTCCCAGCAGGAGTACTGTGAAAGTTTTTAGGTTGACAGATAATGGCTTATCGCTTCAGGTGAACTGGATAGAGGAAGCTTGAAAATGTGACTGTGGTTAAACGGGGAGCAAGTGACAGGAGTAACTATGACTCTCTTCAGGTAGCCAAATGCCTCGTCAACAGGCGAAATACATCGGCAAACTCGAGAAGCTCCCGGCAGGAGTACTGTGAAAGTCTTTATGTCGACAGATAATGGCGCATCGCTTCAGGTGCTCCGGCTATATGAAGCTTCAAAATGTGACTGTAGTAAAACGGGAAACATCTGACAGGACTATCTATGACTCTCTTAAGGTAGACAAATGCCTCGTCATTAGGCGAAATACTTCGGCAAACTCGAGAAGCTCCCGGCAGGAGTACTGTGAAAGTCGTGAGGTTGACAGATAATGGCGTATCGCTTCAGGTGAACTGGATTGAGGAAGGTTGAAATTGTTACTGTGATAAAACGGTGTGCAACTGACAGGAGTAACTATGACCCTCTTAAGGTAGCCAAATGCCTCGTCAACAGGCGAAATACATCGGCAAACTCGAGAAGCTCCCAGCAGGAGTACTGTGAAAGTCTTTATGTCGACAGATATTGGCGTACCGCTTCAGGTGAACAGGCCAGAGAAAGCTTGTAGATGTGACTGTTTTAAAACGTGGAGCAACTGCAATGAGTAGCTATGACTCTCTTTAGGTAGCCAAATGCCTCGTCAACAGGCGAAATACATCGGCAAACTCGGGAAGCTCCCAGAAGGAGTACTGTGAAAGTATTTATGTCGACAGATAATGGCGCATCGCTTCAGGTGATCCGGCTAAAGGAAGCTTCAAAATGTGACTGTGGTAAAACGGGGAAGATCTGACACGACTATCTATGACTCTCTTAAGGTAGACAAATGCCTCGTCATTAGGCGAAATACATCGGCAAACTCGAGAAGCTCCCGGCCGGAGTACTGTGAAAATCTTGAGGTTGACAGATAATGGCGTATCGCTTCAGGTGAACAAGATTGAGGAAGGTTGAAAATGTTACTGTGATAAATCGGTGTGCAACTGACAGGAGTAGCTATGACCCTCTTAAGGTAGCCAAATGCCTCGTCAACAGGCGAAATACATCGGCAAACTCGAGAAGCTCCCAGCAGGAGTACTGTGAAAGTCTTTATGTCGACAGACATTAGCGTACCGCTTCAGGTGAACAGGCCAGAGAAAGCTTGTAGATGTGACTGTTATAAAACGTGTAGCAACTGCAATGAGTAGCTATGACTCTCTTGAGGTAGCTAAATGCCTCGTCAACAGGCGAAATACATCGACAAACTCGAGAAGCTCCCAGCAGGAGTACTGTGAAAGTATTTATGTCGACAGATAATGGCGCATTGCTTCAGGTGGCCCGGCTAAAGGAAGCTTCAAAATGTGACTGTGGTAAAACGGGGAGCATTTGACAGGACTAACTATGACTCTCCTAAGGTAGACAAATGCCTCGTCAACAGGCGTAATACATCGGCAAACTCGAGAAGCTCCCAGCAGGAGTACTGTGAAAGTCTTTAGGTTGACAGATAATGGCGTATCGCTTCAGGAGAACTGGTTAGAGGAAGCTTGAAAATGTGACTGTGGTAAAACGGGGAGCAACTGACAGGAGTAACTATGACTATCTTCAGGTAGCCAAATGCCCCGACAACAGGCGAAAAACTTCGGCAGACTCAAGAAGCTCCCAGCAGGAGTACTGTGAAAGTCTTTATGTCGACAGATAAAGGCGCATCGCTTCTGGTGCTCCGGCTAAAGGGAGCTTCAAAATGTGACTGTGGTAAAACGGGGAACATCTGACAGGACTATCTACGACTCTCTTAAGGTAGACAAATGCCTCGTCATTAGGCGAAATACATCGGCAAACTCGAGAAGCTCCCGGCAGGAGTACTGTGAAAGTATTGAGGTTGACAGATAATGGCGTATCGCTTCAGGTGAACTGGATAGAGGAAGCTTGAAAATGTACATGTGGTTAAACGGGGAGCAACTGACAGGAGTAACTATGACTCTGTTCAGGTAGCCAAATGCCTCGATAACAGGCGAAATACGTTGGCAAACTCGAGAAGCTCCCGGCAGGAGTACGGTGAAAGTCTTTATGTCGACAGGTAATGGCGCATCGCTTCAGGTGCTCCGGCTAAAGGAAGCTTCAAAATGTGACTGTGGTAAAACGGGGAACATCTGACAGGACTATGTATGACTCTCTTTAGGTAGACAAATGCCTCGTCATTAGGCGAAATACTTCGGCAAACTCGAGAAGCTCCCCGCAGGAGTACTGTGAAAGTATTGAGGTTGACAGATAATGGCGTATCGCTTCAGGTGAATTGGATAGAGGAAGCTTGAAAATGTTACAGTGATAAAACGGGGAGCAACTGACAGGAGTAACTATGACTCTCTTAAGGTTGCCAAATGCCTCGACAACAGGCGAAATAGATCGGCAAACTCGAGAAGCTCCCAGGAGGAGTACTGTAAAAGTCCTGATATCGACAGATTTTGGCGTACCGCTTCATGTGAACAGGCCAGAGAAAGCTTGTAGATGTGACTGTTTTAAAACGTGGAGCAACTGCAATGAGTAGCTATGACTCTCTTTAGGTAGCCAAATGCCTCGTCAACAGGCGAAATACATCGGCAAACTCGAGAAGCTCCCAGAAGGAGTACTGTGAAAGTATTTATGTAGACAGATAATGGCGCATCGCTTCAGGTGATCCGACTAAAGGAAGCTTCAAAATGTGACTGTGGTAAAACGGGGAAGATCTGACACAACTATCTATGACTCTCTTAAGGTAGACAAATGCCTCGTCATTAGGCGAAATACATCGGCAAACTCGAGAAGCTCCCGGCAGGAGTACTGTGAAAGTCGTGAGGTTGACAGATAATGACGTATCGCTTCAGGTGAACTGGATTGAGGAAGGTTGAAATTGTTACTGTGATAAAACGGTGTGCAACTGACAGGAGTAACTATGACCCTCTTAAGGTAGCCAAATGCCTCGTCAACAGGCGAAATACATCGGCAAACTCGAGAAGCTCCCAGCAGGAGTACTGTGAAAGTCTTTATGTCGACAGATATTGGCGTACCGCTTCAGGTGAACAGGCCAGAGAAAGCTTGTAGATGTGACTGTTTTAAAACGTGGAGCAACTGCAATGATTAGCTATGACTCTCTTTAGGTAGCCAAATGCCTCGTCAACAGGCGAAATACATCGGCAAACTCGAGAAGCTCCCAGAAAGAGTACTGTGAAAGTATTTATGTCGACAGGTAATGGCGCATCGCTTCAGGTGATCCGGCTAAAGGAAGCTTCAAAATGTGACTGTGGTAAAACGGGGAAGATCTGACACGACTATCTATGACTCTCTTAAGGTAGCCAAATGCCTCGTCATTAGGCGAAATACATCGGCAAACTCGAGAAGCTCCCGGCCGGAGTACTGTGAAAGTCTTGAGGTTGACAGATAATGGCGTATCGCTTCAGGTGAACAAGATTGAGGAAGGTTGAAAATGTTACTGTGATAAATCGGTGTGCAACTGACAGGAGTAGCTATGACCCTCTTAAGGTAGCAAAATGCCTCGTCAACAGGCGAAATACATCGGCAAACTCGAGAAGCTCCCAGCAGGAGTACTGTGAAAGTCTTTATGTCGACAGACATTGGCGTACCGCTTCAGGAGAACAGGCCAGAGAAAGCTTGTAGATGTGACTGTTATAAAACGTGTAGCAACTGCAATGAGTAGCTATGACTCTCTTTAGGTAGCTAAATGCCTCGTCAACAGGCGAAATACATCGACAAACTCGAGAAGCTCCCAGCAGGAGTACTGTGAAAGTATTTATGTCGACAGATAATGGCGCATTGCTTCAGGTGGCCTGGCTAAAGGAAGCTTCAAAATGTGACTGTGGTAAAACGGGGAGCATTTGACAGGACTAACTATGACTCTCCTAAGGTAGACAAATGCCTCGTCATTAGGCGAAATACATCGGCAAACTCGAGAAGCTCCCGGCAGGAGTACTGTGAAAGTCTTGAGGTTGACAGATAATGGCGTATCGCTTCAGGTGAACAAGATTGAGGAAGGTTGAAAATGTTACTGTGATAAATCGGTGTGCAACTGACAGGAGTAGCTATGACCCTCTTAAGGTAGCCAAATGCCTCGTCAACAGGCGAAATACATCGGCAAACACGAGAAGCTCCCAGCAGGAGTACTGTGAAAGTTTTTAGGTTGACAGATAATGGCTTATCGCTTCAGGTGAACTGGATAGAGGAAGCTTGAAAATGTGACTGTGGTTAAACGGGGAGCAACTGACAGGAGTAACTATGACTCTCTTCAGGTAGCCAAATGCCTCGTCAACAGGCGAAATACATCGGCAAACTCGAGAAGCTCCCAGCAGGAGTACTGTGAAAGTCTTTAAGTCGACAGATATTGGCGTATCGCTTCACGAGAACTGGCTAAAGGAAGCTTCAAAATGTGACTGTGGTAAAACGGGGAGCAACTGACAGAACTAACTATGACTCTCTTAAGGTAGACAAATGCTTCGTCAACAGGCGAAATACATCGGCGAACTCAAGAAGCTCCCAACAGGAGTACTGTGAGAGTCTTTAGGTTGACTGATGATGGTGTATCGCTTCAGGTGAACTGGTTAGAGGAAGCTTGAAAATGTGACTGTGGTTAAACGGGGAGCAACTGACAGGAGTAACTATGACTGTCTTCAGGTAGCCAAATGCCTCGTCAACAGGCGAAATACATCGGCAAACTCGAGAAGCTCCCGGCAGGAGTACTGTGAAAGTCTTTATGTCGACAGATAATGGCGCATCGCTTCAGGTGCTCCGGCTATATGAAGCTTCAAAATGTGACTGTAGTAAAACGGGGAACATCTGACAGGACTATCTATGACTCTCTTAAGGTAGACAAATGCCTCGTCATTAGGCGAAATACTTCGGCAAACACGAGAAGGTCCCGGCAGGAGTACTGTGAAAGTTTTTAGGTTGACAGATAATGGCTTATCGCTTCAGGTGAACTGGATAGAGGAAGCTTGAAAATGTGACTGCGGTTAAACGGGGAGCAACTGACAGGAGTAACTATGACTGTCTTCAGGTAGCCAAATGCCTCGTCAACAGGCGAAATACATCGGCAAACTCGAGAAGCTCCCGGCAGGAGTACTGTGAAAGTCTTTATGTCGACAGATATTGGCGTACCGCTTCAGGTGAACAGGCCAGAGAAAGCTTGTAGATGTGACTGTTATAAAACGTGGAGCAACTGCAATGAGTAGCTATGACTCGCTTTAGGTAGCCAAATGCCTCGTCAACAGGCGAAATACATCGGCAAACTCGAGAAGCTCACAGCAGGATCACTGTGAAAGTCTTTAGGGTGATAGATAATGCCGTATCGCTTCAGGTGAACTGTATTGAGGAAGCTAGAAAATGTTACTCTGATAAAACGGGGAGCAACTGACAGGAGTATCTATGACTCTCTTAAGGAAGCCAAATGCCTCGTCAACAGGCGAAATACATCGGCAAACTCGAGAAGCTCCCGGCAGGAGTACTGTGAAAGTCTTTATGTCGACAGATATTGGCGTACCGCTTCAGGTGAACAGGCCAGAGAATGCTTGTAGATGTGACTGTTATAAAACGTGGAGCAACTGCAATGAGTAGCTATGACTCTCTTCAGGTAGCCAAATGCCTCGTCAACAGGCGAAATACGTAGGCAAACTCTAGAAACTGCCGGCAGGAGTACTGTGAAAACCTTTATGTCGACAGATATTGGCGCATCGCTTCACGAGAACTGGGTAAGGAAGCTTGAAAATGTGACTGTGGTAAAACGGTGAGCAACTGACAGAGCTAACTATGACTCTCTTAAGGTAGACAAAAGCCTCGTCAACAGGCGAAATACATCGGCAAACTCGAGAAGCTCCCAGAAGGAGTACTGTGAAAGTCTTTATGTCGACAGATATTGGCGTACCGCTTCAGGTGAACAGGCCAGAGAAAGCTTGTACATGTGACTATTATAAAACGTGGAGCAACTGCAATGAGTAGCTAGGACTCTCTTTAGGTAGCCAAATGCCTCGTCAACAGGCGAAATGCATCGGCAAACTCGAGAAGATCCCGGCAGGAGTACTGTGAAAGTCTTTATGTCGACAGATATTGGCGTATCGCTTCACGAGAACTGGCTAAAGGAAGCTTGAAAATGTGACTGTGGTAAAACGGGGAGCAACTGACAGAACTAACTATGACTCTCTTAAGGTAGGCAAAAGCGTCGTCAACAGGCGAAATACATCGGCAAACTCAAGTAGCTCCCAAAAGGAGTACTGTAAGAGGCTTTAGGTTGACAGATAATGGCGTATCGCTTCAGGTGAGCTGGATAGAGGAAACTTGAAAATGTGACTGTGGTAAAACGGGGAGCAACTGACAGGAGTAACTATGACTCCAATTAGGTAGCCAAATGCCCCGTCAACAGGCGGAAAACATCGGCAGACTAGAGAAGCTCCTGGCAGGACTACTGTGAAAGTCTTTATGTCGACAGATTATGGCGCATCGCTTCAGGTGATCCGGCTAAAGGAAGCTTCAAAATGTGACTGTGGTAAAACGGGGACTATCTGACAGGACTAACTATGACTCTCTTAAGGTAGACAAATGCCTCGTCATTAGGCGAAGTAAATCGGCAAACACGAGAAGCTCCCAGCAGGAGTACTGTGAAAGTCTTTAGGTTGACAGATAATGGCGTATCGCTTCAGGTGATCCGGCTAAAGGAAGCTTCAAAATGTGACTGTGGTAAAACGGGGATTATCTGACAGGACTACCTATGACTCTCTTAAGGTAGACAAATGCCTCGTCATTAGGCGAAATACATCGGCAAACACGAGAAGCTCCCAGCAGGAGTACTGTGAAAGTTTTTAGGTTGACAGATAATGGCTTATCGCTTCAGGTGAACTGGATAGAGGAAGCTTGAAAATGTGACTGTGGTTAAACGGGGAGCAACTGACAGGAGTAACTATGACTCTCTTCAGGTAGCCAAATGCCTCGTCAACAGGCGAAATACATCGGCAAATTCGAGAAGCTCCCGGCAGGAGTACTGTGAAAGTCTTTATGTCGACAGATAATGGCGCATCGATTCAGGTGATCCGGCTAAAGGAAGCTTTAAAATGTGACTGTGGTAAAACGGGGAGCATCTGACAGGACTAAATATGACTCTCCTAAGGTAGACAAGTGCCTCGTCGACAGGCGTAATACATCGGCAAACTCGAGAAGCTCCCAGCAGGAGTACTGTGAAAGCCTTTAGGTTGACAGATAATGGCGTATCGCTTCAGGTGAACTGGATAGAGGAAGGTTGAAAATGTGACTGTGGTAAAACGGGGAGCAACTGACAGGAATAACTATGACTCTCTTAAGGTAGCCAAATGCCTCGTCAACAGGCGAAATACATCGACAAACTCGAGAAGCTCCCGGCAGGAGTACTTTGAAAGACTTTATGGCGACAGATAATGGCGCATCGCTTCAGGTGATCCGGCTAAAGGAAGCTTCAAAATGTGACTGTGGTAAAACGGGGAACATCTGACAGGACTAACTATGACTCTCTTAAGGTAGACAAATGCCTCGTCATTAGGCGAAGTAAATCGGCAAACACGAGAAGCTCCCAGCAGGAGTACTGTGAAAGTCTTTAGGTTGACAGATAATGGCGTATCGCTTCAGGTGATCCGGCTAAAGGAAGCTTCAAAATGTGACTGTGGTAAAACGGGGATTATCTGACAGGACTACCTATGACTCTCTTAAGGTAGACAAATGCCTCGTCATTAGGCGAAATACATCGGCAAACACGAGAAGCTCCCAGCAGGAGTACTGTGAAAGTTTTTAGGTTGACAGATAATGGCTTATCGCTTCAGGTGAACTGGATAGAGGAAGCTTGAAAATGTGACTGTGGTTAAACGGGGAGCAACTGACAGGAGTAACTATGACTCTCTTCAGGTAGCCAAATGCCTCGTCAGCAGGCGAAATACATCGGCAAATTCGAGAAGCTCCCGGCAGGAGTACTGTGAAAGTCTTTATGTCGACAGATAATGGCGCATCGATTCAGGTGATCCGGCTAAAGGAAGCTTAAAAATGTGACTGTGGTAAAACGGGGAGCATCTGACAGGACTAAATATGACTCTCCTAAGGTAGACAAGTGCCTCGTCGACAGGCGTAATACATCGGCAAACTCGAGAAGCTCCCAGCAGGAGTACTGTGAAAGCCTTTAGGTTGACAGATAATGGCGTATCGCTTCAGGTGAACGGGATAGAGGAAGGTTGAAAATGTGGCTGTGGTAAAACGGGGAGCAACTGACAGGAGTAATTATGACTCTCTTAAGGTAGCCAAATGCCTCGTCAACAGGCGAAATACATCGACAAACTCGAGAAGCTCCCGGCAGGAGTACTTTGAAAGACTTTATGGCGACAGATAATGGCGCATCGCTTCAGGTGATCCGGCTAAAGGAAGCTTCAAAATGTGACTGTGGTAAAACGGGGAACATCTGACAGGACTAACTATGACTCTCTTAAGGTAGACAAATGCCTCGTCATTAGGCTAAATACATCGGCAAACTCGTGAAGCTCCCAGCAGGAGTACTGTGAAAGTCTTTAGGGTGACAGATAATGGCGTATCGCTTCAGGTGAACTGTATTGAGGAAGCTTGAAAATGTTACTGTGATAAAACGGGGAGCAACTGACAGGAGTAACTATGACTCTCATAAGGAAGCCAAATGCCTCGTCAACAGACGAAGTACATCGGCAAACTCGAGAAGCTCCCAGCAGGTGTACTGTGAAAGTCTTTATGTCGACAGATACTGGCGTACCGCTTCAGGTGAACAGGCCAGAGAAAGCTTGTAGATGTGACTATTATAAAACGTGGAGCAACTGCAATGAGTAGCTATGACTCTCTTTAGGTAGCCAAATGCCTCGTCAACAGGCGAAATGCATCGGCAAACTCGAGAAGATCCCGGCAGGAGTACTGTTAAAGTCTTTATGTCGACAGATATTGGCGTATCGCTTCACGAGAACTGGCTAAAGGAAGCTTTAAAATGCGACTGTGGTAAAACGGGGAGCAACTGACAGAACTAACTATGACTCTCTTAAGGTAGACAAATGCGTCGTCAACAGGCGAAATACATCGGCAAATTCAAGTAGCTCCCAACAGGAGTACTGTAAGAGTCTTTAGGTTGACAGATAATGGCGTATCGCTTCTGGTGAACTGGATAGAGGAAATTTGAAAATGTGACTGTGGTAAAACGGGGACTATCTGACAGGACTAACTATGGCTCTCTTAAGGTAGACAAATGCCTCGTCATTAGGCGAAATACATCGGCAAACACGAGAAGCTCCCAGCAGGAGTACTGTGAAAGTATTTAGGTTGACAGATAATGGCGTATCGCTTCAGGTGATCCGGCTAAAGGAAGCTTCAAAATGTGACTGTGGTAAAACGGGGACTATCTGACAGGACTAACTATGACTCTCTTAAGGTAGACAAATGCCTCGTCATTAGGCGAAATACATCGGCAAACACGAGAAGCTCCCAGCAGGAGTACTGTGAAAGTCTTTAGGGTGACAGATAATGGCGTATCGCTTCAGGTGAACTGTATTGAGGAAGCTTGAAAATGTGACTGTGGTAAAACGGGGAGCAACTGACAGGAGTAACTATGATTCTCTTAAGGTAGCCAAATACCTCGTCAACAGGCGAAATACATCGACAAACTCGAGAAGCTCCCGGCAGGAGTACTTTGAAAGACTTTATGGCGACAGATAATGGCGCATCGCTTCAGGTTATCCGGCTAAAGGAAGCGTCAAAATGTGACTGTGGTAAAACGGGGAACATCTGACAGGACTAACTATGACTCTCTTAAGGTAGACAAATGCCTCGTCATTAGGCGAAATACATCGGCAAAGTCGTGAAGGTCCCAGCAGGAGTACTGTGAAAGTCTTTAGGGTGACAGATAATGGCGTATCGCTTCAGGTGAACTGTATTGAGGAAGCTTGAAAATGTTACTGTGATAAAACGGGGAGCAACTGACAGGAGTAACTATGACTCTCTTAAGGAAACCAAATGCCTCGTCAACAGGCGAAATACATCGGCAAACTCGAGAAGCTCCCAGCAGGAGAACTGTGAAAGTCTTTATGTCGACAGATATTGGCGTACCGCTTCAGGTGAACAGGCCAGAGAAAGCTTGTAGATGTGACTATTATAAAACGTGGAGCAACTGCAATGAGTAGCTATGACTCTCTTTAGTTAGCCAAATGCCTCGTCAACAGGCGAAATGCATCGGCAAACTCGAGAAGATCCCGGCAGGAGTACTGTGAAAGTCTTTATGTCGACAGATATTGGCGTATCGCTTCACGAGAACTGGCTGAAGGAAGCTTGAAAATGTGATTGTGGTAAAACGGGGAGCAACTGACAGACCTAACTGTGACTCTCTTAAGGTAGACAAATGCGTCGTCAAGAGGCGAAATACATCGGCAAACGCAAGTAGCTCCCGACAGGAGTACTGTAAGAGTCTTTAGGTTGACAGATAATGGCGTATCGCTTCAGGTGAACTGGATAGAGGAAACTTGAAAATGTGACTGTGGTAAAACGGGGAGCAACTGACAGGAGTAACTATGACTCCATTAAGGTAGCCAAATGCCCCGTCAACAGGCGAAAAACATCGACAGACTGGAGAAGCTCCTAGCAGGACTACTGTGAAAGTCTTTATGACGATAGATAATGGCGCATCGCTTCAGATGATCCGGCTAACAGAAGCTTCAAAATGTGACTGTTTTTAAACGGGGACTATCCGACTGGACTAACTATGACTCTCTTAAGGTAGACAAATGCCTCGTCATTAGGCGAAATACATCGGCAAACACGAGAAGCTCCCAGCAGGAGTACTGTGAAAGTCTTTAGGTTGACAGATAATGGCGTATCGCTTCATGTGATCCGGCTAAAGGAAGCTTCAAAATGTGACTGTGGTAAAACGGGGACTATCTGACAGGACTAACTATGACTCCCTTAAGGTAGACAAATGCCTCGTCATTAGGCGAAATACATCGGCAAACACGAGAAGCTCCCAGCAGGAGTACTGTGAAAGTTTTTAGGTTGACAGATAATGGCTTATCGCTTCAGGTGAACTGGATAGAGGAAGCTTCAAAATGTAACTGTGGTTAAACGGGGAGCAACTGACAGGAGTAACTATGACTCTCTTCAGATAGCCAAATGCCTCGATAACAGGCGAAATACATCTTCAAACTCGAGAAGCTCCCGGCAGGAGTACGGTGAAAGTCTTTATGTCGACAGGTAATGGCGCATCGCTTCAGGTGCTCCGGCTAAAGGAAGCTTCAAAATGTGACTGTGGTAAAACGGGGAGCATCTGACAGGACTAACTATGACTCTCTTAAGGTATACAAATGCCTCGTCATTAGGCGAAATACATCGGAAAAATCGAGAAGCTTCCGGCAAGAGTACTGTGAAAGTCTTTAGGTTGACAGATAATGGCGTATCGCTTCAGGTGAACTGAATAGAGGAAGCTTGACAATGTGACTGTGGTAAAACGGGGAACAACTGACAGGAGTAACAATGACTCCCTTTAGGTAGCCAAATGCCTCGTCAACAGGCGAAATACATCGGGAAACTCGAGAAGCTCCCAGCAGGAATACTGTGAAAGTCTTTAGGTTGACAGATAATGGCGTATCGCTTCAGGTGAACAGGCCAGAGAAAGCTTGTAGATGTGACTATTATAAAACGTGGAGCAACTACAATGAGTAGCTATGACTCTCTTTAGGTAGCCAAATGCCTCGTCAACAGGCGAAATGCATCGGCAAACTCGAGAAGATCCCGGCAGGAGTACTGTGAAAGTCTTTATGTCGACAGATATTGGCGTATTGCATCACGAGCATTGGCTAAAGGAAGCTTGAAAATGTGACTGTGGTAAAACGGGGAGCAACTGACAGAACTAACTATGACTCTCTTAAGGTAGACAAATGCGTCGTCAACAGGCGAAATACATCGGCAAACTCAAGTAGCTCCCGACAGGAGTACTGTAAGAGTCTTTAGGTTGACAGATAATGGCCTATCGCTTCAGGTGAACTGGACAGAGGAAACTTGAAAATGTGACTGTGGTAAAACGGGGAGCAACTGACAGGAGTAACTATGACTCCATTAAGGTAGCCAAATGCCCTGTCAACAGGCGAAAAACAGCGACAGACTAGAGAAGCTCCTAGCAGGACTACTGTGAAAGTGTTTATGTCGACAGATAATGGCGAATCGCTTCAGGTGATCCGGCTAAAGGAAGCTTCAAAATATGACTGTGGTAAAACGGGGTCTATCTGACAGGACTAACTATGACTCTCTTAAGGTAGACAAATGCCTCGTCATTAGGCGAAATACATCGGCAAACACGAGAAGCTCCCAGCAGGAGTACTGTGAAAGTCTTTAGGTTGACAGATAATGGCGTATCGCTTCAGGTGATCCGGCTAAAGGAAGCTTCAAAAAGTGACTGTGGTAACACCGGGACTATCTGACAGGACTAACTATGACTCTCTTAAGGTAGACAAATGCCTCGTCATTAGGCGAAATACATCGGCAAACACGAGAAGCTCCCAGCGGGAGTACTGTGAAAGTTTTTAGGTTGACAGATAATGGCTTATCGCTTCAGGTGAACTGGATAGAGGAAGCTTGAAAATGTGACTGTGGTAAAACGGGGAGCAACTGACAGGAGTAACTATGACTCTCTTAAGGTAGCCAAATGCCTCGTCAACAGGCGAAATACATCGACAAACTCGAGAAGCTCCCGGCAGGAGTTCTTTCAAAGACTTTATGGCGACAGATAATGGCGCATCGCTTCAGGTGATCCGGCTAAAGGAAGCTTCAAAATGTGACTGTGGTAAAACGGGGAACATCTGACAGGACTAACTATGACTCTCTTAAGGTAGACAAATGCCTCGTCACTAGGCGAAATACATCGGCAAACTCGTGAAGCTCCCAGCAGGAGTACTGTGAAAGTCTTTAGGGTGACAGATAATGGCGTATCGCTTCAGGTGAACTGTATTGAGGAAGCTTGAAAATGTTACTGTGATAAAACGGGGAGCAACTGACAGGAGTAACTATGACTCTCTGAAGGAAGCCAAATGCCTCGTCAACAGGCGAAATACATCGGCAAACTCGAGAAGCTCCCAGCAGGAGTACTGTGAAAGTCTTTATGTCGACAGATGTTGGCGTACCGCTTCAGGTGAACAGGCCAGAGAGAGCTTGTTGATGTGACTATTATAAAACGTGGAGCAACTGACAGGAGTAACTATGACTCTCTTAAGGTAGCCAAATGCCTCGTCAACAGGCGAAATACATCGGCAAACACGAGAAGCTCCCAGCAGGAGTACTGTGAAAGTCTTTAGGTTGACAGATAATGGCGTATCGCTTCAGGTGATCCGGCTAAAGGAAGCTTCAAAAAGTGACTGTGGTAAAACGGGGACTATCTGACAGGACTAACTATGACTCTCTTAAGGTAGACAAATGCCTCGTCATTAGGCGAAATACATCGGCAAACACGAGAAGCTCCCAGCAGGAGTACTGTGAAAGTTTTTAGGCTGACAGATAATGGCTTATCGCTTCAGGTGAACTGGATAGAGGAAGCTTGAAAATGTGACTGTTGTTAAACGGGGAGCAACTGACAGGAGTAACTATGACTCACTTCAGGTAGCCAAATGCCTCGTCAACAGGCGAAATACATCGACAAACTCGAGAAGCTCCCGGCAGGAGTACGGTGAAAGTCTTTATGTCGACAGATAATGGCGCATCGCTTCAGGTGCTCCGGCTATAGGAAGCGTCCAAATGTGACTGTGGTAAAACGGGGAACATCTGACAGGACTATCTATGATTCTCTTAAGGTAGACGAATGCCTCGTCATTAGGCGAAATACATCGGCAAACTCGAGAAGCTCCCGGCAGGAGTACTGTGAAAGTCATTATGTCGACAGATATTGTCGTATCGCTTCACGAGAACTGGCTAAAGGAAGCTTGAAAATGTGACTGTGGTAAAACGGGGACTATCTGACAGGACTAACTATGACTCTCTTAAGGTAAGCAAATGCCTCGTCATTAGGCGAAATACATCGGCACACGCGATAAGCTAGCAGCTGGAGTACTGTGAAAGTCTGTATGTCGACAGATAATGGCGCATCGCTTCAGGTGATCCGGCTAAAGGAAGCTTCAAAATGTGAGTGTGGTAAAACGGGGAGCATCTGACAGGAATAACTATTACTGTCTTAAGGTAGAGAAATGCCTCGTCAACAGGCGTAATACATCGGCAAACTCGAGAAGCTTACAGCAGGAGTACTGTGAAAGTTTTTAGGTTGACAGATAATGGCGTATCGCTTCAGGTGAACTGGTTAGAGGAAGCTTGAAAATGTGACTGTGGTAAAACGGGGAGCAACTGACAGGAGTAACTATGACTCTCTTAAGGTTGCCAAATGCCCCGTCAACGGGCGAGAATCATCGGCAGACTCGAGAAGCTCCCAGCAGGAGTACTGTGAAAGTCTTTATGTCGACAGATAATGGCGCATCGCTTCAGGTGATCCGGCTAAAGGAAGCTTCAAAATGTGACTGTGGTAAAACGGGGAGCATCTGACAGGACTAACTATAACTCTCTTAAGGTATACAAATGCCTCGTCATTAGGCGAAATACATCGGAAAACTCGAGAAGCTCCCGGCAGGAGTACTGTGAAAGTCTTTAGGTTGACAGATAATGGCGTATCGCTTGAGGTGAACTAGATAGAGGAAGCTTGAGAATGTGACTGTGGTAAAACGGGGAGCAACTGACAGGAGTAACTATGACTCTCTTAAGGTAGCCAAATGCCTCGTCAACAGGCGAAGTACATCGACAAACTCGAGTAGCTCCCGGCAGGAGTACTTTGAAAGATTTTATGGCGACAGATAATGGCGCATCGCTTCAGGTGATCCGGCTAAAGGAAGCTTCAAAATGTGACTGCGGTAAAACGGGGAACATCTGACGGGAGTAACTATGACTCTCTTAAGGTAGCCAAATGCCTCGTCATTAGGCGAAATACATCGGAAAACTCGAGAAGCTCCCGGCAGGAGTACTGTGAAAGTCTTTAGGTTGACAGATAATGGCGTATAGCTTCAGGTGTACTGAATAGAGGAAGCTTGACAATGTGACTGTGGTAAAACGGGGAGCAACTGACAGGAGTAACAATGACTCCCTTTAGGTAGCCAAATGCCTCGTCAACAGGCGAAATACATCGGGAAACTCGAGAAGCTCCCAGCAGGAATACTGTGAAAGTCTTTAGGTTGACAGATAATGGCGTATCGCTTCAGGTGAACTGGTTAGAGGAAGCTTGAAAATATGACAGTGGTAAAACGGGGAGCAACTGACGGGAGTAACTATGACTCTCTTCAGGTAGCAAAATGCCCCGTTAACAGGCGAAAACTTCGGCAGACTCGAGAAGCTCCCAGCAGGAGTACTGTGAAAGTCTTTATGTCGACAGATAATGGCGCATCGCTTCAGGTGATCCGGCTAAAGGAAGCTTCAAAATGTGACTGTGGTAAAACGGGGAGCATTTGACAGGACTAACTATGACTCTCTTAAGGTATACAAATGCGTCGTCATTAGGCGAAATACATCAGAAAACTCGAGAAGCCCCCGGCAGGAGTACCGTGAAAGTCTTTAGGTTGACAGATATTGGCGAACCGCTTCAGGTGAACAGGCCAGAGAAAGCTTGTAGATGTGACTTTTATAAAACGTGGAGCAACTGCAATGAGTAGCTATGACTCTCTTTAGGTAGCCAAATGCCTCGTCAACAGGCGAAATGCATCGGCAAACTCGAGAAGATCCCGGCAGGAGTACTGTGAAAGTCTTTATGTCGACAGATATTGGCGTATTGCTTCACGAGAACTGGCTAAAGGAAGCTTGAAAATGTGACTGTGGTAAAACGGGGAGCAACTGGCAGAACTAACTATGACTCTCTTAAGGTAGCCAAATGCCTCGTCAACAAGCGAAATACATCGACAAACTCGAGAAGCTCCCGGCAGGAGTTCTTTGAAAGACTTTATGGCGACAGATAATGGCGCATCGCTTCAGGTGATCCGGCTAAAGGAAGCTTCAAAATGTGACTGTGGTAAAACGGGGAACATCTGACAGGACTAACTATGACCCTCTTCAGGTAGACAAATGCCTCGTCATTAGGCGAAATACATCGGCAAACTCGTGAAGCTCACAGCAGGAGTACTGTGAAAGTCTTTAGGGTGACAGATAATGGCGTATCGCTTCAGGTGAACTGTATTGAGGAAGCTTGAAAATGTTACTGTGATAAAACGGGGAGCAACTGACAGGAGTAACTATGACTCTCTGAAGGAAGCCAAATGCCTCGTCAACAGGCGAAATACATCGGCAAACTCGAGAAGCTCCCGGCAGGAGAACGGTGAAAGTCTTTATGTCGACAGATAATGGCGCATCGCTTCAGCTGCGCCGGCTATAGGAAGCGTCCAAATGTGACTGTGGTAAAACGGGGAACATCTGACAGGACTATCTATGACCCTCTTAAGGTAGACGAATGCCTCGTCATTAGGCGAAATACATCGGCAAACTCGAGAAGCTCCCGGCAGGAGTACTGTGAAAGTCTATATGTCGACAGATATTGGCGTATCGCTTCACGAGAACTGGCTAATGGAAGCTTGAAAATGTGACTGTGGTAAAACGGGGACTATCTGACAGGACTAACTATGACTCTCTTAAGGTAAGCAAATGCCTCGTCATTAGGCGAAATACATCGGCACACACGAGAAGCTAGCAGCAGGAGTACTGTGAAAGACTGTATGTCGACAGATAATGGCGCATCGCTTCAGGTGATCCGGCTAAAGGAAGCTTCAAAATGTGACTGTGGTAAAACGGGGAGCATCTGACAGGACTAACTATGACTGTCTTAAGGTAGACAAATGCCTCGTCAACAGGCGTAATACATCGGCAAACTCGAGAAACTTACAGCAGGTGTACTGTGAAATTTTTTAGGTTGACAGATAATGGCGTATCGCTTCAGGTGAACTTGTTAGAGGAAGCTTCAAAATGTGACTGTGGTAAAACGGGGAGCAACTGACAGGAGTAACTATGACTCTCTTAAGGTAGTCAAATGCCTCGTCAACAGGCGTAATACATCGGCAAACTCGAGAAGCTCCCGGCAGGAGTACTGTGAAAGACTTTATGTCGACAGATATTGGCGTATCGCTTCACGAGAACTGGCTAAAGGAAGCTTGAAAATGTGACTGTGGTAAAACGGGGACAATCTGACAGGACTAACTATGACTCTCTTAAGGTAGACAAATGCCTCGTCATTAGGCGAAATACATCGGCAAACACGAGAAGCTCCCAGCAGGAGTACTGTGAAAGTCTTTAGGTTGACAGATAATGGCGTATCGCTTCAGGTGATCCGGCTAAAGGAAGCTTCAAAAAGTGACTGTGGTAACACCGGGACTATCTGACAGGACTAACTATGACTCTCTTAAGGTAGACAAATGCCTCGTCATTAGGCGAAATACATCGGCAAACACGAGAAGCTCCCAGCGGGAGTACTGTGAAAGTTTTTAGGTTGACAGATAATGGCTTATCGCTTCAGGTGAACTGGATAGAGGAAGCTTGAAAATGTGACTGTGGTAAAACGGGGAGCAACTGACAGGAGTAACTATGACTCTCTTAAGGTAGCCAAATGCCTCGTCAACAGGCGAAATACATCGACAAACTCGAGAAGCTCCCGGCAGGAGTTCTTTGAAAGACTTTATGGCGACAGATAATGGCGCATCGCTTCAGGTGATCCGGCTAAAGGAAGCTTCAAAATGTGACTGTGGTAAAACGGGGAACATCTGACAGGACTAACTATGACTCTCTTAAGGTAGACAAATGCCTCGTCATTAGGCGAAATACATCGGCAAACTCGTGAAGCTCCCAGCAGGAGTACTGTGAAAGTCTTTAGGGTGACAGATAATGGCGTATCGCTTCAGGTGAACTGTATTGAGGAAGCTTGAAAATGTTACTGTGATAAAACGGGGAGCAACTGACAGGAGTAACTATGACTCTCTGAAGGAAGCCAAATGCCTCGTCAACAGGCGAAATACATCGGCAAACTCGAGAAGCTCCCAGCAGGAGTACTGTGAAAGTCTTTATGTCGACAGATGTTGGCGTACCGCTTCAGGTGAACAGGCCAGAGAGAGCTTGTTGATGTGACTATTATAAAACGTGGAGCAACTGACAGGAGTAACTATGACTCTCTTAAGGTAGCCAAATGCCTCGTCAACAGGCGAAATACATCGGCAAACACGAGAAGCTCCCAGCAGGAGTACTGTGAAAGTCTTTAGGTTGACAGATAATGGCGTATCGCTTCAGGTGATCCGGCTAAAGGAAGCTTCAAAAAGTGACTGTGGTAAAACGGGGACTATCTGACAGGACTAACTATGACTCTCTTAAGGTAGACAAATGCCTCGTCATTAGGCGAAATACATCGGCAAACACGAGAAGCTCCCAGCAGGAGTACTGTGAAAGTTTTTAGGCTGACAGATAATGGCTTATCGCTTCAGGTGAACTGGATAGAGGAAGCTTGAAAATGTGACTGTTGTTAAACGGGGAGCAACTGACAGGAGTAACTATGACTCACTTCAGGTAGCCAAATGCCTCGTCAACAGGCGAAATACATCGACAAACTCGAGAAGCTCCCGGCAGGAGTACGGTGAAAGTCTTTATGTCGACAGATAATGGCGCATCGCTTCAGGTGCTCCGGCTATAGGAAGCGTCCAAATGTGACTGTGGTAAAACGGGGAACATCTGACAGGACTATCTATGATTCTCTTAAGGTAGACGAATGCCTCGTCATTAGGCGAAATACATCGGCAAACTCGAGAAGCTCCCGGCAGGAGTACTGTGAAAGTCATTATGTCGACAGATATTGGCGTATGGCTTCACGAGAACTGGCTAAAGGAAGCTTGAAAATGTGACTGTGGTAAAACGGGGACTATCTGACAGGACTAACTATGACTCTCTTAAGGTAAGCAAATGCCTCGTCATTAGGCGAAATACATCGGCACACGCGATAAGCTAGCAGCTGGAGTACTGTGAAAGTCTGTATGTCGACAGATAATGGCGCATCGCTTCAGGTGATCCGGCTAAAGGAAGCTTCAAAATGTGAGTGTGGTAAAACGGGGAGCATCTGACAGGAATAACTATTACTGTCTTAAGGTAGAGAAATGCCTCGTCAACAGGCGTAATACATCGGCAAACTCGAGAAGCTTACAGCAGGAGTACTGTGAAAGTTTTTAGGTTGACAGATAATGGCGTATCGCTTCAGGTGAACTGGTTAGAGGAAGCTTGAAAATGTGACTGTGGTAAAACGGGGAGCAACTGACAGGAGTAACTATGACTCTCTTAAGGTTGCCAAATGCCCCGTCAACGGGCGAGAATCATCGGCAGACTCGAGAAGCTCCCAGCAGGAGTACTGTGAAAGTCTTTATGTCGACAGATAATGGCGCATCGCTTCAGGTGATCCGGCTAAAGGAAGCTTCAAAATGTGACTGTGGTAAAACGGGGAGCATCTGACAGGACTAACTATAACTCTCTTAAGGTATACAAATGCCTCGTCATTAGGCGAAATACATCGGAAAACTCGAGAAGCTCCCGGCAGGAGTACTGTGAAAGTCTTTAGGTTGACAGATAATGGCGTATCGCTTGAGGTGAACTAGATAGAGGAAGCTTGAGAATGTGACTGTGGTAAAACGGGGAGCAACTGACAGGAGTAACTATGACTCTCTTAAGGTAGCCAAATGCCTCGTCAACAGGCGAAGTACATCGACAAACTCGAGTAGCTCCCGGCAGGAGTACTTTGAAAGATTTTATGGCGACAGATAATGGCGCATCGCTTCAGGTGATCCGGCTAAAGGAAGCTTCAAAATGTGACTGCGGTAAAACGGGGAACATCTGACAGGAGTAACTATGACTCTCTTAAGGTAGCCAAATGCCTCGTCATTAGGCGAAATACATCGGAAAACTCGAGAAGCTCCCGGCAGGAGTACTGTGAAAGTCTTTAGGTTGACAGATAATGGCGTATAGCTTCAGGTGTACTGAATAGAGGAAGCTTGACAATGTGACTGTGGTAAAACGGGGAGCAACTGACAGGAGTAACAATGACTCCCTTTAGGTAGCCAAATGCCTCGTCAACAGGCGAAATACATCGGGAAACTCGAGAAGCTCCCAGCAGGAATACTGTGAAAGTCTTTAGGTTGACAGATAATGGCGTATCGCTTCAGGTGAACTGGTTAGAGGAAGCTTGAAAATATGACAGTGGTAAAACGGGGAGCAACTGACGGGAGTAACTATGACTCTCTTCAGGTAGCAAAATGCCCCGTTAACAGGCGAAAACTTCGGCAGACTCGAGAAGCTCCCAGCAGGAGTACTGTGAAAGTCTTTATGTCGACAGATAATGGCGCATCGCTTCAGGTGATCCGGCTAAAGGAAGCTTCAAAATGTGACTGTGGTAAAACGGGGAGCATTTGACAGGACTAACTATGACTCTCTTAAGGTATACAAATGCGTCGTCATTAGGCGAAATACATCAGAAAACTCGAGAAGCCCCCGGCAGGAGTACCGTGAAAGTCTTTAGGTTGACAGATATTGGCGAACCGCTTCAGGTGAACAGGCCAGAGAAAGCTTGTAGATGTGACTTTTATAAAACGTGGAGCAACTGCAATGAGTAGCTATGACTCTCTTTAGGTAGCCAAATGCCTCGTCAACAGGCGAAATGCATCGGCAAACTCGAGAAGATCCCGGCAGGAGTACTGTGAAAGTCTTTATGTCGACAGATATTGGCGTATTGCTTCACGAGAACTGGCTAAAGGAAGCTTGAAAATGTGACTGTGGTAAAACGGGGAGCAACTGGCAGAACTAACTATGACTCTCTTAAGGTAGCCAAATGCCTCGTCAACAAGCGAAATACATCGACAAACTCGAGAAGCTCCCGGCAGGAGTTCTTTGAAAGACTTTATGGCGACAGATAATGGCGCATCGCTTCAGGTGATCCGGCTAAAGGAAGCTTCAAAATGTGACTGTGGTAAAACGGGGAACATCTGACAGGACTAACTATGACCCTCTTCAGGTAGACAAATGCCTCGTCATTAGGCGAAATACATCGGCAAACTCGTGAAGCTCACAGCAGGAGTACTGTGAAAGTCTTTAGGGTGACAGATAATGGCGTATCGCTTCAGGTGAACTGTATTGAGGAAGCTTGAAAATGTTACTGTGATAAAACGGGGAGCAACTGACAGGAGTAACTATGACTCTCTGAAGGAAGCCAAATGCCTCGTCAACAGGCGAAATACATCGGCAAACTCGAGAAGCTCCCGGCAGGAGAACGGTGAAAGTCTTTATGTCGACAGATAATGGCGCATCGCTTCAGGTGCGCCGGCTATAGGAAGCGTCCAAATGTGACTGTGGTAAAACGGGGAACATCTGACAGGACTATCTATGACCCTCTTAAGGTAGACGAATGCCTCGTCATTAGGCGAAATACATCGGCAAACTCGAGAAGCTCCCGGCAGGAGTACTGTGAAAGTCTATATGTCGACAGATATTGGCGTATCGCTTCACGAGAACTGGCTAATGGAAGCTTGAAAATGTGACTGTGGTAAAACGGGGACTATCTGACAGGACTAACTATGACTCTCTTAAGGTAAGCAAATGCCTCGTCATTAGGCGAAATACATCGGCACACACGAGAAGCTAGCAGCAGGAGTACTGTGAAAGACTGTATGTCGACAGATAATGGCGCATCGCTTCAGGTGATCCGGCTAAAGGAAGCTTCAAAATGTGACTGTGGTAAAACGGGGAGCATCTGACAGGACTAACTATGACTGTCTTAAGGTAGACAAATGCCTCGTCAACAGGCGTAATACATCGGCAAACTCGAGAAACTTACAGCAGGTGTACTGTGAAAGTTTTTAGGTTGACAGATAATGGCGTATCGCTTCAGGTGAACTTGTTAGAGGAAGCTTCAAAATGTGACTGTGGTAAAACGGGGAGCAACTGACAGGAGTAACTATGACTCTCTTAAGGTAGTCAAATGCCTCGTCAACAGGCGTAATACATCGGCAAACTCGAGAAGCTCCCGGCAGGAGTACTGTGAAAGACTTTATGTCGACAGATATTGGCGTATCGCTTCACGAGAACTGGCTAAAGGAAGCTTGAAAATGTGACTGTGGTAAAACGGGGACAATCTGACAGGACTAACTATGACTCTCTTAAGGTAAACAAATGCCTCGTCATTAGGCGAAATACATCGGCACACACGAGAAGCTCCCAGCAGGAGTACTGTGAAAGTCTGTATGTCGACAGATAATGGCGCATCGCTTCAGGTGATCCGGCTAAAGGAAGCTTCAAAATGTGAGTGTGGTAAAACGGGGAGCATCTGACAGGACTAACTATGACTGTCTTAAGGTAGACAAATGCCTCGTCAACAGGCGTAATACATCGGCAAACTCGAGAAGCTTACAGCAGGAGTACTGTGAAAGTTTTTAGGTTGACAGATAATGGCGTATCGCTTCAGGTGAACTGGTTACAGGAAGTTTGAAAATGTGACTGTGGTAAAACGGGGAGCAACTGACAGGAGTAACTATGACTCCCTTAAGGTTGCCAAATGCCCCGTCAACGGGCGAGAATCATCGGCAGACTCGAGAAGCTCCCAGCAGGAGTACTGTGAAAGTCTTTATGTCGACAGATAATGCGCATCGCTTCAGGTGATCCGGCTAAAGGAAGCTTCAAAATGTGACTGTGGTAAAACGGGGAACATCTGACAGGACTAACTATGACCCTCTTAAGGTAGACAAATGCCTCGTCATTAGGCGAAGTACATCGGCAAACTCGTGAAGCTCACAGCAGGAGTACTGTGAAAGTCTTTAGGGTGACAGATAATGGCGTATCGCTTCAGGTGAACTGTATTGAGGAAGCTTGAAAATGTTGCTGTGATAAAACGGGGAGCAACTGACAGGAGAAACTATGACTCTCTGAAGGAAGCCAAATGCCTCGTCAACAGGCGAAATACATCGGATAACTCGAGAAGCTCCCGGCAGGAGTACGGTGAAAGTCTTTATGTCGACAGATAATGGCGCATCGCTTCAGGTGCTCCGGCTATAGGAAGCGTCCGAATGTGACTGTGGTAAAACGGGGAACATCTGACAGGACTATCTATGATTCTCTTAAGGTAGACGAATGCCTCGTCATTAGGCGAAATACATCGGCAATCTCGAGAAGCTCCCGGCAGGAGTACTGTGAAAGTCTATATGTCGACAGATATTGGCGTATCGCTTCACGAGAACTGGCTAAAGGAAGCTTGAAAATGTGACTGTGGTAAAACGGGGACTATCTGACAGGACTAACTATGACTCTCTTAAGGTAAGCAAATGCCTCGTCATTAGGCGAAATACATCGGCACACACGAGAAGCTAGCAGCAGGAGTACTGTGAAAGTCTGTATGTCGACAGATAATGGCGCATCGCTTCAGGTGATCCGGCCAAAGAAAGGTTCAAAATGTGACTGTGGTAAAACGGGGAGCATCTGACAGGACTAACTATGACTGTCTTAAGGTAGACAAATGCCTCGTCAACAGGCGTAATGCATCGGCAAACTCGAGAAGCTTACAGCAGGTGTACTGTGAAAGTTTTTAGGTTGACAGATAATGGCGTATCGCTTCAGGTGAACTGGTTAGAGGAAGCTTCAAAATGTGTCTGTGGTAAAACGGGGAGCAACTGACAGGAGTAACTATGACTCTCTTAAGGTAGCCAAATGCCACGTCAACAGGCGTAATACATCGGCAAACTCGAGAAGCTCCCGGCAGGAGTACTGTGAAAGACTTTATGTCGACAGATATTGGCGTATCGCTTCACGAGAACTGGCTAAAGGAAGCTTGAAAATGTGACTGTGGTAAAACGGGGACTATCTGACAGGACTAACTATGACTCTCTTAAGGTAAACAAATGCCTCATCATTAGGCGAGATACATCGGCACACACGAGAAGCTCCCAGCAGGAGTACTGTGAAAGTCTGTATGTCGACAGATAATGGCGCATCGCTTCAGGTGATCCGGCTAAAGGAAGCTTCAAAATGTGAGTGTGGTAAAACGGGGAGCATCTGACAGGACTAACTATGACTGTCTTAAGGTAGACAAATGCCTCGTCAACAGGCGTAATACATCGGCAAACTCGAGAAGCTTACAGCAGGAGTACTGTGAAAGTTTTTAGGTTGACAGATAATGGCGTATCGCTTCAGGTGAACTGGTTAGAGGAAGCTTGAAAATGTGACTGTGGTAAAACGGGGAGCAACTGACAGGAGTAACTATGACTCTCTTAAGGTTGCCAAATGCCCCGTCAACGGGCGAGAATCATCGGCAGACTCGAGAAGCTCCCAGCAGGAGTAATGTGAAAGTCTTTATGTCGACAGATAATGCGCATCGCTTCAGGTGATTCGGCTAAAGGAAGCTTCAAAATGTGACTGTGGTAAAGCGGGGAACATCTGACAGGACTAACTAAGACTCTCTTAAGGTAGACAAATGCCTCGTCATTAGGCGAAAAACATCGGCAAACTCGTGAAGCTCCCAGCAGGAGTACTGTGAAAGTCTTTAGGGTGACAGATAATGGCGTATCGCTTCAGGTGAACTGTATTGAGGAAGCTTGAAAATGTTACTGTGATAAAACGGGGAGCAACTGACAGGAGTAACTATGACTCTCTTAAGGAAGCTAAATGCCTCGTCAACAGGCGAAATACATCGGCAAACTCGAGAAGCTCCCAGCAGGAGTACTGTGAAAGTCTTTATGTCGACAGAAATTGGCGTACCGCTTCAGGTGAACAGGCCAGAGAAAGCTTGTAGATGTGACTATAATAAAACGTGGAACAACTGCAATGAGTAGCTATGACTCTCTTTAGGTAGCCAAATGCCTCGTCAACAGGCGAAATGCATCGGCAAACTCGAGAAGATCCCGGCAGGAGTACTGTGAAAGTCTTTATGTCGACAGATATTGGCGTATCGCTTCACGAGAACTGGCTAAAGGAAGCTTGAAAATGTGGCTGTGGTAAAACGGGGAGCAACTGACAGAACTAACTATGACTCTCTTGAGGTAGACAAATGCGTCGTCAACAGGCGAAGTACATCGGCAAACTCAAGTAGCTTCCAAAAGGAGTACTGTAAGAGTCTTTAGGTTGACAGATAATGGCGTATCGCTTCAGGTGAACTGGATACGGGAATCTTGAAAATGTGACTGTGGTAAAACGGGGAGCAACTGACAGGAGTAACTATGACTCCATTAAGGTAGCCAAATGCCCCGTCAACAGGCGAAAAACATCGACAGACTAGAGAAGCTCCTAGCAGGACTACTGTGAAAGTCTTTATGTCGACAGATAATGGCGCATCGCTTCAGGTGATCCGGCTAAAGGAAGCTTCAAAATGTGACTGTGGTAAAACGGGGACTATCTGACAGGACTAACTATGACTCTCTTAAGGTAGACAAATGCCTCGTCATTAGGCGAAGTACATCGGCAAACACGAGAAGCTCCCAGCAGGAGTACTGTGAAAGTATTTATGTCGACAGATAATGGCGTATCGCTTCAGGTGATCCGGCTAAAGGAAGCTTCAAAATGTGACTGTGGTAAAACGGGGACTATCTGACAGGACTAACTATGACTCTCTTAAGGTAGACAAATGCCTCGTCATTAGGCGTAATACATCGGCAAACAGGAGTAGCTCCCAGCAGGAGTACTGTGAAAGTTTTTAGGTTGACAGATAATGGCTTAACGCTTCAGGTGAACTGGATAGAGGAAGCTTGAAAATGAGACTGTGGTTAAACGGGGAGCAACTGACAGGAGTAACTACGACTCTCTTCAGGTAGCCAAATGCCTCGTCAACAGGCGAAATACATCGGCAAACTCGAGAAGCTCCCGGCAGGAGTGCGGTGAAAGTCTTTATGTCGACAGATAATGGCGCATCGCTTCAGGTGCTCCGGCTATAGGAAGCGTCAAAATGTGACTGTGGTAAAACGGGGAACATCTGACAGGACTATCTATGATTCTCTTAAGGAAGACGAATGCCTCGTCATTAGGCGAAATACATCGGCAAACTCGAGAAGCTCCCGGCAGGAGTACTGTGAAAGTCTTTATGTCGACAGATATTGGCGTATCGCTTCACGAGAACTGGCTAAAGGAAGCTTGAAAATGTGACTGTGGTAAAACGGGGACTATCTGACAGGACTAACTATGACTCTCTTGAGGTAAACAAATGCCTCGTAATTAGGTGAAATACATCGGCACACACGAGAAGCTCCCAGCAGGAGTACTGTGAAAGTCTGTATGTCGACAGATAATGGCGCATCGCATCAGGTGATCCGGCTAAAGGAAGCTTCAAAATGTGAGTGTGGTAAAACGGGGAGCATCTGACAGGACTAACTATGACTGTCTTAAGGTAGACAAATGCCTCGTCAACAGGCGTAATACATCGGCAAACTCGAGAAGCTTACAGCAGGAGTACTGCGAAAGTTTTTATGTTGACAGATAATGGCGTATCTACTACATCTACATCTATACTCCGCGAGCCACCTTACGGTGTGTGGCGGAGGGTACTTATTGTACCACTATCTCATCCCCCCTTCCCTGTTCCATTCACGAATTGTGCGTGGAAAGAACGACTGCTTGTAAGTCTCCGTATTTGCTCTAATTTCTCGGATCTTTTCGTTGTGATCATTACGCGAGATATATGTGGGCGGTAGTAATATGTTGCCCATCTCTTCCCGGAATGTGCTCTCTCGTAATTTCGATAATAAACATCTCCGTATTGCGTAACGCCTTTCTTGAAGTGTCCGCCACTGGAGCTTGTTCAGCATCTCCGTAACGCTCTCGCGCTGACTAAATGTCCCCATGACGAATCGCGCTGCTTTTCGCTGGATCATGTCTATCTCTTCTATTAATCCAACCTGGTAAGGGTCCCATACTGATGAGCAATACTCAAGAATCGGACGAACAAGCGTTTTGTAAGCTACTTCTTTCGTCGATGAGTCACATTTTCTTAGAATTCTTCCTATGAATCTCAACCTGGCGCCTGCTTTTCCCACTATTTGTTTTATGTGATCATTCCACTTCAGATCGGTCCGGATAGTAACTCCTAAGTATTTTACGGTCGTTACCGCTTCCAATGATTTACCACCTATGGCATAATCGTACTGGAATGGATTTCTGCCCCTATGTATGCGCATTATATTACATTTATCTACGTTTAGGGAAAGCTGCCAGCTGTCGCACCATGCATTAATCCTCTGCAGGTCCTCCTGGAGTACGTACGAGTCTTCTGATGTTGCTACTTTCTTGTAGACAACCGTGTCATCTGCAAATAGCCTCACGGAGCTACCGATGTTGTCAACTAAGTCATTTACGTATATTGTAAACAATAAAGGTCCTATCACGCTTCCCTGCGGTACTCCCGAAATTACCTCTACATCTGCAGATTTTGAACCGTTAAGAATGACATGTTGTGTTCTTTCTTCTAGGAAATCCTGAATCCAATCACAAACCTGGTCCGACATTCCGTAAGCTCGTATTTTTTTCACTAAACGTAAGTGCGGAACCGTATCAAATGCCTTCCTGAAGTCCAGGAATACGGCATCAATCTGCTCGCCAGTGTCTACGGCACTGTGAATTTCTTGGGCAAATAGGGCGAGCTGAGTTTCACACGATCTCTGTTTGCGGAATCCATGTTGGTTATGATGAAGGAGATTTGTATTATCTAAGAACGTCATAATACGAGAACACAAAACATGTTCCATTATTCTACAACAGATTGAAGTAAGCGAAATAGGCCTATAATTATTCGCATCTGATTTATGACCCTTCTTGAAAATGGGAACGACCTGCGCTTTCTTCCAGTCGCTAGGTACTTTACGTTCTTCCAGCGATCTACGATAAATTGCTGATAGAAAGGGGGCAAGTTCTTTAGCATAATCACTGTAGAATCTTAAGGGTATCTCGTCTGGTCCGGATGCTTTTCCGCTACTAAGTGATAGCAGTTGTTTTTCAATTCCGATATCGTTTATTTCAATATTTTCCATTTTGGCGTCCGTGCGACGGCTGAAGTCAGGGACCGTGTTACTATTTTCCGCAGTGAAACAGTTTCGGAACACTGAATTCAGTATTTCTGCCTTTCTTCGGTCGTCCTCTGTTTCGGTTCCATCGTGGTCAACGAGTGACTGAATAGGGGATTTAGATCCGCTTACCGATTTTACGTATGACCAAAACTTTTTAGGGTTCTTGTTTAGATTGTTTGCCAATGTTTTATGTTCGAATTCGTTGAATGCTTCTCTCATTGCTCTCTTTACGCTCTTTTTCGCTTCGTTCAGCTTTTCCTTATCAGCTATGATTCGACTACTCTTAAACCTATGATGAAGCTTTCTTTGTTTCCGTAGTACCTTTCGTACATGATTGTTATACCACGGTGGATCTTTCCCCTCGCTTTGGACCTTAGTCGGTACGAACTTATCTAAGGCGTACTGGACGATGTTTCTGAATTTTTTCCATTTTTGTTCCACATCCTCTTCCTCAGAAATGAACGTTTGATGGTGGTCACTCAGATATTCTGCGATTTGTGCCCTATCACTCTTGTTAAGCAAATATATTTTCCTTCCTTTCTTGGCATTTCTTATTACACTTGTAGTCATTGATGCAACCACTGACTTATGATCACTGATACCCTCTTCTACATTCACGGAGTCGAAAAGTTCCGGTCTATTTGTTGCTATGAGGTCTAAAACGTTAGCTTCACGAGTTGGTTCTTTAACTATCTGCTCGAAGTAATTCTCGGACAAGGCAGTCAGGATAATGTCACAAGAGTCTCTGTCCCTGGCTCCAGTTCTGATTGTGTGACTATCCCATTCTATACCTGGTAGATCGAAGTCTCCCCCTATTACAATAGTATGATCACGAAACTTCTTCACGACGTTCTGCAGGTTCTCTCTGAGGCGCTCAACTACTACGGTTGCTGATGCAGGTGGTCTATAGAAGCTTCCGACTATCATATCTGACCCACCTTTGATACTTAACTTAACCCAGATTATTTCACATTCGCATTCGCTAATAACTTCACTGGATATTATTGAATTCTTTACTGCTATAAATACTCCTCCACCATTGGCGTTTATCCTATCCTTGCGGTATATATTCCATTCTGTGTCTAGGATTTCGTTACTGTTCACTTCCGGTTTTAACCAACTTTCCGTTCCTAATACTATATGCGCACTATTTCCTTCAATAAGAGATACTAATTCAGGAACCTTGCCCTGGATACTCCTGCAGTTTACCAATATTACGTTAACTTTTCCTGTTTTTGGTCTCTGAGGACGGACATTCTTTATCAACGATGATAATGTCCTCTCTGGTAAGCCGTCAGGTATTTTATCGTTTCGCCCAAGGGGGGGTCCCTCTAACCTAAAAAACCCCCGTGTGCACGCCACACGTACTCTGCTACCCTAGTAGCTGCTTCCGGTGTGTAGTGCACCCCTGACCTGTCTAGGGGGGCCCTACAGTTCTCCACCCAATAACGGAGGTCGATGAATTTGCAACCATTATAGTCGCAGAGTCGTCTGAGCCTCTGGTTTAGACCCTCCACACGGCTCCAAACCAGAGGACCGCGATCGACTCTGGGCACTATGCTGCAGATATTAAGCTCAGCTTGCACTCCGCGTGCGATGCTGGTTGTCTTCACCAAATCAGCCAGCCGCCGGAAGGAACCAAGGATGGCCTCAGAACCCAAGCGGCAGGCGTCATTCGTTCAGGTGAACTGGTTAGAGGAAGCTTGAAAATGTGACTGTGGTAAAACGGGGAGCAACTGACAGGAGTAACTATGACTCTCTTAAGGTTGCCAAATGCCCCGTCAACGGGCGAGAATCATCGGCACACTCGAGAAGCTCCCAGCAGGAGTACTGTGAAAGTCTTTATGTCGACAGATAATGCGCATCGCTTCAGGTGATCCGGCTAAAGGAAGCTTCAAAATGTGACTGTGGTAAAGCGGGGAACATCTGACAGGACTAACTAAGACTCTCTTAAGGTAGACAAATGCCTCGTCATTAGGCGAAAAACATCGGCAAACTCGTGAAGCTCCCAGCAGGAGTACTGTGAAAGTCTTTAGGGTGACAGATAATGGCGTATCGCTTCAGGTGAACTGTATTGAGGAAGCTTGAAAATGTTACTATGATAAAACGGGGAGCAACTGACAGGAGTAACTATGACTCTCTTAAGGAAGCCAAATGCCTCGTCAACAGGCGAAATACATCGGCAAACTCGAGAAGCTCCCAGCAGGAGTACTGTGAAAGTCTTTATGTCGACAGATATTGGCGTACCGCTTCAGGTGAACAGGCCAGAGAAAGCTTGTAGATGTGACTATAATAAAACATGGAACAACTGCAATGAGTAGCTATGACTCTCTTTAGGTAGCCAAATGCCTCGTCAACAGGCGAAATGCATCGGTAAACTCGAGAAGATCCCGGCAGGAGTACTGTGAAAGTCTTTATGTCGACAGATATTGGCGTATCGCTTCACGAGAACTGGTTAAAGGAAGCTTGAAAATGTGACTGTGGTAAAACGGGGAGCAACTGACAGAACTAACTATGACTCTCTTGAGGTAGACAAATGCCTCGTCAACAGGCGAAATACATCGGCAAACTCAAGTAGCTTCCAAAAGGAGTACTGTAAGAGTCTTTAGGTTGACAGATAATGGCGTATCGCTTCAGGTGAACTGGATACAGGAATCTTGAAAATGTGACTGTGGTAAAACGGGGAGCAACTGACAGGAGTAACTATGACTCCATTATGGTAGCCAAATGCCCCGTCAACAGGCGAAAAACATCGACAGACTAGAGAAGCTCCTAGCAGGACTACTGTGAAAGTCTTTATGTCGACAGATAATGGCGCATCGCTTCAGGTGATCCGGCTAAAGGAAGCTTCAAAATGTGACTGTGGTAAAACGGGGACTATCTGACAGGACTAACTATGACTCTCTTAAGGTTGACAAATGCCTCGTCATTAGGCGAAATACGTCGGCAAACACGAGAAGCTCCCAGCAGGAGTACTGTGAAAGTCTTTAGGTTGACAGATAATGGCGTATCGCTTCAGGTGATCCGGCTAAAGGAAGCTTCAAAATGTGACTGTGGTAAAACGGGGACTATCTGACAGGACTAAGTATGACCCTCTTAAGGTAGACAAATGCCTCGTCATTAGGCGAAATACATCGTCAAACAGGAGTAGCTCCCAGCAGGAGTACTGTGAAAGTTTTTAGGTTGACAGATAATGGCTTAACGCTTCAGGTGAACTGGATAGAGGAAGCTTGAAAATGAGACTGTGGTTAAACGGGGAGCAACTGACAGGAGTAACTACGACTCTCTTCAGGTAGCCAAATGCCTCGTCAACAGGCGAAATACATCGGCAAACTCGAGAAGCTCCCGGCAGGAGTACTGTGAAAGTCTTTATGTCGACAGATATTCGCGTATCGCTTCGCGAGAACTGGCTAAAGGAAGCTTGAAAATGTGACTGTGGTAAAACGGGGACTATCTGACAGGACTAACTATGACTCTCTTAAGGTAAACAAATGCCTCGTCATTAGGTGAAATACATCGGCACACACGAGAAGCTCCCAGCAGGAGTACTGTGAAAGTCTGTATGTCGACAGATAATGGCGCATCGCATCAGGTGATCCGGCTAAAGGAAGCTTCAAAATGTGAGTGTGGTAAAACGGGGAGCATCTGACAGGACTAACTATGACTGTCTTAAGGTAGACAAATGCCTCGTCAACAGGCGTAATACATCGGCAAACTCGAGAAGCTTACAGCAGGAGTACTGTGAAAGTTTTTAGATTGACAGATAATGACGTATCGCTTCAGGTGAACTGGTTAGAGGAAGCTTGATAATGTGACTGTGGTAAAACGGGGAGCAACTGACAGGAGTAACTATGACTCTCTTAAGGTTGCCAAATGCCCCGTCAACGGGCGAGAATCATCGGCAGACTCGAGAAGCTCCCAGCAGGAGTACTGTGAAAGTCTTTATTTCGACAGATAATGCGCATCGCTTCAGGTGATCCGGCTAAAGGAAGCTTCAAAATGTGACTGTGGTAAAGCGGGGAACATCTGACAGGACTAACTATGACTCTCTTAAGGTAGACAAACGCCTCGTCATTAGGCGAAAAACGTCGGCAAACTCGTGAAGCTCCCAGCAGGAGTACTGTGAAAGTCTTTAGGGTGACAGATAATGGCGTATCGCTTAAGGTGAACTGTATTGAGGAAGCTTGAAAATGTTACTGTGATAAAACGGGGAGCAACTGACAGGAGTAACTATGACTCTCTTAAGGAAGCCAAACGCCTCATCAACAGGCGAAATACATCGGCAAACTCGAGAAGCTCCCAGCAGGAGTACTGTGAAAGTCTTTATGTCGACAGATATTGGCGTACCGCTTCAGGTGAACAGGCCAGAGAAAGCTTGTAGATGTGACTATAATAAAACGTGGAGCAACTGCAATGAGTAGCTATGACTCTCTTTAGGTAGCCAAATGCCTCGTCAACAGGCGAAATGCATCGGCAAACTCAAGTAGCTTCCAAAAGGAGTACTGTAAGAGTCTTTAGGTTGACAGATAATGGCGTATCGCTTCAGGTGAACTGGATAGAGGAAACTTGAAATTGTGACTGTGGCAAAACGGGGAGCAACTGACAGGAGTAACTATGACTCTCTTCAGGTAGCCAAATGCCTCGTCAACAGGCGAAATACATCGGCAAACTCGAGAAGCTCCCGGCAGGAGTACTGCGAAAGTCTTTATGTCGACAGATAGTGGCACATCGCTTCAGGTGATCCGGCTAAAGGAAGCTTTAAAATGTGACTGTGGTAAAACGGGGAGCATCTGACAGGACTAACTATGACTCTCCTAAGGTAGACAAGTGCCTCGTCAACAGGCGTAATACATCGGCAAACTCGAGAAGCTCCCAGCAGGAGTACTGTGAAAGTCTTTAGGTTGACAGATAATGGCGTATCGCTTCAGGTGAACTGGTAAGAGGAAGCTTGAAAATGTGACTGTGGTAAAACGGATAGCAACTGACAGGAGTAACTATGACTCTCTTAAGGTTGCCAAATGCCCCGTCAACGGGCGAGAATCATCGGCAGACTCGAGAAGCTCCCAGCAGGAGTACTGCGAAAGTCTTTATGTCGACAGATAGTGGCGCATCGCTTCAGGTGATCCGGCTAAAGGAAGCTTCAAAATGTGACTGTGGTAAAACGGGGAGCATCTGACAGGACTAACTATAACTCTCTTAAGGTATACAAATGCCTCGTCATTACATCTACATCTACATCTATACTCCGCGAGCCACCTTACGGTGTGTGGCGGAGGGTACTTATTGTACCACTATCTGATCCCCCCTTCCCTGTTCCAATCACGAATTGTGCGTGGGAAGAACGACTGCTTGTAAGTCTCCGTATTTGCTCTAATTTCTCGGATCTTTTCGTTGTGATCATTACGCGAGATATATGTGGGCGGTAGTAATATGTTACCCATCTCTTCCCGGAATGTGCTCTCTCGTAATTTCGATAATAAACCTCTCCGTATTGCGTAACGCCTTTCTTGAAGTGTCCGCCACTGGAGCTTGTTCAGCATCTCCGTAACGCTCTCGCGCTGACTAAATGTCCCCATGACGAATCGCGCTGCATTTCGCTGGATCATGTCTATCTCTTCTATTAATCCAACCTGGTAAGGGTCCCATACTGATGAGCAATACTCAAGAATCGGACGAACAAGCGTTTTGTAAGCTACTTCTTTCGTCGATGAGTCACATTTTCTTAGAATTCTTCCTATGAATCTCAACCTGGCGCCTGCTTTTCCCACTATTTGTTTTATGTGATCATTCCACTTCAGATCGCTCCGGATAGTAACTCCTAAGTATTTTACGGTCGTTACCGCTTCCAATGATTTACCACCTATGGCATAATCGTACTGGAATGGATTTCTGCCCCTATGTATGCGCATTATATTACATTTATCTACGTTTAGGGAAAGCTGCCAGCTGTCGCACCATGCATTAATCCTCTGCAGGTCCTCCTGGAGTACGTACGAGTCTTCTGATGTTGCTACTTTCTTGTAGACAACCGTGTCATCTGCAAATAGCCTCACGGAGCTACCGATGTTGTCAACTAAGTCATTTATGTATATTGTAAACAATAAAGGTCCTATCACGCTTCCCTGCGGTACTCCCGAAATTACCTCTACATCTGCAGATTTTGAACCGTTAAGAATGACATGTTGTGTTCTTTCTTCTAGGAAATCCTGAATCCAATCGCAAACCTGGTCCGATATTCCGTAAGCTCGTATTTTTTTCACTAAACGTAAGTGCGGAACCGTATCAAATGCCTTCCTGAAGTCCAGGAATACGGCATCAATCTGCTCGCCAGTGTCTACGGCACTGTGAATTTCTTGGGCAAATAGGGCGAGCTGAGTTTCACATGATCTCTGTTTGCGGAATCCATGTTGGTTATGATGAAGGAGATTTGTATTATCTAAGAACGTCATAATACGAGAACACAAAACATGTTCCATTATTCTACAACAGATTGACGTAAGCGAAATAGGCCTATAATTATTCGCATCTGATTTATGACCCTTCTTGAAAATGGGAACGACCTGCGCTTTCTTCCAGTCGCTAGGTACTTTACGTTCTTCCAGCGATCTACGATAAATTGCTGATAGAAAGGGGGCAAGTTCTTTAGCATAATCACTGTAGAATCTTAAGGGTATCTCGTCTGGTCCGGATGCTTTTCCGCTACTAAGTGATAGCAGTTGTTTTTCAATTCCGATATCGTTTATTTCAATATTTTCCATTTTGGCGTCCGTGCGACGGCTGAAGTCAGGGACCGTGTTACGATTTTCCGCAGTGAAACAGTTTCGGAACACTGAATTCAGTATTTCTGCCTTTCTTCGGTCGTCCTCTGTTTCGGTGCCATCGTGGTCAACGAGTGACTGAATAGGGGATTAGGCGAAATACATCGGAAAACTCGAGAAGCTCCCGGCAGGAGTACTGTGAAAGTCTTTAGGGTGACAGATAATGGCGTATCGCTTCAGGTGAACTGGATAGAGGAAGCTTGAAAATGTGACTGTGGTAAAACGGGGAGCAACTGACAGGAGTAACTATGACTCTCTTAAGGTAGCCAAATGCCTCGTCAACTGGCGAAATACATCGACAAACTCGAGAAGCTCCCGGCAGGAGTACTTTGAAAGACTTTATGGCGACAGATAATGGCGCATCGCTTCAGGTGATCCGGCTAAAGGAAGCTTCAAAATGTGACTGTGGTAAAACGGGGAACATCTGACAGGAGTAACTATGACTCTCTTAAGGTAGACAAATGCCTCGTCATTAGGCGAAATACATCGGCAAACTCGTGAAGCTCCCAGCAGGAGTACTGTGAAAGTCTTTAGGGTGACAGATAATGGCGTATCGCTTCAGGTGAACTGTATCTAGGAAGCTCGAAAATGTTACTGTGATAAAACGGGGAGCAACTGACAGGAGTAACTATGACTCTCTTAAGGAAGCCAAATGCCTCGTCAACAGGCGAAATACATCGGCAAACTCGAGAAGCTCCCAGCAGGAGTACTGTGAAAGTCTTTATGTCGACAGATATTGGCGTACCGCTTCAGGTGAACAGGCCAGAGAAAGCTTGTAAATGTGACTATTATAAAACGTGGAGCAACTGCAATGAGTAGCTATGACTCTCTTTAGGTAGCCAAATGCCTCGTCAACAGGCGAAATGCATCGGCAAACTCGAGAAGATCCCGGCAGGAGTACTGTGAAAGTCTTTATGTCGACAGATATTGGCGTATCGCTTCACGAGAACAGGCTAAAGGAAGCTTCAAAATGTGACTGTGGTAAAACGGGGAGCAACTGACAGAACTAACTATGACTCTCTTAAGGTAGACAAATGCTTCGTCAACAGGCGAAATACATCGGCGAACTCAAGAAGCTCCCAACAGGAGTACTGTGAGAGGCTTTAGGTAGACTGATAATGGTGTATCGCTTCAGGTGAATTGGTTAGAGGAAGCCTGAAAATGTGACAGTGGTAAAACGGGGAGCAACTGACAGGAGTAACTATGACTGTCTTCAGGTAGCAAAATGCCCCGTCAACAGGCGAAAAACTTCGGCAGACTCGAGAAGCTCCCAGCAGGAGTACTGTGAAAGTCTTTATGTCGACAAATAATGGCGCATCGCTTCAGGTGATCCGGCTGAAGGAAGCTTCAAAATGTGACTGTGGTAAAACGGGGAACATCTGACAGGACTATCTATGATTCGCTTAAGGTAGACGAATGCTTCGTCATTAGGCGAAATACATCGGCAAACTCGAGAAGCTCCCGGCAGGAGTACTGTGAAAGTCTTTATGTCGACAGATATTGGCGTATCGCTTCACGAGAACTGGCTAAAGGAAGCTTGAAAATGTGACTGTGGTAAAACGGGGACTATCTGACAGGACTAACTATGACTCTCTTAAGGTAAACAAATGCCTCGTCATTAGGCGAAATACATCGGCACACACGAGAAGCTCCCAGCAGGAGTACTGTGAAAGTCTGTATGTCGACAGATAATGGCGCATCGCTTCAGGTGAGCCGGCTAAAGGAAGCTGCAAAATGTGAGTGTGGTAAAACGGGGAGCATCTGACAGGACTAACTATGACTGTCTTGAGGTAGACAAATGCCTCGTGAACAGGCGTAATACATCGGCAAACTCGAGAAGCTTACAGCAGGAGTACAGTGTAAGTTTTTAGGTTGACAGATAATGGCGTATCGCTTCAGGTGAACTGGATAGAGGAAGCTTGAAAATGTGACTGTGGTAAAACGGGGAGCAACTGACAGGAGTAACTATGACTCTCTTAAGGTAGCCAAATGCCTCGTCAACAGGCGAAATACATCGACAAACTTGAGAAGCTCCCGGCAGGAGTACTTTGAAAGACTTTATGGCGACAGATAATGGCGCATCGCTTCAGGTGATCCGGCTAAAGGAAGCTTCAAAATGTGACTGTGGTAAAACGGGGAACATCTGACAGGACTAACTATGACTCTCTTAAGGTAGACAAATGCCTCGTCATTAGGCGAAATACATCGGCAAACTCGTGAAGCTCCCAGCAGAAGTATTGTGAAAGTCTTTAGGGTGACAGATAATGGCGTATAGCTTCAGGTGAACTGCATCTAGGAAGCTTGAAAACGTTACTGTGATAAAACGGGGAGCAACTGACAGGAGTAACTATGACTCTCTTAAGGATGCCAAATGCCTCGTCAACAGGCGAAATACATCGGCAAACTCGAGAAGCTCCCAGCAGGAGTACTGTGAAAGTCTTTATGTCGACAGATATTGGCGTACCGCTTCAGGTGAACAGGCCAGAGAAAGGTTGTAGATGTGACTATTATAAAACGTGGAGCAACTGCAATGAGTAGCTATGACTCTCATTAGGTAGCCAAATGTCTCGTCAACAGGCGAAATGCATCGGCAAACTCGAGAAGATCCATGGCAGGAGTACTGTGAAAGCCTTTATGTCGACAGATATTGGCGTATCGCTTCACGAGAACTGGCTAAAGGAAGCTTGAAAATGTGACAGTGGTAAAACGGGGAGCAACTGACAGGAGTAACTATGACTCCATTAAGGTAGCCAAATGCCCCGTCAACAGGCGAAAAACATCGACAGACTAGAGAAGCTCCTAGCAGGACTACTGTGAAAGTCTTTATGACGACAGATAATGCCGCATCGCTTCAGGTGATCCGGCTAAAGGAAGCTTCAAAATGTGACTGTGCTAAAACGGGGACTATCTGACAGGACTAACTATGACTCTCTTAAGGTAGACAAATGCCTCGTCATTAGGCGAAATACATCGGCAAACACGAGAAGCTCCCAGCAGGAGTACTGTGAAAGTCTTTAGGTTGACATATAATGGCGTATCGCTTCAGGTGATCCGGCTAAAGGAAGCTTCAAAATGTGACTGTGGTAAAACGGGGACTATCTGACAGGACTAACTATGTCTCTCTTAAGGTAGACAAATGCCTCGTCATTAGGCGAAATACATCGGCAAACACGAGAAGCTCCCAGCAGGAGTACTGTGAAAGTTTTTAGGTTGACAGATAATGGCTTATCGCTTCAGGTGAACTGGATAGAGGAAGCTTGAAAATGTGACTGTGGTTAAACGGGGAGCACTGACAGGAGTGACTATGACTCTCTTCAGGTAGCCAATTGCCTCGTCAACAGGCGAAATACATCGGCAAACTCGAGAAGCTCCCGGCAGGAGTACGGCGAAAGTCTTTATGTCGACAGATATTGGCGTATCGCTTCACGAGAAGTGGCTAAAGGAAGTTTGAAATGTGACTGTGGTAAAACGGGGACTATCTGACAGGACTAACTATGACTTTCTTAAGGTAAACAAATGCCTCGTCATTAGGCGAAATACATCGGCACACACGAGAAGCTCCCAGCAGGAGTACTGTGAAAGTCTGTATGTCGATAGATAATGGCGCATCGCTTCAGGTGATCCGGCAAATGGAAGCTTCAAAATGTGAATGTGGTAAAACGGGGAGCATCTGACAGGACTAACTATAACTCTCTTAAGGTATACAAATGCCTCGTCATTAGGCAAAATACATCGGAAAACTCGAGAAGCTCCCGGCAGGAGTACTGTGAAAGTCTTTAGGTTGACAGATAATGGCGTATCGCTTCAGGTGAACTGGATAGAAGAAGCTTGAAAATGTGACTGTGGTAAAACGGGGAGCAACTGACAGGAGTAACTATGACTCTCTTAAGGTAGCCAAATGCCTCGTCAACAGGCGAAATACATCGACAAACTCGAGAAGCTCCCGGCAGGAGTACTTTGAAAGACTTTATGGCGACAGATAATGGCGCGTCGCTTCAGGTGATCCGGCTAAAGGAAGCTTCAAAATGTGACTGTGGTAAAACCGGCGAACATCTGACAGGAGTAAATATGACTGTCTTAAGGTAGCCAAATGCCTCGTCAACAGGCGAAATACATCGACAAACTCGAGGTGCTCCCGGCAGGAGTACTTTTAAAGACTTAAGGGCGACAGATAATAGCGCATCGCTTCAGGTGATCCGGCTAAAGGAAGCTTCAAAATGTGACTGTGGTAAAGCGGGGAACATCTGACAGGACTAACTATGACTCTCTTAAGGTAGACAAATGCCTCGTCATTAGGCAAATAACATCGGCAAACTCGTGAAGCTCCCAGCAGGAGTACTGTGAAAGCCTTTAGGGTGACAGATAATGGCGTATCGCTTCAGGTGAACTGTATTGAGGAAGCTTGAAAATGTTACTGTGATAAAACGGGGAGCAACTGACAGGAGTAACTATGACTCTCTTAAGGAAGCCAAATGCCTCGTCAACAGGCGAAATACATCGGCAAACTCGAGAAGCTCCCAGCAGGAGTACTGTGAAAGTCTTTATGTCGACAGATATTGGCGTACCGCTTCAGGTGAACAGGCCAGAGAAAGCTTGTAGATGTGACTATTTTAAAATGTGGAGCAACTGCAATGAGTAGCTATGACTCTCTTTAGATAGCCAAATGCCTCGTCAACAGGCGAAATGCATCGGCAAACTCGAGAAGATCCCGGCAGGAGTACTGTGAAAGTCTTTATGTCGACAGAAATTGGCGTATCGCTTCACGAGAACTGGCTAAAGGAAACTTGAAATTGTGACTGTGGTAAAACGGGGAGCAACTGACAGGAGTAACTATGACTCCATTAAGGTAGCCAAATGCCCCGTCAACAGGCGGAAAACATCGGCAGACTAGAGAAGCTCCTGGCAGGACTACTGTGAAAGTCTTTATGTCGACAGATATAGGCGCATCGCTTCAGGTGATCCGGCTAAAGGAAGCTTCAAAATGTGACTGTGGTAAAATGGGGACTATCTGACAGGACTAACTATGACTCTCTTAAGGTAGACAAATGCCTCGTCATTAGGCGAAATACATCGGCAAACACGAGAAGCTCCCAGCAGGAGTACTGTGAAAGTCTTTAGGTTGACAGATGATGGCGTATCGCTTCAGGTGATCCGGCTAAAGGAAGCTTCAAAATGTGACTGTGGTAAAACGGGGACTATCTGACAGAACTAACTATGACTCTCTTAAGGTAGACAAATGCGTCGTCAACAGGCCAAATACATCGGCAAACTCAAGTAGCTCCCAACAGGAGTACTGTAAGAGTCTTTAGGTTGACAGATAATGGCGTATCGCTTCAGGTGAACTGGATAGAGGAAACTTGAAAATGTGACTGTGGTAAAACGGGGAGCAACTGACAGGAGTAACTATGACTCCATTAAGGTAGCCAAATGCCCCGTCAACAGGCGAAAAACATCGACAGACTAGAGAAGCTCCTAGCAGGACTACTGTGAAAGTCTTTATGACGACAGATAATGGCGCATCGCTTCAGGTGATCCGGCTAAAGGAAGCTTCAAAATGTGACTGTGGTAAAACGGGGACCATCTGACAGGACTAACTATGACTCTCTTAAGGTAGACAAATGCCTCGTCATTAGGCGAAATACATCGGCAAACACGAGAAGCTCCCAGCAGGAGTACTGTGAAAGTCTTTAGGTTGACAGATAATGGCGCATCGCTTCAGGTGATCCGGCTAAAGGAAGCTTCAAAATGTGACTGTGGTAAAACGGGGACTATCTGACAGGACTAACTATGTCTCTCTTAAGGTAGACAAATGCCTCGTCATTAGGCGAAATACATCGGAAAACTCGAGAAGCTCCCAGCAGGAGTACTGTGAAAGTTTTTAGGTTGACAGATAATGGCTTATCGCTTCAGGTGAACTGGATAGAGGAAGCTTGAAAATGTGACTGTGGTTAAACGGGGAGCAACTGACAGGAGTGACTATGGCTCTCTTCAGGTAGCCAAATGCCTCGTCAACAGGCGAAATACATCGGCAAACTCGAGAAGCTCCCGGCAGGAGTACGGCGAAAGCCTTTATGTCGACAGATATTGGCGTATCGCTTCACGAGAACTAGCTAAAGGAAGCTTGAAATGTGACTGTGGTAAAACGGGGACTATCTGACAGGACTAACTATGACTTTCTTACGGTAAACAAATGCCTCGTCATTAGGCGAAATACATCGGCACACACGAGAAGCTCCCAGCAGGAGTACTGTGAAAGTCTGTATGTCGACAGATAATGGCGCATCGCTTCAGGTGATCTGGCTAAAGGAAGCTTCAAAATGTGACTGTGGTAAAACGGGAAGCATCTGACAGGACTAACTATAACTCTCTTAAGGTATACAAATGCCTCGTCATTAGGCGAAATACATCGGAAAACTCGAGAAGCTCCCGGCAGGAGTACTGTGAAAGTCTTTAGGTTGACAGATAATGGCGTATCGCTTCAGGTGAACTGGATAGAGGAAACTTGAAAATGTGACTGTGGTAAAACGGGGACCATCTGACAGGACTAACTATGACTCTCTTAAGGTAGACAAATGCCTCGTCATTAGGCGAAATACATCGGCAAACACGAGAAGCTCCCAGCAGGAGTACTGTGAAAGTCTTTAGGTTGACAGATAATGGCGTATCGCTTCAGGTGATCCGGCTAAAGGAAGCTTCAAAATGTGACTGTGGTAAAACGGGGACTATCTGACAGGACTAACTATGTCTCTCTTAAGGTAGACAAATGCCTCGTCATTAGGCGAAATACATCGGAAAACTCGAGAAGCTCCCAGCAGGAGTACTGTGAAAGTTTTTAGGTTGACAGATAATGGCTTATCGCTTCAGGTGAACTGGATAGAGGAAGCTTGAAAATGTGACTGTGGTTAAACGGGGAGCAACTGACAGGAGTGACTATGACTCTCTTCAGGTAGCCAAATGCCTCGTCAACAGGCGAAATACATCGGCAAACTCGAGAAGCTCCCGGCAGGAGTACGGCGAAAGCCTTTATGTCGACAGATATTGGCGTATCGCTTCACGAGAACTAGCTAAAGGAAGCTTGAAATGTGACTGTGGTAAAACGGGGACTATGTGACAGGACTAACTATGACTTTCTTAAGGTAAACAAATGCCTCGTCATTAGGCGAAATACATCGGCACACACGAGAAGCTCCCAGCAGGAGTACTGTGAAAGTCTGTATGTCGACAGATAATGGCGCATCGCTTCAGGTGATCTGGCTAAAGGAAGCTTCAAAATGTGACTGTGGTAAAACGGGAAGCATCTGACAGGACTAACTATAACTCTCTTAAGGTATACAAATGCCTCGTCATTAGGCGAAATACATCGGAAAACTCGAGAAGCTCCCGGCAGGAGTACTGTGAAAGTCTTTAGGTTGACAGATAATGGCGTATCGCTTCAGGTGAACTGGTTAGAGGAAGCTTGAAAATATGACTGTGGTAAAACGGGGAGCAACTGACAGGAGTAACTATGACTCTCTTAAAGTTGCCAAATGCCCCGTCAACGGGCGAGAATCATCGGCAGACTCGAGAAGCTCCCAACAGGAGTACTGTGAAAGTCTTTATGTCGACAGATAATGGCGCATCGCTATAGGTGATCCGGCAAAAGGAAGCTTCAAAATGTGACTGTGGTAATACGGGGAGCATCTGACAGGACTAACTATAACTCTCTTAAGGTATACAAATGCCTCGTCATTAGGCGAAATACATCGGAAAACTCGAGAAGCTCCCGGCAGGAGTACTGTGAAAGTCTTTAGGTGGACAGATAATGGCGTATCGCTTCAGGTGAACTGGATAGAGGAAGCTTGAAAATGTGACTGTGGTAAAACGGGGAGCAACTGACAGGAGTAACTATGACTCTCTTAAGGTAGCCAAATGCCTCGTCAACAGGCGAAATACATCGACAAACTCGAGAAGCTCCCGGCAGGAGTACTTTGAAAGACTTTATGGCGACAGATAATGGCGCGTCGCTTCAGGTGATCCGGCTAAAGGAAGCTTCAAAATGTGACTGTGGTAAAACCGGGGAACATCTGACAGGAGTAAATATGACTGTCTTAAGGTAGCCAAATGCCTCGTCAACAGGCGAAATACATCGACGAACTCGAGGTGCTCCCGGCAGGAGTACTTTTAAAGACTTTAGGGCGACAGATAATAGCGCATCGCTTCAGGTGATCCGGCTAAAGGAAGCTTCAAAATGTGACTGTGGTAAAGCGGGGAACATCTGACAGGACTAACTATGACTCTCTTAAGGTAGACAAATGCCTCGTCATTAGGCAAAAAACATCGGCAAACTCGTGAAGCTCCCAGCAGGAGTACTGTGAAAGCCTTTAGGGTGACAGATAATGGCGTATCGCTTCATGTGAACTGTATTGAGGAAGCTTGAAAATGTTACTGTGATAAAACGGGGAGCAACTGACAGGAGTAACTATGACTCTCTTAAGGAAGCCAAATGCCTCGTCAACAGGTGAAATACATCGGCAAACTCGAGAAGCTCCCAGCAGGAGTACTGTGAATGTCTTTATGTCGACAGATATTGGCGTACCGCTTCAGGTGAACAGGCCAGAGAAAGCTTGTAGATGTGACTATTTTAAAATGTGGAGCAACTGCAATGAGTAGCTATGACTCTCTTAAGGAAGCCAAATGCCTCGTCAACAGGCGAAATGCATCGGCAAACTCGAGAAGATCCCGGCAGGAGTACTGTGAAAGTCTTTATGTCGACAGATATTGGCGTATCGCTTCACGAGAACTGGCTAAAGGAAACTTGAAACTGTGACTGTGGTAAAACGGGGAGCAACTGACAGGAGTAACTATGACTCCATTAAGGTAGCCAAATGCCCCGTCAACAGGCGGAAAACATCGGCAGACTAGAGAAGCTCCTGGCAGGACTACTGTGAAAGTCTTTATGTCGACAGATAAAGGCGCATCGCTTCAGGTGATCCGGCTAAAGGAAGCTTCAAAATGTGACTGTGGTAAAATGGGGACTATCTGACAGGACTAACTATGACTCTCTTAAGGTAGACAAATGCCTCGCAATTAGGCGAAATACATCGGCAAACACGAGAATCTCCCAGCAGGAGTACTGTGAAAGTCTTTAGGTTGACAGATGATGGCGTATCGCTTCAGGTGATCCGGCTAAAGGAAGCTTCAAAATGTGACTGTGGTAAAACGGGGACTATCTGACAGGACTATACTATGACTCTCTTAAGGTAGACAAATGCCTCGTCATTAGACGAAATACATCGGCAAACACGAGAAGCTCCCAGGAGGAGTACTGTGAAAGTTTTTAGGTTGACAGATAATGGCTTATCGCTTCAGGTGAACTGGATAGAGGAAGCTTGAAAATGTGACTGTGGTAAAACGGACAGCAACTGACAGGAGTAACTATGACTCTCTTAAGGATGCCAAATGCCTCGTCAACAGGCGAAATACATCGGCAAACTCGAGAAGCTCCCAGCAGGAGTACTGTGAAAGTCTTTATGTCGACAGATATTGGCGTACCGCTTCAGGTGAACAGGCCAGAGAAAGCTCGTAGATGTGACTATTATAAAACGTGGAGCAACTCTCATTAGGTAGCCAAATGTCTCGTCAACAGGCGAAATGCATCGGCAAACTCGAGAAGATCCCGGCAGGAGTACTGTGAAAGTCTTTATGTCGACAGATATTGGCGTATCGCTTCACGAGAACTGGTTAAAGGAAGCTTGAAAATGTGACTGTGGTAAAACGGGGAGCAACTGACAGAACTAACTATGACTCTCGTAAGGTAGACAAATGCGTCGTCAACAGGCGAAATACATCGGCAAACTCAAGTAGCTCCCAACAGGAGTACTGTAAGAGTCTTTAGGTTGACAGATAATGGCGTATCGCTTCAGGTGAGCTGGATAGAGGAAACTTGAAAATGTGACTGTGGTAAAACGGGGAGCAACTGACAGGAGTAACTATGACTCCATTAAGGTAGCCAAATGCCCCGTCAACAGGCGAAAAACATCGACAGACTAGAGAAGCTCCTTGCAGGACTACTGTGAAAGTTTTTATGACGACAGATAATGGCGCATCGCTTCAGGTGATCCGGCTAAAGGAAGCTTCAAAATGTGACTGTGGTAAAACGGGGACTATCTGACAGGACTAACTATGACTCTCTTAAGGTAGACAAATGCCTCGTCATTAGGCGAAATACATCGGCAAACACGAGAAGCTCCCAGCAGGAGTACTGTGAAAGTCTTTAGGTTGACAGATAATGGCGTATCGCTTCAGGTGATCCGGCTAAAGGAAGCTTCAAAATGTGACTGTGGTAAAACGGGGACTATCTGACAGGACTAACTATGTCTCTCTTAAGGTAGACAAATGCCTCGTCATTAGGCGAAATACATCGGCAAACACGAGAAGCTCCCAGCAGGAGTACTGTGAAAGTTTTTAGGTTGACAGATAATGGCTTATCGCTTCAGGTGAACTGGATAGAGGAAGCTTGAAAATGTGACTGTGGTTAAACGGGGAGCAACTGACAGGAGTGACTATGACTCTCTTCAGGTAGCCAAATGCCTCGTCAACAGGCGAAATACATCGGCAAACTCGAGAAGCTCCCGGCAGGAGTACGGCGAAAATCTTTATGTCGACAGATATTGGCGTATCGCTTCACGAGCACTAGCTAAAGGAAGCTTGAAATGTGACTGTGGTAAAACGGGGACTATCTGACAGGACTAACTATGACTTTCTTAAGGTAAACAAATGCCTCGTCATAAGGCGAAATACATCGGCACACACGAGAAGCTCCCAGCAGGAGTACTGTGAAAGTCTGTATGTCGACAGATAATGGCGCATCGCTTCAGGTGGTCTGGCTAAAGGTAGCTTCAAAATGTGACTGTGGTAAAACGGGGAGCATCTGACAGGACTAATTATAACTCTCTTAAGGTATACAAATGCCTCGTCATTAGGCGAAATACATCGGAAAACTCGAGAAGCTCCCGGCAGGAGTACTGTGAAAGTCTTTAGGTAGACAGATAATGGCGTATCGCTTCAGGTGAACTGGATAGAGGAAGCTTGAAAATGTGACTGTGGTAAAACGGGGAGCAACTGACAGGAGTAACTATGACTCTCTTAAGGTAGCCAAATGCCTCGTCAACAGGCGAAATACATCGAGTAACTTGAGAAGCTCCCGGCAGGAGTACTTTGAAAGACTTTATGGCGACAGATAATGGGGCATCGCTTCAGGTGATCCGGCTAAAGGAAGCTTCAAAATGTGACTGTGGTAAAACGGGGAACATGTGACAGGACTAACTATGACTCTCTTAAGGTAGACAAATGCCTCGTCATTAGGCGAAATACATCGGCAAACTCGTGAAGCTCCCAGCAGGAGTACGGTGAAAGTCTTTAGGGTGACAGATACTGGCGTATCGCTTCAGGTGATCCGGCTAAAGGAAGGTTCAAAATGTGACTGTGGTAAAACGGGGACTATCTGACAGGACTAACTATGACTCTCTTAAGGTAGACAAATGCCTCGTCATTAGGCGAAATACATCGGCAAACACGAGAAGCTCCCAGCAGGAGTACTGTGAAAGTTTTTAGGTTGACAGATAATGGCTTATCGCTTCAGGTGAACTGGATAGAGGAAGCTTGAAAATGTGACTGTGGTTAAACGGGGAGCAACTGACAGGAGTGACTATGACTCTCTTCAGGTAGCCAAATGCCTCGTCAACAGGCGAAATACATCGGCAAACTCGAGAAGCTCCCAGCAGGAGTACTGTGAAAGTCTTTATGTCGACAGATATTGGCGTACCGCTTCAGGTGAACAGGCCAGAGAAAGCTTGTAGATGTGACTATTTTAAAATGTGGAGCAACTGCAATGAGTAGCTATGACTCTCTTTAGATAGCCAAATGCCTCGTCAACAGGCGAAATGCATCGGCAAACTCGAGAAGATCCCGGCAGGAGTACTGTGAAAGTCTTTATGTCGACAGAAATTGGCGTATCGCTTCACGAGAACTGGCTAAAGGAAACTTGAAATTGTGACTGTGGTAAAACGGGGAGCAACTGACAGGAGTAACTATGACTCCATTAAGGTAGCCAAATGCCCCGTCAACAGGCGGAAAACATCGGCAGACTAGAGAAGCTCCTGGCAGGACTACTGTGAAAGTCTTTATGTCGACAGATATAGGCGCATCGCTTCAGGTGATCCGGCTAAAGGAAGCTTCAAAATGTGACTGTGGTAAAATGGGGACTATCTGACAGGACTAACTATGACTCTCTTAAGGTAGACAAATGCCTCGTCATTAGGCGAAATACATCGGCAAACACGAGAAGCTCCCAGCAGGAGTACTGTGAAAGTCTTTAGGTTGACAGATGATGGCGTATCGCTTCAGGTGATCCGGCTAAAGGAAGCTTCAAAATGTGACTGTGGTAAAACGGGGACTATCTGACAGAACTAACTATGACTCTCTTAAGGTAGACAAATGCGTCGTCAACAGGCCAAATACATCGGCAAACTCAAGTAGCTCCCAACAGGAGTACTGTAAGAGTCTTTAGGTTGACAGATAATGGCGTATCGCTTCAGGTGAACTGGATAGAGGAAACTTGAAAATGTGACTGTGGTAAAACGGGGAGCAACTGACAGGAGTAACTATGACTCCATTAAGGTAGCCAAATGCCCCGTCAACAGGCGAAAAACATCGACAGACTAGAGAAGCTCCTAGCAGGACTACTGTGAAAGTCTTTATGACGACAGATAATGGCGCATCGCTTCAGGTGATCCGGCTAAAGGAAGCTTCAAAATGTGACTGTGGTAAAACGGGGACCATCTGACAGGACTAACTATGACTCTCTTAAGGTAGACAAATGCCTCGTCATTAGGCGAAATACATCGGCAAACACGAGAAGCTCCCAGCAGGAGTACTGTGAAAGTCTTTAGGTTGACAGATAATGGCGCATCGCTTCAGGTGATCCGGCTAAAGGAAGCTTCAAAATGTGACTGTGGTAAAACGGGGACTATCTGACAGGACTAACTATGTCTCTCTTAAGGTAGACAAATGCCTCGTCATTAGGCGAAATACATCGGAAAACTCGAGAAGCTCCCAGCAGGAGTACTGTGAAAGTTTTTAGGTTGACAGATAATGGCTTATCGCTTCAGGTGAACTGGATAGAGGAAGCTTGAAAATGTGACTGTGGTTAAACGGGGAGCAACTGACAGGAGTGACTATGGCTCTCTTCAGGTAGCCAAATGCCTCGTCAACAGGCGAAATACATCGGCAAACTCGAGAAGCTCCCGGCAGGAGTACGGCGAAAGCCTTTATGTCGACAGATATTGGCGTATCGCTTCACGAGAACTAGCTAAAGGAAGCTTGAAATGTGACTGTGGTAAAACGGGGACTATCTGACAGGACTAACTATGACTTTCTTACGGTAAACAAATGCCTCGTCATTAGGCGAAATACATCGGCACACACGAGAAGCTCCCAGCAGGAGTACTGTGAAAGTCTGTATGTCGACAGATAATGGCGCATCGCTTCAGGTGATCTGGCTAAAGGAAGCTTCAAAATGTGACTGTGGTAAAACGGGAAGCATCTGACAGGACTAACTATAACTCTCTTAAGGTATACAAATGCCTCGTCATTAGGCGAAATACATCGGAAAACTCGAGAAGCTCCCGGCAGGAGTACTGTGAAAGTCTTTAGGTTGACAGATAATGGCGTATCGCTTCAGGTGAACTGGATAGAGGAAACTTGAAAATGTGACTGTGGTAAAACGGGGACCATCTGACAGGACTAACTATGACTCTCTTAAGGTAGACAAATGCCTCGTCATTAGGCGAAATACATCGGCAAACACGAGAAGCTCCCAGCAGGAGTACTGTGAAAGTCTTTAGGTTGACAGATAATGGCGTATCGCTTCAGGTGATCCGGCTAAAGGAAGCTTCAAAATGTGACTGTGGTAAAACGGGGACTATCTGACAGGACTAACTATGTCTCTCTTAAGGTAGACAAATGCCTCGTCATTAGGCGAAATACATCGGAAAACTCGAGAAGCTCCCAGCAGGAGTACTGTGAAAGTTTTTAGGTTGACAGATAATGGCTTATCGCTTCAGGTGAACTGGATAGAGGAAGCTTGAAAATGTGACTGTGGTTAAACGGGGAGCAACTGACAGGAGTGACTATGACTCTCTTCAGGTAGCCAAATGCCTCGTCAACAGGCGAAATACATCGGCAAACTCGAGAAGCTCCCGGCAGGAGTACGGCGAAAGCCTTTATGTCGACAGATATTGGCGTATCGCTTCACGAGAACTAGCTAAAGGAAGCTTGAAATGTGACTGTGGTAAAACGGGGACTATGTGACAGGACTAACTATGACTTTCTTAAGGTAAACAAATGCCTCGTCATTAGGCGAAATACATCGGCACACACGAGAAGCTCCCAGCAGGAGTACTGTGAAAGTCTGTATGTCGACAGATAATGGCGCATCGCTTCAGGTGATCTGGCTAAAGGAAGCTTCAAAATGTGACTGTGGTAAAACGGGAAGCATCTGACAGGACTAACTATAACTCTCTTAAGGTATACAAATGCCTCGTCATTAGGCGAAATACATCGGAAAACTCGAGAAGCTCCCGGCAGGAGTACTGTGAAAGTCTTTAGGTTGACAGATAATGGCGTATCGCTTCAGGTGAACTGGTTAGAGGAAGCTTGAAAATATGACTGTGGTAAAACGGGGAGCAACTGACAGGAGTAACTATGACTCTCTTAAAGTTGCCAAATGCCCCGTCAACGGGCGAGAATCATCGGCAGACTCGAGAAGCTCCCAACAGGAGTACTGTGAAAGTCTTTATGTCGACAGATAATGGCGCATCGCTATAGGTGATCCGGCAAAAGGAAGCTTCAAAATGTGACTGTGGTAATACGGGGAGCATCTGACAGGACTAACTATAACTCTCTTAAGGTATACAAATGCCTCGTCATTAGGCGAAATACATCGGAAAACTCGAGAAGCTCCCGGCAGGAGTACTGTGAAAGTCTTTAGGTGGACAGATAATGGCGTATCGCTTCAGGTGAACTGGATAGAGGAAGCTTGAAAATGTGACTGTGGTAAAACGGGGAGCAACTGACAGGAGTAACTATGACTCTCTTAAGGTAGCCAAATGCCTCGTCAACAGGCGAAATACATCGACAAACTCGAGAAGCTCCCGGCAGGAGTACTTTGAAAGACTTTATGGCGACAGATAATGGCGCGTCGCTTCAGGTGATCCGGCTAAAGGAAGCTTCAAAATGTGACTGTGGTAAAACCGGGGAACATCTGACAGGAGTAAATATGACTGTCTTAAGGTAGCCAAATGCCTCGTCAACAGGCGAAATACATCGACGAACTCGAGGTGCTCCCGGCAGGAGTACTTTTAAAGACTTTAGGGCGACAGATAATAGCGCATCGCTTCAGGTGATCCGGCTAAAGGAAGCTTCAAAATGTGACTGTGGTAAAGCGGGGAACATCTGACAGGACTAACTATGACTCTCTTAAGGTAGACAAATGCCTCGTCATTAGGCAAAAAACATCGGCAAACTCGTGAAGCTCCCAGCAGGAGTACTGTGAAAGCCTTTAGGGTGACAGATAATGGCGTATCGCTTCATGTGAACTGTATTGAGGAAGCTTGAAAATGTTACTGTGATAAAACGGGGAGCAACTGACAGGAGTAACTATGACTCTCTTAAGGAAGCCAAATGCCTCGTCAACAGGTGAAATACATCGGCAAACTCGAGAAGCTCCCAGCAGGAGTACTGTGAATGTCTTTATGTCGACAGATATTGGCGTACCGCTTCAGGTGAACAGGCCAGAGAAAGCTTGTAGATGTGACTATTTTAAAATGTGGAGCAACTGCAATGAGTAGCTATGACTCTCTTAAGGAAGCCAAATGCCTCGTCAACAGGCGAAATGCATCGGCAAACTCGAGAAGATCCCGGCAGGAGTACTGTGAAAGTCTTTATGTCGACAGATATTGGCGTATCGCTTCACGAGAACTGGCTAAAGGAAACTTGAAACTGTGACTGTGGTAAAACGGGGAGCAACTGACAGGAGTAACTATGACTCCATTAAGGTAGCCAAATGCCCCGTCAACAGGCGGAAAACATCGGCAGACTAGAGAAGCTCCTGGCAGGACTACTGTGAAAGTCTTTATGTCGACAGATAAAGGCGCATCGCTTCAGGTGATCCGGCTAAAGGAAGCTTCAAAATGTGACTGTGGTAAAATGGGGACTATCTGACAGGACTAACTATGACTCTCTTAAGGTAGACAAATGCCTCGCAATTAGGCGAAATACATCGGCAAACACGAGAATCTCCCAGCAGGAGTACTGTGAAAGTCTTTAGGTTGACAGATGATGGCGTATCGCTTCAGGTGATCCGGCTAAAGGAAGCTTCAAAATGTGACTGTGGTAAAACGGGGACTATCTGACAGGACTATACTATGACTCTCTTAAGGTAGACAAATGCCTCGTCATTAGACGAAATACATCGGCAAACACGAGAAGCTCCCAGGAGGAGTACTGTGAAAGTTTTTAGGTTGACAGATAATGGCTTATCGCTTCAGGTGAACTGGATAGAGGAAGCTTGAAAATGTGACTGTGGTAAAACGGACAGCAACTGACAGGAGTAACTATGACTCTCTTAAGGATGCCAAATGCCTCGTCAACAGGCGAAATACATCGGCAAACTCGAGAAGCTCCCAGCAGGAGTACTGTGAAAGTCTTTATGTCGACAGATATTGGCGTACCGCTTCAGGTGAACAGGCCAGAGAAAGCTCGTAGATGTGACTATTATAAAACGTGGAGCAACTCTCATTAGGTAGCCAAATGTCTCGTCAACAGGCGAAATGCATCGGCAAACTCGAGAAGATCCCGGCAGGAGTACTGTGAAAGTCTTTATGTCGACAGATATTGGCGTATCGCTTCACGAGAACTGGTTAAAGGAAGCTTGAAAATGTGACTGTGGTAAAACGGGGAGCAACTGACAGAACTAACTATGACTCTCGTAAGGTAGACAAATGCGTCGTCAACAGGCGAAATACATCGGCAAACTCAAGTAGCTCCCAACAGGAGTACTGTAAGAGTCTTTAGGTTGACAGATAATGGCGTATCGCTTCAGGTGAGCTGGATAGAGGAAACTTGAAAATGTGACTGTGGTAAAACGGGGAGCAACTGACAGGAGTAACTATGACTCCATTAAGGTAGCCAAATGCCCCGTCAACAGGCGAAAAACATCGACAGACTAGAGAAGCTCCTTGCAGGACTACTGTGAAAGTTTTTATGACGACAGATAATGGCGCATCGCTTCAGGTGATCCGGCTAAAGGAAGCTTCAAAATGTGACTGTGGTAAAACGGGGACTATCTGACAGGACTAACTATGACTCTCTTAAGGTAGACAAATGCCTCGTCATTAGGCGAAATACATCGGCAAACACGAGAAGCTCCCAGCAGGAGTACTGTGAAAGTCTTTAGGTTGACAGATAATGGCGTATCGCTTCAGGTGATCCGGCTAAAGGAAGCTTCAAAATGTGACTGTGGTAAAACGGGGACTATCTGACAGGACTAACTATGTCTCTCTTAAGGTAGACAAATGCCTCGTCATTAGGCGAAATACATCGGCAAACACGAGAAGCTCCCAGCAGGAGTACTGTGAAAGTTTTTAGGTTGACAGATAATGGCTTATCGCTTCAGGTGAACTGGATAGAGGAAGCTTGAAAATGTGACTGTGGTTAAACGGGGAGCAACTGACAGGAGTGACTATGACTCTCTTCAGGTAGCCAAATGCCTCGTCAACAGGCGAAATACATCGGCAAACTCGAGAAGCTCCCGGCAGGAGTACGGCGAAAATCTTTATGTCGACAGATATTGGCGTATCGCTTCACGAGCACTAGCTAAAGGAAGCTTGAAATGTGACTGTGGTAAAACGGGGACTATCTGACAGGACTAACTATGACTTTCTTAAGGTAAACAAATGCCTCGTCATAAGGCGAAATACATCGGCACACACGAGAAGCTCCCAGCAGGAGTACTGTGAAAGTCTGTATGTCGACAGATAATGGCGCATCGCTTCAGGTGGTCTGGCTAAAGGTAGCTTCAAAATGTGACTGTGGTAAAACGGGGAGCATCTGACAGGACTAATTATAACTCTCTTAAGGTATACAAATGCCTCGTCATTAGGCGAAATACATCGGAAAACTCGAGAAGCTCCCGGCAGGAGTACTGTGAAAGTCTTTAGGTAGACAGATAATGGCGTATCGCTTCAGGTGAACTGGATAGAGGAAGCTTGAAAATGTGACTGTGGTAAAACGGGGAGCAACTGACAGGAGTAACTATGACTCTCTTAAGGTAGCCAAATGCCTCGTCAACAGGCGAAATACATCGAGTAACTTGAGAAGCTCCCGGCAGGAGTACTTTGAAAGACTTTATGGCGACAGATAATGGGGCATCGCTTCAGGTGATCCGGCTAAAGGAAGCTTCAAAATGTGACTGTGGTAAAACGGGGAACATGTGACAGGACTAACTATGACTCTCTTAAGGTAGACAAATGCCTCGTCATTAGGCGAAATACATCGGCAAACTCGTGAAGCTCCCAGCAGGAGTACGGTGAAAGTCTTTAGGGTGACAGATACTGGCGTATCGCTTCAGGTGATCCGGCTAAAGGAAGGTTCAAAATGTGACTGTGGTAAAACGGGGACTATCTGACAGGACTAACTATGACTCTCTTAAGGTAGACAAATGCCTCGTCATTAGGCGAAATACATCGGCAAACACGAGAAGCTCCCAGCAGGAGTACTGTGAAAGTTTTTAGGTTGACAGATAATGGCTTATCGCTTCAGGTGAACTGGATAGAGGAAGCTTGAAAATGTGACTGTGGTTAAACGGGGAGCAACTGACAGGAGTGACTATGACTCTCTTCAGGTAGCCAAATGCCTCGTCAACAGGCGAAATACATCGGCAAACTCGAGAAGCTCCCGGCAGGAGTACGGCGAAAGTCTTTATGTCGACAGATATTGGCGTATCGCTTCACGAGAACTGGCTAAAGGAAGCTTGAAAATGTAACTGTGGTAAAACTGGGACTATCTGACAGGACTAACTATGACTTTCTTAAGGTAAACAAATGCCTCGTCATTAGGCGAAATACATCGGCACACACGAGAAGCTCCCAGCAGGAGTACTGTGAAAGTCTGTATGTCGACAGATAATGGCGCATCGCTTCAATTGATCAGGCTAAAGGAAGCTTCAAAATGTGACTGTGGTAAAGCGGGGAACATCTGACAGGACTAACTATGACTCTCTTAAGGTAGACAAATGCCTCGTCATTAGGCGCAAAACATCGGCAAACTCGTGAAGCTCCCAGCAGGAGTACTGTGAAAGTCTTTAGGGTGACAGATAATGGCGTATCGCTTCAGGTGAACTGTATTGAGGAAGCTTGAAAATGTTACTGTGATAAAACGGGGAGCAACTGACAGGAGTAACTATGACTCTCTTAAGGAAGCCAAATGCCTCGTCAACAGGCGAAATACATCGGCAAACTCGAGAAGCTCCCAGCAGGAGTACTGTGAAAGTCTTTATGTCGACAGATATTGGCGTACCGCTTCAGGTGAACAGGCCAGAGAAAGCTTGTAGATGTGACTATTATAAAACGTGGAGCAACTGCAATGAGTAGCTATGACTCTCTTTAGGTAGCCAAATGCCTCGTCAACAGGCGAAATGCATCGGCAAACTAGAGAAGATCCCGGCAGGAGTACTGTGAAAGTCTTTATGTCGACAGATAATGGCGCATCGCTTCAGGTGCTCCGGCTATAGGAAGCTTGAAAATGTGAGTGTGGTAAAACGGGGAGCAACTGACAGGAGTAACTATGACTCCATTAAGGTAGCCAAATGCCCCGTCAACAGGCGAAAAACATCGACAGACTAGAGAAGCTCCTAGCAGGACTACTGTGAAAGTCATTATGACGACAGATAATGGCGCATCGCTTCAGGTGATCCGGCTAACGGAAGCTTCAAAATGTGACTGTGGTAAAACGGGGACTATCTGACAGGACTAACTATGACTCTCTTAAGGTAGACAAATGCCTCGTCAATAGGCGAAAAACATCGGCAAACACGAGAAGCTTCCAGCAGGAGTACTGTGAAAGTCTTTAGGTTGACAGATAATGGCGTATCGCTTCAGGTGATCCGGCTAAAGGAAGCTTCAAAATGTGACTGTGGAAAAACGGGGACTATCTGACAGGACTAACTATGACTCTCTTAAGGTAGACAAATGCCTCGTCATTAGGCAAAATACATCGGCAAACACGAGAAGCTCCCAGCAGGAGTACTTTGAAAGTTTTTAGGTTGACAGATAATGGCTTATCGCTTCAGGTGAACTGGATAGAGGAAGCTTGAAAATGTGACTGTGGTTAAACGGGGAGCAACTGACAGGTGTGACTATGACTCTCGTCAGGTAGCCAAATGCCTCGTCAACAGGCGAAATACATCGGCAAACTCGAGAAGCTCCCGGCAGGAGTACGGTGAAAGTCTTTATGTCGACAGATAATGGCGCATCGCTTCAGGTGCTCCGGCTATAGGAAGCGTCGAAATGTGACTGTGGTAAAACGGGGAACATCTGACAGGACTATCTATGATTCTCTTAAGGTAGACGAATGCCGCGTCATTAGGCGAAATACATCGGCAAACTCGCGAAGCTCCCGGCAGGAGTACTGTGAAAGTCTTTATGTCGACAGATATTGGCTTATCGCTTCAGGTGAACTGGATAGAGGAAGCTTGAAAATGTGACTGTGGTTAAACGGGGAGCAACTGACAGGAGTGACTATGACTCTCGTCAGGTAGCCAAATGCGTCGTCAACAGGCGAAATACATCGGCAAACTCGAGAAGCTCCCGGCAGGAGTACTGTGAAAGTCTGTATGTCGACAGATAATGGCGCATCGCTTCAGGTGATCCGGCTAAAGGAAGCTTTAAAATGTGACTGTGGTAAAACGGGGAGCATCTGACAGGACTAACTATGACTGTCTTAAGGTAGACAAATGCCTCGTCATTAGGCGAAATACATCGGATAACTCGAGAAGATCCCGGCAGGAGTACTGTGAAAGTCTTTAGGTTGACAGATAATGGCGCATCGCTTCCGGTGAACTGGTTAGAGGAAGCTTGAAAATGTGACTGTGGTAGACCGGGGAGCAACTGACAGGAGTAATTGTGACTCTCTTCAGGTAGCCAAATGCCCTGTCAACAGGCGAAAAACTTCGGCAGACTCGAGAAGCTCCTAGCAGGAGTACTGTGAAAGTCTTTATATCGACAGATAATGGCGCATCGCTTCAGGTGCTCCGGCTAATAGAAGCTTCAAAATGTGACTGTGGTAAAACGGGGAACATCTGACAGGACTATGTATGACTCTCTTAAGGTAGACAAATGCCACGTCATTAGGCGAAATACTTCGGCAAACTCGAGAAGCTCCCAGCAGGAGTACTGTGAAAGTCTTTAGGGTGACAGATAATGGCGTATCGCTTCAGGTGAACTGTATCTAGGAAGCTTGAAAATGTTACTGTGATAAAACGGGGAGCAACTGACAGGAGTAACTATGACTCTCTTAAGGAAGCCAAATGCCTCGTCAACAGGCGAAATACATCGGCAAACTCGAGAAGCTCCCAGCAGGAGTACTGTGAAAGTCTTTATGTCGACAGATATTGGCGTACCGCTTCAGGTGAACAGGCCAGAGAAAGCTTGTAGATGTGACTATTATAAAACGTGGAGCAACTGCAATGAGTAGCTATGACTCTCTTTAGGTAGCCAAATGCCTCGTCAACAGGCGAAATGCATCGGCAAACTCGAGAAGATCCCGGCAGGAGTACTGTGAAAGTCTTTATGTCGACAGATATTGGCGTATCGCTTCACGAGAACTGGCTAAAGGAAGCTTGAAAATGTGACTGTGGTAAAACGGGGAGCATCTGACAGAACTAACTACGACTCTCTTAAGGTAGACAAATGCTTCGTCAACAGGCGAAATACATCGGCAAACTCAAGAAGATCCCAACAGGAGTACTGTGAGAGTCTTTAGGTTGCCAGATAACGGCGTATCGCCTCAGGTGAACTGGATAGAGGAAGCTTGAAAATGTGAATGTGGTGAAACGGGGAGCAACTGACAGGAGTAACTATGACTCTCTTAAGGTAGCCAAATGCCTCGTCACCAGGCGAAAAACATCGGCAGACTAGAGAACCTCCCAGCAGGACTACTGTGAATGTCTTTATGTCGACAGATAATGGCGCATCGCTTCAGGTGATCCGGCTAAAGGAAGCTTAATATGTGACTGTGGTAAAACGGGGACTATCTGACAGGACTAACTATGACTCTCTTAAGGTAGACAAATGCCTCGTCATTAGGCGAAATACATCGGCAAACACGAGAAGCTCCCAGAAGGAGTACTGTGAAAGTCTTTAGGTTGACAGATAAAGGCGTATCGCTTCAGGTGATCAGGCTAAAGGAAGCTTCAAAATGTGACTGTGGTAAAACGGGGACTATCTGACAGGACTAACTATGACTCTCTTAAGGTAGACAAATGCCTCGTCATTAGGCGAAATACATCGGCAAACACGAGAAGCTCCCAGCAGGAGTACTGTGAAAGTTTTTAGGTTGACAGATAATGGCTTATCGCTTCAGGTGAACTGGATAGAGGAAGCTTGAAAATGTGACTGTGGTAAAACGAAGAGCAACTGACAGGAGTAACTATGACTCTCTTCAGGTAGCCAAATGCCTCGTCAACAGGCGAAATACATCGACAAACTCGAGAAGCTCCCGGCAGGAGTACTGTGAAAGTCTTTACGTCGACAGACTGTGGCGCATCGCTTCAGGTGCTCCGGCTATAGGAAGCTTCAAAATGTGACTGTGGTAAAACGGGGAACATCTGACAGGACTATCTATGATTCTCTTAAGGTAGACGAATGTCTCGTCATTAGGCGAAATACATCGGCAAACTCGAGAAGCTCCCGGCAGCAGTACTGTGAAAGTCTTTATGTCGACAGATATTGGCGTATCGCTTCACGAGAACTGGCTAAAGGAAGCTTGAAAATGTGACTGTGGTAAAACGGGGACTATCTGACAGGACTAACTATGACTCTCTTAAGGTAGACAATTGCCTCGTCAACAGGCGTAATACATCGGCAAACTCGAGAAGTTTACAGCAGGAGTACTGTGAAAGTTCTTAGGCTGACAGATAATGGCGTATCGCTTTAGGTGAACTGGTTAGAGGAAGCTTGATAATGTGACTGTGGTAGAACGGGGAGCAACTGACAGGAGTAACTGTGACTCTCTTCAGGTAGCCAAATGCCCCGTCAACAGGCGAAAAACTTCGGCAGACTCGAGAAGCTCCCAGCAGGAGTACCGTGAAAGTCTTTATGTCGACAGATAATGGCGCATCGTTTCAGGTGCTCCGGTTAAAGGAAGCTTCAAAATGGGACTGTGGTTAAACGGGGAACATCTGACAGGACTATCTATGATTCTCTTAAGGTAGACGAATGCCTCGTCATTAGGCGAAATACATCGGCAAACTCGAGAAGCTCCCGGCAGCAGTACTGTGAAAGTCTTTATGTCGACAGATATTGGCGTATCGCTTCACGAGAACTGGCTAAAGGAAGCTTGAAAATGTGACTGTGGTATAACGGGGACTATCTGACAGGACTAACTATGATTCTCTTAAGGTAGACAAATGCCTCGTCAACAGGCGTAATACATCGGCAAACTCGAGAAGTTTACAGCAGGAGTACTGTGAAAGTTCTTAGGCTGACAGATAATGGCGTATCGCTTCAGGTGAACTGGTTAGAGGAAGCTTGATAATGTGACTGTGGTAGAACGGGGAGCAACTGACAGGAGTAACTGTGACTCTCTTCAGGTAGCCAAATGCCCCGTCAACAGGCGAAAAACTTCGGCAGACTCGAGAAGCTCCCAGCAGGAGTACCGTGAAAGTCTTTATGTCGACAGATAATGGCGCATCGTTTCAGGTGCTCCGGTTAAAGGAAGCTTCAAAATGGGACTGTGGTAAAACGGGGAACATCTGACAGGACTATGTATGACTCTCTTAAAGTAGACAAATGCCTCGTCATTAGGCGAAATACTTCGGCAAACTCGAGAAGCTCCCGGCAGGAGTACTGTGAAAGTATTGAGGTTGACAGATAATGGCGTATCGCTTCAGGTGAACTGGATTGAGGAAGCTTGAAAATGTTACAGTGATAAAACGGGGAGCAACCGACAGGAGTAACTATGACTCTCTTAAGGTAGCCAAATGCCTCGTCAACAGGCGAAATACATCGGCAAACTCGAGAAGCTCCCAGCAGGAGTACTGTGAAAGTCCTGATGTCGACAGATATTGGCGTACCGCTTCATGCGAACAGGCCAGAGAAAGCTTGTAGATGTGACTGTTATAAAACGTGGATCAACTGCAATGAGTAGCGATGACTCTCTTTAGGTAGCCAAAAGCCTCGTCAACAGGCGAGATACATCGGCAAACTCGAGAAGCTCCCAGCAGGAATACTGTGAAAGTCTTTGGGTTGACAGATAATGGCGTATCGCTTCAAGTGAACTGGTTAGAGGAAGCTTGAAAATGTGACTGTGGTAAAACGGGGAGCAACTGACAGGAGTAACTATGACTCTCTTCAAGTAGCAAAATGCCCCGTTAACAGGCGAGAAACTTCGGCAGCCTCGAGAAGCTCCCAGCAGGAGTACTGTGAAAGTCTTTATGTCGACAGATAATGGCGCATCGCTTCAGGTGATCCGGCTAAAGGAAGCTTCAAAATGAGACTGTGGTAAAACGGGGAGCATCTGACAGGACTAACTATGACTCTCTTAAGGTATACAAATGCCTCGTCATTAGGGGAAATACATCGGAAATCTCGAGAAGCTCCCGGAAGGAGTACTGTGAAAGCCTTTAGGTTGACAGATAATGGCGTATCGCTTCAGGTGAACTGGATAGAGGAAGCTTGAAAATGTGACTGTGGTAAAACGCGGAGCAACTGACAGAAGTAACAATGACTCTCTTTAGGTAGCCAAATGCCTCGTCAACAGGCGAAATACATCGGCAAACTCGAGAAGCTCCCAGCAGGAGTACTGTGAAAGTCCTGTTGTCGACAGATGTTGGCGTACCGCTTCATGTGAACAGGCCAGAGAAAGCTTGTAGATGTGACTGTTATAAAACGTGGAGCAACTGCAATGAGTAGCTATGATTCTCTTTAGGTAGCCAAAAGCCTCGTCAAAAGGCGAAATACATCGGAAAACTCGAGAAGCTCCCGGCAGGAGTACTGTGAAAGTCTTTATGTCGACAGATATTGGCGTATCGCTTCACGAGAACTGGGTAGAGGAAGCTTGAAAATGTGACTGTGGTAAAACGGGGAGCAACTGACAGGAGTAACTATGACTCTTTTCAGGTAGCCAGATGCCTCGTCAACAGACGAAATACATCGGCAAACTCGAGAAGCTCCCAGCAGGAATACTGTGAAAGTCTTTAGGTTGACAGATAATGGAGTATCGCTCCAGGTGAACTGGTTAGAGGAAGCTTGAGAATGTGACTGTGGTAAAACGGGGAGCAACTGACAGGAGTAACTATGACTCTCTTCAGGTAGCAAAATGCCCCGTTAACAGGCCAAAAACTTCGGCAGACTCGAGAAGCTCCCAGCAGGAGTACTGTGAAAGTCTTTATGTCGACAGATAATGGCGCATCGCTTCAGGTGATCCGGCTAAAGAAAGCTTCAAAATGTGACTGTGGTAAAACGGGGAGCATCTGACAGGACTAACTATGACTCTCTTAAGGTATACAAATGCCTCGTCATTAGGCGAAATACATCGGAAAACTCGAGAAGCTCCCGGCCGGAGTACTGTGAAAGTCTTTAGGTTGACAGATATAGGCGTATCGCTTCAGGTGACCTGGATTGAGGAAGCTTGAAAATGTTACTGTGATAAAACGGGGAGCAACTGACAGGAGTAACTATGACTCTCTTAAGGTAGCCAAATGCCTCGTCAACAGGCGAAATACATCGGCAAACTCGAGAAGCTCCCAGCAGGAGTACTGTGAAAGTCCTGTTGTCGACAGATTTTGACGTACCGCTTCATGTGAACAGGCCAGAGAAAGCTTGTAGATGTGACTGTTATAAAACGTGGAGCAACTGCAATGAGTAGCTATGATTCTCTTTAGGTAGCCAAAAGCCTCGTCAAAAGGCGAAATACATCCTCAGGAGTACTGTGAAAGTCTTTATGTCGACAGATATTGGCGTATCGCTACATGAGAACTGGCTAAAGGAAGCTTGAAAATGAGACTGTGGTAAAACGGGGAGCATCTGACAGGACTAACTATGACTCTCTTAAGGTAGACAAATGCCTCGTCATTAGGCGAAATACATCGGCACACATGAGAAGCTCCCAGCAGGAGTACTGTGAAAGTCTGTATGTCGACAGATAATAACGCATCACTTCAGGTGATACGGCTAAAGGAAGCTTCAAAATGTGAGTGTGGTAAAACGGGAGGCATCTGACAGGACTAACTATGACTCTCTTAAGGTAGACAAATGTATCGTCAACAGGCGTAGTACATCGGCAAACTCGAGAAGCTCACAGCAGGAGTACTGTGAAAGTCCTGTTGTCGACAGATTTTGGCGTACAGCTTCATGTGAACAGGCCAGAGAAAGCTTGTAGATGTGACTGACATAAAACGTGGAGCCACTGCAATGAGTAGCTATGATTCTCTTTAGGTAGCCAAAAGCCTCGTCAAAAGGCGAAATACATCGGCAAACTCGAGAAGCTCCCGGCAGGAGTACTGTGAAAGTCTTTATGTCGACAGATATTGGCTTATCGCTTCAGGAGAACTGGATAGAGGAAGCTTGAAAATGTGACTGTGGTAAAAGGGGGAGCAACTGACAGGAGTAACTATGACTCTCTTCAGGGAACCAGATGCCTCGTCAACAGGCGAAATACATCGGCAAACTCGAGAAGCTACCAGCAGGAATACTGTGAAAGTCTTTAGGTTGACAGATAATGGCGTATCGCTCCAGGTGAACTGGTTAGAGGAAGCTTGAAAATGTGACTGTGGTGAAACGGGGGGCAACTGAGAGGAGTAACTATGACTCTCTTCAGGTAGCAAAATCCCCCGTTGACAGGCCAAAAACTTCGGCAGACTCGAGAAGCTCCCAGCAGGAGTACTGTGAAAGTCTTTATGTCGACAGATAATGGCGCATCGCTTCAGGTGATCCGGCTAAAGAAAGCTTCAAAATGTGACTGTGGTAAAACGGGGAGCATCTGACAGGACTAACTATGACTCTCTTAAGGTATACAAATGCCTCGTTATTAGGCGAAATACATCGGAAAACTCGAGAAGCTCCCGGCCGGAGTACTGTGAAAGTCTTTAGGTTGACAGATATAGGCGTATCGCTTCAGGTGACCTGGATTGAGGAAGCTTGAAAATGTTACTGTGATAAAACGGGGAGCAACTGACAGGAGTAACTATGACTCTCTTAAGGTAGCCAAATGACTCGTCAACAGGCGAAATACATCGGCAAACTCGAGAAGCTCCCAGCAGGAGTACTGTGAAAGTCCTGTTGTCGACAGATTTTGGCGTACCGCTTCATGTGAACAGGCCAGAGAAAGCTTGTAGATGTGACTGTTATAAAACGTGGAGCAACTGCAATGAGTAGCTATGATTCTCTTTAGGTAGCCAAAAGCCTCGTCAAAAGGCGAAATACATCGGCAAACTCGAGAAGCTCCCGGCAGGAGTACTGTGAAAGTCTTTATGTCGACAGATATTGGCGTATCGCTTCACGAGAACTGGATAGAGGAAGCTTGAAAATGTGACTGTGGTAAAACGGGGAGCAACTGACAGGAGTAACTATGACTCTCTTCAGGTAGCCAGATGCCTCGTCAACAGGCGAAATACATCGGCAAACTCGAGAAGCCCCCAGCAGGAATACTGTGAAAGTCTTTAGGTTGACAGATAATGGCGTATCGCTCCAGGTGAACTGGTTAGAGGAAGCTTGAAAATGTGACTGTGGTAAAACGGGGAGCAACTGAGAGGAGTAACTATGACTCTCTTCAGGTAGCAAAATGCCCCGTTAACAGGCCAAAAACTTCGGCAGGCTCGAGAAGCTCCCAGCAGGAGTACTGTGAAAGTCTTTATGTCGACAGATAATGGCGCATCGCTTCAGTTGATCCGGCTAAAGAAAGCTTCAAAATGTGACTGTGGTAAAACGGGGAGCATCTGACAGGACTAACTATGACTCTCTTAAGGTATACAAATGCCTCGTCATTAGGCGAAATACATCGGAAAACTCGAGAAGCTCCCGGCCGGAGTACTGTGAAAGTCTTTAGGTTGACAGATATAGGCGTATCGCTTCGGGTGACCTGGATTGAGGAAGCTTGAAAATGTTACTGTGATAAAACGGGGAGCAACTGACAGGAGTAACTATGACTCTCTTAAGGTAGCCAAATGCCTCGTCAACAGGCGAAATACATCGGCAAACTCGAGAAGCTCCCAGCAGGAGTACTGTGAAAGTCCTGTTGTCGACAGATTTTGACGTACCGCTTCATGTGAACAGGCCAGAGAAAGCTTGTAGATGTGACTGTTATAAAACGTGGAGCAACTGCAATGAGTAGCTATGATTCTCTTTAGGTAGCCAAAAGCCTCGTCAAAAGGCGAAATACATCCTCAGGAGTACTGTGAAAGTCTTTATGTCGACAGATATTGGCGTATCGCTTCATGAGAACTGGCTAAAGGAAGCTTGAAAATGAGACTGTGGTAAAACGGGGAGCATCTGACAGGACTAACTATGACTCTCTTAAGGTAGACAAATGCCTCGTCATTAGGCGAAATACATCGGCACACATGAGAAGCTCCCAGCAGGAGTACTGTGAAAGTCTGTATGTCGACAGATAATAACGCATCACTTCAGGTGATACGGCTAAAGGAAGCTTCAAAATGTGAGTGTGGTAAAACGGGAGGCATCTGACAGGACTAACAATGACTATCTTAAGGTAGACAAATGCCTCGTCAACAGGCGTAGTACATCGGCAAACTCGAGAAGCTCACAGCAGGAGTACTGTGAAAGTCCTGTTGTCGACAGATTTTGGCGTACAGCTTCATGTGAACAGGCCAGAGAAAGCTTGTAGATGTGACTGTCATAAAACGTGGAGCAACTGCAATGAGTAGCTATGATTCTCTTTAGGTAGCCAAAAGCCTCGTCAAAAGGCGAAATACATCGGCAAACTCGAGAAGCTCCCGGCAGGAGTACTGTGAAAGTCTTTATGTCGACAGATATTGGCTTATCGCTTCAGGAGAACTGGATAGAGGAAGCTTGAAAATGTGACTGTGGTAAAAGGGGGAGCAACTGACAGGAGTAACTATGACTCTCTTCAGGTAGCCAGATGCCTCGTCAACAGGCGAAATACATCGGCAAACTCGAGAAGCTCCCAGCAGGAATACTGTGAAAGTCTTTAGGTTGACAGATAATGGCGTATCGCTCCAGGTGAACTGGTTAGAGGAAGCTTGAAAATGTGACTGTGGTGAAACGGGGGGCAACTGAGAGGAGTAACTATGACTCTCTTCAGGTAGCAAAATGCCCCGTTAACAGGCCAAAAACTTCGGCAGACTCGAGAAGCTCCCAGCAGGAGTACTGTGAAAGTCTTTATGTCGACAGATAATGGCGCATCGCTTCAGGTGATCCGGCTAAAGAAAGCTTCAAAATGTGACTGTGGTAAAACGGGGAGCATCTGACAGGACTAACTATGACTCTCTTAAGGTATACAAATGCCTCGTTATTAGGCGAAATACATCGGAAAACTCGAGAAGCTCCCGGCCGGAGTACTGTGAAAGTCTTTAGGTTGACAGATATAGGCGTATCGCTTCAGGTGACCTGGATTGAGGAAGCTTGAAAATGTTACTGTGATAAAACGGGGAGCAACTGACAGGAGTAACTATGACTCTCTTAAGGTAGCCAAATGACTCGTCAACAGACGAAATACATCGGCAAACTCGAGAAGCTCCCAGCAGGAGTACTGTGAAAGTCCTGTTGTCGACAGATTTTGGCGTACCGCTTCATGTGAACAGGCCAGAGAAAGCTTGTAGATGTGACTGTTATAAAACGTGGAGCAACTGCAATGAGTAGCTATGATCTCTTTAGGTAGCCAAAAGCCTCGTCAAAAGGCGAAATACATCGGCAAACTCGAGAAGCTCCCGGCAGGAGTACTGTGAAAGTCTTTATGTCGACAGATATTGGCGTATCGCTTCACGAGAACTGGATAGAGGAAGCTTGAAAATGTGACTGTGGTAAAACGGGGAGCAACTGACAGGAGTAACTATGACTCTCTTCAGGTAGCCAGATGCCTCGTCAACAGGCGAAATACATCGGCAAACTCGAGAAGCCCCCAGCAGGAATACTGTGAAAGTCTTTAGGTTGACAGATAATGGCGTATCGCTCCAGGTGAACTGGTTAGAGGAAGCTTGAAAATGTGACTGTGGTAAAACGGGGAGCAACTGAGAGGAGTAACTATGACTCTCTTCAGGTAGCAAAATGCCCCGTTAACAGGCCAAAAACTTCGGCAGGCTCGAGAAGCTTCCAGCAGGAGTACTGTGAAAGTCTTTATGTCGACAGATAATGGCGCATCGCTTCAGTTGATCCGGCTAAAGAAAGCTTCAAAATGTGACTGTGGTAAAACGGGGAGCATCTGACAGGACTAACTATGACTCTCTTAAGGTATACAAATGCCTCGTCATTAGGCGAAATACATCGGAAAACTCGAGAAGCTCCCGGCCGGAGTACTGTGAAAGTCTTTAGGTTGACAGATATAGGCGTATCGCTTCGGGTGACCTGGATTGAGGAAGCTTGAAAATGTTACTGTGATAAAACGGGGAGCAACTGACAGGAGTAACTATGACTCTCTTAAGGTAGCCAAATGCCTCGTCAACAGGCGAAATACAACGGCAAACTCGAGAAGCTCCCAGCAGGAGTACTGTGAAAGTCCTGTTGTCGACAGATTTTGGCGTACCGCTTCATGTGAACAGGCCAGAGAAAGCTTGTAGATGTGAGTGTTATAAAACGTGGAGCAACTGCAATGAGTAGCTATGATTCTCTTTAGGTGGCCAAAAGCCTCGTCAAAAGGCGAAATACATCGGCAAACGCGAGAAGCTCCCGGCAGGAGTACTGTGAAAGTCTTTATGTCGACAGATATTGGCGTATCGCTTCATGAGAACTGGCTAAAGGAAGCTTGAAAATGTGACTGTGGTAAAACGGGGAGCAACTGACAGAACTAACTATGACTCTCTTAAGGTAGACAAATGCTTCCTCAACAGGCGAAATACATCGGCAAACTCATTAAGCTCCCAACAGGAGTACTGTGAGAGTCTTTAGGTTGACAGATAATGGCGTATCGCCTCAGGTGAACGGGATAGAGGAAGCTTGAAAATGTGACTGTGGTGAAACGGGGAGCAACTAACAGGAGTAACTATGACTCTCTTAAGGTAGCCAAATGCCTCGTCAACAGGCGACATACATCGGCAAATTCGAGACGCTCCCAGCAGGAGTACTGTGAAAGGCTTTATGTTGACTGATAATGGCGTATCGCTTCAGGTGAACTGGTTAGAGGAAGCTTGAAAATGTGACTGTGGTAAAACGGGGAGCAACTGACAGGAGTAACTATAACTCCACTAAGGTAGCCAAATGCCCCGTCAACAGGCAAAAAACATCGGCAGACTAGAGAAGCTCCCAGCAGGACTACTGTTAAAGTCTTTATGTCGACGGATAATGGCGCATCGCTTCAGGTGATCCGGCTAAGGGAAGCTTCAAAATGTGACTGTGGTAAAACGGGGACTATCTGACAGGACTAACTATGGCTCTCTTAAGGTAGACAAATGCCTCGTCATAAGGCGAAATACATCGGCAAACACGAGAAGCTCCCAGCAGGAATACTGTGAAAGTCTTTAGGTTGACAGATAATGGCGTATCGCTCCAGGTGAACTGGTTAGAGGAAGCTTGAAAATGTGACTGTGGTAAAACGGGAGGCATCTGACAGGGCTAACTATGACTCTCTTAAGGTAGACAAATGCCTCGTCAACAGGCGTAGTACATCGGCAAACTCGAGAAGCTCACAGCAGGAGTACTGTGAAAGTCCTGTTGTCGACAGATTTTGGCGTACCGCTTCATGTGAACAGGACAGAGAATGCTTGTAGATGTGACTGTTATAAAACGTGGAGCAACTGCAATGAGTAGCTGTGATTCTCTTTAGGTAGCCAGAAGCCTCGTCAAAAGGCGAAATACATCGGCAAACTCGAGAAGCTCCCAGCAGGAATACTGTGAAAGTCTTTAGGTTGACAGATAATGGCGTATCGCTCCAGGTGAACTGGTTAGAGGAAGCTTGCAAATGTGACTGTGGTAAAACGGGGAGCAACTGAGAGGAGTAACTATGACTGTCTTCAGGTAGCAAAATGCCCCGTTAACAGGCCAAAAACTTCGGCAGACTCGAGAAGCTCCCAGCAGGAGTACTGTGAAAGTCTTAATGTCGACAGATAATGGCGCATCGCTTCAGGTGATCCGGTTAAAGAAAGCTTCAAAATGTGACTGTGGTAAAACGGGGAGCATCTGACAGGACTAACTATGACTCTCTTAAGGTATACAAATGCCTCGTCATTAGGCGAAATACATCGGAAAACTCGAGAAGCTCCCGGCCGGAGTAATGTGAAAGTCTTTAGGTTGACAGATATAGGCGTATCGCTTCAGGTGACCTGGATTGAGGAAGCTGGAAAATGTTACTATGATAAAACGGGGAGCAACTGACAGGAGTAACTACGACTCTCTTAAGGTTGCCAAATGCCTCGTCAACAGGTAAATACATCGGCAAACTCGAGAAGCTCCCAGCAGGAGTACTGTGAAAGTTTTTAGGTTGACAGATAATGGCTTATCGCTTCAGGTGAACTGGATAGAGGAAGCTTGAAAATGTGACTGTGGTAAAACGGGGAGCAACTGACAGGAGTAACTATGACTCTCTTCAGGTAGCCAAATGCCTCGTCAACAGGCGGAATACATCGGCAAACTCGAGAAGCTCCCGGCAGGAGTACTGTGACAGTCTTTATGTCGACAGATATTGGCGTATCGCTTCACGAGAACTGGCTAAAGGAAGCTTGAAAATGTGACTGTGGTAAAACGGGGAGCATCTGACAGGACTAACTATGACTCTCCTAAGGTAGACAAATGCCTCGTCATTAGGCGAAATACATCGGCACACATGAGAAGCTCCCAGCAGGAGTACTGTGAAAGTCTGTATGTCGACAGATAATAACGCATCGCTTCAGATAATACGGCTAAAGGAAGCTTCAAAATGTGAGTGTGGTAAAACGGGAGGCATCTGACAGGACTAACTATGACTCTCTTAAGGTAGACAAATGGCTCGTCAACAGGCGTAGTACATCGGCAAACTCGAGAAGCTCACAGCAGGAGTACTGTGAAAGTATTTAGGTTGACAGATAATGGCGTATCGCTTCAGGTGAACTGGTTAGAGGATGCTTGAAAACGTGACTGTGGTAGAACGGGGAGCAACTGACAGGAGTAACTATGACTCTCTTCAGGTAGCCAAATGCCCCGTCAACAGGCGAAAAACTTCGGCAGACTCGAGAAGCTCCCAGCAGGAGTACTGTGAAAGTCTTTATGTCGACAGATAATGGCGCATCGCTTCAGGTGCTCCGGCTAAAGGAAGCTTCAAAATGCGACTGTGGTAATACGGGGAACATCTGACAGGACTATGTATGACTCTCTTAAGGTAGACAAATGCCTCGTCATTAGGCGAAATACATCGGCAAACTCGAGAAGCTCCCGGCAGGAGCACTGTGAAAGTATTGAGGTTGACAGATAATGGCGTATCGCTTCAGGTGAACTGGATTGAGGAAGCTTGAAAATGTTACTGTGATAAAACGGGGAGCAACTGACAGGAGTAACTATGACTCTCTTAAGGTAGCCAAATGCCTCGTCAACAGGCGAAAAACATCGGCAAACTCGAGAAGCTCCCAGCAGGAGTACTGTGAAAGTCTTCATGTCGACAGATATTGGCGTACCGCTTCAGGTGAACAGGCCAGAGAAAGCTTGTAGATCTGACTGTTTTAAAACGTGGTGCAACTGCAATGAGTAGCTATGACTCTCTTTAGGTAGCCAAATGCATCGTCAACAGGCGAAATACATCGGCAAACTCGAGAAGCTCCCAGCAGGAGTACTGTGAAAGTATTTATGTCGGCAGATAATGGCGCATCGCTTCACTTGATGCGGCTAAAGGAAGCTTCAAAATGTGACTGTGGTAAAACGGGGAACATCTGACAGGACTATCTATGACTCTCTTAAGGTAGACAAATGCCTCGTCATTAGGCGAAATACATTGGCAATCTCGAGAAGCTCCCGGCAGGAGTACTGTGAAAGTCTTGAGGTTGACAGATAATGTCGTATCGCTTCAGGTGAACTGGATTGAGGAAGGTTGAAAATGTCATTGTGATAAAACGGTGTGCAACTGACAGCAGCAACTATGACCCTCTTAAGGTAGCCAAATGCCTCGTCAACAGGCGAAATACATCGGCAAACTCGAGAACCTTTCAGCAGGAGTACTGTGAAAGTATTTATGTCGACAGATAGTGGCGCATCGCTTCAGGTGATCCAGCTAAAGGAAGCTTCAAAATGTGACTGTGGTAAAACGGGGAGCATCTGACAGGACTAACTATGACTCTCCTAAGGTAGACAAATGCCTCGTCAACAGGCGTAATACATCGGCAAACTCGAGAAGCTCCTAGCAGGAGTACTGTGAAAGTCTTTAGGTTGACAGATAACGGGGTATCGCTTCAGGTGAACTGGTTAGAGGAAGCTTGAAAATGTGACTGTGGTAAAACGGGGAGCAAGTGACAGGAGTAACTATGACTCTCTTGAGGTTGCCAAATGCCCCGTCAACGGGCGAGAAACATCGGCAGACTGGAGAAGCTCCCAGCAGGAGTACTGTGAATGTCTTTATGTCGACAGATAATGGCGCATCGCTTCAGGTGATCCGGCTAAAGGAACCTACAAAATTTGACTGTGGTAAAACGAGGAGCATCTGACAGGACTAACTATGACTCTCTTAAGGTATACAAATGCCTCGTCATTAGGCGAAATACATCGGAAAACTCGAGAAGCTCCCGGCAGGGGTACTGTGAAAGTCTCTAGGTTGACAGATAATGGCGTATCGCTTCACGTGAACTGTATAGAGGAAGCTTGAAAATGTGACTGTGGTAAAACGGGGAGCAACTGACAGAACTAACTATGACTCTCTTACGGTAGCCAAATGCCTCGTCAACAGGCGAAAAACATCGGCAAACTCGAGAAGCTCCCGGCAGGACTACTGTGAAAGTCTTTATGTCGACAGATATTGGCGTATCGCTTCATGAGAACTGGCTAAAGGAAGCTTGAAAATGTGACTGTGGTAAAACGGGGAGCAACTGACAGAACTAACTATGACTCTCTTCAGGTAGCCAAATGCCTCGTCAACAGGCGAAATACATCGGCAAACTCGAGAAGCTCCCAGTAGGAGTACTGTGAAAGTCTTTATGTTGACTGATAATGGCGTATCGCTTCAGGTGAACTGGATTGAGGAAGGTTGAAAATGTTACTGTGATAAAACGGTGTGCAACAGACAGGAGTAACTATGACCCTCTTAGGGTAGCCAAATGCCTCGTCAACAGGCGAAATACATCGGCAAACTCGAGAAGCTCCCAGCAGGAGTACTGTGAAAGTCTTTATGTCTACAGATATTGGCGTACCGCTTCAGGTGAACAGGCCAGAGAAAGCTTGTAGATATGACTGTTTTAATACGTGGAGCAACTGCAATGAGTAGCTATGACCCTCTTTAGGTAGCCAAATGCCTCGTCAACAGGCGAAATACATCGACAAACTCGAGAAGCTCCCAGCAGGAGTACTGTGAAAGTATTTATGTCGACAGATAATGGCGCATCGCTTCAGGTGATCCGGCTAAAGGAAGCTTCAAAATGTGACTGTGGTAAAACGGGGAACATCTGACAGGACTATCTATGACTCTCTTAAGGTAGACAGATGCCTCGTCAATAGGCGAAATACATCGGCAAACTCGAGAAGCTCCCGGCAGGAGTACTGTGAAAGTCTTGAGGTTGACAGATAATGGCGTATCGCTTCAGGTGAACTGGATTGAGCAAGGTGGAAAATGTTACTGTTATAAAACGGTGTGCAACTGACAGGAGTAACTATGACCCTCTTAAGGTAGCCAAATGCCTCGTCAACAGGCGAAATGCATCGGCAAACTCTAGAAGCTCCCAGCAGGAGTACTGTGAAAGTCTTTATATCGACAGATATTGGCGTACCGCTTCAGGCGAACAGGCCAGAGAAAGCTTGTAGATGTGACTGTGGTAATACGGGGAGCATCTGAAAGGACTAACTATGACTCTCTTAAGGTAGACAAATGCTTTGTCAACAGGCGAAATACATCGGCGAACTCAAGAAGCTCCCAACAGGAGTCCTGTGAGAGTCTTTAGGTTGACTGATAAAGGTGTATCGCTTCAGGTGAACTAGATTGGGGAAGGTTGAAAATGTTACTGTGATAAAACGGTGTGCAACTGACAGGAGTAACTATGACCCTCTTAAGGTAGCCAAATGCCTCGTCAATAGGCGAAATACATCGACAAACTCGAGAAGCTCCCAGCAGGATTACTGTGAAAGTCTTTATGTCGACAGATAATGGCGCATCGCTTCAGGTGATCCGGCTAAAGGAAGCTTCAAAATGTGACTGTGGTAAAACGGGGAACATCTGACAGGACTATCTATGACTCTCTTAAGGTAGACAAATGCCTCGTCATTAGGCGAAATACATCGGCATACTCGACAAGCTCCCGGCAGGAGTACTGTGAAAGTCTTGAGGTTGACAGATAATGGCGTATCGCTTCAGGTGAACTAGATTGGGGAAGGTTGAATATGTTACTGTGATAAAACGGTGTGCAACTGACAGGAGTAACTATGACCCTCTTAAGGTAGCCAAATGCCTCGTCCTCAGGCGAAATACATCGACAAACTCGAGAAGCTCCCAGCAGGAGTACTGTGAAAGTCTTTATGTCGACAGATATTGGCGTACCGCTTCATTTGAAAAGGCCAGAGAAAGCTTGTAGATGTGACTGTTATAAAACGTGTAGCAACTGCAATGAGTAGCTATGACTCTCTTTAGGTAGCTAAATGCCTCGTCAACAGGCGAAATACATCGGCAAACTCGAGAAGCTCCCGGCAAGAGTACTGTGAAAGAATTGAGGTTGACAGATAATGGCGTGTCGCCTCAGGTGAACTGGATTGAAGAAGCTTGAAAAAGTTACTGTGATAAAACGGGGAGCAACTGACAGGAGTAACTATGACTCTCTTAAGGTAGCCAAATTCCTCGTCAACAGGCGTAATACATCGGCAAACTCGAGAAGCTCCCAGCAGGAGTACTGTGAAAGTCCTGATGACGACAGATATTGGCGTACCGCTTAAGGTGAACAGGCCAGAGAAATCTTGTTGATGTGACTGTTATAAAACGTGGAGCAACTGCAATGAGTAGCTATGACTCTCTTTAGGTAGCCAATAGCCTCGTCAACAGGCGAAATACATCGGCAAACTCGAGATGCCCCCGGCAGGAGTACTGTGAAAGTCTTTATGTCGACTGATATTGGGGTATCGCTTCACGAGAACTGGCTAAAGGAAGCTTGAAAATGTGACTGTGGTAAAACGGGGAGCAACTGACAGAACTAACTATGACTCTCTTAAGGTAGACAAATGCTTCGTCAACAGGCGAAATATATCGGCAAACTCAAGAAGCTCCCAACAGGAGTACTGTGAGAGCCTTTATGTTGACGGATAATGGCGTATCGCTTCAGGTGAACTGGATAGAGGAAGCTAGAAAATGCGGCTGTGGTGAAACGGGGAGCAACTGACAGGAGTAACTATGACTCTCTTAAGGTAGCCAAATGCCTCGTCAACAGGCGAAATACATCGGCAAACTCGAGAAGCTCCCAGTAGGAGTACTGTGAAAGTCTTGAGGTTGACAGATAATGGCGTATCGATTCAGGTGAACTGGATTGAGGAAGGTTGAAAATGTTACTGTGATAAAACGGTGTGCAACTGACAGGAGTAACTACGACCCTCTTAAGGTAGCCAAATGCCTCGTCAAAAGGCGAAATACATCGGCAAACTCGAGAAGCTCTCAGCAGGAGTACTGTGAAAGTCTTTATGTCGACAGATATTGGCGTACCGCTTCAGGTGAACAGGCCAGAGAAAGCTTGTAGATGTGACTGGTATAAAACGTTTAGCAACTGCAATGAGTAGCTATGACTCTCTTTAGGTAGCTAAATGCCTCGTCAACAGGCGAAATACATCGGCAAACTCGAGAAGCTCCCAGCAGGAGTACTGTGAAAGTATTTATGTCGACAGATAATGGCGCATCGCTTCAGGTGATCCGGCTAAAGGAAGCTTCAAAATGTGACTGTGGTAAAACGGGGAGCTTCTGACAGGACTAACTATGACTCTCTTAAGGTAGACAAATGCCTCGTCAACAGGCGTAATACATCGGCAAACTCAAGAAGCTCCCGGCAGGAGTACTGTGAAAGTCTTTAAGTTGACAGATAATGGCGTATCGCTTCAGGTGAACTGGTTAGAGGAAGCTTGAAAATGTGACTGTGGTAAAACGGGGAGCAACTGACAGGAGTAACTATGTCTCTCTTCAGGTACCCAAATGCCCCGTGAACAGGCGAAAAACTTCGGCAGACTCGAGAAGCTCCTAGTAGGAGTACTGTGAAAGTCTTTATGTTGACTGATAATGGCGTATCGCTTCAGGTGAACTGGATTGAGGAAGGTTGAAAATGTTACTGTGATAAAACGGTGTGCAACAGACAGGAGTAACTATGACCCTCTTAAGGTAGCCAAATGCCTCGTCAACAGGCGAAATACATCGGCAAACTCGAGAAGCTCCCAGCAGGAGTACTGTGAAAGTCTTTATGTCTACAGATATTGGCGTACCGCTTCAGGTGAACAGGCCAGAGAAAGCTTGTAGATATGACTGTTTTAATACGTGGAGCAACTGCAATGAGTAGCTATGACCCTCTTTAGGTAGCCAAATGCCTCGTCAACAGGCGAAATACATCGACAAACTCGAGAAGCTCCCAGCAGGAGTACTGTGAAAGTATTTATATCGACAGATAATGGCGCATCGCTTCAGGTGATCCGGCTAAAGGAAGCTTCAAAATGTGACTGTGGTAAAACGGGGAACATCTGACAGGACTATCTATGACTCTCTTAAGGTAGACAGATGCCTCGTCAATAGGCGAAATACATCGGCAAACTCGAGAAGCTCCCGGCAGGAGTACTGTGAAAGTCTTGAGGTTGACAGATAATGGCGTATCGCTTCAGGTGAACTGGATTGAGCAAGGTGGAAAATGTTACTGTTATAAAACGGTGTGCAACTGACAGGAGTAACTATGACCCTCTTAAGGTAGCCAAATGCCTCGTCAACAGGCGAAATGCATCGGCAAACTCTAGAAGCTCCCAGCAGGAGTACTGTGAAAGTCTTTATATCGACAGATATTGGCGTACCGCTTCAGGCGAACAGGCCAGAGAAAGCTTGTAGATGTGACTGTGGTAATACGGGGAGCATCTGACAGGACTAACTATGACTCTCTTAAGGTAGACAAATGCTTTGTCAACAGGCGAAATACATCGGCGAACTCAAGAAGCTCCCAACAGGAGTCCTGTGAGAGTCTTTAGGTTGACTGATAAAGGTGTATCGCTTCAGGTAAACTAGATTGGGGAAGGTTGAAAATGTTACTGTGATAAAACGGTGTGCAACTGACAGGAGTAACTATGACCCTCTTAAGGTAGCCAAATGCCTCGTCAATAGGCGAAATACATCGACAAACTCGAGAAGCTCCCAGCAGGATTACTGTGAAAGTCTTTATGTCGACAGATAATGGCGCATCGCTTCAGGTGATCCGGCTAAAGGAAGCTTCAAAATGTGACTGTGGTAAAACGGGGAACATCTGACAGGACTATCTATGACTCTCTTAAGGTAGACAAATGCCTCGTCATTAGGCGAAATACATCGGCATACTCGACAAGCTCCCGGCAGGAGTACTGTGAAAGTCTTGAGGTTGACAGATAATGGCGTATCGCTTCAGGTGAACTAGATTGGGGAAGGTTGAATATGTTACTGTGATAAAACGGTGTGCAACTGACAGGAGTAACTATGACCCTCTTAAGGTAGCCAAATGCCTCGTCCTCAGGCGAAATACATCGACAAACTCGAGAAGCTCCCAGCAGGAGTACTGTGAAAGTCTTTATGTCGACAGATATTGGCGTACCGCTTCATTTGAAAAGGCCAGAGAAAGCTTGTAGATGTGACTGTTATAAAACGTGTAGCAACTGCAATGAGTAGCTATGACTCTCTTTAGGTAGCTAAATGCCTCGTCAACAGGCGAAATACATCGGCAAATTCGAGAAGCTCCCGGCAAGAGTACTGTGAAAGAATTGAGGTTGACAGATAATGGCGTATCGCCTCAGGTGAACTGGATTGAAGAAGCTTGAAAAAGTTACTGTGATAAAACGGGGAGCAACTGACAGGAGTAACTATGACTCTCTTAAGGTAGCCAAATTCCTCGTCAACAGGCGTAATACATCGGCAAACTCGAGAAGCTCCCAGCAGGAGTACTGTGAAAGTCCTGATGACGACAGATATTGGCGTACCGCTTAAGGTGAACAGGCCAGAGAAATCTTGTTGATGTGACTGTTATAAAACGTGGAGCAACTGCAATGAGTAGCTATGACTCTCTTTAGGTAGCCAATAGCCTCGTCAACAGGCGAAATACATCGGCAAACTCGAGATGCCCCCGGCAGGAGTACTGTGAAAGTCTTTATGTCGACAGATATTGGGGTATCGCTTCACGAGAACTGGCTAAAGGAAGCTTGAAAATGTGACTGTGGTAAAACGGGGAGCAACTGACAGAACTAACTATGACTCTCTTAAGGTAGACAAATGCTTCGTCAACAGGCGAAATATATCGGCAAACTCAAGAAGCTCCCAACAGGAGTACTGTGAGAGCCTTTATGTTGACGGATAATGGCGTATCGCTTCAGGTGAACTGGATAGAGGAAGCTAGAAAATGCGGCTGTGGTGAAACGGGGAGCAACTGACAGGAGTAACTATGACTCTCTTAAGGTAGCCAAATGCCTCGTCAACAGGCGAAATACATCGGCAAACTCGAGAAGCTCCCAGTAGGAGTACTGTGAAAGTCTTGAGGTTGACAGATAATGGCGTATCGATTCAGGTGAACTGGATTGAGGAAGGTTGAAAATGTTACTGTGATAAAACGGTGTGCAACTGACAGGAGTAACTACGACCCTCTTAAGGTAGCCAAATGCCTCGTCAAAAGGCGAAATACATCGGCAAACTCGAGAAGCTCTCAGCAGGAGTACTGTGAAAGTCTTTATGTCGACAGATATTGGCGTACCGCTTCAGGTGAACAGGCCAGAGAAAGCTTGTAGATGTGACTGTTTTAAAACGTGGTGCAACTGCAATGAGTAGCTATGACTCTCTTTAGGTAGCCAAATGCATCGTCAACAGGCGAAATACATCGGCAAACTCGAGAAGCTCCCAGCAGGAGTACTGTGAAAGTATTTATGTCGGCAGATAATGGCGCATCGCTTCACTTGATGCGGCTAAAGGAAGCTTCAAAATGTGACTGTGGTAAAACGGAGAACATCTGACAGGACTATCTATGACTCTCTTAAGGTAGACAAATGCCTCGTCATTAGGCGAAATACATCGGCAATCTCGAGAAGCTCCCGGCAGGAGTACTGTGAAAGTCTTGAGGTTGACAGATAATGTCGTATCGCTTCAGGTGAACTGGATTGAGGAAGGTTGAAAATGTCATTGTGATAAAACGGTGTGCAACTGACAGCAGCAACTATGACCCTCTTAAGGTAGCCAAATGCCTCGTCAACAGGCGAAATACATCGGCAAACTCGAGAACCTTTCAGCAGGAGTACTGTGAAAGTCTTTATGTCGACGGATATTGGCGTACCGCTTCAGGTGAACAGGCCAGAGAAAGCTTGTAGATGTGACTGTTATAAAACGTGTAGCAACTGCAATGAGTAGCTATGACTCTCTTTAGGTAGCTAAATGCCTCGTCAACAGGCGAAATACATCGGCAAACTCGAGAAACTCCCAGCAGGAGTACTGTGAAAGTATTTATGTCGACAGATAGTGGCGCATCGCTTCAGGTGATCCAGCTAAAGGAAGCTTGAAAATGTGACTGTGGTAAAACGGGGAGCATCTGACAGGACTAACTATGACTCTCCTAAGGTAGACAAATGCCTCGTCAACAGGCGTAATACATCGGCAAACTCGAGAAGCTCCTAGCAGGAGTACTGTGAAAGTCTTTAGGTTGACAGATAACGGGGTATCGCTTCAGGTGAACTGGTTAGAGGAAGCTTGAAAATGTGACTGTGGTAAAACGGGGAGCAAGTGACAGGAGTAACTATGACACTCTTGAGGTTGCCAAATGCCCCGTCAACGGGCGAGAAACATCGGCAGACTCGAGAAGCTCCCAGCAGGAGTACTGTGAATGTCTTTATGTCGACAGATAATGGCGCATCGGTTCAGGTGATCCGGCTAAAGGAACCTACAAAATTTGACTGTGGTAAAACGAGGAGCATCTGACAGGACTAACTATGACTCTCTTAAGGTATACAAATGCCTCGTCATTAGGCGAAGTACATCGGAAAACTCGAGAAGCTCCCGGCAGGGGTACTGTGAAAGTCTCTAGGTTGACAGATAATGGCGTATCGCTTCACGTGAACTGTCTAGAGGAAGCTTGAAAATGTGACTGTGGTAAAACGGGGAGCAACTGACAGAACTAACTATGACTCTCTTACGGTAGCCAAATGCCTCGTCAACAGGCGAAAAACATCGGCAAACTCGAGAAGCTCCCGGCAGGAGTACTGTGAAAGTATTTATGTCGACAGATAATGGCGCATCGCTTCAGGTGATCCGGCTAAAGGAAGCTTCAAAATGTGACTGTGGTAAAACGGGGAACATCTGACAGGACTATCTATGACTCTCTTAAGGTAGACAGATGCCTCGTCAATAGGCGAAATACATCGGCAAACTCGAGAAGCTCCCGGCAGGAGTACTGTGAAAGTCTTGAGGTTGACAGATAATGGCGTTTCGCTTCAGGTGAACTGGATTGAGGAAGGTGGAAAATGTTACTGTTATAAAACGGTGTGCAACTGACAGGAGTAACTATGACCCTCTTAAGGTAGCCAAATGCCTCGTCAACAGGCGAAATGCATCGGCAAACTCTAGAAGCTCCCAGCAGGAGTACTGTGAAAGTCTTTATATCGACAGATATTGGCGTACCGCTTCAGGTGAACAGGCCAGAGAGAGCTTGTAGATGTGACTGTGGTAATACGGGGAGCATCTGACAGGACTAACTATGACTCTCTTAAGGTAGACAAATGCTTTGTCAACAGGCGAAATACATCGGCGAACTCAAGAAGCTCCCAACAGGAGTCCTGTGAGAGTCTTTAGGTTGACTGATAAAGGTGTATCGCTTCAGGTGAACTAGATTGGGGAAGGTTGAAAATGTTACTGTGATAAAACGGTGTGCAACTGACAGGAGTAACTATGACCCTCTTAAGGTAGCCAAATGCCTCGTCAAAAGGCGAAATACATCGACAAACTCGAGAAGCTCCCAGCAGGATTACTGTGAAAGTCTTTATGTCGACAGATAATGGCGCATCGCTTCAGGTGATCCGGCTAAAGGAAGCTTCAAAATGTGACTGTGGTAAAAAGGGGAACATCTGACAGGACTATCTATGACTCTCTTAAGGTAGACAAATGCCTCGTCATTAGGCGAAATACATCGGCATACTCGAGAAGCTCCCGGCAGGAGTACTGTGAAAGTCTTGAGGTTGACAGATAATGGCGTATCGCTTCAGGTGAACTAGATTGGGGAAGGTTGAATATGTTACTGTGATAAAACGGTGTGCAACTGACAGGAGTAACTATGACCCTCTTAAGGTAGCCAAATGCCTCGTCCTCAGGCGAAATACATCGACAAACTCGAGAAGCTCCCAGCAGGAGTACTGTGAAAGTCTTTATGTCGACAGATATTGGCGTACCGCTTCATTTGAACAGGCCAGAGAAAGCTTGTAGATGTGACTGTTATAAAACTTGTAGCAACTGCAATGAGTAGCTATGACTCTCTTTAGGTAGCTAAATGCCTCGTCAACAGGCGAAATACATCGGCAAACTCGAGAAGCTCCCGGCAAGAGTACTGTGAAAGAATTGAGGTTGACAGATAATGGCGTATCGCCTCAGGTGAACTGGATTGAAGAAGCTTGAAAAAGTTACTGTGATAAAACGGGGAGCAACTGACAGGAGTAACTATGACTTTCTTAAGGTAGCCAAATTCCTCGTCAACAGGCGTAATACATCGGCAAACTCGAGAAGCTCCCAGCAGGAGTACTGTGAAAGTCCTGATGACGACAGATATTGGCGTACCGCTTAAGGTGAACAGGCCAGAGAAATCTTGTTGATGTGACTGTTATAAAACGTGGAGCAACTGCAATGAGTAGCTATGACTCTCTTTAGGTAGCCAATAGCCTCGTCAACAGGCGAAATACATCGGCAAACTCGAGATGCCCCCGGCATTAGTACTGTGAAAGTCTTTATGTCGACAGATATTGGGGTATCGCTTCACGAGAACTGGCTAAAGGAAGCTTGAAAATGTGACTGTGGTAAAACGGGGAGCAACTGACAGAACTAACTATCACTCTCTTAAGGTAGACAAATGCTTCGTCAACAGGCGAAATATATCGGCAAACTCAAGAAGCTCCCAACAGGAGTACTGTGAGAGCCTTTATGTTGACGGATAATGGCGTATCGCTTCAGGTGAACCGGATAGAGGAAGCTAGAAAATGCGGCTGTGGTGAAACGGGGAGCAACTGACAGGAGTAACTATGACTCTCTTAAGGTAGCCAAATGCCTCGTCAACAGGCGAAATATATCGGCAAACTCGAGAAGCTCCCAGTAGGAGTACTGTGAAAGTCTTGAGGTTGACAGATAATGGCGTATCGATTCAGGTGAACTGGATTGAGGAAGGTTGAAAATGTTACTGTGATAAAACGGTGTGCAACTGACAGGAGTAACTACGACCCTCTTAAGGTAGCCAAATGCCTCGTCAAAAGGCGAAATACATCGGCAAACTCGAGAAGCTCTCAGCAGGAGTACTGTGAAAGTCTTTATGTCGACAGATATTGGCGTACCGCTTCAGGGGAACAGGCCAAAGAAAGCTTGTAGATGTGACTGGTATAAAACGTGTAGCAACTGCAATGAGTAGCTATGACTCTCTTTAGGTAGCTAAATGCCTCGTCAACAGGCGAAATACATCGGCAAACTCGAGAAGCTCCCAGCAGGAGTACTGTGAAAGTATTTATGTCGACAGATAATGGCGCATCGCTTCAGGTGATCCGGCTAAAGGAAGCTTCAAAATGTGACTGTGGTAAAACGGGGAGCTTCTGACAGGACTAACTATGACTCTCTTAAGGTAGACAAATGCCTCGTCAACAGGCGTAATACATCGGCAAACTCAAGAAGCTCCCGGCAGGAGTACTGTGAAAGTCTTTAAGTTGACAGATAATGGCGTATCGCTTCAGGTGAACTGGTTAGAGGAAGCTTGAAAATGTGACTGTGGTTAAACGGGGAGCAACTGACAGGAGTAACTATGTCTCTCTTCAGGTACCCAAATGCCCCGTGAACAGGCGAAAAACTTCGGCAGACTCGAGAAGCTCCCAGCAGGACTACTGTGAAAGTCTGTATGTCGACAGATAATGGCGCATCGCTACATGTGATCCGGCTGAAGGAAGCTTCAAAATGTGACTGTGGTAAAACGGGGACAATCTGACAGGACTAACTATGACTCTCTTAAGGTAAACAAATGCCTCGTCATTAGGCGAAATACATCGGCAAACACGAGAAGCTCCCAGCAGGAGTGCTGTGAAAGTCTTTATTCCGACAGATAATGGCGCATCGCTTCAGGTGATCCGGCTAAGGGAAGCTTCAAAATGTGACTGTGGTAAAACGGGGAGCATCTGACAGGACAAACTATGACTCTCTTAAGGTATACAAATGCCTCGTCATTAGGAGAAATACATCGGAAAGATCGAGAAGCTTCCGGCAGGAGTACTGTGAAGGTCTTTAGGTTGACAGATAATGGCGTATCGCTTCAGGTGAACTGGATGGAGGAAGTTTGAAAATGTGACTGTGGTAAAACGGGGAGCAACTGACAGGAGTAACTATGACTCTCTTCAGGTAGCAAAATGCCCCGTCAACAGGCGAAAAACTTCGGCAGACTCGAGAATCTCCCAGGAGGAATACTGTGAAAATCTTTATGTCGACAGATAATGGTGCATCGCTGCAGGTTATCCGGCTAAAGGAAGCTTCAAAATGTGACTGTGGTAAAACGGGAAACATCTGGCAGGACTATCTATGACTCTCTTAAGGTAGACAAATGCCTCGTCATTAGGCGAAATACGTCGGCAAACTCGAGAAGTTCCCGACAGGAGTACTGTGAAAGTCTTTATGTCGACAGATATTGGCGTATCGCTTCAGGTCAACTGGATAGAGGAAGCTTGAAAATGTGACTGTGGTAAAACGGGGAGCAACTGACAGGAGTTACAATGACTCTCTTTAGGTAGCCAAATGCCTCGTCAACAGGCGAAATACATCGGGAAACAAGAGAAGCTCGCAGCAGGAATACTGTGAAAATCTTGAGGTTGACAGATAATGGCGTATCGCTTCAGGTGAACTGGATTGAGGAAGCTTGAAAATGTTACTGTGATAAAACGGGGAGCAACTGACAGTAGTAACTATGACTCTCTTAAGGTAGCCAAATGCCTCGTCAACAGGCGAAATACATCGGCAAACTCGAGAAGCTCCCAGCAGGAGTACTGTGAAAGTCTTTATGTCGACAGATATTGGCGTACCGCTTCAGGTGAACAGGCCAGAGAAAGCTTGTAGATGTGACTGTTACAAAACGTGGAGCAACTGCAATGAGTAGCTATGACTCTCTTTAGGTAGCAAAATGCCTCGTCAACAGGCGAAATACATCGGCAAACTCGAGAAGCTCCCGGCAGCAGTACTGTGAAAGTCTTTACGTCGACAGATATTGGCGTATCGCTTCAGGTGATCCGGCTAAAGGAAGCTTGAAAATGTGACTGTGGTAAAACGGGGAGCATCTGACAGGACTAAATATGAATCACTTAAGGTAGACAAATGCCTCGTCAACAGGCGAAATACATCGGCAAACTCGAAAAGCTCCCAGCAGGAGTACTGTGAAAGTATTTATGTCGACAGATAATGGCGCATCGCTTCAGGTGATCCGGCTAAAGGAAGCTTGAAAATGTGACTGTGGGAAAACGGGGAGCATCTGACAGGACTAACTATGACTCTCTTAAGGTAGACAAATGCCTCGTCAACAGGGGTAATACATCGGCAAACTCGAGAAGCTCCCAGCAGGAATACTGTGAAAGACTTTAGGTTGACAGATAATGGCGTATCGCTTCAGGTGAACAGGTTAGAGGAAGCTAGAAAACGTGACTGTGGTAAAACGGAGAGCAACTGACAGGAGTAACTATGACTCTCTTAAGGTTGCCAAATGCCCCGTCAACGGGCGAGAAACATCGGAAGACTCGAGAAGCTCCCAGCAGGAGTACTGTGAAAGTCTTTATGTCGACAGATAATGGCTCATCGCTTCAGGTGATCCGGCTAAAGGAAGCTTCAAAATGTGACTGTGGTAAAACGGGGAACATCTGACAGGACTAACTATGACTCTCTTAAGGTATACAACTGCCTCGTCATTAGGCGAAATACATCGGCAAACACGAGAAGCTTCCAGCAGGAGTGCTGTGAAAGTCTTTATTCCGACAGATAATGGCGCATCGCTTCAGGTGATCCGGCTAAAGGAAGCTTCAAAATGTGACTGTGGTAAAACGGGGAGCACGTGACAGGACAAACTATGACTCTCTTAAGGTATACAAATGCCTCGTCATTAGGCGAAATACATCGGAAAGATGGAGAAGCTCCCGGCAGGAGTACTGTGAAGGTCTTTAGGTTGACAGATAATGGCGTATCGCTTCAGGTGAACTGGATTGAGGAAGGTGGAAAATGTTACTGTGATAAAACGGTGTGCAACTGACAGGAGTAACTATGACCCTCTTAAGGTAGCCAAATGCCTCGTCAACAGGCGAAATGCATCGGCAAACTCTAGAAGCTCCCAGCAGGAGTACTGTGAAAGTCTTTATATCGACAGATATTGGCGTACCGCTTCAGGTGAACAGGCCAGAGAAAGCTTGTAGATGTGACTGTGGTAATACGGGGAGCATCTGACAGGACTAACTATGACTCTCTTAAGGTAGACAAATGCTTTGTCAACAGGCGAAATACATCGGCGAACTCAAGAAGATCCCAACAGGAGTCCTGTGAGAGTCTTTAGGTTGACTGATAAAGGTGTATCGCTTCAGGTGAACTAGATTGGGGAAGGTTGAAAATGTTACTGTGATAAAACGGTGTGCAAGTGACAGGAGTAACTATGACCCTCTTAAGGTAGCCAAATGCCTCGTCAATAGGCGAAATACATCGACAAACTCGAGAAGCTCCCAGCAGGATTACTGTGAAAGTCTTTATGTCGACAGATAATGGCGCATCGCTTCAGGTGATCCGGCTAAAGGAAGCTTCAAAATGTGACTGTGGTAAAACGGGGAACATCTGACAGGACTATCTATGACTCTCTTAAGGTAGACAAATGCCTCGTCATTAGGCGAAATACATCGGCATACTCGAGAATCTCCCGGCAGGAGTACTGTGAAAGTCTTGAGGTTGACAGATAATGGCGTATCGCTTCAGGTGAACTAGATTGGGGAAGGTTGAATATGTTACTGTGATAAAACGGTGTGCAACTGACAGGAGTAACTATGACCCTCTTAAGGTAGCCAAATGCCTCGTTCTCAGGCGAAATACATCGACAAACTCGAGAAGCTCCCGGCAGGAGTACTGTGAAAGTCTTTATGTCGACAGATATTGGCGTACCGCTTCATTTGAACAGGCCAGAGAAAGCTTGTAGATGTGACTGTTATAAAACGTGTAGCAACTGCAATGAGTAGCTATGACTCTCTTTAGGTAGCTAAATGCCTCGTCAACAGAAGAAATACATCGGCAAACTCGAGAAGCTCCCGGCAAGAGTACTGTGAAAGAATTGAGGTTGACAGATAATGGCGTATCGCCTCAGGTGAACTGGATTGAAGAAGCTTGAAAAAGTTACTGTGATAAAACGGGGAGCAACTGACAGGAGTAACTATGACTCTCTTAAGGTAGCCAAATTCCTCGTCAACAGGCGTAATACATCGGCAAACTCGAGAAGCTCTCAGCAGGAGTACTGTGAAAGTCCTGATGACGACAGATATTGGCGTACCGCTTAAGGTGAACAGGCCAGAGAATTCTTGTTGATGTGACTGTTATAAAACGTGGAGCAACAGCAATGAGTAGCTATGACTCTCTTTAGGTAGCCAATAGCCCCGTCAACAGGCGAAATACATCGGCAAACTCGAGATGCCCCCGGCAGGAGTACTGTGAAAGTCTTTATGTCGACAGATATTGGGGTATCGCTTCACGAGAACTGGCTAAAGGAAGCTTGAAAATGTGACTGTGGTAAAACGGGGAGCAACTGACAGAACTAACTATGACTCTCTTAAGGTAGACAAATGCTTCGTCAACAGGCGAAATATATCGGCAAACTCAAGAAGCTCCCAACAGGAGTACTGTGTGAGCCTTTATGTTGACGGATAATGGCGTATCGCTTCAGGTGAACCGGATAGAGGAAGCTAGAAAATGCGGCTGTGGTGAAACGGGGAGCAACTGACAGGAGTAACTATGACTCTCTTAAGGTAGCCAAATGTCTCGTCAACAGGCGAAATACATCGGCAAACTCGAGAAGCTCCCAGTAGGAGTACTGTGAAAGTCTTGAGGTTGACAGATAATGGCGCATCGCTTCAGGTGATCCGGCTAAAGGAAGCTTCAAAATGTGACTGTGGTAAAACGGGGAGCTTCTGACAGGACTAACTATGACTCTCTTAAGGTAGACAAATGCCTCGTCAACAGGCGTAATACATCGGCAAACTCAAGAAGCTCCCGGCAGGAGTACTGTGAAAGTCTTTAAGTTGACAGATAATGGCGTATCGCTTCAGGTGAACTGGTTAGAGGAAGCTTGAAAATGTGACTGTGGTAAAACGGGGAGCAACTGACAGGAGTAACTATGTCTCTCTTCAGGTACCCAAATGCCCCGTGAACAGGCGAAAAACTTCGGCAGACTCGAGAAGCTCCCAGCAGGACTACTGTGAAAGTCTGTATGTCGACAGATAATGGCGCATCGCTACATGTGATCCGGCTGAAGGAAGCTTCAAAATGTGACTGTGGTAAAACGGGGACAATCTGACAGGACTAACTATGACTCTCTTAAGGTAAACAAATGCCTCGTCATTAGGCGAAATACATCGGCAAACACGAGAAGCTCCCAGCAGGAGTGCTGTGAAAGTCTTTATTCCGACAGATAATGGCGCATCGCTTCAGGTGATCCGGCTAAGGGAAGCTTCAAAATGTGACTGTGGTAAAACGGGGAGCATCTGACAGGACAAACTATGACTCTCTTAAGGTATACAAATGCCTCGTCATTAGGAGAAATACATCGGAAAGATCGAGAAGCTCCCGGCAGGAGTACTGTGAAGGTCTTTAGGATGACAGATAATGGCGTATCGCTTCAGGTGAACTGGATGGAGGAAGTTTGAAAATGTGACTGTGGTAAAACGGGGAGCAACTGACAGGAGTAACTATGACTCTCTTCAGGTAGCAAAATGCCCCGTCAACAGGCGAAAAACTTCGGCAGACTCGAGAATCTCCCAGCAGGAATACTGTGAAAATCTTTATGTCGACAGATAATGGCGCATCGCTTCAGGTTATCCGGCTAAAGGAAGCTTCAAAATGTGACTGTGGTAAAACGGGAAACATCTGGCAGGACTATCTATGACTCTCTTAAGGTAGACAAATGCCTCGTCATTAGGCGAAATACGTCGGCAAACTCGAGAAGCTCCCGACAGGAGTACTGTGAAAGTCTTTATGTCGACAGATATTGGCGTATCGCTTCAGGTCAACTGGATAGAGGAAGCTTGAAAATGTGACTGTGGTAAAACGGGGAGCAACTGACAGGAGTAACAATGACTCTCTTTAGGTAGCCAAATGCCTCGTCAACAGGCGAAATACATCGGGAAACAAGAGAAGCTCGCAGCAGGAATACTGTGAAAATCTTGAGGTTGACAGATAATGGCGTATCGCTTCAGGTGAACTGGATTGAGGAAGGTTGAAAATGTTACTGTGATAAAACGGGGAGCAACTGACAGTAGTAACTATGACTCTCTTAAGGTAGCCAAATGCCTCGTCAACAGGCGAAATACATCGGCAAACTCGAGAAGCTCCCAGCAGGAGTACTGTGAAAGTCTTTATGTCGACAGATATTGGCGTACCGCTTCAGGTGAACAGGCCAGAGAAAGCTTGTAGATGTGACTGTTATAAAACGTGGAGCAACTGCAATGAGTAGCTATGACTCTCTTTAGGTAGCAAAATGCCTCGTCAACAGGTGAAATACATCGGCAAACTCGAGAAGCTCCCGGCAGCAGTACTGTGAAAGTCTTCACGTCGACAGATATTGGCGTATCGCTTCAGGTGATCCGGCTAAAGGAAGCTTGAAAATGTGACTGTGGTAAAACGGGGAGCATCTGACAGGACTAACTATGAATCACTTAAGGTAGACAAATGCCTCGTCAACAGGCGAAATACATCGGCAAACTCGAAAAGCTCCCAGCAGGAGTACTGTGAAAGTATTTATGTCGACAGATAATGGCGCATCGCTTCAGGTGATCCGGCTAAAGGAAGCTTGAAAATGTGACTGTGGTAAAACGGGGAGCATCTGACAGGACTAACTATGACTGTCTTAAGGTAGACAAATGCCTCGTCAACAGGGGTAATACATCGGCAAACTCGAGAAGCTCCCAGCAGGAATACTGTGAAAGACTTTAGGTTGACAGATAATGGCGTATCGCTTCAGGTGAACAGGTTACAGAAAGCTAGAAAATGTGACTGTGGTAAAACGGAGAGCAACTGACAGGAGTAACTATGACTCTCTTAAGGTTGCCAAATGCCCCGTCAACGGGCGAGAAACATCGGAAGACTCGAGAAGCTCCCAGCAGGAGTACTGTGAAAGTCTTTATGTCGACAGATAATGGCGCATCGCTTCAGGTGATCCGGCTAAAGGAAGCTTCAAAATGTGACTGTGGTAAAACGGGGAACATCTGACAGGACTAACTATGACTCTCTTAAGTTATACAACTGCCTCGTCATTAGGCGAAATACATCGGCAAACACGAGAAGCTCCCAGCAGGAGCGCTGTGAAAGTCTTTATTCCGACAGATAATGGCGCATCGCTTCAGGTGATCCGGCTAAAGGAAGCTTCAAAATGTGACTGTGGTAAAACGGGGAGCATGTGACAGGACAAACTATGACTCTCTTAAGGTATACAAATGCCTCGTCATTAGGCGAAATACATCGGAAATATCGAGAAGCTCCCGGCAGGAGTACTGTGAAGGTCTTTAGGTTGACAGATAATGGCGTATCGCTTCAGGTGAACTGGATGGAGGAAGTTTGAAAATGTGACTGTGGTAAAATGGGGAGCAACTGACAGGAGTAACTATGACTCTCTTCAGGTAGCAAAATGCCCCGTCAACAGGCAAAAACTTCGGCAGACTCGAGAAGCTCCCAGCAGGAATACTGTGAAAATCTTTATGTCGACAGATAATGGCGCATCGCTTCAGGTGATCCGGCTAAAGGAATCTTCAAAATGTGACTGTGGTAAAATGGGAAACATCTGGCAGGACTATCTATGACTCTCTTAAGGTATACAAATGCCTCGTCATTAGGCGAAATACGTCGGCAAACTCGAGAAGCTCCCGACAGGAGTACTGTGAAAGTCTTTATCTCGACAGATATTGGCGTATCGCTTCAGGTGAACTGGATAGAGGAAGCTTGAAAATGTGACTGTGGTAAAACGGGGAGCAACTGACAGTAGTAACTATAACTCTCTTAAGGTAGCCAAATGCCTCGTCAACAGGCGGAATACATCGGCAAACTCGAGAAGTTCCCAGCAGGAGTACTGTGAAAGTCTTTATGTCGACAGATATTGGCGTACCGCTTCAGGTGAACAGGCCAGAGAAAGCTTGTAGATGTGACTGTTATAAAACGTGGAGCAACTGCAATGAGTAGCTATGACTCTCTTTAGGTAGAAAAATGCCTCGTCAACAGGCGAAATACATCGGCAAACTCGAGAAGCTCCCGGCAGCAGTACTGTGAAAGTCTTTATGTCGACAGATATTGGCGTATCGCTTCAGTTGATCCGGCTAAAGGAAGCTTGAAAATGTGACTGTAGTAAAACGGGGAGCATCTGGCAGGACTAACTATGACTCTCTTAAGGTAGACAAATGCCTCGTCAACAGGGGTAATACATCGGCAAACTCGAGAAGCTCCCAGCAGGAGTACTGTGAAAGACTTTAGGTTGACAGATAATGGCGTATCGCTTCAGGTGATCCGGCTAAAGGAAGCTTGAAAATGTGACTGTGGTAAAACGGAGAGCAACTGACAGGAGTAACTATGACTCTCTTAAGGTTGCCAAATGCCCCGTCAACGGGCGAGAAACATCGGAAGACTCGAGAAGCTCCCAGCAGGAGTACTGTGAATATCTTTATGTCGACAGATATTGACGTATCGCTTCACGAGAACTGGCTAACGGAAGCTTGAAAATGTGATTGCGGTAAAACGGGGAGCAACTGACAGAACTAACTATGACTCTCTTAAGGTAGACAAATGCTTCGTCAACAGGCGAAATACGAGGGCGGTTCAGAAAGTAACCTCCGATGGGTCACAGTGCGGGTTGTGGGGGGAGTAGCGACGCCATCTGTGCGTTCGCGCACTCAACAGGTCAGTCGGCATCAAGCCGTGGTCGAGTGAACGTCGTACCTGCGCTAGTTTAGTTTTTGTGGCAGTTTGAAATGTGTGCTGCAATAGAAAACCCCGCCAAATGTGAAGTGCGTGCTGTCATAAGGTTTTTTACAGCCAAAGGATATTCTGCAGCAGCTATTCATCGTGAGCTTTGTGCCGTGTATGGACCAAGAGTTATGAGTGAAGGAGTTGTCCGTGAATGGGTACGTTTATTTAAAAGTGGATGAGAAAACGTTCATGATGAAGAGAGGAGTGGTAGACCATCATTGGTGACTGACGAACTCGTTCAGACAGTTGATGCAAATGTTCATGAAAATCGACGTTTCTCATTGTCGGAGTTGTCTACTGGTTTTACACATACTTCTAAGACTCTCTTGTACGAGATAGTGACAGCAAGATTGGGTTACCGTAAGTTCTGTGCACGATGGGTGCCCAAAATTCTTACCGACCACCACAAAACTCAAAGAATGGCCTCTGCATTAGACTTTCTGTCACGTTATGAGGACGAAGGAGAACCATTGTTAAACAGAATCGTGACCGGTGACGAAATCTGGATTAAGTACGTGAACCCTGAGACAAAAGAACAATCAAAGATGTGGGCACATTCAAATTCGCCTACCAAACCAAGAAAAGCATCGCAAGATTTTTCTGCCAGAAAACTGATGGCAACGGTGTTTTGGGATGCCAAAGGGGTGTTATTGGTTGAATTCATGGAACGTGGTACAACCATTAATCAAGACGTGTACTGTGAAACAATAAAAAAGTTACGACGGGCTATACAGAACAAACGCCGTGGTATGCTGACTTCTGGTATCGTTTTTTTTGCACGATAACGCCCGTCCTCACTCTGCTCGCAGAACAACGGCCCTTCTTGAGTCCTTCAAGTGGGACGTTATCAACCATCCACCTTACAGCCCAGACCTGGCGCCAAGTGATTATCACATTTTCATGCATTTGAAGAAATGGCTCGGGTCACAGCGGTTTCATGACGACGAAGAGCTCAAAGATGCGGTCACAGGCTGGCTCCAGGCACAGGCGGGTGATTTTTATGCAGAAGGAATTTGAAAGCTTGTGAAGAGATACGATAAGTGCCTCAATCGCTATGGAAACTATGTAGAAAAATAGTGCAAAGATGTAGTTGTAAGATGTATATATTAAAATAATTTTATTTAACTTGGTGTATTTTTTTAAATCAACCGGAGGTTACTTTCTGAATGGCCCTCGTATATCGGCAAACTCAAGAAGCTCCCAACAGGAGTACTGTGAAAGTCCTGATGACGACAGATATTGGCGTACCGCTTCAGGTGAACAGGCCAGAGAAAGCTTGTTGATGCGACTGTTATAAAACGTGGAGCAACTGCAATGAGTAGCTATGACTCTCTTTAGGTAGCCAATGGCCTCGTCAACAGGCGAAATACATCGGCAAACTCGAGAAGCCCCCGGCAGGACTACTGTGAAAGTCTTTATGTCGACAGATATTGGGGGATCGCTTCACGAGAACTGGCTAAAGGAAGCTTGAAAATGTGACTGTGGTAAAACGGGGAGCAACTGACAGAACTAACTATGACTCTCTGAGGTAGACAAATGCTTCGTCAACAGGCGAAATATATCGGCAAACTCAAGAAGCTCCCAACAGGAGTACTGTGAGAGCCTTTATGTTGACCGATAATGGCGTATCGCTTCAGGTGAACTGGATAGAGGAAGCTAGAAAATGTGGCTGTGGTGAAACGGGGAGCAACTGACAGGAGTAACTATGACTCTCTTAAGGTAGCCAAATGCCTCGTCAACAGGCGAAATACATCGGCAAACTCGAGAAGCTCCCAGTAGGAGTACTGTGAAAGTCTTGAGGTTGACAGATAATGGCGTATCGCTTCAGGTGAACTGGATTGAGGAAGGTTGAAAATGTTACTGTGATAAAACGGTGTGCAACTGACAGGAGTAACTATGACCCTCTTAAGGTAGCCAAATGCCTCGTCAACAGGCGAAATACATCGGCAAACTCGAGAAGCTCTCAGCAGGAGTACTGTGAAAGTTTTTATGTCGACAGATATTGGCGTACCGCTTCAGGTGAACAGGCCAGAGAAAGCTTGTAGATGTGACTGTTATAAAACGTGTAGCAACTGCAATGAGTAGCTATGACTCTCTTTAGGTAGCTAAATGCCTCGTCAACAGGCGAAATACATCGGCAAACTCGAGAAGCTCCCAGCAGGAGTACTGTGAAAGTATTTATGTCGACAGATAATGGCGCATCGCTTCAGGTGATCCGGCTAAAGGAAGCTTCAAAATGTGACTGTGGTAAAACGGGGAGCATCTGACAGGACTAACTATGACTCTCTTAAGGTAGACAAATGCCTCGTCAACAGGCGTAATACATCGGCAAACTCAAGAAGCTCCCGGCAGGAGTACTGTGAAAGTCTTTAAGTTGACAGATAATGGAGTATCGCTTCAGGTGAACTGGTTAGAGGAAGCTTGAAAATGTGACTGTGCTAAAACGGGGAGCAACTGACAGGAGTAACTATGACTATCTTCAGGTACCCAAATGCCCCGTGAACAGGCGAAAAACTTCGGCAGACTCGAGAAGCTCCCAGCAGGAGTACTGTGAAAGTCTGTATGTCCACAGATAATGGCGCATCGCTTCATGTGATCCGGCTGAAGGAAGCCTCAAAATGTGACTGTGGTAAAAAGGGGACAACCTGACAGGACTAACTATGACTCTCTTAAGGTAAACAAATGCCTCGTCATTAGGCGAAATACATCGGCAAACTCGAGAAGCTCCCAGCTGGAGTACTGTGAAAGACTTTAGGTTGACAGATAATGGGCATCGCTTCAGGTGATCCGGCTAAAGGAAGCTTGAAAATGTGACTGTGGTAAAACGGGGAACATCTGACAGGACTAACTATGACTCTCTTAAGGTATACAAATGCCTCGTCATTAGGCGAAATACGTCGGCAAACTCGAGAAGCTCCCGGCAGGAGTACTGTGAAAGTCTTGAGGTTGACAGATTATAGCGTATCGCTTCAGGTGAACAGGCCAGAGAAAGCTTGTACATGTGACTGTTATAAAACGGGGAGCAACTGCACTGAGTAGCTATGACTCTCTTTAGGTAGCCAAATGCCTCACCAGGCGAAATACATCGGCAAACTCGAGAAGCTCCCGACAGGAGTACTGTGAAAGTCTTTATGTCGACAGATATTGGCGTATCGCTTCACGAGAACTGGCTAACGGAAGCTTGAAAATGTGATTGCGGTAAAACGGGGAGCAACTGACAGAACTAACTATGACTCTCTTAAGGTAGACAAATGCTTCGTCAACAGGCGAAATATATCGGCAAACTCAAGAAGCTCCCAACAGGAGTACTGTGAAAGTCCTGATGACGACAGATATTGGCGTACCGCTTCAGGGGAACAGGCCAGAGAAAGCTTGTTGATGCGACTGTTATAAAACGTGGAGCAACTGCAATGAGTAGCTATGACTCTCTTTAGGTAGCCAATGGCCTCGTCAACAGGAGAAATACATCGGCAAACTCGAGAAGCCCCCGGCAGGACTACTGTGAAAGTCTTTATGTCGACAGATATTGGGGTATCGCTTCACGAGAACTGGCTAAAGGAAGCTTGAAAATGTGACTGTGGTAAAACGGGGAGCAACTGACAGAACTAACTATGACTCTCTTAAGGTAGACAAATGCTTCGTCAACAGGCGAATTATATCGGCAAACTCAAGAAGCTCCCAACAGGAGTACTGTGAGAGCCTTTATGTTGACCGATAATGGCGTATCGCTTCAGGTGAACTGGATAGAGGAAGCTAGAAAATGTGGCTGTGGTGAAACGGGGAGCAACTGACAGGAGTAACTATGACTCTCTTAAGGTAGCCAAATGCCTCGTCAACAGGCGAAATACATCGGCAAACTCGAGAAGCTCCCAGTAGGAGTACTGTGAAAGTCTTGAGGTTGACAGATAATGGCGTATCGCTTCAGGTGAACTGGATTGAGGAAGGTTGAAAATGTTACTGTGATAAAACGGTGTGCAACTGACAGGAGTAACTATGACCCTCTTAAGGTAGCCAAATGCCTCGTCAACAGGCGAAATACATCGGCAAACTCGAGAAGCTCTCAGCAGGAGTACTGTGAAAGTCTTTATGTCGACAGATATTGGCGTACCGCTTCAGGTGAACAGGCCAGAGAAAGCTTGTAGATGTGACTGTTATAAAACGTGTAGCAACTGCAATGAGTAGCTATGACTCTCTTTAGGTAGCTAAATGCCTCGTCAACAGGCGAAATACATCGGCAAACTCGAGAAGCTCCCAGCAGGAGGACTGTGAAAGTATTTATGTCGACAGATAATGGCGCATCGCTTCAGGTGATCCAGCTAAAGGAAGCCTCAAAATGTGACTGTGGTAAAACGGGGAGCATCTGACAGGACTAACTATGACTCTCTTAAGGTAGACAAATGCCTCGTCAACAGGCGTAATACATCGGCAAACTCAAGAGGCTCCCGGCAGGAGTACTGTGAAAGTCTTTAAGTTGACAGATAATGGCGTATCGCTTCAGGTGAACTGGTTAGAGGAAGCTTGAAAATGTGACTGTGCTAAAACGGGGAGCAACTGACAGGAGTAACTATGACTATCTTCAGGTACCCAAATGCCCCGTGAACAGGCGAAAAACTTCGGCAGACTCGAGAAGCTCCCAGCAGGAGTACTGTGAAAGTCTGTATGTCCACAGATAATGGCGCATCGCTTCATGTGAACCGGCTGAAGGAAGCCTCAAAATGTGACTGTGGTAAAAAGGGGACAACCTGACAGGACTAACTATGACTCTCTTAAGGTAAACAAATGCCTCGTCATTAGGCGAAATACATCGGCAAACTCGAGAAGCTCCCAGCTGGAGTACTGTGAAAGACTTTAGGTTGACAGATAATGGCGCATCGCTTCAGGTGATCCGGCTAAAGGAAGCTAGAAAATGTGACTGTGGTAAAACGGGGAACATCTGACAGGACTAACTATGACTCTCTTAAGGTATACAAATGCCTCGTCATTAGGCGAAATACGTCGGCAAACTCGAGAAGCTCCCGGCAGGAGTACTGTGAAAGTCTTGAGGTTGACAGATTATAGCGTATCGCTTCAGGTGAACAGGCCAGAGAAAGCTTGTAGATGTGACTGTTATAAAACGTGGAGCAACTGCACTGAGTAGCTATGACTCTCTTTAGGTAGCCAAATGCCTCACCAGGCGAATTATATCGGCAAACTCAAGAAGCTCCCAACAGGAGTACTGTGAGAGCCTTTATGTTGACCGATAATGGCGTATCGCTTCAGATGAACTGGATTGAGGAAGGTTGAAAATGTTACTGTGATAAAACGGTGTGCAACTGACAGGAGTAACTATGACCCTCTTAAGGTAGCCAAATGCCTCGTCAACAGGCGAAATACATCGGCAAACTCGAGAAGCTCTCAGCAGGAGTACTGTGAAAGTCTTTATGTCGACAGATATTGGCGTACCGCTTCAGGTGAACAGGCCAGAGAAAGCTTGTAGATGTGACTGTTATAAAACGTGTAGCAACTGCAATGGGTAGCTATGACTCTCTTTAGGTAGCTAAATGCCTCGTCAACAGGCGAAATACATCGGCAAACTCGAGAAGCTCCCAGCAGGAGTACTGTGAAAGTATTTATGTCGACAGATAATGGCGCATCGCTTCAGGTGATCCGGCTAAAGGAAGCTTCAAAATGTGACTGTGGTATAACGGGGAGCATCTGACAGGACTAACTATGACTCTCTTAAGGTAGACAAATGCCTCGTCAACAGGCGTAATACATCGGCAAACTCAAGAAGCTCCCGGCAGGAGTACTGTGAAAGTCTTTAAGTATACAGATAATGGCGTATCGCTTCAGGTGAACTGGTTAGAGGAAGCTTGAAAATGTGACTGCTAAAACGGGGAGCAACTGACAGGAGTAACTATGACTATCTTCAGGTACCCAAATGCCCCGTGAACAGGCGAAAAACTTCGGCAGACTCGAGAAGCTCCCAGCAGGAGTACTGTGAAAGTCTGTATGTCCACAGATAATGGCGCATCGCTTCATGTGATCCGGCTGAAGGAAGCCTCAAAATGTGACTGTGGTAAAACGGGGACAACCTGACAGGACTAACTATGACTCTCTTAAGGTAAACAAATGCCTCGTCATTAGGCGAAATACATCGGCAAACTCGAGAAGATCCCAGCTGGAGTACTGTGAAAGACTTTAGGTTGACAGATAATGGCGCATCGCCTCAGGTGATCCGGCTAAAGGAAGCTAGAAAATGTGACTGTGGTAAAACGGGGAACATCTGACAGGACTAACTATGACTATCTTAAGGTAGACAAATGCCTCATCACTAGGCGAAATACATCGGCAAACTCGAGAAGATCCCAGCAGGAGTACTGTGAAAGGCTTTAGGTTGACAGATAATGGCGTATCGCTTCAGGTGAACAGGCCAGAGAAAGCTTGTAGATGTGACGGTTATAAAACGTGGAGCAACTGCACTGAGTAGCTATGACTCTCTTTAGGTAGCCAAATGCCTCACCAGGCGAAATACATCGGCAAACTCGAGAAGCTCCCGACAGGAGTACTGTGAAAGTCTTTATGTCGACAGATATTGGCGTATCGCTTCACGAGAACTGGTTAACGGAAGCTTGAAAATGTGATTTTGGTAAAACGGGGAGCAACTGACAGAACTAACTATGACTCTCTTAAGGTAGACAAATGCCTCGTCGTTAGGCGAAATACGTCGGCAAACTCGAGAAGCTCCCGACAGGAGTACTGTGAATGTCTTTATGTCGACAGATATTGGCGTATCGCTTCAGGTGAACTGGATAGAGGAAGCTTGAAAATGTGACTGCGTTAAAACGGGGAGCAACTGACAGGGGTAACAATGACTCTCTTTAGGTAGCCAAATGCCTCGTCAACAGGCGAAATACATCGGGAAACAAGAGAAGCTCGCAGCAGGAATATTGTGAAAGTCTTGAGGTTGACAGATAATGGCGTATCGCTTCAGGTGAACTGGATTGAGGAAGCTTGAAAATGTTCCTGTGATAAAACGGGGAGCAACTGACAGGAGTAACTATGACTCTCTTAAGGTAGCCAAATGCCTCGTCAACAGGTGAAATACATCGGCAAACTCGAGAAGCTCCCAGCAGGAGTATTGTGAAAGTCTTTATGTCGACAGATATTGGCGTACCGCTTCAGGTGAACAGGCCAGAGAAAGCTTGTAGATGTGACTGTTATAAATCGTGGAGCAACTGCAATGAGTAGCTATGACTCTCTTTAGGTAGCCAATAGCCTCGTCAACAGGCGAAATACATCGGCAAACTCGAGAAGCTCTCAGCAGGAGTACTGTGAAAGTCTTTATGTCGACAGATATTGGCGTACCGCTTCAGGTGAACAGGCCAGAGAAAGCTTGTAGATGTGACTGTTATAAAACGTGTAGCAACTGCAATGAGTAGCTATGACTCTCTTTAGGTAGCTAAATGCCTCGTCAACAGGCGAAATACATCGGCAAACTCGAGAAGCTCCCAGCAGGAGTACTGTGAAAGTATTTATGTCGACAGATAATGGCGCATCGCTTCAGGTGATCCGGCTAAAGGAAGCTTCAAAATGTGACTGTGGTAAAACGGGGAGCATCTGACAGGACTAACTATGACTCTCTTAAGGTAGACAAATGCCTCGTCAACAGGCGTAATACATCGGCAAACTCAAGAAGCTCCCGGCAGGAGTACTGTGAAAGTCTTTAAGTTGACAGACAATGGCGTATCGCTTCAGGTGAAGTGGTTAGAGGAAGCTTGAAAATGTGACTGTGCTAAAACGGGGAGCAACTGACAGGAGTAACTATGACTCTCTTCAGGTACCCAAATGCCCCGTGAACAGGCGAAAAACTTCGGCAGACTCGAGAAGCTCCCAGCAGGAGTACTGTGAAAGTCTGTATGTCCACAGATAATGGCGCATCGCTTCATGTGATCCGGCTGAAGGAAGCCTCAAAATGTGACTGTGGTAAAACGGGGACAACCTGACAGGACTAACTATGACTCTCTTAAGGTAAACAAATGCCTCGTCATTAGGCGAAATACATCGGCAAACTCGAGAAGCTCCCAGCTGGAGTACTGTGAAAGACTTTAGGTTGACAGATAATGGCGCATCGCTTCAGGTGATCCGGCTAAAGGAAGCTTGAAAATGTGACTGTGGTAAAACGGGGAACATCTGACAGGACTAACTATGACTCTCTTAAGGTATACAAATGCCTCGTCATTAGGCGAAATACGTCGGCAAACTCGAGAAGCTCCCGGCAGGAGTACTGTGAAAGTCTTGAGGTTGACAGATTATAGCGTATCGCTTCAGGTGGACAGGCCAGAGAAAGCTTGTAGATGTGACTGTTATAAAACGTGGAGCAACTGCACTGAGTAGCTATGACTCTCTGTAGGAAGTTAAATGCCTCACCAGGCGAAATACATCGGCAAACTCGAGAAGCTCCCGACAGGAGTACTGTGAAAGTCTTTATGTCGACAGATATTGGCGTATCGCTTCACGAGAACTGGCTAACGGAAGCTTGAAAATGTGATTTTGGTAAAACGGGGAGCAACTGACAGAACTAACTATGACTCTCTTAAGGTAGACAAATGCCTCGTCGTTAGGCGAAATACGTCGGCAAACTCGAGAAGCTCCCGACAGGAGTACTGTGAATGTCTTTATGTCGACAGATATTGGCGTATCGCTTCAGGTGAACTGGATAGAGGAAGCTTCAAAATGTGACTGCGTTAAAACGGGGAGCAACTGACAGGGGTAACAATGACTCTCTTTAGGTAGCCAAATGCCTCGTCAACAGGCGAAATACATCGGGAAACAAGAGAAGCTCGCAGCAGGAATATTGTGAAAGTCTTGAGGTTGACAGATAATGGCGTATCGCTTCAGGTGAGCTGGATTGAGGAAGCTTGAAAATGTTCCTGTGATAAAACGGGGAGCAACTGACAGGAGTAACTATGACTCTCTTAAGGTAGCCAAATGCCTCGTCAACAGGTGAAATACATCGGCAAACTCGAGAAGCTCCCAGCAGGAGTATTGTGAAAGTCTTTATGTCGACAGATATTGGCGTACCGCTTCAGGTGAACAGGCCAGAGAAAGCTTGTAGATGTGACTGTTATAAATCGTGGAGCAACTGCAATGAGTAGCTATGACTCTCTTTAGGTAGCCAATAGCCTCGTCAACAGGCGAAATACATCGGCAAACTCGCGAAGCTCTCAGCAGGAGTACTGTGAAAGTCTTTATGTCGACAGATATTAGCGTACCGCTTCAGGTGAACAGGCCAGAGAAAGCTTGTAGATGTGACTGTTATAAAACGTGTAGCAACTGCAATGAGTAGCTATGACTCTCTTTAGGTAGCTAAAAGCCTCGTCAACAGGCGAAATACATCGGTAAACTCGAGAAGCTCCCAGCAGGAGTACTGTGAAAGTATAAATGTCGACAGATAATGGCGCATCGCTTCAGGTGATCCGGCTAAAGGAAGCTTCAAAATGTGACTGTGGTAAAACGGGGAGCATCTGACAGGACTAACTATGACTCTCTTAAGGTAGACAAATGCCTCGTCAACAGGCGTAATACATCGGCAAACTCAAGAAGCTCCCGGCAGGAGTACTGTGAAAGTCTATAAGTTGACAGATAATGGCGTATCGCTTCGGGTGAACTGGTTAGAGGAAGCTTGAAAATGTGACTGTGCTAAAACGGGGAGCAACTGACAGGAGTAACTATGACTCTCTTCAGGTACCCAAATGCCCCGTGAACAGGCGAAAAACTTCGGCAGACTCGAGAAGCTCCCAGCAGGAGTACTGTGAAAGTCTGTATGTCCACAGATAATGGCGCATCGCTTCATGTGATCCGGCTGAAGGAAGCCTCAAAATGTGACTGTGGTAAAACGGGGACAACCTGACAGGACTAACTATGACTCTCTTAAGGTAAACAAATGCCTCGTCATTAGGCGAAATACATCGGCAAACTCGAGAAGCTCCCAGCTGGAGTACTGTGAAAGACTTTAGGTTGACAGATAATGGCGCATCGCTTCAGGTGATCCGGCTAAAGGAAGCTTGAAAATGTGACTGTGGTAAAACGGGGAGCATCTGTCAGGACTAACTATGAATCACTTAAGGTAGACAAATGCCTCGTCAACAGGCGAAATAGATCGGCAAACTCGAAAAGCTCCCAGCAGGAGTACTGTGAAAGTATTTATGTCGACAGATACTGGCGCATCGCTTCAGGTGATCCGGCTAAAGGAAGCTTCAGAATGTGACTGTGGTAAAACGGGGAACATCTGACAGGACTAACTATGACTCTCTTAAGGTATACAAATGCCTCGTCATTAGGCGAAATACGTCGGCAAACTCGAGAAGCTCCCGGCAGGGGTACTGTGAAAGTCTTGAGGTTGACAGATAATGGCGTATCGCTTCAGGTGAACTGGATTGAGGAAGCTTGAAAATGTTCCTGTCATAAAACGGGGAGCAACTGACAGGAGTAACTATGACTCTCTTAAGGTAGCCAAATGCCTCGTCAACAGGTGAAATACATCGGCAAACTCGACAAACTCCCAGCAGGAGTACTGTGAAAGTCTTTATGTCGACAGATATTGGCGTATCGCTTCAGGTGATCCGTCTAAAGGTAGCTTGAAAATGTGACTGTTGTAAAACGGGGAGCATCTGACAGGACTAACTATGAATCACTTAAGGTAGACAAATGCCTCGTCAACAGGCGAAATACATGGGCAAACTCGAAAAGCTCCCAGCAGGAGTACTGTGAAAGTATTTATGTCGACAGATAATGGCGCATCGCTTCAGGTGATCCTGCTAAAGGAAGCTTGAAAATGTGACTGTGGTAAAACGGGGAGCATCTGACAGGACTAACTATGACTCTCTTAAGGTAGACAAATGCCTCGTCAACAGGGGTAATACGTCGGCAAACTCGAGAAGCTCCCAGCAGGAGTACTGTGAAAGACTTTAGATTGACAGATAATGGCGTATCGCTTCAAGTGAACTGGTTAGAGGAAGCTAGAAAATGTGACTGTGGTAAATAGGAGAGCAACTGACAGGAGTAACTATGACTCTCTTAAGGTTGCCAAATGCCCCGTCAACGGGCGAGAAACATCGGAAGACTCGAGAAGCTCCCAGCAGGAGTACTGTGAAAGTCTTTATGACGACAGATAATGGCGCATCGCTTCAGGTGATCCGGCTAAAGGAAGCTTCAAAATGTGACTGAGGTAAAACGGGGAACATCTGACAGGACTAACTATGACTCTCTTAAGGTATACAAATGCCTCGTCATTAGGCGAAATACGTCGGCAAACTCGAGAAGCTCCCGGCAGGGGTACTGTGAAAGTCTTGAGGTTGACAGATAATGGCGTATCGCTTCAGGTGAACAGGCCAGAGAAAGCTTGTAGATGTGACTGTTATAAAACGTGGAGCAACTGCAATGAGTAGCTATGACTCTCTTTAGGTAGCCAAATGCCTCACCAGGCGAAATACATCGGCAAACTCGAGAAGCTCCCGACAGGAGTACTGTGAAAGTCTTTATGTCGACAGATATTGGGGTATCGCTTCACGAGAACTGGCTAACGGAAGCTTGAAAATGTGATTGTGGTAAAACGGGGAGCAACTGACAGAACTAACTATGACTCTCTTAAGGTAGACAAATGCCTCGTCAACAGGCGAAATACATCGGCAAACTCGAGAAGCTCCCAGCAGGAGGACTGTGAAAGTCTTTATGTCGACAGATTTTGGCGTACCGCTTCAGGTGAACAGGCCAGAGAAAGCTTGTAGATGTGACTGTTATAAAACGTGTAGCAACTGCAATGAGTAGCAATGACTCTCTTTAGGTAGCTAAATGCCTCGTCAACAGGCGAAATACATCGGCAAACTCGAGAAGCTTCCAGCAGGAGTACTGTGAAAGTATTTATGTCGACAGAAAATGGCGCATCGCTTCAGGTGATCCGGCTAAAGGAAGCTTCAAAATGTGACTGTGGTAAAACGGGGAGCATCTGACAGGACTAACTATGACTCTCTTAAGGTAGACAGATGCCTCGTCAACAGGCGTAATACATCGGCAAACTCAAGAAGCTCCCGGCAGGAGTACTGTGAAAGTCTTTAAGTTGACAGATAATGGCGTATCGCTTCAGGTGAACTGGTTAGAGGAAGCTTGAAAATGTGACTGTGGTAAAACGGGGAGCAACTGACAGGAGTAACTATGACTCTCTTCAGGTACCCAAATGCCCCGTGAACAGGCGAAAAACTTCGGCAGACTCGAGAAGCTCCCTGCAGGAGTACTGTGAATGTCTGTATGTCGACAGATAATGCCGCATCGCTTCATGTGACCCGGCTGAAGGAAGCTTCAAAATGTGACTGTGGTAAAACGGGGACAATCTGACAGGACTAACTATGACTCTCTTAAGGTAAACAAATGCCTCGTCATTAGGCGAAATACATCGGCAAACACGAGAAGCTCCCGGCAGGAGTACTGTGAAAGTCTTTATGTCGACAGATATTGGCGTATCGCGTCAGGTGATCCGGCTAAAGGAAGCTTGAAAATGTGACTGTGGTAAAACGGGGAGCATCTGACAGGACTAACTATGAATCACTTAAGGTAGACAAATGCCTCGTCAACAGGCGAAATACATCGGAAAACTCGAAAAGCTCCCAGCAGGAGTACTGTGAAAGAATTTATGTCTACAGATAATGGCGCATCACTTCTGGTGATCCGGCTAAAGGAAGCTTGAAAATGTGACTGTGGTAAAACGGGGAGCATCTGACAGGACTAACTAAGACTCTCTTAAGGTAGACAAATGCCTCGTCAACAGGGGTAATACATCGGCAAATTCGAGAAGCTCCCAGCAGGAGTACTGTAAAAGACTTTAGGTTGACAGATAATGGCGTATCGCTTCAGGTGAACTGGTTAGAGGAAGCTAGAAAATGTGACTGTGGTAAAACGGAGAGAAACTGACAGGAGTAACTATGACTCTCTTAAGGTTGCCAAATGCCCCGTCAACGGGCGAGAAACATCGGAAGACTCGAGAAGCTCCCAGCAGGAGTACTGTGAAAGTCTTTATGTCGACAGATAATGGCGCATCGCTTCAGGTGATCCGGCTAAAGGAAGCTTCAAAATGTGACTGTGGTAAATCGGGGAACATCTGACAGGACTAACTACGACTCTCTTAAGGTATACAAATGCCTCGTCATTAGGCGAAATACGTCGGCAAACTCGAGAAGCTCCCGGCAGGAGTACTGTGAAAGTATTTATGTCGACAGATAATGGCGCATCGCTTCAGGTGATCCTGCTAAAGGAAGCTTGAAAATGTGACTGTGGTAAAACGGGGAGCATCTGACAGGACTAACTATGACTCTCTTAAGGTAGACAAATGCCTCGTCAACAGGGGTAATACGTCGGCAAACTCGAGAAGCTCCCAGCAGGAGTACTGTGAAAGACTTTAGATTGACAGATAATGGCGTATCGCTTCAGGTGAACTGGTTAGAGGAAGCTAGAAAATGTGACTGTGGTAAATAGGAGAGCAACTGACAGGAGTAACTATGACTCTCTTAAGGTTGCCAAATGCCCCGTCAACGGGCGAGAAACATCGGAAGACTCGAGAAGCTCCCAGCAGGAGTACTGTGAAAGTCTTTATGACGACAGATAATGGCGCATCGCTTCAGGTGATCCGGCTAAAGGAAGCTTCAAAATGTGACTGAGGTAAAACGGGGAACATCTGACAGGACTAACTATGACTCTCTTAAGGTATACAAATGCCTCGTCATTAGGCGAAATACGTCGGCAAACTCGAGAAGCTCCCGGCAGGGGTACTGTGAAAGTCTTGAGGTTGACAGATAATGGCGTATCGCTTCAGGTGAACAGGCCAGAGAAAGCTTGTAGATGTGACTGTTATAAAACGTGGAGCAACTGCAATGAGTAGCTATGACTCTCTTTAGGTAGCCAAATGCCTCACCAGGCGAAATACATCGGCAAACTCGAGAAGCTCCCGACAGGAGTACTGTGAAAGTCTTTATGTCGACAGATATTGGGGTATCGCTTCACGAGAACTGGCTAACGGAAGCTTGAAAATGTGATTGTGGTAAAACGGGGAGCAACTGACAGAACTAACTATGACTCTCTTAAGGTAGACAAATGCCTCGTCAACAGGCGAAATACATCGGCAAACTCGAGAAGCTCCCAGCAGGAGTACTGTGAAAGTCTTTATGTCGACAGATTTTGGCGTACCGCTTCAGGTGAACAGGCCAGAGAAAGCTTGTAGATGTGACTGTTATAAAACGTGTAGCAACTGCAATGAGTAGCAATGACTCTCTTTAGGTAGCTAAATGCCTCGTCAACAGGCGAAATACATCGGCAAACTCGAGAAGCTTCCAGCAGGAGTACTGTGAAAGTATTTATGTCGACAGAAATTGGCGCATCGCTTCAGGTGATCCGGCTAAAGGAAGCTTCAAAATGTGACTGTGGTAAAACGGGGAGCATCTGACAGGACTAACTATGACTCTCTTAAGGTAGACAGATGCCTCGTCAACAGGCGTAATACATCGGCAAACTCAAGAAGCTCCCGGCAGGAGTACTGTGAAAGTCTTTAAGTTGACAGATAATGGCGTATCGCTTCAGGTGAACTGGTTAGAGGAAGCTTGAAAATGTGACTGTGGTAAAACGGGGAGCAACTGACAGGAGTAACTATGACTCTCTTCAGGTACCCAAATGCCCCGTGAACAGGCGAAAAACTTCGGCAGACTCGAGAAGCTCCCTGCAGGAGTACTGTGAATGTCTGTATGTCGACAGATAATGCCGCATCGCTTCATGTGACCCGGCTGAAGGAAGCTTCAAAATGTGACTGTGGTAAAACGGGGACAATCTGACAGGACTAACTATGACTCTCTTAAGGTAAACAAATGCCTCGTCATTAGGCGAAATACATCGGCAAACACGAGAAGCTCCCGGCAGGAGTACTGTGAAAGTCTTTATGTCGACAGATATTGGCGTATCGCGTCAGGTGATCCGGCTAAAGGAAGCTTGAAAATGTGACTGTGGTAAAACGGGGAGCATCTGACAGGACTAACTATGAATCACTTAAGGTAGACAAATGCCTCGTCAACAGGCGAAATACATCGGAAAACTCGAAAAGCTCCCAGCAGGAGTACTGTGAAAGAATTTATGTCTACAGATAATGGCGCATCACTTCTGGTGATCCGGCTAAAGGAAGCTTGAAAATGTGACTGTGGTAAAACGGGGAGCATCTGACAGGACTAACTAAGACGCTCTTAAGGTAGACAAATGCCTCGTCAACAGGGGTAATACATCGGCAAATTCGAGAAGCTCCCAGCAGGAGTACTGTAAAAGACTTTAGGTTGACAGATAATGGCGTATCGCTTCAGGTGAACTGGTTAGAGGAAGCTAGAAAATGTGACTGTGGTAAAACGGAGAGAAACTGACAGGAGTAACTATGACTCTCTTAAGGTTGCCAAATGCCCCGTCAACGGGCGAGAAACATCGGAAGACTCGAGAAGCTCCCAGCAGGAGTACTGTGAAAGTCTTTATGTCGACAGATAATGGCGCATCGCTTCAGGTGATCCGGCTAAAGGAAGCTTCAAAATGTGACTGTGGTAAATCGGGGAACATCTGACAGGACTAACTACGACTCTCTTAAGGTATACAAATGCCTCGTCATTAGGCGAAATACGTCGGCAAACTCGAGAAGCTCCCGGCAGGAGTACTGTGAAAGTCTTTATGTCGACAGATTTTGGCGTGCCGCTTCAGGTGAACAGGCCAGAGAAAGCTTGTAGATGTGACTGTTATAAAACGTGGAGCAACTGCAATGAGTAGCTATGACTCTCTTTAGGTAGCCAATAGCCTCGTCAACAGGCGAAATACATCGGCAAACTCGAGAAGCCCACGGCAGGAGTACTGTGAAAGTCTTTATGTCGACAGATATTGGGGTATCGCTTCACGAGAACTGGCTAAAGGAAGCTTGAAATGTGACTGTGGTAAAACGGGGTGCAACTGACAGAACTAACTATGACTCTCTTAAGGTAGACAAATGCTTCGTCAACAGGCGAAATATATCGGCAAACTCAAGAAGCTCCCAACAGGAGTACTGTGAGAGCCTTTATGTTGACGGATAATGGCGTATCGCTTCAGGTGAACTGGATAGAGGAAGCTAGAAAATGTGGCTGTGGTGAAACGGGGAGCAACTGACAGGAGTAACTATGACTCTCTTAAGGTAGAAAAATGAATCGTCAACAGGCGAAATACATCGGCAAACTCGAGAAGCTCCCAGTAGGAGTACTGTGAAAGTCTTGAGGTTGACAGATAATGGCGTATTGCTTCAGGTGAACTGGATTGAGGAAGGTTGAAAATGTTACTGTGATAAAACGGTGTGCAACTGACAGGAGTAACTATGACCCTCTTAAGGTAGCCAAATGCCTCGTCAACAGGCGAAATACATCGGCAAACTCGAGAAGCTCTCAGCAGGAGTACTGTGAAAGTCTTTATGTCGACAGATATTGGCGTACCGCTTCAGGTGAACAGGCCTGAGAAAGCTTGTAGATGTGACTGTTATAAAACGTGGAGCAACTGCAATGAGTAGCTATGACTCTCTTTAGGTAGCCAAATGCCTCGTCAACAGGCGTAATACATCGGCAAACTCAAGAAGCTCCCGGCAGGAGTACTGTGAAAGTCTTTAAGTTGACAGATAATGGCGTATCGCATCAGGTGAACTGGTTAGAGGAAGCTTGAAAATGTGACTGTGGTAAAACGGGGAGCAACTGACAGGAGTAACTATGACTCTCTTCAGGTACTCAAATGCCCCGTGAACAGGCGAAAAACTTCGGCAGACTCGAGAAGCTCCCGGCAGGAGTACTGTGAAAGTCTGTATGTCGACAGATAATGGCGCATCGCTTCATGTGATCCGGCTGAAGGAAGCTTCAAAATGTGACTGTGGTAAAACGGGGACAATCTGACAGGACTAACTATGACTCTCTTAAGGTAAACAAATGCCTCGTCATTAGGCGAAATACATCGGCAAACACGAGAAGCTCCCGGCAGGAGTACTGTGAAAGTCTTTATGTCGACAGATATTGGCGTACCGCTTCAGGTGATCCGGCTAAAGGAAGCTTGAAAATGTGACTGTGGTAAAACGGGGAGCATCTGACAGGACTAACTATGAATCACTTAAGGTAGACAAATGCCTCGTCAACAGGCGAAATACATCGGCAAACTCGAAAAGCTCCCAACAGGAGTACTGTGAAAGTATTTATGTCGACAGATAATGGCGCATCGCTTCAGGTGATCCGGCTAAAGGAAGCTTGAAAATGTGACTGTGGTAAAACGGGGAGCATATGACAGGACTAACTATGACTCTCTTAAGGTAGACAGATGCCTCGTCAACAGGCGTAATACATCGGCAAACTCAAGAAGCTCCCGGCAGGAGTACTGTGAAAGTCTTTAAGTTGACAGATAATGGCGTATCGCTTCAGGTGAACTGGTTAGAGGAAGCTTGAAAATGTGACTGTGGTAAAACGGGGAGCAACTGACAGGAGTAACTATGACTCTCTTCAGGTACCCAAATGCCCCGTGAACAGGCGAAAAACTTCGGCAGACTCGAGAAGCTCCCTGCAGGAGTACTGTGAATGTCTGTATGTCGACAGATAATGCCGCATCGCTTCATGTGACCCGGCTGAAGGAAGCTTCAAAATGTGACTGTGGTAAAACGGGGACAATCTGACAGGACTAACTATGACTCTCTTAAGGTAAACAAATGCCTCGTCATTAGGCGAAATACATCGGCAAACACGAGAAGCTCCCGGCAGGAGTACTGTGAAAGTCTTTATGACGACAGATATTGGCGTATCGCGTCAGGTGATCCGGCTAAAGGAAGCTTGAAAATGTGACTGTGGTAAAACGGGGAGCATCTGACAGGACTAACTATGAATCACTTAAGGTAGACAAATGCCTCGTCAACAGGCGAAATACATCGGAAAACTCGAAAAGCTCCCAGCAGGAGTACTGTGAAAGAATTTATGTCTACAGATAATGGCGCATCACTTCAGGTGATCCGGCTAAAGGAAACTTGAAAATGTGACTGTGGTAAAACGGGGAGCATCTGACAGGACTAACTAAGACTCTCTTAAGGTAGACAAATGCCTCGCCAACAGGGGTAATACATCGGCAAACTCGAGAAGCTCCCAGCAGGAGTACTGTGAAAGACTTTAGGTTGACAGATAATGGCGTATCGCTTCAGGTGAACTGGTTAGAGGAAGCTAGAAAATGTGACTGTGGTAAAACGGAGAGAAACTGACAGGAGTAACTATGACTCTCTTAAGGTTGCCAAATGCCCCGTCAACGGGCGAGAAACATCGGAAGACTCGAGAAGCTCCCAGCAGGAGTACTGTGAAAGTCTTTATGTCGACAGATAATGGCGCATCGCTTCAGGTGATCCGGCTAAAGGAAGCTTCAAAATGTGACTGTGGTAAATCGGGGAACATCTGACAGGACTAACTACGACTCTCTTAAGGTATACAAAAGCCTCGTCATTAGGCGAAATACGTCGGCAAACTCGAGAAGCTCCCGGCAGGAGTACTGTGAAAGTCTTTATGTCGACAGATTTTGGCGTGCCGCTTCAGGTGAACAGGCCAGAGAAAGCTTGTAGATGTGACTGTTATAAAACGTGGAGCAACTGCAATGAGTAGCTATGACTCTCTTTAGGTAGCCAATAGCCTCGTCAACAGGCGAAATACATCGGCAAACTCGAGAAGCCCACGGCAGGAGTACTGTGAAAGTCTTTATGTCGACAGATAATGGCGCATCGCTTCAGGTGAACTGGTTAGAGGAAGCTTGAAAATGTGACTGTGGTAAAACGGGGAGCAACTGACAGGAGTAACTATGACTCTCTTCAGGTACTCAAATGCCCCGTGAACAGGCGAAAAACTTCGGCAGACTCGAGAAGCTCCCAGCAGGAGTACTGTGAAGGTCTGTATGTCGACAGATAATGGCGCATCGCTTCATGTGATCCGGCTGAAGGAAGCTTCAAAATGTGACTGTGGTAAAACGGGGACAATCTGACAGGACTAACTATGACTCTCTTAAGGTAAACAAATGCCTCGTCATTAGGCGAAATACATCGGCAAACACGAGAAGCTCCCGGCAGGAGTACTGTGAAAGTCTTTATGTCGACAGATTTTGGCGTATCGCTTCAGGTGATCCGGCTAAAGGAAGCTTGAAAATGTGACTGTGGTAAAACGGGGAGCATCTGACAGGACTAACTATGAATCACTTAAGGTAGACAAATGCCTCGTCAACAGGCGAAAAACATCGGCAAACTCGAAAAGCTCCCAACAGGAGTACTGTGAAAGTATTTATGTCGACAGATAATGGCGCATCGCTTCAGGTGATCCGGCTAAAGGAAGCTTGAAAATGTGACTGTGGTAAAACGGGGAGCATCTGACAGGACTAACTATGACTCTCTTAAGGTAGACAAATGCCTCGTCAACAGGGGTAATACATCGGCAAACTCGAGAAGCTCCCAGCAGGAGTACTGTGAAAGACTTTAGGTTGACAGATAATGGCGTATCGCTTCAGGTGAACTGGTTAGAGGAAGCCAGAAAATGTGACTGTGGTAAAACGGAGAGCAACTGACAGGAGTAACTATGACTCTCTTAAGGCTCCCAAATGCCCCGTCAACGGGCGAGAAACATCGGAAGACTCGAGAAGCTCCCAGCAGGAGTACTGTGAAAGTCTTTATGTCGACAGACAATGGCGCATCGCTTAAGGTGATCCGGCTAAAGGAAGCTTCAAAATGTGACTGTGGTAAATCGGGGAACATCTGACAGGACTAACTGTGACTCTCTTAAGGTATACAAATGCCTCGTCATTAGGCGAAATTCGTCGGCAAACTCGAGAAGCTCCCGGCAGGAGTACTGTGAAAGTCTTGAGGTTGACAGATAATGGCGTATCGCTTCAGGTGGACAGGCCAGAGAAAGCTTGTAGATGTGACTGTTATAAAACGTGGAGCAACTGCAATGAGTAGCTATGACTCTCTTTAGGTAGCCAAATGCCTCACCAGGCGAAATACATCGGCAAACTCGAGAAGCTCCCGACATGAGTACTGTGAAAGTCTTTATGTCGACAGATATTGGCGTATCGCTTCACGAGAACTGGCTAACGGAAGCTTGAAAATGTGATTGTGGTAAAACGGGGAGCAACTGACAGAACTAACTATGACTCTCTTAAGGTAGAGAAATGCCTCGTCAACAGACGAAATACATCGGCAAGCTCGAGAAGCTCACAGCATGAGTACTGTGAAAGTCTTTAGGTTGACAGATAATGGCGTATCGCTTCAGGTGAACTGGTTAGAGGAAGCTTGATAATGTGACTGTGGTAAATCGGGGAGCAACTGACAGGAGTAACTATGGCTCTCTTCAGGTAACCAAATGCCCCGTCAACAGGCGAAAAACTACGGCAGACTCGAGAAGCTCCCAGCAGGAGTACTGTGAAAGTATTGGGGTTGACAGATAATGGCGTATCGCTTCAGGTGAACGATTGAGGAAGCTTGAAAATGTTACTGTGATAAAACGAGGAGCAACTGACAGGTGTAACTATGACTCTCTTAAGGTAGCCAAATGCCTCGTCAACAGGCGAAATACGTTGGCAGACTCGAGAAGCTCCCAGCAGGAGTAGTGTGAAAGTCTTTATGTCGACAGATATTGGCGTACTGCTTCAGGTGAACAGGCCAGAGAAAGCTTGTCGATGTGACTGTTCTAAAACGTGGAGCAACTGCAATGAGTAGCTATGACTCTCTTTAGGTAGCCAAATGCCTCGTCAACAGGCGAAATACATCGGCAAACTCGAGAAGCTCCCCGCAGGAGTACTGTGAAAGTCTTTATGTCGACAGATATTGGCGTCTCGCTTCACGAGAACTGGCTAGCGGAAGCTTGAAAATGTGACTGTGGTAAAACGGGGAGCAACTGACAAAACTAACTATGACTCTCTTAAGGTAAACAAATGCCTCGTCAACAGGCGAAATACATCGGCAAACCCGAGAAGCTCCCAACAGGAGTACTGTGAGAGTCTTTAGGTTGACAGATAATGGCGTATCGCTTCAGGTGAACTGGATTGAGAAAGCTTGAAAATGTGACTGTGGTGAAACGGAGAGCAACTGAGAGGAGTAACAATGACTCTCTTTAGATAGCCAAATGCCTCGTCAACAGGCGAAATACATCGGGAAACTCGAGTAGCTCCCAGCAGGAATACTGTGAAAGTCTTGAGGCTGACAGATAATGGCGTATCGCTTCAGGTGAACTGGTTAGAGGAAGCTTGAGAATGCGACTGTGGTAAAACGGGGAGCAACTGACACGAGTAACTATGACTCTCTTTAGGTAGCCAAATGCCTCGTCAACAGGCGAAATACATCGAGAAACTCGAGAAGCTCCCAGCAGGAGTACTGTGAAAGTCTTGAGATTGACAGATAATGGCGTATCGCTTCAGGTGAACTGGTTAGAGGAAGCTTGAAAATGTGACTGTGGTAAAACGGGGAGCAACTGACAGGAGTAACTATGACTCTCTTCAGGTAGCCCAATGCCCCGTCAACAGGCGAATAACTTCGGCAGACTCGAGAAGCTCCCAGCAGGAGAACTGTGAAAGTCTTTACGTCGACAGATTATGGTGCATCGCTTCAGGTGATCCGGCTAAAGGAAGCTTCAAAATGTGACTGTAGTAAAACGCGAAACATCTGACAGGACTATCGATGACTCTCTTAAGGTAGAAAAATGCCTCGTCATTAGGCGAAATACGTCGGCAAACTCGAGAAGCTCCCAGCAGGAGTACTGTGAAAGTCTTTATGTCGACAGATATTGGCGTACCGCTTCAGGTGAACAGGCCAGAGAAAGCTTGTAGATGTGACTGTTATAAAACGTGGAGCAACTGCAATGAGTAGCTATGACTCTCTTTAGGTAGCAAAATGCCTCGTCAACAGGCGAAATACATCGGCAAACTCGAGAAGCTCCCGGCAGGAGTACTGTGAAAGTATTTATGTCGACAGATAATGGCGCATCGCTTCAGGTGATCCGGCTAAAGGAAGCTTGAAAATGTGACTGTGGTAAAACGGGGAGCATCTGACAGGACTAACTATGACTCTCGTAAGGTAGACAAATGCCTCGTCATCAGGGGTAATACATCGGCAAACTCGAGAAGCTCCCAGCAGGAGTACTGTGAAAGACTTTAGGTTGACAGATAATGGCGCATCGCTTCAGGTGAACTGGTTAGATGAAGCTAGAAAATGTGACTGTGGTAAAACGGAGAGCAACTGACAGGAGTAACTATGACTCTCTTAAGGTTGCCAAATGCCCCGTCAACGGGCGAGAAGCATCGGAAGACTCGAGAAGCTCCCAGCAGGAGTACTGTGAAAGTCTTTATGTCGACAGATAACGGCGCATCGCTTCAGGTGATCCGGCTAAAGGAAGCTTCAAAATGTGACTGTAGTAAATCAGGGAACATCTGACAGGACTAACTATGACTCTCTTTAGGTATACAAATGCCTCGTCATTAGGCGAAATACGTCGGCAAACTCGAGAAGCTCCCGGCAGGAGTACTGTGAAAGTCTTGAGGTTGACAGATAATGGCGTATCGCTTCAAGTGAACAGGACAGAGAAAGCTTGTAGATGTGACTGTTATAAAACGTGGAGCAACTGCAATGAGTAGCTATGACTCTCTCTAGGTAGCCAAATTCCTCACCAGGCGAAATACATCGGCAAACTCGAGAAGCTCCCGACAGGAGTACTGTGAAAGTCTTTAGGCTGACAGATAATGGCGTATCGCTTCAGGTGAACTGGTTAGAGGAAGCTTGAAAATGTGACTGTGGTACAACGAGGAGCAACTGACAGGAGTAACTATGACTCTCTTCAGGTAGCCAAATGCCCCGTCAACAGGCGAAAAACTACGGCAGACTCGAGAAGCTCCCAGCAGGAGTACTGTGAAAGTATTGGGGTTGACAGATAATGGCGTATCGCTTCAGGTGAACGATTGAGGAAGCTTGAAAATGTTACTGAGATAAAACGAGGAGCAACTGACAGGAGTAACTATGACTCTCTTAAGGTAGCCAAATGCCTCGTCAACAGGCGAAATACGTTGGCAGACTCGAGAAGCTCCCAGCAGGAGTACTGTGAAAGTCTTTATGTCGACAGATATAGGCGTCTCGCTTCACGAGAACTGGCTAACGGAAGCTTGAAAATGTGACTGTGGTAAAACGGGGAGCAACTGACAGGAGTAACTATGACTCTCTTCAGGTAGCCCAATGCCCCGTCAACAGGCGAATAACTTCGGCAGACTCGAGAAGCTCCCAGCAGGAGTACTGTGAAAGTCTTTACGTCGACAGATAATGGTGAATCGCTTCAGGTGATCCGGCTAAAGGAAGCTTCAAAATGTGACTGTGGTAAAACGCGAAACATCTGACAGGACTATCGATGACTCTCTTAAGGTAGAAAAATGCCTCGTCATTAGGCGAAATACGTCGGCAAACTCGAGAAGCTCCCGACGGGAGTACTGTGAAAGTCTTTATGTCGACAGATATTGGCGTATCGCTTCAGGTGATCTGGATAGAGGAAGCTTGAAAATGTGACTGTGGTAAAACGGGGAGCAACTGACAGGAGTAACAATGACTCTCTTTAGGTAGCCAAATGCCTCGTCAACAGGCGAAATACATCGGCAAACTCGAGAAGCTCCCGGCAGGAGGACTGTGAAAGTCTTTAGGTTGACAGATAATGGCGTATTGCTTCAGGTGAACTGGATAGAGGAAGCTAGAAAATGTGACTGTGGTAAAACGGGGAGCAACTGTCAGGAGTAACAATGGCTCTCTTTAGGTAGCCAAATGCCTCGTCAACAGGCGAAATACATAGGGAAACTCGAGAAGCTCCCAGCAGGAGTACTGTGAGAGTCTTTATGTCGACAGATAATGGCGTATTGCTTCAGGTGAACTGGATAGAGGAAGCTTGAAAATGTGACTGTCGTAAAACGGGGAGCAACTGACAGGAGTAACTATGACTCTCTTCCGGTAGCCAAATGCCCCGTCAACAGGCGAAAAACTTCGGCAGACTCGAGAAGCTCCCAGCAGGAGTACTGTGAAAGTCTTTACGTCGACAGATAATGGCGCATCGCTTCAGGTGATCCGGCTAAAGGAAGCTTCAAAATGTGACTGTGGTAAAACGGGAAACATCTGGCAGGACTATCTACGACACTCTTAAGGTAGACAAATGCCTCGTCATTAGGCGAAATACGTCGGCAAACTAGAGAAGCTCCCGACAGGAGTACTGTGAAAGTCTATATGTCGAGAGATATTGGCGTATCGCTTCAGGTGAACTGGATAGAGGAAGCTTGAAAATGTGACTGTGGTAAAACGGGGAGCAACTGACAGGAGTAACAATGACTCTCTTTAGGTAGCCAAATGCCTCGTCAACAGGCGAAATACATCGGGAAACTAGAGAAGCTCGCAGCAGGAATACTGTGAAAGTCTTGAGGTTGACAGATAATGGCGTATCGCTTCAGGTGAACTGGACTGAGGCAGCTTGAAAATGTTACTGTGATGAAACGGGGAGCAACTGACAGGAGTAACTATGACTCTCTTAAGGTACCCAAATGCCTCGTCAACAGGCGAAATACATCGGCAAACTCGAGAAGCTCCCGGCAGGAGTACTGTGAAAGACTTTATGTCGACAGATATTGGCGTACCGCTTCAGGTGAACAGGCCGGAGAAAGCTTGTAGATGTGACTGTTATAAAACGTGGAGCAACTGCAATGAGTAGCTATGACTCTCTTTAGGTAGCAAAATGCCTCGTCAACAGGTGAAATACATCGGCAAACTCGAGAAGCTCCCGGCAGGAGTACTGTGAAAGTCTTTATGTCGACAGATATTGGCGTATCGCTGCTCGAGAACTGGCTAACGAAAGCTTGAAAATGTGACTGTGGTAAAACGGGGAGCAACTGCAATGAGTAGCTATGACTCTCTTTAGGTAGCCAAAAGCCTCGTCAACAGGCGAAATACATCGGCAAACTCGAGAAGCTCCCAGCAGGAGGACTGTGAAAGCCTTTAGGTTGACAGATAATGGCGTATTGCTTCAGGTGAACTGGATAGAGGAAGCTAGAAAATGTGACTGTGGTAAAACGGGGAGCAACTGACAGGAGTAACAATGGCTCTCTTTAGGTAGCCAAATGCCTCGTCAACAGGCGAAATACATAGGGAAATTCGAGAAGCTCCCAGCAGGAATACTGTGAGAGTCTTTATGTCGACAGATAATGGCGCATCGCTTCAGGTGATCCGGCTAAAGGAAGCTTCAAAATGTGACTGTGGTAAAGCGCGGAACATCTGACAGGACTATCTATGACTCTCTTAAGGTAGACAAATGCCTCGTCATTAGGTGAAATACATCGGCAAACTCGAGAAGCTCCCGGCAGAAGTACTGAGAAATCCTTGAGGTTAACAGATAATGGCGTATCGCTTCAGGTGAACTGGTTAGAGGAAGCTTGAAAATGTGACTGTGGTACAACGGAGAGCAACTGACAGGAGTAACTATGACTCTCTTCAGGTAGCCAAATGCCCCGTCAACAGGCGAAAAACTACGGCAGACTCGAGAAGCTCCCAGCAGGAGTACTGTGAAAGTATTGGGGTTGACAGATAATGGCGTATCGCTTCAGGTGAACGATTGAGGAAGCTTGAAAATATTACTGAGATAAGACGAGGAGCAACTGACAGGAGTAACTATGACTCTCTTAAGGTAGCCAAATGCCTCGTCAACAGGCGAAATACGTTGGCAGACTCGAGAAGCTCCCGGCAGGAGTACTGTGAAAGTCTTTATGTCGACAGATATAGGCGTCTCGCTTCACGAGAACTGGCTAACGGAAGCTTGAAAATGTGACTGTCTTAAAACGGGGAGCAACTGACAAAACTAACTATGACTCTCTGATGGTAGACGAATGCCTCGTCAACAGGCGAAATACATCGGCAAACCCGAGAAGCTCCCAACAGGAGTACTGTGAAAGTCTTGAGGTTGACAGATAATGGCATATTGCTTCAGGTGAACTGGTTAGAGGGAGCTTGAAAATGTGACTGTGGTAAAACGGGGAGCAACTGACAGGAGTAACTATGACTCTCTTCAGGTAGCCCAATGCCCCGTCAACAGGCGAATAACTTCGGCAGACTCGAGAAGCTCCCAGCAGGAGTACTGTGAAAGTCTTTACGTCGACAGATAATGGTGAATCGCTTCAGGTGATCCCGCTAAAGGAAGCTTCAAAATGTGACTGTGGTAAAACGCGAAACATCTGACAGGACTATCGATGACTCTCTTAAGGTAGAAAAATGCCTCGTCATTAGGCGAAATACGTCGGCAAACTCGAGAAGCTCCTGACGGGAGTACTGTGAAAGTCTTTATGTCGACAGATATTGGCGTATCGCTTCAGGTGATCTGGATAGAGGAAGCTTGAAAATGTGACTGTGGTAAAACGGGGAGCAACTGACAGGAGTAACAATGACTCTCTTTAGGTAGCCAAATGCCTCGTCAACAGGCGAAATACATCGGCAAACTCGAGAAGCTCCCGGCACGAGGACTGTGAAAGTCTTTAGGTTGACAGATAATGGCGTATTGCTTCAGTTGAACTGGATAGAGGAAGCTAGAAAATGTGACTGTGGTAAAACAGGGAGCAACTGTCAGGAGTAACAATGGCTCTCTTTTGGTAGCCAAATGCCTCGTCAACAGGCGAAATACATAGGGAAACTCGAGAAGCTCCCAGCAGGAATAATGTGAGAGTCTTTATGTCGACAGATAATGGCGTATTGCTTCAGGTGAACTGGATAGAGGAAGCTAGAAAATGTGAGTGTCGTAAAACGGGGAGCAACTGACAGGAGTAACTATGACTCTCTTCCGGTAGCCAAATGCCCCGTCAACAGGCGAAAAACTTCGGCAGACTCGAGAAGCTCCCAGCAGGAGTACTGTGAAAGTCTTTACGTCGACAGATAATGGCGCATCGCTTCAGGTGATCCGGCTAAAGGAAGCTTCAAAATGTGACTGTGGTAAAACGGGAAACATCTGGCAGGACTATCTACGACACTCTTAAGGTAGACAAATGCCTCGTCATTAGGCGAAATACGTCGGCAAACTAGAGAAGCTCCCGACAGGAGTACTGTGAAAGTCTATATGTCGAGAGATATTGGCGTATCGCTTCAGGTGAACTGGATAGAGGAAGCTTGAAAATGTGACTGTGGTAAAACGGGGAGCAACTGACAGGAGTAACAATGACTCTCTTTAGGTAGCCAAATGCCTCGTCAACAGGCGAAATACATCGGGAAACTCGAGAAGCTCGCAGCAGGAATACTGTGAAAGTCTTGAGGTTGACAGATAATGGCGTATCGCTTCAGGTGAACTGGACTGAGGAAGCTTGAAAATGTTACTGTGATAAAACGGGGAGCAACTGACAGGAGTAACTATGACTCTCTTAAGGTACCCAAATGCCTCGTCAACAGGCGAAATACATCGGCAAACTCGAGAAGCTCCCGGCAGGAGTACTGTGAAAGACTTTATGTCGACAGATATTGGCGTACCGCTTCAGGTGAACAGGCCAGAGAAAGCTTGTAGATGTGACTGTTATAAAACGTGGAGCAACTGCAATGAGTAGCTATGACTCTCTTTAGGTAGCAAAATGCCTCGTCAACAGGTGAAATACATCGGCAAACTCGAGAAGCTCCCGGCAGGAGTACTGTGAAAGTCTTTATGTCGACAGATATTGGCGTATCGCTGCTCGAGAACTGGCTAACGGAAGCTTGAAAATGTGACTGTGGTAAAACGGGGAGCAACTGCAATGAGTAGCTATGACTCTCTTTAGGTAGCCATAAGCCTCGTCAACAGGCGAAATACATCGGCAAACTCGAGAAGCTCCCGGCAGGAGGACTGTGAAAGCCTTTAGGTTGACAGATAATGGCGTATTGCTTCAGGTGAACTGGATAGAGGAAGCTAGAAAATGTGACTGTGGTAAAACGGGGAGCAACTGACAGGAGTAACAATGACTCTCTTTAGGTAGCCAAATGCCTCGTCAACAGGCGAAATACATCGGGAAACTCGAGAAGCTCGCAGCAGGAATACTGTGAAAGTCTTGAGGTTGACAGATAATGGCGTATCGCTTCAGGTGAACTGGACTGAGGAAGCTTGAAAATGTTACTGTGATAAAACGGGGAGCAACTGACAGGAGTAACTATGACTCTCTTAAGGTACCCAAATGCCTCGTCAACAGGCGAAATACATCGGCAAACTCGAGAAGCTCCCGGCAGGAGGACTGTGAAAGCCTTTAGGTTGACAGATAATGGCGTATTGCTTCAGGTGAACTGGATAGAGGAAGCTAGAAAATGTGACTGTGGTAAAACGGGGAGCAACTGACAGGAGTAACAATGGCTCTCTTTAGGTAGCCAAATGCCTCGTCAACAGGCGAAATACATAGGGAAATTCGAGAAGCTCCCAGCAGGAATACTGTGAGAGTCTTTATGTCGACAGATAAAGGCGCATCGCTTCAGGTGATCCGGCTAAAGGAAGCTTCAAAATGTGACTGTGGTAAAGCGCGGAACATCTGACAGGACTATCTATGACTCTCTTAAGGTAGACAAATGCCTCGTCATTAGGTGAAATACATCGGCAAAATCGAGAAGCTCCCGGCAGAAGTACTGAGAAATCCTTGAGGTTAACAGATAATGGCGTATCGCTTCAGGTGAACTGGTTAGAGGAAGCTTGAAAATGTGACTGTGGTACAACGGGGAGCAACTGACAGGAGTAACTATGACTCTCTTCAGGTAGCCAAATGCCCCGGCAAGAGGCGAAAAACTACGGCAGACTCGAGAAGCTCCCAGCAGGAGTACTGTGAAAGTATTGGGGGTGACAGATAATGGCGTATCGCTTCAGGTGAACGATTGAGGAAGCTTGAAAATGTTACTGAGATAAAACGAGGAGCAACTGACAGGAGTAACTATGACTCACTTAAGGTAGCCAAATGCCTCGTCAACAGGCGAAATACGTTGGCAGACTCGAGAAGCTCCCAGCAGGAGTACTGTGAAAGTCTATGTGTCGACAGATATTGGCGTACCGCTTCAGGTGAACAGGCCAGAGAAAGCTTGTCGATGTGACTGTTATAAAACGTGGAGCAACTGCAATGAGTAGCTATGACTCTTTTTAGGTAGCCAAATGCCTCGTCAACAGGCGAAATACATCGGCAAACTCGAGAAGCTCCCGGCAGGAGTACTGTGAAAGTCTTTATGTCGACAGATATAGGCGTCTCGCTTCACGAGAACTGGCTAACGGAAGCTTGAAAATGTGACTGTGGTAAAACGGGGAGCAACTGACAAAACTAACTATGACTCTCTGATGGTAGACGAATGCCTCGTCAACAGGCGAAATACATCGGCAAACCCGAGAAGCTCCCAACAGGAGTACTGTGAAAGTCTTGAGGTTGACAGATAATGGCATATCGCTTCAGGTGAACTGGTTAGAGGGAGCTTGAAAATGTGACTGTGGTAAAACGGGGAGCAACTGACAGGAGTAACTATGACTCTCTTCAGGTAGCCCAATGCCCCGTCAACAGGCGAATAACTTCGGCAGACTCGAGAAGCTCCCAGCAGGAGTACTGTGAAAGTCTTTACGGTGACAGATAATGGTGAATCGCTTCAGGTGATCCGCCTAAAGGAAGCTTCAAAATGTGACTGTGGTAAAACGCGAAACATCTGACAGGACTATCGATGACTCTCTTAAGGTAGAAAAATGCCTCGTCATTAGGCGAAATACGTCGGCAAACTCGAGAAGCTCCCGACGGGAGTACTGTGAAAGTCTTTATGTCGACAGATATTGGCGTATCGCTTCAGGTGATCTGGATAGAGGAAGCTTGAAAATGTGACTGTGGTAAAACGGGGAGCAACTGACAGGAGTAACAATGACTCTCTTTAGGTAGCCAAATGCCTCGTCAACAGGCGAAATACATCGGGAAACTCGAGAAGCTCCCAGCAGGAGTACTGTGAATGTCTTGAGGTTGACAGATAATGGCATATCGCTTCAGGTGAACTGGTTAGAGGGAGCTTGAAAATGTGACTGTGGTAAAACGGGGAGCAACTGACAGGAGTAACTATGACTCTCTTCAGGTAGCCCAATGCCCCGTCAACAGGCGAATAACTTCGGCAGACTCGAGAAGCTCCCAGCAGGAGTACTGTGAAAGTCTTTACCTCGACAGATAATGGTGAATCGCTTCAGGTGATCCGGCTAAAGGAAGCTTTAAAATGTGACTGTGGTAAAACGCGAAACATCTGACAGGACTATCGATGACTCTCTTAAGGTAGAAAAATGCCCCGTCATTAGGCGAAATACGTCGGCAAACTCGAGAATCTCCCGACGGGAGTACTGTGAAAGTCTTCATGTCGACAGATATTCGCGTATCGCTTCAGGTGATCTGGATAGAGGAAGCTTGAAAATGTGACTGTGGTAAAACGGGGAGCAACTGACAGGAGTAACAATGACTCTCTTTAGGTAGATAAATGCCTCGTCAACAGGCGAAATACATCGGCAAACTCGAGAAGCTCCCGGCAGGAGGACTGTGAAAGTCTTTAGGTTGACAGATAATGACGTATTGCTTCAGGTGAACTGGATAGAGGAAGCTAGAAAATGTGACTGTGGTAAAACGGGGAGCAACTGTCAGGTGTAACAATAGCTCTCTTTAGGTAGCCAAATGCCTCGTCAACAGGCGAAATACATCGGCAAACTCGAGAAGCTCCCGACAGGAGTTCTGTGAAAGTCTTTATGTCGACAGATATAGGCGTCTCGCTTCACGAGAACTAGCTAACGGAAGCTTGAAAATGTGACTGTCTTAAAACGGGAAGCAACTGACAAAACTAACTATGACTCTCTGATGGTAGACGAATGCCTCGTCAACAGGCGAAATACATCGGCAAACCCGAGAAGCTCCCAACAGGAGTACTGTGAAAGTCTTGAGGTTGACAGATAATGGCATATCGCTTCAGGTGAACTGGTTAGAGGGAGCTTGAAAATGTGACTGTGGTAAAACGGGGAGCAACTGACAGGAGTGACTATGACTCTCTTCAGGTAGCCCAATGCCCCGTCAACAGGCGAATAACTTCGGCAGACACGAGAAACTCCCAGCAGGAGTACTGTGAAGGTCTTTACGTCGACAGATAATGGTGAATCGCTTTAGGTGATCCGGCTAAAGGAAGCTTCAAAATGTGACTGTGGTAAAACGCGAAACATCTGACAGGACTATCGATGACTCTCTTAAGGTAGAGAAATGCCTCGTCATTAGGCGATATACGTCGGCAAACTCGAGAAGCTCCTGACGGGAGTACTGTGAAAGTCTTTATGTCGACAGATATTGGCGTATCGCTTCAGGTGATCTGGATAGAGGAAGCTTGAAAATGTGACTGTGGTAAAACGGGGAGCAACTGACAGGAGTAACAATGACTCTCTTTAGGTAGCCAAATGCCTCGTCAACAGGCGAAATACATCGGGAAACTCGAGAAGCTCCCAGCAGGAGAACTGTGAAAGTCTTGAGGTTGACAGATAATGGCATATCGCTTCAGGTGAACTGGTTAGAGGGAGCTTGAAAATGTGACTGTGGTAAAACGGAGAGCAACTGACAGGAGTAACTATGACTCTCTTCAGGTAGCCCAATGCCCCGTCAACAGGCGAATAACTTCGGCAGACTCGAGAAGCTCCCAGCAGGAGTACTGTGAAAGTCTTTACGTCGACAGATAATGGTGAATCGCTTCAGGTGATCCGGCTAAAGGAAGCTTCAAAATGTGACTGTGGTAAAACGCGAAACATCTGACAGGACTATCGATGACTCTCTTAAGGTAGAAAAATGCCTCGTCATTAGGCGAAATACGTCGGCAAACTCGAGAATCTCCCGACGGGAGTACTGTGAAAGTCTTCATGTCGACAGATATTCGCGTATCGCTTCAGGTGATCTGGATAAAGGAAGCTTGAAAATGTGACTGTGGTAAAACGGGGAGCAACTGACAGGAGTAACAATGACTCTCTTTAGGTAGCCAAATGCCTCGTCAACAGGCGAAATACATCGGCAAACGCGAGAAGCTATCGGCAGGAGGACTGTGAAAGTCTTTAGGTTGACAGATAATGACGTATTGCTTCAGGTGAACTGGATAGAGGAAGCTAGAAAATGTGACTGTGGTAAAACGGGGAGCAACTGTCAGGGGTAACAATAGCTCTCTTTAGGTAGCCAAATGCCTCGTCAACAGGCGAAATACATCGGCAAACTCGAGAAGCTCCCGACAGGAGTACTGTGAAAGTCTTTATGTCGACAGATATAGGCGTCTCGCTTCACGAGAACTGGCTAACGGAAGCTTGAAAATGTGACTGTCTTAAAACGGGAAGCAACTGACAAAACTAACTATGACTCTCTGATGGTAGACGAATGCCTCGTCAACAGGCGAAATACATCGGCAAACCCGAGAAGCTCCCAACAGGAGTACTGTGAAAGTCTTGAGGTTGACAGATAATGGCATATCGCTTCAGGTGATCTAGTTAGAGGGAGCTTGAAAATGTGACTGTGGTAAAACGGGGAGCAACTGACAGGAGTAACTATGACTCTCTTCAGGTAGCCCAATGCCCCGTCAACAGGCGAATAACTTCGGCAGACTCGAGAAGCTCCCAGCAGGAGTACTGTGAAAGTCTTTACGTCGACAGATAATGGTGAATCGCTTTAGGTGATCCGGCTAAAGGAAGCTTCAAAATGTGACTGTGGTAAAACGCGAAACATCTGACAGGACTATCGATGACTCTCTTAAGGTAGAAAAATGCCTCGTCATTAGGCGATATACGTCGGCAAACTCGAGAAGCTCCTGACGGGAGTACTGTGAAAGTCTTTATGTCGACAGATATTGGCGTATCGCTTCAGGTGATCTGGATAGAGGAAGCTTGAAAATGTGACTGTGGTAAAACGGGGAGCAACTGACAGGAGTAACAATGACTCTCTTTAGGTAGCCAAATGCATCGTCAACAGGCGAAATACATCGGGAAACTCGAGAAGCTCCCAGCAGGAGAACTGTGAAAGTCTTGAGGTTGACAGATAATGGCATATCGCTTCAGGTGAACTGGTTAGAGGGAGCTTGAAAATGTGACTGTGGCAAAACGGGGAGCAACTGACAGGAGTAACTATGACTCTCTTCAGGTAGCCCAATGCCCCGTCAACAGGCGAATAACTTCGGCAGACTCGAGAAGCTCCCAGCAGGAGTACTGTGAAAGTCTTTACGTCGACAGATAATGGTGAATCGCTTCAGGTGATCCGGCTAAAGGAAGCTTCAAAATGTGACTGTGGTAAAACGCGAAACATCTGACAGGACTATCGATGACTCTCTTAAGGTAGAAAAATGCCACGTCATTGGGCGAAATACGTCGGCAAACTCGAGAAGCTCCTGACGGGAGTACTGTGAAAGTCTTTATGTCGACAGATTTTGGCGTATCGCTTCAGGTGATCTGGATAGAGGAAGCTTGAAAATGTGACTGTGGTAAAACGGGGAGCAACTGACAGGAGTAACAATGACTTTCTTTAGGTAGCCAAATGCCTCGTCAACAGGCGAAATACATCGGCAAACAAGAGAAACTCCCGGCACGAGGACTGTGAAAGTCTTTAGGTTGACAGATAATGGCGTATTGCTTCAGGTGAACTGGATAGAGGAAGCTAGAAAATGTGACTGTGGTAAAACGGGGAGCAACTGTCAGGAGTAACAATGGCTCTCTTTAGGTAGCCAAATGCCTCGTCAACAGGCGAAATACATAGGGAAACTCGAGAAGCTCCCAGCAGGAATACTGTGAGAGTCTTTATGTCGACAGATAATGGCGTATTGCTTCAGGTGAACTGGATAGAGGAAGCTAGAAAATGTGACTGTCGTAAAACGGGGAGCAACTGACAGGAGTAACTATGACTCTCTTCCGGTAGCCAAATGCCCCGTCAACAGGCGAAAAACTTCAGCAGACTCGAGAAGCTCCCAGCAGGAGTACTGTGAAAGTCTTTACGTCGACAGATAATGGCGCATCGCTTCAGGTGATCCGGCTAAAGGAAGCTTCAAAATGTGACTGTGGTAAAACGGGAAACATCTGGCAGGACTATCTACGACACTCTTAAGGTAGACAAATGCCTCGTCATTAGGCGAAATACGTCGGCAAACTAGAGAATCTCCCGACAGGAGTACTGTGAAAGTCTATATGTCGAGAGATATTGGCGTATCGCTTCAGGTGAACTGGACTGAGGAAGCTTGAAAATGTTACTGTGATAAAACGGGGAGCAACTGACAGGAGTAACTATGACTCTCTTAAGGTACCCAAATGCCTCGTCAACAGGCGAAATACATCGGCAAACTCGAGAAGCTCCCGGCAGGAGTACTGTGAAAGACTTTATGTCGACAGATATTAACGTACCGCTTCAGGTGAACAGGCCAGAGAAAGCTTGTAGATGTGACTGTTATAAAACGTGGAGCAACTGCAATGAGTAGCTATGACTCTCTTTAGGTAGCAAAATGCCTCGTCAACAGGTGAAATACATCGGCAAACTCGAGAAGCTCCCGGCAGGAGTACTGTGAAAGTCTTTATGTCGACAGATATTGGCGTATCGCTGCTCGAGAACTGGCTAACGGAAGCTTGAAAATGTGACTGTGGTAAAACGGGGAACAACTGCAATGAGTAGCTATGACTCTCTTTAGGTAGCCAAAAGCCTCGTCAACAGGCGAAATACATCGGCAAACTCGAGAAGCTCCCAGGAGGAGGACTGTGAAAGCCTTTAGGTTGACAGATAATGGCGTATTGCTTCAGGTGAACTGGATAGAGGAAGCTAGAAAATGTGACTTTGGTAAAACGGGGAGCAACTGACAGGAGTAACTATGACTCTCTTCAGGTAGCCCAATGCCCCGTCAACAGGCGAATAACTTCGGCAGACTCGAGAAGCTCCCAGCAGGAGTACTGTGAAAGTCTTTACGTCGACAGATAATGGTGAATCGCTTCAGGTGATCCGGCTAAAGGAAGCTTCAAAATGTGACTGTGGTAAAACGCGAAACATCTGACAGGACTATCGATGACTCTCTTAAGGTAGAAAAATGCCACGTCATTAGGCGAAATACGTCGGCAAACTCGAGAAGCTCCTGACGGGAGTACTGTGAAAGTCTTTATGTCGACAGATTTTGGCGTATCGCTTCAGGTGATCTGGATAGAGGAAGCTTGAAAATGTGACTGTGGTAAAACGGGGAGCAACTGACAGGAGTAACAATGACTTTCTTTAGGTAGCCAAATGCCTCGTCAACAGGCGAAATACATCGGCAAACAAGAGAAACTCCCGGCACGAGGACTGTGAAAGTCTTTAGGTTGACAGATAATGGCGTATTGCTTCAGGTGAACTGGATAGAGGAAGCTAGAAAATGTGACTGTGGTAAAACGGGGAGCAACTGTCAGGAGTAACAATGGCTCTCTTTAGGTAGCCAAATGCCTCGTCAACAGGCGAAATACATAGGGAAACTCGAGAAGCTCCCAGCAGGAATACTGTGAGAGTCTTTATGTCGACAGATAATGGCGTATTGCTTCAGGTGAACTGGATAGAGGAAGCTAGAAAATGTGACTGTCGTAAAACGGGGAGCAACTGACAGGAGTAACTATGACTCTCTTCCGGTAGCCAAATGCCCCGTCAACAGGCGAAAAACTTCAGCAGACTCGAGAAGCTCCCAGCAGGAGTACTGTGAAAGTCTTTACGTCGACAGATAATGGCGCATCGCTTCAGGTGATCCGGCTAAAGGAAGCTTCAAAATGTGACTGTGGTAAAACGGGAAACATCTGGCAGGACTATCTACGACACTCTTAAGGTAGACAAATGCCTCGTCATTAGGCGAAATACGTCGGCAAACTAGAGAATCTCCCGACAGGAGTACTGTGAAAGTCTATATGTCGAGAGATATTGGCGTATCGCTTCAGGTGAACTGGACTGAGGAAGCTTGAAAATGTTACTGTGATAAAACGGGGAGCAACTGACAGGAGTAACTATGACTCTCTTAAGGTACCCAAATGCCTCGTCAACAGGCGAAATACATCGGCAAACTCGAGAAGCTCCCGGCAGGAGTACTGTGAAAGACTTTATGTCGACAGATATTGGCGTACCGCTTCAGGTGAACAGGCCAGAGAAAGCTTGTAGATGTGACTGTTATAAAACGTGGAGCAACTGCAATGAGTAGCTATGACTCTCTTTAGGTAGCAAAATGCCTCGTCAACAGGTGAAATACATCGGCAAACTCGAGAAGCTCCCGGCAGGAGTACTGTGAAAGTCTTTATGTCGACAGATATTGGCGTATCGCTGCTCGAGAACTGGCTAACGGAAGCTTGAAAATGTGACTGTGGTAAAACGGGGAACAACTGCAATGAGTAGCTATGACTCTCTTTAGGTAGCCAAAAGCCTCGTCAACAGGCGAAATACATCGGCAAACTCGAGAAGCTCCCAGGAGGAGGACTGTGAAAGCCTTTAGGTTGACAGATAATGGCGTATTGCTTCAGGTGAACTGGATAGAGGAAGCTAGAAAATGTGACTTTGGTAAAACGGGGAGCAACTGACAGGAGTAACAATGGCTCTCTTTAGGTAGCCAAATGCCTCGTCAACAGGCGAAATACATAGGGAAATTCGAGAAGCTCCCAGCAGGAATACTGTGAGAGTCTTTATGTCGACAGATAATGGCGCATCGCTTCAGGTGATCCGGCTAAAGGAAGCTTCAAAATGTGACTGTGGTAAAGCGCGGAACATCTGACAGGACAATCTATGACTCTCTTAAGGTAGACAAATGCCTCGTCATTAGGTGAAATACATCGGCAAACTCGAGAAGCTCCCGGCAGAAGTACTGAGTAATCCTTGAGGTTAACAGATAATGGCGTATCGCTTCAGGTGAACTGGATTGAGGAAGCTTGAAAATGTTACTGTGATAAAACGGTGTGCAACTGACAGGAGTAACTATGACTCTGTTAAGGTAGCCAAATGCCTCGTCAACAGGCGAAATACATCGGCAAACTGAAGAAGCTCCCAGCAGGAGTACTGTGAAAGTGTTCATGTCGACATATATTGGCGTACCGCTTCAGGTGAACAGGCCAGAGAAAGCTTGTAGATGTGACTGTTGTAAAACGTGGAGCATCTGCAATGAGTAGCTATGACTCTCTTTAGGTAGCCAAATGCCTCGTCAACAGGCGAAATACGTCGGCAAACTCGAGAATCTCCCGACGGGAGTACTGTGAAAGTCTTCATGTCGACAGATATTCGCGTATCGCTTCAGGTGATCTGGATAGAGGAAGCTTGAAAATGTGACTGTGGTAAAACGGGGAGCAACTGACAGGAGTAACAATGACTCTCTTTAGGTAGATAAATGCCTCGTCAACAGGCGAAATACATCGGCAAACTCGAGAAGCTCCCGGCAGGAGGACTGTGAAAGTCTTTAGGTTGACAGATAATGACGTATTGCTTCAGGTGAACTGGATAGAGGAAGCTAGAAAATGTGACTGTGGTAAAACGGGGAGCAACTGTCAGGTGTAACAATAGCTCTCTTTAGGTAGCCAAATGCCTCGTCAACAGGCGAAATACATCGGCAAACTCGAGAAGCTCCCGACAGGAGTTCTGTGAAAGTCTTTATGTCGACAGATATAGGCGTCTCGCTTCACGAGAACTGGCTAACGGAAGCTTGAAAATGTGACTGTCTTAAAACGGGAAGCAACTGACAAAACTAACTATGACTCTCTGATGGTAGACGAATGCCTCGTCAACAGGCGAAATACATCGGCAAACCCGAGAAGCTCCCAACAGGAGTACTGTGAAAGTCTTGAGGTTGACAGATAATGGCATATCGCTTCAGGTGAACTGGTTAGAGGGAGCTTGAAAATGTGACTGTGGTAAAACGGGGAGCAACTGACAGGAGTGACTATGACTCTCTTCAGGTAGCCCAATGCCCCGTCAACAGGCGAATAACTTCGGCAGACACGAGAAACTCCCAGCAGGAGTACTGTGAAGGTCTTTACGTCGACAGATAATGGTGAATCGCTTTAGGTGATCCGGCTAAAGGAAGCTTCAAAATGTGACTGTGGTAAAACGCGAAACATCTGACAGGACTATCGATGACTCTCTTAAGGTAGAGAAATGCCTCGTCATTAGGCGATATACGTCGGCAAACTCGAGAAGCTCCTGACGGGAGTACTGTGAAAGTCTTTATGTCGACAGATATTGGCGTATCGCTTCAGGTGATCTGGATAGAGGAAGCTTGAAAATGTGACTGTGGTAAAACGGGGAGCAACTGACAGGAGTAACAATGACTCTCTTTAGGTAGCCAAATGCCTCGTCAACAGGCGAAATACATCGGGAAACTCGAGAAGCTCCCAGCAGGAGAACTGTGAAAGTCTTGAGGTTGACAGATAATGGCATATCGCTTCAGGTGAACTGGTTAGAGGGAGCTTGAAAATGTGACTGTGGTAAAACGGAGAGCAACTGACAGGAGTAACTATGACTCTCTTCAGGTAGCCCAATGCCCCGTCAACAGGCGAATAACTTCGGCAGACTCGAGAAGCTCCCAGCAGGAGTACTGTGAAAGTCTTTACGTCGACAGATAATGGTGAATCGCTTCAGGTGATCCGGCTAAAGGAAGCTTCAAAATGTGACTGTGGTAAAACGCGAAACATCTGACAGGACTATCGATGACTCTCTTAAGGTAGAAAAATGCCTCGTCATTAGGCGAAATACGTCGGCAAACTCGAGAATCTCCCGACGGGAGTACTGTGAAAGTCTTCATGTCGACAGATATTCGCGTATCGCTTCAGGTGATCTGGATAAAGGAAGCTTGAAAATGTGACTGTGGTAAAACGGGGAGCAACTGACAGGAGTAACAATGACTCTCTTTAGGTAGCCAAATGCCTCGTCAACAGGCGAAATACATCGGCAAACGCGAGAAGCTCCCGGCAGGAGGACTGTGAAAGTCTTTAGGTTGACAGATAATGACGTATTGCTTCAGGTGAACTGGATAGAGGAAGCTAGAAAATGTGACTGTGGTAAAACGGGGAGCAACTGTCAGGGGTAACAATAGCTCTCTTTAGGTAGCCAAATGCCTCGTCAACAGGCGAAATACATCGGCAAACTCGAGAACCTCCCGACAGGAGTACTGTGAAAGTCTTTATGTCGACAGATATAGGCGTCTCGCTTCACGAGAACTGGCTAACGGAAGCTTGAAAATGTGACTGTCTTAAAACGGGAAGCAACTGACAAAACTAACTATGACTCTCTGATGGTAGACGAATGCCTCGTCAACAGGCGAAATACATCGGCAAACCCGAGAAGCTCCCAACAGGAGTACTGTGAAAGTCTTGAGGTTGACAGATAATGGCATATCGCTTCAGGTGATCTGGTTAGAGGGAGCTTGAAAATGTGACTGTGGTAAAACGGGGAGCAACTGACAGGAGTAACTATGACTCTCTTCAGGTAGCCCAATGCCCCGTCAACAGGCGAATAACTTCGGCAGACTCGAGAAGCTCCCAGCAGGAGTACTGTGAAAGTCTTTACGTCGACAGATAATGGTGAATCGCTTTAGGTGATCCGGCTAAAGGAAGCTTCAAAATGTGACTGTGGTAAAACGCGAAACATCTGACAGGACTATCGATGACTCTCTTAAGGTAGAAAAATGCCTCGTCATTAGGCGATATACGTCGGCAAACTCGAGAAGCTCCTGACGGGAGTACTGTGAAAGTCTTTATGTCGACAGATATTGGCGTATCGCTTCAGGTGATCTGGATAGAGGAAGCTTGAAAATGTGACTGTGGTAAAACGGGGAGCAACTGACAGGAGTAACAATGACTCTCTTTAGGTAGCCAAATGCATCGTCAACAGGCGAAATACATCGGGAAACTCGAGAAGCTCCCAGCAGGAGAACTGTGAAAGTCTTGAGGTTGACAGATAATGGCATATCGCTTCAGGTGAACTGGTTAGAGGGAGCTTGAAAATGTGACTGTGGTAAAACGGGGAGCAACTGACAGGAGTAACTATGACTCTCTTCAGGTAGCCCAATGCCCCGTCAACAGGCGAATAACTTCGGCAGACTCGAGAAGCTCCCAGCAGGAGTACTGTGAAAGTCTTTACGTCGACAGATAATGGTGAATCGCTTCAGGTGATCCGGCTAAAGGAAGCTTCAAAATGTGACTGTGGTAAAACGCGAAACATCTGACAGGACTATCGATGACTCTCTTAAGGTAGAAAAATGCCACGTCATTAGGCGAAATACGTCGGCAAACTCGAGAAGCTCCTGACGGGAGTACTGTGAAAGTCTTTATGTCGACAGATTTTGGCGTATCGCTTCAGGTGATCTGGATAGAGGAAGCTTGAAAATGTGACTGTGGTAAAACGGGGAGCAACTGACAGGAGTAACAATGACTTTCTTTAGGTAGCCAAATGCCTCGTCAACAGGCGAAATACATCGGCAAACAAGAGAAACTCCCGGCACGAGGACTGTGAAAGTCTTTAGGTTGACAGATAATGGCGTATTGCTTCAGGTGAACTGGATAGAGGAAGCTAGAAAATGTGACTGTGGTAAAACGGGGAGCAACTGTCAGGAGTAACAATGGCTCTCTTTAGGTAGCCAAATGCCTCGTCAACAGGCGAAATACATAGGGAAACTCGAGAAGCTCCCAGCAGGAATACTGTGAGAGTCTTTATGTCGACAGATAATGGCGTATTGCTTCAGGTGAACTGGATAGAGGAAGCTAGAAAATGTGACTGTCGTAAAACGGGGAGCAACTGACAGGAGTAACTATGACTCTCTTCCGGTAGCCAAATGCCCCGTCAACAGGCGAAAAACTTCAGCAGACTCGAGAAGCTCCCAGCAGGAGTACTGTGAAAGTCTTTACGTCGACAGATAATGGCGCATCGCTTCAGGTGATCCGGCTAAAGGAAGCTTCAAAATGTGACTGTGGTAAAACGGGAAACATCTGGCAGGACTATCTACGACACTCTTAAGGTAGACAAATGCCTCGTCATTAGGCGAAATACGTCGGCAAACTAGAGAATCTCCCGACAGGAGTACTGTGAAAGTCTATATGTCGAGAGATATTGGCGTATCGCTTCAGGTGAACTGGACTGAGGAAGCTTGAAAATGTTACTGTGATAAAACGGGGAGCAACTGACAGGAGTAACTATGACTCTCTTAAGGTACCCAAATGCCTCGTCAACAGGCGAAATACATCGGCAAACTCGAGAAGCTCCCGGCAGGAGTACTGTGAAAGACTTTATGTCGACAGATATTGGCGTACCGCTTCAGGTGAACAGGCCAGAGAAAGCTTGTAGATGTGACTGTTATAAAACGTGGAGCAACTGCAATGAGTAGCTATGACTCTCTTTAGGTAGCAAAATGCCTCGTCAACAGGTGAAATACATCGGCAAACTCGAGAAGCTCCCGGCAGGAGTACTGTGAAAGTCTTTATGTCGACAGATATTGGCGTATCGCTGCTCGAGAACTGGCTAACGGAAGCTTGAAAATGTGACTGTGGTAAAACGGGGAACAACTGCAATGAGTAGCTATGACTCTCTTTAGGTAGCCAAAAGCCTCGTCAACAGGCGAAATACATCGGCAAACTCGAGAAGCTCCCAGGAGGAGGACTGTGAAAGCCTTTAGGTTGACAGATAATGGCGTATTGCTTCAGGTGAACTGGATAGAGGAAGCTAGAAAATGTGACTTTGGTAAAACGGGGAGCAACTGACAGGAGTAACTATGACTCTCTTCAGGTAGCCCAATGCCCCGTCAACAGGCGAATAACTTCCTCAGACTCGAGAAGCTCCCAGCAGGAGTACTGTGAAAGTCTTTACGTCGACAGATAATGGTGAATCGCTTCAGGTGATCCGGCTAAAGGAAGCTTCAAAATGTGACTGTGGTAAAACGCGAAACATCTGACAGGACTATCGATGACTCTCTTAAGGTAGAAAAATGCCACGTCATTAGGCGAAATACGTCGGCAAACTCGAGAAGCTCCTGACGGGAGTACTGTGAAAGTCTTTATGTCGACAGATTTTGGCGTATCGCTTCAGGTGATCTGGATAGAGGAAGCTTGAAAATGTGACTGTGGTAAAACGGGGAGCAACTGACAGGAGTAACAATGACTTTCTTTAGGTAGCCAAATGCCTCGTCAACAGGCGAAATACATCGGCAAACAAGAGAAACTCCCGGCACGAGGACTGTGAAAGTCTTTAGGTTGACAGATAATGGCGTATTGCTTCAGGTGAACTGGATAGAGGAAGCTAGAAAATGTGACTGTGGTAAAACGGGGAGCAACTGTCAGGAGTAACAATGGCTCTCTTTAGGTAGCCAAATGCCTCGTCAACAGGCGAAATACATAGGGAAACTCGAGAAGCTCCCAGCAGGAATACTGTGAGAGTCTTTATGTCGACAGATAATGGCGTATTGCTTCAGGTGAACTGGATAGAGGAAGCTAGAAAATGTGACTGTCGTAAAACGGGGAGCAACTGACAGGAGTAACTATGACTCTCTTCCGGTAGCCAAATGCCCCGTCAACAGGCGAAAAACTTCAGCAGACTCGAGAAGCTCCCAGCAGGAGTACTGTGAAAGTCTTTACGTCGACAGATAATGGCGCATCGCTTCAGGTGATCCGGCTAAAGGAAGCTTCAAAATGTGACTGTGGTAAAACGGGAAACATCTGGCAGGACTATCTACGACACTCTTAAGGTAGACAAATGCCTCGTCATTAGGCGAAATACGTCGGCAAACTAGAGAATCTCCCGACAGGAGTACTGTGAAAGTCTATATGTCGAGAGATATTGGCGTATCGCTTCAGGTGAACTGGACTGAGGAAGCTTGAAAATGTTACTGTGATAAAACGGGGAGCAACTGACAGGAGTAACTATGACTCTCTTAAGGTACCCAAATGCCTCGTCAACAGGCGAAATACATCGGCAAACTCGAGAAGCTCCCGGCAGGAGTACTGTGAAAGACTTTATGTCGACAGATATTGGCGTACCGCTTCAGGTGAACAGGCCAGAGAAAGCTTGTAGATGTGACTGTTATAAAACGTGGAGCAACTGCAATGAGTAGCTATGACTCTCTTTAGGTAGCAAAATGCCTCGTCAACAGGTGAAATACATCGGCAAACTCGAGAAGCTCCCGGCAGGAGTACTGTGAAAGTCTTTATGTCGACAGATATTGGCGTATCGCTGCTCGAGAACTGGCTAACGGAAGCTTGAAAATGTGACTGTGGTAAAACGGGGAACAACTGCAATGAGTAGCTATGACTCTCTTTAGGTAGCCAAAAGCCTCGTCAACAGGCGAAATACATCGGCAAACTCGAGAAGCTCCCAGGAGGAGGACTGTGAAAGCCTTTAGGTTGACAGATAATGGCGTATTGCTTCAGGTGAACTGGATAGAGGAAGCTAGAAAATGTGACTTTGGTAAAACGGGGAGCAACTGACAGGAGTAACAATGGCTCTCTTTAGGTAGCCAAATGCCTCGTCAACAGGCGAAATACATAGGGAAATTCGAGAAGCTCCCAGCAGGAATACTGTGAGAGTCTTTATGTCGACAGATAATGGCGCATCGCTTCAGGTGATCCGGCTAAAGGAAGCTTCAAAATGTGACTGTGGTAAAGCGCGGAACATCTGACAGGACAATCTATGACTCTCTTAAGGTAGACAAATGCCTCGTCATTAGGTGAAATACATCGGCAAACTCGAGAAGCTCCCGGCAGAAGTACTGAGTAATCCTTGAGGTTAACAGATAATGGCGTATCGCTTCAGGTGAACTGGATTGAGGAAGCTTGAAAATGTTACTGTGATAAAACGGTGTGCAACTGACAGGAGTAACTATGACTCTGTTAAGGTAGCCAAATGCCTCGTCAACAGGCGAAATACATCGGCAAACTGAAGAAGCTCCCAGCAGGAGTACTGTGAAAGTGTTCATGTCGACATATATTGGCGTACCGCTTCAGGTGAACAGGCCAGAGAAAGCTTGTAGATGTGACTGTTGTAAAACGTGGAGCATCTGCAATGAGTAGCTATGACTCTCTTTAGGTAGCCAAATGCCTCGTCAACAGGCGAAATACATCGGCAAACTCGAGAAGCTCCCGGCAGGAGTACTGTGAAAGTCTTTATGTCGACAGATATTGCCGTATCGCTTCACGAGAACTGGCTAACGGAATCTTGAAAATGTGACTGTGGTAAAACGGGGAGCAACTGACAAAACTAACTATGACTCTCTTAAGGTAGACAAATGCCTCGTCAACAGGCGAAATACATCGGCAAACCCGAGAAGCTCCCAACAGGAGTACTGTGAGAGTCTTTAGGCTGACAGATAATGGCGTATCGCTTCAGGTGAACTGGATAGAGAAAGCTTGAAAATGTGACTGTGGTGAAACGGAGAGCAACTGAGACGATTAACAATGACTCACTTTAGGTAGCCAAATGCCTCGTCAACAGACGAAATACATCGGCAAACTCGAGAAGCTCACAGCAGGAGTACTGTGAAAGTCTTTAGGTTGACATATAATGGCGTATCGCTTCAGGTGAACTGGTTAGAGGAAGCGTGAAAATGTGACTGTGGTAAAACGGGGAGGAACTGACAGGAGTAACTATGACTCTCTTCAGGTAGCCAAATGCCTCGTCAACAGGCGAAATACATCGGCAAACTCGAGAAGTTCCCAGCAGGAGTACTGTGAAAATCTTTATGTCAACATATATTGTCGTACCGCTTCAGGTGAACAGGCCAGAGAAAGCTTGTAGATGTGACTGCTATAAAACGTGGAGCAACTGATATGAGTAGCTATGACTCTCTTTAGGTAGCCAAATGCCTCGTCAACAGGCGAACTACATCGGCAAACTCGAGAAGCTCCCGGCAGGAGTACTGTGAAAGTCTTTATGTCGACAGATATTGGCGTATCGCTTCATGAGAACTGGCTAACGGAAGCTTGAAAATGTGACTGTGGTAAAACGGGGAGCAACTGACAGGAGTAACTATGACTCTCTTAAGGTACACAAATGCCTCGTCAACAGGCGAAATACATCGGCAAACTCGAGAAGCTCCGAGAAGGAGTACTGTGAAAGTCTTTATGTCGACAGATATTGGCGTACCGCTTCAGGTGAACAGGCCAGAGAGAGCTTGTAGATGTGACTATTATAAAACGTGGAGCAACTGCATTGAGTAGCTATGACTCTCTTTAGGTAGCCAGATGCTTCGTCAACAGGCGAAATACATCGGCAAACTCGAGAAGCTCCCGGCAGGAGTACTGTGAAAGTCTTTATGTCGACAGATATTGGCGTATCGCTTCACGAGAACTGGTTAGAGGGAGCTTGAAAATGTGACTGTGGTAAAACGGGGAGCAACTGACAGGAGTAACAATGACTCTCTTTAGGTAGCCAAATGCCTCGTCAACAGGCGAAATACATCGGGAAACTCGAGAAGCTCCCAGCAGGAGAACTGTGAAAGTCTTGAGGTTGACAGATAATGGCATATCGCTTCAGGTGAACTGGTTAGAGGGAGCTTGAAAATGTGACTGTGGTAAAACGGGGAGCAACTGACAGGAGTAACTATGACTCTCTTCAGGTAGCCCAATGCCCCGTCAACAGGCGAATAACTTCGGCAGACTCGAGAAGCTCCCAGCAGGAGTACTGTGAAAGTCTTTACGTCGACAGATAATGGTGAATCGCTTCAGGTGATCCGGCTAAAGGAAGCTTCAAAATGTGACTGTGGTAAAACGCGAAACATCTGACAGGACTATCGATGACTCTCTTAAGGTAGAAAAATGCCACGTCATTAGGCGAAATACGTCGGCAAACTCGAGAAGCTCCCGACGGGAGTACTGTGAAAGTCTTTATGTCGACAGATATTGGCGTATCGCTTCAGGTGATCTGGATAGAGGAAGCTTGAAAATGTGACTGTGGTAAAACGGGGAGCAAGTGACAGGAGTAACAATGACTCTCTTTAGGTAGCCAAATGCCTCGTCAACAGGCGAAATACATCGGCAAACCCGAGAAGCTCCCAACAGGAGTACTGTGAGAGTCTTTAGGCTGACAGATAATGGCGTATCGCTTCAGGTGAACTGGATAGAGAAAGCTTGAAAATGTGACTGTGGTGAAACGGAGAGCAACTGAGACGAGTAACAATGACTCACTTTAGGTAGCCAAATGCCTCGTCAACAGACGAAATACATCGGCAAACTCGAGAAGCTCACAGCAGGAGTACTGTGAAAGTCTTTAGGTTGACATATAATGGCGTATCGCTTCAGGTGAACTGGTTAGAGGAAGCGTGAAAATGTGACTGTGGTAAAACGGGGAGCAACTGACAGGAGTAACTATGACTCTCTTCAGGTAGCCAAATGCCTCGTCAACAGGCGAAATACATCGGCAAACTCGAGAAGTTCCCAGCAGGAGTACTGTGAAAATCTTTATGTCAACATATATTGGCGTACCGCTTCAGGTGAACAGGCCAGAAAAAGCTTGTAGATGTGACTGCTATAAAACGTGGAGCAACTGATATGAGTAGCTATGACTCTCTTTAGGTAGCCAAATGCCTCGTCAACAGGCGAACTACATCGGCAAACTCGAGAAGCGCCCGGCAGGAGTACTGTGAAAGTCTTTATGTCGACAGATATTGGCGTATCGCTTCATGAGAACTGGCTAACGGAAGCTTGAAAATGTGACTGTGGTAAAACGGGGAGCAACTGACAGGAGTAACTATGACTCTCTTAAGGTACACAAATGCCTCGTCAACAGGCGAAATACATCGGGAAACTCGAGAAGCTCGCAGCAGGAATACTGTGAAAGTCTTGAAGTTGACAGATAATGGCGTATCGCTTCAGGTGAACTGGACTGAGGAAGCTTGAAAATGTTACTGTGATAAAACGGGGAGCAACTGACAGGAGTAACTATGACTCTCTTAAGGTACCCAAATGCCTCGTCAACAGGCGAAATACATCGGCAAACTCGAGAAGCTCCCGGCAGGAGTACTGTGAAAGACTTTATGTCGACAGATATTGGCGTACCGCTTCAGGTGAACAGGCCAGAGAAAGCTTGTAGATGTGACTGTTATAAAACGTGGAGCAACTGCAATGAGTAGCTATGACTCTCTTTAGGTAGCAAAATGCCTCGTCAACAGGTGAAATACATCGGCAAACTCGAGAAGCTCCCGGCAGGAGTACTGTGAAAGTCTTTATGTCGACAGATATTGGCGTATCGCTGCTCGAGAACTGGCTAACGGAAGCTTGAAAATGTGACTGTGGTAAGACGGGGAGCAACTGCAATGAGTAGCTATGACTCTCTTTAGGTAGCCAAAAGCCTCGTCAACAGGCGAAATACATCGGCAAACTCGAGAAGCTCCCGGCAGGAGGACTGTGAAAGCCTTTAGGTTGACAGATAATGGCGTATTGCTTCAGGTGAACTGGATAGAGGAAGCTAGAAAATGTGACTGTGGTAAAACGGAGAGCAACTGACAGGAGTAACAATGGCTCTCTTTAGGTAGCCAAATGCCTCGTCAACAGGCGAAATACATAGGGAAATTCGAGAAGCTCCCAGCAGGAATACTGTGAGAGTCTTTATGTCGACAGATAATGGCGCATCGCTTCAGGTGATCTGGCTAAAGGAAGCTTCAAAATGTGACTGTGGTAAAGCGCGGAACATCTGACAGGACTATCTATGACTCTCTTAAGGTAGACAAATGCCTCGTCATTAGGTGAAATACATCGGCAAACTCGAGAAGCTCCCGGCAGAAGTACTGAGAAATCCTTGAGGTTAACAGATAATGGCGTATCGCTTCAGGTGAACTGGATTGAGGAAGCTTGAAAATGTTACTGTGATAAAACGGTGTGCAACTGACAGGAGTAACTATGACTCTGTTAAGGTAGCCAAATGCGTCGTCAACAGGCGAAATACATCGGCAAACTCAAGAAGCTCCCAGCAGGAGTACTGTGAAAGTGTTTATGTCGACATATATTGGCGTACCGCTTCAGGTGAACAGGCCAGAGAAAGCTTGTAGATGTGACTGTTGTAAAACGTGGAGCATCTGCAATGAGTAGCTATGACTCTCTTTAGGTAGCCAAATGCCTCGTCAACAGGCGAAATACATCGGCAAACTCGAGAAGCTCCCGGCAGGAGTACTGTGAAAGTCTTTATGTCGACAGATATTGGCGTATCGCTTCACGAGAACTGGCTAACGGAATCTTGAAAATGTGACTGTGGTAAAACGGGGAGCAACTGACAAAACTAACTATGACTCTCTTAAGGTAGACAAATGCCTCGTCAACAGGCGAAATACATCGGCAAACCCGAGAAGCTCCCAACAGGAGTACTGTGAGAGTCTTTAGGCTGACAGATAATGGCGTATCGCTTCAGGTGAACTGGATAGAGAAAGCTTGAAAATGTGACTGTGGTGAAACGGAGAGCAACTGAGACGAGTAACAATGACTCACTTTAGGTAGCCAAATGCCTCGTCAACAGACGAAATACATCGGCAAACTCGAGAAGCTCACAGCAGGAGTACTGTGAAAGTCTTTAGGTTGACATATAATGGCGTATCGCTTCAGGTGAACTGGTTAGAGGAAGCGTGAAAATGTGACTGTGGTAAAACGGGGAGCAACTGACAGGAGTAACTATGACTCTCTTCAGGTAGCCAAATGCCTCGTCAACAGGCGAAATACATCGGCAAACTCGAGAAGTTCCCAGCAGGATTACTGTGAAAGTCTTTATGTCAACATATATTGGCGTACCACTTCAGGTGAACAGGCCAGAGAAAGCTTGTAGATGTGACTGTTATAAAACGTGGAGCAACTGATATGAGTAGCTATGACTCTCTTTAGGTAGCCAAATGCCTCGTCAACAGGCGAAATACATCGGCAAACTCGAGAAGCTCCCGGCAGGAGTACTGTGAAAGTCTTTATGTCAACAGATATTGGCGTATCGCTTCATGAGAACTGGCTAACGGAAGCTTGAAAATGTGACTGTGGTAAAACGGGGAGCAACTGACAGGAGTAACTGTGACTCTCTTAAGGTACACAAATGCCTCGTCAACAGGCGAAATACATCGGGAAACTCGAGAAGCTCCCAGCAGGAATACTGTGAAAGTCTTGAGGTTGACAGATAATGGCGTATCGCTTAAGGTGAACTGGTTAGAGGAATCTTGAAAATGTGACTGTGGTAAAACGGGGAGCAACTGACAGGAGTAACTATGACTCTCTTTACGTAGCCAAATGCCTCGTCAACAGGCGAAATACATCGGGAAACTCGAGAAGCTCCCAGCAGGAATACTGTGAAAGTCTTGAGGTTGACAGATAATGGCGTATCGCTTCAGGTGAACTGGACTGAGGAAGCTTGAAAATGTGACTGTGATAAAACGGGGAGCAACTGACAGGAGTAACTATGACTCTCTTAAGGTACCCAAATGCCTCGTCAATAGGCGAAATACATCGGCAAACTCGAGAAGCTCCCGGCAGGAGTACTGTGAAAGGCTTTATGTCGACAGATATTGGCGTACCGCTTCAGGTGAACAGGCCAGAGAAAGCTTGTAGATGTGACTGTTATAAAACGTGGAGCAACTGCAATGAGTAGCTATGACTCTCTTTAGGTAGCAAAATGCCTCGTCAACAGGTGAAATACATCGGCAAACTCGAGAAGCTCCCGGCAGGAGTACTGTGAAAGTCTTTATGTCGACAGATATTGGCGTATCGCTGCTCGAGAACTGGCTAACGGAAGCTTGAAAATGTGACTGTGGTAAGACGGGGAGCAACTGCAATGAGTAGCTATGACTCTCTTTAGGTAGCCAAAAGCCTCGTCAACAGGCGAAATACATCGGCAAACTCGAGAAGCTCCCGGCAGGAGGACTGTGAATGCCTTTAGGTTGACAGATAATGGCGTATTGCTTCAGGTGAACTGGATAGAGGAAGCTAGAAAATGTGACTGTGGTAAAACGGGGAGCAACTGACAGGAGTAACAATGGCTCTCTTTAGGTAGCCAAATGCCTCGTCAACAGGCGAAATACATAGGGAAATTCGAGAAGCTCCCAGCAGGAATACTGTGAGAGTCTTTATGTCGACAGATAATGGCGCATCGCTTCAGGTGATCTGGCTAAAGGAAGCTTCAAAATGTGACTGTGGTAAAGCGCGGAACATCTGACAGGACAATCTATGACTCTCTTAAGGTAGACAAATGCCTCGTCATTAGGTGAAATACATCGGCAAACTCGAGAAGCTCCCGGCAGAAGTACTGAGAAATCCTTGAGGTTAACAGATAATGGCGTATCGCTTCAGGTGAACTGGATTGAGGAAGCTTGAAAATGTTACTGTGATAAAACGGTGTGCAACTGACAGGAGTAACTATGACTCTGTTAAGGTAGCCAAATGCGTCGTCAACGGGCGAAATACATCGGCAAACTCAAGAAGCTCCCAGCAGGAGTACTGTGAAAGTGTTTATGTCGACATATATTGGCGTACCGCTTCAGGTGAACAGGCCAGAGAAAGCTTGTAGATGTGACTGTTGTAAAACGTGGAGCATCTGCAATGAGTAGCTATGACTCTCTTTAGGTAGCCAAATGCCTCGTCAACAGGCGAAATACATCGGCAAACTCGAGAAGCTCCCGGCAGGAGTACTGTGAAAGTCTTTATGTCGACAGATATTGGCGTATCGCTTCACGAGAACTGGCTAACGGAATCTTGAAAATGTGACTGTGGTAAAACGGGGAGCAACTGACAAAACTAACTATGACTCTCTTAAGGTAGACAAATGCCTCGTCAACAGGCGAAATACATCGGCAAACCCGAGAAGTTCCCAACAGGAGTACTGTGAGAGTCTTTAGGCTGACAGATAATGGCGTATCGCTTCAGGTGAACTGGATAGAGAAAGCTTGAAAATGTGACTGTGGTGAAACGGAGAGCAACTGAGACGAGTAACAATGACTCACTTTAGGTAGCCAAATGCCTCGTCAACAGACGAAATACATCGGCAAACTCGAGAAGCTCACAGCAGGAGTACTGTGAAAGTCTTTAGGTTGACATATAATGGCGTATCGCTTCAGGTGAACTGGTTAGAGGAAGCGTGAAAATGTGACTGTGGTAAAACGGGGAGCAACTGACAGGAGTAACTATGACTCTCTTCAGGTAGCCAAATGCCTCGTCAACAGGCGAAATACATCGGCAAACTCGAGAAGTTCCCAGCAGGATTACTGTGAAAGTCTTTATGTCAACATATATTGGCGTACCGCTTCAGGTGAACAGGCCAGAGAACGCTTGTAGATGTGACTGTTATAAAACGTGGAGCAACTGATATGAGTAGCTATGACTCTCTTTAGGTAGCCAAATGCCTCGTCAACAGGCGAAATACATCGGCAAACTCGAGAAGCTCCCGGCAGGAGTACTGTGAAAGTCTTTATGTCAACAGATATTAGCGTATCGCTTCATGAGAACTGGCTAACGGAAGCTTGAAAATGTGACTGTGGTAAAACGGGGAGCAACTGACAGGAGTAACTGTGACTCTCTTAAGGTACACAAATGCCTCGTCAACAGGCGAAATACATCGGGAAACTCGAGAAGCTCCCAGCAGGAATACTGTGAAAGTCTTGAGGTTGACAGATAATGGCGTATCGCTTAAGGTGAACTGGTTAGAGGAAGCTTGAAAATGTGACTGTGGTAAAACGGGGAGCAACTGACAGGAGTAACTATGACTCTCTTTAGGTAGCCAAATGCCTCGTCAACAGGCGAAATACATCGGGAAACTCGAGAAGCTCCCAGCAGGAATACTGTGAAAGTCTTGAGGTTGACAGATAATGGCGTATCGCTTCAGGTGAACTGGTTAGAGGGAGCTTGAAAATGTGACTGTGGTAAAACGGGGAGCAACTGACAGGAGTAACTATGACTCTCTTCAGGTAGCCCAATGCCCCGTCAACAGGCGAATAACTTCGGCAGACTCGAGAAGCTCCCAGCAGGAGTACTGTGAAAGTCTTTACGTCGACAGATAATGGTGAATCGCTTCAGGTGATCCGGCTAAAGGAAGCTTCAAAATGTGACTGTGGTAAAACGCGAAACATCTGACAGGACTATCGATGACTCTCTTAAGGTAGAAAAATGCCACGTCATTAGGCGAAATACGTCGGCAAACTCGAGAAGCTCCTGACGGGAGTACTGTGAAAGTCTTTATGTCGACAGATATTGGCGTATCGCTTCAGGTGATCTGGATAGAGGAAGCTTGAAAATGTGACTGTGGTAAAACGGGGAGCAACTGACAGGAGTAACAATGACTCTCTTTAGGTAGCCAAATGCCTCGTCAACAGGCGAAATACATCGGCAAACAAGAGAAACTCCCGGCACGAGGACTGTGAAAGTCTTTAGGTTGACAGATAATGGCGTATTGCTTCAGGTGAACTGGATAGAGGAAGCTAGAAAATGTGACTGTGGTAAAACGGGGAGCAACTGTCAGGAGTAACAATGGCTCTCTTTAGGTAGCCAAATGCCTCGTCAACAGGCGAAATACATAGGGAAACTCGAGAAGCTCCCAGCAGGAATACTGTGAGAGTCTTTATGTCGACAGATAATGGCGTATTGCTTCAGGTGAACTGGATAGAGGAAGCTAGAAAATGTGACTGTCGTAAAACGGGGAGCAACTGACAGGAGTAACTATGACTCTCTTCCGGTAGCCAAATGCCCCGTCAACAGGCGAAATACATCGGGAAACTCGAGAAGCTCCCAGCAGGAGAACTGTGAAAGTCTTGAGGTTGACAGATAATGGCATATCGCTTCAGGTGAACTGGTTAGAGGGAGCTTGAAAATGTGACTGTGGTAAAACGGGGAGCAACTGACAGGAGTAACTATGACTCTCTTCAGGTAGCCCAATGCCCCGTCAACAGGCGAATAACTTCGGCAGACTCGAGAAGCTCCCAGCAGGAGTACTGTGAAAGTCTTTACGTCGACAGATAATGGTGAATCGCTTCAGGTGATCCGGCTAAAGGAAGCTTGAAAATGTGACTGTGGTAAAACGGGGAGCAAGTGACAGGAGTAACAATGACTCTCTTTAGGTAGCCAAATGCCTCGTCAACAGGCGAAATACATCGGCAAACTCGAGAAGCTCCCGGCACGAGGACTGTGAAAGTCTTTAGGTTGACAGATAATGGCGTATTGCTTCAGGTGAACTGGATAGAGGAAGCTAGAAAATGTGACTGTGGTAAAACGGGGAGCAACTGTCAGGAGTAACAATGGCTCTCTTTAGGTAGCCAAATGCCTCGTCAACAGGCGAAATACATAGGGAAACTCGAGAAGCTCCCAGCAGGAATACTGTGAGAGTCTTTATGTCGACAGATAATGGCGTATTGCTTCAGGTGAACTGGATAGAGGAAGCTCGAAAATGTGACTGTCGTAAAACGGGGAGCAACTGACAGGAGTAACTATGACTCTCTTCCGGTAGCCAAATGCCCCGTCAACAGGCGAAAAACTTCGGCAGACTCGAGAAGCTCCCAGCAGGAGTACTGTGAAAGTCTTTACGTCGACAGATAATGGCGCATCGCTTCAGGTGATCCGGCTAAAGGAAGCTTCAAAATGTGACTGTGGTAAAACGGGAAACATCTGGCAGGACTATCTACGACACTCTTAAGGTAGACAAATGCCTCGTCATTAGGCGAAATACGTCGGCAAACTAGAGAAGCTCCCGACAGGAGTACTGTGAAAGTCTATATGTCGACAGATATTGGCGTACCGCTTCAGGTGAACAGGCCAGAGAAAGCTTGTAGATGTGACTGTTATAAAACGTGGAGCAACTGCAATGAGTAGCTATGACTCTCTTTAGGTAGCAAAATGCCTCGTCAACAGGTGAAATACATCGGCAAACTCGAGAAGCTCCCGGCAGGAGTACTGTGAAAGTCTTTATGTCGACAGATATTGGCGTATCGCTGCTCGAGAACTGGCTAACGGAAGCTTGAAAATGTGACTGTGGTAAAACGGGGAACAACTGCAATGAGTAGCTATGACTCTCTTTAGGTAGCCAAAAGCCTCGTCAACAGGCGAAATACATCGGCAAACTCGAGAAGCTCCCAGGAGGAGGACTGTGAAAGCCTTTAGGTTGACAGATAATGGCGTATTGCTTCAGGTGAACTGGATAGAGGAAGCTAGAAAATGTGACTTTGGTAAAACGGGGAGCAACTGACAGGAGTAACAATGGCTCTCTTTAGGTAGCCAAATGCCTCGTCAACAGGCGAAATACATAGGGAAATTCGAGAAGCTCCCAGCAGGAATACTGTGAGAGTCTTTATGTCGACAGATAATGGCGCATCGCTTCAGGTGATCCGGCTAAAGGAAGCTTCAAAATGTGACTGTGGTAAAGCGCGGAACATCTGACAGGACTATCTATGACTCTCTTAAGGTAGACAAATGCCTCGTCATTAGGTGAAATACATCGGCAAACTCGAGAAGCTCCCGGCAGAAGTACTGAGTAATCCTTGAGGTTAACAGATAATGGCGTATCGCTTCAGGTGAACTGGATTGAGGAAGCTTGAAAATGTTACTGTGATAAAGCGGTGTGCAACTGACAGGAGTAACTATGACTCTGTTAAGGTAGCCAAATGCCTCGTCAACAGGCGAAATACATCGGCAAACTGAAGAAGCTCCCAGCAGGAGTACTGTGAAAGTGTTTATGTCGACATATATTGGCGTACCGCTTCAGGTGAACAGGCCAGAGAAAGCTTGTAGATGTGACTGTTGTAAAACGTGGAGCATCTGCAATGAGTAGCTATGACTCTCTTTAGGTAGCCAAATGCCTCGTCAACAGGCGAAATACATCGGCAAACTCGAGAAGCTCCCGGCAGGAGTACTGTGCAAGTCTTTATGTCGACAGATATTGGCGTATCGCTTCACGAGAACTGGCTAACGGAATCTTGAAAATGTGACTGTGGTAAAACGGGGAGCAACTGACAAAACTAACTATGACTCTCTTAAGGTAGACAAATGCCTCGTCAACAGGCGAAATACATCGGCAAACCCGAGAAGCTCCCAACAGGAGTACTGTGAGAGTCTTTAGGCTGACAGATAATGGCGTATCGCTTCAGGTGAACTGGATAGAGAAAGCTTGAAAATGTGACTGTGGTGAAACGGAGAGCAACTGAGACGAGTAACAATGACTCACTTTAGGTAGCCAAATGCCTCGTCAACAGACGAAATACATCGGCAAACTCGAGAAGCTCACAGCAGGAGTACTGTGAAAGTCTTTAGGTTGACATATAATGGCGTATCGCTTCAGGTGAACTGGTTAGAGGAAGCGTGAAAATGTGACTGTGGTAAAACGGGGAGGAACTGACAGGAGTAACTATGACTCTCTTCAGGTAGCCAAATGCCTCGTCAACAGGCGAAATACATCGGCAAACTCGAGAAGTTCCCAGCAGGAGTACTGTGAAAATCTTTATGTCAACATATATTGTCGTACTGCTTCAGGTGAACAGGCCAGGGAAAGCTTGTAGATGTGACTGCTATAAAACGTGGAGCAACTGATATGAGTAGCTATGACTCTCTTTAGGTAGCCAAATGCCTCGTCAACAGGCGAACTACATCGGCAAACTCGAGAAGCTCCCGGCAGGAGTACTGTGAAAGTCTTTATGTCGACAGATATTGGCGTATCGCTTCATGAGAACTGGCTAACGGAAGCTTGAAAATGTGACTGTGGTAAAACGGGGAGCAACTGACAGGAGTAACTATGACTCTCTTAAGGTACACAAATGCCTCGTCAACAGGCGAAATACATCGGCAAACTCGAGAAGCTCCGAGAAGGAGTACTGTGAAAGTCTTTATGTCGACAGATATTGGCGTACCGCTTCAGGTGAACAGGCCAGAGAGAACTTGTAGATGTGACTATTATAAAACGTGGAGCAACTGCATTGAGTAGCTATGACTCTCTTTAGGTAGCCAAATGCTTCGTCAACAGGCGAAATACATCGGCAAACTCGAGAAGCTCCCGGCAGGAGTACTGTGAAAGTCTTTATGTCGACAGATATTGGCGTATCGCTTCACGAGAACTGGTTAGAGGGAGCTTGAAAATGTGACTGTGGTAAAACGGGGAGCAACTGACAGGAGTAACAATGACTCTCTTTAGGTAGCCAAATGCCTCGTCAACAGGCGAAATACATCGGCAAACTCGAGAAGCTCCCAGCAGGAGAACTGTGAAAGTCTTGAGGTTGACAGATAATGGCATATCGCTTCAGGTGAACTGGTTAGAGGGAGCTTGAAAATGTGACTGTGGTAAAACGGGGAGCAACTGACAGGAGTAACTATGACTCTCTTCAGGTAGCCCAATGCCCCGTCAACAGGCGAATAACTTCGGCAGACTCGAGAAGCTCCCAGCAGGAGTACTGTGAAAGTCTTTACGTCGACAGATAATGGTGAATCGCTTCAGGTGATCCGGCTAAAGGAAGCTTCAAAATGTGACTGTGGTAAAACGCGAAACATCTGACAGGACTATCGATGACTCTCTTAAGGTAGAAAAATGCCACGTCATTAGGCGAAATACGTCGGCAAACTCGAGAAGCTCCCGACGGGAGTACTGTGAAAGTCTTTATGTCGACAGATATTGGCGTATCGCTTCAGGTGATCTGGATAGAGGAAGCTTGAAAATGTGACTGTGGTAAAACGGGGAGCAAGTGACAGGAGTAACAATGACTCTCTTTAGGTAGCCAAATGCCTCGTCAACAGGCGAAATACATCGGCAAACTCGAGAAGCTCCCGCGCACGAGGACTGTGAAAGTCTTTAGGTTGACAGATAATGGCGTATTGCTTCAGGTGAACTGGATAGAGGAAGCTAGAAAATGTGACTGTGGTAAAACGGGGAGCAACTGTCAGGAGTAACAATGGCTCTCTTTAGGTAGCCAAATGCCTCGTCAACAGGCGAAATACATAGGGAAACTCGAGAAGCTCCCAGCAGGAATACTGTGAGAGTCTTTATGTCGACAGATAATGGCGTATTGCTTCAGGTGAACTGGATAGAGGAAGCTCGAAAATGTGACTGTCGTAAAACGGGGAGCAACTGACAGGAGTAACTATGACTCTCTTCCGGTAGCCAAATGCCCCGTCAACAGGCGAAAAACTTCGGCAGACTCGAGAAGCTCCCAGCAGGAGTACTGTGAAAGTCTTTACGTCGACAGATAATGGCGCATCGCTTCAGGTGATCCGGCTAAAGGAAGCTTCAAAATGTGACTGTGGTAAAACGGGAAACATCTGGCAGGACTATCTACGACACTCTTAAGGTAGACAAATGCCTCGTCATTAGGCGAAATACGTCGGCAAACTAGAGAAGCTCCCGACAGGAGTACTGTGAAAGTCTATATGTCGAGAGATATTGGCGTATCGCTTCAGGTGAACTGGCTAACGGAATCTTGAAAATGTGACTGTGGTAAAACGGGGAGCAACTGACAAAACTAACTATGACTCTCTTAAAGTAGACAAATGCCTCGTCAACAGGCGAAATACATCGGCAAACCCGAGAAGCTCCCAACAGGAGTACTGTGAGAGTCTTTAGGCTGACAGATAATGGCGTATCGCTTCAGGTGAACTGGATAGAGAAAGCTTGAAAATGAGACTGTGGTGAAACGGAGAGCAACTGAGACGAGTAACAATGACTCACTTTAGGTAGCCAAATGCCTCGTCAACAGACGAAATACATCGGCAAACTCGAGAAGCTCACAGCAGGAGTACTGTGAAAGTCTTTAGGTTGACATATAATGGCGTATCGCTTCAGGTGAACTGGTTAGAGGAAGCGTGAAAATGTGACTGTGGTAAAACGGGGAGCAACTGACAGGAGTAACTATGACTCTCTTTAGGTAGCCAAAAGCCTCGTCAACAGGCGAAATACATCGGCAAACTCGAGAAGCTCCCGGCAGGAGGACTGTGAAAGCCTTTAGGTTGACAGATAATGGCGTATTGCTTCAGGTGAACTGGATAGAGGAAGCTAGAAAATGTGACTGTGGTAAAACGGGGAGCAACTGACAGGAGTAACAATGGCTCTCTTTAGGTAGCCAAATGCCTCGTCAACAGGCGAAATACATAGGGAAATTCGAGAAGCTCCCAGCAGGAATACTGTGAGAGTCTTTATGTCGACAGATAATGGCGCATCGCTTCAGGTGATCTGGCTAAAGGAAGCTTCAAAATGTGACTGTGGTAAAGCGCGGAACATCTGACAGGACTATCTATGACTCTCTTAAGGTAGACAAATGCCTCGTCATTAGGTGAAATACATCGGCAAACTCGAGAAGCTCCCGGCAGAAGTACTGAGAAATCCTTGAGGTTAACAGATAATGGCGTATCGCTTCAGGTGAACTGGATTGAGGAAGCTTGAAAATGTTACTGTGATAAAACGGTGTGCAACTGACAGGAGTAACTATGACTCTGTTAAGGTAGCCAAATGCGTCGTCAACAGGCGAAATACATCGGCAAACTCAAGAAGCTCCCAGCAGGAGTACTGTGAAAGTGTTTATGTCGACATATATTGGCGTACCGCTTCAGGTGAACAGGCCAGAGAAAGCTTGTAGATGTGACTGTTGTAAAACGTGGAGCATCTGCAATGAGTAGCTATGACTCTCTTTAGGTAGCCAAATGCCTCGTCAACAGGCGAAATACATCGGCAAACTCGAGAAGCTCCCGGCAGGAGTACTGTGAAAGTCTTTATGTCGACAGATATTGGCGTATCGCTTCACGAGAACTGGCTAACGGAATCTTGAAAATGTGACTGTGGTAAAACGGGGAGCAACTGACAAAACTAACTATGACTCTCTTAAGGTAGACAAATGCTTCGCCAACAGGCGAAATACATCGGCAAACCCGAGAAGCTCCCAACAGGAGTACTGTGAGAGTCTTTAGGCTGACAGATAATGGCGTATCGCTTCAGGTGAACTGGATAGAGAAAGCTTGAAAATGAGACTGTGGTGAAACGGAGAGCAACTGAGACGAGTAACAATGACTCACTTTAGGTAGCCAAATGCCTCGTCAACAGACGAAATACATCGGCAAACTCGAGAAGCTCACAGCAGGAGTACTGTGAAAGTGTTTAGGTTGACATATAATGGCGTATCGCTTCAGGTGAACTGGTTAGAGGAAGCGTGAAAATGTGACTGTGGTAAAACGGGGAGCAACTGACAGGAGTAACTATGACTCTCTTCAGGTAGCCAAATGCCTCGTCAACAGGCGAAATACATCGGCAAACTCGAGAAGTTCCCAGCAGGAGTACTGTGAAAATCTTTATGTCAACATATATTGGCGTACCGCTTCAGGTGAACAGGCCAGAGAAAGCTTGTAGATGTGACTGCTATAAAACGTGGAGCAACTGATATGAGTAGGTATGACTCTCTTTAGGTAGCCAAATGCCTCGTCAACAGGCGAACTACATCGGCAAACTCGAGAAGCGCCCGGCAGGAGTACTGTGAAAGTCTTTATGTCGACAGATATTGGCGTATCGCTTCATGAGAACTGGCTAACGGAAGCTTGAAAATGTGACTGTGGTAAAACGGGGAGCAACTGACAGGAGTAACTATGACTCTCTTAAGGTACACAAATGCCTCGTCAACAGGCGAAATACATCGGGAAACTCGAGAAGCTCGCAGCAGGAATACTGTGAAAGTCTTGAGGTTGACAGATAATGGCGTATCGCTTCAGGTGAACTGGACTGAGGAAGCTTGAAAATGTTACTGTGATAAAACGGGGAGCAACTGACAGGAGTAACTATGACTCTCTTAAGGTACCCAAATGCCTCGTCAACAGGCGAAATACATCGGCAAACTCGAGAAGCTCCCGGCAGGAGTACTGTGAAAGACTTTATGTCGACAGATATTGGCGTACCGCTTCAGGTGAACAGGCCAGAGAAAGCTTGTAGATGTGACTGTTATAAAACGTGGAGCAACTGCAATGAGTAGCTATGACTCTCTTTAGGTAGCAAAATGCCTCGTCAACAGGTGAAATACATCGGCAAACTCGAGAAGCTCCCGGCAGGAGTACTGTGAAAGTCTTTATGTCGACAGATATTGGCGTATCGCTGCTCGAGAACTGGCTAACGGAAGCTTGAAAATGTGACTGTGGTAAGACGGGGAGCAACTGCAATGAGTAGCTATGACTCTCTTTAGGTAGCCAAAAGCCTCGTCAACAGGCGAAATACATCGGCAAACTCGAGAAGCTCCCGGCAGGAGGACTGTGAAAGCCTTTAGGTTGACAGATAATGGCGTATTGCTTCAGGTGAACTGGATAGAGGAAGCTAGAAAATGTGACTGTGGTAAAACGGGGAGCAACTGACAGGAGTAACAATGGCTCTCTTTAGGTAGCCAAATGCCTCGTCAACAGGCGAAATACATAGGGAAATTCGAGAAGCTCCCAGCAGGAATACTGTGAGAGTCTTTATGTCGACAGATAATGGCGCATCGCTTCAGGTGATCTGGCTAAAGGAAGCTTCAAAATGTGACAGTGGTAAAGCGCGGAACATCTGACAGGACTATCTATGACTCTCTTAAGGTAGACAAATGCCTCGTCATTAGGTGAAATACATCGGCAAACTCGAGAAGCTCCCGGCAGAAGTACTGAGAAATCCTTGAGGTTAACAGATAATGGCGTATCGCTTCAGGTGAACTGGATTGAGGAAGCTTGAAAATGTTACTGTGATAAAACGGTGTGCAACTGACAGGAGTAACTATGACTCTGTTAAGGTAGCCAAATGCGTCGTCAACAGGCGAAATACATCGGCAAACTCTAGAAGCTCCCAGCAGGAGTACTGTGAAAGTGTTTATGTCGACATATATTGGCGTACCGCTTCAGGTGAACAGGCCAGAGAAAGCTTGTAGATGTGACTGTTGTAAAACGTGGAGCATCTGCAATGAGTAGCTATGACTCTCTTTAGGTAGCCAAATGCCTCGTCAACAGGCGAAATACATCGGCAAACTCGAGAAGCTCCCGGCAGGAGTACTGTGAAAGTCTTTATGTCGACAGATATTGGCGTATCGCTTCACGAGAACTGGCTAACGGAATCTTGAAAATGTGACTGTGGTAAAACGGGGAGCAACTGACAAAACTAACTATGACTCTCTTAAGGTAGACAAATGCTTCGTCAACAGGCGAAATACATCGGCAAACCCGAGAAGCTCCCAACAGGAGTACTGTGAGAGTCTTTAGGCTGACAGATAATGGCGTATCGCTTCAGGTGAACTGGATAGAGAAAGCTTGAAAATGAGACTGTGGTGAAACGGAGAGCAACTGAGACGAGTAACAATGACTCACTTTAGGTAGCCAAATGCCTCGTCAACAGACGAAATACATCGGCAAACTCGAGAAGCTCACAGCAGGAGTACTGTGAAAGTCTTTAGGTTGACATATAATGGCGTATCGCTTCAGGTGAACTGGTTAGAGGAAGCGTGAAAATGTGACTGTGGTAAAACGGGGAGCAACTGACAGGAGTAACTATGACTCTCTTCAGGTAGCCAAATGCCTCGTCAACAGGCGAAATACATCGGCAAACTCGAGAAGTTCCCAGCAGGATTACTGTGAAAGTCTTTATGTCAACATATATTGGCGTACCGCTTCAGGTGAACAGGCCAGAGAAAGCTTGTAGATGTGACTGTTATAAAACGTGGAGCAATTGATATGAGTAGCTATGACTCTCTTTAGGTAGCCAAATGCCTCGTCAACAGGCGTAATACATCGGCAAACTCGAGAAGCTCCCGGCAGGAGTACTGTGAAAGTCTTTATGTCAACAGATATTGGCGTATCGCTTCATGAGAACTGGCTAACGGAAGCTTGAAAATGTGACTGTGGTAAAACGGGGAGCAACTGACAGGAGTAACTGTGACTCTCTTAAGGTACACAAATGCCTCGTCAACAGGCGAAATACATCGGGAAACTCGAGAAGCTCCCAGCAGGAATACTGTGAAAGTCTTGAGGTTGACAGATAATGGCGTATCGCTTAAGGTGAACTGGTTAGAGGAAGCTTGAAAATGTGACTGTGGTAAAACGGGGAGCAACTGACAGGAGTAACTATGACTCTCTTTAGGTAGCCAAATGCCTCGTCAACAGGCGAAATACATCGGGAAACTCGAGAAGCTCCCAGCAGGAATACTGTGAAAGTCTTGAGGTTGACAGATAATGGCGTATCGCTTCAGGTGAACTGGTTAGAGGAAGCCCGAAAATGTGACTGTGGTAAAACGGGGAGCAACTGACAGGAGTAACTATGACTCTCTTCAGGTAGCCAAATGCCCCGTCAACAGGCGAAGAACTTCGGCAGACTCGAGAAGCTCCCAGCAGGAGTACTGTGAAAGTCTTTACGTCGACAGATAATGGTGCATCGCTTCAGGTGTTCCGGCTAAAGCAATCTTCAATATGTGACTGTGGTAAAACGGGAACATCTGACAGGACTATCGATGACTCTCCTAAGGTAGACAAATGCCTCGTCGTTAGGCGAAATACGTGGGCAAACTCGAGAAGCTCCCGACAGGAGTACTGTGAAAGTCATTATGTCGACAGATATTGGCGTATCGCTTCAGGTGAACTGGATAGAGAAAGCTTGAAAATGTGACTGTGGTGAAACGGAGAGCAACTGAGACGAGTAACAATGACTCACTTTAGGTAGCCAAATGCCTCGTCAACAGACGAAATACATCGGCAAACTCGAGAAGCTCACAGCAGGAGTACTGTGAAAGTCTTTAGGTTGACATATAATGGCGTATCGCTTCAGGTGAACTGGTTAGAGGAAGCGTGAAAATGTGACTGTGGTAAAACGGGGAGCAACTGACAGGAGTAACTATGACTCTCTTCAGGTAGCCAAATGCCTCGTCAACAGGCGAAATACATCGGCAAACTCGAGAAGTTCCCAGCAGGAGTACTGTGAAAATCTTTATGTCAACATATATTGGCGTACCGCTTCAGGTGAACAGGCCAGAGAAAGCTTGTAGATGTGACTGCTATAAAACGTGGAGCAACTGATATGAGTAGGTATGACTCTCTTTAGGTAGCCAAATGCCTCGTCAACAGGCGAACTACATCGGCAAACTCGAGAAGCGCCCGGCAGGAGTACTGTGAAAGTCTTTATGTCGACAGATATTGGCGTATCGCTTCATGAGAACTGGCTAACGGAAGCTTGAAAATGTGACTGTGGTAAAACGGGGAGCAACTGACAGGAGTAACTATGACTCTCTTAAGGTACACAAATGCCTCGTCAACAGGCGAAATACATCGGGAAACTCGAGAAGCTCGCAGCAGGAATACTGTGAAAGTCTTGAGGTTGACAGATAATGGCGTATCGCTTCAGGTGAACTGGACTGAGGAAGCTTGAAAATGTTACTGTGATAAAACGGGGAGCAACTGACAGGAGTAACTATGACTCTCTTAAGGTACCCAAATGCCTCGTCAACAGGCGAAATACATCGGCAAACTCGAGAAGCTCCCGGCAGGAGTACTGTGAAAGACTTTATGTCGACAGATATTGGCGTACCGCTTCAGGTGAACAGGCCAGAGAAAGCTTGTAGATGTGACTGTTATAAAACGTGGAGCAACTGCAATGAGTAGCTATGACTCTCTTTAGGTAGCAAAATGCCTCGTCAACAGGTGAAATACATCGGCAAACTCGAGAAGCTCCCGGCAGGAGTACTGTGAAAGTCTTTATGTCGACAGATATTGGCGTATCGCTGCTCGAGAACTGGCTAACGGAAGCTTGAAAATGTGACTGTGGTAAGACGGGGAGCAACTGCAATGAGTAGCTATGACTCTCTTTAGGTAGCCAAAAGCCTCGTCAACAGGCGAAATACATCGGCAAACTCGAGAAGCTCCCGGCAGGAGGACTGTGAAAGCCTTTAGGTTGACAGATAATGGCGTATTGCTTCAGGTGAACTGGATAGAGGAAGCTAGAAAATGTGACTGTGGTAAAACGGGGAGCAACTGACAGGAGTAACAATGGCTCTCTTTAGGTAGCCAAATGCCTCGTCAACAGGCGAAATACATAGGGAAATTCGAGAAGCTCCCAGCAGGAATACTGTGAGAGTCTTTATGTCGACAGATAATGGCGCATCGCTTCAGGTGATCTGGCTAAAGGAAGCTTCAAAATGTGACTGTGGTAAAGCGCGGAACATCTGACAGGACTATCTATGACTCTCTTAAGGTAGACAAATGCCTCGTCATTAGGTGAAATACATCGGCAAACTCGAGAAGCTCCCGGCAGAAGTACTGAGAAATCCTTGAGGTTAACAGATAATGGCGTATCGCTTCAGGTGAACTGGATTGAGGAAGCTTGAAAATGTTACTGTGATAAAACGGTGTGCAACTGACAGGAGTAACTATGACTCTGTTAAGGTAGCCAAATGCGTCGTCAACAGGCGAAATACATCGGCAAACTCAAGAAGCTCCCAGCAGGAGTACTGTGAAAGTGTTTATGTCGACATATATTGGCGTACCGCTTCAGGTGAAAATGGCCAGAGAAAGCTTGTAGATGTGACTGTTGTAAAACGTGGAGCATCTGCAATGAGTAGCTATGACTCTCTTTAGGTAGCCAAATGCCTCGTCAACAGGCGAAATACATCGGCAAACTCGAGAAGCTCCCGGCAGGAGTACTGTGAAAGTCTTTATGTCGACAGATATTGGCGTATCGCTTCACGAGAACTGGCTAACGGAATCTTGAAAATGTGACTGTGGTAAAACGGGGAGCAACTGACAAAACTAACTATGACTCTCTTAAGGTAGACAAATGCTTCGTCAACAGGCGAAATACATCGGCAAACCCGAGAAGCTCCCAACAGGAGTACTGTGAGAGTCTTTAGGCTGACAGATAATGGCATATCGCTTCAGGTGAACTGGATAGAGAAAGCTTGAAAATGTGACTGTGGTGAAACGGAGAGCAACTGAGACGAGTAACAATGACTCACTTTAGGTAGCCAAATGCCTCGTCAACAGACGAAATACATCGCCAAACTCGAGAAGCTCACAGCAGGAGTACTGTGAAAGTCTTTAGGTTGACATATAATGGCGTATCGCTTCAGGTGAACTGGTTAGAGGAAGCGTGAAAATGTGACTGTGGTAAAACGGGGAGCAACTGACAGGAGTAACTATGACTCTCTTCAGGTAGCCAAATGCCTCGTCAACAGGCGAAATACATCGGCAAACTCGAGAAGTTCCCAGCAGGATTACTGTGAAAGTCTTTATGTCAACATATATTGGCGTACCGCTTCAGGTGAACAGGCCAGAGAAAGCTTGTAGATGTGACTGTTATAAAACGTGGAGCAACTGATATGAGTAGCTATGACTCTCTTTAGGTAGCCAAATGCCTCGTCAACAGGCGAACTACATCGGCAAACTCGAGAAGCGCCCGGCAGGAGTACTGTGAAAGTCTTTATGTCGACAGATATTGGCGTATCGCTTCATGAGAACTGGCTAACGGAAGCTTGAAAATGTGACTGTGGTAAAACGGGGAGCAACTGACAGGAGTAACTATGACTCTCTTAAGGTACACAAATGCCTCGTCAACAGGCGAAATACATCGGGAAACTCGAGAAGCTCGCAGCAGGAATACTGTGAAAGTCTTGAGGTTGACAGATAATGGCGTATCGCTTCAGGTGAACTGGACTGAGGAAGCTTGAAAATGTTACTGTGATAAAACGGGGAGCAACTGACAGGAGTAACTATGACTCTCTTAAGGTACCCAAATGCCTCGTCAACAGGCGAAATACATCGGCAAACTCGAGAAGCTCCCGGCAGGAGTACTGTGAAAGACTTTATGTCGACAGATATTGGCGTACCGCTTCAGGTGAACAGGCCAGAGAAAGCTTGTAGATGTGACTGTTATAAAACGTGGAGCAACTGCAATGAGTAGCTATGACTCTCTTTAGGTAGCAAAATGCCTCGTCAACAGGTGAAATACATCGGCAAACTCGAGAAGCTCCCGGCAGGAGTACTGTGAAAGTCTTTATGTCGACAGATATTGGCGTATCGCTGCTCGAGAACTGGCTAACGGAAGCTTGAAAATGTGACTGTGGTAAGACGGGGAGCAACTGCAATGAGTAGCTATGACTCTCTTTAGGTAGCCAAAAGCCTCGTCAACAGGCGAAATACATCGGCAAACTCGAGAAGCTCCCGGCAGGAGGACTGTGAAAGCCTTTAGGTTGACAGATAATGGCGTATTGCTTCAGGTGAACTGGATAGAGGAAGCTAGAAAATGTGACTGTGGTAAAACGGGGAGCAACTGACAGGAGTAACAATGGCTCTCTTTAGGTAGCCAAATGCCTCGTCAACAGGCGAAATACATAGGGAAATTCGAGAAGCTCCCAGCAGGAATACTGTGAGAGTCTTTATGTCGACAGATAATGGCGCATCGCTTCAGGTGATCTGGCTAAAGGAAGCTTCAAAATGTGACTGTGGTAAAGCGCGGAACATCTGACAGGACTATCTATGACTCTCTTAAGGTAGACAAATGCCTCGTCATTAGGTGAAATACATCGGCAAACTCGAGAAGCTCCCGGCAGAAGTACTGAGAAATCCTTGAGGTTAACAGATAATGGCGTATCGCTTCAGGTGAACTGGATTGAGGAAGCTTGAAAATGTTACTGTGATAAAACGGTGTGCAACTGACAGGAGTAACTATGACTCTGTTAAGGTAGCCAAATGCGTCGTCAACAGGCGAAATACATCGGCAAACTCAAGAAGCTCCCAGCAGGAGTACTGTGAAAGTGTTTATGTCGACATATATTGGCGTACCGCTTCAGGTGAACAGGCCAGAGAAAGCTTGTAGATGTGACTGTTGTAAAACGTGGAGCATCTGCAATGAGTAGCTATGACTCTCTTTAGGTAGCCAAATGCCTCGTCAACAGGCGAAATACATCGGCAAACTCGAGAAGCTCCCGGCAGGAGTACTGTGAAAGTCTTTATGTCGACAGATATTGGCGTATCGCTTCACGAGAACTCGCTAACGGAATCTTGAAAATGTGACTGTGGTAAAACGGGGAGCAACTGACAAAACTAACTATGACTCTCTTAAGGTAGACAAATGCTTCGTCAACAGGCGAAATACATCGGCAAACCCGAGAAGCTCCCAACAGGAGTACTGTGAGAGTCTTTAGGCTGACAGATAATGGCGTATCGCTTCAGGTGAACTGGATAGAGAAAGCTTGAAAATGTGACTGTGGTGAAACGGAGAGCAACTGAGACGAGTAACAATGACTCACTTTAGGTAGCCAAATGCCTCGTCAACAGACGAAATACATCGGCAAACTCGAGAAGCTCACAGCAGGAGTACTGTGAAAGTCTTTAGGTTGACATATAATGGCGTATCGCTTCAGGTGAACTGGTTAGAGGAAGCGTGAAAATGTGACTGTGGTAAAACGGGGAGCAACTGACAGGAGTAACTATGACTCTCTTCAGGTAGCCAAATGCCTCGTCAACAGGCGAAATACATCGGCAAACTCGAGAAGTTCCCAGCAGGATTACTGTGAATGTCTTTATGTCAACATATATTGGCGTACCGCTTCAGGTGAACAGGCCAGAGAAAGCTTGTAGATGTGACTGTTATAAAACGTGGAGCAACTGATATGAGTAGCTATGACTCTCTTTAGGTAGCCAAATGCCTCGTCAACAGGCGAAATACATCGGCAAACTCGAGAAGCTCCCGGCAGGAGTACTGTGAAAGTCTTTATGTCAACAGATATTGGCGTATCGCTTCATGAGAACTGGCTAACGGAAGCTTGAAAATGTGACTGTGGTAAAACGGGGAGCAACTGACAGGAGTAACTGTGACTCTCTTAAGGTACACAAATGCCTCGTCAACAGGCGAAATACATCGGGAAACTCGAGAAGCTCCCAGCAGGAATACTGTGAAAGTCTTGAGGTTGACAGATAATGGCGTATCGCTTAAGGTGAACTGGTTAGAGGAAGCTTGAAAATGTGACTGTGGTAAAACGGGGAGCAACTGACAGGAGTAACTATGACTCTCTTTAGGTAGCCAAATGCCTCGTCAACAGGCGAAATACATCGGGAAACTCGAGAAGCTCCCAGCAGGAATACTGTGAAAGTCTTGAGGTTGACAGATAATGGCGTATCGCTTCAGGTGAACTGGTTAGAGGAAGCCCGAAAATGTGACTGTGGTAAAACGGGGAGCAACTGACAGGAGTAACTATGACTCTCTTCAGGTAGCCAAATGCCCCGTCAACAGGCGAAGAACTTCGGCAGACTCGAGAAGCTCCCAGCAGGAGTACTGTGAAAGTCTTTACGTCGACAGATAATGGTGCATCGCTTCAGGTGTTCCGGCTAAAGCAATCTTCAATATGTGACTGTGGTAAAACGGGAACATCTGACAGGACTATCGATGACTCTCCTAAGGTAGACAAATGCCTCGTCGTTAGGCGAAATACGTCGGCAAACTCGAGAAGCTCCCGACAGGAGTACTGTGAAAGTCATTATGTCGACAGATATTGGCGTATCGCTTCAGGTGAACTGGATAGAGAAAGCTTGAAAATGTGACTGTGGTGAAACGGAGAGCAACTGAGACGAGTAACAATGACTCACTTTAGGTAGCCAAATGCCTCGTCAACAGACGAAATACATCGGCAAACTCGAGAAGCTCACAGCAGGAGTACTGTGAAAGTCTTTAGGTTGACATATAATGGCGTATCGCTTCAGGTGAACTGGTTAGAGGAAGCGTGAAAATGTGACTGTGGTAAAACGGGGAGCAACTGACAGGAGTAACTATGACTCTCTTCAGGTAGCCAAATGCCTCGTCAACAGGCGAAATACATCGGCAAACTCGAGAAGTTCCCAGCAGGAGTACTGTGAAAATCTTTATGTCAACATATATTGGCGTACCGCTTCAGGTGAACAGGCCAGAGAAAGCTTGTAGATGTGACTGCTATAAAACGTGGAGCAACTGATATGAGTAGGTATGACTCTCTTTAGGTAGCCAAATGCCTCGTCAACAGGCGAACTACATCGGCAAACTCGAGAAGCGCCCGGCAGGAGTACTGTGAAAGTCTTTATGTCGACAGATATTGGCGTATCGCTTCATGAGAACTGGCTAACGGAAGCTTGAAAATGTGACTGTGGTAAAACGGGGAGCAACTGACAGGAGTAACTATGACTCTCTGAAGGTACACAAATGCCTCGTCAACAGGCGAAATACATCGGGAAACTCGAGAAGCTCGCAGCAGGAATACTGTGAAAGTCTTGAGGTTGACAGATAATGGCGTATCGCTTCAGGTGAACTGGACTGAGGAAGCTTGAAAATGTTACTGTGATAAAACGTGGAGCAACTGACAGGAGTAACTATGACTCTCTTAAGGTACCCAAATGCCTCGTCAACAGGCGAAATACATCGGCAAACTCGAGAAGCTCCCGGTAGGAGTACTGTGAAAGACTTTATGTCGACAGATATTGGCGTACCGCTTCAGGTGAACAGGCCAGAGAATGCTTGTAGATGTGACTGTTATAAAACGTGGAGCCACTGCAATGAGTAGCTATGACTCTCTTTAGGTAGCAAAATGCCTCGTCAACAGGTGAAATACATCGGTAAACTCGAGAAGCTCCCGGCAGGAGTACTGTGAAAGTCTTTATGTCGACAGATATTGGCGTATCGCTGCTCGAGAACTGGCTAACGGAAGCTTGAAAATGTGACTGTGGTAAGACGGGGAGCAACTGCAATGAGTAGCTATGACTCTCTTTAGGTAGCCAAAAGCCTCGTCAACAGGCGAAATACATCGGCAAACTCGAGAAGCTCCCGGCAGGAGGACTGTGAAAGCCTTTAGGTTGACAGATAATGGCGTATTGCTTCAGGTGAACTGGATAGAGGAAGCTAGAAAATGTGACTGTGGTAAAACGGGGAGCAACTGACAGGAGTAACAATGGCTCTCTTTAGGTAGCCAAATGCCTCGTCAACAGGCGAAATACATAGGGAAATTCGAGAAGCTCCCAGCAGGAATACTGTGAGAGTCTTTATGTCGACAGATAATGGCGCATCGCTTCAGGTGATCTGGCTAAAGGAAGCTTCAAAATGTGACTGTGGTAAAGCGCGGAACATCTGACAGGACTATCTATGACTCTCTTAAGGTAGACAAATGCCTCGTCATTAGGTGAAATACATCGGCAAACTCGAGAAGCTCCCGGCAGAAGTACTGAGAAATCCTTGAGGTTAACAGATAATGGCGTATCGCTTCAGGTGAACTGGATTGAGGAAGCTTGAAAATGTTACTGTGATAAAACGGTGTGCAACTGACAGGAGTAACTATGACTCTGTTAAGGTAGCCAAATGCGTCGTCAACAGGCGAAATACATCGGCAAACTCAAGAAGCTCCCAGCAGGAGTACTGTGAAAGTGTTTATGTCGACATATATTGGCGTACCGCTTCAGGTGAACAGGCCAGAGAAAGCTTGTAGATGTGACTGTTGTAAAACGTGGAGCATCTGCAATGAGTAGCTATGACTCTCTTTAGGTAGCCAAATGCCTCGTCAACAGGCGAAATACATCGGCAAACTCGAGAAGCTCCCGGCAGGAGTACTGTGAAAGTCTTTATGTCGACAGATATTGGCGTATCGCTTCACGAGAACTGGCTAACGGAATCTTGAAAATGTGACTGTGGTAAAACGGGGAGCAACTGACAAAACTAACTATGACTCTCTTAAGGTAGACAAATGCCTCGTCAACAGGCGAAATACATCGGCAAACCCGAGAAGCTCCCAACAGGAGTACTGTGAGAGTCTTTAGGCTGACAGATAATGGCGTATCGCTTCAGGTGAACTGGATAGAGAAAGCTTGAAAATGTGACTGTGGTGAAACGGAGAGCAACTGAGACGAGTAACAATGACTCACTTTAGGTAGCCAAATGCCTCGTCAACAGACGAAATACATCGGCAAACTCGAGAAGCTCACAGCAGGAGTACTGTGAAAGTCTTTAGGTTGACATATAATGGCGTATCGCTTCAGGTGAACTGGTTAGAGGAAGCGTGAAAATGTGACTGTGGTAAAACGGGGAGCAACTGACAGGAGTAACTATGACTCTCTTCAGGTAGCCAAATGCCTCGTCAACAGGCGAAATACATCGGCAAACTCGAGAAGTTCCCAGCAGGATTACTGTGAAAGTCTTTATGTCAACATATATTGGCGTACCGCTTCAGGTGAACAGGCCAGAGAAAGCTTGTAGATGTGACTGTTATAAAACGTGGAGCAACTGATATGAGTAGCTATGACTCTCTTTAGGTAGCCAAATGCCTCGTCAACAGGCGAAATACATCGGCAAACTCGAGAAGCTCCCGGCAGGAGTACTGTGAAAGTCTTTATGTCAACAGATATTGGCGTATCGCTTCATGAGAACTGGCTAACGGAAGCTTGAAAATGTGACTGTGGTAAGACGGGGAGCAACTGACAGGAGTAACTGTGACTCTCTTAAGGTACACAAATGCCTCGTCAACAGGCGAAATACATCGGGAAACTCGAGAAGCTCCCAGCAGGAATACTGTGAAAGTCTTGAGGTTGACAGATAATGGCGTATCGCTTAAGGTGAACTGGTTAGAGGAAGCTTGAAAATGTGACTGTGGTAAAACGGGGAGCAACTGACAGGAGTAACTATGACTCTCTTTAGGTAGCCAAATGCCTCGTCAACAGGCGAAATACATCGGGAAACTCGAGAAGCTCCCAGCAGGAATACTGTGAAAGTCTTGAGGTTGACAGATAATGGCGTATCGCTTCAGGTGAACTGGTTAGAGGAAGCCCGAAAATGTGACTGTGGTAAAACGGGGAGCAACTGACAGGAGTAACTATGACTCTCTTCAGGTAGCCAAATGCCCCGTCAACAGGCGAAGAACTTCGGCAGACTCGAGAAGCTCCCAGCAGGAGTACTGTGAAAGTCTTTACGTCGACAGATAATGGTGCATCGCTTCAGGTGTTCCGGCTAAAGCAATCTTCAATATGTGACTGTGGTAAAACGGGAACATCTGACAGGACTATCGATGACTCTCCTAAGGTAGACAAATGCCTCGTCGTTAGGCGAAATACGTCGGCAAACTCGAGAAGCTCCCGACAGGAGTACTGTGAAAGTCATTATGTCGACAGATATTCGCGTATCGCTTCAGGTGAACTGGATAGAGAAAGCTTGAAAATGTGACTGTGGTGAAACGGAGAGCAACTGAGACGAGTAACAATGACTCACTTTAGGTAGCCAAATGCCTCGTCAACAGACGAAATACATCGGCAAACTCGAGAAGCTCACAGCAGGAGTACTGTGAAAGTCTTTAGGTTGACATATAATGGCGTATCGCTTCAGGTGAACTGGTTAGAGGAAGCGTGAAAATGTGACTGTGGTAAAACGGGGAGCAACTGACAGGAGTAACTATGACTCTCTTCAGGTAGCCAAATGCCTCGTCAACAGGCGAAATACATCGGCAAACTCGAGAAGTTCCCAGCAGGAGTACTGTGAAAATCTTTATGTCAACATATATTGGCGTACCGCTTCAGGTGAACAGGCCAGAGAAAGCTTGTAGATGTGACTGCTATAAAACGTGGAGCAACTGATATGAGTAGGTATGACTCTCTTTAGGTAGCCAAATGCCTCGTCAACAGGCGAACTACATCGGCAAACTCGAGAAGCGCCCGGCAGGAGTACTGTGAAAGTCTTTATGTCGACAGATATTGGCGTATCGCTTCATGAGAACTGGCTAACGGAAGCTTGAAAATGTGACTGTGGTAAAACGGGGAGCAACTGACAGGAGTAACTATGACTCTCTTAAGGTACACAAATGCCTCGTCAACAGGCGAAATACATCGGGAAACTCGAGAAGCTCGCAGCAGGAATACTGTGAAAGTCTTGAGGTTGACAGATAATGGCGTATCGCTTCAGGTGAACTGGACTGAGGAAGCTTGAAAATGTTACTGTGATAAAACGGGGAGCAACTGACAGGAGTAACTATGACTCTCTTAAGGTACCCAAATGCCTCGTCAACAGGCGAAATACATCGGCAAACTCGAGAAGCTCCCGGCAGGAGTACTGTGAAAGACTTTATGTCGACAGATATTGGCGTACCGCTTCAGGTGAACAGGCCAGAGAAAGCTTGTAGATGTGACTGTTATAAAACGTGGAGCCACTGCAATGAGTAGCTATGACTCTCTTTAGGTAGCAAAATGCCTCGTCAACAGGTGAAATACATCGGCAAACTCGAGAAGCTCCCGGCAGGAGTACTGTGAAAGTCTTTATGTCGACAGATATTGGCGTATCGCTGCTCGAGAACTGGCTAACGGAAGCTTGAAAATGTGACTGTGGTAAGACGGGGAGCAACTGCAATGAGTAGCTATGACTCTCTTTAGGTAGCCAAAAGCCTCGTCAACAGGCGAAATACATCGGCAAACTCGAGAAGCTCCCGGCAGGAGGACTGTGAAAGCCTTTAGGTTGACAGATAATGGCGTATTGCTTCAGGTGAACTGGATAGAGGAAGCTAGAAAATGTGACTGTGGTAAAACGGGGAGCAACTGACAGGAGTAACAATGGCTCTCTTTAGGTAGCCAAATGCCTCGTCAACAGGCGAAATACATAGGGAAATTCGAGAAGCTCCCAGCAGGAATACTGTGAGAGTCTTTATGTCGACAGATAATGGCGCATCGCTTCAGGTGATCTGGCTAAAGGAAGCTTCAAAATGTGACTGTGGTAAAGCGCGGAACATCTGACAGGACTATCTATGACTCTCTTAAGGTAGACAAATGCCTCGTCATTAGGTGAAATACATCGGCAAACTCGAGAAGCTCCCGGCAGAAGTACTGAGAAATCCTTGAGGTTAACAGATAATGGCGTATCGCTTCAGGTGAACTGGATTGAGGAAGCTTGAAAATGTTACTGTGATAAAACGGTGTGCAACTGACAGGAGTAACTATGACTCTGTTAAGGTAGCCAAATGCGTCGTCAACAGGCGAAATACATCGGCAAACTCAAGAAGCTCCCAGCAGGAGTACTGTGAAAGTGTTTATGTCGACATATATTGGCGTACCGCTTCAGGTGAACAGGCCAGAGAAAGCTTGTAGATGTGACTGTTGTAAAACGTGGAGCATCTGCAATGAGTAGCTATGACTCTCTTTAGGTAGCCAAATGCCTCGTCAACAGGCGAAATACATCGGCAAACTCGAGAAGCTCCCGGCAGGAGTACTGTGAAAGTCTTTATGTCGACAGATATTGGCGTATCGCTTCACGAGAACTGGCTAACGGAATCTTGAAAATGTGACTGTGGTAAAACGGGGAGCAACTGACAAAACTAACTATGACTCTCTTAAGGTAGACAAATGCCTCGTCAACAGGCGAAATACATCGGCAAACCCGAGAAGCTCCCAACAGGAGTACTGTGAGAGTCTTTAGGCTGACAGATAATGGCGTATCGCTTCAGGTGAACTGGATAGAGAAAGCTTGAAAATGTGACTGTGGTGAAACGGAGAGCAACTGAGACGAGTAACAATGACTCACTTTAGGTAGCCAAATGCCTCGTCAACAGACGAAATACATCGGCAAACTCGAGAAGCTCACAGCAGGAGTACTGTGAAAGTCTTTAGGTTGACATATAATGGCGTATCGCTTCAGGTGAACAGGCCAGAGAAAGCTTGTAGATGTGACTGTTATAAATCGTGGAGCAACTGATATGAGTAGCTATGACTCTCTTTAGGTAGCCAAATGCCTCGTCAACAGGCGAAATACATCGGCAAACTCGAGAAGCTCCCGGCAGGAGTACTGTGAAAGTCTTTATGTCGACAGATATTGGCGTACCGCTTCAGGTGAACAGGCCAGAGAGAACTTGTAGATGTGACTATTATAAAACGTGGAGCAACTGCATTGAGTAGCTATGACTCTCTTTAGGTAGCCAGATGCCTCGTCAACAGGCGAAATACATCGGCAAACTCGAGAAGCTCCCGGCAGGAGTACGGAGAAAGTCTTTATGTCGACAGATATTGGCGTATCGCTTCACGAGAACTGGCTAACGGAAGCTTGAAAATTTGATTGTGGTAAAACGGGGAGCAACTGACAGAACTAACTATGACTCTCTTAAGGTAGAGAAATGCCACGTCAACAGACGAAATACATCGGCAAACTCGAGAAGCTCACAGCAGGAGTACTGTGAAAGTCTTTAGGTTGACATATAATGGCGTATCGCTTCAGGTGAACTGGATAGAGGAAGCGTGAAAATGTGACTGTGGTAAAACGGGGAGCAACTGACAGGAGTAACTATGACTCTCTTCAGGTAGCCAAATGCCTCGTCAACAGGCGAAATACATCGGCAAACTCGAGAAGTTCCCAGCAGGATTACTGTGAAAGTCTTTATGTCAACATATATTGGCGTACCGCTTCAGGTGAACAGGCCAGAGAAAGCTTGTAGATGTGACTGTTATAAAACGTGGAGCAACTGATATGAGTAGCTATGACTCTCTTTAGGTAGCCAAATGCCTCGTCAACAGGCGAAATACATCGGCAAACTCGAGAAGCTCCCGGCAGGAGTACTGTGAAAGTCTTTATGTCAACAGATATTGGCGTATCGCTTCATGAGAACTGGCTAACGGAAGCTTGAAAATGTGACTGTGGTAAAACGGGGAGCAACTGACAGGAGTAACTGTGACTCTCTTAAGGTACACAAATGCCTCGTCAACAGGCGAAATACATCGGGAAACTCGAGAAGCTCCCAGCAGGAATACTGTGAAAGTCTTGAGGTTGACAGATAATGGCGTATCGCTTCAGGTGAACTGGACTGAGGAAGCTTGAAAATGTTACTGTGATAAAACGGGGAGCAACTGACAGGAGTAACTATGACTCTCTTAAGGTACCCAAATGCCTCGTCAACAGGCGAAATACATCGGCAAACTCGAGAAGCTCCCGGCAGGAGTACTGTGAAAGACTTTATGTCGACAGATATTGGCGTACCGCTTCAGGTGAACAGGCCAGAGAAAGCTTGTAGATGTGACTGTTATAAAACGTGGAGCAACTGCAATGAGTAGCTATGACTCTCTTTAGGTAGCAAAATGCCTCGTCAACAGGTGAAATACATCGGCAAACTCGAGAAGCTCCCGGCAGGAGTACTGTGAAAGTCTTTATGTCGACAGATATTGGCGTATCGCTGCTCGAGAACTGGCTAACGGAAGCTTGAAAATGTGACTGTGGTAAGACGGGGAGCAACTGCAATGAGTAGCTATGACTCTCTTTAGGTAGCCAAAAGCCTCGTCAACAGGCGAAATACATCGGCAAACTCGAGAAGCTCCCGGCAGGAGGACTGTGAAAGCCTTTAGGTTGACAGATAATGGCGTATTGCTTCAGGTGAACTGGATAGAGGAAGCTAGAAAATGTGACTGTGGTAAAACGGGGAGCAACTGACAGGAGTAACAATGGCTCTCTTTAGGTAGCCAAATGCCTCGTCAACAGGCGAAATACATAGGGAAATTCGAGAAGCTCCCAGCAGGAATACTGTGAGAGTCTTTATGTCGACAGATAATGGCGCATCGCTTCAGGTGATCTGGCTAAAGGAAGCTTCAAAATGTGACTGTGGTAAAGCGCGGAACATCTGACAGGACTATCTATGACTCTCTTAAGGTAGACAAATGCCTCGTCATTAGGTGAAATACATCGGCAAACTCGAGAAGCTCCCGGCAGAAGTACTGAGAAATCCTTGAGGTTAACAGATAATGGCGTATCGCTTCAGGTGAACTGGATTGAGGAAGCTTGAAAATGTTACTGTGATAAAACGGTGTGCAACTGACAGGAGTAACTATGACTCTGTTAAGGTAGCCAAATGCGTCGTCAACAGGCGAAATACATCGGCAAACTCAAGAAGCTCCCAGCAGGAGTACTGTGAAAGTGTTTATGTCGACATATATTGGCGTACCGCTTCAGGTGAACAGGCCAGAGAAAGCTTGTAGATGTGACTGTTGTAAAACGTGGAGCATCTGCAATGAGTAGCTATGACTCTCTTTAGGTAGCCAAATGCCTCGTCAACAGGCGAAATACATCGGCAAACTCGAGAAGCTCCCGGCAGGAGTACTGTGAAAGTCTTTATGTCGACAGATATTGGCGTATCGCTTCACGAGAACTGGCTAACGGAATCTTGAAAATGTGACTGTGGTAAAACGGGGAGCAACTGACAAAACTAACTATGACTCTCTTAAGGTAGACAAATGCCTCGTCAACAGGCGAAATACATCGGCAAACCCGAGAAGCTCCCAACAGGAGTACTGTGAGAGTCTTTAGGCTGACAGATAATGGCGTATCGCTTCAGGTGAACTGGATAGAGAAAGCTTGAAAATGTGACTGTGGTGAAACGGAGAGCAACTGAGACGAGTAACAATGACTCACTTTAGGTAGCCAAATGCCTCGTCAACAGACGAAATACATCGGCAAACTCGAGAAGCTCACAGCAGGAGTACTGTGAAAGTCTTTAGGTTGACATATAATGGCGTATCGCTTCAGGTGAACAGGCCAGAGAAAGCTTGTAGATGTGACTGTTATAAATCGTGGAGCAACTGATATGAGTAGCTATGACTCTCTTTAGGTAGCCAAATGCCTCGTCAACAGGCGAAATACATCGGCAAACTCGAGAAGCTCCCGGCAGGGGTACTGTGAAAGTCTTTATGTCGACAGATATTGGCGTACCGCTTCAGGTGAACAGGCCAGAGAGAGCTTGTAGATGTGACTATTATAAAACGTGGAGCAACTGCATTGAGTAGCTATGACTCTCTTTAGGTAGCCAGATGCCTCGTCAACAGGCGAAATACATCGGCAAACTCGAGAAGCTCCCGGCAGGAGTACGGAGAAAGTCTTTATGTCGACAGATATTGGCGTATCGCTTCACGAGAACTGGCTAACGGAAGCTTGAAAATTTGATTGTGGTAAAACGGGGAGCAACTGACAGAACTAACTATGACTCTCTTAAGGTAGAGAAATGCCACGTCAACAGACGAAATACATCGGCAAACTCGAGAAGCTCACAGCAGGAGTACTGTGAAAGTCTTTAGGTTGACATATAATGGCGTATCGCTTCAGGTGAACTGGTTAGAGGAAGCGTGAAAATGTGACTGTGGTAAAACGGGGAGCAACTGACAGGAGTAACTATGACTCTCTTCAGGTAGCCAAATGCCTCGTCAACAGGCGAAATACATCGGCAAACTCGAGAAGTTCCCAGCAGGATTACTGTGAAAGTCTTTATGTCAACATATATTGGCGTACCGCTTCAGGTGAACAGGCCAGAGAAAGCTTGTAGATGTGACTGTTATAAAACGTGGAGCAACTGATATGAGTAGCTATGACTCTCTTTAGGTAGCCAAATGCCTCGTCAACAGGCGAAATACATCGGCAAACTCGAGAAGCTCCCGGCAGGAGTACTGTGAAAGTCTTTATGTCAACAGATATTGGCGTATCGCTTCATGAGAACTGGCTAACGGAAGCTTGAAAATGTGACTGTGGTAAAACGGGGAGCAACTGACAGGAGTAACTGTGACTCTCTTAAGGTACACAAATGCCTCGTCAACAGGCGAAATACATCGGGAAACTCGAGAAGCTCCCAGCAGGAATACTGTGAAAGTCTTGAGGTTGACAGATAATGGCGTATCGCTTCAGGTGAACTGGACTGAGGAAGCTTGAAAATGTTACTGTGATAAAACGGGGAGCAACTGACAGGAGTAACTATGACTCTCTTAAGGTACCCAAATGCCTCGTCAACAGGCGAAATACATCGGCAAACTCGAGAAGCTCCCGGCAGGAGTACTGTGAAAGACTTTATGTCGACAGATATTGGCGTACCGCTTCAGGTGAACAGGCCAGAGAAAGCTTGTAGATGTGACTGTTATAAAACGTGGAGCAACTGCAATGAGTAGCTATGACTCTCTTTAGGTAGCAAAATGCCTCGTCAACAGGTGAAATACATCGGCAAACTCGAGAAGCTCCCGGCAGGAGTACTGTGAAAGTCTTTATGTCGACAGATATTGGCGTATAGCTGCTCGAGAACTGGCTAACGGAAGCTTGAAAATGTGACTGTGGTAAGACGGGGAGCAACTGCAATGAGTAGCTATGACTCTCTTTAGGTAGCCAAAAGCCTCGTCAACAGGCGAAATACATCGGCAAACTCGAGAAGCTCCCGGCAGGAGGACTGTGAAAGCCTTTAGGTTGACAGATAATGGCGTATTGCTTCAGGTGAACTGGATAGAGGAAGCTAGAAAATGTGACTGTGGTAAAACGGGGAGCAACTGACAGGAGTAACAATGGCTCTCTTTAGGTAGCCAAATGCCTCGTCAACAGGCGAAATACATAGGGAAATTCGAGAAGCTCCCAGCAGGAATACTGTGAGAGTCTTTATGTCGACAGATAATGGCGCATCGCTTCAGGTGATCTGGCTAAAGGAAGCTTCAAAATGTGACTGTGGTAAAGCGCGGAACATCTGACAGGACTATCTATGACTCTCTTAAGGTAGACAAATGCCTCGTCATTAGGTGAAATACATCGGCAAACTCGAGAAGCTCCCGGCAGAAGTACTGAGAAATCCTTGAGGTTAACAGATAATGGCGTATCGCTTCAGGTGAACTGGATTGAGGAAGCTTGAAAATGTTACTGTGATAAAACGGTGTGCAACTGACAGGAGTAACTATGACTCTGTTAAGGTAGCCAAATGCGTCGTCAACAGGCGAAATACATCGGCAAACTCAAGAAGCTCCCAGCAGGAGTACTGTGAAAGTGTTTATGTCGACATATATTGGCGTACCGCTTCAGGTGAACAGGCCAGAGAAAGCTTGTAGATGTGACTGTTGTAAAACGTGGAGCATCTGCAATGAGTAGCTATGACTCTCTTTAGGTAGCCAAATGCCTCGTCAACAGGCGAAATACATCGGCAAACTCGAGAAGCTCCCGGCAGGAGTACTGTGAAAGTCTTTATGTCGACAGATATTGGCGTATCGCTTCACGAGAACTGGCTAACGGAATCTTGAAAATGTGACTGTGGTAAAACGGGGAGCAACTGACAAAACTAACTATGACTCTCTTAAGGTAGACAAATGCCTCGTCAACAGGCGAAATACATCGGCAAACCCGAGAAGCTCCCAACAGGAGTACTGTGAGAGTCTTTAGGCTGACAGATAATGGCGTATCGCTTCAGGTGAACTGGATAGAGAAAGCTTGAAAATGTGACTGTGGTGAAACGGAGAGCAACTGAGACGAGTAACAATGACTCACTTTAGGTAGCCAAATGCCTCGTCAACAGACGAAATACATCGGCAAACTCGAGAAGCTCACAGCAGGAGTACTGTGAAAGTCTTTAGGTTGACATATAATGGCGTATCGCTTCAGGTGAACTGGTTAGAGGAAGCGTGAAAATGTGACTGTGGTAAAACGGGGAGCAACTGACAGGAGTAACTATGACTCTCTTCAGGTAGCCAAATGCCTCGTCAACAGGCGAAATACATCGGCAAACTCGAGAAGTTCCCAGCAGGATTACTGTGAAAGTCTTTATGTCAACATATATTGGCGTACCGCTTCAGGTGAACAGGCCAGAGAAAGCTTGTAGATGTGACTGTTATAAAACGTGGAGCAACTGATATGAGTAGCTATGACTCTCTTTAGGTAGCCAAATGCCTCGTCAACAGGCGAAATACATCGGCAAACTCGAGAAGCTCCCGGCAGGAGTACTGTGAAAGTCTTTATGTCAACAGATATTGGCGTATCGCTTCATGAGAACTGGCTAACGGAAGCTTGAAAATGTGACTGTGGTAAGACGGGGAGCAACTGACAGGAGTAACTGTGACTCTCTTAAGGTACACAAATGCCTCGTCAACAGGCGAAATACATCGGGAAACTCGAGAAGCTCCCAGCAGGAATACTGTGAAAGTCTTGAGGTTGACAGATAATGGCGTATCGCTTAAGGTGAACTGGTTAGAGGAAGCTTGAAAATGTGACTGTGGTAAAACGGGGAGCAACTGACAGGAGTAACTATGACTCTCTTTAGGTAGCCAAATGCCTCGTCAACAGGCGAAATACATCGGGAAACTCGAGAAGCTCCCAGCAGGAATACTGTGAAAGTCTTGAGGTTGACAGATAATGGCGTATCGCTTCAGGTGAACTGGTTAGAGGAAGCCCGAAAATGTGACTGTGGTAAAACGGGGAGCAACTGACAGGAGTAACTATGACTCTCTTCAGGTAGCCAAATGCCCCGTCAACAGGCGAAGAACTTCGGCAGACTCGAGAAGCTCCCAGCAGGAGTACTGTGAAAGTCTTTACGTCGACAGATAATGGTGCATCGCTTCAGGTGTTCCGGCTAAAGCAATCTTCAATATGTGACTGTGGTAAAACGGGAACATCTGACAGGACTATCGATGACTCTCCTAAGGTAGACAAATGCCTCGTCGTTAGGCGAAATACGTCGGCAAACTCGAGAAGCTCCCGACAGGAGTACTGTGAAAGTCATTATGTCGACAGATATTGGCGTATCGCTTCAGGTGAACTGGATAGAGAAAGCTTGAAAATGTGACTGTGGTGAAACGGAGAGCAACTGAGACGAGTAACAATGACTCACTTTAGGTAGCCAAATGCCTCGTCAACAGACGAAATACATCGGCAAACTCGAGAAGCTCACAGCAGGAGTACTGTGAAAGTCTTTAGGTTGACATATAATGGCGTATCGCTTCAGGTGAACAGGCCAGAGAAAGCTTGTAGATGTGACTGTTATAAATCGTGGAGCAACTGATATGAGTAGCTATGACTCTCTTTAGGTAGCCAAATGCCTCGTCAACAGGCGAAATACATCGGCAAACTCGAGAAGCTCCCGGCAGGAGTACTGTGAAAGTCTTTATGTCGACAGATATTGGCGTACCGCTTCAGGTGAACAGGCCAGAGAGAGCTTGTAGATGTGACTATTATAAAACGTGGAGCAACTGCATTGAGTAGCTATGACTCTCTTTAGGTAGCCAGATGCCTCGTCAACAGGCGAAATACATCGGCAAACTCGAGAAGCTCCCGGCAGGAGTACGGAGAAAGTCTTTATGTCGACAGATATTGGCGTATCGCTTCACGAGAACTGGCTAACGGAAGCTTGAAAATTTGATTGTGGTAAAACGGGGAGCAACTGACAGAACTAACTATGACTCTCTTAAGGTAGAGAAATGCCACGTCAACAGACGAAATACATCGGCAAACTCGAGAAGCTCACAGCAGGAGTACTGTGAAAGTCTTTAGGTTGACATATAATGGCGTATCGCTTCAGGTGAACTGGTTAGAGGAAGCGTGAAAATGTGACTGTGGTAAAACGGGGAGCAACTGACAGGAGTAACTATGACTCTCTTCAGGTAGCCAAATGCCTCGTCAACAGGCGAAATACATCGGCAAACTCGAGAAGTTCCCAGCAGGATTACTGTGAAAGTCTTTATGTCAACATATATTGGCGTACCGCTTCAGGTGAACAGGCCAGAGAAAGCTTGTAGATGTGACTGTTATAAAACGTGGAGCAACTGATATGAGTAGCTATGACTCTCTTTAGGTAGCCAAATGCCTCGTCAACAGGCGAAATACATCGGCAAACTCGAGAAGCTCCCGGCAGGAGTACTGTGAAAGTCTTTATGTCAACAGATATTGGCGTATCGCTTCATGAGAACTGGCTAACGGAAGCTTGAAAATGTGACTGTGGTAAAACGGGGAGCAACTGACAGGAGTAACTGTGACTCTCTTAAGGTACACAAATGCCTCGTCAACAGGCGAAATACATCGGGAAACTCGAGAAGCTCCCAGCAGGAATACTGTGAAAGTCTTGAGGTTGACAGATAATGGCGTATCGCTTCAGGTGAACTGGACTGAGGAAGCTTGAAAATGTTACTGTGATAAAACGGGGAGCAACTGACAGGAGTAACTATGACTCTCTTAAGGTACCCAAATGCCTCGTCAACAGGCGAAATACATCGGCAAACTCGAGAAGCTCCCGGCAGGAGTACTGTGAAAGACTTTATGTCGACAGATATTGGCGTACCGCTTCAGGTGAACAGGCCAGAGAAAGCTTGTAGATGTGACTGTTATAAAACGTGGAGCAACTGCAATGAGTAGCTATGACTCTCTTTAGGTAGCAAAATGCCTCGTCAACAGGTGAAATACATCGGCAAACTCGAGAAGCTCCCGGCAGGAGTACTGTGAAAGTCTTTATGTCGACAGATATTGGCGTATCGCTGCTCGAGAACTGGCTAACGGAAGCTTGAAAATGTGACTGTGGTAAGACGGGGAGCAACTGCAATGAGTAGCTATGACTCTCTTTAGGTAGCCAAAAGCCTCGTCAACAGGCGAAATACATCGGCAAACTCGAGAAGCTCCCGGCAGGAGGACTGTGAAAGCCTTTAGGTTGACAGATAATGGCGTATTGCTTCAGGTGAACTGGATAGAGGAAGCTAGAAAATGTGACTGTGGTAAAACGGGGAGCAACTGACAGGAGTAACAATGGCTCTCTTTAGGTAGCCAAATGCCTCGTCAACAGGCGAAATACATAGGGAAATTCGAGAAGCTCCCAGCAGGAATACTGTGAGAGTCTTTATGTCGACAGATAATGGCGCATCGCTTCAGGTGATCTGGCTAAAGGAAGCTTCAAAATGTGACTGTGGTAAAGCGCGGAACATCTGACAGGACTATCTATGACTCTCTTAAGGTAGACAAATGCCTCGTCATTAGGTGAAATACATCGGCAAACTCGAGAAGCTCCCGGCAGAAGTACTGAGAAATCCTTGAGGTTAACAGATAATGGCGTATCGCTTCAGGTGAACTGGATTGAGGAAGCTTGAAAATGTTACTGTGATAAAACGGTGTGCAACTGACAGGAGTAACTATGACTCTGTTAAGGTAGCCAAATGCGTCGTCAACAGACGAAATACATCGGCAAACTCAAGAAGCTCCCAGCAGGAGTACTGTGAAAGTGTTTATGTCGACATATATTGGCGTACCGCTTCAGGTGAACAGGCCAGAGAAAGCTTGTAGATGTGACTGTTGTAAAACGTGGAGCATCTGCAATGAGTAGCTATGACTCTCTTTAGGTAGCCAAATGCCTCGTCAACAGGCGAAATACATCGGCAAACTCGAGAAGCTCCCGGCAGGAGTACTGTGAAAGTCTTTATGTCGACAGATATTGGCGTATCGCTTCACGAGAACTGGCTAACGGAATCTTGAAAATGTGACTGTGGTAAAACGGGGAGCAACTGACAAAACTAACTATGACTCTCTTAAGGTAGACAAATGCTTCGTCAACAGGCGAAATACATCGGCAAACCCGAGAAGCTCCCAACAGGAGTACTGTGAGAGTCTTTAGGCTGACAGATAATGGCGTATCGCTTCAGGTGAACTGGATAGAGAAAGCTTGAAAATGTGACTGTGGTGAAACGGAGAGCAACTGAGACGAGTAACAATGACTCACTTTAGGTAGCCAAATGCCTCGTCAACAGACGAAATACATCGGCAAACTCGAGAAGCTCACAGCAGGAGTACTGTGAAAGTCTTTAGGTTGACATATAATGGCGTATCGCTTCAGGTGAACTGGTTAGAGGAAGCGTGAAAATGTGACTGTGGTAAAACGGGGAGCAACTGACAGGAGTAACTATGACTCTCTTCAGGTAGCCAAATGCCTCGTCAACAGGCGAAATACATCGGCAAACTCGAGAAGTTCCCAGCAGGATTACTGTGAAAGTCTTTATGTCAACATATATTGGCGTACCGCTTCAGGTGAACAGGCCAGAGAAAGCTTGTAGATGTGACTGTTATAAAACGTGGAGCAACTGATATGAGTAGCTATGACTCTCTTTAGGTAGCCAAATGCCTCGTCAACAGGCGAAATACATCGGCAAACTCGAGAAGCTCCCGGCAGGAGTACTGTGAAAGTCTTTATGTCAACAGATATTGGCGTATCGCTTCATGAGAACTGGCTAACGGAAGCTTGAAAATGTGACTGTGGTAAAACGGGGAGCAACTGACAGGAGTAACTGTGACTCTCTTAAGGTACACAAATGCCTCGTCAACAGGCGAAATACATCGGGAAACTCGAGAAGCTCCCAGCAGGAATACTGTGAAAGTCTTGAGGATGACAGATAATGGCGTATCGCTTAAAGTGAACTGGTTAGAGGAAGCTTGAAAATGTGACTGTGGTAAAACGGGGAGCAACTGACAGGAGTAACTATGACTCTCTTTAGGTAGCCAAATGCCTCGTCAACAGGCGAAATACATCGGGAAACTCGAGAAGCTCCCAGCAGGAATACTGTGAAAGTCTTGAGGTTGACAGATAATGGCGTATCGCTTCAGGTGAACTGGTTAGAGGAAGCCCGAAAATGTGACTGTGGTAAAACGGGGAGCAACTGACAGGAGTAACTATGACTCTCTTCAGGTAGCCAAATGCCCCGTCAACAGGCGAAGAACTTCGGCAGACTCGAGAAGCTCCCAGCAGGAGTACTGTGAAAGTCTTTACGTCGACAGATAATGGTGCATCGCTTCAGGTGTTCCGGCTAAAGCAATCTTCAATATGTGACTGTGGTAAAACGGGAACATCTGACAGGACTATCGATGACTCTCCTAAGGTAGACAAATGCCTCGTCGTTAGGCGAAATACGTCGGCAAACTCGAGAAGCTCCCGACAGGAGTACTGTGAAAGTCATTATGTCGACAGATATTGGCGTATCGCTTCAGGTGAACTGGATAGAGAAAGCTTGAAAATGTGACTGTGGTGAAACGGAGAGCAACTGAGACGAGTAACAATGACTCACTTTAGGTAGCCAAATGCCTCGTCAACAGACGAAATACATCGGCAAACTCGAGAAGCTCACAGCAGGAGTACTGTGAAAGTCTTTAGGTTGACATATAATGGCGTATCGCTTCAGGTGAACAGGCCAGAGAAAGCTTGTAGATGTGACTGTTATAAATCGTGGAGCAACTGATATGAGTAGCTATGACTCTCTTTAGGTAGCCAAATGCCTCGTCAACAGGCGAAATACATCGGCAAACTCGAGAAGCTCCCGGCAGGAGTACTGTGAAAGTCTTTATGTCGACAGATATTGGCGTACCGCTTCAGGTGAACAGGCCAGAGAGAGCTTGTAGATGTGACTATTATAAAACGTGGAGCAACTGCATTGAGTAGCTATGACTCTCTTTAGGTAGCCAGATGCCTCGTCAACAGGCGAAATACATCGGCAAACTCGAGAAGCTCCCGGCAGGAGTACGGAGAAAGTCTTTTTGTCGACAGATATTGGCGTATCGCTTCACGAGAACTGGCTAACGGAAGCTTGAAAATTTGATTGTGGTAAAACGGGGAGCAACTGACAGAACTAACTATGACTCTCTTAAGGTAGAGAAATGCCACGTCAACAGACGAAATACATCGGCAAACTCGAGAAGCTCACAGCAGGAGTACTGTGAAAGTCTTTAGGTTGACATATAATGGCGTATCGCTTCAGGTGAACTGGTTAGAGGAAGCGTGAAAATGTGACTGTGGTAAAACGGGGAGCAACTGACAGGAGTAACTATGACTCTCTTCAGGTAGCCAAATGCCTCGTCAACAGGCGAAATACATCGGCAAACTCGAGAAGTTCCCAGCAGGATTACTGTGAAAGTCTTTATGTCAACATATATTGGCGTACCGCTTCAGGTGAACAGGCCAGAGAAAGCTTGTAGATGTGACTGTTATAAAACGTGTAGCAACTGATATGAGTAGCTATGACTCTCTTTAGGTAGCCAAATGCCTCGTCAACAGGCGAAATACATCGGCAAACTCGAGAAGCTCCCGGCAGGAGTACTGTGAAAGTCTTTATGTCAACAGATATTGGCGTATCGCTTCATGAGAACTGGCTAACGGAAGCTTGAAAATGTGACTGTGGTAAAACGGGGAGCAACTGACAGGAGTAACTGTGACTCTCTTAAGGTACACAAATGCCTCGTCAACAGGCGAAATACATCGGGAAACTCGAGAAGCTCCCAGCAGGAATACTGCGAAAGTCTTGAGGTTGACAGATAATGGTGTATCGCTTAAGGTGAACTGGTTAGAGGAAGCTTGAAAATGTGACTGTGGTAAAACGGGGAGCAACTGACAGGAGTAACTATGACTCTCTTTAGGTAGCCAAATGCCTCGTCAACAGGCGAAATACATCGGGAAACTCGAGAAGCTCGCAGCAGGAATACTGTGAAAGTCTTGAGGTTGACAGATAATGGCGTATCGCTTCAGGTAAACTGGTTAGAGGAAGCCCGAAAATGTGACTGTGGTAAAACGGGGAGCAACTGACAGGAGTAACTATGACTCTCTTCAGGTAGCCAAATGCCCCGTCAACAGGCGAAGAACTTCGGCAGACTCGAGAAGCTCCCAGCAGGAGTACTGTGAAAGTCTTTACGTCGACAGATAATGGTGCATCGCTTCAGGTGTTCCGGCTAAAGCAATCTTCAATATGTGACTGTGGTAAAACGGGAACATCTGACAGGACTATCGATGACTCTCCTAAGGTAGACAAATGCCTCGTCGTTAGGCGAAATACGTCGGCAAACTCGAGAAGCTCCCGACAGGAGTACTGTGAAAGTCATTATGTCGACAGATATTGGCGTATCGCTTCAGGTGAACTGGATAGAGAAAGCTTGAAAATGTGACTGTGGTGAAACGGAGAGCAACTGAGACGAGTAACAATGACTCACTTTAGGTAGCCAAATGCCTCGTCAACAGACGAAATACATCGGCAAACTCGAGAAGCTCACAGCAGGAGTACTGTGAAAGTCTTTAGGTTGACATATAATGGCGTATCGCTTCAGGTGAACAGGCCAGAGAAAGCTTGTAGATGTGACTGTTATAAATCGTGGAGCAACTGATATGAGTAGCTATGACTCTCTTTAGGTAGCCAAATGCCTCGTCAACAGGCGAAATACATCGGCAAACTCGAGAAGCTCCCGGCAGGAGTACTGTGAAAGTCTTTATGTCGACAGATATTGGCGTACCGCTTCAGGTGAACAGGCCAGAGAGAGCTTGTAGATGTGACTATTATAAAACGTGGAGCAACTGCATTGAGTAGCTATGACTCTCTTTAGGTAGCCAGATGCCTCGTCAACAGGCGAAATACATCGGCAAACTCGAGAAGCTCCCGGCAGGAGTACGGAGAAAGTCTTTTTGTCGACAGATATTGGCGTATCGCTTCACGAGAACTGGCTAACGGAAGCTTGAAAATTTGATTGTGGTAAAACGGGGAGCAACTGACAGAACTAACTATGACTCTCTTAAGGTAGAGAAATGCCACGTCAACAGACGAAATACATCGGCAAACTCGAGAAGCTCACAGCAGGAGTACTGTGAAAGTCTTTAGGTTGACATATAATGGCGTATCGCTTCAGGTGAACTGGTTAGAGGAAGCGTGAAAATGTGACTGTGGTAAAACGGGGAGCAACTGACAGGAGTAACTATGACTCTCTTCAGGTAGCCAAATGCCTCGTCAACAGGCGAAATACATCGGCAAACTCGAGAAGTTCCCAGCAGGATTACTGTGAAAGTCTTTATGTCAACATATATTGGCATACCGCTTCAGGTGAACAGGCCAGAGAAAGCTTGTAGATGTGACTGTTATAAAACGTGGAGCAACTGATATGAGTAGCTATGACTCTCTTTAGGTAGCCAAATGCCTCGTCAACAGGCGAAATACATCGGCAAACTCTAGAAGCTCCCGGCAGGAGTACTGTGAAAGTCTTTATGTCAACAGATATTGGCGAATCGCTTCATGTGAACTGGCTAACGGAAGCTTGAAAATGTGACTGTGGTAAAACGGGGAGCAACTGACAGGAGTAACTGTGACTCTCTTAAGGTACACAAATGCCTCGTCAACAGGCGAAATACATCGGGAAACTCGAGAAGCTCCCAGCAGGAATACTGTGAAAGTCTTGAGGTTGACAGATAATGGCGTATCGCTTAAGGTGAACTGGTTAGAGGAAGCTTGAAAATGTGACTGTGGTAAAACGGGGAGCAACTGACAGGAGTAACTATGACTCTCTTTAGGTAGCCAAATGCCTCGTCAACAGGCGAAATACATCGGGAAACTCGAGAAGCTCCCAGCAGGAATACTGTGAAAGTCTTGAGGTTGACAGATAATGGCGTATCGCTCCCAGGTGAACTGGTTAGAGGAAGCCCGAAAATGTGACTGTGGTAAAACGGGGAGCAACTGACAGGAGTAACTATGACTCTCTTCAGGTAGCCAAATGCCCCGTCAACAGGCGAAGAACTTCGGCAGACTCGAGAAGCTCCCAGCAGGAGTACTGTGAAAGTCTTTACGTCGACAGATAATGGTGCATCGCTTCAGGTGTTCCGGCTAAAGCAATCTTCAATATGTGACTGTGGTAAAACGGGAACATCTGACAGGACTATCGATGACTCTCCTAAGGTAGACAAATGCCTCGTCGTTAGGCGAAATACGTCGGCAAACTCGAGAAGCTCCCGACAGGAGTACTGTGAAAGTCATTATGTCGACAGATATTGGCGTATCGCTTCAGGTGAACTGGATAGAGAAAGCTTGAAAATGTGACTGTGGTGAAACGGAGAGCAACTGAGACGAGTAACAATGACTCACTTTAGGTAGCCAAATGCCTCGTCAACAGACGAAATACATCGGCAAACTCGAGAAGCTCACAGCAGGAGTACTGTGAAAGTCTTTAGGTTGACATATAATGGCGTATCGCTTCAGGTGAACTGGTTAGAGGAAGCGTTAACATGTGACTGTGGTAAAACGGGGAGCAACTGACAGGAGTAACTATGACTCTCTTCAGGTAGCCAAATGCCTCGTCAACAGGCGAAATACATCGGCAAACTCGAGAAGTTCCCAGCAGGAGTCCTGTGAAAATCTTTATGTCAACATATATTGGCGTACCGCTTCAGGTGAACAGGCCAGAGAAAGCTTGTAGATGTGACTGTTATAAAACGTGGAGCAACTGATATGAGTAGCTATGACTCTCTTTAGGTAGCCAAATGCCTCGTCAACAGGCGAAATACATCGGCAAACTCGAGAAGCTCCCGGCAGGAGTACTGTGAAAGTCTTTATGTCGACAGATATTGGCGTATCGCTTCACGAGAACTGGCTAACGGAATCTTGAAAATGTGACTGTGGTAAAACGGGGAGCAACTGACAAAACTAACTATGACTCTCTTAAGGTAGACAAATGCCTCGTCAACAGGCGAAATACATCGGCAAACCCGAGAAGCTCCCAACAGGAGTACTGTGAGAGTCTTTAGGCTGACAGATAATGGCGTATCGCTTCAGGTGAACTGGATAGAGAAAGCTTGAAAATGTGACTGTGGTGAAACGGAGAGCAACTGAGACGAGTAACAATGACTCACTTTAGGTAGCCAAATGCCTCGTCAACAGACGAAATACATCGGCAAACTCGAGAAGCTCACAGCAGGAGTACTGTGAAAGTCTTTAGGTTGACATATAATGGCGTATCGCTTCAGGTGAACTGGTTAGAGGAAGCGTGAAAATGTGACTGTGGTAAAACGGGGAGCAACTGACAGGAGTAACTATGACTCTCTTCAGGTAGCCAAATGCCTCGTCAACAGGCGAAATACATCGGCAAACTCGAGAAGTTCCCAGCAGGATTACTGTGAAAGTCTTTATGTCAACATATATTGGCGTACCGCTTCAGGTGAACAGGCCAGAGAAAGCTTGTAGATGTGACTGTTATAAAACGTGGAGCAACTGATATGAGTAGCTATGACTCTCTTTAGGTAGCCAAATGCCTCGTCAACAGGCGAAATACATCGGCAAACTCGAGAAGCTCCCGGCAGGAGTACTGTGAAAGTCTTTATGTCAACAGATATTGGCGTATCGCTTCATGAGAACTGGCTAACGGAAGCTTGAAAATGTGACTGTGGTAAAACGGGGAGCAACTGACAGGAGTAACTGTGACTCTCTTAAGGTACACAAATGCCTCGTCAACAGGCGAAATACATCGGGAAACTCGAGAAGCTCCCAGCAGGAATACTGTGAAAGTCTTGAGGTTGACAGATAATGGCGTATCGCTTAAGGTGAACTGGTTAGAGGAAGCTTGAAAATGTGACTGTGGTAAAACGGGGAGCAACTGACAGGAGTAACTATGACTCTCTTTAGGTAGCCAAATGCCTCGTCAACAGGCGAAATACATCGGGAAACTCGAGAAGCTCCCAGCAGGAATACTGTGAAAGTCTTGAGGTTGACAGATAATGGCGTATCGCTTCAGGTGAACTGGTTAGAGGAAGCCCGAAAATGTGACTGTGGTAAAACGGGGAGCAACTGACAGGAGTAACTATGACTCTCTTCAGGTTGCCAAATGCCCCGTCAACAGGCGAAGAACTTCGGCAGACTCGAGAAGCTCAAAGCAGGAGTACTGTGAAAGTCTTTACGTCGACAGATAATGGTGCATCGCTTCAGGTGTTCCGGCTAAAGCAATCTTCAATATGTGACTGTGGTAAAACGGGAACATCTGACAGGACTATCGATGACTCTCCTAAGGTAGACAAATGCCTCGTCGTTAGGCGAAATACGTCGGCAAACTCGAGAAGCTCCCGACAGGAGTACTGTGAAAGTCATTATGTCGACAGATATTGGCGTACCGCTTCAGGTGAACTGGATAGAGAAAGCTTGAAAATGTGACTGTGGTGAAACGGAGAGCAACTGAGACGAGTAACAATGACTCACTTTAGGTAGCCAAATGCCTCGTCAACAGACGAAATACATCGGCAAACTCGAGAAGCTCACAGCAGGAGTACTGTGAAAGTCTTTAGGTTGACATATAATGGCGTATCGCTTCAGGTGAACAGGCCAGAGAAAGCTTGTAGATGTGACTGTTATAAATCGTGGAGCAACTGATATGAGTAGCTATGACTCTCTTTAGGTAGCCAAATGCCTCGTCAACAGGCGAAATACATCGGCAAACTCGAGAAGCTCCCGGCAGGAGTACTGTGAAAGTCTTTATGTCGACAGATATTGGCGTACCGCTTCAGGTGAACAGGCCAGAGAGAGCTTGTAGATGTGACTATTATAAAACGTGGAGCAACTGCACTGAGTAGCTATGACTCTCTTTAGGTAGCCAGATGCCTCGTCAACAGGCGAAATACATCGGCAAACTCGAGAAGCTCCCGGCAGGAGTACGGAGAAAGTCTTTATGTCGACAGATATTGGCGTATCGCTTCACGAGAACTGGCTAACGGAAGCCTGAAAATTTGATTGTGGTAAAACGGGGAGCAACTGACAGAACTAACTATGACTCTCTTAAGGTAGTGAAATGCCACGTCAACAGACGAAATACATCGGCAAACTCGAGAAGCTCACAGCAGGAGTACTGTGAAAGTCTTTAGGTTGACATATAATGGCGTATCGCTTCAGGTGAACTGGTTAGAGGAAGCGTGAAAATGTGACTGTGGTAAAACGGGGAGCAACTGACAGGAGTAACTATGACTCTCTTCAGGTAGCCAAATGCCTCGTCAACAGGCGAAATACATCGGCAAACTCGAGAAGTTCCCAGCAGGATTACTGTGAAAGTCTTTATGTCAACATATATTGGCGTACCGCTTCAGGTGAACAGGCCAGAGAAAGCTTGTAGATGTGACTGTTATAAAACGTGGAGCAACTGATATGAGTAGCTATGACTCTCTTTAGGTAGCCAAATGCCTCGTCAACAGGCGAAATACATCGGCAAACTCGAGAAGCTCCCGGCAGGAGTACTGTGAAAGTCTTTATGTCAACAGATATTGGCGTATCGCTTCATGAGAACTGGCTAACGGAAGCTTGAAAATGTGACTGTGGTAAAACGGGGAGCAACTGACAGGAGTAACTGTGACTCTCTTAAGGTACACAAATGCCTCGTCAACAGGCGAAATACATCGGGAAACTCGAGAAGCTCCCAGCAGGAATACTGTGAAAGTCTTGAGGTTGACAGATAATGGCGTATCGCTTAAGGTGAACTCGTTAGAGGAAGCTTGAAAATGTGACTGTGGTAAAACGGGGAGCAACTGACAGGAGTAACTATGACTCTCTTTAGGTAGCCAAATGCCTCGTCAACAGGCGAAATACATCGGGAAACTCGAGAAGTTCCCAGCAGGAATACTGTGAAAGTCTTGAGGTTGACAGATAATGGCGTATCGCTTCAGGTGAACTGGTTAGAGGAAGCCCAAAAATGTGACTGTGGTAAAACGGGGAGCAACTGACAGGAGTAACTATGACTCTCTTCAGGTAGCCAAATGCCCCGTCAACAGGCGAAGAACTTCGGCAGACTCGAGAAGCTCCCAGCAGGAGTACTGTGAAAGTCTTTACGTCGACAGATAATGGTGCATCGCTTCAGGTGTTCCGGCTAAAGCAATCTTCAATATGTGACTGTGGTAAAACGGGAACATCTGACAGGACTATCGATGACTATCCTAAGGTAGACAAATGCCTCGTCGTTAGGCGAAATACGTCGGCAAACTCGAGAAGCTCCCGACAGGAGTACTGTGAAAGTCATTATGTCGACAGATATTGGCGTATCGCTTCAGGTGAACTGGATAGAGAAAGCTTGAAAATGTGACTGTGGTGAAACGGAGAGCAACTGAGACGAGTAACAATGACTCACTTTAGGTAGCCAAATGCCTCGTCAACAGACGAAATACATCGGCAAACTCGAGAAGCTCACAGCAGGAGTACTGTGAAAGTCTTTAGGTTGACATATAATGGCGTATCGCTTCAGGTGAACTGGTTAGAGGAAGCGTTAAAATGTGACTGTAGTAAAACGGGGAGCAACTGACAGGAGTAACTATGACTCTCTTCAGGTAGCCAAATGCCTCGTCAACAGGCGAAATACATCGGCAAACTCGAGAAGTTCCCAGCAGGAGTACTGTGAAAATCTTTATGTCAACATATATTGGCGTACCGCTTCAGGTGAACAGGCCAGAGAAAGCTTGTAGATGTGACTGTTATAAAACGTGGAGCAACTGTTATGGGTAGCTATGACTCTCTTTAGGTAGCCAAATGCCTCGTCAACAGGCGAAATACATCGGCAAACTCGAGAAGCTCCCGGCAGGAGTACTGTGAAAGTCTTTATGTCGACAGATATTGGCGTATCGCTTCATGAGAACTGGCTAACGGAAGCTTGAAAATGTGACTGTGGTAAAACGGGGAGCAACTGACAGGAGTAACTATGACTCTCTTAAGGTACACAAATGCCTCGTCAACAGGCGAAATACATCGGCAAACTCGAGAAGCTCCGAGAAGGAGTACTGTGAAAGTCTTTATGTCGACAGATATTGGCGTACCGCTTCAGGTGAACAGGCCAGAGAGAGCTTGTAGATGTGACTATTATAAAACGTGGAGCAACTGCATTGAGTAGCTATGACTCTCTTTAGGTAGCCAGATGCCTCGTCAATAGGCGAAATACATCTCCAAACTCGAGAAGCTCCCGGCAGGAGTACTGTGAAAGTCTTTATGTCGACAGATATTGGCGTATCGCTTCAGGTGAACTGGTTAGAGGAAGCGTGAAAATGTGACTGTTATAAAACGTGGAGCAACTGATATGAGTAGCTATGACTCTCTTTAGGTAGCCAAATGCCTCGTCAACAGGCGAAATACATCGGCAAACTCGAGAAGCTCCCGGCAGGAGTACTGTGAAAGTCTTTATGTCGACAGATATTGGCGTATCGCTTCACGAGAACTGGCTAACGGAAGCTTGAAAATTTGATTGTGGTAAAACGGGGAGCAACTGACAGAACTAACTATGACTCTCTTAAGGTAGAGAAATGCCACGTCAACAGACGAAATACATCGGCAAACTCGAGAAGCTCACAGCAGGAGTACTGTGAAAGTCTTTAGGTTGACATATAATGGCGTATCGCTTCAGGTGAACTGGTTAGAGGAAGCGTGAAAATGTGACTGTGGTAAAACGGGGAGCAACTGACAGGAGTAACTATGACTCTCTTCAGGTAGCCAAATGCCTCGTCAACAGGCGAAATACATCGGCAAACTCGAGAAGTTCCCAGCAGGATTACTGTGAAAGTCTTTATGTCAACATATATTGGCGTACCGCTTCAGGTGAACAGGCCAGAGAAAGCTTGTAGATGTGACTGTTATAAAACGTGGAGCAACTGATATGAGTAGCTATGACTCTCTTTAGGTAGCCAAATGCCTCGTCAACAGGCGAAATACATCGGCAAACTCGAGAAGCTCCCGGCAGGAGTACTGTGAAAGTCTTTATGTCAACAGATATTGGCGTATCGCTTCATGAGAACTGGCTAACGGAAGCTTGAAAATGTGACTGTGGTAAAACGGGGAGCAACTGACAGGAGTAACTGTGACTCTCTTAAGGTACACAAATGCCTCGTCAACAGGCGAAATACATCGGGAAACTCGAGAAGCTCCCAGCAGGAATACTGTGAAAGTCTTGAGGTTGACAGATAATGGCGTATCGCTTAAGGTGAACTGGTTAGAGGAAGCTTGAAAATGTGACTGTGGTAAAACGGGGAGCAACTGACAGGAGTAACTATGACTCTCTTTAGGTAGCCAAATGCCTCGTCAACAGGCGAAATACATCGGGAAACTCGAGAAGCTCCCAGCAGGAATACTGTGAAAGTCTTGAGGTTGACAGATAATGGCGTATCGCTTCAGGTGAACTGGTTAGAGGAAGCCCGAAAATGTGACTGTGGTAAAACGGGGAGCAACTGACAGGAGTAACTATGACTCTCTTCAGGTAGCCAAATGCCCCGTCAACAGGCGAAGAACTTCGGCAGACTCGAGAAGCTCCCAGCAGGAGTACTGTGAAAGTCTTTACGTCGACAGATAATGGTGCATCGCTTCAGGTGTTCCGGCTAAAGCAATCTTCAATATGTGACTGTGGTAAAACGGGAACATCTGACAGGACTATCGATGACTCTCCTAAGGTAGACAAATGCCTCGTCGTTAGGCGAAATACGTCGGCAAACTCGAGAAGCTCCCGACAGGAGTACTGTGAAAGTCATTATGTCGACAGATATTGGCGTATCGCTTCAGGTGAACTGGATAGAGAAAGCTTGAAAATGTGACTGTGGTGAAACGGAGAGCAACTGAGACGAGTAACAATGACTCACTTTAGGTAGCCAAATGCCTCGTCAACAGACGAAATACATCGGCAAACTCGAGAAGCTCACAGCAGGAGTACTGTGAAAGTCTTTAGGTTGACATATAATGGCGTATCGCTTCAGGTGAACTGGTTAGAGGAAGCGTTAAAATGTGACTGTAGTAAAACGGGGAGCAACTGACAGGAGTAACTATGACTCTCTTCAGGTAGCCAAATGCCTCGTCAACAGGCGAAATACATCGGCAAACTCGAGAAGTTCCCAGCAGGAGTACTGTGAAAATCTTTATGTCAACATATATTGGCGTACCGCTTCAGGTGAACAGGCCAGAGAAAGCTTGTAGATGTGACTGTTATAAAACGTGGAGCAACTGATATGAGTAGCTATGACTCTCTTTAGGTAGCCAAATGCCTCGTCAACAGGCGAAATACATCGGCAAACTCGAGAAGCTCATGGCAGGAGTACTGTGAAAGTCTTTATGTCGACAGATATTGGCGTATCGCTTCATGAGAACTGGCTAACGGAAGCTTGAAAATGTGACTGTGGTAAAACGGGGAGCAACTGACAGGAGTAACTATGACTCTCTTAAGGTACACAAATGCCTCGTCAACAGGCGAAATACATCGGCAAACTCGAGAAGCTCCGAGAAGGAGTACTGTGAAAGTCTTTATGTCGACAGATATTGGCGTACCGCTTCAGGTGAACAGGCCAGAGAGAGCTTGTAGATGTGACTATTATAAAACGTGGAGCAACTGCATTGAGTAGCTATGACTCTCTTTAGGTAGCCAGATGCCTCGTCAATAGGCGAAATACATCGGCAAACTCGAGAAGCTCCCGGCAGGAGTACTGTGAAAGTCTTTATGTCGACAGATATTGGCGTATCGCTTCAGGTGAACTGGATAGAGAAAGCTTGAAAATGTGACTGTGGTGAAACGGAGAGCAACTGAGACGAGTAACAATGACTCACTTTAGGTAGCCAAATGCCTCGTCAACAGACGAAATACATCGGCAAACTCGAGAAGCTCACAGCAGGAGTACTGTGAAAGTCTTTATGTTGACATATAATGGCGTATTGCTTCAGGTGAACTGGTTAGAGGAAGCGTTAAAATGTGACTGTAGTAAAACGGGGAGCAACTGACAGGAGTAACTATGACTCTCTTCAGGTAGCCAAATGCCTCGTCAACAGGCGAAATACATCGGCAAACTCGAGAAGTTCCCAGCAGGAGTACTGTGAAAATCTTTATGTCAACATATATTGGCGTACCGCTTCAGGTGAACAGGCCAGAGAAAGCTTGTAGATGTGACTGTTATAAAACGTGGAGCAACTGATATGAGTAGCTATGACTCTCTTTAGGTAGCCAAATGCCTCGTCAACAGGCGAAATACATCGGCAAACTCGAGAAGCTCCCGGCAGGAGTACTGTGAAAGTCTTTATGTCGACAGATATTGGCGTATCGCTTCACGAGAACTGGCTAACGGAATCTTGAAAATGTGACAGTGGTAAAACGGGGAGCAACTGACAAAACTAACTATGACTCACTTAAGGTAGACAAATGCCTCGTCAACAGGCGAAATACATCGGCAAACCCGAGAAGCTCCCAACTGGAGTACTGTGAGAGTCTTTAGGCTGACAGATAATTTCGTATCGCTTCAGGTGAACTGGATTGAGAAAGCTTGAAAATGTGACTGTGGTGAAACGGAGAGCAACTGAGACGAGTAACAATGACTCACTTTAGGTACCCAAATGCCTCGTCAACAGACGAAATACATCGGCAAACTCGAGAAGCTCACAGCAGGAGTACTGTGAAAGTCTTTAGGTTGACATATAATGGCGTATCGCTTCAGGTGAACTGGTTAGAGGAAGCGTGAAAATGTGACTGTGGTAAAACGGGGAGCAACTGACAGGAGTAACTATGACTCTCTTCAGGTAGCCAAATGCCTCGTCAACAGGCGAAATACATCGGCAAACTCGAGAAGTTCCCAGCAGGATTACTGTGAAAGTCTTTATGTCAACATATATTGGCGTACCGCTTCAGGTGAACAGGCCAGAGAAAGCTTGTAGATGTGACTGTTATAATACGTGGAGCAACTGATATGAGTAGCTATGACTCTCTTTAGGTAGCCAAATGCCTCGTCAACAGGCGAAATACATCGGCAAACTCGAGAAGCTCCCGGCAGGAGTACTGTGAAAGTCTTTATGTCAACAGATATTGGCGTATCGCTTCATGAGAACTGGCTAACGGAAGCTTGAAAATGTGACTGTGGTAAAACGGGGAGCAACTGACAGGAGTAACTGTGACTCTCTTAAGGTACACAAATGCCTCGTCAACAGGCGAAATACATCGGGAAACTCGAGAAGCTCCCAGCAGGAGTACTGTGAAAGTCTTTATGTCAACATATATATGCGTACCGCTTCAGGTGAACAGGCCAGAGAAAGCTTGTAGATGTGACTGTTATAAAACGTGGAGCAACTGATATGAGTAGCTATGACTCTCTTTAGGTAGCCAAATGCCTCGTCAACAGGCGAAATACATCGGCAAACTCGAGAAGCTCCCGGCAGGAGTACTGTGAAAGTCTTTATGTCAACAGATATTGGCGTATCGCTTCGTGAGAACTGGCTAACGGAAGCTTGAAAATGTGACTGTGTTAAAACGGGGAGCAACTGACAGGAGTAACTGTGACTCTCTTAAGGTACACAAATGCCTCGTCAACAGGCGAAATACATCGGGAAACTCGAGAAGCTCCCAGCAGGAATACTGTGAAAGTCTTGAGGTTGACAGATAATGGCGTATCGCTTAAGGTGAACTGGTTAGAGGAAGCTTGAAAATGTGACTGTGGTAAAACGGGGAGCAACTGACAGGAGTAACTATGACTCTCTTTAGGTAGCCAAATGCCTCGTCAACAGGCGAAATACATCGGGAAACTCGAGAAGCTCCCGACAGGAGTACTGTGAAAGTCATTATGTCGACAGATATTGGCGTATCGCTTCAGGTGAACTGGATAGAGAAAGCTTGAAAATGTGACTGTGGTGAAACGGAGAGCAACTGAGACGAGTAACAATGACTCACTTTAGGTAGCCAAATGCCTCGTCAACAGACGAAATACATCGGCAAACTCGAGAAGCTCACAGCAGGAGTACTGTGAAAGTCTTTAGGTTGACATATAATGGCGTATCGCTTCAGGTGAACAGGCCAGAGAAAGCTTGTAGATGTGACTGTTATAAATCGTGGAGCAACTGATATGAGTAGCTATGACTCTCTTTAGGTAGCCAAATGCCTCGTCAACAGGCGAAATACATCGGCAAACTCGAGAAGCTCCCGGCAGGAGTACTGTGAAAGTCTTTATGTCGACAGATATTGGCGTACCGCTTCAGGTGAACAGGCCAGAGAGAGCTTGTAGATGTGACTATTATAAAACGTGGAGCAACAGCATTGAGTAGCTATGACTCTCTTTAGGTAGCCAGATGCCTCGTCAACAGGCGAAATACATCGGCAAACTCGAGAAGCTCCCGGCAGGAGTACGGAGAAAGTCTTTATGTCGACAGATATTGGCGTATCGCTTCACGAGAACTGGCTAACGGAAGCTTGAAAATTTGATTGTGGTAAAACGGGGAGCAACTGACAGAACTAACTATGACTCTCTTAAGGTAGAGAAATGCCACGTCAACAGACGAAATACATCGGCAAACTCGAGAAGCTCACAGCAGGAGTACTGTGAAAGTCTTTAGGTTGACATATAATGGCGTATCGCTTCAGGTGAACTGGTTAGAGGAAGCGTGAAAATGTGACTGTGGTAAAACGGGGAGCAACTGACAGGAGTAACTATGACTCTCTTCAGGTAGCCAAATGCCTCGTCAACAGGCGAAATACATCGGCAAACTCGAGAAGTTCCCAGCAGGATTACTGTGAAAGTCTTTATGTCAACATATATATGCGTACCGCTTCAGGTGAACAGGCCAGAGAAAGCTTGTAGATGTGACTGTTATAAAACGTGGAGCAACTGATATGAGTAGCTATGACTCTCTTTAGGTAGCCAAATGCCTCGTCAACAGGCGAAATACATCGGCAAACTCGAGAAGCTCCCGGCAGGAGTACTGTGAAAGTCTTTATGTCAACAGATATTGGCGTATCGCTTCGTGAGAACTGGCTAACGGAAGCTTGAAAATGTGACTGTGTTAAAACGGGGAGCAACTGACAGGAGTAACTGTGACTCTCTTAAGGTACACAAATGCCTCGTCAACAGGCGAAATACATCGGGAAACTCGAGAAGCTCCCAGCAGGAATACTGTGAAAGTCTTGAGGTTGACAGATAATGGCGTATCGCTTAAGGTGAACTGGTTAGAGGATGCTTGGAAATGTGACTGTGGTAAAACGGGGAGCAGCTGACAGGAGTAACTATGACTCTCTTTAGGTAGCCAAATGCCTCGTCAACAGGCGAAATACATCGGGAAACTCGAGAAGCTCCCAGCAGGAATACTGTGAAAGTCTTGAGGTTGACAGATAATGGCGTATCGCTTCAGGTGAACTGGTTAGAGGAAGCCCGAAAATGTGACTGTGGTAAAACGGGGAGCAACTGACAGGAGTAACTATGACTCTCTTCAGGTAGCCAAATGCCCCGTCAACAGGCGAAGAACTTCGGCAGACTCGAGAAGCTCCCAGCAGGAGTACTGTGAAAGTCTTTACGTCGACAGATAATGGTGCATCGCTTCAGGTGTTCCGGCTAAAGCAATCTTCAATATGTGACTGTGGTAAAACGGGAACATCTGACAGGACTATCGATGACTCTCCTAAGGTAGACAAATGCCTCGTCGTTAGGCGAAATACGTCGGCAAACTCGAGAAGCTCCCGACAGGAGTACTGTGAAAGTCATTATGTCGACAGATATTGGCGTATCGCTTCAGGTGAACTGGATAGAGAAAGCTTGAAAATGTGACTGTGGTGAAACGGAGAGCAACTGAGACGAGTAACAATGACTCACTTTAGGTAGCCAAATGCCTCGTCAACAGACGAAATACATCGGCAAACTCGAGAAGCTCACAGCAGGAGTACTGTGAAAGTCTTTAGGTTGACATATAATGGCGTATCGCTTCAGGTGAACAGGCCAGAGAAAGCTTGTAGATGTGACTGTTATAAATCGTGGAGCAACTGATATGAGTAGCTATGACTCTCTTTAGGTAGCCAAATGCCTCGTCAACAGGCGAAATACATCGGCAAACTCGAGAAGCTCCCGGCAGGAGTACTGTGAAAGTCTTTATGTCGACAGATATTGGCGTACCGCTTCAGGTGAACAGGCCAGAGAGAGCTTGTAGATGTGACTATTATAAAACGTGGAGCAACTGCATTGAGTAGCTATGACTCTCTTTAGGTAGCCAGATGCCTCGTCAACAGGCGAAATACATCGGCAAACTCGAGAAGCTCCCGGCAGGAGTACTGAGAAAGTCTTTATGTCGACAGATATTGGCGTATCGCTTCACGAGAACTGGCTAACGGAAGCTTGAAAATTTGATTGTGGTAAAACGGGGAGCAACTGACAGAACTAACTATGACTCTCTTAAGGTAGAGAAATGCCACGTCAACAGACGAAATACATCGGCAAACTCGAGAAGCTCACAGCAGGAGTACTGTGAAAGTCTTTAGGTTGACATATAATGGCGTATCGCTTCAGGTGAACTGGTTAGAGGAAGCGTGAAAATGTGACTGTGGTAAAACGGGGAGCAACTGACAGGAGTAACTATGACTCTCTTCAGGTAGCCAAATGCCTCGTCAACAGGCGAAATACATCGGCAAACTCGAGAAGTTCCCAGCAGGATTACTGTGAAAGTCTTTATGTCAACATATATTGGCGTACCGCTTCAGGTGAACAGGCCAGAGAAAGCTTGTAGATGTGACTGTTATAAAACGTGGAGCAACTGATATGAGTAGCTATGACTCTCTTTAGGTAGCCAAATGCCTCGTCAACAGACGAAATACATCGGCAAACTCGAGAAGCTCACAGCAGGAGTACTGTGAAAGTCTTTAGGTTGACATATAATGGCGTATCGCTTCAGGTGAACAGGCCAGAGAAAGCTTGTAGATGTGACTGTTATAAATCGTGGAGCAACTGATATGAGTAGCTATGACTCTCTTTAGGTAGCCAAATGCCTCGTCAACAGGCGAAATACATCGGCAAACTCGAGAAGCTCCCGGCAGGAGTACTGTGAAAGTCTTTACGTCGACAGATATTGGCGTACCGCTTCAGGTGAACAGGCCAGAGAGAGCTTGTAGATGTGACTATTATAAAACGTGGAGCAACTGCATTGAGTAGCTATGACTCTCTTTAGGTAGCCAGATGCCTCGTCAACAGGCGAAATACATCGGCAAACTCGAGAAGCTCCCGGCAGGAGTACTGAGAAAGTCTTTATGTCGACAGATATTGGCGTATCGCTTCACGAGAACTGGCTAACGGAAGCTTGAAAATTTGATTGTGGTAAAACGGGGAGCAACTGACAGAACTAACTATGACTCTCTTAAGGTAGAGAAATGCCACGTCAACAGACGAAATACATCGGCAAACTCGAGAAGCTCACAGCAGGAGTACTGTGAAAGTCTTTAGGTTGACATATAATGGCGTATCGCTTCAGGTGAACTGGTTAGAGGAAGCGTGAAAATGTGACTGTGGTAAAACGGGGAGCAACTGACAGGAGTAACTATGACTCTCTTCAGGTAGCCAAATGCCTCGTCAACAGGCGAAATACATCGGCAAACTCGAGAAGTTCCCAGCAGGATTACTGTGAAAGTCTTTATGTCAACATATATTGGCGTACCGCTTCAGGTGAACAGGCCAGAGAAAGCTTGTAGATGTGACTGTTATAAAACGTGGAGCAACTGATATGAGTAGCTATGACTCTCTTTAGGTAGCCAAATGCCTCGTCAACAGGCGAAATACATCGGCAAACTCGAGAAGCTCCCGGCAGGAGTACTGTGAAAGTCTTTATGTCAACAGATATTGGCGTATCGCTTCATGAGAACTGGCTAACGGAAGCTTGAAAATGTGACTGTGGTAAAACGGGGAGCAACTGACAGGAGTAACTGTGACTCTCTTAAGGTACACAAATGCCTCGTCAACAGGCGAAATACATCGGGAAACTCGAGAAGCTCCCAGCAGGAATACTGTGAAAGTCTTGAGGTTGACAGATAATGGCGTATCGCTTAAGGTGAACTGGTTAGAGGAAGCTTGAAAATGTGACTGTGGTAAAACGGGGAGCAACTGACAGGAGTAACTATGACTCTCTTTAGGTGTCCAAATGCCTCGTCAACAGGCGAAATACATCGGGAAACTCGAGAAGCTCCCAGCAGGAATACTGTGAAAGTCTTGAGGTTGACAGATAATGGCGTATCGCTTCAGGTGAACTGGTTAGAGGAAGCCCGAAAATGTGACTGTGGTAAAACGGGGAGCAACTGACAGGAGTAACTATGACTCTCTTCAGGTAGCCAAATGCCCCGTCAACAGGCGAAGAACTTCGGCAGACTCGAGAAGCTCCCAGCAGGAGTACTGTGAAATTCTTTACGTCGACAGATAATGGTGCATCGCTTCAGGTGTTCCGGCTAAAGCAATCTTCAATATGTGACTGTGGTAAAACGGGAACATCTGACAGGACTATCGATGACTCTCCTAAGGTAGACAAATGCCTCGTCGTTAGGCGAAATACGTCGGCAAACTCGAGAAGCTCCCGACAGGAGTACTGTGAAAGTCATTATGTCGACAGATATTGGCGTATCGCTTCAGGTGAACTGGATAGAGAAAGCTTGAAAATGTGACTGTGGTGAAACGGAGAGCAACTGAGACGAGTAACAATGACTCACTTTAGGTAGCCAAATGCCTCGTCAACAGACGAAATACATCGGCAAACTCGAGAAGCTCACAGCAGGAGTACTGTGAAAGTCTTTAGGTTGACATATAATGGCGTATCGCTTCAGGTGAACTGGTTAGAGGAAGCGTTAAAATGTGACTGTAGTAAAACGGGGAGCAACTGACAGGAGTAACTATGACTCTCTTCAGGTAGCCAAATGCCTCGTCAACAGGCGAAATACATCGGCAAACTCGAGAAGTTCCCAGCAGGAGTACTGTGAAAATCTTTATGTCAACATATATTGGCGTACCGCTTCAGGTGAACAGGCCAGAGAAAGCTTGTAGATGTGACTGTTATAAAACGTAGAGCAACTGATATGAGTAGCTATGACTCTCTTTAGGTAGCCAAATGCCTCGTCAACAGGCGAAATACATCGGCAAACTCGAGAAGCTCCCGGCAGGAGTACTGTGAAAGTCTTTATGTCGACAGATATTGGCGTATCGCTTCATGAGAACTGGCTAACGGAAGCTTGAAGATGTGACTGTGGTAAAACGGGGAGCAACTGACAGGAGTAACTATGACTCTCTTAAGGTACACAAATGCCTCGTCAACAGGCGAAATACATCGGCAAACTCGAGAAGCTCCGAGAAGGAGTACTGTGAAAGTCTTTATGTCGACAGATATTGGCGTACCGCTTCAGGTGAACAGGCCAGAGAGAGCTTGTAGATGTGACTATTATAAAACGTGGAGCAACTGCATTGAGTAGCTATGACTCTCTTTAGGTAGCCAGATGCCTCGTCAATAGGCGAAATACATCGGCAAACTCGAGAAGCTCCCGGCAGGAGTACTGTGAAAGTCTTTATGTCGACAGATATTGGCGTATCGCTTCAGGTGAACTGGTTAGAGGAAGCGTGAAAATGTGACTGTTATAAAACGTGGAGCAACTGATATGAGTAGCCATGACTCTCTTTAGGTAGCCAAATGCCTCGTCAACAGGCGAAATACATCGGCAAACTCGAGAAGCTCCCGGCAGGAGTACTGTGAAAGTCTTTATGTCGACAGATATTGGCGTATCGCTTCACGAGAACTGGCTAACGGAAGCTTGAAAATTTGATTGTGGTAAAACGGGGAGCAACTGACAGAACTAACTATGACTCTCTTAAGGTAGAGAAATGCCACGTCAACAGACGAAATACATCGGCAAACTCGAGAAGCTCACAGCAGGAGTACTGTGAAAGTCTTTAGGTTGACATATAATGGCGTATCGCTTCAGGTGAACTGGTTAGAGGAAGCGTGAAAATGTGACTGTGGTAAAACGGGGAGCAACTGACAGGAGTAACTATGACTCTCTTCAGGTAGCCAAATGCCTCGTCAACAGGCGAAATACATCGGCAAACTCGAGAAGTTCCCAGCAGGATTACTGTGAAAGTCTTTATGTCAACATATATTGGCGTACCGCTTCAGGTGAACAGGCCAGAGAAAGCTTGTAGATGTGACTGTTATAAAACGTGGAGCAACTGATATGAGTAGCTATGACTCTCTTTAGGTAGCCAAATGCCTCGTCAACAGGCGAAATACATCGGCAAACTCGAGAAGCTCCCGGCAGGAGTACTGTGAAAGTCTTTATGTCAACAGATATTGGCGTATCGCTTCATGAGAACTGGCTAACGGAAGCTTGAAAATGTGACTGTGGTAAAACGGGGAGCAACTGACAGGAGTAACTGTGACTCTCTTAAGGTACACAAATGCCTCGTCAACAGGCGAAATACATCGGGAAACTCGAGAAGCTCCCAGCAGGAATACTGTGAAAGTCTTGAGGTTGACAGATAATGGCGTATCGCTTAAGGTGAACTGGTTAGAGGAAGCTTGAAAATGTGACTGTGGTAAAACGGGGAGCAACTGACAGGAGTAACTATGACTCTCTTTAGGTGTCCAAATGCCTCGTCAACAGGCGAAATACATCGGGAAACTCGAGAAGCTCCCAGCAGGAATACTGTGAAAGTCTTGAGGTTGACAGATAATGGCGTATCGCTTCAGGTGAACTGGTTAGAGGAAGCCCGAAAATGTGACTGTGGTAAAACGGGGAGCAACTGACAGGAGTAACTATGACTCTCTTCAGGTAGCCAAATGCCCCGTCAACAGGCGAAGAACTTCGGCAGACTCGAGAAGCTCCCAGCAGGAGTACTGTGAAAGTCTTTACGTCGACAGATAATGGTGCATCGCTTCAGGTGTTCCGGCTAAAGCAATCTTCAATATGTGACTGTGGTAAAACGGGAACATCTGACAGGACTATCGATGACTCTCCTAAGGTAGACAAATGCCTCGTCGTTAGGCGAAATACGTGGGCAAACTCGAGAAGCTCCCGACAGGAGTACTGTGAAAGTCATTATGTCGACAGATATTGGCGTATCGCTTCAGGTGAACTGGATAGAGAAAGCTTGAAAATGTGACTGTGGTGAAACGGAGAGCAACTGAGACGAGTAACAATGACTCACTTTAGGTAGCCAAATGCCTCGTCAACAGACGAAATACATCGGCAAACTCGAGAAGCTCACAGCAGGAGTACTGTGAAAGTCTTTAGGTTGACATATAATGGCGTATCGCTTCAGGTGAACTGGTTAGAGGAAGCGTTAAAATGTGACTGTAGTAAAACGGGGAGCAACTGACAGGAGTAACTATGACTCTCTTCAGGTAGCCAAATGCCTCGTCAACAGGCGAAATACATCGGCAAACTCGAGAAGCTCCGAGAAGGAGTACTGTGAAAGTCTTTATGTCGACAGATATTGGCGTACCGCTTCAGGTGAACAGGCCAGAGAGAGCTTGTAGATGTGACTATTATAAAACGTGGAGCAACTGCATTGAGTAGCTATGACTCTCTTTAGGTAGCCAGATGCCTCGTCAATAGGCGAAATACATCGGCAAACTCGAGAAGCTCCCGGCAGGAGTACTGTGAAAGTCTTTATGTCGACAGATATTGGCGTATCGCTTCAGGTGAACTGGTTAGAGGAAGCGTGAAAATGTGACTGTTATAAAACGTGGAGCAACTGATATGAGTAGCCATGACTCTCTTTAGGTAGCCAAATGCCTCGTCAACAGGCGAAATACATCGGCAAACTCGAGAAGCTCCCGGCAGGAGTACTGTGAAAGTCTTTATGTCGACAGATATTGGCGTATCGCTTCACGAGAACTGGCTAACGGAAGCTTGAAAATTTGATTGTGGTAAAACGGGGAGCAACTGACAGAACTAACTATGACTCTCTTAAGGTAGAGAAATGCCACGTCAACAGACGAAATACATCGGCAAACTCGAGAAGCTCACAGCAGGAGTACTGTGAAAGTCTTTAGGTTGACATATAATGGCGTATCGCTTCAGGTGAACTGGTTAGAGGAAGCGTGAAAATGTGACTGTGGTAAAACGGGGAGCAACTGACAGGAGTAACTATGACTCTCTTCAGGTAGCCAAATGCCTCGTCAACAGGCGAAATACATCGGCAAACTCGAGAAGTTCCCAGCAGGATTACTGTGAAAGTCTTTATGTCAACATATATTGGCGTACCGCTTCAGGTGAACAGGCCAGAGAAAGCTTGTAGATGTGACTGTTATAAAACGTGGAGCAACTGATATGAGTAGCTATGACTCTCTTTAGGTAGCCAAATGCCTCGTCAACAGGCGAAATACATCGGCAAACTCGAGAAGCTCCCGGCAGGAGTACTGTGAAAGTCTTTATGTCAACAGATATTGGCGTATCGCTTCATGAGAACTGGCTAACGGAAGCTTGAAAATGTGACTGTTGTAAAACGGGGAGCAACTGACAGGAGTAACTGTGACTCTCTTAAGGTACACAAATGCCTCGTCAACAGGCGAAATACATCGGGAAACTCGAGAAGCTCCCAGCAGGAATACTGTGAAAGTCTTGAGGTTGACAGATAATGGCGTATCGCTTAAGGTGAACTGGTTAGAGGAAGCTTGAAAATGTGACTGTGGTAAAACGGGGAGCAACTGACAGGAGTAACTATGACTCTCTTTAGGTAGCCAAATGCCTCGTCAACAGGCGAAATACATCGGGAAACTCGAGAAGCTCCCAGCAGGAATACTGTGAAAGTCTTGAGGTTGACAGATAATGGCGTATCGCTTCAGGTGAACTGGTTAGAGGAAGCCCGAAAATGTGACTGTGGTAAAACGGGGAGCAACTGACAGGAGTAACTATGACTCTCTTCAGGTAGCCAAATGCCCCGTCAACAGGCGAAGAACTTCGGCAGACTCGAGAAGCTCCCAGCAGGAGTACTGTGAAAGTCTTTACGTCGACAGATAATGGTGCATCGCTTCAGGTGTTCCGGCTAAAGCAATCTTCAATATGTGACTGTGGTAAAACGGGAACATCTGACAGGACTATCGATGACTCTCCTAAGGTAGACAAATGCCTCGTCGTTAGGCGAAATACGTCGGCAAACTCGAGAAGCTCCCGACAGGAGTACTGTGAAAGTCATTATGTCGACAGATATTGGCGTATCGCTTCAGGTGAACTGGATAGAGAAAGCTTGAAAATGTGACTGTGGTGAAACGGAGAGCAACTGAGACGAGTAACAATGACTCACTTTAGGTAGCCAAATGCCTCGTCAACAGACGAAATACATCGGCAAACTCGAGAAGCTCACAGCAGGAGTACTGTGAAAGTCTTTAGGTTGACATATAATGGCGTATCGCTTCAGGTGAACTGGTTAGAGGAAGCGTTAAAATGTGACTGTAGTAAAACGGGGAGCAACTGACAGGAGTAACTATGACTCTCTTCAGGTAGCCAAATGCCTCGTCAACAGGCGAAATACATCGGCAAACTCGAGAAGTTCCCAGCAGGAGTACTGTGAAAATCTTTATGTCAACATATATTGGCGTACCGCTTCAGGTGAACAGGCCAGAGAAAGGTTGTAGATGTGACTGTTATAAAACGTGGAGCAACTGATATGAGTAGCTATGACTCTCTTTAGGTAGCCAAATGCCTCGTCAACAGGCGAAATACATCGGCAAACTCGAGAAGCTCCCGGCAGGAGTACTGTGAAAGTCTTTATGTCGACAGATATTGGCGTATCGCTTCATGAGAACTGGCTAACGGAAGCTTGAAAATGTGACTGTGGTAAAACGGGGAGCAACTGACAGGAGTAACTATGACTCTCTTAAGGTACACAAATGCCTCGTCAACAGGCGAAATACATCGGCAAACTCGAGAAGCTCCGAGAAGGAGTACTGTGAAAGTCTTTATGTCGACAGATATTGGCGTACCGCTTCAGGTGAACAGGCCAGAGAGAGCTTGTAGATGTGACTATTATAAAACGTGGAGCAACTGCATTGAGTAGCTATGACTCTCTTTAGGTAGCCAGATGCCTCGTCAATAGGCGAAATACATCGGCAAACTCGAGAAGCTCCCGGCAGGAGTACTGTGAAAGTCTTTATGTCGACAGATATTGGCGTATCGCTTCAGGTGAACTGGTTAGAGGAAGCGTGAAAATGTGACTGTTATAAAACGTGGAGCAACTGATATGAGTAGCTATGACTCTCTTTAGGTAGCCAAATGCCTCGTCAACAGGCGAAATACATCGGCAAACTCGAGAAGCTCCCGGCAGGAGTACTGTGAAAGTCTTTATGTCGACAGATATTGGCGTATCGCTTCACGAGAACTGGCTAACGGAATCTTGAAAATGTGACTGTGGTAAAACGGGGAGCAACTGACAAAACTAACTATGACTCTCTTAAGGTAGAGAAATGCCACGTCAACAGAAGAAATACATCGGCAAACTCGAGAAGCTCACAGCAGGAGTACTGTGAAAGTCTTTAGGTTGACATATAATGGCGTATCGCTTCAGGTGAACTGGTTAGAGGAAGCGTGAAAATGTGACTGTGGTAAAACGGGGAGCAACTGACAGGAGTAACTATGACTCTCTTCAGGTAGCCAAATGCCTCGTCAGCAGGCGAAATACATCGGCAAACTGGAGAAGCTCCCGGCAGGAGTACTGTGAAAGTCTTTATGTCGACAGATATTGGCGTATCGCTTCATGAGAACTGGCTAACGGAAGCTTGAAAATGTGACTGCGGTAAAACGGGGAGCAACTGACAGGAGTAACTATGACTCTCTTAAGGTACACAAATGCCTCGTCAACAGGCGAAATACATCGGGAAACTCGAGAAGCTCCCAGCAGGAATACTGTGAGAGTCTTGAGGTTGACAGATAATGGCGTATCGCTTAAGGTGAACTGGTTAGAGGAAGCTTGAAAATGTGACTGTGGTAAAACGGGGAGCAACTGACAGGAGTAACTATGACTCTCTTTAGGTAGCCAAATGCCTCGTCAACAGGCGAAATACATCGGGAAACTCGAGAAGCTCCCAGCAGGAATACTGTGAAAGTCTTGAGGTTGACAGATAATGGCGTATCGCTTCAGGTGAACTGGTTAGAGGAAGCCTGAAAATGTGACTGTGGTAAAACGGGGAGCAACTGACAGGAGTAACTATGACTCTCTTCAGGTAGCCCAATGCCCCGTCAACAGGCGAAGAACTTCGGCAGACTCGAGAAGCTCCAAGCAGGAGTACTGTGAAAGTCTTTTCGTCGACAGGTAATGGTGCATCGCTTCAGGTGTTCCGGCTAAAGCAATCTTCAATATGTGACTGTGGTAAAACGGGAACATCTGACAGGACTATCGATGACTCTCCTAAGGTAGACAAATGCCTCGTCGTTAGGCGAAATACGTCGGCAAACTCGAGAAGCTCACGACAGGAGTACTGTGAAAGTCTTTATGTCGACAGATATTGGCGTATCGCTTCAGGTGAACTGGATAGAGGAAGCTTGAAAATGTGACTGTGGTAAAACGGCGAGCAACTGACAGGAGTAACAATGACTCTCTTTAGGTAGCCAAATGCCTCGTCAACAGGCGAAATACATCGGGAAACTCGAGAAGCTCCCAGCAGGAATACTGTGAAAGTCTTGAAGTTGACAGATAATGGCGTATCGCTTCAGGTGAACTGGTTAGAGGAAGCTTGAAAATGTGACTGTTGTAAAACGGGGAGCAACTGACAGGAGTAACTATGACTCTCTTCAGGTAGCCAAATGCCCCGTCAACAGGCGAAGAACTTCGGCAGACTCGAGAAGCTCCCAGCAGGAGTACTGTGAAAGTCTTTACGTCGACAGATAATGGCGCATCGCTTCAGGTGATCCGGCTAAAGGAAGCTTCAAAATGTGACTGTGGTAAAACGGGAAACATCTGGCAGGACTATCTACGACTCTCTTAAGGTAGACTAATCCCTCGTCATTAGGCGAAATACGTCGACAAACTCGAGAAGCTCCCGACAGGAGTACTGTGAAAGTCAATATGTCAACAGATATTGGGGTATCGCTTCAGGTGAACTGTATAGAGGAAGCTTGAAAATGTGACTGTGGTAAAACGGGGAGCAACTGACAGGAATAACAATGACTCTCTTTAGGTAGCCAAATGCCTCGTCAACAGGCGAAATACATCGGCAAACTCGAGAAGCTCCCGGCAGGAGTACTGTGAAAGTCTTTATGTCGACAGATATTGGAGTATCGCTTCACGAGAACTGGCTAACGGAAGCTTGAAAATGTCACTGTGGTAAAACGGGGAGCAACTGACAGGAGTAACTGTGACTCTCTTAAGGTTGCCAAATGCCCCGTCAACGTGCGAGAAACATCGGAAGACTCGTGAAGCTCCCAGCAGGAGTACTGCGAAAGTCTTTATGTCGACAGATAATGGCGCATCGCTTCAGGTGATCCGGCTAAAGGAAGCTTCAAAATGTGACTGTGGTAAAACGGGGAACATCTGACAGGACTAACTATGACTCTCTTAAGGTATACAAATGCCTCGTCATTAGGCGAAATACGTCGGCAAACTCGAGAAGCTCCCGGCAGGAGTACTGTGAAAGTCTTGCGGTTGACAGATAATGGCGTATCGCTTCAGTTGAACTGGATTGAGGAAGCTTGAAAATGTTACTGTGATAAAACGGGGAGCAACTGACAGGTGTAACTATGACTCTCTTAAGGTAGCCAAATACCTCGTCAACAGGCGAAATACATCGGCAAACTCGAGAAGCTCCCAGAAGGAGTACTGTGAAAGTCTTTATGTCGGCAGATATTGGCGTACCGCTTCAGGTGAACAGGCCAGAGAGAGCTTGTAGATGTTATTATTATAAAACGTAGAGCAACTGCATTGAGTAGCTATGACTCTCTTTAGGTAGCCAAATGCCTCGTCAACAGGCGAAATACATCGGCAAACTCGAGAAGCTCCCGGCAGGAGTACTGTGAAAGTCTTTATGTCGACAGATATTGGCGTATCGCTTCATGAGAACTGGCTAACGGAAGCTTGAGAATGTGATTGTGGTAAAACGGGGAGCAACTGACAGAACTAACTATGACTCTCTTAAGGTAGAGAAATGCCTCGTCAACAGACGAAATACATCGGCAAACTCGAGAAGCTCCCAGCAGGAGTACTTTGAAAGTCTTTAGGTTGACAGATAATGGCGTATCGCTTCAGGTGAACAGGCCAGAGAAAGCTTGTCGATGTGAATGTTATAAAACGTGGAGCAACTGCAATGAGTAGCTATGACTCTCTTTAGGTAGCCAAAAGCCGCGTCAACAGGCGAAATACATCGGCAAACTCGAGAAGCTTCCGGCAGGAGGACTGTGAAAGTCTTTAGGTTGACAGATATTGGCGTATCGCTTCAGGTGAACTGGATAGAGGAAGCTAGAAAGTGTGACTGTGGTAAAACGGGGAGCAACTGACAGGAGTAACAATGGCTCTCTTTAGGTAGCCAAATGCTTCGTCAACAGGCGAAATACATCGGGAAACTCGAGAAGCTCCCAGCAGGAATACTGTGAGAGTCTTTATGTCGACAGATAATGGCGCATCGCATTAAGGGTTCCGGCTAAAGGAAGCTTCAAAATGTGACTGTGGTAAAGCGGGGAACATCTGACAGGACTATCTATGACTCTCTTAAGGTAGACAAATGCCTTGTCATGAGGTGAAATACATCGGCAAACTCGAGAAGCTCCCGGCAAAAGTACTGTGAAAGCCTTGAGGTTAACAGATAATGGCGTATCGCTTCAGGTGAACTGGATAGAGGTAGCTTGAAAATGTGACTGTGGTAAAACGGCGAGCAACTGACAGGAGTAACAATGACTCTCTTTAGGTAGCCAAATGCCTCGTCAACAGGCGAAATACATCGGGAAACTCGAGAAGCTCCCAGCAGGAATACTGTGAAAGTCTTGAAGTTGACAGATAATGGCGTATCGCTTCAGGTGAACTGGTTAGAGGAAGCTTGAAAATGTGACTGTTGTAAAACGGGGAACAACTGACAGGAGTAACTATGACTCTCTTCAGGTAGCCAAATGCCCCGTCAACAGGCGAGAAACCTCGGCAGACTCGAGAAGCTCCCAGCAGGAGTACTGTGAAAGTCTTTATTTTTATTTATTTTTATTTATTTATTTATTGTTCCGTGGGACCACATTTAGGAGAAGTCTCCATGGTCATGGAACGAGTCAATACATGAAATTATAACACGATTGTAGAAACAGATAAAATGAAATATAAGAAACATATTCAGGCGACAAGTCGTTATTTTAAATAAAGAAAATCAAGAATGTAACAATGGAATTTGCTTAATTTTTTATCTCTTCCAGGAGCTCCTCGACAGAATAGAAGGAGTGAGCCATGAGGAAACTCTTCAGTTTAGACTTAAAAGTGCTTGGGCTACTGCTAAGATTTTTTAGTTCTTGTGGTAGCTTATTGAAAATGGATGCAGCAGAATACTGCACTCCTTTCTGCACAAGAGTCAAGGAAGTGCATTCCACATGCAGATTTGATTTCTGCCTAGTATTAACTGAGTGAAAGCTGCTAACTCTTGGGAATAAGCTAATATTGCTAACAACAAACGACATTAAAGAAAATACATACTGTGAGGGCAATGTCAAAATTCCCAGACTATTGAATAGGGGTCGACAAGAGGTTTTCGAACTTACACCATACATAGCTCGAACAGCCCGTTTTTGAGCCAAAAATACCCTTTTTGAATCAGAAGAATTACCCCAAAAAATAATACCATATGACATAAGCGTATGAAAATATGCGAAGTATGCTACTTTTCGTGTTGAAATGTCACTTATTTCAGATACTGTTCTAATGGTAAATAAAGCGGCATTTAGTTTCTGAACAAGATCCTGAACATGGGCTTTCCACAACAGCTTACTATCTATCCGTACGCCTAGGAACTTGAACTGTTCCGTTTCGCTTATAACATGCCCATCCTGTCTGATTAAAATGTCAGTTCTTGTTGAATTGTGGGTTAGAAACTGTAAAAACTGAGTCTTACTGTGATTTAGCATCAAATTATTTTCCGCAAGCCACGAACTTATATCATGAACTACATTATTTGATAATGTTTCAATATTACACACAAGATCCTTCACTACCAAGGTGGTGTCATCAGCAAACAGAAATATTTTTGAATCACCTGTAATACTAGAAGGCATATCATTTACATAAATAAGGAACAGCAGTGGCCCCAGCACCGACCCTTGGGGAACGCCCCATTTAACAGTGCCCCATTGGGACTGAACATCATTACCACTCTCAATATTGCGGAGGATTACCTTCTGCTTTCTGTTCTTAAAGTAGGAGGCGAACCAATTGTAAGCTACTCCCCTTACTCCATAATGTTCCAACTTCTGCAGTAATATTTTGTGGTCAACACAGTCAAAAGCCTTCGTTAAATCGAAGAAAACACCTAACGTTCTCAACCTTTTATTTAATCCGTCCAAAACCTCACAGAGAAAAGAGACTATAGCATTTTCAGTTGTTAAGCCATTTCTAAAACCAAACTGTACATTTGACAGCAAATTATGTGAATTTAAATGCTGCAGTAACCTTGTATATACAACCGTCTCGATAACTTTAGCAAACACCGATGGCATAGAAATAGGTCTATAATTGTCAACATTATCCTTGTCTCCCTTTTTATAAATTGGCTTCACTAACGAGTACTTTAATCGGTCAGGAAACCGACCACTCCTAAAGGAAAAGTTACAGATATGGCTAAGTACTGAGCTAACATACGTGGAACAATACTTCAGTATTCTGCTAGATACCCCGTCATATCCATGAGAGTTCTTGGTCTTTAGTGATTTAATTGTTAACTCAATCTCCCTCTTGTCAGTATCATGGAGGAGCATTTCAGGTAACAGTCTCGGAACACTTTTTTCTAAGAGCGCTATATGATTCCCTGTTGGGACTAGGTTTCTATTTAGTTCACCTGCTATATTCAGAAAGTGATTATTAAGTACTGTACATATATGCGACTTATCAGTAACACGGACATCCCCACTACGCACTGATTCTATATTCTCGACCTGTCTCTGCAGACCAGCCACTTCCTTTACGACTGACCATATGGTTTTAATTTTATCCTGAGACTTAGCTATTCTATCTGCATACCACATACTTTTTGCCTTCCTAATAACTTTTTTAAGCACCTTACAATACTGTTTGTAATGGGCTGCTGCATTTAGATTTTGACTGTTTCTAACGTTTTGATATAATTGCCACTTTGTTCTACAAGATATTCTTATCCCTTTAGTCAGCCACCCAGGCTGCCTGTTTGTGCTAGTACCCTGTTTTGAACGTTCTAACGGAAAGCAACTTTCAAAGAGCACGAGAAAAGTCTTGAGGAAAGCATTATATTTATCGTCTACTGTAACAGCACTATAAACATCTTGCCACTCTTGTTCCTTGATAAGGTTTACAAAAGTCTGTACAGCAACTGGATCAGCTTTCCTAAAAAGTTGGTAACTATATTTAACATGTGTTGCAGCACAAAAATCTTTTAGACTTAAAATTTGTGCATCATGATCTGAAAGGCCATTCACCTTTTTGCTAACAGAATGCCCTTCTAATAATGACGAATGAACAAAAATATTGTCTATGGTTGTTCTACTGTTCCCTTGCACTCTCGTTGGAAAGAATACGGTTTGCATAAGATTATATGAATTAAGGAGGTCTACCAGCATCCTTTTCCTTGCACAATCACTTATACAATTAATATTGAAGTCACCACATATAACTAACTTTTTGTATTTCCTATAAAGTGAACCAAGAACCTCCTCTAGCTTTAGCAAAAAAGTTTTGAAATCGGAGTCTGGGGATCTATAAATAATAACAGTAAGAAGTTTAGCTCCACTAAATTTAACCACACCTGCACAACATTCAAACACCTTTTCAGTGCAGTACTTTGAAACATCAATTGACTCAAATGGGATACCGTTTTTCACATACATGGCTACTCCCCCACACCGCAAAGAGCTCCTAGAAAAGCTGCCAGCCAACCTGTATCCTGGTAAAGGAAGCCTCTGAATTATCTCCTTATTTAAGAAGTGTTCAGATATACCAATAATTTCAGAGTCAACATCTATAAGCAGTTCACTAACTTTATCTCTAATACCTTGTATATTTTGATGAAATATACTAATTCCCTCATTAATCGGATACCCAAGCTTTGTAGAAAGTGGTTTCTTTGTTAGAGAGACTTCCCTTAAGCAGGAATACCTATCAGCTGACTTCAATCTAAAAAAGGTACAGCTCTAACACCCACAACTACCGGAATTTTCCCATGAGTGATCCCACCACCCCCACCTATGCTGTCACCTATAAGTTTTGCCAACCTCCCCTTCCCATACCTGTTGAGGTGCAGGCCATGTCTAGTGAAACCCGTCCTACTGATAGACTCCACCGACACCACTGAAATGTGACTCATGCCTTCTGTTATCAGCGCACCCCCAAGTCTCATGTTATTACGCCTGACGGCTGTATTAAGATGAGGCCGATCGTGACGCTGAAACAGTTCCACGAAGTGCACATTCGTGTTGCCAGTCTGAGTGGCTATCTTTTCCAGGTCACCATCTATGTCATACTCCCCATCCCTATCAATACTATTACCAGCCCCACCCACAATCACTACCTGATCCTCTTTAGTAAAATCCCTACATAACCCCCCTATGTTAAAAGTCACCTGAGCCAATCCTGCATTAGGCTTCACAATGCTGGTGACCTGGTACTCACTCCCCAAAACTTCCTGCAACTGCTGGCCTACACCTCTACCATGAGAACTACCTAACAGCAGAACCTTCTTCTTTCTCTTAGACTTTACAACTGTCCTAGCCACCGTAACTGCTGAGGTCTGCTGCATACTTCCTACATCTACAGCTACTAGAGATTCCTCTCCACTAGACTCTGACAGTTGGTCATATCTATTACAAACACCAATAGTAAAACTATCTGAAAATCTCCTTCTCCTAGCAGATCTCTTGCCAACAGCCAGCTCCCATTCCCCAACCCCCTTCTTCCTCCTCATCCTATCTAGCTCCTCCTGTGCGTTTTTCAACTGCACCTGAAGGGCACAGATCTTACGCTCCTGCTCCTCTATCAACTTACTCTTGCTACATAACCTGCAGTTCCAGGAGAGGATCTCACCAGAATGCCCACTGGCTTCCCCACTGCATTCCCCCCAGTGAAAATACTTCGAACAAGTCTCACACCGCAATCCACTACTCACGAACCTACGGCAAAGCCCACACTTCTCACTCATGGTAAAATTTTACAATTATTGAAACAAGAAAACAACTTTATCTAAGTTCCGCTACTACAATAAAAAGTGACTACAATTATCACAAACTTGCTCTACAAGGGAAGTAACTACTATTATTGACAGTATTAATCAACAACAAATGAGAATATAACAAAATACTAACACAGAAAGAAAATCAAACGTCTAATGACAGTAACGAAACTGAAAGCAGTTCGCAAAAATTTCTTCTGAAGTTATTTCAGCGGAAAACACCAAGAACACCGGTTGAAGACTACTAAAGTTCCTAAATAAACTACTATAAACAAACAATTAATTAGTACTTAGCTTTCGATGCGCCGCTACAGCTGCAACTGGTCAGTGCGGAATGTAAACACGGGTAAGAGGTTAAGTTGCTCGATACGAAACACTCACAAATATCAGGCCACAACACAAGAAATGCAGAGGTGAATGAAGAAACCACTAATAAGTCACTTATATAGTAAATATTATCACAAAAACAGTTAAAATATATATCTGAAACCTAAAAATAGATGAAAACTTAAAGAGCGATCTCACACACAGTCACGCGCTTATGACGTCGACAGATAATGGCGTACCGCTTCAGGTGAACAGGCCAGAGAAAGCTTGTAGATGTGACGGTTATAAAACGTGGAGCAACTGCAATGAGTAGCTATGACTCTCTTTAGGTAGCCAAATGCCTCGTCAACAGGCGAAATACATCGGCAAACTCGAGAATCTCCCGGCAGGAGTACTGTGAAAGTCTTTATGTCGACAGATATTGGCGTATCGCTTCACGAGAACTGGCTAACGGAAGCTTGAAAATGTGACTGTGGTAAAACGGGGAGCAACTGACAAAACTAACTATGACTCTCTTAAGGTAGACAAATGCCTCGTCAACAGGCGAAATACATCGGAAAACCCGAGAAGCTCCCAACAGGAGTACTGTGAGAGTCTTTAGGTTGACAGATAATGGCGTATCGCTGCAGGTGAACTGGATAGAGAAAGCTTGAAAATGTGACTGTGGTGAAACGGAGAGCAACTGAGAGGAGTAACTATGACTCTCTTAAGGTAGCCACATGCCTTGTCAACAGGCGAAATACGTCGGCAAACTCGAGAAGCTCCAGGCAGGAGTACTGTGAAAGTATTTATGTCGACAGATAATGGCGTATCGCTTCAGGTGATCTGGCTAAAGGTGTCTTGAAAATGTGAAGTGGTAAAACAGGAAGCAACTGACAGGACTAACTAAGACTATCTTAAGGTAGACAAATGCCTCGTCAACAGGCGTAATACATCGACAAACCCGAGAAGCTCCCAGCAGGAGTACTGTGAAAGTCTTTAGGTTGACAGATAATGGCGTATCGCTTCAGGTGAACTTATTAGAGGAAGCTTGAAAATGTGACTGTGGTAAAACGGGGAGCAACTGACAGGAGTAACTATGACTCTCTTCGGGTAGCCAAATGCCCCGTCAACAGGCGAAAATCTTCGGCAGACTCGAGAAGTTATCAGCAGGAGTGCTGTGAACGTCTTTACGTCGACAGATAATGGCGCATCGCTTCAGGTGATCCACCTAAAGGAAGCTTCAAAATGTGTCTGTGGTAAAACGGGGAACATCTGACAGGACTATCTATGACTCTCTTAACGTAGACAAATGCCTCGTCATTAGGCGAAATACATCGGCAAACCCGAGAAGCTCCCAACAGGAGTACTGTGAGAGTCTTTAGGTTGACAGATAATGGCGTACCGCTTCAGGTGAACTGGATAGAGAAAGCTTGAAAATGTGACTGTGGTGAAACGGAGAGCAACTGAGAGGAGTAACTATGACTGTCTTAAGGTAGCCAAATGCCTTGTCAACAGGTGAAATACATCGGCAAACTCGAGAAGCTCCCGGCAGGAGTACTGTGAAAGTCTTTATGTCGACAGTTAATGGCGTATCGCTTCAGGTGATCTGGCTAAAGGTGTCTTGAAAATGTGACTGTGGTAAAACAGGAAGCAACTGACAGGACTAACTAATACTCTCTTAAGGTAGACAAATGTCTCGTCAACAGGCGTAATACATCGGCAAACCCGAGAAGCTCCTAGCAGGAGTACTGTGAAAGTCCTTAAGTTGACAGATAATGGCGTATCGCTTCAGGTGAACTGGTTAGAGGAAGCTTGAAAATGTGACTGTGGTAAAACGGGGAGCAACTGACAGGAGTAACTATGACTCTCTTCAGGTAGCCAAATGCCCCGTCAACAGGCGAAAAACCTCGGCAGACTCGAGAAGCTCCCAGCAGGAGTACTGTGAAAGTCTTTACGTCGACAGATAATGGCGCATCGCTTCAGGTGATCCGGCTAAAGGAAGCTTCAAAATGTGACTGTGGTAAAACGGGAAACATCTGGCAGGACTATCTACGACTCTCTTAAGGTAGACAAATGCCTCGTCGTTAGGCGAAATACGTCGGCAAACTCGAAAAGCTCCCGACAGGAGTACTGTGAAAGTCTTTATGTCGACAGATATTGGCGTATCGCTTCAGGTGAACTGGATAGAGGAAGCTTGAAAATGTGACTGTGGTAAAACGGGGAGCAACTGACAGGAGTAACAATGACTCTCTTTAGGTAGTCAAATGCCTCGTCAACAGGCGAAATACATCGGGAAACTCGAGAAGCTCCCAGCAGGAATACTGTGAAAGTCTTGAGGTTGACAGATAATGGCGTATCGCTTCAGGTGAACTGGTTAGAGGAAGCTTGAATATGTGACTGTGGTAAAACGGGGAGCAACTGACAGGAGTAACTATGACTCTCTTCAGGTAGCCAAATGCCCCGTCAACAGGCAAAAAACCTCGGCAGACTCGAGAAGCTCCCAGCAGGAGTACTGTGAAAGTCTTTACGTCGACAGATACTGGCGCATCGCTTCAGGTGATCCGGCTAAAGGAAGCTTCAAAATGTGACTGTGGTAAAACGGGAAACATCTGGCAGGACTATCTACGACTCTCTTAAGGTAGACAAATGCCTCGTCATTAGGCGAAATACGTCGGCAAACTCGAGAAGCTCCCAACAGGAGTACTGTGAAAGTCTATATGTCGACAGATATTGGGGTATCGCTTCAGGTGAACTGGATAGAGGAAGCTTGAAAATGTGACTGTGGTAAAACGGGGAGCAACTGACAGGAGTAACAATGACTCTCTTTAGGTAGCCAAATGCCTCGTCAACAGGCGAAATAATCGGCAAACTCGAGAGGCTCCCGGCAGGAGTACTGTGAAAGTCTTTATGTCGACAGATATTGGCGTATCGCTTCAGGTGATCTGGCTAAAGGTGTCTTGAAAATGTGAAGTGGTAAAACAGGAAGCAACTGACAGGACTAACTAAGACTATCTTAAGGTAGACAAATGCCTCGTCAACAGGCGTAATACATCGACAAACCCGAGAAGCTCCCAGCAGGAGTACTGTGAAAGTCTTTAGGTTGACAGATAATGGCGTATCGCTTCAGGTGAACTTATTAGAGGAAGCTTGAAAATGTGACTGTGGTAAAACGGGGAGCAACTGACAGGAGTAACTATGACTCTCTTCGGGTAGCCAAATGCCCCGTCAACAGGCGAAAATCTTCGGCAGACTCGAGAAGTTCCCAGCAGGAGTGCTGTGAAAGTCTTTACGTCGACAGATAATGGCGCATCGCTTCAGGTGATCCCCCTAAAGGAAGCTTCAAAATGTGTCTGTGGTAAAACGGGGAACATCTGACAGGACTATCTATGACTCTCTTAACGTAGACAAATGCCTCGTCATTAGGCGAAATACATCGGCAAACCCGAGAAGCTCCCAACAGGAGTACTGTGAGAGTCTTTAGGTTGACAGATAATGGCGTACCGCTTCAGGTGAACTGGATAGAGAAAGCTTGAAAATGTGACTGTGGTGGAACGGAGAGCAACTGAGAGGAGTAACTATGACTGTCTTAAGGTAGCCAAATGCCTTGTCAACAGGTGAAATACATCGGCAAACTCGAGAAGCTCCCAGCAGGAGTACTGTGAAAGACTTTATGTCGACAGTTAATGGCGTATCGCTTCAGGTGATCTGGCTAAAGGTGTCTTGAAGATGTGACTGTGGTAAAACTGGAAGCAACTGACAGGACTAACTAATACTCTCTTAAGGTAGACAAATGTCTCGTCAACAGGCGTAATACATCGGCAAACCCGAGAAGCTCCAAACAGGAGTACTGTGAGAGTCTTTAGGTTGACAGATAATGGCGTACCGCTTCAGGTGAACTGGATAGAGAAAGCTTGAAAATGTGACTGTGGTGAAACGGAGAGCAACTGAGAGGAGTAACTATGACTGTCTTAAGGTAGCCAAATGCCTTGTCAACAGGTGAAATACATCGGCAAACTCGAGAAGCTCCCGGCAGGAGTACTGTGAAAGTCTTTATGTCGACAGTTAATGGCGTATCGCTTCAGGTGATCTGGCTAAAGGTGTCTTGAAAATGTGACTGTGGTAAAACAGGAAGCAACTGACAGGACTAACTAATACTCTCTTAAGGTAGACAAATGTCTCGTCAACAGGCGTAATACATCGGCAAACCCGAGAAGCTCCCGACAGGAGTACTGTGAAAGTCTTTATGTCGACAGATATTGGCGTATCGCTTCAGGTGAACTGGATAGAGGAAGCTTGAAAATGTGACTGTGGTAAAACGGGGAGCAACTGACAGGAGTAACAATGACTCTCTTTAGGTAGTCAAATGCCTCGTCAACAGGCGAAATACATCGGGAAACTCGAGAAGCTCCCAGCAGGAATACTGTGAAAGTCTTGAGGTTGACAGATAATGGCGTATCGCTTCAGGTGAACTGGTTAGAGGAAGCTTGAATATGTGACTGTGGTAAAACGGGGAGCAACTGACAGGAGTAACTATGACTTTCTTCAGGTAGCCAAATGCCCCGTCAACAGGCGAAAAACCTCGGCAGACTCGAGAAGCTCCCAGCAGGAGTACTGTGAAAGTCTTTACGTCGACAGATACTGGCGCATCGCTTCAGGTGATCCGGCTAAAGGAAGTTTCAAAATGTGACTGTGGTAAAACGGGAAACATCTGGCAGGACTATCTACGACTCTCTTAAGGTAGACAAATGCCTCGTCATTAGGCGAAATACGTCGGCAAACTCGAGAAGTTCCCGACAGGAGTACTGTGAAAGTCTATATGTCGACAGATATTGGGGTATCGCTTCAGGTGAACTGGATAGAGGAAGATTGAAAATGTGACTGTGGTAAAACGGGGAGCAACTGACAGGAGTAACAATGACTCTCTTTAGGTAGCCAATTGCCTCGTCAACAGGCGAAATAATCGGCAAACTCGAGAAGCTCCCGGCAGGAGTACTGTGAAAGTCTTTATGTCGACAGATATTGGCGTATCGCTTCAGGTGATCTGGCTAAAGATGTCTTGAAAATGTGACTGTGAGAAAACAGGAAGCAACTGACAGGACTAACTAAGACTATCTAAAGGTAGACAAATGCCTCGTCAACAGGCGTAATACATCGGCAAACCCGAAAAGCTCCCAGCAGGAGTACTGTGAAAGTCTTTAGGTTGACAGATAATGGCATATCGCTTCAGGTGAACTGGATAGAGGAAGCTAGAAAATGTGACTGTGGTAAAACGGGGAGCAACTGACAAAACTAACTATGACTCTCTTAAGGTAGACAAATGCCTCGTCAACAGGCGAAATACATCGGCAAACCCGAGAAGCTCCCAACAGGTGTACTGTGAGAGTCTTTAGGTTGACAGATAATGGCGTATCGCTTCAGGTGAACTGGATAGAGAAAGCTTGAAAATGTGACTGTGGTGAAACGGAGAGCAACTGAGAGGAGTTACTATGAATCTCTTAAGGTAGCCACATGCCTCGTCAACAGGCGAAATACATCGGCAAACTCGAGAAGCTCCCGGCAGGAGTACTGTGAAAGTCTTTATGTCGACAGATAATGGCGTATCGCTTCAGGTGATCTGGCTAAAGGTGTCTTGAAAATGTGACTGTGGTAAAACAGGAAGCAACTGACAGGACTAACTAAGACTATCTTAAGGTAGACAAATGCCTCGTCAACAGGCGTAATACATCGACAAACCCGAGAAGCTCCCAGCAGGAGTACTGTGAAAGTCTTTAGGTTGACAGATAATGGCGTATCGCTTCAGGTGAACTGGTTAGAGGAAGCTTGAAAATGTGACTGTGGTAAAACTGGGAGCAACTGACAGGAGTAATTATGACTCTCTTCAGGTAGCCAAATGCCCCGTCAACAGGCGAAAAACTTCGGCAGACTCGAGAAGTTCCCAGCAGGAGTGCTGTGAAAGTCTTTACGTCGTCAGATAATGGCGCATCGCTTCAGGTGATCCGCCTAAAGGAAGCTTCAAAATGTGACTGTGGTAAAACGGGGAACATCTGACAGGACTATCTATGACTCTCTTAACGTAGACAAATGCCTCGTCATTAGGCGAAATACATCGGCAAACCCGAGAAACTCCCAACTGGAGTACTGTGAGAGTCTTTAGGTTGACAGATAATGGCGTATCGCTTCAGGTGAACGATAGAGAAAGCTTGAAAATGTGACTGTGGTGAAACGGAGAGCAACTGAGAGGAGTAACTATGACTCTCTTAAGGTAGCCAAATGCCTCGTCAACAGGTGAAATACATCGGCAAACTCGAGAAGCTCCCGGCAGGAGTACTGTGAAAGTCTTTATGTCGACAGTTAATGGCGTATCGCTTCAGGTGATCTGGCTAAAGGTGTCTTGAAAATGTGACTGTGGTAAAACAGGAAGCAACTAACAGGACTAACTAATACTCTCTTAAGGTAGACAAATGCCTCGTCAACAGGCGTAATACATCGGCAAACCCGAGAAGCTCCCAGCAGGAGTACTGTGAAAGTCTTTAGGTTGACAGATGATGGCGTATCGCTTCAGGTGAACTGGTTAGAGGAAGCTTGAAAATGTGACTGTGGTAAAACGGGGAGCAACTGACAGGAGTAACTATGACTCTCTTCAGGTAGCCAAATGCCCCGTCAACAGGCGAAAAACATCGGTAGACTCGAGAAGCTCCCAGCAGGACTACTGTGAAAGTCTTTATGTCGACAGATAATGGCGCATCGCTTCAGGTGATCCGGCTAAAGGAAGCTTCAAAATGTGACAGTGGTAAAACGGGGACTATCTGACAGGACTAACTATGACTCTCTTAAGGTAGACAAATGCCTCGTCAACAGGCGAAATACATCGTCAAACACGAGAAGCTCCCGGCAGGTGTACTGTGAACGTCTTTAGGATGACAGATAATGGCTTATCGCTCCAGGTGAACTGGATAGAGGAAGCTTGAAAATGAGTCTGTGGTAAAACGGTGAGCAACTGACAGGAGTAACTATGACTCTCTTCATGCAGCCAAATGCCTCGTCAACAGGCGAAATGCATCGGCAAACTCGAGAAACTCCCAGCAGGAGTACTGTGAAAATCTTTATGTCGACAGATATTGGCGTATCGCTTCAGGTGAACTGGATAGAGGAAGCTTGAAAATGTGACTGTGGTAAAACTGGAAGCAACTGACAGGAGTAACTATGTCTCTCTTAAGGTAGCCAAATGCCTCGTCAACAGGCGAAATACACTCCTGGAAATGGAAAAGAGAACACAAATAACACAGGTGTGTCAGACCCACCATACTTGCTCCAGACACTGCGAGAGGGCTGATAAGCAATGATCACACGCACGGCACAGCGGACACACCAGGAACCGCGGTGTTGGCCGTCGAATGGCGCTAGCTGCGCAGCATTTGTGCATTGCCGCCGTCAGTGTCAGCCAGTTTACCGTGGCATACGGAGCTCCATCGCAGTCTTTAACACTGGTAGCATACCGCGACAGCGTGGACGTGAACCGTATGTGCAGTTGACGGACTTTGAGCGAGGGCGTATAGTGGGCATGCGGGAGGCCGGGTGGACGTACCGCCGTATTGCTCAACACGTGGGGCTTGAGGTCTCCACAGTACATCGATGTTGTCGCCAGTGGTCGGCGGAAGGTGCACGTGCCCGTCGACCTGGGACCGGACCGCAGCGACGCACGGATGCACGCCAAGACCGTAGGATCCTACGCAGTGCCGTAGGGGACCGCACCGCCACTTCCCAGCAAATTAGGGACACTGTTGCTCCTGGGGTATCGGCGAGGACCATTCGCAACCGTCTCCATGAAGCTGGGCTACGGTCCCGCACACCGTTAGGCCGTCTTCCACTCACGCCCCAACATCGTGCAGCCCGCCTCCAGTGGTGTCGCGACAGGCGTGAATGGAGGGACGAATGGAGACGTGTCATCTTCAGCGATGAGAGTCGCTTCTGCCTTGGTGCCAATGATGGTCGTATGCGTGTTTGGCGCCGTGCAGGTGAGCGCCACAATCAGGACTGCATACGACCGAGGCACACAGGGCCAACACCCAGCATCATGGTGTGGGGAGCGATATCCTACACTGGCCGTACACCACTGGTGATCGTCGAGGGGACGCTGAATAGTGCACGGTACATCCAAACCATAACCGAACCCATCGTTCTACCATTCCTAGACCGGCAAGGGAACTTGCTGTTCCAACAGGACAATGCACGTCCGCATGTATCCCGTGCCACCCAACGTGCTCTAGAAGGTGTAAGTCAACTACCCTGGCCAGCAAGATCTCCGGATCTGTCCCCCATTGAGCATCTTTGGGACCGGATGATGCGTCGTCTCACGCGGTCTGCACGTCCAGCACGAACGCTGGTCCAACTGAGGCGCCAGGTGGAAATGGCATGGCAAGCCGTTATACAGGACTACATCCAGCATCTCTACGATCGTCTCCATGGGAGAATAGCAGCCTGCATTGCTGCGAAAGGTGGATATACACTGTACTAGTGCCGACATTGTGCATGCTCTGTTGCCTGTGTCTATGTGCCTGTGGTTCTGTCAGTGTGATCATGTGATGTATCTGACCCTAGGAATGTGTCAATAAAGTGTCCCCTTCCTGGGACAATGAATTCACGGTGTTCTTACTTCAATTTCCAGGAGTGTACATCGGCAAACTCGAGAAGCTCCCGGCAGGAGTACTGTGAAAGTCTTTATGTCGACAGATAATGGCGTATCGCTTCAGGTGATCTGACTAAAGGTGTCTTGAAAATGTGACTGTGGTAAAACGGGAAGCAACTGACAGGACTAACTAAGACTCTCTCAAGGTAGACAAATGCCTCGTCAACAGGCGAAATACATCGGCAAACCCGAGAAGCTCCCAGCAGGAGTACTGTGAAAGTCTTTAGGTTAACAGATAATGGCGTATCGCTTCAGGTGAACTGGTTAGAGGAAGCTTGAAAATGTGACTGTGGTAAAACGGGGAGCAACTGACAGGAGTAACTATGACTCTCTTCAGGTAGCCAAATGCCCCGTCAACAGGCGAGAAACTTCGGCAGACTCGAGAAGCTCCCAGCAGGAGTACTGTGAAAGTCTTTACGTCGACAGATAATGGCGCATCGCTTCAGGTGATCCGGCTAAAGGAAGCTTCAAAATGTGACTGTGGGAAAACGGGGAACATCTGACAGGACTATCTATGACTCTCTTAAGATAGACAAAATCCTCGTCATTGGGCGAAATACATCGGCAAACTCGAGAAGGTCCCGGCAGGAGTACTGTGATAGTCTTGAGGTTGACAGATAATGGCGTATCGCTTCAGGTGAACTGGATTGAGGAAGCTTGAAAATATTACTGTGGTAAAACGGGGAGCAACTGACAGGAGTAACTATGACACTCTTAAGGAAGCCAAATGCCTCGTCAACATGCGAAATTTAACGGCAAACTCGAGAAGCTCTCGGCAGGAGTACTGTGAAAGTCTTTATGTCGACAGATATTGGCGTATCGCTACACGCGAACTGGCTAACGGAAGCTTGAAAATGTGACTGTGGTAAAACGGGGAGCAACTGACAGAACTAACTATGACTCTCTTAAGGTAGACAAATGCCTCGTCAACAGGCGAAATACATCGGAAAACACGAGAAGCTCCCGGTAGGAGTACTGTGATAGTCTTTATGTCGACAGATAATGGCGTATCGCTTCAGGTGATCTGGCTAAAGGTGTCTTAAAAATGTGACTGTGGTAAAACAGGAAGCAACTGACAGGACTAATTAAGACTCTCTTAAGGTAGACACATGCCTCGCCAACAGGCGTAATACATGGGCAAACCCGAGAAGCTCCCAGCAGGAGTACTGTGAAAGTCTTTAGGTTGACAGATAATGGCGTATCGCTTCAGGTGAACTGGATTGAGGAAGCTTGAAAATGTTACTGTGATAAAACGGGGAGCAACTGACAGGAGTAACTATGACTCTCTTAAGGTAGCCAAATGCCTCGTCAACAGGCGAAATACATCGGCAAACTCGAGAAGCTCCCGGCAGGAGTACTGTGAAAGTCTTTATGTCGACAGATAATGGCGTATCGCTACAGCTGATCTGCCTAAAGGTGTCTTGAAAATGTGACTGTGGTAAAACGGGAAGCAACTGACAGGACTAACTAAGACTCTCTCAAGGTAGACAAATGCCTCGTTAACATGCTGTAATACATCGGCAAACCCGAGAAGCTCCCAGCAGGAGTACTGTGAAAATCTTTAGGTTGACAGATAACGGCGAATCGCTTCAGGTGAACTGGTTAGAGGAAGCTTGAAAATGTGACTGTGGTAAAACGGGGAGCAACTGACAGGAGTAACTAGGACTCTCTTAAAGTAGCCAAATGCCTCGTCAACAGGCGAAATACATCGGCAAACTCGAGAAGCTCTCGGCAGGAGTACTGTGAAAGTCTTTATGTCGACAGTGAATGGCGTATCGCTTCAGGTGATCTGGCTGAAGGTGTCTTGAAAATGTGACTCTGGTAAAACGGGAAGCAACTGACAGGACTAACTAAGACTCTCTCAAGGTAGACAAATGCCTCGTCAACAGGCGTAATACATCGGCAAACCCGAGAAGCTCCCAGCAGGAGTACTGTGAAAGTCATTATGTCGAAAGATATTGGCGTACCGCTTCAGGTGAACAAGCCAGAGAAAGCTTGTAGATGTGACTGTTATAAAACGTGGAGCAACTGCAATGAGTGGCTATGACTCTCTTTAGGTAGCCAAATGCCTCGTCAACAGGCGAAATACATCGGCAAACTGGAGGAGCTCCCAGCAGGAGTACTGTGAAAGTCTTTAGGTTGACAGATAATGGCGTATCGCTTCAGGTGAACTGGTTTGAGGAAGCTTGAAAATGTGACTGTGGTAAAACGGAGAGCAACTGACAGGAGTAACTATGAATCTCTTCAGGTAGCCAAGTGCCCCGTCAACAGGCGAAAAACTTCGGCAGACTCGAGAAGCTCCCAGCAGGAGTACTGTGAAAGTCTTTACGTCGACAGATAATGGCGCATCGCTTCAGGTGATAAGGCTAAAGGAGGCTTCAAAATGTGACTGTGGAAAACGGGGAACATCTGACAGGACTATCTATGACTCTCTTAAGGTAGACAAATGCCTCGTCATTAGGCGAAATACATCCTCAAACTCGAGAAGCTCCCGGCAGGAGTACTTTGATAGTCTTGAGGCTGACATATAATGGCGTATCGCTTCAGGTGAACTGGATTGAGGAAGCTTGAAAATGTTACTGTGATAAATCGGGGACCAACTGACAGGAGTAACTATGACTCTCTTAAGGTAGCCAAATGCCTCGTCAACAGGCGAAATACATTGGCAAACTCGAGAAGCTCCCGGCAGGAGTACTGTGAAAGACTTTATGTCGACAGATATTGGCGTATCGCTACACGAGAACTGGCTAACGGAAGCTTGAAAATGTGACTGTGGTAAAACGGGGAGCAACTGACAGAACTAACTATGACTCTCTTAAGGTAGACAAATGCCTCGTTAACAGGCGAATTACATCGGCAAATTCGAGAAGCTCCCAACAGGAGTACTGTGAGATTCTTTAGGTTGACAGATAATTGCGTATCGCTTCAGGTGAACTGGATAGAGAAAGCTTGAAAATAAGACTGTGGTGAATCGGAGAGCAACTGAGAGGAGTAACCATGACTCTCTGAAGGTAGCCAAATGCCTCGTCAACAGGCGAAATACATCGGCAAACACGAGAAGCTCCCGGTAGGAGTATTGTGATAGTCTTTATGTCGACAGATAATGGCGTATCGCTTCAGGTGATCTGGCTAAAGGTGTCTTAAAAATGTGACTGTGGTAAAACAGGAAGCAACTGACAGGACAAACTAAGACTCTCTTAAGGTAGACAAATGCCTCGCCAACAGGCGTAATACATGGGCAAACCCGAGAAGCTCCCAGCAGGAGTACTGTGAAAGTCTTTAGGTTGACAGATAATGGCGTATCGCTTCAGGTGAACTGGATTGAGGAAGCTTGAAAATGTTACTGTGATAAAACGGGGAGCAACTGACAGGAGTAACTTTGACTCTCTTAAGGTAGCCAAATGCCTTGTCAACAGGCGAAATACATCAGCAAACTCGAGAAGCTCCCGGCAGGAGTACTGTGAAAGTCTTTATGTCGACAGATAATGGCGTATCGCTTCAGGTGATCTGTCTAAAGGTGTCTTGAAAATGTGACTGTGGTAAAACGGAAAGCAGCTGACAGGACTAACTAAGACTCTCTCAAGGTAGACAAATGCCTCGTTAACAGGCGTAATACATCGGCAAACCCGAGAAGCTCCCAGCAGGAGTACTGTGAAAGTCTTTAGGTTGACAGATAACGGCGAATCGCTTCAGGTGAACTGGTTAGAGGAAGCTTGAAAATGTGACTGTGGTAAAACGGGGAGCAACTGACAGGAGTAACTATGACTCTCTTCAGGTAGCCAAATGCCCCGTCAACAGGCGAAAACTTCGGCAGACTCGAGAAGCTCCCAGCAGGAGTACTGTGAAAGTCTTTACGTCGACAGATAATGGCGCATCGCTTTAGGTGATCCGGCGAAAGGAAGCTTCAAAATGTGACTGTGGTAAAACGGGGAACATCTGACAGGACTATCTATGACTCTCTTAAGTTAGACAAATGCCTCGTCATTAGGCGAAATACATCGACAAACTCGAGAAGCTCCCGGCAGGAGTACTGTGATAGTCTTGAGGTTGACAGATAATGGCGTATCGCTTCAGGTGAACTGGATTGAGGAAGCTTGAAAATGTTACTGTGATAAAACGGGGAGCAACTGACAGGAGTAGCTAGGACTCTCTTAAGGTAGCCAAATGCCTCGTCAACAGGCGAAATACATCGGCAAACTCGAGAAGCTCCCGGCAGGAGTACTGTGAAAGTCTTTATGTCGACAGATAATGGCGTATCGCTTCAGGTGATCTGGCTAAAGGTGTCTTGAAAATGTGACTGTTGTAAAACGGGAAGCAACTGACAGGACTAACTAAGACTCTCTCAAGGTAGACAAATTCCTCGTCAACAGGTGTAATACATCGGCAAACCCGAGAAGCTCCCAGCAGGAGTACTGTGAAAGTCTTTACGTCGACAGATAATGGCGCATCGCTTCAGGTGATCCGGCTAAAGGAAGTTTCAAAATGTGACTGTGGAAAACGGGGAACATCTGACAGGACTACCTATGACTCTCTTAAGGTAGACAAATGCCTCGTCATTAGGCGAAATACATCCTCAAACTCGAGAAGCTCCCGGCAAGAGTACTGTGATAGTCTTGAGGTTGACAGATAATGGCGTATCGCTTCAGGTGAACTGGATTGAGGAAGCTTGAAAATGTTACTGTGATAAATTGGGGAGCAGCTGACAGGAGTAACTATGACTCTCTTAAGGTAGCCAAATGCCTCGTCAACAGGCGAAATTTATCGGCAAACTTGAGAAGTTCTCGGCAGGAGTACTGTGAAAGTCTTTATGTCGACAGTGAATGGCGTATCGCTTCAGGTGATCAGGCTAAAGGTGTCTTGAAAATGTGACTGTGGTAAAACCTGAAGCAACTGACAGGACTAACTAAGACTCTCTCAAGGTAGACAAATGCCTCGTCAACAGGCGTAATACATCGGCAAACCCGAGAAGCTCCCAGCAGGGGTACTGTGAAAGTCTTTAGGATGACAGATAATGGCGTATCGCTTCAGGTGAACTGGTTAGATTAAGCTTGAAAATGTGATTGTGGTAAAACGGGGAGCAACTGGCAGGAGTAACTATGACTTTCTTCAATTAGCCAAATGCCCCGTCAACAGGCGAAAAACTTCGGCAGACTCGAGAAGCTCCCAGCAGGAGTACTGTGAAAATCTTTACGTCGACAGATAATGGCGAATCGCTTCAGGTGATCCGGCTAAAGGAAGCTTCAAAATGTGACTGTGATAAAACGGGGAACATCTGACAGGACTATCTATGACTCTCTTAAGGTAGACAAATGCCTCGTCATTAGGCGAAATACATCGGCAAACTCGAGAAGCTCTCGGCAGAAGTACTGTGAAAGTGTTGAGGTTGACAGCTAATGGCGTATCGCTTCAGGTGAACTGGATAGAGGAAGCTTGAAAATGTTACTGTGATAAAACGGTGTGCAACTGACAGGAGTAACTATGACTCTCTTAAAGTAGCCAAATGCCTCGTCAACAGGCGAAATACATCAGCAAACTCGAGAAGCTCCCAGCAGGAGTACTGTGAAAGACTTTATGTCGACAGATATTGGCGTACCGCTTCAGGTGAACAAGCCAGAGAAAGCTTGTAGATGTGACTGTTATAAAACGTGGAGCAACTGCAATGAGTGGCTATGACTCTCTTTAGGTAGCCAAATGCCTCGTCAACAGGCGAAATACATCGGCAAACTCGAGAAGCTCCCGGCAGGAGTACTGTGAAAGACTTTATGTCGACAGATATTGGCGTATCGCTACACGAGAACTGGCTAACGGAAGCTTGAAAATGTGACTGTGGTAAAATGGGGAGCAACTGACAGAACTAACTATGACTCTCTTAAGGTAGACAAATGCCTCGTCAACAGGCGAAAATCATCGGCAAATTCGAGAAGCTCCCAACAGGAACACTGTGAGATTCTTTAGGTTGACAGATAATAGCGTATCGCTTCAGGTGAACTGGATAGAGAAAGCTTGAAAATAAGACTGTGGTGAATCGGAGAGCAACTGAGAGGAGTAACTATGACTCTCTTAAGGTAGCCAAATGCCTCGTCAACAGGCGAAATACATCGCAAACTCGAGAAGCTCTCGGCAGGAGTACTGTGAAAGTCTTTATGTCGACAGTGAATGGCGTATCGCTTCAGATGATCAGGCTAAAGGTGTCTTGAAAATGTGACTGTGGTAAAACCTGAAGCAACTGACAGGACTAACTAAGAGTCTCTCAAGGTAGACAAATGCCTCGTCAACAGGCGTAATACATCGGCAAACCCGAGAAGCTCCCAGCAGGAGTACTGTGAAAGTCTTTAGGATGACAGATAATGGCGTATCGCTTCAGGTGAACTGGTTAGATTAAGCTTGAAAATGTGACTGTGGTAAAACGGGGAGCAACTGACAGGAGTAACTATGACTTTCTTCAGGTAGCCAAATGCCCCGTCAACAGGCGAAAAACTTCGGCAGACTCGAGAAGCTCCCAACAGGAGTACTGTGAAAGTCTTTACGTATACAGATAATGGCGAATCGCTTCAGGTGATCCGGCTAAAGGAAGCTTCAAAATGTGACTGTGATAAAACGGGGAACATCTGACAGGACTATCTATGACTCTCTTAAGGTAGACAAATGCCTCGTCATTAGGCGAAATACATCGGCAAACTCGAGAAGCTCTCGGCAGAAGTACTGTAAAATTCTTGAGGTTGACAGCTAATGGCGTATCGCTTCAGGTGAACTGGATAGAGGAAGCTTGAAAATGTTACTGAGATAAAACGGTGTGCAACTGACAGGAGTAACTATGACTCTCTTAAGGTAGCCAAATGCCTCGTCAACAGGCGAAATACATCAGCAAACTCGAGAAGCTCCCAGCAGGAGTACTGTGAAAGACTTTATGTCGACAGATATTGGCGTACCGCTTCAGGTGAACAAGCCAGAGAAAGCTTGTAGATGTGACTGTTATAAAACGTGGAGCAACTGCAATGAGTGGCTATGACTCTCTTTAGGTAGCCAAATGCCTCGTCAACAGGCGAAATACATCGGCAAACTCGAGAAGCTCCCGGCAGGAGTACTGTGAAAGACTTTATGTCGACAGATATTGGCGTATCGCTACACGAGAACTGGCTAACGGAAGCTTGAAAATGTGACTGTGGTAAAACGGGGAGCAACTGACAGAACTAACTATGACTCTCTTAAGGTAGACAAATGCCTCGTCAACAGGCGAAAGACATCGGCAAATTCGAGAAGCTCCCAACAGGAGTACTGTGAGATTCTTTAGGTTGACAGATAATAGCGTATCGCTTCAGGTGAACTGGATAGAGAAAGCTTGAAAATAAGACTGTGGTGAATCGGAGAGCAACTGAGAGGAGTAACTATGACTCTCTTAAGGTAGCCAAATGCCTCGTAAACAGGCGAAATACATCGCAAACTCGAGAAGCTCCCGGCAGGAGTACTGTGAAAGTCTTTATGTCGACAGATAATGGCGTATGGCTTCAGGTGATCTGGCTAAAGGTGTCTTAAAAATGTGACTGTGGTAAAACAGGAAGCAACTGACAGGACTAACTAAGACTCTCTTAAGGTAGACAAATGCCTCGCCAACAGGCGTAATACATGGACAAACCCGAGAAGCACCCAGCAGGAGTACTGTGAAAGTCTTTAGGTTGACAGATAATGGCGTATCGCTTCAGGTGAACTGGATTGAGGAAGCTTGAAAATGTTACTGTGATAAAACGGGGAGCAACTGACAGGAGTAACTAGGACTCTCTTAAGGTAGCCAAATGCCTCGACAACAGGCGTAATACATCGGCAAACCCGAGAAGCTCCCAGCAGGAGTACTGTGAAAGTTTTTAGGTTGACAGATAATGGCGTATCGCTTCAGGTGAACTGGTTAGAGGAAGCTTGAAAATGTGACTGTGGTAAAACGGGGAGCAACTGACAGGAGTAACTATGACTCTCTTCAGGTATCCAAATGCCCCGTCAACAGGCGAAAAACTTCGGCAGACTCGAGAAGCTCCCGGCAGGAGTACTGTGAAAGTCTTTACGTCTACAGAAAATGGCGCATCGCTTCAGGTGATCCGGCGAAAGGAAGCTTCAAAATGTGACTGTGGTAAAACGGGGAACATCTGACAGGACTATCTATGACTCTCTTAAGTTAGACAAATGCCTCGTCATTAGGCGAAATACATCGACAAACTCGAGAAGCTCCCGGCAGGAGTACTGTGATAGTCTTGAGGTTGACAGATAATGGCGTATCGCTTCAGGTGAACTGGATTGAGGAAGCTTCAAAATGTTACTGTGATAAAACGGGGAGCAACTGACAGGAGTTACTATGACTCTCTTAAGGTAGCCAAATGCCTCGTCAACAGGCGAAATACATCGGCAAACTCGAGAAGCTCTCGGCAGGAGTACTGTGAAAGTCTTTATGTCGACAGTGAATGGCTTATCGCTTCAGGTGATCTGGCTGAAGGTGTCTTGAAATGTGACTCTGGTAAAACGGGAAGCAACTGACAGGACTAATTAATTCTCTCTCAAGGTAGACAAATGCCTCGTCAACAGGCGTAATACATCGGCAAACCCGAGAAGCTCCCAGCAAGAGTACTGTGATAGTCTTGAGGTTGACAGATAATGGCGTATCGCTTCAGGTGAACTGGATTGAGGAAGCTTGAAAATGTTACTGTGATAAATCGGGGAGCAACTGACAGGAGTAACTATGACTCTCTTAAGGTAGCCAAATGCCTCGTCAACATGCGAAATACATCGGCAAACTCGAGAAGCTCTCGGCAGGAGTACGGTGAAAGTCTTTATGTCGACAGTGAATTGCGTATCGCTTCAGGTGGTCTGACTAAAGGTCTCTTGAAAATGTGACTGTAGTAAAACGGGAAGCAACTGACAGGACTAGCTAAGACTCTCTCAAGGTAGACAAATGCCTCGTCAACAGGCGAAATACATCGGCAAACCCGAGAAGCTCCCAGCAGGAGTACTGTGAAAGTCTTTAGGTTGACAGATAATGGTGTATCGCTTCAGGTGAACTGGTTAGAGGAAGCTTGAAAATGTGACTGTGTTAAAACGGGGAGCAATTGACAGGAGTAACTATGACTCTTTTCAGGTAGCCAAATGCCCCGTCAACAGGCGAGAAACTTTGGCAGACTCGAGAAGCTCCCAGCAGGAGTACTGTGAAAGTCTTTACGTCGACAGATAATGGCGCATCGCTTCAGGTGATCCGGCTAAAGGAAGCTTCAAAATGTGACTGTGGTAAAACAGGGAACATCTGACAGGACTATCTATGACTCTCTTAAGGTACACAAATGCCTCGTCATTGGGCGAAATACATCGGCAAACTCGAGAAGCTCCCAGCAGGAGTACTGTGATAGTCTTGAGGTTGACAGATAATGGCGTATCGCTTCAGGTGATCTGGATTGAGGAAGCTTGAAAATGTTACTGTGATAAATCGGGGAGCAACTGAAAGGAGTAACTATGACTCTCTTAAGGTAGCCAAATGCCTCGTCAACAGGCGAAATTTATCGGCAAACTCGAGAAGCTCTCGGCAGGAGTACTGTGAAAGTCTTTATGTCGACAGTGAATGGCGTATCGCATCAGGTGATCAGGCTAAAGGTGTCTTGAAAATGTGACTGTGGTAAAACCTGAAGCAACTGACAGGACTAACTATGACTCTCTCAAGGTAGACAAATGCCTCGTCAACAGGCGTAATACATCGGCAAACCCGAGAAGCTCCCAGCAGGAGTACTGTGAAAGTCTTTAGGTTGACAGATAATGGCGTATCGCTTCAGGTGAACTGGTTACAGGAAGCTTGAAAATGTGACTGTGGTAAAACGGGGAACAACTGACAGGAGTAACTATGACTCTCTTCAGGTAGCCAAATGCCTCGTCAACAGGCGAAATACATCGGCAAACTCGAGAAGCTCCCAGCAGGAGTACTGTGAAAGTCTTTATGTCGACAGATAATGGCGTATCGCTTCAGGTGAACTGGCTAAAGGTGTCTTGAAAATGTGACTGTGGTAAAACGGGAAGCAACTGACAGGACTAACTAAGACTCTCTCAAGGTAGACAAATGCCTCGTCAACAGGCGTAATACATCGGCAAACTCGAGAAGCTCTCGGCAGGAGTACTGTGAAAGTCTTGAGGTTGACAGCTAATGGCGTATCGCTTCAGGTGAACTAGATAGAGGAAGCTTGAAAATGTTACTGTGATAAAACGGTGTGCAACTGACAGGAGTATCTATGACTCTCTTAAGGTAGCCAAATGCCTCGTCAACAGGCGAAATACATCAGCAAACTCGAGAAGCTCCCTGCAGGAGTACTGTGAAAGTCTTTATGTCGACAGATATTGGCGTACCGCTTCAGGTGAACAAGCCAGAGAAAGCTTGTAGATGTGACTGTTATAAAACGTGGAGCAACTGTAAAGAGTGGCTATGACTCTCTTTAGGTAGCCAAATGCCTCGTCAACAGGCGAAATACAACGGCAAAAGCGAGGAGCTCCCAGCAGGAGTACTGTGAAAGTCTTTAGGTTGACAGATAATGGCGTATTGCTTCAGGTGAACTAGTTTGAGGAAGCTTGAAAATGTGACTGTGGTAAAACGGGGAGCAACTGACAGGAGTAACTATGACTCTCTTCAGGTAGCCAAATGCCCCGTCAACAGCGAAAAACTTCAGCAGACTCGAGAAGCTCCCAGCAGGAGTACTGTGAAAGTCTTTACGTCGACAGATAATGGCGAATCGCTTCAGGTGATCCGGCTAAAGGAAGCTTCATAATGTGACTGTGGTAAAACGGGGAACATCTGACAGGACTATCTATGACTCTCTTAAGGTAGACAAATGCCTCGTCATTAGGCGAAATACATAGGCAAACTCGAGAAGCTCTCGGCTGGAGTACTGTGAAAGTCTTGAGGTTGACAGCTAATGGCGTATCGCTTCAGTTGAACTGGATAGAGGAAGCTTGAAAATGTTACTGTGATAAAACGGTGTGCAACTGACAGGAATAACTATGACTCTCTTAAGGTAGCCAAATGCCTCGTCAACAGGCGAAATACATCAGCAAACTCGAGAAGCTCCCAACAGGAGTACTGTGAAAGTCTTTATGTCGACAGATATTGGCGTATCGCTTCACGAGAACTGGCTAATGGAAGCTTGAAAATGTGACTGTGGTAAAACGATAACAACTGACAGAACTAACTATGTCTCTCTTAAGGTAGACAAATGCATCGTCAACAGGCGTAAAACATCGGCAAACCCGAGAAGCTCCCAGCAGGAGTACTGTGAAAGTCTTTAGGTTGACAGATAATGGCGTATCGCTTCAGGTGAACTGGTTAGAGGAAGCTTGAAAATGTGACTGTGGTAAAACGGGGAGCAACTGACAGGAGTAACTATGACTCTCCTCAGGTAGCCAAATGCCTCGTCAACAGGCGAAATACATCGGCAGACTCGAGAAGCTCCGGGCAGGAGTACTGTGAAAGTCTTTATGTCGACAGATAATGGCGTATCGCTTCAGGTGATCTGGCTAAAGGTGTGTTGAAAATGTGACTTGGATAAAACGGGAAGCAACTGACAGGAGTAACTATGACTCTCCTAAGATAGCCAAATGCCTCGTCAACAGGCGAAATACATCAGCAAACTCGAGAAGCTCCCTGCAGGAGTACTGTGAAAGTCTTTATGTCGACAGATATTGGCGTACCGCTTCAGGTGAACAAGCCAGAGAAAGCTTGTAGATGTGACTGTTATAAAACGTGGAGCAACTGCAAAGAGTGTCTATGACTCTCTTTAGGTAGCCAAATGCCTCGTCAACAGGCGAAATACAACGGCAAACTCGAGGAGCTCCCAGCAGGAGTACTGTGAAAGTCTTTAGGTTGACAGATATTGGCGTATTGCTTTAGGTGAACTGGTTTGAGGAAGCTTGAAAATGTGACTGTGGTAAAACGGGGAGCAACTGACAGGAGTAACTATGACTCTCTTCAGGTAGCCAAATGCCCCGTCAACAGGCGAAAAACTTCGGCAGACTCGAGAAGCTCCCAGCAGGAGTACTGTGAAAGTCTTTACGTCGACAGATAATGGCGCATCGCTTCAGGTGATCCGGCTAAAGGAAGCTTCAAAATGTGACTGTGGTAAAACGGGGAACATCTGACAGGACTATCTATGACTCTCTTAAGTTAGAGAAATGCCTCGTCATTAGGCGAAATACATCGGCAAACTCGAGACGCTCCCAGCAGGAGTACTGTGATCGTCTTGAGGTTGACAGATAATGGCGTATCGCTTCAGGTGAACTGGATAGAGGAACATTGAAAATGTTACTGTGATAAAACGGGGAGCAACTGACAGGAGTAACTAGGACTCTCTTAAGGTAGCCATATGCCTCGTCAACAGGCGAAATACGTCGGCAAACTCGAGAAGCTCTCGGCAGGAGTACTGTTAAAGTCTTTATGTCGACAGTGAATGGCGTATCGCTTCAGGTGATCTGGCTAAAGGTGTCTTGAAAATGTGACTGTGGTAAAGCGGGAAGCAACTGACAGGACTAACTAAGACTCTCTCAAGGTAGGCAAATGCCTCGTCAACAGGCGTAATACATCGGCAAACCCGAGAAGCTCCCAGCAGGAATACTGTGAAAGCCTTTAGGTTGACAGATAATGGCGTATCGCTTCAGGTGAACTGGTTAGAGGAAGCTTGAAAATGTGACTGTGGTAAAACGGGGAGCAACTGACAGGAGTAACTATGACTCTCTTCAGGTAGCCAAATGCCTCGTCAACAGGCGAAATACATCGGCAAACTCGAGAAGCTCTCGGCAGGAGTACTGTGAAAGTCTTTATGTCGACAGATAATTTCGTATCGCTTCAGGTGATCTGGCTAACGGTGTCTTGAAAATGTGACTGTGGTAAAACGGGAAGCAACTGACAGGACTAACTAAGACTCTCTCAAGGTAGACAAATGCCTCGTCAACAGGCGAAATACATCGGCAAACCCGAGAAGCTCCCAGCAGGAGTACTGTGAAAGTCTTTAGGTTAACAGATAATGGCGTATCGCTTCAGGTGAACTGGTTAGAGGAAGCTTGAAAATGTGACTGTGGTAAAACGGGGAGCAACTGACAGGAGTAACTATGACTCTCTTCAGGTAGCCAAATGCCCCGTCAACAGGCGAGAAACTTCGGCAGACTCGAGAAGCTCCCAGCAGGAGTACTGTGAAAGTCTTTACGTCGACAGATAATGGCGCATCGCTTCAGGTGATCCGGCTAAAGGAAGCTTCAAAATGTGACTGTGGGAAAACGGGGAACATCTGACAGGACTATCTATGACTCTCTTAAGATAGACAAAATCCTCGTCATTGGGCGAAATACATCGGCAAACTCGAGAAGGTCCCGGCAGGAGTACTGTGATAGTCTTGAGGTTGACAGATAATGGCGTATCGCTTCAGGTGAACTGGATTGAGGAAGCTTGAAAATATTACTGTGGTAAAACGGGGAGCAACTGACAGGAGTAACTATGACACTCTTAAGGAAGCCAAATGCCTCGTCAACATGCGAAATTTAACGGCAAACTCGAGAAGCTCTCGGCAGGAGTACTGTGAAAGTCTTTATGTCGACAGATATTGGCGTATCGCTACACGCGAACTGGCTAACGGAAGCTTGAAAATGTGACTGTGGTAAAACGGGGAGCAACTGACAGAACTAACTATGACTCTCTTAAGGTAGACAAATGCCTCGTCAACAGGCGAAATACATCGGAAAACACGAGAAGCTCCCGGTAGGAGTACTGTGATAGTCTTTATGTCGACAGATAATGGCGTATCGCTTCAGGTGATCTGGCTAAAGGTGTCTTAAAAATGTGACTGTGGTAAAACAGGAAGCAACTGACAGGACTAATTAAGACTCTCTTAAGGTAGACACATGCCTCGCCAACAGGCGTAATACATGGGCAAACCCGAGAAGCTCCCAGCAGGAGTACTGTGAAAGTCTTTAGGTTGACAGATAATGGCGTATCGCTTCAGGTGAACTGGATTGAGGAAGCTTGAAAATGTTACTGTGATAAAACGGGGAGCAACTGACAGGAGTAACTATGACTCTCTTAAGGTAGCCAAATGCCTCGTCAACAGGCGAAATACATCGGCAAACTCGAGAAGCTCCCGGCAGGAGTACTGTGAAAGTCTTTATGTCGACAGATAATGGCGTATCGCTACAGGTGATCTGCCTCAAGGTGTCTTGAAAATGTGACTGTGGTAAAACGGGAAGCAACTGACAGGACTAACTAAGACTCTCTCAAGGTAGACAAATGCCTCGTTAACATGCTGTAATACATCGGCAAACCCGAGAAGCTCCCAGCAGGAGTACTGTGAAAATCTTTAGGTTGACAGATAACGGCGAATCGCTTCAGGTGAACTGGTTAGAGGAAGCTTGAAAATGTGACTGTGGTAAAACGGGGAGCAACTGACAGGAGTAACTAGGACTCTCTTAAGGTAGCCAAATGCCTCGTCAACAGGCGAAATACATCGGCAAACTCGAGAAGCTCTCGGCAGGAGTACTGTGAAAGTCTTTATGTCGACAGTGAATGGCGTATCGCTTCAGGTGATCTGGCTGAAGGTGTCTTGAAAATGTGACTCTGGTAAAACGGGAAGCAACTGACAGGACTAACTAAGACTCTCTCAAGGTAGACAAATGCCTCGTCAACAGGCGTAATACATCGGCAAACCCGAGAAGCTCCCAGCAGGAGTACTGTGAAAGTCATTATGTCGAAAGATATTGGCGTACCGCTTCAGGTGAACAAGCCAGAGAAAGCTTGTAGATGTGACTGTTATAAAACGTGGAGCAACTGCAATGAGTGGCTATGACTCTCTTTAGGTAGCCAAATGCCTCGTCAACAGGCGAAATACATCGGCAAACTGGAGGAGCTCCCAGCAGGAGTACTGTGAAAGTCTTTAGGTTGACAGATAATGGCGTATCGCTTCAGGTGAACTGGTTTGAGGAAGCTTGAAAATGTGACTGTGGTAAAACGGAGAGCAACTGACAGGAGTAACTATGAATCTCTTCAGGTAGCCAAGTGCCCCGTCAACAGGCGAAAAACTTCGGCAGACTCGAGAAGCTCCCAGCAGGAGTACTGTGAAAGTCTTTACGTCGACAGATAATGGCGCATCGCTTCAGGTGATAAGGCTAAAGGAGGCTTCAAAATGTGACTGTGGAAAACGGGGAACATCTGACAGGACTATCTATGACTCTCTTAAGGTAGACAAATGCCTCGTCATTAGGCGAAATACATCCTCAAACTCGAGAAGCTCCCGGCAGGAGTACTTTGATAGTCTTGAGGCTGACATATAATGGCGTATCGCTTCAGGTGAACTGGATTGAGGAAGCTTGAAAATGTTACTGTGATAAATCGGGGACCAACTGACAGGAGTAACTATGACTCTCTTAAGGTAGCCAAATGCCTCGTCAACAGGCGAAATACATTGGCAAACTCGAGAAGCTCCCGGCAGGAGTACTGTGAAAGACTTTATGTCGACAGATATTGGCGTATCGCTACACGAGAACTGGCTAACGGAAGCTTGAAAATGTGACTGTGGTAAAACGGGGAGCAACTGACAGAACTAACTATGACTCTCTTAAGGTAGACAAATGCCTCGTTAACAGGCGAATTACATCGGCAAATTCGAGAAGCTCCCAACATGAGTACTGTGAGATTCTTTAGGTTGACAGATAATGGCGTATCGCTTCAGGTGAACTGGATAGAGAAAGCTTGAAAATAAGACTGTGGTGAATCGGAGAGCAACTGAGAGGAGTAACTATGACTCTCTTAAGGTAGCCAAATGCCTCGTCAACAGGCGAAATACATCGGCAAACACGAGAAGCTCCCGGTAGGAGTACTGTGATAGTCTTTATGTCGACAGATAATGGCGTATCGCTTCAGGTGATCTGGCTAAAGGTGTCTTAAAAATGTGACTGTGGTAAAACAGGAAGCAACTGACAGGACAAACTAAGACTCTCTTAAGGTAGACAAATGCCTCGCCAACAGGCGTAATACATGGGCAAACCCGAGAAGCTCCCAGCAGGAGTACTGTGAAAGTCTTTAGGTTGACAGATAATGGCGTATCGCTTCAGGTGAACTGGATTGAGGAAGCTTCAAAATGTTACTGTGATAAAACGGGGAGCAACTGACAGGAGTAACTTTGACTCTCTTAAGGTAGCCAAATGCCTCGTCAACAGGCGAAATACATCAGCAAACTCGAGAAGCTCCCGGCAGGAGTACTGTGAAAGTCTTTATGTCGACAGATAATGGCGTATCGCTTCAGGTGATCTGTCTAAAGGTGTCTTGAAAATGTGACTGTGGTAAAACGGAAAGCAGCTGACAGGACTAACTAAGACTCTCTCAAGGTAGACAAATGCCTCGTTAACAGGCGTAATACATCGGCAAACCCGAGAAGCTCCCAGCAGGAGTACTGTGAAAGTCTTTAGGTTGACAGATAACGGCGAATCGCTTCAGGTGAACTGGTTAGAGGAAGCTTGAAAATGTGACTGTGGTAAAACGGGGAGCAACTGACAGGAGTAACTATGACTCTCTTCAGGTAGCCAAATGCCCCGTCAACAGGCGAAAACTTCGGCAGACTCGAGAAGCTCCCAGAAGGAGTACTGTGAAAGTCTTTACGTCGACAGATAATGGCGCATCGCTTTAGGTGATCCGGCGAAAGGAAGCTTCAAAATGTGACTGTGGTAAAACGGGGAACATCTGACAGGACTATCTATGACTCTTAAGTTAGACAAATGCCTCGTCATTAGGCGAAATACATCGACAAACTCGAGAAGCTCCCGGCAGGAGTACTGTGATAGTCTTGAGGTTGACAGATAATGGCGTATCGCTTCAGGTGAACTGGATTGAGGAAGCTTGAAAATGTTACTGTGATAAAACGGGGAGCAACTGACAGGAGTAGCTAGGACTCTCTTAAGGTAGCCAAATGCCTCGTCAACAGGCGAAATACATCGGCAAACTCGAGAAGCTCCCGGCAGGAGTACTGTGAAAGTCTTTACGTCGACAGATAATGGCGTATCGCTTCAGGTGATCTGGCTAAAGGTGTCTTGAAAATGTGACTGTTGTAAAACGGGAAGCAACTGACAGGACTAACTAAGACTCTCTCAAGGTAGACAAATTCCTCGTCAACAGGTGTAATACATCGGCAAACCCGAGAAGCTCCCAGCAGGAGTACTGTGAAAGTCTATACGTCGACAGATAATGGCGCATCGCTTCAGGTGATCCGGCTAAAGGAAGTTTCAAAATGTGACTGTGGAAAACGGGGAACATCTGACAGGACTACCTATGACTCTCTTAAGGTAGACAAATGCCTCGTCATTAGGCGAAATACATCCTCAAACTCGAGAAGCTCCCGGCAAGAGTACTGTGATAGTCTTGAGGTTGACAGATAATGGCGTATCGCTTCAGGTGAACTGGATTGAGGAAGCTTGAAAATGTTACTGTGATAAATTGGGGAGCAACTGACAGGAGTAACTATGACTCTCTTAAGGTAGCCAAATGCCTCGTCAACAGGCGAAATTTATCGGCAAACTTGAGAAGTTCTCGGCAGGAGTACTGTGAAAGTCTTTATGTCGACAGTGAATGGCGTATCGCTTCAGGTGATCAGGCTAAAGGTGTCTTGAAAATGTGACTGTGGTAAAACCTGAAGCAACTGACAGGACTAACTAAGACTCTCTCAAGGTAGACAAATGCCTCGTCAACAGGCGTAATACATCGGCAAACCCGAGAAGCTCCCAGCAGATGTACTGCGAAAGTCTTTAGGATGACAGATAATGGCGTATCGCTTCAGGTGAACTGGTTAGATTAAGCTTGAAAATGTGATTGTGGTAAAACGGGGAGCAACTGGCAGGAGTAACTATGACTTTCTTCAATTAGCCAAATGCCCCGTCAACAGGCGAAAAACTTCGGCAGACTCGAGAAGCTCCCAGCAGGAGTACTGTGAAAATCTTTACGTCGACAGATAATGGCGAATCGCTTCAGGTGATCCGGCTAAAGGAAGCTTCAAAATGTGACTGTGATAAAACGGGGAACATCTGACAGGACTATCTATGACTCTCTTAAGGTAGACAAATGCCTCGTCATTAGGCGAAATACATCGGCAAACTCGAGAAGCTCTCGGCAGAAGTACTGTAAAATTCTTGAGGTTGACAGCTAATGGCGTATCGCTTCAGGTGAACTGGATAGAGGAAGCTTGAAAATGTTACTGTGATAAAACGGTGTGCAACTGACAGGAGTAACTATGACTCTCTTAAAGTAGCCAAATGCCTCGTCAACAGGCGAAATACATCAGCAAACTCGAGAAGCTCCCAGCAGGAGTACAGTGAAAGACTTTATGTCGACAGATATTGGCGTACCGCTTCAGGTGAACAAGCCAGAGAAAGCTTGTAGATGTGACTGTAATAAAACGTGGAGCAACTGCAATGAGTGGCTATGACTCTCTTTAGGTAGCCAAATGCCTCGTCAACAGGCGAAATACATCGGCAAACTCGAGAAGCTCCCGGCAGGAGTACTGTGAAAGACTTTATGTCGACAGATATTGGCGTATCGCTACACGAGAACTGGCTAACGGAAGCTTGAAAATGTGACTGTGGTAAAATGGGGAGCAACTGACAGAACTAACTATGACTCTCTTAAGGTAGACAAATGCCTCGTCAACAGGCGAAAATCATCGGCAAATTCGAGAAGCTCCCAACAGGAACACTGTGAGATTCTTTAGGTTGACAGATAATAGCGTATCGCTTCAGGTGAACTGGATAGAGAAAGCTTGAAAATAAGACTGTGGTGAATCGGAGAGCAACTGAGAGGAGTAACTATGACTCTCTTAAGGTAGCCAAATGCCTCGTCAACAGGCGAAATACATCGCAAACTCGAGAAGCTCCCGGCAGGAGTACTGTGAAAGTCTTTATGTCGACAGATAATGGCGTATGGCTTCAGGTGATCTGGCTAAAGGTGTCTTAAAAACGTGACTGTGGTAAAACAGGAAGCAACTGACAGGACTAACTAAGACTCTCTTAAGGTAGACAAATGCCTCGCCAACGGGCGTAATACATGGACAAACCCGAGAAGCTCCCAGCAGGAGTACTGTGAAAGTCTTTAGGTTGACAGATAATGGCGTATCGCTTCAGGTGAACTGGATTGAGGAAGCTTGAAAATGTGACTGTGGTAAAACGGGAAGCAACTGACAGGACTAACTAAGACTCTCTCAAGGTAGACAAATTCCTCGTCAACAGGTGTAATACATCGGCAAACCCGAGAAGCTCCCAACAGGAGTACTGTGAAAGTCTTTATGTCGACAGATATTGGCGTACCGCTTCAGGTGAACAAGCCAGAGAAAGCTTGTAGATGTGACTGTTATAAAACGTAGAGCAACTGCAATGAGTGGCTATGACTCTCTTTAGGTAGCCAAATGCCTCGTCAACAGGCGAAATACATCGGCAAACTGGAGGAGCTCCCAGCAGGAGTACTGTGAAAGTCTTTAGGTTGACAGATAATGGCGTATCGCTTCAGGTGAACTGGTTTGAGGAAGCTTGAAAATGTGACTGTGGTAAAACGGGGAGCAACTGACAGGAGTAACAATGACTCTCTTCAGGTAGCCAAATGCCCCGTCAACAGGCGAAAAACTTCGGCAGACTCGAGAAGCTCCCAGCAGGAGTACTGTGATAGTCTTGAGGTTGACAGATAATGGCGTATCGCTTCAGGTGAACTGGATTGAGGAAGCTTGAAAATGTGACTGTGATAAATCGGGAGCAACTGAAAGGAGTAACTATGACTCTCTTAAGGTAGCCAAATGCCTCGTCAACAGGCGAAATTTATCGGCAAACTCGAGAAGCTCTCGGCAGGAGTACTGTGAAAGTCTTTATGTCGACAGTGAATGGCGTATCGCTTCAGATGATCAGGCTAAAGGTGTCTTGAAAATGTGACTGTGGTAAAACCTGAAGCAACTGACAGGACTAACTAAGAGTCTCTCAAGGTAGACAAATGCCTCGTCAACAGGCGTAATACATCGGCAAACCCGAGAAGCTCCCAGCAGGAGTACTGTGACAGTCTTTAGGATGACAGATAATGGCGTATCACTTCAGGTGAACTGGTTAGATTAAGCTTGAAAATGTGACTGTGGTAAAACGGGGAGCAACTGACAGGAGTAACTATGACTTTCTTCAGGTAGCCAAATGCCCCGTCAACAGGCGAAAAACTTCGGCAGACTCGAGAAGCTCCCAACAGGAGTACTGTGAAAGTCTTTACGTATACAGACAATGGCGAATCGCTTCAGGTGATCCGGCTAAAGGAAGCTTCAAAATGTGACTGTGATAAAACGGGGAACATCTGACAGGACTATCTATGACTCTCTTAAGGTAGACAAATGCCTCGTCATTAGGCGAAATACATCGGCAAACTCGAGAAGCTCTCGGCAGAAGTACTGTAAAATTCTTGAGGTTGACAGCTAATGGCGTATCGCTTCAGGTGAACTGGATAGAGGAAGCTTGAAAATGTTACTGAGATAAAACCGTGTGCAACTGACAGGAGTAACTATGACTCTCTTAAGGTAGCCAAATGCCTCGTCAACAGGCGAAATACATCAGCAAACTCGAGAAGCTCCCAGCAGGAGTACTGTGAAAGACTTTATGTCGACAGATATTGGCGTACCGCTTCAGGTGAACAAGCCAGAGAAAGCTTGTAGATGTGACTGTTATAAAACGTGGAGCAACTGCAATGAGTGGCTATGACTCTCTTTAGGTAGCCAAATGCCTCGTCAACAGGCGAAATACATCGGCAAACTCGAGAAGCTCCCGGCAGGAGTACTGTGAAAGACTTTATGTCGACAGATATTGGCGTATCGCTACACGAGAACTGGCTAACGGAAGCTTGAAAATGTGACTGTGGTAAAACGGGGAGCAACTGACAGAACTAACTATGACTCTCTTAAGGTAGACAAATGCCTCGTCAACAGGCGAAAGACATCGGCAAATTCGAGAAGCTCCCAACAGGAGTACTGTGAGATTCTTTAGGTTGACAGATAATAGCGTATCGCTTCAGGTGAACTGGATAGAGAAAGCTTGAAAATAAGACTGTGGTGAATCGGAGAGCAACTGAGAGGAGTAACTATGACTCTCTTAAGGTAGCCAAATGCCTCGTAAACAGGCGAAATACATCGCAAACTCGAGAAGCTCCCGGCAGGAGTACTGTGAATGTCTTTATGTCGACAGATAATGGCGTATGGCTTCAGGTGATCTGGCTGAAGGTGTCTTAAAAATGTGACTGTGGTAAAACAGGAAGCAACTGACAGGACTAACTAAGACTCTCTTAAGGTAGACAAATGCCTCGCCAACAGGCGTAATACATGGACAAACCCGAGAAGCACCCAGCAGGAGTACTGTGAAAGTCTTTAGGTTGACAGATAATGGCGTATCGCTTCAGGTGAACTGGATTGAGGAAGCTTGAAAATGTTACTGTGATAAAACGGGGAGCAACTGACAGGAGTAACTAGGACTCTCTTAAGGTAGCCAAATGCCTCGACAACAGGCGTAATACATCGGCAAACCCGAGAAGCTCCCAGCAGGAGTACTGTGAAAGTTTTTAGGTTGACAGATAATGGCGTATCGCTTCAGGTGAACTGGTTAGAGGAAGCTTGAAAATGTGACTGTGGTAAAACGGGGAGCAACTGACAGGAGTAACTATGACTCTCTTCAGGTATCCAAATGCCCCGTCAACAGGCGAAAAACTTCGGCAGACTCGAGAAGCTCCCGGCAGGAGTACTGTGAAAGTCTTTACGTCTACAGAAAATGGCGCATCGCTTCAGGTGATCCGGCGAAAGGAAGCTTCAAAATGTGACTGTGGTAAAACGGGGAACATCTGACAGGACTATCTATGACTCTCTTAAGTTAGACAAATGCCTCGTCATTAGGCGAAATACATCGACAAACTCGAGAAGCTCCCGGCAGGAGTACTGTGATAGTCTTGAGGTTGACAGATAATGGCGTATCGCTTCAGGTGAACTGGATTGAGGAAGCTTCAAAATGTTACTGTGATAAAACGGGGAGCAACTGACAGGAGTAACTATGACTCTCTTAAGGTAGCCAAATGCCTCGTCAACAGGCGAAATACATCGGCAAACTCGAGAAGCTCTCGGCAGGAGTACTGTGAAAGTCTTTATGTCGACAGTGAATGGCTTATCGCTTCAGGTGATCTGGCTGAAGGTGTCTTGAAATGTGACTCTGGTAAAACGGGAAGCAACTGACAGGACTAACTAATTCTCTCTCAAGGTAGACAAATGCCTCGTCAACAGGCGTAATACATCGGCAAACCCGAGAAGCTCCCAGCAAGAGTACTGTGATAGTCTTGAGGTTGACAGATAATGGCGTATCGCTTCAGGTGAACTGGATTGAGGAAGCTTGAAAATGTTACTGTGATAAATCGGGGAGCAACTGACAGGAGTAACTATGACTCTCTTAAGGTAGCCAAATGCCTCGTCAACAGGCGAAATACATCGGCAAACTCGAGAAGCTCTCGGCAGGAGTACGGTGAAAGTCTTTATGTCGACAGTGAATTGCGTATCGCTTCAGGTTGTCTGACTAAAGGTCTCTTGAAAATGTGACTGTAGTAAAACGGGAAGCAACTGACAGGACTAGCTAAGACTCTCTCAAGGTAGACAAATGCCTCGTCAACAGGCGAAATACATCGGCAAACCCGAGAAGCTCCCAGCAGGAGTACTGTGAAAGTCTTTAGGTTGACAGATAATGGTGTATCGCTTCAGGTGAACTGGTTAGAGGAAGCTTGAAAATGTGACTGTGTTAAAACGGGGAGCAATTGACAGGAGTAACTATGACTCTTTTCAGGTAGCCAAATGCCCCGTCAGCAGGCGAGAAACTTTGGCAGACTCGAGAAGCTCCCAGCAGGAGTACTGTGAAAGTCTTTACGTCGACAGATAATGGCGCATCGCTTCAGGTGATCCGGCTAAAGGAAGCTTCAAAATGTGACTGTGGTAAAACAGGGAACATCTGACAGGACTATCTATGACTCTCTTAAGGTACACAAATGCCTCGTCATTGGGCGAAATACATCGGCAAACTCGAGAAGCTCCCAGCAGGAGTACTGTGATAGTCTTGAGGTTGACAGATAATGGCGTATCGCTTCAGGTGATCTGGATTGAGGAAGCTTGAAAATGTTACTGTGATAAATCGGGGAGCAACTGAAAGGAGTAACTATGACTCTCTTAAGGTAGCCAAATGCCTCATCAACAGGCGAAATTTATCGGCAAACTCGAGAAGCTCTCGGCAGGAGTACTGTGAAAGTCTTTATGTCGACAGTGAATGGCGTATCGCTTCAGGTGATCAGGCTAAAGGTGTCTTGAAAATGTGACTGTGGTAAAACCTGAAGCAACTGACAGGACTAACTAAGACTCTCTCAAGGTAGACAAATGCCTCGTCAACAGGCGTAATACATCGGCAAACCCGAGAAGCTCCCAGCAGGAGTACTGTGAAAGTCTTTAGGTTGACAGATAATGGCGTATCGCTTCAGGTGAACTGGTTACAGGAAGCTTGAAAATGTGACTGTGGTAAAACGGGGAACAACTGACAGGAGTAACTATGACTCTCTTCAGGTAGCCAAATGCCTCGTCAACAGGCGAAATACATCGGCAAACTCGAGAAGCTCCCGGCAGGAGTACTGTGAAAGTCTTTATGTCGACAGATAATGGCGTATCGCTTCAGGTGAACTGGCTAAAGGTGTCTTGAAAATGTGACTGTGGTAAAACGGGAAGCAACTGACAGGACTAACTAAGACTCTCTCAAGGTAGACAAATGCCTCGTCAACAGGCGTAATACATCGGCAAACTCGAGAAGCTCTCGGCAGGAGTACTGTGAAAGTCTTGAGGTTGACAGCTAATGGCGTATCGCTTCAGGTGAACTAGATAGAGGAAGCTTGAAAATGTTACTGTGATAAAACGGTGTGCAACTGACAGGAGTAACTATGACTCTCTTAAGGTAGCCAAATGCCTCGTCAACAGGCGAAATACATCAGCAAACTCGAGAAGCTCCCTGCAGGAGTACTGTGAAAGTCTTTATGTCGACAGATATTGGCGTACCGCTTCAGGTGAACAAGCCAGAGAAAGCTTGTAGATGTGACTGTTATAAAACGTGGAGCAACTGTAAAGAGTGGCTATGACTCTCTTTAGGTAGCCAAATGCCTCGTCAACAGGCGAAATACAACGGCAAAAGCGAGGAGCTCCCAGCAGGAGTACTGTGAAAGTCTTTAGGTTGACAGATAATGGCGTATTGCTTCAGGTGAACTAGTTTGAGGAAGCTTGAAATTGTGACTGTGGTAAAACGGGGAGCAACTGACAGGAGTAACTATGACTCTCTTCAGGTAGCCAAATGCCCCGTCAACAGCGAAAAACTTCAGCAGACTCGAGAAGCTCCCAGCAGGAGTACTGTGAAAGTCTTTACGTCGACAGATAATGGCGAATCGCTTCAGGTGATCCGGCTAAAGGAAGCTTCATAATGTGACTGTGGTAAAACGGGGAACATCTGACAGGACTATCTATGACTCTCTTAAGGTAGACAAATGCCTCGTCATTAGGCGAAATACATAGGCAAACTCGAGAAGCTCTCGGCTGGAGTACTGTGAAAGTCTTGAGGTTGACAGCTAATGGCGTATCGCTTCAGTTGAACTGGATAGAGGAAGCTTGAAAATGTTACTGTGATAAAACGGTGTGCAACTGACAGGAATAACTATGACTCTCTTAAGGTAGCCAAATGCCTCGTCAACAGGCGAAATACATCAGCAAACTCGAGAAGCTCCCAACAGGAGTACTGTGAAAGTCTTTATGTCGACAGATATTGGCGTATCGCTTCACGAGAACTGGCTAATGGAAGCTTGAAAATGTGACTGTGGTAAAACGATAACAACTGACAGAACTAACTATGTCTCTCTTAAGGTAGACAAATGCATCGTCAACAGGCGTAAAACATCGGCAAACCCGAGAAGCTCCCAGCAGGAGTACTGTGAAAGTCTTTAGGTTGACAGATAATTGCGTATCGCTTCAGGTGAACTGGTTAGAGGAAGCTTGAAAATGTGACTGTGGTAAAACGGGGAGCAACTGACAGGAGTAACTATGACTCTCCTCAGGTAGCCAAATGCCTCGTCAACAGGCGAAATACATCGGCAGACTCGAGAAGCTCCGGGCAGGAGTACTGTGAAAGTCTTTATGTCGACAGATAATGGCGTATCGCTTCAGGTGATCTGGCTAAAGGTGTGTTGAAAATGTGACTTGGATAAAACGGGAAGCAACTGACAGGAGTAACTATGACTCTCCTAAGATAGCCAAATGCCTCGTCAACAGGCGAAATACATCAGCAAACTCGAGAAGCTCCCTGCAGGAGTACTGTGAAAGTCTTTATGTCGACAGATATTGGCGTACCGCTTCAGGTGAACAAGCCAGAGAAAGCTTGTAGATGTGACTGTTATAAAACGTGGAGCAACTGCAAAGAGTGTCTATGACTCTCTTTAGGTAGCCAAATGCCTCGTCAACAGGCGATATACAACGGCAAACTCGAGGAGCTCCCAGCAGGAGTACTGTGAAAGTCTTTAGGTTGACAGATATTGGCGTATTGCTTTAGGTGAACTGGTTTGAGGAAGCTTGAAAATGTGACTGTGGTAAAACGGGGAGCAACTGACAGGAGTAACTATGACTCTCTTCAGGTAGCCAAATGCCCCGTCAACAGGCGAAAAACTTCGGCAGACTCGAGAAGCTCCCAGCAGGAGTACTGTGAAAGTCTTTACGTCGACAGATAATGGCGCATCGCTTCAGGTGATCCGGCTAAAGGAAGCTTCAAAATGTGACTGTGGTAAAACGGGGAACATCTGACAGGACTATCTATGACTCTCTTAAGTTAGAGAAATGCCTCGTCATTAGGCGAAATACATCGGCAAACTCGAGACGCTCCCAGCAGGAGTACTGTGATCGTCTTGAGGTTGACAGATAATGGCGTATCGCTTCAGGTGAACTGGATAGAGGAACATTGAAAATGTTACTGTGATAAAACGGGGAGCAACTGACAGGAGTAACTAGGACTCTCTTAAGGTAGCCATATGCCTCGTCAACAGGCGAAATACATCGGCAAACTCGAGAAGCTCTCGGCAGGAGTACTGTTAAAGTCTTTATGTCGACAGTGAATGGCGTATCGCTTCAGGTGATCTGGCTAAAGGTGTCTTGAAAATGTGACTGTGGTAAAGCGGGAAGCAACTGACAGGACTAACTAAGACTCTCTCAAGGTAGACAAATGCCTCGTCAACAGGCGTAATACATCGGCAAACCCGAGAAGCTCCCAGCAGGAATACTGTGAAAGCCTTTAGGTTGACAGATAATGGCGTATCGCTTCAGGTGAACTGGTTAGAGGAAGCTTGAAAATGTGACTGTGGTAAAACGGGGAGCAACTGACAGGAGTAACTATGACTCTCTTCAGGTAGCCAAATGCCTCGTCAACAGGCGAAATACATCGGCAAACTCGAGAAGCTCTCGGCAGTAGTACTGTGAAAGTCTTTATGTCGACAGATAATTTCGTATCGCTTCAGGTGATCTGGCTAACGGTGTCTTGAAAATGTGACTGTGGTAAAACGGGAAGCAACTGACAGGACTAACTAAGACTCTCTCAAGGTAGACAAATGCCTCGTCAACAGGCGTAATACATCGGCAAACCCGAGAAGCTCCCAGCAGGAGTACTGTGAAAGTCTTTAGGTTGACAGATAATGGCGTATCGCTTCAGGTGAACTGGTTAGAGGAAGCTTGAAAATGTGACTGTGGTAAAACGGGGGGCAACTGACAGGAGTAACTATGACTCTCTTCAGGTAGCCAAATGCCCCGTCACCAGGCGAAAAACTTCGGCAGACTCGAGAAGCTCCCGGCAGGAGTACTGTGAAAGTCTTTACATCGACAGAAAATGGCGCATCGCTTCAGGTGATCCGGCTAAAGGAAGCTTCAAAATGTGACTGTGGTAAAACGGGGAACATCTGACAGGACTATCTATGACTCTCTTAAGGTACACAAATGCCTCGTCATTGGGCGAAATACATTGGCAAACTCGAGAAGCTCCCAGCAGGAGTACTGTGATAGTCTTGAGGTTGACAGATAATGGCGTATCGCTTCAGGTGAACTGGATTGAGGAAGCTTGAAAATGTTACTGTGATAAATCGGGGAGCAACTGAAAGGAGTAACTATGACTCTCTTAAGGTAGCCAAATGCCTCGTCAACAGGCGAAATTTATCGGCAAACTCGAGAAGCTCTCGGCAGGAGTACTGTGAAAGTCTTTATGTCGACAGTGAATGGCGTATCGCTTCAGGTGATCAGGCTAAAGGTGTCTTGAAAATGTGACTGTGGTAAAACCTGAAGCAACTGACAGGACTAACTAAGACTCTCTCAAGGTAGACAAATGCCTCGTCAACAGGCGTAATACATCGGCAAACCCGAGAAGCTCCCAGCAGGAGTACTGTGAAAGTCTTTAGGTTGACAGATAATGGCGTATCGCTTCAGGTGAACTGGTTAGAGGAAGCTTGAAAATGTGACTGTGGTAAAACGGGGAGCAACTGACAGGAGTAACTATGACTCTCTTCAGGTAGCCAAATGCCTCGTCAACAGGCGAAATACATCGGCAAACTCGAGAAGCTCTAGGCAGGAGTACTGTGAAAGTCTTTATGTCGACAGTGAATGGCGTATCGCTTCAGATGATCTGGCTAAAGGTGTCTTGAAAATGTGACTGTGGTAAAACGGGAAGTAACTGACAGGACTAACTAAGACTCTCTCAAGGTAGACAAATGCCTCGTCAACAGGCGTAATACATCGGCAAACCCGAGAAGCTCCCAGCAGGAGTACTGTGAAAGTCTTTAGGTTGACAGGTAATGGCGTATCGCTTCAGGTGAACTGGTTAGAGGAAGCTTGAAAATGTGACTGTGGTTAAACGGGGAGCAACTGACAGGAGTAACTATGACTCTCTTCAGGTAGCCAAATGCCCCGTCAACAGGCGAAAAACCTCGGCAGACTCGAGAAGCTCCCAGCAGGACTACTGTGAAAGTCTTTACGTCGACAGATAATATCGCATCGCTTCAGGTGATCCGGCTAAAGGAAGCTTCAAAATGTGACTGTGGTAAAACGGGGAACATCTGACTGGACTATCTATGACTCTCTTAAGGTAGTTGAATGCCTCGTCATTAGGCGAAATACATCGGCAAACTCGAGAAGCTCTCGACAGAAGTACTGTGAAAGTCTTGAGGTTGACAGCTAATGGCGTATCGCTTCAGGTGAACTAGATAGAGGAAGCTTGAAAATGTTACTGTGATAAAACGGTGTGCAACTGACAGGAGTAACTATGACTCTCTTAAGGTAGTCAAATGCCTCGTCAACAGGCGAAATAAATCAGCAAACTCGAGAAGCTCCCTGCAGGAGTACTGTGAAAGTCTTTATGTCGACAGATATTGGCGTACCGCTTCAGGTGAACAAGCCAGAGAAAGCTTGTAGATGTGACTGTTATAAAACGTGGAGCAACTGTAAAGAGTGGCTATGACTCTCTTTAGGTAGCCAAATGCCTCGTCAACAGGCGAAATACAACGTCAAAATCGAGGAGCTCCCAGCAGGAGTACTGTGAAAGTCTTTAGGTTGACAGATAATGGCGTATCGCTTCAGGTGAACTGGCTAGAGGAAGCTTGAAAATGTGACTGTGTTAAAACGGGGAGCAATTGACAGGAGTAACTATGACTCTTTTCAGGTAGCCAAATGCCCCGTCAACAGGCGAGAAACTTTGGCAGACTCGAGAAGCTCCCAGCAGGAGTACTGTGAAAGTCTTTACGTCGACAGATAACGGCGCATCGCTTCAGGTGATCCGGCTAAAGGAAGCTTCAAAATGTGACTGTGGTAAAACGGGGAACATCTGACAGGACTATCTATGACTCTCTTAAGGTACACAAATGCCTCGTCATTGGGCGAAATACATCGGCAAACTCGAGAAGCTCCCAGCAGGAGTACTGTGATAGTCTTGAGGTTGACAGATAATGGCGTATCGCTTCAGGTGAACTGGATTGAGGAAGCTTGAAAATGTTACTGTGATAAATCGGGGAGCAACTGAAAGGAGTAACTATGACTCTCTTAAGGTAGCCAAATGCCTCGTCAACAGGCGAAATTTATCGGCAAACTCGAGAAGCTCTCGGCAGGAGTACTGTGAATGTCTTTATGTCGACAGTGAATGGCGTATCGCTTCAGGTGATCAGGCTAAAGGTGTCTTGAAAATGTGACTGTGGTAAAACGGGGAACAACTGACAGGAGTAACTATGACTCTCTTCAGGTAGCCAAATGCCTCGTCAACAGGCGAAATACATCGGCAAACTCGAGAAGCTCCCGGCAGGAGAACTGTGAAAGTCTTTATGTCGACAGATAATGGCGTATCGCTTCAGGTGAACTGGCTAAAGGTGTCTTGAAAATGTGACTGTGGTAAAACGGGAAGCAACTGACAGGACTAACTAAGACTCTCTCAAGGTAGACAAATGCCTCGTCAACAGGCGTAATACATCGGCAAACCCGAGAAGCTCCCAGCAGGAGTACTGTGAAAGTCTTTAGGTTGACAGATAATGGCGTATCGCTTCAGGTGAACTGGTTAGAGGAAGCTTGAAAATGTGACTGTGGTAAAACGGGGAGCAACTGACAGGAGTAACTATGACTCTCTTCAGGTAGCCAAATGCCTCGTCAACAGGCGAAATACATCGGCAAACTCGAGAAGCTCTCGGCAGGAGTACTGTGAAAGTCTTTATGTCGACAGTGAATGGCGTATCGCTTCAGATGATCTGGCTAAAGGTGTCTTGAAAATGTGACTGTGGTAAAACGGGAAGCAACTGACAGGACTAACTAAGACTCTCTCAAGGTAGACAAATACCTCGTCAACAGGCGTAATACATCGGCAAACCCGAGAAGCTCCCAGCAGGAGTACTGTGAAAGTCTTTAGGTTGACAGATAATGGCGTATCGCTTCAGGTGAACTGGTTAGAGGAAGCTTGAAAATGTGACTGTGGTAAAACGGGGAGCAACTGACAGGAGTAACTATGACTCTCTTCAGGTAGCCATATGCCCCGTCAATAGGCGAAAAACTTCGGCAGACTCGAGAAGCTCCCAGCAGGACTACTGTGAAAGTCTTTACGTCGACAGATAATATCGCATCGCTTCAGGTGATCCGGCTAAAGGAAGCTTCAAAATGTGACTGTGGTAAAACGGGGAACATCTGACTGGACTATCTATGACTCTCTTAAGGTAGTTGAATGCCTCGTCATTAGGCGAAATACATCGGCAAACTCGAGCAGCTCTCGGCAGAAGTACTGTGAAAGTCTTGAGGTTGACAGCTAATGGCGTATCGCTTCAGGTGAACTAGATAGAGGAAGCTTGAAAATGTTACTGTGATAAAACGGTGGCAAATGACAGGAGTAACTATGACTCTCTTAAGGTAGCCAAATGCCTCGTCAACAGGCGAAATACATCAGCAAACTCGAGAAGCTCCCTGCAGGAGTACTGTGAAAGTCTTCATGTCGACAGATATTGGCGTACCGCTTCAGGTGAACAAGCCAGAGAAAGCTTGTAGATGTGACTGTTATAAAACGTGGAGCAACTGTAAAGAGTGGCTATGACTCTCTTTAGGTAGCCAAATGCCTCGTCAACAGGCGAAATACAACGGCAAAATCGAGGAGCTCCCAGCAGGAGTACTGTGAAAGTCTTTAGGTTGACAGATAATGGCGTATTGCTTCAGGTGAACTAGTTTGAGGAAGCTTGAAAATGTGACTGTGGTAAAACGTGGAGCAACTGACAGGAGTAACTATGACTCTCTTCAGGTAGCCAAATGCCCCGTCAACAGCGAAAAACTTCGGCAGACTCGAGAAGCTCCCAGCAGGAGTACTGTGAAAGTCTTTACGTCGACAGATAATGGCGAATCGCTTCAGGTGATCCGGCTAAAGGAAGCTTCATAATGTGACTGTGGTAAAACGGGGAACATCTGACAGGACTATCTATGACTCTCTTAAGGTAGACAAATGCCTCGTCATTAGGCGAAATACATAGGCAAACTCGAGAAGCTCTCGGCAGGAGTACTGTGAAAGTCTTGAGGTTGACAGCTAATGGCGTATCGCTTCAGTTGAACTGGATAGAGGAAGCTTGAAAATATTACTGTGATAAAACGGTGTGCAACTGACAGGAATAACTATGACTCTCTTAAGGTAGCCAAATGCCACGTCAACAGGCGAAATACATCAGCAAACTCGAGAAGCTCCCAGCAGGAGTACTGTGAAAGTCTTTATGTCGACAGATATTGGCGTATCGCTTCACGAGAACTGGCTAATGGAAGCTTGAAAATGTGACTGTGGTAAAACGGGAGCAACTGACAGAACTAACTATGTCTCTCTTAAGGTAGACAAATGCATCGTCAACAGGCGAAATACATCGGCAAACTCGAGAAGCTCCAAACAGGAGTACTGTGAGAGACTTTAGGTTGACAGATAATGGCGTATCGCTTCAGGTGAACTGGATAGAGAAAGCTTGAAAATGTGACTGTGGTGAAACGTAGAGCAACTGCAAGGAGTAACTATGACTCTCCTCAGGTAGCCAAATGCCTCGTCAACAGGCGAAATACAACGGCAAACTCGAGAAGCTCCCAGCAGGAGTACTGTGAAAGTCTTTACGTCGACAGATAATGGCGCATCGCTTCAGGTGATCCGGCTAAAGGAAGCTTCAAAATGTGACAGTGGTAAAAAGGGGAACATTTGACAGGACTATCTATGACTCTCTTAAGGTAGACAAATGCCTCGTCATTAAGCGAAATACATCGGCAAACTCGAGAAGCTCCCGGCAGGAGTACTGTAAAAGTCTTTATGTCGACAGATAATGGCGTATCGCTTCAGGTGAACTGGATTAAGGAAGCTTGAAAATGTTACTGTGATAAAACGGGGAGCAACTGACAGGAGTAACAAGGACTCTCTTAAGGTAGCCAAATGCCTCGTCAAAAGGCGAAATACATCGGCAAACTCGAGAAGCTCTCGGCAGGAGTACTGTGAAAGTCTTTATGTCGACAGTGAATGGCGTATCGCTTCAGGTGATCTCGCTGAAGGTTTCTTGAAAATTTGACTCTGGTAAAACGGGAAGCAACTGACAGGACTAACTAAGACTCTATCAAGGTAGACAAATGCCTCGTCAACAGGCGTAAAACATCGGCAAACCCGAGAAGCTCCCAGCAGGAGTACTGTGAAAGTCTTTAGGTTGACAGATAATGGCGTATCGCTTCAGGTGAACTGGTTAGAGGAAGCTTGAAAATGTGACTGTGGTAAAACGGGGAGCAACTGACAGGAGTAACTATGACTCTCCTCAGGTAGCCAAATGCCTCGTCAACAGGCGAAATACATCGGCAAACTCGAGAAGCTCCCGGCAGGAGTACTGTGAAAGTCTTTATGTCGACAGATAATGGCGTATCGCTTCAGGTGATCTGGCTAAAGGTGTCTTGAAAATGTGACTGTGATAAAACGGGAAGCAATGGACAGGAGTAACTATGACTCTCTTAAGTTAGCCAAATGCCTCGTCAACAGGCGAAATACATCAGCAAACTCGAGAAGCTCCCTGCAGGAGTACTGTCAAAGTCTTTATGTCGACAGATATTGGCGTACCGCTTCAGGTGAAAAAAGCCAGAGAAAGCTTGTAGATGTGACTGTTATAAAACGTGGAGCAACTGCAAAGAGTGGCTATGACTCTCTTTAGGTAGCCAAATGCCTCGTCAACAGGCGAAATACAACGGCAAACTCGAGGAGCTCCCAGCAGGAGTACTGTGAAAGTCTTTAGGTTGACAGATATTGGCGTATTGCTTCAGGTGAACTGGTTTGAGGAAGCTACAAAATGTGACTGTGGTAAAACGGGGAGCAATTGACAGGAGTAACTATGACTCTCTTCAGGTAGCCAAATGCCCCGTCAACAGGCGAAAAACTTCGGCAGACTCGAGAAGCTCCCAGCAGGAGTACTGTGAAAGTCTTTACGTCGACAGATAATGGCGCATCGCTTCAGGTGATCCGGCTAAAGGAAGCTTCAAAATGTGACTGTGGTAAAACGGGGAACATGTGACAGGACTATCTATGACTCTCTTAAGTTAGAGAAATGCCTCGTCATTAGGCGAAATACTTCGGCAAACTCGAGACGCTCCCAGCAGGAGTACTGTGATAGTCTTGAGGTTGACAGATAATGGCGTATCGCTTCAGGTGAACTGGTTAGAGGAAGCTTGAAAATGTGACTGTGTTAAAACGGGGAGCAATTGACAGGAGTAACTATGACTCTTTTCAGGTAGCCAAATGCCCCGTCAACAGGCGAGAAACTTTGGCAGACTCGAGAAGCTCCCAGCAGGAGTACTGTGAAAGTCTTTACGTCGACAGATAATGGCGCATCGCTTCAGGTGACCCGGCTAAAGGAAGCTCCAAAATGTGACTGTGGTAAAGCAGGGAACATCTGACAGGACTATCTATGACTCTCTTAAGGTACACAAATGCCTCGTCATTGGGCGAAATACATCGGCAAACTCGAGAAGCTCCCAGCAGGAGTACTGTGATAGTCTTGAGGTTGACAGATAATGGCGTATCGCTTCAGGTGAACTAGATAGAGGAAGCTTGAAAATGTTACTGTGATAAAACGGTGTGCAACTGACAGGAGTAACTATGACTCTCTTAAGGTAGCCAAATGCCTCGTCAACAGGCGAAATACATCAGCAAACTCGAGAAGCTCCCTGCAGGAGTACTGTGAAAGTCTTTATGTCGACAGATATTGGCGTACCGCTTCAGGTGAACAAGCCAGAGAAAGCTTGTAGATGTGACTGTTATAAAACGTGGAGCAACTGTAAAGAGTGGCTATGACTCTCTTTAGGTAGCCAAATGCCTCGTCAACAGGCGAAATACAACGGCAAAATCGAGGAGCTCCCAGCAGGAGTACTGTGAAAGTCTTTAGGTTGACAGATAATGGCGTATTGCTTCAGGTGAACTAGTTTGAGGAAGCTTGAAAATGTGACTGTGGTAAAACGGGGAGCAACTGACAGGAGTAACTATGACTCTCTTCAGGTAGCCAAATGCCCCGTCAACAGCGAAAAACTTCAGCAGACTCGAGAAGCTCCCAGCAGGAGTACTGTGAAAGTCTTTACGTCGACAGATAATGGCGAATCGCTTCAGGTGATCCGGCTAAAGGAAGCTTCATAATGTGACTGTGGTAAAACGGGGAACATCTGACAGGACTATCTATGACTCTCTTAAGGTAGACAAATGCCTCGTCATTAGGCGAAATACATAGGCAAACTCGAGAAGCTCTCGGCAGGAGTACTGTGAAAGTCTTGAGGTTGACAGCTAATGGCGTATCGCTTCAGTTGAACTGGATAGAGGAAGCTTGAAAATGTTACTGTGATAAAACGGTGTGCAACTGACAGGAATAACTATGACTCTCTTAAGGTAGCCAAATGCCTCGTCAACAGGCGAAATACATCAGCGAACTAGAGAAGCTCCCAGCAGGAGTACTGTGAAAGTCTTTATGTCGACAGATATTGGCGTATCGCTTCACGAGAACTGGCTAATGGAAGCTTGAAAATGTGACTGTGGTAAAACGATAGCAACTGACAGAACTAACTATGTCTCTCTTAAGGTAGACAAATGCATCGTCATCTGGCGAAATACATCGGCAAACTCGAGAAGCTCCAAACAGGAGTACTGTGATAGTCTTGAGGTTGACAGATAATGGCGTATCGCTTCAGGTGAACTGGATTAAGGAAGCTTGAAAATGTTACTGTGATAAAACGGGGAGCAACTGACAGGAGTAACAAGGACTCTCTTAAGGTAGCCAAATGCCTCGTCAAAAGGCGAAATACATCGGCAAACTCGAGAAGCTCTCGGCAGGAGTACTGTGAAAGTCTTTATGTCGACAGTGAATGGCGTATCGCTTCAGGTGATCTGGCTGAAGGTGTCTTGGAAATGTGACTCTGGTAAAACGGGAAGCAACTGACAGGACTAACTAAGACTCTATCAAGGTAGACAAATGCCTCGTCAACAGGCGTAAAACATCGGCAAACCCGAGAAGCTCCCAGCAGGAGTACTGTGAAAGTCTTTAGGTTGACAGATAATGGCGTATCGCTTCAGGTGAACTGGTTAGAGGAAGCTTGAAAATGTGACTGTTGTAAAACGGGGAGCAACTGACAGGAGTAACTATGACTCTCCTCAGGTAGCCAAATGCCTCGTCAACAGGCGAAATACATCGGCAGACTCGAGAAGCTCCCGGCAGGAGTACTGTGAAAGTCTTTATGTCGACAGATAATGGCGTATCGCTTCAGGTGATCTGGCTAAAGGTGTCTTGAAAATGTGACTTGGATAAAACGGGAAGCAACTGACAGGAGTAACTATGACTCTCTTAAGATAGCCAAATGCCTCGACAACAGGCGAAATACATCAGCAAACTCGAGAAGCTCCCTGCAGGAGTACTGTGAAAGTCTTTATGTCGACAGATATTGGCGTACCGCTTCAGGTGAACAAGCCAGAGAAAGCTTGTAGATACGACTGTTATAAAACGTGGAGCAACTGCAAAGAGTGGCTATGACTCTCTTTAGGTAGCCAAAAGCCTCGTCAACAGGCGAAATACAACGGCAAACTCGAGGAGCTCTCAGCAGGAGTACTGTGAAAGTCTTTAGGTTGACAGATATTGGCGTATTGCTTCAGGTGAACTGGTTTGAGGAAGCTTGAAAATGTGACTGTGGTAAAACGGGGAGCAACTGACAGGAGTAACTATGACTCTCTTCAGGTAGCCAAATGCCCCGTCAACAGGCGAAAAACTTCGGCAGACTCGAGAAGCTCCCAGCAGGAGTACTGTGAAAGTCTTTACGTCGACAGATAATGGCGCATCGCTTCAGGTGATCCGGCTAAAGGAAGCTTCAAAATGTGACTGTGGTAAAACGGGGAACATCTGACAGGACTATCTATGACTCTCTTAAGTTAGAGAAATGCCTCGTCATTAGGCGAAATACATCGGCAAACTCGAGACGCTCCCAGCAGGAGTACTGTGATAGTCTTGATTTTGACAGATAATGGCGTATCGCTTCAGGTGAACTGGATAGAGGAACATTGAAAATGTTACTGTGATAAAACGGGGAGCAACTGACAGGAGTAACTAGGACTCTCTTAAGGTAGCCGTATGCCTCGTCAACAGGCGAAATACATCGGCAAACTCGAGAAGCTCTCGGCAGGAGTACTGTTAAAGTCTTTATGTCGACAGTGAATGGCGTATCGCTTCAGGTGATCTGGCTAAAGGTGTCTTGAAAATGTGACTGTGGTAAAGCGGGAAGCAACTGACAGGACTAACTAAGACTCTCTCAAGGTAGACAAATGCCTCGTCAACAGGCGTAATACATCGGCAAACCCGAGAAGCTCCCAGCAGGAATACTGTGAAAGTCTTTAGGTTGACAGATAATGGCGTATCGCTTCAGGTGAACTGGTTAGAGGAAGCTTGAAAATGTGACTGTGGTAAAACGGGGAGCAACTGACAGGAGTAACTATGACTCTCTTCAGGTAGCCAAATGCCTCGTCAACAGGCGAAATACATCGGCAAACTCGAGAAGCTCTCGGCAGGAGTACTGTGAAAGTCTTTATGTCGACAGATAATGGCGTATCGCTTCAGGTGATCTGGCTAACGGTGTCTTGAAAATGTGACTGTGGTAAAACGGGAAGCAACTGACAGGACTAACTAAGACTCTCTCAAGGTAGACAAATGCCTCGTCAACAGGCGTAATTCATCGGCAAACCCGAGAAGCTCCCAGCAGGAGTACTGTGAAAGTCTTTAGGTTGACAGATAATGGCGTATCGCTTCAGGTGAACTGGTTAGAGGAAGCTTGAAAATGTGACTGTGGTAAAACGGGGGGCAACTGACAGGAGTAACTATGACTCTCTTCAGGTAGCCAAATGCCCCGTCAACAGGCGAAAAACTTCGGCAGACTCGAGAAGCTCCCGGCAGGAGTACTGTGAAAGTGTTTACGTCGACAGAAAATGGCGCATCGCTTCAGGTGATCCGGCGAAAGGAAGCTTCAAAATGTGACTGTGATAAAACGGGGAACATCTGACAGGACTATCTATGACTCTCTTAAGTTAGACAAATGCCTCGTCATTAGGCGAAATACATCGACAAACTCGAGAAGCTCCCGGCAGGAGTAATGTGATAGTCTTGAGGTTGACAGATAATGGCGTATCGCTTCAGGTGAACTGGATTGAGGAAGCTCGAAAATGTTACTGTGATGAAACGGGGAGCAACTGACAGGAGTAACTATGACTCTCTTAAGGTAGCCAAATGCCTCGTCAACAGGCGAAATACATCGGCAAACTCGAGAAGCTCTCGGCAAGAGTACTGTGAAAGTCTTTATGTCGACAGTGAATGGCGTATCGCTTCAGGTGATCTGGCTGATGGTGTCTTGAAAATGTGACTCTGGTAAAACGGGAAGCAACTGACAGGACTAACTAATTCTCTCTCAAGGTAGACAAATGCCTCGTCAACAGGCGTAATACATCGGCAAACCCGAGAAGCTCCCAGCAGGAGTACTGGGAAAGTCTTTAGGTTGACAGATAATGGCGTATCGCTTCAGGTGAACTGGTTAGAGGAAGCTTGAAAATGTGACTGTGTTAAAACGGGGAGCAATTGACAGGAGTAACTATGACTCTTTTCAGGTAGCCAAATGCCCCGTCAACAGGCGAGAAACTTTGGCAGACTCGAGAAGCTCCCAGCAGGAGTACTGTGAAAGTCTTTACGTCGACAGATAATGGCGCATCGCTTCAGGTGATCCGGCTAAAGGAAGCTTCAAAATGTGACTGTGGTAAAACGGGGAACATCTGACAGGACTATCTATGACTCTCTTAAGGTACACAAATGCCTCGTCATTGGGCGAAATACATCGGCAAACTCGAGAAGCTCCCAGCAGGAGTACTGTGATAGTCTTGAGGTTGACAGATAATGGCGTATCGCTTCAGGTGAACTGGATTGAGGAAGCTTGAAAATGTTACTGTGATAAATCGGGGAGCATCTGAAAGGAGTAACTATGACTCTCTTAAGGTAGCCAAATGCCTCGTCAACAGGCGAAATTTATCGGCAAACTCGAGAAGCTCTCGGCAGGAGTACTGTGAAAGTCTTTATGTCGACAGCGAATGGCGTATCGCTTCAGGTGATCAGGCTAAAGGTGTCTTGAAAATGTGACTGTGGTAAAACCTGAAGCAACTGACAGGACTAACTAAGACTCTCACAAGGTAGACAAATGCCTCGTCAACAGGCGTAATACTTCGGCAAACCCGAGAAGCTCCCAGCAGGAGTACTGTGAAAGTCTTTAGGTTGACAGATAATGGCGTATCGCTTCAGGTGAACTGGTTAGAGGAAGCTTGAAAATGTGACTGTGGTAAAACGGGGAGCAACTGACAGGAGTAACTATGACTCTCTTCAGGTAGCCAAATGCCTCGTCAACAGGCCAAATACATCGGCAAACTCGAGAAGCTCTCGGCAGGAGTACTGTGAAAGTCTTTATGTCGACAGTGAATGGCGTATCGCTTCAGATGATCTGGCTAAAGGTGTCTTGAAAATGTGACTGTGGTAAAACGGGAAGCAACTGACAGGACTAACTAAGACTCTCTCAAGGTAGACAAATGCCTCGTCAACAGGCGTAATACATCGGCAAACCCGAGAAGCTCCCAGCAGGAGTACTGTGAAAGTCTTTAGGTTGACAGGTAATGGCGTATCGCTTCAGGTGAACTGGTTAGAGGAAGCTTGAAAAAGTGACTGTGGTAAAACGGGGAGCAACTGACAGGAGTAACTATGACTCTCTTCAGGTAGCCAAATGCCCCGTCAACAGGCGAAAAACTTCGGCAGACTCGAGAAGCTCCCAGCAGGACTACTGTGAAAGTCTTTACGTCGACAGATAATATCGCATCGCTTCAGGTGATCCGGCTAAAGGAAGCTTCAAAATGTGACTGTGGTAAAACAGGGAACATCTGACTGGACTATCTATGACTCTCTTAAGGTAGTTGAATGCCTCGTCATTAGGCGAAATACATCGGCAAACTCGAGAAGCTCTCGGCAGATGTACTGTGAAAGTCTTGAGGTTGACAGCTAATGGCGTATCGCTTCAGGTGAACTATATAGAGGAAGCTTGAAAATGTTACTGTGATAAAACGGTGTGCAACTGACAGGAGTAACTATGACTCTCTTAAGGTAGCCAAATGCCTCGTCAACAGGCGAAATACATCAGCAAACTCGAGAAGCTCCCTGCAGGAGTACTGTGAAAGTCTTTATGTCGACAGATATTGGCGTACCGCTTCAGGTGAACAAGCCAGAGAAAGCTTGTAGATGTGACTGTTATAAAACGTGGAGCAACTGTAAAGAGTGGCTATGACTCTCTTTAGGTAGCCAAATGCCTCGTCAACAGGCGAAATACAACGGCAAAGTCGAGGAGCTCCCAGCAGGAGTACTGTGAAAGTCTTTAGGTTGACAGATAATGGCGTATCGCTTCAGGTGAACTGGCTAGAGGAAGCTTGAAAATGTGACTGTGGTAAAACGGGGAACAACTGACAGGAGTAACTATGACTCTCTTCAGGTAGCCAAATGCCTCGTCAACAGGCGAAATACATCGGCAAACTCGAGAAGCTCCCGGCAGGAGAACTGTGAAAGTCTTTATGTCGACAGATAATGGCGTATCGCTTCAGGTGAACTGGCTAAAGGTGTCTTGAAAATGTGACTGTGGTAAAACGGGAAGCAACTGACAGGACTAACTAAGACTCTCTCAAAGTAGACAAATGCCTCGTCAACAGGCGTAATACATCGGCAAACCCGATTAGCTCCCAGCAGGAGTACTGTGAAAGTCTTTAGGTTGACAGATAATGGCGTATCGCTTCAGGTGAACTGGTTAGAGGAAGCTTGAAAATGTGACTGTGGTAAAACGGGGAGCAACTGACAGGAGTAACTATGACTCTCTTCAGGTAGCCAAATGCCTCGTCAACAGGCGAAATACATCGGCAAACTCGAGAAGCTCTCGGCAGGAGTACTGTGAAAGTCTTTATGTCGACAGTGAATGGCGTATCGCTTCAGATGATCTGGCTAAAGGTGTCTTGAAAATGTGACTGTGGTAAAACGGGAAGCAACTGACAGGACTAACTAAGACTCTCTCAAGGTAGACAAATACCTCGTCAACAGGCGTAATACATCGGCAAACCCGAGAAGCTCCCGGCAGGAGTACTGTGAAAGTCTTTAGGTTGACAGATAATGGCGTATCGCTTCAGGTGAACTGGTTAGAGGAAGCTTGAAAATGTGACTGTGGTAAAACGGGGAGCAACTGACAGGAGTAACTATGACTCTCTTCAGGTAGCCAAATGCCCCGTCAACAGGCGAAAAACTTCGGCAGACTCGAGAAGCTCCCAGCAGGACTACTGTGAAAGTCTTTACGTCGACAGATAATATCGCATCGCTTCAGGTGATCCGGCTAAAGGAAGCTTCAAAATGTGACTGTGGTAAAACGGGGAACATCTGACTGGACTATCTATGACTCTCTTAAGGTAGTTGAATGCCTCGTCATTAGGCGAAATACATCGGCAAACTCGAGAAGCTCTCGGCAGGAGTACTGTGAAAGTCTTGAGGTTGACAGCTAATGGCGTATCGCTTCAGTTGAACTGGATAGAGGAAGCTTGAAAATGTTACTGTGATAAAACGGTGTGCAACTGACAGGAATAACTATGACTCTCTTAAGGTAGCCAAATGCCTCGTCAACAGGCGAAATACATCAGCAAACTCGAGAAGCTCCCAGCAGGAGTACTGTGAAAGTCTTTATGTCGACAGATATTGGCGTATCGCTTCACGAGAACTGGCTAATGGAAGCTTGAAAATGTGACTGTGGTAAAACGGGAGCAACTGACAGAACTAACTATGTCTCTCTTAAGGTAGACAAATGCATCGTCAACAGGCGAAATACATCGGCAAACTCGAGAAGCTCCAAACAGGAGTACTGTGAGAGACTTTAGGTTGACAGATAATGGCGTATCGCTTCAGGTGAACTGGATAGAGAAAGCTTGAAAATGTGACTGTGGTGAAACGTAGAGCAACTGCAAGGAGTAACTATGACTCTCCTCAGGTAGCCAAATGCCTCGTCAACAGGCGAAATACAACGGCAAACTCGAGAAGCTCCCAGCAGGAGTACTGTGAAAGTGTTTACGTCGACAGATAATGGCGCATCGCTTCAGGTGATCCGGCGAAAGGAAGCTTCAAAATGTGACTGTGGTAAAACGGGGAACATCTGACAGGACTATCTATGACTCTCTTAAGTTAGACAAATGCCTCGTCATTAGGCGAAATACATCGGCAAACTCGAGAAGCTCCCGGCAGGAGTACTGTGATAGTCTTGAGGTTGACAGATAATGGCGTATCGCTTCAGGTGAACTGGATTAAGGAAGCTTGAAAATGTGACTGTGGTAAAACGGGGAGCAACTGACAGGAGTAACTATGACTCTCCTCAGGTAGCCAAATGCCTCGTCAACAGGCGAAATACATCGGCAAACTCGAGAAGCTCCCGGCAGGAGTACTGTGAAAGTCTTTATGTCGACAGATAATGGCGTATCGCTTCAGGTGATCTGGCTAAAGGTGTCTTGAAAATGTGACTGTGATAAAACGGGAAGCAACTGACAGGAGTAACTATGACTCTCTTAAGATAGCCAAATGCCTCGTCAACAGGCGAAATACATCAGCAAACTCCAGAAGCTCCCTGCAGGAGTACTGTCAAAGTCTTTATGTCGACAGATATTGGCGTACCGCTTCAGGTGAACAAGCCAGAGAAAGCTTGTAGATGTGACTGTTATAAAACGTGGAGCAACTGCAAAGAGTGGCTATGACTCTCTTTAGGTAGCCAAATGCCTCGTCAACAGGCGAAATACAACGGCAAACTCGAGGAGCTCCCAGGAGGAGTACTGTGAAAGTCTTTAGGTTAACAGATATTGGCGTATTGCTTCAGGTGAACTGGTTTGAGGAAGCTACAAAATGTGACTGTGGTAAAACGGGGAGCAACTGACAGGAGTAACTATGTCTCTCTTCAGGTAGCCAAATGCCCCGTCAACAGGCGAAAAACTTCGGCAGACTCGAGAAGCTCCCAGCAGGAGTACTGTGAAAGTCTTTACGTCGACAGATAATGGCGCATCGCTTCAGGTGATCCGGCTAAAGGAAGCTTCAAAATGTGACTGTGGTAAAACGGGGAACATCTGACAGGACTATCTATGACTCTCTTAAGTTAGAGAAATGCCTCGTCATTAGGCGAAATACTTCGGCAAACTCGAGACGCTCCCAGCAGGAGTACTGTGAAAGTGTTTACGTCGACAGATAATGGCGCATCGCTTCAGGTGATCCGGCGAAAGGAAGCTTCAAAATGTGACTGTGGTAAAACGGGGAACATCTGACAGGACTATCTATGACTCTCTTAAGTTAGACAAATGCCTCGTAATTAGGCGAAATACATCGGCAAACTCGAGAAGCTCCCGGCAGGAGTACTGTGATAGTCTTGAGGTTGACAGATAATGGCGTATCGCTTCAGGTGAACTGGATTAAGGAAGCTTGAAAATGATACTGTGATAAAACGGGGAGCAACTGACAGGAGTAACAAGGACTCTCTTAAGGTAGCCAAATGCCTCGTCAAAAGGCGAAATACATCGGCAAACTCGAGAAGCTCTCGGCAGGAGTACTGTGAAAGTCTTTATGTCGACAGTGAATGGCGTATCGCTTCAGGTGATCTGGCTGAAGGTTTCTTAAAATGTGACTCTTGTAAAACGGGAAGCAACTGACAGGACTAACTAAGACTCTATCAAGGTAGACAAATGCCTCGTCAACAGGCGTAAAACATCGGCAAACCCGAGAAGCTCCCAGCAGGAGTACTGTGAAAGTCTTTAGGTTGACAGATAATGGCGTATCGCTTCAGGTGAACTGGTTAGAGGAAGCTTGAAAATGTGACTGTGGTAAAACGGGGAGCAACTGACAGGAGTAACTATGACTCTCCTCAGGTAGCCAAATGCCTCGTCAACAGGCGAAATACATCGGCAAACTCGAGAAGCTCCCGGCAGGAGTACTGTGAAAGTCTTTATGTCGACAGATAATGGCGTATCGCTTCAGGTGATCTGGCTAAAGGTGTCTTGAAAATGTGACTGTGATAAAACGGGAAGCAACTGACAGGAGTAACTATGACTCTCTTAAGATAGCCAAATGCCTCGTCAACAGGCGAAATACATCAGCAAACTCCAGAAGCTCCCTGCAGGAGTACTGTCAAAGTCTTTATGTCGACAGATATTGGCGTACCGATTCAGGTGAACAAGCCAGAGAATGCTTGTAGATGTGACTGTTATAAAACGTGGAGCAACTGCAAAGAGTGGCTATGACTCTCTTTAGGTAGCCAAATGCCTCGTCAACAGGCGAAATACAACGGCAAACTCGAGGAGCTCCCAGCAGGAGTACTGTGAAAGTCTTTAGGTTGACAGATATTGGCGTATTGCTTCAGGTGAACTGGTTTGAGGAAGCTACAAAATGTGACTGTGGTAAAACGGGGAGCAACTGACAGGAGTAACTATGACTCTCTTCAGGTAGCCAAATGCCCCGTCAACAGGCGAAAAACTTCGGCAGACTCGAGAAGCTCCCAGCAGGAGTACTGTGAAAGTCTTTACGTCGACAGATAATGGCGCATCGCTTCAGGTGATCCGGCTAAAGGAAGCTTCAAAATGTGACTGTGGTAAAACGGGGAACATCTGACAGGACTATCTATGACTCTCTTATGTTAGAGAAATGCCTCGTCATTAGGCGAAATACTTCGGCAAACTCGAGACGCTCCCAGCAGGAGTACTGTGATAGTCTTGAGGTTGACAGATAATGGCGTATCGCTTCAGGTGAACTGGATAGAGGAACATTGAAAATGTTACTGTGATAAAACTGGGAGCAACTGACAGGAGTAACTAGGACTCTCTTAAGGTAGCCATATGCCTCGTCAACAGGCGAAATACATCGGCAAACTCGAGAAGCTCTCGGCAGGAGTACTGTGAAAGTCTTTATGTCGACAGTGAATGGCGTATCGCTTCAGGTGATCTGGCTAAAGGTGTCTTGAAAATGTGACTGTGGTAAAACGGGAAGCAACTGACAGGACTAACTAAGACTCTCTCAAGGTAGACAAATGCCTCGTCAACAGGCGTAATACATCGGCAAACCCGAGAAGCTCCCAGCAGGAGTACTGTGAAAGTCTTTAGGTTGACAGATAATGGCGTATCGCTTCAGGTGAACTGGTTGGAGTAAGCTTGAAAATGTGACTGTGGTAAAACGGGGAGCAACTGACAGGAGTAACTATGACTCTCTTCAGGTAGCCAAATACCTCGTCAACAGGCGAAATACATCGGCAAACTCGAGAAGCTCCCGGCAGGAGTACTGTGAAAGTCTTTATGTCGACAGATAATGGCGTATCGCTTCAGGTGATCTGGCTAACGGTGTCTTGAAAATGTGACTGTGGTAAAACGGGAAGCAACTGACAGGACTAACTAAGACTCTCTCAAGGTAGACAAATGCCTCGTCAACAGGCGTAATACATCGGCAAACCCGAGAAGCTCCCAGCAGGAGTACTGTGAAAGTCTTTAGGTTGACAGATAATGGCGTATCGCTTCAGGTGAACTGGTTAGAGGAAGCTTGAAAATGTGACTGTGGTAAAACGGGGAGCAACTGACAGGAGTAACTATGACTCTCTTCAGGTAGCCAAATGCCCCGTCAACAGGCGAAAATCTTCGCAGACTCAAGAAGCTCAAAGCAGGAGTACTGTGAAAGTCTTTACGTCGACAGATAATGGCGCATCGCTTCAGGTGATCCGGCTAAAGGAAGCTTCAAAATGTAACTGTGGTAAAACGGGGAACATCTGAGAGGACTATCTATGACCCTCTTAAGGTAGACAAATGCCTCGTCATTAAGCGAAATACATCGGCAAACTCGAGAAGCTCTCAGCAGAAGTACTGTAAAAGTCTTGACGTTCACAGCTAATGGCGTATCGTTTCAGGTGAACTAGATAGAGGAAGCTTGAAAATGTTACTGTGATAAAACGGTGTGCAACTGTCAGGAGTAACTATGACTCTCTTAAGGTAGCCAAATGCCCCGTCAAGAGGCGATATACATCGGCAAACTCGAGAAGCTCCCGGCAGGAGTACTGTGAAAGACTTTATGTCGACAGATATTGGCGTATCGCTTCACGAGAACTGGCTAACGGAAGTTTGAAAATGTGACTGTGGTAAAACGGGGAGCAACTGACAGAACTAACTATGACTCTCTTAAGGTAGACAAATGCCTCGTCACCAGGTGAAATACATCGGAAAACTCGAGAAGCTCCCAACAGGAGTACTGTGAGATTCTTCAGGTTGACAGATAAAGGCGTATCGCTTCAGGTGAACTGGATATAGAAAGCTTGAAAATGTGACTGTGGTGATTCGGAGAGCAACTGAGAGGAGTAACTATGACTCTCTTAAGGTAGCCAAACGCCTCGTCAACAGGCGAAATACATCGGCAAACTCGAGAAGCTCCCGGCTGGAGTACTGTGAAAGTCTTTATGTCGACAGATAATGGCGTATCGCTTCAGGTGATCTGGCTAAAGGTGTCTTGAAAATGTGACTGTGGTAAAACAGGAAGCAACAGACAGGACTAACTAAGACTCTCTTATGGTAGACAAATGCCTAGTCAACAGGCGTAATACATGGGCAAACCCGAGAAGCTCCCAGCAGGAGTACTGTGAAAGTCTTTAGGTTGACAGATAATGGCGTATCGCTTCAGGTGAACTGGATTGAGGAAGATTGAAAATGTTACTGTGTTAAAACGGGGAGCAACTGACAGGAGTAACTATGACTCTGTTAAGGTAGCCAAATGCCTCGTCAACAGGCGAAATACATCGGCAAACTCGAGAAGCTCCCGGCAGGAGTACTGTGAAAGTCTTTATGTCGCCAGATAATGGCGTATCGCTTCAGGTAATCTGGCTAAAGGTGTCAAGAAAATGTGACTGTGGTAAAACGAGAAGCAACTGACAGGACTAACTACGACTCTCTCAAGGTAGACAAATGCCTCGTCAACAGGCGTAATACATCGGCAAACCCGAGAAGCTCCCAGCAGGAGTACTGTGAAAGTCTTTAGGTTGACAGATAATGGCGTACCGCTTCAGGTGAACTGGTTAGAGGAAGCTTGAAAATGTGACTGTGGTAAAAAGGGGAGCAACTGACAGGAGTAACTATGACTCTCTTCAGGTAGCCAAATGCCCCGTCAACAGGCGAAAAACTTCGGCAAACTCGAGAAGCTCCCAGCAGGAGTACTGTGAAAGTCTTTACGTCGACAGATATTGGCGTATCGCTTCACGAGAACTGGCTAATGGAAGCTTGAAAATGTGACTGTGGTAAAACGGGGAGCAACTGACAGAACTAACTATGACTCTCTTAAGGTAGACAAATGCCTCGTCAACAGGCGAAATACATCGGCAAACTCGAGAAGCTCCCAACAGGAGTACTGTGAGAGTCTTTAGGTTGACAGATAATGGCGTATCGCTTCAGGTGAACTGGATAGAGAAAGCTTGAAAATGTGACTGTGGTGAAACGAAGACCAACTGAGAGGAGCAACTATGACTCTCTTAAGGTAGCCAATGCCTCGTCAACAGGCAGAATACATCGGCAAACTCGAGAAGCTCTCGGCAGGGGTACTGTGAAAGTCTTTATGTCGACAGTGAATGGCTTATCGCTTCAGGTGATCTGGCTAAAGGTGTCTTGAAAATGTGACTGTGGTAAAACGGGAAGCAACTGATAGGACTAACTAAGACTCTCTCGAGGTAGACAAATGCCTCGTCAACAGGCGCAATACATCGGCAAACTCGAGAAGCTCTCGGCAGGAGTACTGTGAAAGTCTTTATGTCGACAGTGAATGGCGTATCGCTTCAGGTGATCTGTCTAAAGGTGTCTTGAAAATGTGACTGTGGTTAAACGGGAAGCAACTGACAGGACTAACTAAGACTCTCTCAAGGTAGACAAATGCCTCGTCAACAGGCGTAATACATCGGGAAACCCGAGAAGCTCCCGGCAGGAGTACTGTGAAAGTCTTTAGGTTGACAGATAATGGCGTATCGCATCAGGTGAACTGGTTACAGGAAGCTTCAAAATGTGACTGTGGTAAAACGGGGAGCAACTGACAGGAGTAACTATGACTCTCTTCAGGTAGCCAAATGCCCCATCAACAGGCGAAAAACTTCGGCAGACTCGAGAAGCTCCCAGCAGGAGTACTGTGAAAGTCTTTACGTCGACAGATAATGGCGCATAGCTTCAGGTGATCCGGCTAAAGGAAGCTTCAAAATGTGACTGTGGTAAAACGGGGAACATCTGACAGGACTATCTATGACTCTCTTAAGGTAGACAAATGCCTCGTCATTAGGCGAAATACATCGGCAAACTCGAGACGCTCTCGGCAGAAGTACTGTAAAAGTCTTGAGGTTGACAGCTAATGGCGTATCGCTTCAGGTGAACTGGATAGAGGAAGCTTGAAAATGTTACTGTGATAAAACGGTGTGCAACTGACAGGAGTAACTATGACTCTCTTAAGGTAGCCAAATGCCTCGTCAACAGGCGAAATACATCAGCAAACTCGAGAAGCTCCCAGCAGGAGTACTCTGAAAGTCTTTATGTCGACAGATATTGGCTTACCGCTTCAGGTGAACAAGCCAGAGAAAGCTTGTAGATGTGACTGTTATAAAACGTGGAGCAACTGCAATGAGTGGCTATGACTCTCTTTAGGTAGCCAAATGCCTCGTCAACAGGCGAAATACAACGGCAAACTCGAGGAGCTCCCAGCAGGAGTACTGTGAAAGTCTTTAGGTTGACAGATAATTTCGTATTGCTTCAGGTGAACTGGTTTGAGGAAGCTTGAAAATGTGACTGTGGTAAAACGGGGAGCAACTGACAGGAGTAACTATGACTCTCTTCAGGTAGCCAAATGCCCCGTCAACAGGCGAAAAACTTCGGCAGACTAGAGAAGCTCCCAGCAGGAGTACTGTGAAAGTCTTTACGTCGACAGATAATGGCGCATCGCTTCAGGTGATCCGGCTACAGGAAGCTTCAAAATGTGACTGTGGTAAAACGGGGAACATCTGACAGGACTATCTATGACTCTCTTAAGTTAGACAAATGCCTCGTCATTAGGCGAAATACATCGGCAAACTCGAGAAGCTCCCAGCAGGATTACTGTGATAGTCTTGAGGTTGACAGATAATGGCGTATCGCTTCAGGTGAACTGGATAGAGAAAGCTTGAAAATGTGACTGTGGTGAAACGGAGACCAACTGAGAGGAGTAACTATGACTCTCTTAAGGTAGCCAAATGCCTCGTCAACAGGCGAAATACATCGGCAAACTCGAGAAGCTCTCGGCAGGGGTACTGTGAAAGTCTTTATGTCGACAGTGAATGGCTTATCGCTTCAGGTGATCTGGCTAAAGGTGTCTTGAAAATGTGACTGTGGTAAAACGGGAAGCAACTGATAGGACTAACTAAGACTCTCTCGAGGTAGACAAATGCCTCGTCAACAGGCGTAATACATCGGCAAACTAGAGAAGCTCTCGGCAGGAGTACTGTGAAAGTCTTTATGTCGACAGTGAATGGCGTATCGCTTCAGGTGATCTGTCTAAAGGTGTCTTGAAAATGTGACTGTGGTTAAACGGGAAGCAACTGACAGGACTAACTAAGACTCTCTCAAGGTAGACAAATGCCTCGTCAACAGGCGTAATACATCGGCAAACCCGAGAAGCTCATAGCAGGAGTACTGTGAAATTCTTTAGGTTGACAGATAATGGCGTATCGCTTCAGGTGAACTGGTTAGAGGAAGCTTCAAAATGTGACTGTGGTAAAACGGGGAGCAACTGACAGGAGTAACTATGACTCTCTTCAGGTAGCCAAATGCCCCGTCAACAGGCGAAAAACTTCGGCAGACTCGAGAAGCTCCCAGCAGGAGTACTGTGAAAGTCTTTACGTCGACAGATAATGGCGCATCGCTTCAGGTGATCCGGCTAAAGGAAGCTTCAAAATGTGACTGTGGTAAAACGGGGAACATCTGACAGGACTATCTATGACTCTCTTAAGGTAGACAAATGCCTCGTCATTAGGCGAAATACATCGGCAAACTCGAGACGCTCTCGGCAGAAGTACTGTAAAAGTCTTGAGGTTGACAGCTAATGGCGTATCGCTTCAGGTGAACTGGATAGAGGAAGCTTGAAAATGTTACTGTGATAAAACGGTGTGCAACTGACAGGAGTAACTATGACTCTCTTAAGGTAGCCAAATGCCTCGTCAACAGGCGAAATACATCAGCAAACTCGAGAAGCTCCCAGCAGTAGTACAGTGAAAGTCTTTATGTCGACAGATATTGGCTTACCGCTTCAGGTGAACAAGCCAGAGAAAGCTTGTAGATGTGACTGTTATAAAACGTGGAGCAACTGCAATGAGTGGCTATGACTCTCTTTAGGTAGCCAAATGCCTCGTCAACAGGCGAAATACAACGGCAAACTCGAGGAGCTCCCAGCAGGAGTACTGTGAAAGTCTTTAGGTTGACAGATAATGGCGTATTGCTTCAGGTGAACTGGTTTGAGGAAGCTTGAAAATATGACTGGTGTAAAACGGGGAGCAACTGACAGGAGTAACTATGACTCTCTTCAGGTAGCCAAATGCCCCGTCAACAGGCGAAAAACTTCGGCAGACTCGAGAAGCTCCCAGCAGGAGTACTGTGAAAGTCTTTACGTCGACAGATAATGGCGCATCGCTTCAGGTGGTGCCTCGTCATTAGGCGAAATACATCGGCAAACTCGAGAAGCTCTCGGCAGAAGTACTGTAAAAGTCTTGAGGTTGACAGCTAATGGCGTATCGCTTCAGGTGAACTAGATAGAGGAAGCTTGAAAATGTTACTGTGATAAAACGGTGTGCAACTGACAGGAGTAACTATGACTCTCTTAAGGTAGCCAAATGCCTCGTCAACAGGCGAAATACATCAGCAAACTCGAGAAGCCCCCAGCAGGGGTACTGTGAAAGTCTTTATGTCGACAGATATTTGCGTATCGCTTCACGAGAACTGGCTAATGGAAGCTTGGAAATGTGACTGTGGTAAAACGGGGAACATCTGACAGAACTAACTATGACTCTCTTAAGGTAGACAAATGCCTCGTCAACAGGCGAAATACATCGGCAAACTCGAGAAGCTCCAAACAGGAGTACTGTGAGAGTCTTTAGGTTGACAGATAATGGCGTATCGCTTCAGGTGAACTGGATAGAGAAAACTTTAAAATGTGACTGTGGTGAAACGTAGAGCAACTGAGAGGGGTAACTATGACTCTCTTAAGGTAGCCAAATGCCTCGTCATCAGGCGAAATACATCGGCAAACTCGAGAAGCTCCCAGCAGGAGTACTGTGAAAGTCTTTAGGTTGACAGATAATGGCGTATCGCTTCAGGTGAACTGGTTAGAGGAAGCTTGAAAATGTGACTGTTATAAAACGTGGAGCAACTGCAATGAGTGGCTATGACTCTCTTTAGGTAGCCAAATGCCTCGTCAACAGGCGAAATACATCGGCAAACTCGAGAAGCTCCCGGCAGGAGTACTGTGAAAGTCTTTATGTCGACAGATATTGGCGTATCGCTTCACGAGAACTGGCTAATGGAAGCTTGAAAATGTGACTGTGGTAAAACGGGGAGCAACTGACAGAACTAACTATGACTCTCTTAAGGTAGACAAATGCTTCGTCAACAGGCGTAATACATCGGCAAACCCGAGAAGCTCCCAGCAGGAGTACTGTGAAAGTCTTTAGGTTGACAGATAATGGCGTATCGCTTCAGGTGAACTGGTTAGAGGAAGCTTGAAAATGTGACTGTGGTAAAACGGGGAGCAACTGACAGGAGTAACTATGACTCTCTTCAGGTAGCCAAATGCCCCGTCAACAGGCGAAAATCTTCGGCAGACTCGAGAAGCTCCCAGCAGGAGTACTGTGAAAGTCTTTACGTCGACAGATAATGGCGCAACGGTTCAGGTGATCCGGCTAAAGGAAGCTTCAAAATGTGACTGTGGTAAAACGGGGAACATCTGACAGGACTATCTATGACTCTCTTAAGGTAGACAAATGCCTCGTCATTAGGCGAAATACATCGGCAAACTCGAGAAGCTCTTGGCAGAAGTACTGTAAAAGTCTTGAGGTTGACAGCTAATGGCGTATCGCTTCAGGTGAACTGGATAGAGGAAGCTTGAAAATGTTACTGTGATAAAACGGTGTGCAACTGACAGGAGTAACTATGACTCTCTTCAGGTAGCCAAATGCCCCGTCAACAGGCGAAAATCTTCGGCAGACTCGAGAAGCTCCCAACAGGAGTACTGTGAGAGTCTTTAGGTTGACAGATAATGGCGTATCGCTTCAGGTGAACTGGATAGAGAGAGCTTGAAAATGTGACTGTGGTGAAACGAAGACCAACTGAGAGGAGTAACTATGACTCTCTTAAGGTAGCCAAATGCCTCGTCAACAGGCGAAATACATCGGCAAACTCGAGAAGCTCTCGGCAGGGGTACTGTGAAAGTCTTTATGTCGACAGTGAATGGCTTATCGCTTTAGGTGATCTGGCTAAAGGTGTCTTGAAAATGTGACTGTGGTAAAACGGGAAGCAACTGATAGGACTAACTAAGACTCTCTCGAGGTAGACAAATGCCTCGTCAACAGGCGTAATACATCGGCAAACTCGAGAAGCTCTCGGCAGGAGTACTGTGAAAGTCTTTATGTCGACAGTGAATGGCGTATCGCTTCAGGTGATCTGTCTAAAGGTGTCTTGAAAATGTGACTGTGGTTAAACGGGAAGCAACTGACAGGACTAACTAAGACTCTCTCAAGGTAGACAAATGCCTCGTCAACAGGCGTAATACATCGGCAAACCCGAGAAGCTCCCAGCAGGAGTACTGTGAAAGTCTTTAGGTTGACAGATAATGGCGTATCGCTTCAGGTGAACTGGTTAGAGGAAGCTTCAAAATGTGACTGTGGTAAAACGGGGAGCAACTGACAGGAGTAACTATGACTCTCTTCAGGTAGCCAAATGCCCCGTCAACAGGCGAAAAACTTCGGCAGACTCGAGAAGCTCCCAGCAGGAGTACTGTGAAAGTCTTTACGTCGACAGATAATGGCGCATCGCTTCAGGTGATCCGGCTAAAGGAAGCTTCAAAATGTGACTGTGGTAAAACGGGGAACATCTGACAGGACTATCTATGACTCTCTTAAGGTAGACAAATGCCTCGTCATTAGGCGAAATACATCGGCAAACTCGAGACGCTCTTGGCAGAAGTACTGTAAAAGTCTTGAGGTTGACAGCTAATGGCGTATCGCTTCAGGTGAACTGGATAGAGGAAGCTTGAAAATGTTACTGTGATAAAACGGTGTGCAACTGACAGGAGTAACTATGACTCTCTTAAGGTAGCCAAATGCCTCGTCAACAGGCGAAATACATCAGCAAACTCGAGAAGCTCCCAGCGGGAGTACTGTGAAAGTCTTTATGTCGACAGATATTGGCTTACCGCTTCAGGTGAACAAGCCAGAGAAAGCTTGTAGATGTGACTGTTATAATACGTGGAGCAACTGCAATGAGTGGCTATAACTCTCTTTAGGTAGCCAAATGCCTCGTCAACAGGCGAAATACAACGGCAAACTCGATAAGCTCCCAGCAGGAGTACTGTGAAAGTCTTTAGGTTGACAGATAAAGGCGTATTGCTTCAGGTGAACTGGTTTGAGGAAGCTTGAAAATGTGACTGTGGTAAAACGGGGAGCAACTGACAGGATTAACTATGACTCTCTTCAGGTAGCCAAATGCCCCGTCAACAGGCGAAAAACTTCGGCAGACTCGAGAAGCTCCCAGCAGGAGTACTGTGAAAGTCTTTACGTCGACAGATAATGGCGCATCGCTTCAGGTGATCCGGCTAAAGGAAGCTTCAAAATGTGACTGTGGTAAAACGGGGAACATCTGATAGGACTATCTATGACTCTCTTAAGTTAGACAAATGCCTCGTCATTAGGCGAAATACATCGGCAAACTCGAGAAGCTCCCAGCAGGAGTACTGTGATAGTCTTGAGGTTGACAGATATTGGCGTATCGCTTCAGGTGAACTGGATAGAGAAAGCTTGAAAATGTGACTGTGGTGAAACGGAGACCAACTGAGAGGAGTAACTATGACTCTCTTAAGGTAGCCAAATGCCTCGTCAACAGGCGAAATACATCGGCAAACTCGAGAAGCAATTGGCAGGGGTACTGTGAAAGTCTTTTTTGTCGACAGTGAATGGCTTATCGCTTCAGGTGATCTGGCTAAAGGTGTCTTGAAATTGTGACTGTGGTAAAACGGGAAGCAACTGATAGGACTAACTAAGACTCTCTCGAGGTAGACAAATCCCTCGTCAACAGGCGTAATACATCGGCAAACTCGAGTAGCTCTCGGCAGGAGTACTGTGAAAGTCTTTATGTCGACAGTGAATGGCGTATCGCTTCAGGTGATCTGTCTAAAGGTGTCTCCAAAATGTGACTGTAGTTAAACGAGAAGCAACTGACAGGACTAACTAAGACTCTCTCAAGGTAGACAAATGCCTCGTCAACAGGCGTAATACATCGGCAAACCCGAGAAGCTCCCAGCAGGAGTACTGTGAAAGTCTTTAGGTTGACAGATAATGGCGTATCGCTTCAGGTGAACTGGTTAGAGGAAGCTTCAAAATGTGACTGTGGTAAAACGGGGAGCAACTGACAGGAGTAACTATGACTCTCTTCAGGTAGCCAAATGCCCCGTCAACAGGCGAAAAACTTCGGCAGACTCGAGAAGCTCCCAGCAGGAGTACTGTGAAAGTCTTTACGTCGACAGATAATGGCGCATCGCTTCAGGTGATCCGGCTAAAGGAAGCTTCAAAATGTGACTGTGGTAAAACGGGGAACATCTGACAGGACTATCTATGACTCTCTTAAGGTAGACAAATGCCTCGTCATTAGGCGAAATACATCGGCAAACTCGAGACGCTCTCGGCAGAAGTACTGTAAAAGTCTTGAGGTTGACAGCTAATGGCGTATCGCTTCAGGTGAACTGGATAGAGGAAGCTTGAAAATGTTACTGTGATAAAACGGTGTGCAACTGACAGGAGTAACTATGACTCTCTTAAGGTAGCCAAATGCCTCGTCAACAGGCGAAATACATCAGCAAACTCGAGAAGCTCCCAGCGGGAGTACTGTGAAAGTCTTTATGTCGACAGATATTGGCTTTCCGCTTCAGGTGAACAAGCCAGAGAAAGCTTGTAGATGTGACTGTTATAAAACGTGGAGCAACTGCAATGAGTGGCTATGACTCTCTTTAGGTAGCCAAATGCTTCGTCAACAGGCGAAATACAACGGCAAACTCGAGGAGCTCCCAGCAGGAGTACTGTGAAAGTCTTTAGGTTGACAGATAATGGCGTATTGCTTCAGGTGAACTGGTTTGAGAAAGCTTGAAAATGTGACTGTGGTGAAACGGAGAGCAACTGAGAGGAGTAACTATGACCCTCTTAAGGTAGCCAAATGCCTCGTCAACTGGCGAAATACATCGACAAACTCGAGAAGCTCCCGGCAGGAGTACTGTGAAAGTCTTTATGTCGACAGATAATGGCGTATCGCTTCACGTGATCTGGCTAAAGGTGTCTTGAAAATGTGACTGTGGTAAAACTGGAAGCAACTGACAGGACTAACTAAGACTCATTTAAGGTAGACTAATGCCTCGTCAACAGGCGTAATACATCGGCAAACCCGAGAAGCTCCCAGCAGGAGTACTGTGAATGTCTTTAGGTTGACAGATAATGGCGTATCGCTTCAGGTGAACTGGTTAGAGGAAGCTTGAAAATGTGACTGTGGTAACACGGGGAGAAACTGACAGGAGTAACTATGACTGTCTTCAGGTAGCCAAATGCCCCGTCAACTGGCGAAAAACTTCGGCAGACTCGAGAAGCTCCCAGCAGGAGTACTGTGAAAGTCTTTACGTCGATAGATAATGGCGCATCAATTCAGGTGATCCGGCTAAAGGAAGCTTCAAAATGTGACTGTGGTAAAACGGGGAACATCTGACAGGACTATCTATGACTCTCTTAAGTTAGACAAATGCCTCGTCAACAGGCGAAATACATCGGCAATCTCGAGAAGCTCCCGGCAGGAGTACTGTGAAAGTCTTTATGTCGACAGATAATGGCGTATCGCTTCAGGTGATCTGGCTAAAGGTGTCCTGAAAATGTGACTGTGGTAAAACAGGAAGCAACTGACAGGACTAACTAAGACTCTATTAAGGTAGACAAATGCCTAGTCAACAGGCGTAATACATGGGCAAACCGGAGAAGCTCCCAGCAGGAGTACTGTGAAAGTCTTTAGGTTGACAGATAATGGCGTATCGCTTCAGGTGAACTGGATTGAGGAAGATTGAAAATGTTACTGTGTTAAAACGGGGAGCAACTGACAGGAGTAACTATGACTCTCTTAAGGAAGCCAAATGCCTCGTCACAGGCGAAATACATCGGCAAACTCGAGAAACTCCCGGCAGGAGTACTGTGAAAGTCTTTATGTCGACAGATAATGACGTATTGCTTCAGGTAATCTGGCTAAAGGTGTCTTGAAAATGTGACTGTGGTAAAACGACAAGCAACTGACAGGACTAACTACGACTCTCTCAAGGTAGACAATTGCCTCATCAACAGGCGTAAAACATCGGCAAACCCGAGAAGCTCCCAGCAGGAGTACTGTGAAAGTCTTTAGGTTGACAGATAATGGCGTACCGCTTCAGGTGAACTGGTTAGAGGAAGCTTGAAAATGTGACTGTGGTAAAAAGGGGAGCAACTGACAGGAGTAACTATGACTCCCTTCAGGTAGCCAAATGCCCCGTCAACAGGCGAAAAACTTCGGCAGACTCGAGAAGCTCCCAGCAGGAGTACTGTGAAAGTCTTTACGTCGACAGATATTGGCGTATCGCTTCACGAGAACTGGCTAATGGAAGCTTGAAAATGTGACTGTGGTAAAACGGGGAGCAACTGACAGAACTAACTATGACTCTCTTAAGGTAGACACATGTCTCGTCAACAGGCGAAATACATCGGCAAACTCGAGAAGCTCCCAACAGGAGTACTGTGAGAGTCTTTAGGTTGACAGATAATGGCGTATCGCTTCAAGTGAACTGGATAGAGAAAGCTTGAAAATGTGACTGTGGTGAAACGGAGAGCAACTGAGAGGAGTAACTATGACTCTCTTAAGGCAGCCAAATGCCTCGTCAACAGGCGAAATACATCGGCAAACTCGAGAAGCTCTCGGCAGGGGTACTGTGAAAGTCTTTATGTCGACAGTGAATGGCTTATCGCTTCAGGTGATCTGGCTAAAGGTGTCTTCAAAATATGACTGTGGTAAAACGGGAAGCAACTGATAGGACTAACTAAGACTCTCTCGAGGTAGACAAATGCCTCGTCAACAGGCGTAATACATCGGCAAACTCGAGAAGCTCTCGGCTGGAGTACTGTGAAAGTCTTTATGTCGACAGTGAATGGCGTATCGCTTCAGGTGATCTGTCTAAAGGTGTCTTGAAAATGTGACTGTGGATAAACGGGAAGCAACTGACAGGACTAACTAAGACTCTCTCAAGGTAGACAAATGCCTCGTCAACAGGCGTAATACATCGGCAAACCCGAGAAGCTCCCAGCAGGAGTACTGTGAAAGTCTTTAGGTTGACAGATAATGGCGTATCGCTTCAGGTGAACTTATTAGAGGAAGCTTGAAAATGTGACTGTGGTAAAACGGGGAGCAACTGACAGGAGTAACTATGACTCTCTTCGGGTAGCCAAATGCCCCGTCAACAGGCGAAAAACTTCGGCAAGCTCGAGAAGCTCCCAGCAGGAGTACTGTGAAAGTCTTTACGTCGACAGATAATGGCGCATCGCTTCAGGTGATCCAGCTAAAGGAAGCTTCAAAATGTGACTGTGGTAAAACGGGGAACGTCTGACAGGTTTATCTATGACTCTCTTAAGGTAGACAAATGCCTCGTCATTAGGCGAAATACATCGGCAAACTCGAGAAGCTCTCGGCAGAAGTACTGTAAAAGTCTTGAGGTTGACAGCTAATGGCGTATCGCTTCAGGTGAACTGGATAGAGGAAGCTTGAAAATGTTACTGTGATAAAACGGTGTGCAACTGACAGGAGTAACTATGACTCTCTTAAGGTAGCCAAATGCCTCGTCAACAGGCGAAATACATCGGCAAACTCGAGAAGCTCCCGGCAGGAGTACTGTGAAAGTCTTTATGCCGACAGATAATGGCGTATCGCTTCAGGTGATCTGTCTAAAGGTGTCTTGAAAATGTGACTGTGGTTAAACGGGAAGCAACTGACAGGACTAACTAAGACTCTCTCAAGGTAGACAAATGCCTCGTCAACAGGCGTAATACATCGGCAAACCCGAGAAGCTCCCAGCAGGAGTACTGTGAAAGTCTTTAGGTTGACAGATAATGGCGTATCGCTTCAGGTGAACTTATTAGAGGAAGCTTGAAAATGTGACTGTGGTAACACGGGGTGCAACTGACAGGAGTAACTATGACTCTCTTCAGGTAGCCAAATGCCCCGTCAACAGGCGAAAAACTTCGGCAAGCTCGAGAAGCTCCCAGCAGGAGTACTGTGAAAGTCTTTACGTCGACAGATAATGGCGCATCGCTTCAGGTGATCCGGCTAAAGGAAGCTTCAAAATGTGACTGTGGTAAAACGGGGAACATCTGACAGGTTTATCTATGACTCTCTTAAGGTAGACAAATGCCTCGTCATTAGGCGAAATACATCGGCAAACTCGAGAAGCTCTCGGCAGAAGTACTGTAAAAGTCTTGAGGTTGACAGCTAATGGCGTATCGCTTCAGGTGAGCTGGATAGAGGAAGCTTGAAAATGTTACTGTGATAAAACGGTGTGCAACTGACAGGAGTAACTATGACTCTCTTAAGGTAGCCAAATGCCTCGTCAACAGGCGAAATACATCAGCAAACTCGAGAAGCTCCCAGCAGGAGTACTGTGAAAGTCTTTATGTCGACAGATATTGGCTTACCGCTTCAGGCGAACAAGCCAGAGAAAGCTTGTAGATGTGACTGTTATAAAACGTGGAGCAACTGCAATGAGTGGCTATGACTCTCTTTAGGTAGCCAAATGCCTCGTCAACAGGCGAAATACATCGGCAAACTCGAGAAGCTACCGGCAGGAGTACTGTGAAAGTCTTTATGTCGACAGATATTGGCGTATCGCTTCACGAGAACTGGTTAATGGAAGCTTGAAAATGTGACTGTGGTAAAACGGGGAGCAACTGACAGAACTAACTATGACTCTTTTAAGGTAGACAAATGCTTCGTCAACAGGCGTAATACATCGGCAAACCCGAGAAGCTCCCAGCAGGAGTACCGTGAAAGTCTTTAGGTTGACAGATAATGGCGTATCGCTTCAGGCGAACTGGTTAGAGGAAGCTTGAAAATGTGACTGTGGTAAAACGCGGAGCAACTGACAGGAGTAACTATGACTCTCTTCAGGTAGCCAAATGCCTCGTCAACAGGCGAAATACATCGGCAAACTCGAGAAGCTCCCGGCAGGAGTACTGTGAAAGTCTTTATGCCGACAGATAATGGCGTATCGCTTCAGGTGATCTGGCTAAAGGTGTCTTGAAAATGTGACTGTGGTAAAACGGGAAGAAACTGACAGGACTAACTAAGACTCTCTCAAGGTAGACAAATGCTTCGTCAACAGGCGTAATACATCGGCAAACCCGAGAAGCTCCCAGCAGGAGTACTGTGAAAGTCTTTAGGTTGACAGATAATGGCGTATCGCTTCAGGTGAACTGGTTAGAGGAAGCTTGAAAATGTGACTGTGGTAAAACGGGGAGCAACTGACAGGAGTAACTATGACTCTCTTCAGGTAGCCAAATGCCCCGTCAACAGGCGAAAATCTTCGGCAGACTCGAGAAGCTCCCAGCAGGAGTACTGTGAAAGTCTTTACGTCGACAGATAATGGCGCAACGGTTCAGGTGATCCGGCTAAAGGAAGCATCAAAATGTGACTGTGGTAAAACGGGGAACATCTGACAGGACTATCTATGACTCTCTTAAGGTAGACAAATGCCTCGTCATTAGGCGAAATACATCGGCAAACTCGAGAAGCTCTCGGCAGAAGTACTGTAAAAGTCTTGAGGTTGACAGCTAATGGCGTATCGCTTCAGGTGAACTGGATAGAGGAAGCTTGAAAATGTTACTGTGATAGAACGGTGTGCAACTGACAGGAGTAACTATGACTCTCTTACGGTAGCCAAATGCCTCGTCAACAGGCGAAATACATCAGCAAACTCGAGAAGCTCCCAGCAGGAGTACTGTGAAAGTCTTTATGTCGACAGATATTGGCTTACCGCTTCAGGCGAACAAGCCAGAGAAAGCTTGTAGATGTGACTGTTATAAAACGTGGAACAACTGCAATGAGTGGCTATGACTCTCTTTAGGTAGCCAAATGCCTCGTCAACAGGCGAAATACATCGGCAAACTCGAGAAGCTACCGGCAGGAGTACTGTGAAAGTCTTTATGTCGACAGATATTGGCGTATCGCTTCACGAGAACTGGCTAATGGAAGCCTGAAAATGTGACTGTGGTAAAACGGGGAACTACTGACAGAACTAACTATGACTCTTTTAAGGTAGACAAATGCTTCGTCAACAGGCGTAATACATCGGCAAACCCGAGAAGCTCCCAGCAGGAGTACCGTGAAAGTCTTTAGGTTGACAGATAATGGCGTATCGCTTCAGGCGAACTGGTTAGAGGAAGCTTGAAAATGTGACTGTGGTAAAACGGGGAGCAACTGACAGGAGTAACTATGACTCTCTTCAGGTAGCCAAATGCCCCGTCAACAGGCGAAAAACTTCGGCAGACTCGAGAAGCTCCCAGCAGGAGTACTGTGAAAGTCTTTACGTCGACAGATAATGGCGCATCGCTTCAGGTGATGCCTCGTCATTAGGCGAAATACATCGGCAAACTCGAGAAGCTCTCGGCAGAAGTACTGTAAAAGTCTTGAGGTTGACAGCTAATGGCGTATCGCTTCAGGTGAACTAGATAGAGGAAGCTTGAAAATGTTACTGTGATAAAGCGGTGTGCAACTGACAGGAGTAACTATGACTCTCTTAAGGTAGCCAAATGCCTCGTCAACAGGCGAAATACATCAGCAAACTCGAGAAGCTTCCAGCAGGGGTACTGTGAAAGTCTTTATGTCGACAGATATTTGCGTATCGCTTCACGAGAACTGGCTAATGGAAGCTTGGAAATGTGACTGTGGTAAAACGGGGAACATCTGACAGAACTAACTATGACTCTCTTAAGGTAGACAAATGCCTCGTCAACAGGCGAAATACATCGGCAAACTCGAGAAGCTCCAAACAGGAGTACTGTGAGAGTCTTTAGGTTGACAGATAATGGCGTATCGCTTCAGGTGAACTGGATAGAGAAAACTTTAAAATGTGACTGTGGTGAAACGTAGAGCAACTGAGAGGGGTAACTATGACTCTCTTAAGGTAGCCAAATGCCTCGTCATCAGGCGAAATACATCGGCAAACTCGAGAAGCTCCCAGCAGGAGTACTGTGAAAGTCTTTAGGTTGACAGATAATGGCGTATCGCTTCAGGTGAACTGGTTAGAGGAAGCTTGAAAATGTGACTGTTATAAAACGTGGAGCAACTGCAATGAGTGGCTATGACTCTCTTTAGGTAGCCAAATGCCTCGTCAACAGGCGAAATACATCGGCAAACTCGAGAAGCTCCCGGCAGGAGTACTGTGAAAGTCTTTATGTCGACAGATATTGGCGTATCGCTTCACGAGAACTGGCTAATGGAAGCTTGAAAATGTGACTGTGGTAAAACGGGGAGCAACTGACAGAACTAACTATGACTCTCTTAAGGTAGACAAATGCTTCGTCAACCGGCGTAATACATCGGCAAACCCGAGAAGCTCCCTGCAGGAGTACTGTGAAAGTCTTTAGGTTGACAGATAATGGCGTATCGCTTCAGGTGAACTGGTTAGAGGAAGCTTGAAAATGTGACTGTGGTAAAACGGGGAGCAACTGACAGGAGTAACTATGACTCTCTTCAGGTAGCCAAATGCCCCGTCAACAGGCGAAAATCTTCGGCAGACTCGAGAAGCTCCCAGCAGGAGTACTGTGAAAGTCTTTACGTCGACAGATAATGGCGCAACGGTTCAGGTGATCCGGCTAAAGGAAGCTTCAAAATGTGACTGTGGTAAAACGGGGAACATCTGACAGGACTATCTATGACTCTCTTAAGGTAGACAAATGCCTCGTCATTAGGCGAAATACATCGGCAAACTCGAGAAGCTCTTGGCAGAAGTACTGTAAAAGTCTTGAGGTTGACAGCTAATGGCGTATCGCTTCAGGTGAACTGGATAGAGGAAGCTTGAAAATGTTACTGTGATAAAACGGTGTGCAACTGACAGGAGTAACTATGACTCTCTTCAGGTAGCCAAATGCCCCGTCAACAGGCGAAAATCTTCGGCAGACTCGAGAAGCTCCCAACAGGAGTACTGTGAGAGTCTTTAGGTTGACAGATAATGGCGTATCGCTTCAGGTGAACTAGATAGAGAGAGCTTGAAAATGTGACTGTGGTGAAACGGAGACCAACTGAGAGGAGTAACTATGACTCTCTTAAGGTAGCCAAATGCCTCGTCAACAGGCGAAATACAACGGCAAACTCGATAAGCTCCCAGCAGGAGTACTGTGAAAGTCTTTAGGTTGACAGATAAAGGCGTATTGCTTCAGGAGAACTGGTTTGAGGAAGCTTGAAAATGTGACTGTGGTAAAACGGGGAGCAACTGACAGGATTAACTAAGACTCTCTTCAGGTAGCCAAATGCCCCGTCAACAGGCGAAAAACTTCGGCAGACTCGAGAAGCTCCCAGCAGGAGTACTGTGAAAGTCTTTACGTCGACAGATAATGGCGCATCGCTTCAGGTGATCCGGCTAAAGGAAGCTTCAAAATGTGACTGTGGTAAAACGGGGAACATCTGATAGGACTATCTATGACTCTCTTAAGTTAGACAAATGCCTCGTCATTAGGCGAAATACATCGGCAAACTCGAGAAGCTCCCAGCAGGAGTACTGTGATAGTCTTGAGGTTGACAGATAATGGCGTATCGCTTCAGGTGAACTGGATAGAGAAAGCTTGAAAATGTGACTGTGGTGAAACGGAGACCAACTGAGAGGAGTAACTATGACTCTCTTAAGGTAGCCAAATGCCTCGTCAACAGGCGAAATACATCGGCAAACTCGAGAAGCAATCGGCAGGGGTACTGTGAAAGTCTTTTTTGTCGACAGTGAATGGCTTATCGCTTCAGGTGATCTGGCTAAAGGTGTCTTGAAAATGTGACTGTGGTAAAACGGGAAGCAACTGATAGGACTAACTAAGACTCTCTCGAGGTAGACAAATGCCTCGTCAACAGGCGTAATACATCGGCAAACTCGAGTAGCTCTCGGCAGGAGTACTGTGAAAGTCTTTATGTCGACAGTGAATGGCGTATCGCTTCAGGTGATCTGTCTAAAGGTGTCTCCAAAATGTGACTGTAGTTAAACGAGAAGCAACTGACAGGACTAACTAACACTCTCTCAAGGTAGACAAATGCCTCGTCAACAGGCGAAATACATCGGCAAACCCGAGAAGCTCCCAGCAGGAGTACTGTGAAAGTCTTTAGGTTGACAGATAATGGCGTATCGCTTCAGGTGAACTGGTTAGAGGAAGCTTCAAAATGTGACTGTGGTAAAACGGGGAGCAACTGACAGGAGTAACTATGACTCTCTTCAGGTAGCCAAATGCCCCGTCAACAGGCGAAAAACTTCGGCAGACTCGAGAAGCTCCCAGCAGGAGTACTGTGAAAGTCTTTACGTCGACAGATAATGGCGCATCGCTTCAGGTGATCCGGCTAAAGGAAGCTTCAAAATGTGACTGTGGTAAAACGGGGAACATCTGACAGGACTATCTATGACTCTCTTAAGGTAGACAAATGCCTCGTCATTAGGCGAAATACATCGGCAAACTCGAGACGCTCTCGGCAGAAGTACTGTAAAAGTCTTGAGGTTGACAGCTAATGGCGTATCGCTTCAGGTGAACTGGATAGAGGAAGCTTGAAAATGTTACTGTGATAAAACGGTGTGCAACTGACAGGAGTAACTATGACTCTCTTAAGGTAGCCAAATGCCTCGTCAACAGGCGAAATACATCAGCAAACTCGAGAAGCTCCCGGCGGGAGTACTGTGAAAGTCTTTATGTCGACAGATATTGGCTTACCGCTTCAGGTGAACAAGCCAGAGAAAGCTTGTAGATGTGACTGTTATAAAACGTGGAGCAACTGCAATGAGTGGCTATGACTCTCTTTAGGTAGCCAAATGCTTCGTCAACAGGCGAAATACAACGGCAAACTCGAGGAGCTCCCAGCAGGAGTACTGTGAAAGTCTTTAGGTTGACAGATAATGGCGTATTGCTTCAGGTGAACTGGTTTGAGAAAGCTTGAAAATGTGACTGTGGTGAAACGGAGAGCAACTGAGAGGAGTAACTATGACCCTCTTAAGGTAGCCAAATGCCTCGTCAACTGGCGAAATACATCGACAAACTCGAGAAGCTCCCGGCAGGAGTACTGTGAAAGTCTTTATGTCGACAGATAATGGCGTATCGCTTCAGGTGATCTGGCTAAAGGTGTCTTGAAAATGTGACTGTGGTAAAACTGGAAGCAACTGACAGGACTAACTAAGACTCATTTAAGGTAGACTAATGCCTCGTCAACAGGCGTAATACATCGGCAAACCCGAGAAGCTCCCAGCAGGAGTACTGTGAATGTCTTTAGGTTGACAGATAATGGCGTATCGCTTCAGGTGAACTGGTTAGAGGAAGCTTGAAAATGTGACTGTGGTAACACGGGGAGAAACTGACAGGAGTAACTATGACTGTCTTCAGGTAGCCAAATGCCCTGTCAACTGGCGAAAAACTTCGGCAGACTCGAGAAGCTCCCAGCAGGAGTACTGTGAAAGTCTTTACGTCGATAGATAATGGCGCATCAATTCAGGTGATCCGGCTAAAGGAAGCTTCAAAATGTGACTGTGGTAAAACGGGGAACATCTGACAGGACTATCTATGACTCTCTTAAGTTAGACAAATGCCTCGTCAACAGGCGAAATACATCGGCAATCTCGAGAAGCTCCCGGCAGGAGTACTGTGAAAGTCTTTATGTCGACAGATAATGGCGTATCGCTTCAGGTGATCTGGCTAAAGGTGTCCTGAAAATGTGACTGTGGTAAAACAGGAAGCAACTGACAGGACTAACTAAGACTCTATTAAGGTAGACAAATGCCTAGTCAACAGGCGTAATACATGGGCAAACCGGAGAAGCTCCCAGCAGGAGTACTGTGAAAGTCTTTAGGTTGACAGATAATGGCGTATCGCTTCAGGTGAACTGGATTGAGGAAGATTGAAAATGTTACTGTGTTAAAACGGGGAGCAACTGACAGGAGTAACTATGACTCTCTTAAGGAAGCCAAATGCCTCGTCACAGGCGAAATACATCGGCAAACTCGAGAAACTCCCGGCAGGAGTACTGTGAAAGTCTTTATGTCGACAGATAATGGCGTATTGCTTCAGGTAATCTGGCTAAAGGTGTCTTGAAAATGTGACTGTGGTAAAACGACAAGCAACTGACAGGACTAACTACGACTCTCTCAAGGTAGACAATTGCCTCATCAACAGGCGTAAAACATCGGCAAACCCGAGAAGCTCCCAGCAGGAGTACTGTGAAAGTCTTTAGGTTGACAGATAATGGCGTACCGCTTCAGGTGAACTGGTTAGAGGAAGCTTGAAAATGTGACTGTGGTAAAAAGGGGAGCAACTGACAGGAGTAACTATGACTCCCTTCAGGTAGCCAAATGCCCCGTCAACAGGCGAAAAACTTCGGCAGACTCGAGAAGCTCCCAGCAGGAGTACTGTGAAAGTCTTTACGTCGACAGATATTGGCGTATCGCTTCACGAGAACTGGCTAATGGAAGCTTGAAAATGTGACTGTGGTAAAACGGGGAGCAACTGACAGAACTAACTATGACTCTCTTAAGGTAGACACATGCCTCGTCAACAGGCGAAATACATCGGCAAACTCGAGAAGCTCCCAACAGGAGTACTGTGAGAGTCTTTAGGTTGACAGATAATGGCGTATCGCTTCAGGTGAACTGGATACAGAAAGCTTGAAAATGTGACTGTGGTGAAACTGAGAGCAACTGAGAGGAGTAACTATGACTCTCTTAAGGTAGCCAAATGCCTCGTCAACAGGCGAAATACATCGGCAAACTCGAGAAGCTCTCGGCAGGGGTACTGTGAAAGTCTTTACGTCGACAGTGAATGCCTTATCGCTTCAGGTGATCTGGCTAAAGGTGTCTTCAAAATATGACTGTGGTAAAACGGGAAGCAACTGATAGGACTAACTAAGACTCTCTCGAGGTAGACAAATGCCTCGTCAACAGGCGTAATACATCGGCAAACTCGAGAAGCTCTCGGCTGGAGTACTGTGAAAGTCTTTATGTCGACAGTGAATGGCGTATCGCTTCAGGTGATCTGTCTAAAGGTGTCTTGAAAATGTGACTGTGGATAAACGGGAAGCAACTGACAGGACTAACTAAGACTCTCTCAAGGTAGACAAATGCCTCGTCAACAGGCGTAATACATCGGCAAACCCGAGAAGCTCCCAGCAGGAGTACTGTGAAAGTCTTTAGGTTGACAGATAATGGCGTATCGCTTCAGGTGAACTTATTAGAGGAAGCTTGAAAATGTGACTGTGGTAAAACGGGGAGCAACTGACAGGAGTAACTATGACTCTCTTCGGGTAGCCAAATGCTCCGTCAACAGGCGAAAAACTTCGGCAAGCTCGAGAAGCTCCCAGCAGGAGTACTGTGAAAGTCTTTACGTCGACAGATAATGGCGCATCGCTTCAGGTGATCCAGCTAAAGGAAGCTTCAAAATGTGACTGTGGTAAAACGGGGAACGTCTGACAGGTTTATCTATGACTCTCTTAAGGTAGACAAATGCCTCGTCATTAGGCGAAATACATCGGCAAACTCGAGAAGCTCTCGGCAGAAGTACTGTAAAAGTCTTGAGGTTGACAGCTAATGGCGTATCGCTTCAGGTGAACTGGATAGAGGAAGCTTGAAAATGTTACTGTGATAAAACGGTGTGCAACTGACAGGAGTAACTATGACTCTCTTAAGGTAGCCAAATGCCTCGTCAACAGGCGAAATACATCGGCAAACTCGAGAAGCTCCCGGCAGGAGTACTGTGAAAGTCTTTATGCCGACAGATAATGGCGTATCGCTTCAGGTGATCTGTCTAAAGGTGTCTTGAAAATGTGACTGTGGTTAAACGGGAAGCAACTGACAGGACTAACTAAGACTCTCTCAAGGTAGACAAATGCCTCGTCAACAGGCGTAATACATCGGCAAACCCGAGAAGCTCCCAGCAGGAGTACTGTGAAAGTCTTTAGGTTGACAGATAATGGCGTATCGCTTCAGGTGAACTTATTAGAGGAAGCTTGAAAATGTGACTGTGGTAACACGGGGAGCAACTGACAGGAGTAACTATGACTCTCTTCAGGTAGCCAAATGCCCCGTCAACAGGCGAAAAACTTCGGCAAGCTCGAGAAGCTCCCAGCAGGAGTACTGTGAAAGTCTTTACGTCGACAGATAATGGCGCATCGCTTCAGGTGATCCGGCTAAAGGAAGCTTCAAAATGTGACTGTGGTAAAACGGGGAACATCTGACAGGTTTATCTATGACTCTCTTAAGGTAGACAAATGCCTCGTCATTAGGCGAAATACATCGGCAAACTCGAGAAGCTCTCGGCAGAAGTACTGTAAAAGTCTTGAGGTTGACAGCTAATGGCGTATCGCTTCAGGTGAACTGGATAGAGGAAGCTTGAAAATGTTACTGTGATAAAACGGTGTGCAACTGACAGGAGTAACTATGACTCTCTTAAGGTAGCCAAATGCCTCGTCAACAGGCGAAATACATCAGCAAACTCGAGAAGCTCCCAGCAGGAGTACTGTGAAAGTCTTTATGTCGACAGATATTGGCTTACCGCTTCAGGCGAACAAGCCAGAGAAAGCTTGTAGATGGGACTGTTATAAAACGTGGAGCAACTGCAATGAGTGGCTATGACTCTCTTTAGGTAGCCAAATGCCTCGTCAACAGGCGAAATACATCGGCAAACTCGAGAAGCTACCGGCAGGAGTACTGTGAAAGTCTTTATGTCGACAGATATTGGCGTATCGCTTCACGAGAACTGGCTAATGGAAGCTTGAAAATGTGACTGTGGTAAAACGGGGAGCAACTGACAGAACTAACTATGTCTCTTTTAAGGTAGACAAATGCTTCGTCAACAGGCGTAATACATCGGCAAACCCGAGAAGCTCCCAGCAGGAGTACCGTGAAAGTCTTTAGGTTGACAGATAATGGCGTATCGCTTCAGGCGAACTGGTTAGAGGAAGCTTGAAAATGTGACTGTGGTAAAACGGGGAGCAACTGACAGGAGTAACTATGACTCTCTTCAGGTAGCCAAATGCCTCGTCAACAGGCGAAATACATCGGCAAACTCGAGAAGCTCCCGGCAGGAGTACTGTGAAAGTCTCTATGCCGACAGATAATGGCGTATCGCTTCAGGTGATCTGGCTAAAGGTGTCTTGAAAATGTGACTGTGGTAAAACGGGAAGAAACTGACAGGACTAACTAAGACTCTCTCAAGGTAGACAAATGCTTCGTCAACAGGCGTAATACATCGGCAAACCCGAGAAGCTCCCAGCAGGAGTACTGTGAAAGTCTTTAGGTTGACAGATAATGGCGTATCGCTTCAGGTGAACTGGTTAGATTAAGCTTGAAAATGTGACTGTGGTAAAACGGGGAGCAACTGACAGGAGTAACTATGACTCTCTTCAAGTAGCCAAATGCCCCGTCAACAGGCGAAAATCTTCGGCAGACTCGAGAAGCTCCCAGCAGGAGTACTGTGAAAGTCTTTACGTCGACAGATAATGGCGCAACGGTTCAGGTGATCCGGCTAAAGGAAGAATCAAAATGTGACTGTGGTAAAACGGGGAACGTCTGACAGGTTTATCTATGACTCTCTTAAGGTAGACAAATGCCTCGTCATTAGGCGAAATACATCGGCAAACTCGAGAAGCTCTCGGCAGAAGTACTGTAAAAGTCTTGAGGTTGACAGCTAATGGCGTATCGCTTCAGGTGAACTGGATAGAGGAAGCTTGAAAATGTTACTGTGATAAAACGGTGTGCAACTGACAGGAGTAACTATGACTCTCTTAAGGTAGCCAAATGCCTCGTCAACAGGCGAAATACATCGGCAAACTCGAGAAGCTCCCGGCAGGAGTACTGTGAAAGTCTTTATGCCGACAGATAATGGCGTATCGCTTCAGGTGATCTGGCTAAAGGTGTCTTGAAAATGTGACTGTGGTAAAACGGGAAGAAACTGACAGGACTAACTAAGACTCTCTCAAGGTAGACAAATGCTTCGTCAACAGGCGTAATACATCGGCAAACCCGAGAAGCTCCCAGCAGGAGTACTGTGAAAGTCTTTAGGTTGACAGATAATGGCGTATCGCTTCAGGTGAACTGGTTAGAGGAAGCTTGAAAATGTGACTGTGGTAAAACGGGGAGCAACTGACAGGAGTAACTATGACTCTCTTCAGGTAGCCAAATGCCCCGTCAACAGGCGAAAATCTTCGGCAGACTCGAGAAGCTCCCAGCAGGAGTACTGTGAAAGTCTTTACGTCGACAGATAATGGCGCAACGGTTCAGGTGACCCGGCTAAAGGAAGCATCAAAATGTGACTGTGGTAAAACGGGGAACATCTGACAGGACTATCTATGACTCTCTTAAGGTAGACAAATGCCTCGTCATTAGGCGAAATACATCGGCAAACTCGAGAAGCTCTCGGCAGAAGTACTGTAAAAGTCTTGAGGTTGACAGCTAATGGCGTATCGCTCCAGGTGAACTGGATAGAGGAAGCTTGAAAATGTTACTGTGATAAAACGGTGTGCAACTGACAGGAGTAACTATGACTCTCTTAAGGTAGCCAAATGCCTCGTCAACAGGCGAAATACATCAGCAAACTCGAGAAGCTCCCAGCAGGAGTACTGTGAAATTCTTTATGTCGACAGATATTGGCTTACCGCTTCAGGCGAACAAGCCAGAGAAAGCTTGTAGATGTGACTGTTATAAAACGTGGAGCAACTGCAACGAGTGGCTATGACTCTCTTTAGGTAGCCAAATGCCTCGTCAACAGGCGAAATACATCGGCAAACTCGAGAAGCTACCGGCAGGAGTACTGTGAAAGTCTTTATGTCGACAGATATTGGCGTATCGCTTCACGAGAACTGGCTAATGGAAGCTTGAAAATGTGACTGTGGTAAAACGGGAACTACTGACAGAACTAACTATGACTCTTTTAAGGTAGACAAATGCTTCGTCAACAGGCGTAATACATCGGCAAACCCGAGAAGCTCCCAGCAGGAGTACCGTGAAAGTCTTTAGGTTGACAGATAATGGCGTATCGCTTCAGGCGAACTGGTTAGAGGAAGCTTGAAAATGTGACTGTGGTAAAACGGGGAGCAACTGACAGGAGTAACTATGACTCTCTTCAGGTAGCCAAATGCCTCGTCAACAGGCGAAATACATCGGCAAACTCGAGAAGCTCCCGGCAGGAGTACTGTGAAAGTCTTTATGCCGACAGATAATGGCGTATCGCTTCAGGTGATCTGGCTAAAGGTGTCTTGAAAATGTGACTGTGGTAAAACGGGAAGAAACTGACAGGACTAACTAAGACTCTCTCAAGGTAGACAAATGCTTCGTCAACAGGCGTAATACATCGGCAAACCCGAGAAGCTCCCAGCAGGAGTACTGTGAAAGTCTTTAGGTTGACAGATAATGGCGTATCGCTTCAGGTGAACTGGTTAGAGGAAGCTTGAAAATGTGACTGTGGTAAAACGGGGAGCAACTGACAGGAGTAACTATGACTCTCTTCAGGTAGCCAAATGCCCCGTCAACAGGCGAAAATCTTCGGCAGACTCGAGAAGCTCCCAGCAGGAGTACTGTGAAAGTCTTTACGTCGACAGATAATGGCGCAACGGTTCAGGTGATCCGGCTATAGGAAGCATCAATATGTGACTGTGGTAAAACGGGGAACATCTGACAGGACTATCTATGACTCTCTTAAGGTAGACAAATGCCTCGTCATTAGGCGAAATACATCGGCAAACTCGAGAAGCTCTCGGCAGAAGTACTGTAAAAGTCTTGAGGTTGACAGCTAATGGCGTATCGCTTCAGATGAACTGGATAGAGGAAGCTTGAAAATGTTACTGTGATAAAACGGTGTGCAACTGACAGGAGTAACTATGACTCTCTTAAGGTAGCCAAATGCCTCGTCAACAGGAGAAATACATCAGCAAACTCGAGAAGCTCCCAGCAGGAGTACTGTGAAAGTCTTTATGTCGACAGATATTATCTTACCGCTTCAGGCGAACAAGCCAGAGAAAGCTTGTAGATGTGACTGTTATAAAACGTGGAGTAACTGCAATGAGTGGCTATGACTCTCTTTAGGTAGCCAAATGCCTCGTCAACAGGCGAAATACATCGGCAAACTCGAGAAGCTCCCGGCAGGAGTACTGTGAAAGTCTTTATGTCGACAGATATTGGCGTATCGCTTCACGAGAACTGTCTAATGGAAGCTTGAAAATGTGACTGTGGTAAAACGGGGAGCAACTGACATAACTAACTATGACTCTCTTAAGGTAGACAAATGCCTCGTCAACAGGCGAAATACATCGGCAAACTCGAGAAGCTCCCAGCAGGAGTACTGTGAAAGTCTTTAGGTTGACAGATAATGGCGTATCGCTTCAGGTGAACTGGTTAGAGGAAGCTTGAAAATGTGACTGTGGTAAAACGGGGAGCAACTGACAGGAGTAACTATGACTCTCTTCAGGTAGCCAAATGCCTCGTCAACAGGCGAAATACATCGGCAAACTCGAGAAGCTCCCGGCAGGAGTACTGTGAAAGTCTTTATGTCGACAGTGAATGGCGTATCGCTTCAGGTGATCTGGCTAAAGGTGTCTTGAAAATGTGACTGTGGTAAAACGGGAAGCAACTGACAGGACTAACTAAGACTCTCTCAAGGTAGACAAATGCCTCGTCAACAGGCGTAATACATCGGCAAACCCAAGAAGCTCCCAGCAGGAGTACTGTGAAAGTCTTTAGGTTGACAGATAATGGCGTATCGCTTCAGGTGAACTGGTTAGAGTAAGCTTGAAAATGTGACTGTGGTAAAACGGGGAGCAACTGACAGGAGTAACTATGACTCTCTTCAGGTAGCCAAATGCCTCGTCAACAGGCGAAATACATCGGCAAACTCGAGAAGCTTCCGGCAGGAGTACTGTGAAAGTCTTTATGCCGACAGATAATGGCGTATCGCTTCAGGTGATCTGTCTAAAGGTGTCTTGAAAATGTGACTGTGGTGAAACGGGAAGCAACTGACAGGACTAACTAAGACTCTCTCAAGGTAGACAAATGCCTCGTCAACAGGCGTAATACATCGGCAAACCCGAGAAGCTCCCAGCAGGAGTACTGTGAAAGTCTTTAGGTTGACAGATAATGGCGTATCGCTTCAGGTGAACTTATTAGAGGAAGCTTGAAAATGTGACTGTGGTAAAACGGGGAGCAACTGACAGGAGTAACTATGACTCTCTTCAGGTAGCCAAATGCCCCGTCAACAGTTGAAAAAGTTCGGCAAGCTCGAGAAGCTCCCAGCAGGAGTACTGTGAAAGTCTTTACGTCGACAGATAATGGCGTATCGCTTCAGGTGATCCGGCTAAAGGAAGCTTCAAAATGTGACTGTGGTAAAACGGGGAACATCTGACAGGTTTATCTATGACTCTCTTAAGGTAGACAAATGCCTCGTCATTAGGCGAAATACATCGGCAAACTCGAGAAGCTCTCGGCAGAAGTACTGTAAAAGTCTTGAGGTTGACAGCTAATGGCGTATCGCTTCAGGTGAGCTGGATAGAGGAAGCTCGAAAATGTTACTGTGATAAAACGGTGTGCAACTGACAGGAGTAACTATGACTCTCTTAAGGTAGCCAAATGCCTCGTCAACAGGCGAAATACATCAGCAAACTCGAGAAGCTCCCAGCAGGAGTACTGTGAAAGTCTTTATGTCGACAGATATTGGCTTACCGCTTCAGGCGAACAAGCCAGAGAAAGCTTGTAGATGTGACTGTTATAAAACGTGGAGCAACTGCAATGATTGGCTATGACTCTCTTTAGGTAGCCAAATGCCTCGTCAACAGGCGAAATACATCGGCTAACTCGAGAAGCTACCGGCAGGAGTACTGTGAAAGTCTTTATGTCGACAGATATTGGCGTATCGCTTCACGAGAACTGGCTAATGGAAGCTTAAAAATGTGACTGTGGTAAAACGGGGAGCAACTGACAGAACTAACTATGACTCTCTTAAGGTAGACAAATGCCTCGTCAACAGGCGAAATACATCGGCAAACTCGAGAAGCTCCCAACAGGAGTACTGTGAGAGTCTTTAGGTTGACAGATAATGGCGTATCGCTTCAGGTGAACTGGATAGAGAAAGCTTGAAAATGTGACTGTGGTGAAACGGAGAGCAACTGAGAGGAGTAACTATGACCCTCTTAAGGTAGCCAAATGCCTCGCCAACTGGCGAAATACATCTACAAACTCGAGAAGCTCCCGGCAGGAGTACTGTGAAAGCATTTAATTTAGACAAATGCCTCGACAACAGGCGTAATACATCGGCAAACCCGAGAAGCTCCCAGCAGGAGTACTGTGAAAGTCTTTATGTCGACAGATATTGGCGTATCGCTTCACGAGAACTGGCTAATGGAAGCTTGAAAATGTGACTGTGGTAAAACGGGGAGCAACTGACAGAACTAACTATGACTCTTTTAAGGTAGACAAATGCTTCGTCAACAGGCGTAATACATCGGCAAACCCGAGAAGCTCCCAGCAGGAGTACCGTGAAAGTCTTTAGGTTGACAGATAATGGCGTATCGCTTCAGGCGAACTGGTTAGAGGAAGCTTGAAAATGTGACTGTGGTAAAACGGGGAGCAACTGACTCTCTTCAGGTAGCCAAATGCCTCGTCAACAGGCGAAATACATCGGCAAACTCGAGAAGCTCCCGGCAGGAGTACTGTGAAAGTCTTTATGATGACAGATAATGGCGTATCGCTTCAGGTGATCTGGCTAAAGGTGTCTTGAAAATGTGACTGTGGTAAAACGGGAAGAAACTGACAGGACTAACTAAGACTCTCACAAGGTAGACAAATGCTTCGTCAACAGGCGTAATACATCGGCAAACCCGAGAAGCTCCCAGCAGGAGTACCGTGAAAGTCTTTAGGTTGACAGATAATGGCGTATCGCTTCAGGCGAACTGGTTAGAGGAAGCTTGAAAATGTGACTGTGGTAAAACGGGGAGCAACTGACAGGAGTAACTATGACTCTCTTCAGGTAGCCAAATGCCTCGTCAACAGGCGAAATACATCGGCAAACTCGAGAAGCTCCCGGCAGGAGTACTGTGAAAGTCTTTATGCCGACAGATAATGGCGTATCGCTTCAGGTGATCTGGCTAAAGGTGTCTTGAAAATGTGACTGTGGTAAACGGGAAGAAACTGACAGGACTAACTAAGACTCTCTCAAGGTAGACAAATGCTTCGTCAACAGGCGTAATACATCGGCAAACCCGAGAAGCTCCCAGCAGGAGTACTGTGAAAGTCTTTACGTCGACAGATAATGGCGCAACGGTTCAGGTGATCCGGCTAAAGGAAGCATCAAAATGTGACTGTGGTAAAACGGGGAACATCTGACAGGACTATCTATGACTCTCTTAAGGTAGACAAATGCCTCGTCATTAGGCGAAATACATCGGCAAACTCGAGAAGCTCTCGGCAGAAGTACTGTAAAAGTCTTGAGGTTGACAGCTAATGGCGTATCGCTTCAGGTGAACTGGATAGAGGAAGCTTGAAAATGTGACTGTGGTAAAACGGGGAGCAACTGACATAACTAACTATGACTCTCTTAAGGTAGACAAATGCCTCGTCAACAGGCGAAATACATCGACAAACTCGAGAAGCTCCCGGCAGGAGTACTGTGAAAGTCTTTGTGTCGACAGATAATGGCGCATCGCTTCAGGTGATCTGGCTAAAGGTGTCTTGAAAATGTGACTGTGGTAAAACTGGAAGCAACTGACAGGAGTAACTAAGACTCATTTAATTTAGACAAAAGCCTCGTCAACAGGCGTAATACATCGGCAAACCCGAGAAGTTCCCAGCAGGAGTACTGTGAATGTTTTAGGTTGACAGATAATGGCGTATCGCTTCAGGTGAACTGGTTAGAGGAAGCTTGAAAATGTGACTGTGGTAACACGGGGAGAAACTGACAGGAGTAACTATGACTCTCTTCAGGTAGCCAAATGCCCCGTCAACTGGCGAAAAACTTCGGCAGACTCGAGAAGCTCCCAGCAGGAGTACTGTGAAAGTCTTTACGTCGATAGATAATGGCGCATCAATTCAGGTGATCCGGCTAAAGGAAGCTTCAAAATGTGACTGTGGTAAAACGGGGAACATCTGACAGGACTATCTATGACTCTCTTAAGTTAGACAAATGCCTCGTCATTAGGCGAAATACATCGGCAAACTCGAGAAGCTCCCAGCAGGAGTACTGTGAAAGTCTTTAGGTTGACAGATAATGGCGTATCGCTTCAGGTGAACTGGTTAGAGGAAGCTTGAAAATGTGACTGTGGTAAAACGGGGAGCAACTGACAGGAGTAACTATGACTCTCTTCATGTAGCCAAATGCCTCGTCAACAGAGCGAAATACATCGGCAAACTCGAGAAGCTCCCGGCAGGAGTACTGTGAAAGTCTTTATGTCGACAGTGAATGGCGTATGGCTTCAGGTGATCTGGCTAAAGGTGTCTTGAAAATGTGACTGTGGTAAAACGGGAAGCAACTGACAGGACTAACTAAGACTCTCTCAAGGTAGACAAATGCCTCGTCAACAGGCGTAATACATCGGCAAACCCGAGAAGCTCCCAGCAGGAGTACTGTGAAAGTCTTTAGGTTGACAGATAATGGCGTATCGCTTCAGGTGAACTGGTTAGAGGAAGCTTGAGAATGTGACTGTGGTAAAACGGGGAGCAACTGACAGGAGTAACTATGACTCTCTTCAGGTAGCCAAATGCCTCGTCAACAGGCGAAATACATCGGCAAACTCGAGAAGCTCCCGGCAGGAGTACTGTGAAAGTCTTTATGCCGACAGATAATGGCGTATCGCTTCAGGTGATCTGTCTAAAGGTGTCTTGAAAATGTGACTGTGGTTAAACGGGAAGCAACTGACAGGACTAACTAAGACTCTCTCAAGGTAGACAAATGCCTCGTCAACAGGCGTAATACATCGGCAAACCCGAGAAGCTCCCAGCAGGAGTACTGTGAAAGTCTTTAGGTTGACAGATAATGGCGTATCGCTTCAGGTGAACTTATTAGAGGAAGCTTGAAAATGTGACTGTGGTAAAACGGGGAGCAACTGACAGGAGTAACTATGACTCTCTTCAGGTAGCCAAATGCCCCGTCAACAGGCGAAAAACTTCGGCAAGCTCGAGAAGCTCCCAGCAGGAGTACTGTGAAAGTCTTTACGTCGACAGATAATGGCGTATCGCTTCAGGTGATCCGGCTAAAGGAAGCTTCAAAATGTGACTGTGGTAAAACGGGGAACATCTGACAGGTTTATCTATGACTCTCTTAAGGTAGACAAATGCCTCGTCATTAGGCGAAATACATCGGCAAACTCGAGAAGCTCTCGGCAGAAGTACTGTAAAAGTCTTGAGGTTGACAGCTACTGGCGTATCGCTTCAGGTGAGCTGGATAGAGGAAGCTTGAAAATGTTACTGTGATAAAACGGTGTGCAACTGACAGGAGTAACTATGACTCTCTTAAGGTAGCCAAATGCCTCGTCAACAGGCGAAATACATCAGCAAACTCGAGAAGCTCCCAGCGGGAGTACTGTGAAAGTCTTTATGTCGACAGATATTGGCTTACCGCTTCAGGCAAACAAGCCAGAGAAAGCTTGTAGATGTGACTGTTATAAAACGTGGAGCAACTGCAATGAGTGGCTATGACTCTCTTTAGGTAGCCAAATGCCTCGTCAACAGGCGAAATACATCGGCTAACTCGAGAAGCTACCGGCAGGAGTACTGTGAAAGTCTTTATGTCGACAGATATTGGCGTATCGCTTCACGAGAACTGGCTAATGGAAGCTTGAAAATGTGACTGTGGTAAAACGGGGAGCAACTGACAGAACTAACTATGACTCTCTTAAGGTAGACAAATGCCTCGTCAACAGGCGAAATACATCGGCAAACTCGAGAAGCTCCCAACAGGAGTACTGTGAGAGTCTTTAGGTTGACAGATAATGGCGTATCGCTTCAGGTGAACTGGATAGAGAAAGCTTGAAAATGTGACTGTGGTGAAACGGGGAACTACTGACAGAACTAACTATGACTCTTTTAAGGTAGACAAATGCTTCGTCAACAGGCGTAATACATCGGCAAACCCGAGAAGCTCCCAGCAGGAGTACCGTGAAAGTCTTTAGGTTGACAGATAATGGCGTATCGCTTCAGGCGAACTGGTTAGAGGAAGCTTGAAAATGTGACTGTGGTAAAACGGGGAGCAACTGACAGGAGTAACTATGACTCTCTTCAGGTAGCCAAATGCCTCGTCAACAGGCGAAATACATCGGCAAACTCGAGAAGCTCCCGGCAGGAGTACTGTGAAAGTCTTTATGCCGACAGATAATGGCGTATCGCTTCAGGTGATCTGGCTAAAGGTGTCTTGAAAATGTGACTGTGGTAAAACGGGAAGAAACTGACAGGACTAACTAAGACTCTCTCAAGGTAGACAAATGCTTCGTCAACAGGCGTAATACATCGGCAAACCCGAGAAGCTCCCAGCAGGAGTACTGTGAAAGTCTTTAGGTTGACAGATAATGGCGTATCGCTTCAGGTGAACTGGTTAGAGGAAGCTTGAAAATGTGACTGTGGTAAAACGGGGAGCAACTGACAGGAGTAACTATGACTCTCTTCAGGTAGCCAAATGCCCCGTCAACAGGCGAAAATCTTCGGCAGACTCGAGAAGCTCCCAGCAGGAGTACTGTGAAAGTCTTTACGTCGACAGATAATGGCGCAACGGTTCAGGTGATCCGGCTAAAGGAAGCATCAAAATGTGACTGTGGTAAAACGGGGAACATCTGACAGGACTATCTATGACTCTCTTAAGGTAGACAAATGCCTCGTCATTAGGCGAAATACATCGGCAAACTCGAGAAGCTCTCGGCAGAAGTACTGTAAAAGTCTTGAGGTTGACAGCTAATGGCGTATCGCTTCAGGTGAACTGTATAGAGGAAGCTTGAAAATGTTACTGTGATAAAACGGTGTGCAACTGACAGGAGTAACTATGACTCTCTTAAGGTAGCCAAATGCCTCGTCAACAGGCGAAATACATCAGCAAACTCGAGAAGCTCCCAGCAGGAGTACTGTGAAAGTCTTTATGTCGACAGATATTGGCTTACCGCTTCAGGCGAACAAGCCAGAGAAAGCTTGTAGATGTGACTGTCATAAAACGTGGAGTAACTGCAATGAGTGGCTATGACTCTCTTTAGGTAGCCAAATGCCTCGTCAACAGGCGAAATACATCGGCAAACTCGAGAAGCTCCCGGCAGGAGTACTGTGAAAGTCTTTATGTCGACAGATATTAGCGTATCGCTTCACGAGAACTGGCTAATGGAAGCTTGAAAATGTGACTGTGGTAAAACGGGGAGCAACTGACATAACTAACTATGACTCTCTTAAGGTAGACAAATGCCTCGTCAACAGGCGAAATACATCGACAAACTCGAGAAGCTCCCGGCAGGAGTACTGTGAAAGTCTTTGTGTCGACAGATAATGGCGCATCGCTTCAGGTGATCTGGCTAAAGGTGTCTTGAAAATGTGACTGTGGTAAAACTGGAAGCAACTGACAGGAGTAACTAAGACTCATTTAATTTAGACAAAATCCTCGTCAACAGGCGTAATACATCGGCAAACCCGAGAAGCTCCCAGCAGGAGTACTGTGAATGTTTTAGGTTGACAGATAATGGCGTATCGCTTCAGGTGAACTGGTTAGAGGAAGCTTGAAAATGTGACTGTGGTAACACGGGGAGAAACTGACAGGAGTAACTATGACTCTCTTCAGGTAGCCAAATGCCCCGTCAACTGGCGAAAAACTTCGGCAGACTCGAGAAGCTCCCAGCAGGAGTACTGTGAAAGTCTTTACGTCGATAGATAATGGCGCATCAATTCAGGTGATCCGGCTAAAGGAAGCTTCAAAATGTGACTGTGGTAAAACGGGGAACATCTGACAGGACTATCTATGACTCTCTTAAGTTAGACAAATGCCTCGTCATTAGGCGAAATACATCGGCAAACTCGAGAAGCTCCCAGCAGGAGTACTGTGAAAGTCTTTAGGTTGGCAGATAATGGCGTATCGCTTCAGGTGAACTGGTTAGAGGAAGCTTGAAAATGTGACTGTGGTAAAACGGGGAGCAACTGACAGGAGTAACTATGACTCTCTTCAGGTAGCCAAATGCCTCGTCAACAGGCGAAATACATCGGCAAACTCGAGAAGCTCCCGGCAGGAGTACTGTGAAAGTCTTTATGCCGACAGATAATGGCGTATCGCTTCAGGTGATCTGTCTAAAGGTGTCTTGAAAATGTGACTGTGGTTAAACGGGAAGCAACTGACAGGACTAACTAAGACTCTCTCAAGGTAGACAAATGCCTCGTCAACAGGCGTAATACATCGGCAAACCCGAGAAGCTCCCAGCAGGAGTACTGTGAAAGTCTTTAGGTTGACAGATAATGGCGTATCGCTTCAGGTGAACTTATTAGAGGAAGCTTGAAAATGTGACTGTGGTAAAACGGGGAGCAACTGACAGGAGTAACTATGACTCTCTTCAGGTAGCCAAATGCCCCGTCAACAGGCGAAAAACTTCGGCAAGCTCGAGAAGCTCCCAGCAGGAGTACTGTGAAAGTCTTTACGTCGACAGATAATGGCGTATCGCTTCAGGTGATCCGGCTAAAGGAAGCTTCAAAATGTGACTGTGGTAAAACGGGGAACATCTGACAGGTTTATCTATGACTCTCTTAAGGTAGACAAATGCCTCGTCATTAGGCGAAATACATCGGCAAACTCGAGAAGCTCTCGGCAGAAGTACTGTAAAAGTCTTGAGGTTGACAGCTACTGGCGTATCGCTTCAGGTGAGCTGGATAGAGGAAGCTTGAAAATGTTACTGTGATAAAACGGTGTGCAACTGACAGGAGTAACTATGACTCTCTTAAGGTAGCCAAATGCCTCGTCAACAGGCGAAATACATCAGCAAACTCGAGAAGCTCCCAGCAGGAGTACTGTGAAAGTCTTTATGTCGACAGATATTGGCTTACCGCTTCAGGCAAACAAGCCAGAGAAAGCTTGTAGATGTGACTGTTATAAAACGTGGAGCAACTGCAATGAGTGGCTATGACTCTCTTTAGGTAGCCAAATGCCTCGTCAACAGGCGAAATACATCGGCTAACTCGAGAAGCTACCGGCAGGAGTACTGTGAAAGTCTTTATGTCGACAGATATTGGCGTATCGCTTCACGAGAACTGGCTAATGGAAGCTTGAAAATGTGACTGTGGTAAAACGGGGAGCAACTGACAGAACTAACTATGACTCTCTTAAGGTAGACAAATGCCTCGTCAACAGGCGAAATACATCGGCAAACTCGAGAAGCTCCCAACAGGAGTACTGTGAGAGTCTTTAGGTTGACAGATAATGGCGTATCGCTTCAGGTGAACTGGATAGAGAAAGCTTGAAAATATGACTGTGGTGGAACGGAGAGCAACTGAGAGGAGTAACTATGACCCTCTGAAGGTAGCCAAATGCCTCGCCTACTGGCGAAATACATCTACAAACTCGAGAAGCTCCCGGCAGGAGTACTGTGAAAGCATTTAATTTAGACAAATGCCTCGACAACAGGCGTAATACATCGGGAAACCCGAGAAGCTCCCAGCAGGAGTACTGTGAAAGTCTTTATGTCGACAGATATTGGCGTATCGCTTCACGAGAACTGGCTAATGGAAGCTTGAAAATGTGACTGTGGTAAAACGGGGAGCAACTGACAGAACTAACTATGACTCTTTTAAGGTAGACAAATGCTTCGTCAACAGGCGTAATACATCGGCAAACCCGAGAAGCTCCCAGCAGGAGTACTGTGAAAGTCTTTAGGTTGACAGATAATGGCGTATCGCTTCAGGTGAACTGGTTAGAGGAAGCTTGAAAATGTGACTGTGGTAAAACGGGGAGCAACTGACAGGAGTAACTATGACTCTCTTCAGGTAGCCAAATGCCTCGTCAACAGGCGAAATACATCGGCAAACTCGAGAAGCTCCCGGCAGGAGTACTGTGAAAGTCTTTATGCCGACAGATAATGGCGTATCGCTTCAGGTGATCTGTCTAAAGGTGTCTTGAAAATGTGACTGTGGTTAAACGGGAAGCAACTGACAGGACTAACTAAGACTCTCTCAAGGTAGACAAATGCCTCGTCAACAGGCGTAATACATCGGCAAACCCGAGAAGCTCCCAGCAGGAGTACTGTGAAAGTCTTTAGGTTGACAGATAATGGCGTATCGCTTCAGGTGAACTTATTAGAGGAAGCTTGAAAATGTGACTGTGGTAAAACGGGGAGCAACTGACAGGAGTAACTATGACTCTCTTCAGGTAGCCAAATGCCCCGTCAACAGGCGAAAAACTTCGGCAAGCTCGAGAAGCTCCCAGCAGGAGTACTGTGAAAGTCTTTACGTCGACAGATAATGGCGTATCGCTTCAGGTGATCCGGCTAAAGGAAGCTTCAAAATGTGACTGTGGTAAAACGGGGAACATCTGACAGGTTTATCTATGACTCTCTTAAGGTAGACAAATGCCTCGTCATTAGGCGAAATACATCGGCAAACTCGAGAAGCTCTCGGCAGAAGTACTGTAAAAGTCTTGGGGTTGACAGCTACTGGCGTATCGCTTCAGGTGAGCTGGATAGAGGAAGCTTGAAAATGTGACTGTGATAAAACGGTGTGCAACTGACAGGAGTAACTATGACTCTCTTAAGGTAGCCAAATGCCTCGTCAACAGGCGAAATACATCAGCAAACTCGAGAAGCTCCCAGCAGGAGTACTGTGAAAGTCTTTATGTCGACAGATATTGGCTTACCGCTTCAGGCAAACAAGCCAGAGAAAGCTTGTAGATGTGACTGTTATAAAACGTGGAGCAACTGCAATGAGTGGCTATGACTCTCTTTAGGTAGCCAAATGCCTCGTCAACAGGCGAAATACATCGGCTAACTCGAGAAGCTACCGGCAGGAGTACTGTGAAAGTCTTTATGTCGACAGATATTGGCGTATCGCTTCACGAGAACTGGCTAATGGAAGCTTGAAAATGTGACTGTGGTAAAACGGGGAGCAACTGACAGAACTAACTATGACTCTCTTAAGGTAGACAAATGCCTCGTCAACAGGCGAAATACATCGGCAAACTCGAGAAGCTCCCAACAGGAGTACTGTGAGAGTCTTTAGGTTGACAGATAATGGCGTATCGCTTCAGGTGAACTGGATAGAGAAAGCTTGAAAATGTGACTGTGGTGAAACGGGGAACTACTGACAGAACTAACTATGACTCTTTTAAGGTAGACAAATGCTTCGTCAACAGGCGTAATACATCGGCAAACCCGAGAAGCTCCCAGCAGGAATACCGTGAAAGTCTTTAGGTTGACAGATAATGGCGAATCGCTTCAGGCGAACTGGTTAGAGGAAGCTTGAAAATGTGACTGTGGTAAAACGGGGAGCAACTGACAGGAGTAACTATGACTCTCTTCAGGTAGCCAAATGCCTCGTCAACAGGCGAAATACATCGGCAAACTCGAGAAGCTCCCGGCAGGAGTACTGTGAAAGTCTTTATGCCGACAGATAATGGCGTATCGCTTCAGGTGATCTGGCTAAAGGTGTCTTGAAAATGTGACTGTGGTAAAACGGGAAGAAACTGACAGGACTAACTAAGACTCTCTCAAGGTAGACAAATGCTTCGTCAACAGGCGTAATACATCGGCAAACCCGAGAAGCTCCCAGCAGGAGTACTGTGAAAGTCTTTAGGTTGACAGATAATGGCGTATCGCTTCAGGTGAACTGGTTAGAGGAAGCTTGAAAATGTGACTGTGGTAAAACGGGGAGCAACTGACAGGAGTAACTATGACTCTCTTCAGGTAGCCAAATGCCCCGTCAACAGGCGAAAATCTTCGGCAGACTCGAGAAGCTCCCAGCAGGAGTACTGTGAAAGTCTTTACGTCGACAGATAATGGCGCAACGGTTCAGGTGATCCGGCTAAAGGAAGCATCAAAATGTGACTGTGGTAAAACGGGGAACATCTGACAGGACTATCTATGACTCTCTTAAGGTAGACAAATGCCTCGTCATTAGGCGAAATACATCGGCAAACTCGAGAAGCTCTCGGCAGAAGTACTGTAAAAGTCTTGAGGTTGACAGCTAATGGCGTATCGCTTCAGGTGAACTGGATAGAGGAAGCTTGAAAATGTTACTGTGATAAAACGGTGTGCAACTGACAGGAGTAACTATGACTCTCTTAAGGTAGCCAAATGCCTCGTCAACAGGCGAAATACATCAGCAAACTCGAGAAGCTCCCAGCAGGAGTACTGTGAAAGTCTTTATGTCGACAGATATTGGCTTACCGCTTCAGGCGAACAAGCCAGAGAAAGCTTGTAGATGTGACTGTTATAAAACGTGGAGTAACTGCAATGAGTGGCTATGACTCTCTTTAGGTAGCCAAATGCCTCGTCAACAGGCGAAATACATCGGCAAACTCGAGAAGCTCCCGGCAGGAGTACTGTGAAAGTCTTTATGTCGACAGATATTAGCGTATCGCTTCACGAGAACTGGCTAATGGAAGCTTGAAAATGTGACTGTGGTAAAACGGGGAGCAACTGACATAACTAACTATGACTCTCTTAAGGTAGACAAATGCCTCGTCAACAGGCGAAATACATCGACAAACTCGAGAAGCTCCCGGCAGGAGTACTGTGAAAGTCTTTGTGTCGACAGATAATGGCGCATCGCTTCAGGTGATCTGGCTAAAGGTGTCTTGAAAATGTGACTGTGGTAAAACTGGAAGCAACTGACAGGAGTAACTAAGACTCATTTAATTTAGACAAAAGCCTCGTCAACAGGCGTAATACATCGGCAAACCCGAGAAGCTCCCAGCAGGAGTACTGTGAATGTTTTAGGTTGACAGATAATGGCGTATCGCTTCAGGTGAACTGGTTAGAGGAAGCTTGAAAATGTGACTGTGGTAACACGGGGAGAAACTGACAGGAGTAACTATGACTCTCTTCAGGTAGCCAAATGCCCCGTCAACTGGCGAAAAACTTCGGCAGACTCGAGAAGCTCCCAGCAGGAGTACTGTGAAAGTCTTTACGTCGATAGATAATGGCGCATCAATTCAGGTGATCCGGCTAAAGGAAGCTTCAAAATGTGACTGTGGTAAAACGGGGAACATCTGACAGGACTATCTATGACTCTCTTAAGTTAGACAAATGCCTCGTCATTAGGCGAAATACATCGGCAAACTCGAGAAGCTCCCAGCAGGAGTACTGTGAAAGTCTTTAGGTTGACAGATAATGGCGTATCGCTTCAGGTGAACTGGTTAGAGGAAGCTTGAAAATGTGACTGTGGTAAAACGGGGAGCAACTGACAGGAGTAACTATGACTCTCTTCAGGTAGCCAAATGCCTCGTCAACAGGCGAAATACATGGGCAAACTCGAGAAGCTCCCGGCAGGAGTACTGTGAAAGTCTTTATGCCGACAGATAATGGCGTATCGCTTCAGGTGATCTGTCTAAAGGTGTCTTGAAAATGTGACTGTGGTTAAACGGGAAGCAACTGACAGGACTAACTAAGACTCTCTCAAGGTAGACAAATGCCTCGTCAACAGGCGTAATACATCGGCAAACCCGAGAAGCTCCCAGCAGGAGTACTGTGAAAGTCTTTAGGTTGACAGATAATGGCGTATCGCTTCAGGTGAACTTATTAGAGGAAGCTTGAAAATGTGACTGTGGTAAAACGGGGAGCAACTGACAGGAGTAACTATGACTCTCTTCAGGTAGCCAAATGCCCCGTCAACAGGCGAAAAACTTCGGCAAGCTCGAGAAGCTCCCAGCAGGAGTACTGTGAAAGTCTTTACGTCGACAGATAATGGCGTATCGCTTCAGGTGATCCGGCTAAAGGAAGCTTCAAAATGTGACTGTGGTAAAACGGGGAACATCTGACAGGTTTATCTATGACTCTCTTAAGGTAGACAAATGCCTTGTCATTAGGCGAAATACATCGGCAAACTCGAGAAGCTCTCGGCAGAAGTACTGTAAAAGTCTTGAGGTTGACAGCTACTGGCGTATCGCTTCAGGTGAGCTGGATAGAGGAAGCTTGAAAATGTTACTGTGATAAAACGGTGTGCAACTGACAGGAGTAACTATGACTCTCTTAAGGTAGCCAAATGCCTCGTCAACAGGCGAAATACATCAGCAAACTCGAGAAGCTCCCAGCAGGAGTACTGTGAAAGTCTTTATGTCGACAGATATTGGCTTACCGCTTCAGGCAAACAAGCCAGAGAAAGCTTGTAGATGTGACTGTTATAAAACGTGGAGCAACTGCAATGAGTGGCTATGACTCTCTTTAGGTAGCCAAATGCCTCGTCAACAGGCGAAATACATCGGCTAACTCGAGAAGCTACCGGCAGGAGTACTGTGAAAGTCTTTATGTCGACAGATATTGGCGTATCGCTTCACGAGAACTGGCTAATGGAAGCTTGAAAATGTGACTGTGGTAAAACGGGGAGCAACTGACAGAACTAACTATGACTCTCTTAAGGTAGACAAATGCCTCGTCAACAGGCGAAATACATCGGCAAACTCGAGAAGCTCCCAACAGGAGTACTGTGAGAGTCTTTAGGTTGACAGATAATGGCGTATCGCTTCAGGTGAACTGGATAGAGAAAGCTTGAAAATATGACTGTGGTGAAACGGAGAGCAACTGAGAGGAGTAACTATGACCCTCTTAAGGTAGCCAAATGCCTCGCCTACTGGCGAAATACATCTACAAACTCGAGAAGCTCCCGGCAGGAGTACTGTGAAAGCATTTAATTTAGACAAATGCCTCGACAACAGGCGTAATACATCGGCAAACCCGAGAAGCTCCCAGCAGGAGTACTGTGAAAGTCTTTATGTCGACAGATATTGGCGTATCGCTTCACGAGAACTGGCTAATGGAAGCTTGAAAATGTGACTGTGGTAAAACGGGGAGCAACTGTCAGAACTAACTATGACTCTTTTAAGGTAGACAAATGCTTCGTCAACAGGCGTAATACATCGGCAAACCCGAGAAGCTCCCAGCAGGAGTACTGTGAAAGTCTTTAGGTTGACAGATAATGGCGTATCGCTTCAGGTGAACTGGTTAGAGGAAGCTTGAAAATGTGACTGTGGTAAAACGGGGAGCAACTGACAGGAGTAACTATGACTCTCTTCAGGTAGCCAAATGCCTCGTCAACAGGCGAAATACATCGGCAAACTCGAGAAGCTCCCGGCAGGAGTACTGTGAAAGTCTTTATGCCGACAGATAATGGCGTATCGCTTCAGGTGATCTGTCTAAAGGTGTCTTGAAAATGTGACTGTGGTTAAACGGGAAGCAACTGACAGGACTAACTAAGACTCTCTCAAGGTAGACAAATGCCTCGTCAACAGGCGTAATACATCGGCAAACCCGAGAAGCTCCCAGCAGGAGTACTGTGAAAGTCTTTAGGTTGACAGATAATGGCGTATCGCTTCAGGTGAACTTATTAGAGGAAGCTTGAAAATGTGACTGTGGTAAAACGGGGAGCAACTGACAGGAGTAACTATGACTCTCTTCAGGTAGCCAAATGCCCCGTCAACAGGCGAAAAACTTCGGCAAGCTCGAGAAGCTCCCAGCAGGAGTACTGTGAAAGTCTTTACGTCGACAGATAATGGCGTATCGCTTCAGGTGATCCGGCTAAAGGAAGCTTCAAAATGTGACTGTGGTAAAACGGGGAACATCTGACAGGTTTATCTATGACTCTCTTAAGGTAGACAAATGCCTCGTCATTAGGCGAAATACATCGGCAAACTCGAGAAGCTCTCGGCAGAAGTACTGTAAAAGTCTTGGGGTTGACAGCTACTGACGTATCGCTTCAGGTGAGCTGGATAGAGGAAGCTTGAAAATGTTACTGTGATAAAACGGTGTGCAACTGACAGGAGTAACTATGACTCTCTTAAGGTAGCCAAATGCCTCGTCAACAGGCGAAATACATCAGCAAACTCGAGAAGCTCCCAGCAGGAGTACTGTGAAAGTCTTTATGTCGACAGATATTGGCTTACCGCTTCAGGCAAACAAGCCAGAGAAAGCTTGTAGATGTGACTGTTATAAAACGTGGAGCAACTGCAATGAGTGGCTATGACTCTCTTTAGGTAGCCAAATGCCTCGTCAACAGGCGAAATACATCGGCTAACTCGAGAAGCTACCGGCAGGAGTACTGTGAAAGTCTTTATGTCGACAGATATTGGCGTATCGCTTCACGAGAACTGGCTAATGGAAGCTTGAAAATGTGACTGTGGTAAAACGGGGAGCAACTGACAGAACTAACTATGACTCTCTTAAGGTAGACAAATGCCTCGTCAACAGGCGAAATACATCGGCAAACTCGAGAAGCTCCCAACAGGAGTACTGTGAGAGTCTTTAGGTTGACAGATAATGGCGTATCGCTTCAGGTGAACTGGATAGAGAAAGCTTGAAAATGTGACTGTGGTGAAACGGAGAGCAACTGAGAGGAGTAACTATGACCCTCTTAAGGTAGCCAAATGCCTCGCCAACTGGCGAAATACATCTACAAACTCGAGAAGCTCCCGGCAGGAGTACTGTGAAAGCATTTAATTTAGACAAATGCCTCGACAACAGGCGTAATACATCGGCAAACCCGAGAAGCTCCCAGCAGGAGTACTGTGAAAGTCTTTATGTCGACAGATATTGGCGTATCGCTTCACGAGAACTGGCTAATCTAAGCTTGAAAATGTGACTGTGGTAAAACGGGGAGCAACTGACAGAACTAACTATGACTCTTTTAAGGTAGACAAATGCTTCGTCAACAGGCGTAATACATCGGCAAACCCGAGAAGCTCCCAGCAGGAGTACCGTGAAAGTCTTTAGGTTGACAGATAATGGCCTATCGCTTCAGGCGAACTGGTTAGAGGAAGCTTGAAAATGTGACTGTGGTAAAACGGGGAGCAACTGACTCTCTTCAGGTAGCCAAATGCCTCGTCAACAGGCGAAATACATCGGCAAACTCGAGAAGCTCCCGGCAGGAGTACTGTGAAAGACTTTATGATGACAGATAATGGCGTATCGCTTCAGGTGATCTGGCTAAAGGTGTCTTGAAAATGTGACTGTGGTAAAACGGGAAGAAACTGACAGGACTAACTAAGACTCTCACAAGGTAGACAAATGCTTCGTCAACAGGCGTAATACATCGGCAAACCCGAGAAGCTCCCAGCAGGAGTACTGTGAAAGTCTTTAGGTTGACAGATAATGGCGTATCGCTTCAGGTGAACTGGTTAGAGGAAGCTTGAAAATGTGACTGTGGTAAAACTGGGAGCAACTGACAGGAGTAACTATGACTCTCTTCAGGTAGCCAAATGCCCCGTCAACAGGCGAAAATCTTCGGCAGACTCGAGAAGCTCCCAGCAGGAGTACTGTGAAAGTCTTTACGTCGACAGATAATGGCGCAACGGTTCAGGTGATCCGGCTAAAGGAAGCATCAAAATGTGACTGTGGTAAAACGGGGAACATCTGACAGGACTATCTATGACTCTCTTAAGGTAGACAAATGCCTCGTCATTAGGCGAAATACATCGGCAAACTCGAGAAGCTCTCGGCAGAAGTACTGTAAAAGTCTTGAGGTTGACAGCTAATGGCGTATCGCTTCAGGTGAACTGAATAGAGGAAGCTTGAAAATGTTACTGTGATAAAACGGTGTGCAACTGACAGGAGTAACTATGACTCTCTTAAGGTAGCCAAATGCCTCGTCAACAGGCGAAATACATCAGCAAACTCGAGAAGCTCCCAGCAGGAGTACTGTGAAAGTCTTTATGTCGACAGATATTGGCTTACCGCTTCAGGCGAACAAGCCAGAGAAAGCTTGTAGATGTGACTGTTATAAAACGTGGAGCAACTGCAATGAGTGGCTATGACTCTCTTTAGGTAGCCAAATGCCTCGTCAACAGGCGAAATACATCGGCAAACTCGAGAAGCTCCCGGCAGGAGTACTGTGAAAGTCTTTATGTCGACAGATATTGGCGTATCGCTTCACGAGAACTGGCTAATGGAAGCTTGAAAATGTGACTGTGGTAAAACGGGGAGCAACTGACATAACTAACTATGACTCTCTTAAGGTAGACAAATGCCTCGTCAACAGGCGAAATACATCGACAAACTCGAGAAGCTCCCGGCAGGAGTACTGTGAAAGTCTTTATGTCGACAGATAATGGCGCATCGCTTCAGGTGATCTGACTAAAGGTGTCTTGAAAATGTGACTGTGGTAAAACTGGAAGCAACTGACAGGACTAACTAAGACTCATTTAATTTAGACAAATGCCTCGTCAACAGGCGTAATACATCGGCAAACCCGAGAAGCTCCCAGCAGGAGTACTGTGAATGTTTTAGGTTGACAGATAATGGCGTATCGCTTCAGGTGAACTGGTTAGAGGAAGCTTGAAAATGTGACTGTGGTAACACGGGGAGAAACTGACAGGAGTAACTATGACTCTCTTCAGGTAGCCAAATGCCCCGTCAACTGGCGAAAAACTTCGGCAGACTCGAGAAGCTCCCAGCAGGAGTACTGTGAAAGTCTTTACGTCGATAGATAATGGCGCATCAACTCAGGTGATCCGGCTAAAGGAAGCTTCAAAATGTGACTGTGGTAAAACGGGGAACATCTGACAGGACTATCTATGACTCTCTTAAGTTAGACAAATGCCTCGTCATTAGGCGAAATACATCGGCAAACTCGAGAAGCTCCCAGCAGGAGTGCTGTGAAAGTCTTTAGGTTGACAGATAATGGCGTATCGCTTCAGGTGAACTGGTTAGAGGAAGCTTGAAAATGTGACTGTGGTAAAACGGGGAGCAACTGACAGGAGTAACTATGACTCTCTTCAGGTAGCCAAATGCCTCGTCAACAGGCGAAATACATCGTCAAACTCGAGAAGCTCCCGGCAGGAGTACTGTGAAAGTCTTTATGTCGACAGTGAATGGCGTATCGCTTCAGGTGATCTGGCTAAAGGTGTCTTGAAAATGTGACTGTGATAAAACGGGAAGCAACTGACAGGACTAACTAAGACTCTCTCAAGGTAGACAAATGCCTCGTCAACAGGCGTAATACATCGGCAAACCCGAGAAGCTCCCAGCAGGAGTACTGTGAAAGTCTTTAGGTTGACAGATAATGGCGTATCGCTTCAGGTGAACTGGTTAGAGGAAGCTTGAAAATGTGACTGTGGTAAAACGGGGAGCAACTGACAGGAGTAACTATGACTCTCTTCAGGTAGCCAAATGCCTCGTCAACAGGCGAAATACATCGGCAAACTCGAGAAGCTCCCGGCAGGAGTACTGTGAAAGTCTTTATGCCGACAGATAACGGCGTATCGCTTCAGGTGATCTGGCTAAAGGTGTCTTGAAAATGTGACTGTGGTAAAACGGGATGCAACTGACAGGACTAACTAAGACTCTCTCAAGGTAGACAAATGCCTCGTCAACAGGCGTAATACATCGGCAAACCCGAGAAGCTCCCAGCAGGAGTACTGTGAAAGTCTTTAGGTTGACAGATAATGGCGTATCGCTTCAGGTGAACTGGTTAGAGGATGCTTGAAAATGTGACTGTGGTAAAACGGGGAGCAACTGACAGGAGTAACTATGACTCTCTTCAGGTAGCCAAATGCCCCGTCAACAGGCGAAAATCTTCGGCAGACTCGAGAAGCTCCCAACAGGAGTACTGTGAGAGTCTTTAGGTTGACAGATAATGGCGTATCGCTTCAGGTGAACTGGATAGAGAAAGCTTGAAAATGTGACTGTGGTGAAACGAAGACCAACTGAGAGGAGTAACTATGACTCTCTTAAGGTAGCCAAATGCCTCGTCAACAGGCGAAATACATCGACAAACTCGAGAAGCTCTCGGCAGGAGTACTGTGAAAGTCTTTATGTCGACAGTGAATGGCTTATCGCTTTAGGTGATCTGGCTAAAGGTGTCTTGAAAATGTGACTGTGGTAAAACGGGAAGCAACTGATAGGACTAACTAAGACTCTCTCGAGGTAGACAAATGCCTCGTCAACAGGCGTAATACATCGGCAAACTCGAGAATCTCTCGGCAGGAGGACTGTGAAAGTCTTTATGTCGACAGATAATGGCGTATCGCTTCAGGTGATCTGTCTAAAGGTGTCTTGAAAATGTGACTGTGGTTAAACGGGAAGCAACTGACAGGACTAACTAAGACTCTCTCAAGGTAGACAAATGCCTCGTCAACAGGCGTAATACATCGGCAAACCCGAGAAGCTCCCAGCAGGAGTACTGTGAAAGTCTTTAGGTTGACAGATAATGGCGTATCGCTTCAGGTGAACTGGATAGAGAAAGCTTGAAAATGTGACTGTGGTGAAACGAAGACCAACTGAGAGGAGTAACTATGACTCTCTTAAGGTAGCCAAATGCCTCGTCAACAGGCGAAATACATCGACAAACTCGAGAAGCTCTCGGCAGGAGTACTGTGAAAGTCTTTATGTCGACAGTGAATGGCTTATCGCTTCAGGTGATCTGGCTAAAGGTGTCTTGAAAATGTGACTGTGGTAAAACGGGAAGCAACTGATAGGACTAACTAAGACTCTCTCGAGGTAGACAAATGCCTCGTCAACAGGCGTAATACATCGGCAAACTCGAGAATCTCTCGGCAGGAGGACTGTGAAAGTCTTTATGTCGACAGATAATGGCGTATCGCTTCAGGTGATCTGTCTAAAGGTGTCTTGAAAATGTGACTGTGGTTAAACGGGAAGCAACTGACAGGACTAACTAAGACTCTCTCAAGGTAGACAAATGCCTCGTCAACAGGCGTAATACATCGGCAAACCCGAGAAGCTCCCAGCAGGAGTACTGTGAAAGTCTTTAGGTTGACAGATAATGGCGTATCGCTTCAGGTGAACTGGTTAGAGGAAGCTTCAAAATGTGACTGTGGTAAAACAGGGAGCAACTGACAGGAGTAACTATGACTCTCTTCAGGTAGCCAAATGCCCCCTCAACAGGTGAAAAATTTCGGCAGACTCGAGAAGCTCCCAGCAGGAGTACTGTGAAAGTCTTTACGTCGACAGATAATGGCGCATCGCTTCAGGTGATCCGGCTAAAGGAAGCTTCAAAATGTGACTGTGGTAAAACGGGGAACATCTGACAGGACTATCTATGACTCCCTTAAGGTAGACAAATGCCTCGTCATTAGGCGTAATACATCGGCAAACCCGAGAAGCTCCCAGCAGGAGTACTGTGAAAGTCTTTAGGTTGACAGATAATGGCGTATCGCTTCAGGTGAACTGGTTAGAGGAAGCTTCAAAATGTGACTGTGGTAAAACAGGGAGCAACTGACAGGAGTAACTATGACTCTCTTCAGGTAGCCAAATGCCCCGTCAACAGGTGAAAAATTTCGGCAGACTCGAGAAGCTCCCAGCGGGAGTACTGTGAAAGTCTTTATGTCGACAGATATTGGCTTACCGCTTCAGGTGAACAAGCCAGAGAAAGCTTGAAGATGTGACTGTTATAAAACGTGGAGCAACTGCAATGAGTGGCTATGACTCTCTTTAGGTAGCCAAATGCCTCGTCAACAGGCGAAATACAACGGCAAACTCGAGGAGCTCCCAGCAGGAGTACTGTGAAAGTCTTTATGTCGACAGTGAATGGCGTATCGCTTCAGGTGATCTGGCTAAAGGTGTCTTGAAAATGTGACTGTGATAAAACGGGAAGCAACTGACAGGACTAACTAAGACTCTCTCAAGGTAGACAAATGCCTCGTCAACAGGCGTAATACATCGGCAAACCCGAGAAGCTCCCAGCAGGAGTACTGTGAAAGTCTTTAGGTTGACAGATAATGGCGTATCGTTTCAGGTGAACTGGTTAGAGGAAGCTTGAAAATGTGACTGTGGTAAAACGGGGAGCAACTGACAGGAGTAACTATGACTCTCTTCAGGTAGCCAAATGCCTCGTCAACAGGCGAAATACATCGGCAAACTCGAGAAGCTCCCGGCAGGAGTACTGTGAAAGTCTTTATGCCGACAGATAATGGCGTATCGCTTCAGGTGATCTGGCTAAAGGTGTCTTGAAAATGTGACTGTGGTAAAACGGGATGCAACTGACAGGACTAACTAAGACACTCTCAAGGTAGACAAATGCCTCGTCAACAGGCGTAATACATCGGCAAACCCGAGAAGCTCCCAGCAGGAGTACTGTGAAAGTCTTTAGGTTGACAGATAATGGCGTATCGCTTCAGGTGAACTGGTTAGAGGATGCTTGAAAATGTGACTGTGGTAAAACGGGGAGCAACTGACAGGAGTAACTATGACTCTCTTCAGGTAGCCAAATGCCCCGTCAACAGGCGAAAATCTTCGGCAGACTCGAGAAGCTCCCAACAGGAGTTCTGTGAGAGTCTTTAGGTTGACAGATAATGGCGTATCGCTTCAGGTGAACTGGATAGAGAAAGCTTGAAAATGTGACTGTGGTGAAACGAAGACCAACTGAGAGGAGTAACTATGACTCTCTTAAGGTAGCCAAATGCCTCGTCAACAGGCGAAATACATCGGCAAACTCGAGAAGCTCTCGGCAGGAGTACTGTGAAAGTCTTTATGTCGACAGTGAATGGCTTATCGCTTCAGGTGATCTGGCTAAAGGTGTCTTGAAAATGTGACTGTGGTAAAACGGGAAGCAACTGATAGGACTAACTAAGACTCTCTCGAGGTAGACAAATGCCTCGTCAACAGGCGTAATACATCGGCAAACTCGAGAATCTCTCGGCAGGAGGACTGTGAAAGTCTTTATGTCGACAGTGAATGGCGTATCGCTTCAGGTGATCTGTCTAAAGGTGTCTTGAAAATGTGACTGTGGTTAAACGGGAAGCAACTGACAGGACTAACTAAGACTCTCTCAAGGTAGACAAATGCCTCGTCAACAGGCGTAATACATCGGCAAACCCGAGAAGCTCCCAGCAGGAGTACTGTGAAAGTCTTTAGGTTGACAGATAATGGCGTATCGCTTCAGGTGAACTGGTTAGAGGAAGCTTCAAAATGTGACTGTGGTAAAACAGGGAGCAACTGAGAGGAGTAACATTGACTCTCTTCAGGTAGCCAAATGCCCCGTCAACAGGTGAAAAACTTCGGCAGACTCGAGAAGCTCCCAGCATGAGTACTGTGAAAGTCTTTACGTCGACAGATAATGGCGCATCGCTTCAGGTGATCCGGCTAAAGGAAGCTTCAAAATGTGACTGTGGTAAAACGGGGAACATCTGACAGGACTATCTATGACTCCCTTAAGGTAGACAAATGCCTCGTCATTAGGCGAAATACATCGGCAAACTCGAGACGCTCTTGGCAGAAGTACTGTAAAAGTCTTGAGGTTGACAGCTAATGGCGTATCGCTTCAGGTGAACTGGATAGAGGAAGCTTGAAAATTTTACTGTGATAAAACGGTGTGCAACTGACAGGAGTAACTATGACTCTCTTAAGGTAGCCAAATGCCTCGTCAACATTTGAAATACATCAGCAAACTCGAGAAGCTCCCAGCGGGAGTACTGTGAAAGTCTTTATGTCGACAGATATTGGCTTACCGCTTCAGGTGAACAAGCCAGAGAAAGCTTGAAGATGTGACTGTTATATAACGTGGAGCAACTGCAATGAGTGGCTATGACTCTCCTTAGGTAGCCAAATGCCTCGTCAACAGGCGAAATACAACGGCAAACTCGAGGAGCTCCCAGCAGGAGTACTGTGAAAGTCTTTAGGTTGACAGATAATGGCGTATTGCTTCAGGTGAACTGGTTTGAGGAAGCTTGAAAATGTGACTGTGGTAAAACGGGGAGCAACTGACAGGAGTAACTATGACTCTCTTCAGGTAGCCAAATGCCCCGTCAACAGGCGAAAAACTTCGGCAGACTCGAGAAGCTCCCAACAGGAGTACTGTGAAAGTCTTTACGTCGACAGATAATGGCGCATCGCTTCAGGTGATCCGGCTAAAGGAAGCTTCAAAATGTGACTGTGGTAAAACGGGGAACATCTGACAGGACTATCTATGACTCTCTTAAGTTAGACAAATGCCTCGTCATTAGGCGAAATACATCGGCAAACTCGAGAAGCTCCCAGCAGGAGTACTGTGATAGTCTTGAGGTTGACAGATAATGGCGTATCGCTTCAGGTGAACTGGATAGAGAAAACTTGAAAATGTGACTGTGGTGAAACGGAGACCAACTGAGAGGAGTAACTATGACTCTCTTAAGGTAGCCAAATGCCTCGTCAACAGGCGAAATACATCGGCAAACTCGAGAAGCTCTCGGCAGGGGTACTGTGAAAGTCTTTATGTCGACAGTGAATGGCTTATCGCTTCAGGTGATCTGGCTAAAGGTGTCTTGAAAATGTGACTGTGGTAAAACGGGAAGCAACTGATAGGACTAACTAAGGCTCTCTCGAGGTAGACAAATGCCTCGTCAACAGGCGTAATACATCGGCAAACTCGAGAAGCTCTCGGCAGGAGTACTGTGAAAGTCTTTATGTCGACAGTGAATGGCGTATCGCTTCAGGTGATCTGTCTAAAGGTGTCTTGAAAATGTGACTGTGGTTAAACGGGAAGCAACTGACAGGACTAACTAAGACTCTCTCGAGGTAGACAAATGCCTCGTCAACAGGCGTAATACATCGGCAAACCCGAGAAGCTCCCAGCAGGAGTACTGTGAATGTCTTTAGGTTGACAGATAATGGCGTATCGCTTCAGGTGAACTGGTTAGAGGAAGCTTGAAAATGTGACTGTGGTAACACGGGGAGAAACTGACAGGAGTAACTATGACTCTCTTCAGGTAGCCAAATGCCCCGTCAACTGGCGAAAAACTTCGGCAGACTCGAGAAGCTCCCAGCAGGAGTACTGTGAAAGTCTTTACGTCGATAGATAATGGCGCATCAATTCAGGTGATCCGGCTAAAGGAAGCTTCAAAATGTGACTGTGGTAAAACGGGGAACATCTGACAGGACTATCTATGACTCTCTTAAGTTAGACAAATGCCTCGTCAACAGGCGAAATACATCGGCAATCTCGAGAAGCTCCCGGCAGGAGTACTGTGAAAGTCTTTATGTCGACAGATAATGGCGTATCGCTTCAGGTGATGTGGCTAAAGGTGTCCTGAAAATGTGACTGTGGTAAAACAGGAAGCAACTGACAGGACTAACTAAGACTCTCTTAAGGTAGACAAATGCCTAGTCAACAGGCGTAATACATGGGCAAACCGGAGAAGCTCCCAGCAGGAGTACTGTGAAAGTCTTTAGGTTGACAGATAATGGCGTATCGCTTCAGGTGAACTGGATTGAGGAAGATTGAAAATGTTACTGTGTTAAAACGGGGAGCAACCGACAGGGGTAACTATGACTCTCTTAAGGAAGCCAAATGCCTCGTCACAGGCGAAATACATCGGCAAACTCGAGAAACTCCCGGCAGGAGTACTGTGAAAGTCTTTATGTCGACAGATAATGGCGTATCGCTTCAGGTAATCTGGCTAAAGGTGTCTTGAAAATGTGACTGTGGTAAAACGAGAAGCAACTGACAGGACTAACTACGACTCTCTCAAGGTAGACAAATGCCTCATCAACAGGCGTAATACATCGGCAAACCCGAGAAGCTCCCAGCAGGAGTACTGTGAAAGTCTTTAGGCTGACAGATAATGGCGTTCCGCTTCAGGTGAACTGGTTAGAGGAAGCTTGAAAATGTGACTCTGATAAAAAGGGGAGCAACTGACAGGAGTAACTATGACTCCCTTCAGGTAGCCAAATGCCCCGTCAACAGGCGAAAAACTTCGGCAGACTCGAGAAGCTCCCAGCAGGAGTACTGTGAAAGTCTTTACGTCGACAGATATTGGCGTATCGCTTCACGAGAACTGGCTAATGGAAGCTTGAAAATGTGACTGTGGTAAAACGGGGAGCAACTGACAGAACTAACTATGACTCTCTTAAGGTAGACACATGCCTCGTCAACAGGCGAAATACATCGGCAAACTCGAGAAGCTCCCAACAGGAGTACTGTGAGAGTCTTTAGGTTGACAGATAATGGCGTATCGCTTCAGGTGAACTGGATAGAGAAAGCTTGAAAATGTGACTGTGGTGAAACGGAGAGCAACTGAGAGGAGTAACTATGACTCCCTTCAGGTAGCCAAATGCCCCGTCAACAGGCGAAAAACTTCGGCAGACTCGAGAAGCTCCCAGCAGGAGTACTGTGAAAGTCTTTACGTCGACAGATATTGGCGTATCGCTTCACGAGAACTGGCTAATGGAAGCTTGAAAATGTGACTGTGGTAAAACGGGGAACATCTGACAGGACTATCTATGACTCTCTTAAGGTAGACAAATGCCTCGTCATTAGGCGAAATACATCGGCAAACTCGAGAAGCTCTCGGCAGAAGTACTGTAAAAGTCTTGAGGTTGACAGCTAATGGCGTATCGCTTCAGGTGAACTGGATAGAGGAAGCTTGAAAATGTTACTGTGATAAAACGGTGTGCAACTGACAGGAGTAACTATGACTCTCTTAAGGTAGCCAAATGCCTCGTCAACAGGCGAAATACATCAGCAAACTCGAGAAGCTCCCAGCAGGAGTACTGTGAAAGTCTTTATGTCGACAGATATTGGCTTACCGCTTCAGGCGAACAAGCCAGAGAAAGCTTGTAGATGTGACTGTTATAAAACGTGGAGCAACTGCAATGAGTGGCTATGACTCTCTTTAGGTAGCCAAATGCCTCGTCAACAGGCGAAATACATCGGCAAACTCGAGAAGCTCCCGGCAGGAGTACTGTGAAAGTCTTTATGTCGACAGATATTGGCGTATCGCTTCACGAGAACTGGCTAATGGAAGCTTGAAAATGTGACTGTGGTAAAACGGGGAGCAACTGACATAACTAACTATGACTCTCTTAAGGTAGACAAATGCCTCGTCAACAGGCGAAATACATCGACAAACTCGAGAAGCTCCCGGCAGGAGTACTGTGAAAGTCTTTATGTCGACAGATAATGGCGTATCGATTCAGGTGATCTGGCTAAAGGTGTCTTGAAAATGTGACTGTGGTAAAACTGGAAGCAACTGACAGGACTAACTAAGACTCATTTAATTTAGACAAATGCCTCGTCAACAGGCGTAATACATCGGCAAACCCGAAAAGCTCCCAGCAGGAGTACTGTGAATGTTTTAGGTTGACAGATAATGGCGTATCGCTTCAGGTGAACTGGTTAGAGGAAGCTTGAAAATGTGACTGTGGTAACACGGGGAGAAACTGACAGGAGTAACTATGACTCTCTTCAGGTAGCCAAATGCCCCGTCAACTGGCGAAAAACTTCGGCAGACTCGAGAAGCTCCCAGCAGGAGTACTGTGAAAGTCTTTACGTCGATAGATAATGGCGCATCGCTTCAGGTGATCCGGCTAAAGGAAGCTTCAAAATGTGACTGTGGTAAAACGGGGAACATCTGACAGGACTATCTATGACTCTCTTAAGTTAGACAAATGCCTCGTCATTAGGCGAAATACATCGGCAAACTCGAGAAGCTCCCAGCAGGAGTACTGTGAAAGTCTTTAGGTTGACAGATAATGGCGTATCGCTTCAGGTGAACTGGTTAGAGGAAGCTTGAAAATGTGACTGTGGTAAAACGGGGAGCCACTGACAGGAGTAACTATGACTCTCTTCAGGTAGCCAAATGCCTCGTCAACAGGTGAAATACATCGGCAAACTCGAGAAGCTCCCGGCATTAGTACTGTGAAAGTCTTTATGTCGACAGTGAATGGCGCATCGCTTCAGGTGATCTGGCTAAAGGTGTCTTGAAAATGTGACTGTGGTAAAACGGGAAGCAACTGACAGGACTAACTAAGACTCTCTCAAGGTAGACAAATGCCTCGTCAACAGGCGTAATACATCGGCAAACCCGAGAAGCTCCCAGCAGGAGTACTGTGAAAGTCTTTAGGTTGACAGATAATGGCGTATCGCTTCAGGTGAACTGGTTAGAGGAAGCTTGAAAATGTGACTGTGGTAAAACGGGCAGCAACTGACAGGAGTAACTATGACTCTCTTCAGGTAGCCAAACGCCTCGTCAACAGGCGAAATACATCGGCAAACTCGAGAAGCTCCCGGCAGGAGTACTGTGAAAGTCTTTATGCCGACAGATAATGGCGTATCGCTTCAGGTGATCTGGCTAAAGGTGTCTTGAAAATGTGACTGTGGTAAAACGGGATGCAACTGACAGGACTAACTAAGACTCTCTCAAGGTAGACAAATGCCTCGTCAACAGGCGTAATACATCGGCAAACCCGAGAAGCTCCCAGCAGGAGTACTATGAAAGTCTTTAGGTTGACAGATGATGGCGTATCGCTTCAGGTGAACTGGTTAGAGGATGCTTGAAAATGTGACTGTGGTAAAACGGGGAGCAACTGACAGGAGTAACTATGACTCTCTTCAGGTAGCCAAATGCCCCGTCAACAGGCGAAAATCTTCGGCAGACTCGAGAAGCTCCCAGCTGGAGTACTGTGAAAGTCTTTACGTCGACAGATAATGGCGCATCGCTTCAGGTGATCCGGCTAAAGGAAGCTTCAAAATGTGACTGTGGTAAAACGGGGAACATCTGACAGGACTATCTATGACTCTCTTAAGGTAGACAAATGCCTCGTCATTAGGCGAAATACATCGGCAAACTCGAGAAGCTCTCGGCAGAAGTACTGTAAAAGTCTTGAGGTTGACAGCTAATGGCGTATCGCTTCAGGTGAACTGGATAGAGGAAGCTTGAAAATGTTACTGTGGTAAAACGGTGTGCAACTGACAGGAGTAACTATGACTCTCTTAAGGTAGCCAAATGCCTCGTCAAAAGGCGAAATACATCAGCAAACTCGAGAAGCTCCCAGCAGGAGTACTGTGAAAGTCTTTATGTCGACGGATATTGGCGTATCGCTTCACGAGAACTGGCTAATGGAAGCTTGAAAATGTGACTGTGGTAAAACGGGGAGCAACTGACAGCACTAACTATGACTCTTTTAAGGTAGACAAATGCTTCGTCAACAGGCGTAATACATCGGCAAACCCGAGAAGCTCCCAGCAGGAGTACTGTGAAAGTCTTTAGGTTGACAGATAATGGCGTATCGCTTCAGGCGAACTGGTTAGAGGAAGCTTGAAAATGTGACTGTGGTAAAACGGGGAGCAACTGACAGGAGTAACTATGACTCTCTTCAGGTAGCCAAATGCCTCGTCAACAGGCGAAATACATCGGCAAACTCGAGAAGCTCCCGGCAGGAGTAGTGTGAAAGTCTTTATGCCGACAGATAATGGCGTATCGCTTCAGGTGATCTGGCTACAGGTGTCTTGAAAATGTGACTGTGGTAAAACGGGAAGCAACTGACAGGACTAACTAAGACTCTCTCAAGGTAGAGAAATGCCTCGTCAACAGGCGTAATACATCGGCAAACCCGAGAAGCTCCCAGCAGGAGTACTGTGAAAGTCTTTAGGTTGACAGATAATGGCGTATCGCTTCAGGTGAACTGGTTAGAGGAAGCTTGAAAATGTGACTGTGGTAAAACGGGGAGCAACTGACAGGAGTAACTATGACTCTCTTCAGGTAGCCAAATGCCCCGTCAACAGGCGAAAATCTGCGGCAGACTCGAGAAGCTCCCAGCAGGAGTACTGTGAAAGTCTTTACGTCGACAGATAATGGCGCAACGGTTCAGGTGATCCGGCTAAAGGAAGCTTAAAAATGTGACTGTGGTAAAACGGGGAACATCTGACAGGACTAACTATGACTCTCTTAAGGTAGACAAATGCCTCGTCATTAGGCGAAATACATCGGCAAACTCGAGAAGCTCTCGGCAGAAGTACTGTAAAAGTCTTGAGGTTGACAGCTAATGGCGTATCGCTTCAGGTGAACTGGATAGAGGAAGCTTGAAAATGTTACTGTGATAAAACGGTGTGCAACTGACAGGAGTAACTATGACTCTCTTAAGGTAGCCAAATGCCTCGTCAACAGGCGAAATACATCAGCAAACTCGAGAAGCTCCCAGCAGGAGTACTGTGAAAGTCTTTATGTCGACAGATATTGGCGTATCGCTTCACGAGAACTGGCTAATGGAAGCTTGAAAATGTGACTGTGGTAAAACGGGGAGCAACTGACAGAACTAACTATGACTCTCTTAAGGTAGACAAATGCCTCGTCAACAGGCGAAATACATCAGCAAACTCGAGAAGCTCCCAGCAGGAGTACTGTGATAGTCTTTATGTCGACAGATATTGGCGTATCGCTTCACGAGAACTGGCTAATGGAAGCTTGAAAATGTGACTGTGGTAAAACGGGGAGCAACTGACAGAACTAACTATGACTCTTTTAAGGTAGACAAATGCTTCGTCAACAGGCGTAATACATCGGCAAAACCCGAGAAGCTCCCAGCAGGAGTACTGTGATAGTCTTTAGGTTGACAGATAATGGCGTATCGCTTCAGGCGAACTGGTTAGAGGAAGCTTGAAAATGTGACTGTTGTAAAACGGGGAGCAACTGACAGGAGTAACTATGACTCTCTTCAGGTAGCCAAATGCCTCGTCAACAGGCGAAATACATCGGCAAACTCGAGAAGCTCCCGGCAGGAGTACTGTGAAAGTCTTTATGCCGACAGATAATGGCGTATCGCTTCAGGTGATCTGGCTAAAGGTGTCTTGAAAATGTGACTGTGGTAAAACGGGAAGCAACTGACAGGACTAACTAAGACTCTCTCAAGGTAGAGAAATGCCTCGTCAACAGGCGTAATACATCGGCAAACCCGAGAAGCTCCCAGCAGGAGTACTGTGAAAGTATTTAGGTTGACAGATAATGGCGTATCGCTTCAGGTGAACTGGTTAGAGGAAGCTTGAAAATGTGACTGTGGTAAAACGGGGAGCAACTGACAGGAGTAACTATGACTCTCCTCAGGTAGCCAAATGCCCCGTCAACAGGCGAAAATCTTCGGCAGACTCGAGAAGCTCCCAGCAGGAGTACTGTGAAAGTCTTTACGTCGACAGATAATGGCGCAACGGTTCAGGTGATCCGGCTAAAGGAAGCTTAAAAATGTGACTGTGGTAAAACGGGGAACATCTGACAGGACTATCTATGACTCTCTTAAGGTAGACAAATGCCTCGTCATTAGGCGAAATACATCGGCAAACTCGAGAAGCTCTTGGCAGAAGTACTGTAAAAGTCTTTATGTCGACAGATAATGGCGTATCGATTCAGGTGATCTGGCTAAAGGTGTCTTGAAAATGTGACTGTGGTAAAACTGGAAGCAACTGACAGGACTAACTAAGACTCATTTAATTTAGACAAATGCCTCGTCAACAGGCGTAATACATCGGCAAACCCGAAAAGCTCCCAGCAGGAGTACTGTGAATGTTTTAGGTTGACAGATAATGGCGTATCGCTTCAGGTGAACTGGTTAGAGGAAGCTTGAAAATGTGACTGTGGTAACACGGGGAGAAACTGACAGGAGTAACTATGACTCTCTTCAGGTAGCCAAATGCCCCGTCAACTGGCGAAAAACTTCGGCAGACTCGAGAAGCTCCCAGCAGGAGTACTGTGAAAGTCTTTACGTCGATAGATAATGGCGCATCGCTTCAGGTGATCCGGCTAAAGGAAGCTTCAAAATGTGACTGTGGTAAAACGGGGAACATCTGACAGGACTATCTATGACTCTCTTAAGTTAGACAAATGCCTCGTCATTAGGCGAAATACATCGGCAAACTCGAGAAGCTCCCAGCAGGAGTACTGTGAAAGTCTTTAGGTTGACAGATAATGGCGTATCGCTTCAGGTGAACTGGTTAGAGGAAGCTTGAAAATGTGACTGTGGTAAAACGGGGAGCCACTGACAGGAGTAACTATGACTCTCTTCAGGTAGCCAAATGCCTCGTCAACAGGTGAAATACATCGGCAAACTCGAGAAGCTCCCGGCATTAGTACTGTGAAAGTCTTTATGTCGACAGTGAATGGCGCATCGCTTCAGGTGATCTGGCTAAAGGTGTCTTGAAAATGTGACTGTGGTAAAACGGGAAGCAACTGACAGGACTAACTAAGACTCTCTCAAGGTAGACAAATGCCTCGTCAACAGGCGTAATACATCGGCAAACCCGAGAAGCTCCCAGCAGGAGTACTGTGAAAGTCTTTAGGTTGACAGATAATGGCGTATCGCTTCAGGTGAACTGGTTAGAGGAAGCTTGAAAATGTGACTGTGGTAAAACGGGCAGCAACTGACAGGAGTAACTATGACTCTCTTCAGGTAGCCAAACGCCTCGTCAACAGGCGAAATACATCGGCAAACTCGAGAAGCTCCCGGCAGGAGTACTGTGAAAGTCTTTATGCCGACAGATAATGGCGTATCGCTTCAGGTGATCTGGCTAAAGGTGTCTTGAAAATGTGACTGTGGTAAAACGGGATGCAACTGACAGGACTAACTAAGACTCTCTCAAGGTAGACAAATGCCTCGTCAACAGGCGTAATACATCGGCAAACCCGAGAAGCTCCCAGCAGGAGTACTATGAAAGTCTTTAGGTTGACAGATGATGGCGTATCGCTTCAGGTGAACTGGTTAGAGGATGCTTGAAAATGTGACTGTGGTAAAACGGGGAGCAACTGACAGGAGTAACTATGACTCTCTTCAGGTAGCCAAATGCCCCGTCAACAGGCGAAAATCTTCGGCAGACTCGAGAAGCTCCCAGCTGGAGTACTGTGAAAGTCTTTACGTCGACAGATAATGGCGCATCGCTTCAGGTGATCCGGCTAAAGGAAGCTTCAAAATGTGACTGTGGTAAAACGGGGAACATCTGACAGGACTATCTATGACTCTCTTAAGGTAGACAAATGCCTCGTCATTAGGCGAAATACATCGGCAAACTCGAGAAGCTCTCGGCAGAAGTACTGTAAAAGTCTTGAGGTTGACAGCTAATGGCGTATCGCTTCAGGTGAACTGGATAGAGGAAGCTTGAAAATGTTACTGTGGTAAAACGGTGTGCAACTGACAGGAGTAACTATGACTCTCTTAAGGTAGCCAAATGCCTCGTCAAAAGGCGAAATACATCAGCAAACTCGAGAAGCTCCCAGCAGGAGTACTGTGAAAGTCTTTATGTCGACGGATATTGGCGTATCGCTTCACGAGAACTGGCTAATGGAAGCTTGAAAATGTGACTGTGGTAAAACGGGGAGCAACTGACAGCACTAACTATGACTCTTTTAAGGTAGACAAATGCTTCGTCAACAGGCGTAATACATCGGCAAACCCGAGAAGCTCCCAGCAGGAGTACTGTGAAAGTCTTTAGGTTGACAGATAATGGCGTATCGCTTCAGGCGAACTGGTTAGAGGAAGCTTGAAAATGTGACTGTGGTAAAACGGGGAGCAACTGACAGGAGTAACTATGACTCTCTTCAGGTAGCCAAATGCCTCGTCAACAGGCGAAATACATCGGCAAACTCGAGAAGCTCCCGGCAGGAGTAGTGTGAAAGTCTTTATGCCGACAGATAATGGCGTATCGCTTCAGGTGATCTGGCTACAGGTGTCTTGAAAATGTGACTGTGGTAAAACGGGAAGCAACTGACAGGACTAACTAAGACTCTCTCAAGGTAGAGAAATGCCTCGTCAACAGGCGTAATACATCGGCAAACCCGAGAAGCTCCCAGCAGGAGTACTGTGAAAGTCTTTAGGTTGACAGATAATGGCGTATCGCTTCAGGTGAACTGGTTAGAGGAAGCTTGAAAATGTGACTGTGGTAAAACGGGGAGCAACTGACAGGAGTAACTATGACTCTCTTCAGGTAGCCAAATGCCCCGTCAACAGGCGAAAATCTGCGGCAGACTCGAGAAGCTCCCAGCAGGAGTACTGTGAAAGTCTTTACGTCGACAGATAATGGCGCAACGGTTCAGGTGATCCGGCTAAAGGAAGCTTAAAAATGTGACTGTGGTAAAACGGGGAACATCTGACAGGACTAACTATGACTCTCTTAAGGTAGACAAATGCCTCGTCATTAGGCGAAATACATCGGCAAACTCGAGAAGCTCTCGGCAGAAGTACTGTAAAAGTCTTGAGGTTGACAGCTAATGGCGTATCGCTTCAGGTGAACTGGATAGAGGAAGCTTGAAAATGTTACTGTGATAAAACGGTGTGCAACTGACAGGAGTAACTATGACTCTCTTAAGGTAGCCAAATGCCTCGTCAACAGGCGAAATACATCAGCAAACTCGAGAAGCTCCCAGCAGGAGTACTGTGAAAGTCTTTATGTCGACAGATATTGGCGTATCGCTTCACGAGAACTGGCTAATGGAAGCTTGAAAATGTGACTGTGGTAAAACGGGGAGCAACTGACAGAACTAACTATGACTCTCTTAAGGTAGACAAATGCCTCGTCAACAGGCGAAATACATCAGCAAACTCGAGAAGCTCCCAGCAGGAGTACTGTGATAGTCTTTATGTCGACAGATATTGGCGTATCGCTTCACGAGAACTGGCTAATGGAAGCTTGAAAATGTGACTGTGGTAAAACGGGGAGCAACTGACAGAACTAACTATGACTCTTTTAAGGTAGACAAATGCTTCGTCAACAGGCGTAATACATCGGCAAAACCCGAGAAGCTCCCAGCAGGAGTACTGTGATAGTCTTTAGGTTGACAGATAATGGCGTATCGCTTCAGGCGAACTGGTTAGAGGAAGCTTGAAAATGTGACTGTTGTAAAACGGGGAGCAACTGACAGGAGTAACTATGACTCTCTTCAGGTAGCCAAATGCCTCGTCAACAGGCGAAATACATCGGCAAACTCGAGAAGCTCCCGGCAGGAGTACTGTGAAAGTCTTTATGCCGACAGATAATGGCGTATCGCTTCAGGTGATCTGGCTAAAGGTGTCTTGAAAATGTGACTGTGGTAAAACGGGAAGCAACTGACAGGACTAACTAAGACTCTCTCAAGGTAGAGAAATGCCTCGTCAACAGGCGTAATACATCGGCAAACCCGAGAAGCTCCCAGCAGGAGTACTGTGAAAGTATTTAGGTTGACAGATAATGGCGTATCGCTTCAGGTGAACTGGTTAGAGGAAGCTTGAAAATGTGACTGTGGTAAAACGGGGAGCAACTGACAGGAGTAACTATGACTCTCCTCAGGTAGCCAAATGCCCCGTCAACAGGCGAAAATCTTCGGCAGACTCGAGAAGCTCCCAGCAGGAGTACTGTGAAAGTCTTTACGTCGACAGATAATGGCGCAACGGTTCAGGTGATCCGGCTAAAGGAAGCTTAAAAATGTGACTGTGGTAAAACGGGGAACATCTGACAGGACTATCTATGACTCTCTTAAGGTAGACAAATGCCTCGTCATTAGGCGAAATACATCGGCAAACTCGAGAAGCTCTTGGCAGAAGTACTGTAAAAGTCTTTATGTCGACAGATAATGGCGTATCGATTCAGGTGATCTGGCTAAAGGTGTCTTGAAAATGTGACTGTGGTAAAACTGGAAGCAACTGACAGGACTAACTAAGACTCATTTAATTTAGACAAATGCCTCGTCAACAGGCGTAATACATCGGCAAACCCGAAAAGCTCCCAGCAGGAGTACTGTGAATGTTTTAGGTTGACAGATAATGGCGTATCGCTTCAGGTGAACTGGTTAGAGGAAGCTTGAAAATGTGACTGTGGTAACACGGGGAGAAACTGACAGGAGTAACTATGACTCTCTTCAGGTAGCCAAATGCCCCGTCAACTGGCGAAAAACTTCGGCAGACTCGAGAAGCTCCCAGCAGGAGTACTGTGAAAGTCTTTACGTCGATAGATAATGGCGCATCGCTTCAGGTGATCCGGCTAAAGGAAGCTTCAAAATGTGACTGTGGTAAAACGGGGAACATCTGACAGGACTATCTATGACTCTCTTAAGTTAGACAAATGCCTCGTCATTAGGCGAAATACATCGGCAAACTCGAGAAGCTCCCAGCAGGAGTACTGTGATAGTCTTTAGGTTGACAGATAATGGCGTATCGCTTCAGGTGAACTGGTTAGAGGAAGCTTGAAAATGTGACTGTGGTAAAACGGGGAGCCACTGACAGGAGTAACTATGACTCTCTTCAGGTAGCCAAATGCCTCGTCAACAGGTGAAATACATCGGCAAACTCGAGAAGCTCCCGGCATTAGTACTGTGAAAGTCTTTATGTCGACAGTGAATGGCGCATCGCTTCAGGTGATCTGGCTAAAGGTGTCTTGAAAATGTGACTGTGGTAAAACGGGAAGCAACTGACAGGACTAACTAAGACTCTCTCAAGGTAGACAAATGCCTCGTCAACAGGCGTAATACATCGGCAAACCCGAGAAGCTCCCAGCAGGAGTACTGTGAAAGTCTTTAGGTTGACAGATAATGGCGTATCGCTTCAGGTGAACTGGTTAGAGGAAGCTTGAAAATGTGACTGTGGTAAAACGGGCAGCAACTGACAGGAGTAACTATGACTCTCTTCAGGTAGCCAAACGCCTCGTCAACAGGCGAAATACATCGGCAAACTCGAGAAGCTCCCGGCAGGAGTACTGTGAAAGTCTTTATGCCGACAGATAATGGCGTATCGCTTCAGGTGATCTGGCTAAAGGTGTCTTGAAAATGTGACTGTGGTAAAACGGGATGCAACTGACAGGACTAACTAAGACTCTCTCAAGGTAGACAAATGCCTCGTCAACAGGCGTAATACATCGGCAAACCCGAGAAGCTCCCAGCAGGAGTACTATGAAAGTCTTTAGGTTGACAGATGATGGCGTATCGCTTCAGGTGAACTGGTTAGAGGATGCTTGAAAATGTGACTGTGGTAAAACGGGGAGCAACTGACAGGAGTAACTATGACTCTCTTCAGGTAGCCAAATGCCCCGTCAACAGGCGAAAATCTTCGGCAGACTCGAGAAGCTCCCAGCTGGAGTACTGTGAAAGTCTTTACGTCGACAGATAATGGCGCATCGCTTCAGGTGATCCGGCTAAAGGAAGCTTCAAAATGTGACTGTGGTAAAACGGGGAACATCTGACAGGACTATCTATGACTCTCTTAAGGTAGACAAATGCCTCGTCATTAGGCGAAATACATCGGCAAACTCGAGAAGCTCTCGGCAGAAGTACTGTAAAAGTCTTGAGGTTGACAGCTAATGGCGTATCGCTTCAGGTGAACTGGATAGAGGAAGCTTGAAAATGTTACTGTGGTAAAACGGTGTGCAACTGACAGGAGTAACTATGACTCTCTTAAGGTAGCCAAATGCCTCGTCAAAAGGCGAAATACATCAGCAAACTCGAGAAGCTCCCAGCAGGAGTACTGTGAAAGTCTTTATGTCGACGGATATTGGCGTATCGCTTCACGAGAACTGGCTAATGGAAGCTTGAAAATGTGACTGTGGTAAAACGGGGAGCAACTGACAGCACTAACTATGACTCTTTTAAGGTAGACAAATGCTTCGTCAACAGGCGTAATACATCGGCAAACCCGAGAAGCTCCCAGCAGGAGTACTGTGAAAGTCTTTAGGTTGACAGATAATGGCGTATCGCTTCAGGCGAACTGGTTAGAGGAAGCTTGAAAATGTGACTGTGGTAAAACGGGGAGCAACTGACAGGAGTAACTATGACTCTCTTCAGGTAGCCAAATGCCTCGTCAACAGGCGAAATACATCGGCAAACTCGAGAAGCTCCCGGCAGGAGTAGTGTGAAAGTCTTTATGCCGACAGATAATGGCGTATCGCTTCAGGTGATCTGGCTACAGGTGTCTTGAAAATGTGACTGTGGTAAAACGGGAAGCAACTGACAGGACTAACTAAGACTCTCTCAAGGTAGAGAAATGCCTCGTCAACAGGCGTAATACATCGGCAAACCCGAGAAGCTCCCAGCAGGAGTACTGTGAAAGTCTTTAGGTTGACAGATAATGGCGTATCGCTTCAGGTGAACTGGTTAGAGGAAGCTTGAAAATGTGACTGTGGTAAAACGGGGAGCAACTGACAGGAGTAACTATGACTCTCTTCAGGTAGCCAAATGCCCCGTCAACAGGCGAAAATCTGCGGCAGACTCGAGAAGCTCCCAGCAGGAGTACTGTGAAAGTCTTTACGTCGACAGATAATGGCGCAACGGTTCAGGTGATCCGGCTAAAGGAAGCTTAAAAATGTGACTGTGGTAAAACGGGGAACATCTGACAGGACTAACTATGACTCTCTTAAGGTAGACAAATGCCTCGTCATTAGGCGAAATACATCGGCAAACTCGAGAAGCTCTCGGCAGAAGTACTGTAAAAGTCTTGAGGTTGACAGCTAATGGCGTATCGCTTCAGGTGAACTGGATAGAGGAAGCTTGAAAATGTTACTGTGATAAAACGGTGTGCAACTGACAGGAGTAACTATGACTCTCTTAAGGTAGCCAAATGCCTCGTCAACAGGCGAAATACATCAGCAAACTCGAGAAGCTCCCAGCAGGAGTACTGTGAAAGTCTTTATGTCGACAGATATTGGCGTATCGCTTCACGAGAACTGGCTAATGGAAGCTTGAAAATGTGACTGTGGTAAAACGGGGAGCAACTGACAGAACTAACTATGACTCTCTTAAGGTAGACAAATGCCTCGTCAACAGGCGAAATACATCAGCAAACTCGAGAAGCTCCCAGCAGGAGTACTGTGATAGTCTTTATGTCGACAGATATTGGCGTATCGCTTCACGAGAACTGGCTAATGGAAGCTTGAAAATGTGACTGTGGTAAAACGGGGAGCAACTGACAGAACTAACTATGACTCTTTTAAGGTAGACAAATGCTTCGTCAACAGGCGTAATACATCGGCAAAACCCGAGAAGCTCCCAGCAGGAGTACTGTGATAGTCTTTAGGTTGACAGATAATGGCGTATCGCTTCAGGCGAACTGGTTAGAGGAAGCTTGAAAATGTGACTGTTGTAAAACGGGGAGCAACTGACAGGAGTAACTATGACTCTCTTCAGGTAGCCAAATGCCTCGTCAACAGGCGAAATACATCGGCAAACTCGAGAAGCTCCCGGCAGGAGTACTGTGAAAGTCTTTATGCCGACAGATAATGGCGTATCGCTTCAGGTGATCTGGCTAAAGGTGTCTTGAAAATGTGACTGTGGTAAAACGGGAAGCAACTGACAGGACTAACTAAGACTCTCTCAAGGTAGAGAAATGCCTCGTCAACAGGCGTAATACATCGGCAAACCCGAGAAGCTCCCAGCAGGAGTACTGTGAAAGTATTTAGGTTGACAGATAATGGCGTATCGCTTCAGGTGAACTGGTTAGAGGAAGCTTGAAAATGTGACTGTGGTAAAACGGGGAGCAACTGACAGGAGTAACTATGACTCTCCTCAGGTAGCCAAATGCCCCGTCAACACGCGAAAATCTTCGGCAGACTCGAGAAGCTCCCAGCAGGAGTACTGTGAAAGTCTTTACGTCGACAGATAATGGCGCAACGGTTCAGGTGATCCGGCTAAAGGAAGCTTAAAAATGTGACTGTGGTAAAACGGGGAACATCTGACAGGACTATCTATGACTCTCTTAAGGTAGACAAATGCCTCGTCATTAGGCGAAATACATCGGCAAACTCGAGAAGCTCTTGGCAGAAGTACTGTAAAAGTCTTGAGGTTGACAGCTAATGGCGTATCGCTTCAGGTGAACTGGATAGAGGAAGCTTGAAAATGTTACTGTGATAAAACGGTGTGCAACTGACAGGAGTAACTATGACTCTCTTAAGGTAGCCAAATGCCTCGTCAACAGGCGAAATACATCAGCAAACTCGAGAAGCTCCCAGCAAGAGTACTGTGAAAGTCTTTATGTCGACAGATATTCACGTATCGCTTCACGAGAACTGGCTAATGGAAGCTTGAAAATGTGACTGTGGTAAAACGGGGAGCAACTGACAGAACTAACTATGACTCTCTTAAGGTAGACAAATGCCTCGTCAACAGGCGAAATACATCAGCAAACTCGAGAAGCTCCCAGCAGGAGTACTGTGAAAATCTTTATGTCGACAGATATTGGCGTATCGCTTCACGAGAACTGGCTAATGGAAGCTTGAAAATGTGACTGTGGTAAAACGGGGAGCAACTGACAGAACTAACTATGACTCTTTTAAGGTAGACAAATGCTTCGTCAACAGGCGTAATACATCGGCAAACCCGAGAAGCTCCCAGCAGGAGTACTGTGAAAGTCTTTAGGTTGACAGATAATGGCGTATCGCTTCAGGCGAACTGGTTAGAGGAAGCTTGAAAATGTGACTGTGGTAAAACGGGGAGCAACTGACAGGAGTAACTATGACTCTCTTCAGGTAGCCAAATGCCTCGTCAACAGGCGAAATACATCGGCAAACTCGAGAAGCTCCCGGCAGGAGTACTGTGAAAGTCTTTATGCCGACAGATAATGGCGTATCGCTTCAGGTGATCTGGCTAAAGGTGTCTTGAAAATGTGACTGTGGTAAAACGGGAAGCAACTGACAGGACTAACTAAGACTCTCTCAAGGTAGAGAAATGCCTCGTCAACAGGCGTAATACATCGGCAAACCCGAGAAGCTCCCAGCAGGAGTACTGTGAAAGTCTTTAGGTTGACAGATAATGGCGTATCGCTTCAGGTGAACTGGTTAGAGGAAGCTTGAAAATGTGACTGTGGTAAAACGGGGAGCAACTGACAGGAGTAACTATGACTCTCTTCAGGTAGCCAAATGCCCCGTCAACAGGCGAAAATCTTCGGCAGACTCGAGAAGCTCCCAGCAGGAGTACTGTGAAAGTCTTTACGTCGACAGATAATGGCGCAACGGTTCAGGTGATCCGGCTAAAGGAAGCTTAAAAATGTGACTGTGGTAAAACGGGGAACATCTGACAGGACTATCTATGACTCTCTTAAGGTAGACAAATGCCTCGTCATTAGGCGAAACACATCGGCAAAATCGAGAAGCTCTCGGCAGAAGTACTGTAAAAGTCTTGAGGTTGACTGCTAATGGCGTATCGCTTCAGGTGAACTGGATAGAGGAAGCTTGAAAATGTTACTGTGATAAAACGGTGTGCAACTGACAGGAGTAACTATGACTCTCTTAAGGTAGCCAAATGCCTCGTCAACAGGCGAAATACATCAGCAAACTCGAGAAGCTCCCAGCAGGAGTACTGTGAAAGTCTTTATGTCGACAGATATTGGCGTATCGCTTCACGAGAACTGGCCAATGGAAGCTTGAAAATGTGACTGTGGTAAAACGGAGAGCAACTGACAGAACTAACTATGACTCTCTTAAGGTAGGCAAATGCCTCGTCAACAGGCGAAATACATCAGCAAACTCGAGAAGCTCCCAGCAGGAGTACTGTGAAAGTCTTTATGTCGGCAGATATTGGCGTATCGCTTCAGGTGAACTGGATTGAGGAAGATTGAAAATGTTACTGTGTTAAAACGGGGAGCAACTGACAGGAGTAACTATGTCTCTCTTAAGGTAGCCAAATGCCTCGACAACAGGCGAAATACATCGGCAAACTCGAGAAGCTCCCGGCAGGAGTACTGTGAAAGTCTTTATGTCGCCAGATAATGGCGTATCGCTTCAGGTAATCTGGCTAAAGTTCTCAAGAAAATGTGACTGTGGTAAAACGAGAAGCAACTGACAGGACTAACTACGACTCTCTCAAGGTAGACAAATGCCTCGTCAACAGGCGTAATACATCGGCAAACCCGAGAAGCTCCCAGCAGGAGTACTGTGAAAGTCTTCATGTTGACAGATAATGGCGTACCGCTTCAGGTGAACTGGTTAGAGGAAGCTTGAAAATGTGACTGTGGTAAAAAGGGGAGCAACTGACAGGAGTAACTATGACTCTCTTCAGGTAGCCAAATGCCCCGTCAATAGGCGAAAAACTTCGGCAGACTCGAGAAGCTCGCAGCAGGAGTATTGTGAAAGTCTTTACGTCGACAGATAATGGCGCATCGCTTCAGGTGATCCGGCTGAAGGAAGCTTCAAAATGTGACTGTGGTAAAACGGGATACATCTGACTGGACTATCTATGACTCTCTTAAGGTAGTTAAATGCCTCGTCATTAGGCGAAATACATCGGCAAACTCGATAAGCTCTCGGCAGAAGGACTGTGAAAGTCTTGAGGTTTACAGCTAATGGCGTATCGCTTCAGGTGAACTAGATAGAGGAAGCTTGAAAATGTTACTGTGATAAAACGGTGTGCAACTGACAGGAGTAGCTATGACTCTCTTAAGGTAGCCAAATGCCTCGTCAACAGGCGAAATACATCAGCAAACTCGAGAAGCTCCCAGCAGGAGTACTGTGAAAGTCTTTATGTCGACAGATATTGGCGTACCGCTTCAGGTGAACAAGCCAGAGAAAGCTTGTAGATGTGACAGTTATAAAACGTGGAGCAACTGCAATGAGTGGCTATGACTCCCTTTAGGTAGCCAAATGCCTCGTCAACAGGCGAAATACATCGGCAAACTCGAGGAGCTCCCAGCAGGAGTACTGTGAAAGTCTTTATGTCGACAGATATTGGCGTACCGCTTCAGGTGAACAAGCCAGAGAAAGCTTGTAGATGTGACTGTTATAAATCGTGGAGCAACTGCAATGAGTGGCTATGACTCTCTTTAGGTAGCCAAATGCCTCGTCAACAGGCGAAATACATCGGCAAACTCGAGAAGCTCCCGGCAGGAGTACTGTGAAAGACTTTATGTCAACAGATATTGGCGTATCGCTTCACGAGAACTGGCTAACGGAAGTTTGAAAATGTGACTGTGGTAAAACGGGGAGCAACTGACAGAACTAACTATGACTCTCTTAAGGTAGACAAATGCCTCGTCAACAGGCGAAATACATCGGAAAACTCGAGAAGCTCCCAACACGAGTACTGTGAGATTCTTTAGGTTGACAGGTAAAGGCTTATCGCTTCAGGTGAACTGGATAGAGAAAGCTTGAAAATTTGACTGTGGTGATTCGGAGAGCAACTGAGAGGAGTAACTATGACTCTCTTAAGGTAGCCAAACGCCTCGTCAACAGGCGAAAAACATCGGCAAACTCGAGAAGCTCCCGGCAGGAGTAATGTGAAAGTCTTTATGTCGACAGATAATGGCGTATCGCTTCAGGTGATTAGGCTAAAGGTGTCTTGAAAATGTGACTGTGGTAAAACAGGAAGCAACTGACAGGACTAACTAAGACTCTCTTAAGGTAGACAAATGCCTAGTCAACAGGCGTAATACATGGGCAAAGCCGAGAAGCTCCCAGCAGGAGTACTGTGAAAGTCTTTAGGTTGACAGATAATGGCGAATCGCTTCAGGTGAACTGGATTGAGGAAGATTGAAAATGTTACTGAGTTAAAACGGGGAGCAACTGACAGGACTAACTATGACTCTCTTAAGGTAGCCAAATGCCTCGTCAACAGGCGAAATACATCGGCAAACTCGAGAAGCTCCCGGCAGGACTATTGTGAAAGTCTTTACGTCGACAGATAATGGCGCATCGCTTCAGGTGATCCGGCTGAAGGAAGCTTCAAAATGTGACTGTGGTAAAACGGGGTACATCTGACTGGACTATCTATGACTCTCTTAAGGTAGTTAAATGCCTCGTCATTAGGCGAAATACATCGGCAAACTCGAGAAGCTCTCGGCAGAAGTACTGTGAAAGTCTTGAGGTTTACAGCTAATGGCGTATCGCTTCAGGTGAACTAGATAGAGGAAGCTTGAAAATGTTACTGTGATAAAACGGTGTGCAACTGACAGGAGTAGTTATGACTCTCTTAAGGTAGCCAAATGCCTCGTCAACACGCGAAATACATCAGCAAACTCGAGAAGCTCCCAGCAGGAGTACTGTGAAAGTCTTTATGTCGACAGATATTGGCGTACCGCTTCAGGTGAACAAGCCAGAGAAAGCTTGTAGATGTGACTGTTATAAAACGTGGAGCAACTGCAATGAGTGGCTATGACTCCCTTTAGGTAGCCAAATGCCTCGTCAACAGGCGAAATACATCGGCAAACTCGAGGAGCTCCCAGCAGGAGTACTGTTAAATTCTTTATGTCGACAGATATTGGCGTACCGCTTCAGGTGAACAAGCCAGAGAAAGCTTGTAGATGTGACTGTTATAAATCGTGGAGCAACTGCAATGAGTGGCTATGACTCTCTTTAGGTAGCCAAATGCCTCGTCAACAGGCGAAATACATCGGCAAACTCGAGAAGCTCCCGGCAGGAGTCCTGTGAAAGTCTTTATGTCGAAAGATATTGGCGTATCGCTTCACGAGAACTGGCTAACGGAAGTTTGAAAATGTGACTGTGGTAAAACGGGGAGCAACTGACAGAACTAACTATGACTCTCTTAAGGTAGACAAATGCCTCGTCAACAGGCGAAATACATCGGAAAACTCGAGAAGCTCCCAACACGAGTACTGTGAGATTCTTTAGGTTGACAGATAATGGCGTATCGCTTCAGGTGAACTGGATTGAGGAAGATTGAAAATGTTACTGAGTTAAAACGGGGAGCAACTGACAGGACTAACTATGACTCTCTTAAGGTAGCCAAATGCCTCGTCAACAGGCGAAATACATCGGCAAACTCGAGAAGCTCCCGGCAGGACTATTGTGAAAGTCTTTACGTCGACAGATAATGGCGCATCGCTTCAGGTGATCCGGCTGAAGGAAGCTTCAAAATGTGACTGTGGTAAAACGGGGAACATCTGACAGGACTAACTATGACTCTCTTAAGGTAGACAAATGCCTCGTCATTAGGCGAAATACATCGGCAAACTCGAGAAGCTCTCGGCAGAAGTACTGTAAAAGTCTTGAGGTTGACAGCTAATGGCGTATCGCTTCAGGTGAACTGGATAGAGGAAGCTTGAAAATGTTACTGTGATAAAACGGTGTGCAACTGACAGGAGTAACTATGACTCTCTTAAGGTAGCCAAATGCCTCGTCAACAGGCGAAATACATCAGCAAACTCGAGAAGCTCCCAGCAGGAGTACTGTGAAAGTCTTTATGTCGACAGATATTGGCGTATCGCTTCACGAGAACTGGCTAATGGAAGCTTGAAAATGTGACTGTGGTAAAACGGGGAGCAACTGACAGAACTAACTATGACTCTCTTAAGGTAGACAAATGCCTCGTCAACAGGCGAAATACATCAGCAAACTCGAGAAGCTCCCAGCAGGAGTACTGTGATAGTCTTTATGTCGACAGATATTGGCGTATCGCTTTACGAGAACTGGCTAATGGAAGCTTGAAAATGTGACTGTGGTAAAACGGGGAGCAACTGACAGGAGTAACTATGACTCTCTTCAGGTAGCCAAATGCCTCGTCAACAGGCGAAATACATCGGCAAACTCGAGAAGCTCCCGGCAGGAGTAGTGTGAAAGTCTTTATGCCGACAGATAATGGCGTATCGCTTCAGGTGATCTGGCTACAGGTGTCTTGAAAATGTGACTGTGGTAAAACGGGAAGCAACTGACAGGACTAACTAAGACTCTCTCAAGGTAGAGAAATGCCTCGTCAACAGGCGTAATACATCGGCAAACCCGAGAAGCTCCCAGCAGGAGTACTGTGAAAGTCTTTAGGTTGACAGATAATGGCGTATCGCTTCAGGTGAACTGGTTAGAGGAAGCTTGAAAATGTGACTGTGGTAAAACGGGGAGCAACTGACAGGAGTAACTATGACTCTCTTCAGGTAGCCAAATGCCCCGTCAACAGGCGAAAATCTTCGGCAGACTCGAGAAGCTCCCAGCAGGAGTACTGTGAAAGTCTTTACGTCGACAGATAATGGCGCAACGGTTCAGGTGATCCGGCTAAAGGAAGCATCAAAATGTGACTGTGGTAAAACGGGGAACATCTGACAGGACTAACTATGACTCTCTTAAGGTAGACAAATGCCTCGTCATTAGGCGAAATACATCGGCAAACTCGAGAAGCTCTCGGCAGAAGTACTGTAAAAGTCTTGAGGTTGACAGCTAATGGCGTATCGCTTCAGGTGAACTGGATAGAGGAAGCTTGAAAATGTTACTGTGATAAAACGGTGTGCAACTGACAGGAGTAACTATGACTCTCTTAAGGTAGCCAAATGCCTCGTCAACAGGCGAAATACATCAGCAAACTCGAGAAGCTCCCAGCAGGAGTACTGTGAAAGTCTTTATGTCGACAGATATTGGCGTATCGCTTCACGAGAACTGGCTAATGGAAGCTTGAAAATGTGACTGTGGTAAAACGGGGAGCAACTGACAGAACTAACTATGACTCTCTTAAGGTAGACAAATGCCTCGTCAACAGGCGAAATACATCAGCAAACTCGAGAAGCTCCCAGCAGGAGTACTGTGATAGTCTTTATGTCGACAGATATTGGCGTATCGCTTCACGAGAACTGGCTAATGGAAGCTTGAAAATGTGACTGTGGTAAAACGGGGAGCAACTGACAGAACTAACTATGACTCTTTTAAGGTAGACAAATGCTTCGTCAACAGGCGTAATACATCGGCAAAACCCGAGAAGCTCCCAGCAGGAGTACTGTGATAGTCTTTAGGTTGACAGATAATGGCGTATCGCTTCAGGCGAACTGGTTAGAGGAAGCTTGAAAATGTGACTGTTGTAAAACGGGGAGCAACTGACAGGAGTAACTATGACTCTCTTCAGGTAGCCAAATGCCTCGTCAACAGGCGAAATACATCGGCAAACTCGAGAAGCTCCCGGCAGGAGTACTGTGAAAGTCTTTATGCCGACAGATAATGGCGTATCGCTTCAGGTGATCTGGCTAAAGGTGTCTTGAAAATGTGACTGTGGTAAAACGGGACGCAACTGACAGGACTAACTAAGACTCTCTCAAGGTAGAGAAATGCCTCGTCAACAGGCGTAATACATCGGCAAACCCGAGAAGCTCCCAGCAGGAGTACTGTGAAAGTATTTAGGTTGACAGATAATGGCGTATCGCTTCAGGTGAACTGGTTAGAGGAAGCTTGAAAATGTGACTGTGGTAAAACGGGGAGCAACTGACAGGAGTAACTATGACTCTCCTCAGGTAGCCAAATGCCCCGTCAACAGGCGAAAATCTTCGGCAGACTCGAGAAGCTCCCAGCAGGAGTACTGTGAAAGTCTTTACGTCGACAGATAATGGCGCAACGGTTCAGGTGATCCGGCTAAAGGAAGCTTAAAAATGTGACTGTGGTAAAACGGGGAACATCTGACAGGACTATCTATGACTCTCTTAAGGTAGACAAATGCCTCGTCATTAGGCGAAATACATCGGCAAACTCGAGAAGCTCTTGGCAGAAGTACTGTAAAAGTCTTGAGGTTGACAGCTAATGGCGTATCGCTTCAGGTGAACTGGATAGAGGAAGCTTGAAAATGTTACTGTGATAAAACGGTGTGCAACTGACAGGAGTAACTATGACTCTCTTAAGGTAGCCAAATGCCTCGTCAACAGGCGAAATACATCAGCAAACTCGAGAAGCTCCCAGCAAGAGTACTGTGAAAGTCTTTATGTCGACAGATATTGGCGTATCGCTTCACGAGAACTGGCTAATGGAAGCTTGAAAATGTGACTGTGGTAAAACGGGGAGCAACTGACAGAACTAACTATGACTCTCTTAAGGTAGACAAATGCCTCGTCAACAGGCGAAATACATCAGCAAACTCGAGAAGCTCCCAGCAGGAGTACTGTGAAAATCTTTATGTCGACAGATATTGGCGTATCGCTTCACGAGAACTGGCTAATGGAAGCTTGAAAATGTGACTGTGGTAAAACGGGGAGCAACTGACAGAACTAACTATGACTCTTTTAAGGTAGACAAATGCTTCGTCAACAGGCGTAATACATCGGCAAACCCGAGAAGCTCCCAGCAGGAGTACTGTGAAAGTCTTTAGGTTGACAGATAATGGCGTATCGCTTCAGGCGAACTGGTTAGAGGAAGCTTGAAAATGTGACTGTGGTAAAACGGGGAGCAACTGACAGGAGTAACTATGACTCTCTTCAGGTAGCCAAATGCCTCGTCAAAAGGCGAAATACATCGGCAAACTCGAGAAGCTCCCGGCAGGAGTACTGTGAAAGTCTTTATGCCGACAGATAATGGCGTATCGCTTCAGGTGATCTGGCTAAAGGTGTCTTGAAAATGTGACTGTGGTAAAACGGGAAGCAACTGACAGGACTAACTAAGACTCTCTCAAGGTAGAGAAATGCCTCGTCAACAGGCGTAATACATCGGCAAACCCGAGAAGCTCCCAGCAGGAGTACTGTGAAAGTCTTTAGGTTGACAGATAATGGCGTATCGCTTCAGGTGAACTGGTTAGAGGAAGCTTGAAAATGTGACTGTGGTAAAACGGGGAGCAACTGACAGGAGTAACTATGACTCTCTTCAGGTAGCCAAATGCCCCGTCAACAGGCGAAAATCTTCGGCAGACTCGAGAAGCTCCCAGCAGGAGTACTGTGAAAGTCTTTACGTCGACAGATAATGGCGCAACGGTTCAGGTGATCCGGCTAAAGGAAGCTTAAAAATGTGACTGTGGTAAAACGGGGAACATCTGACAGGACTATCTATGACTCTCTTAAGGTAGACAAATGCCTCGTCATTAGGCGAAACACATCGGCAAAATCGAGAAGCTCTCGGCAGAAGTACTGTAAAAGTCTTGAGGTTGACTGCTAATGGCGTATCGCTTCAGGTGAACTGGATAGAGGAAGCTTGAAAATGTTACTGTGATAAAACGGTGTGCAACTGACAGGAGTAACTATGACTCTCTTAAGGTAGCCAAATGCCTCGTCAACAGGCGAAATACATCAGCAAACTCGAGAAGCTCCCAGCAGGAGTACTGTGAAAGTCTTTATGTCGACAGATATTGGCGTATCGCTTCACGAGAACTGGCCAATGGAAGCTTGAAAATGTGACTGTGGTAAAACGGAGAGCAACTGACAGAACTAACTATGACTCTCTTAAGGTAGGCAAATGCCTCGTCAACAGGCGAAATACATCAGCAAACTCGAGAAGCTCCCAGCAGGAGTACTGTGAAAGTCTTTATGTCGACAGATATTGGCGTATCGCTTCACGAGAACTGGCTAATGGAAGCTTGAAAATGTGACTGTGGTAAAACGGGGAGCAACTGACAGAAGTAACTATGACACTCTTAAGGTAGACAAATGCCTCGTCAACATTCGAAATACATCAGCAAACTCGAGAATCTCCCAGCAGGAGTACTGTGAAAGTCTTTATGTCGACAGATATTGGCGTATCGCTTCACGAGAACTGGCTAAAGGAAGCTTCAAAATGTGACTGTGGTAAAACGGGGAACATCTGACAGGACTATCTATGACTCTCTTAAGGTAGACAAATGCCTCGTCATTAGGCGAAATACATCCGCAAACTCGAGAAGCTCCCGGCAGGAGTACTGTGAAAGTCTTTATGTTGACAGATAATGGCGTATCGCTTCAGGTGATCTGGCTAAAGGTGTCTTGAAAATGTGACTGTGGTAAAACGAGAAGCAACTGACAGGACTAACTAAGACTCTCTCAAGGTAGACAAATGCCTCGTCAACAGGCGTAATACATCGGCAAACCCGAGAAGCTCCCAGCAGGAGTACTGTGAAAGTCTTTATGTCGACATATATTGGCGTACCGCTTCAGGTGAACAAGCCAGAGAAAGCTTGTAGATGTGACTGTTATAAATCGTGGAGCAACTGCAATGAGTGGCTATGACTCTCTTTAGGTAGCCAAATGCCTCGTCAACAGGCGAAATACATCGGCAAACTCGAGAAGGTCCCGGCAGGAGTACTGTGAAAGACTTTATGTCGACAGATATTGGCGTATCGCTTCACGAGAACTGGCTAACGGAAGTTTGAAAATGTGACTGTGGTAAAACGGGGAGCAACTGACAGAACTAACTATGACTCTCTTAAGGCAGACACATGCCTCGTCAACAGGCGAAATACATCGGAAAACTCGAGAAGCTCCCAACACGAGTACTGTGAGATTCTTTAGGTTGACAGATAAAGGCGTATCGCTTCAGGTGAACTGGATAGAGAAAGCTTGAAAATGTGAACGTGGTGATTCGGAGAGCAACTGAGAGGAGTAACTATGACTCTCTTAAGGTAGCCAAACGCCTCGTCAACAGGCGAAATACATCGGCAAACTCGAGAAGCTCCCGGCAGGAGTACTGTGAAAGTCTTTATGTCGACAGATAATGGCGTATCGCTTCAGGTGATTAGGCTAAAGGTGTCTTGAAAATGTGACTGTGGTAAAACAGGAAGCAACTGACAGGACTAAATAAGACTCTCTTTGCAAACCAGGAGCTTCTACCCTTGTTTCCGCACCGTACCCTGGATGCCATCAAGTGCAGGTGGAGGACGGTGGCACACAGGACGATGGTGCGGGAATATGTAGAGGAGCTGAGGCGGGAACAACAGACGCAGCATGGTCTGCGCCATTCACCCGTCCCGGAGTCGCTGCCGCAGGTGCCACCCTCTCCGCCGGAGCTTGAGCGCCCGCCACAAACATCTGCAGTCGACGAAGCTATATGGAGGCACCTCGCCGGCCTGCCGCGGTCGGCCGCGCGCTTCTCGGCCCTGGGCGACCTTGCGTGTTTGGGGCCGGGTACGCCGTTGGCAGTGGTCGCGGCTGGGCTGCCTGAGGCCCTCCGTGCTGTCGGCTCTGAGGAAGCAGGAGCAAGGAAGAGGAAGACGTTGCGCCCGCCATCCAAGCAGCCGTCTGGTGGTGGCCCTCCGCTCTCCAAGCGGAAGCGCCGCCGGTGGGAATATGCCAGGTGTCAGGATGCCTTCAGGAAGAATCGCGCGCGCTGCGTGCGTGGCCTCCTGGATGGCACCCTGCTCCAGCCGCCGTCGAACATCCCTGGGCTGGTGGACTTCTGGCGCAGCCTCTTCACGACAGAGCCACCTTCCAACGCTGGCTCCATTCCCGACCGGCTTCTCCCGCGCTCGGAGTCTGTTGACTTTGAGCGCCTATGGAGGCCGATCACTGCAGAAGAGGTTGCGGCCGCCTTGCCGCCCAGAGGCTCCGTTGCCGGCAATGACGGCCTCTCGCCGGTGCAGCTGCGCCGCCTTCCAGCGGAGGTCACCACCAAACTCCTAAACCTTTTCCTGCTTACCCGCAAGCTTCCCCCTTCCCTCCTCCGAGCCAGGACCTCTTTGCTCCCTAAGACAGCCGCCCCAGCATCCCCCGCTGACTTTCGACCAATCACCGTCTGCTCGGTGCTAGCCCGAACCTTCCATAAGGTTCTGGCGACTCGCCTTATGCAGATGTGTGCTGTGGACGAACGTCAGCGGGCTTTCATCCCAAGGGATGGGATGCTGGAGAACACTTTCCTCCTCGACCGGATACTCGTCGGCGCCGTCCGCCGCTGTCGTTCTGTGTTCATGGCATCCCTCGATGTGTCCAAGGCGTTCGATTCGTTGGACCATGCGGCTTTGCGTCCTGTGCTGAAAGCCCATGGTCTGCCGGACGAATTCATTGACTACGTCGAGGGCTGCTATGCGGACAGCACGACGGTAATTGCGGGGGGTGGCGACGAGTCCCCGGCCGTGCGGCCAGCAAGAGGTGTTCGGCAAGGAGATCCTCTGTCCCCTCTCCTGTTTAATTTCGCTGTTGATTATGTTCTAGAACAGCTGCCCTCACACGTAGGTGTCAAGGTGTTGGGCCGCCAGACGAACGCGGCGGCCTTCGCGGATGACATCCTGCTCTTCGCCTCCACGAGGGGGGGGGCTGCAGTCCCTTGTCAACGCAGCAGTAGCAGCCCTCGACCAACTGGGGCTGCGGGTTAACCCGCGGAAGTGTCTCACCCTCGCACTCGTGGCGTCCGGCCGCGAGAAGAAAGTGAAAGTGGATGCGAGCGTCACCTTCACGGCCGGCGAAACCACCATGCCGGCGTTGGGAGTGGGTGAGACCTTCCGCTACCTGGGACTGCAGTTCTCCTCCTCTGGGCGGTGTCTCTTCCATCCGAGGCACCACATCGAGGAGCAGCTGTCGATCATCACGCGGGCGCCGCTGAAGCCGCAGCAGCGGCTCTTTGCACTTCGTGAGGTCCTTCTCCCGGGCCTGTATCATGGCCTAGCACTGAGTCGCACCCGCATCGGTGCGCTCAAGGCCATGGACCATTGCGTTCGAGCCGCCGTGAGGAGATGGTTCCGCCTCCCAGCCGACACCCCCTTGGGCTACTTTCACGCTCCAATTGCCCATGGGGGCCTTGGGATTCCATCAGCCCGCTGGATAGGGCCAACCCTGAGGCGGGGCAGGCTCCTCACCCTGTTGCAGCTCGAGACCACCACCACCGACGCAGACCTGGGGGAGGCGCGACACGAAGTGGCGGCGCTTGAACGACACCTCACGTGGGAGGGCCATCTGCTGCCAACGGCTGCAAAAGTTGGTGAGATGTGGGCGGCGCGCCTGCATATTTCCTTCGACGGGGCAGCTCTCTCGTCGTCAGCCAGGACATCAGGCCAACACAGCTGGGTCGAGGACACCAGTCGCTTCCTGTCTGGCCGTGACTACGTCGCGTGCATCCGCACGCGCATTAACGCTATACCATCCAAGGCGCGCAGGAGTCGCGGCCGAGACAGGGAGAAGATGTGTCGCGCAAGATGCAACGCCGTCGAGACCGCGAACCACGTCGTCCAGGGCTGCGGGCTGACCAGCCGAGCCCGGGTGCGACGACACGACGCGGTTGTGAAATACGTCGCGCGCGGGCTGGCTCAACGAGGGTTCGACATGTCTGTCGAGCCACACCTTCGAACACCAGAGGGAGTCCGCAAGCCCGACGTTGTGGCGTCTAAGGACGGCGTGGTGCATGTCATCGACGCACAAATCGTCGGCGACCATCTTGACACCGACTGGTGTCACCGGCAGAAGGCGGCGAAATACGATGTCCCGTCGGTGCGGCAAGCCGTCGGCGCTCTCCGACCTGCAGCCAGCAGCATACAGTTTAGAACAGTGACCCTGAACTGGAGGGGGACTTGGGCACCTACATCAGCCCGCCAGCTCCTACAACTTGGCTTCCGCAGGCGGGAGTTAAGCACCATCAGCACGCGGGTGCTCTGTGGAACGACGTGGATCTTCGGCCTGTTCGAAAATATGACGTCGACCAGGCCGAAGTACAGGGAGGGCGTAGGCTAGTTAGTCGGTTAGATTTAGGTTAGTTTGCCCCGACTCCCGGGGCTTCAATATCGGGAGCAATTCCGTTCTTTATTCAATTCTCGTATGTTTATTGTTTATACTGTGTTTAATATTAAGGTAAAAGCGGTTGCACAACATCGGTAACCGGCGCCCTTGTGAGCTCCTCTCGGGAAGCAAGGCGCAATAGTTTAAGAGTGTTTTATTACCTTGTGTTATTCACTGTATTTGTGAATAAAGACGGCTTTATAGACAAATGCCTAGTCAACAGGCGTAATACATGGGCAAACCCGAGAAGCTCCCAGCAGGAGTACTGTGAAAGTCTTTAGGTTGACAGATAATGGCGTATCGCTTCAGGTGAACTGGATTGAGGAAGATTGAAAATGTTACTGTGTTAAAACGGGGAGCAACTGACAGGAGTAACTATGTCTCTCTTAAGGTAGCCAAATGCCTCGTCAACAGGCGAAATACATCGGCAAACTCGAGAAGCTCCCGGCAGGAGTACTGTGAAAGTCTTTATGTCGCCAGATAATGGCGTATCGCTTCAGGTAATCTGGCTAAAGTTCTCAAGAAAATGTGACTGTGGTAAAACGAGAAGCAACTGACAGGACTAACTACGACTCTCTCAAGGTAGACAAATGCCTCGTCAACAGGCGTAATACATCGGCAAACCCGAGAAGCTCCCAGCAGGAGTACTGTGAAAGTCTTCATGTTGACAGATAATGGCGTACCGCTTCAGGTGAACTGGTTAGAGGAAGCTTGAAAATGTGACTGTGGTAAAAAGGGGAGCAACTGACAGGAGTAACTATGACTCTCTTCAGGTAGCCAAATGCCCCGTCAATAGGCGAAAAACTTCGGCAGACTCGAGAAGCTCGCAGCAGGAGTATTGTGAAAGTCTTTACGTCGACAGATAATGGCGCATCGCTTCAGGTGATCCGGCTGAAGGAAGCTTCAAAATGTGACTGTGGTAAAACGGGATACATCTGACTGGACTATCTATGACTCTCTTAAGGTAGTTAAATGCCTCGTCATTAGGCGAAATACATCGGCAAACTCGATAAGCTCTCGGCAGAAGGACTGTGAAAGTCTTGAGGTTTACAGCTAATGGCGTATCGCTTCAGGTGAACTAGATAGAGGAAGCTTGAAAATGTTACTGTGATAAAACGGTGTGCAACTGACAGGAGTAGCTATGACTCTCTTAAGGTAGCCAAATGCCTCGTCAACAGGCGAAATACATCAGCAAACTCGAGAAGCTCCCAGCAGGAGTACTGTGAAAGTCTTTATGTCGACAGATATTGGCGTACCGCTTCAGGTGAACAAGCCAGAGAAAGCTTGTAGATGTGACAGTTATAAAACGTGGAGCAACTGCAATGAGTGGCTATGACTCCCTTTAGGTAGCCAAATGCCTCGTCAACAGGCGAAATACATCGGCAAACTCGAGGAGCTCCCAGCAGGAGTACTGTGAAAGTCTTTATGTCGACAGATATTGGCGTACCGCTTCAGGTGAACAAGCCAGAGAAAGCTTGTAGATGTGACTGTTATAAATCGTGGAGCAACTGCAATGAGTGGCTATGACTCTCTTTAGGTAGCCAAATGCCTCGTCAACAGGCGAAATACATCGGCAAACTCGAGAAGCTCCCGGCAGGAGTACTGTGAAAGACTTTATGTCAACAGATATTGGCGTATCGCTTCACGAGAACTGGCTAACGGAAGTTTGAAAATGTGACTGTGGTAAAACGGGGAGCAACTGACAGAACTAACTATGACTCTCTTAAGGTAGACAAATGCCTCGTCAACAGGCGAAATACATCGGAAAACTCGAGAAGCACCCAACACGAGTACTGTGAGATTCTTTAGGTTGACAGGTAAAGGCTTATCGCTTCAGGTGAACTGGATAGAGAAAGCTTGAAAATTTGACTGTGGTGATTCGGAGAGCAACTGAGAGGAGTAACTATGACTCTCTTAAGGTAGCCAAACGCCTCGTCAACAGGCGAAAAACATCGGCAAACTCGAGAAGCTCCCGGCAGGAGTAATGTGAAAGTCTTTATGTCGACAGATAATGGCGTATCGCTTCAGGTGATTAGGCTAAAGGTGTCTTGAAAATGTGACTGTGGTAAAACAGGAAGCAACTGACAGGACTAACTAAGACTCTCTTAAGGTAGACAAATGCCTGGTCAACAGGCGTAATACATGGGCAAACCCGAGAAGCTCCCAGCAGGAGTACTGTGAAAGTCTTTAGGTTGACAGATAATGGCGTATCGCTTCAGGTGAACTGGATTGAGGAAGATTGAAAATGTTACTGAGTTAAAACGGGGAGCAACTGACAGGACTAACTATGACTCTCTTAAGGTAGCCAAATGCCTCGTCAACAGGCGAAATACATCGGCAAACTCGAGAAGCTCCCGGCAGGACTATTGTGAAAGTCTTTACGTCGACAGATAATGGCGCATCGCTTCAGGTGATCCGGCTGAAGGAAGCTTCAAAATGTGACTGTGGTAAAACGGGGTACATCTGACTGGACTATCTATGACTCTCTTAAGGTAGTTAAATGCCTCGTCATTAGGCGAAATACATCGGCAAACTCGAGAAGCTCTCGGCAGAAGTACTGTGAAAGTCTTGAGGTTTACAGCTAATGGCGTATCGCTTCAGGTGAACTAGATAGAGGAAGCTTGAAAATGTTACTGTGATAAAACGGTGTGCAACTGACAGGAGTAGTTATGACTCTCTTAAGGTAGCCAAATGCCTCGTCAACACGCGAAATACATCAGCAAACTCGAGAAGCTCCCAGCAGGAGTACTGTGAAAGTCTTTATGTCGACAGATATTGGCGTACCGCTTCAGGTGAACAAGCCAGAGAAAGCTTGTAGATGTGACTGTTATAAAACGTGGAGCAACTGCAATGAGTGGCTATGACTCCCTTTAGGTAGCCAAATGCCTCGTCAACAGGCGAAATACATCGGCAAACTCGAGGAGCTCCCAGCAGGAGTACTGTTAAATTCTTTATGTCGACAGATATTGGCGTACCGCTTCAGGTGAACAAGCCAGAGAAAGCTTGTAGATGTGACTGTTATAAATCGTGGAGCAACTGCAATGAGTGGCTATGACTCTCTTTAGGTAGCCAAATGCCTCGTCAACAGGCGAAATACATCGGCAAACTCGAGAAGCTCCCGGCAGGAGTCCTGTGAAAGACTTTATGTCGAAAGATATTGGCGTATCGCTTCACGAGAACTGGCTAACGGAAGTTTGAAAATGTGACTGTGGTAAAACGGGGAGCAACTGACAGAACTAACTATGACTCTCTTAAGGTAGACAAATGCCTCGTCAACAGGCGAAATACATCGGAAAACTCGAGAAGCTCCCAACACGAGTACTGTGAGATTCTTTAGGTTGACAGATAAAGGCGTATCGCTTCAGGTGAACTGGATAGAGAAAGCTTGAAAATGTGACTGTGGTGATTCGGAGAGCAACTGGGAGGAGTAACTATGACTCTCTTAAGGTAGCCAAACGCCTCGTCAACAGGCGAAATACATCGGAAACTCGAGAAGCTCCCGGCAGGAGTAATGTGAAAGTCTTTATGTCGACAGATAATGGCGTATCGCTTCAGGTGATTAGGCTAAAGGTGTCTTGAAAATGTGACTGTGGTAAAACAGGAAGCAACTGACAGGACTAACTAAGACTCTCTTAAGGTAGACAAATGCCTAGTCAACAGGCGTAATACATGGGCAAACCCGAGAAGCTCCCAGCAGGAGTACTGTGAAAGTCTTTAGGTTGACAGATAATGGCGTATCGCTTCAGGTGAACTGGATTGAGGAAGATTGAAAATGTTACTGTGTTAAAACGGGGAGCAACTGACAGGAGCAACTATGACTCTCTTAAGGTAGCCAAATGCCTCGTCAACAGGCGAAATACATCGGCAAACTCGAGAAGCTCCCGGCAGGAGTACCGTGAAAGTCTTTATGTCGCCAGATAATGGCGTATCGCTTCAGGTAATCTGGCTAAAGGTGTCAAGAAAATGTGACTGTGGTAAAACGAGAAGCAACTGACAGGACTAACTACGACTCTCTCAAGGTAGACAAATGCCTCGTCAACAGGCGTAATACATCGGCAAACCCGAGAAGCTCCCAGCAGGAGTACTGTGAAAGTCTTTAGGTTGACAGATAATGGCGTACCGCTTCAGGTGAACTGGTTAGAGGAAGCTTGAAAATGTGACTGTGGTAAAAAGGGGAGCAACTGACAGGAGTAACTATGACTCTCTTCAGGTAGCCAAATGCCCCGTCAATAGGCGAAAAACTTCGGCAGACTCGAGAAGCTCGCAGCAGGAGTATTGTGAAAGTCTTTACGTCGACAGATAATGGCGCATCGCTGCAGGTGATCCGGCTGAAGGAAGCTTCAAAATGTGACTGTGGTAAAACGGGGTACATCTGACTGGACTATCTATGACTCTCTTAAGGTAGTTAAATGCCTCGTCATTAGGCGAAATACATCGGCAAACTCGAGATGCTCTCGGCAGAAGTACTGTGAAAGTCTTGAGGTTTACAGCTAATGGCGTATCGCTTCAGGTGAACTAGATAGAGGAAGCTTGAAAATGTTACTGTGATAAAACGGTGTGCAACTGACAGGAGTAGTTATGACTCTCTTAAGGTAGCCAAATGCCTCGTCAACAGGCGAAATACATCAGCAAACTCGAGAAGCTCCCAGCAGGAGTACTGTGAAAGTCTTTATGTCGACAGATATTGGCGTACCGCTTCAGGTGAACAAGCCAGAGAAAGCTTGTAGATGTGACTGTTATAAAACGTGGAGCAACTGCAATGAGTGGCTATGACTCTCTTTAGGTAGCCAAATGCCTCGTCAACAGGCGAAATACATCGGCAAACTCGAGAAGCTCCCGGCAAGAGTACTGTGAAAGACTTTATGTGGAAAGATATTGGCGTATCGCTTCACGGGAACTGGCTAACGGAAGTTTGAAAATGTGACTGTGGTAAAACGGGGAGCAACTGACAGAACTAACTATGACTCTCTTAAGGTAGACAAATGCCTCGTCAACAGGCGAAATACATCGGAAAACTCGAGAAGCTCCCAACACGAGTACTGTGAGATTCTTTAGGTTGACAGATAAAGGCGTATCGCTTCAGGTGAACTGGATAGAGAAAGCTTGAAAATGTGACTGTGGTGATTCGGAGAGCAACTGAGAGGAGTAACTATGACTCTGTTAAGGTAGCCAAACGCCTCGTCAACAGGCGAAATACATCGGCAAACTCGAGAAGCTCCCGGCAGGAGTAATGTGAAAGTCTTTATGTCGACAGATAATGGCGTATCGCTTCAGGTGATTAGGCTAAAGGTGTCTTGAAAATGTGACTGTGGTAAAACAGGAAGCAACTGACAGGACTAACTAAGACTCTCTTAAGGTAGACAAATGCCTAGTCAACAAGCGTAATACATGGGCAAACCCGAGAAGCTCCCAGCAGGAGTACTGTGAAAGTCTTTAGGTTGACAGATAATGGCGTATCGCTTCAGGTGAACTGGATTGAGGAAGATTGAAAAAGTTACTGTGTTAAAACGGGGAGCAACTGACAGGAGTAACTATGACTCTCTTAAGGTAGCCAAATGCCTCGTCAACAGGCGAAATACATCGGCAAACTCGAGAAGCTCCCGGCAGGAGTACCGTGAAAGTCTTTATGTCGCCAGATAATGGCGTATCGCTTCAGGTAATCTGGCTAAAGGTGTCAAGAAAATGTGACTGTGGTAAAACAGGAAGCAACTGACAGGACTAACTAAGACTCTCTTAAGGTAGACAAATGCCTAGTCAACAGGCGTAATACATGGGCAAACCCGAGAAGCTCCCAGCAGGAGTACTGTGAAAGTCTTTAGGTTGACAGATATTGGCGTATCGCTTCAGGTGAACTGGCTAAAGGTGTCAAGAAAATGTGACTGTGGTAAAACGAGAAGCAACTGACAGGACTAACTACGACTCTCTCAAGGTAGACAAATGCCTCGTCAACAGGCGTAATACATCGGCAAACCCGAGAAGCTCCCAGCAGGAGTACTGTGAAAGTCTTTAGGTTGACAGATAATGGCGTACCGCTTCAGGTGAACTGGTCTGAGGAAGCTTGAAAATGTGACTGTGGTAAAACGGGGAGCAACTGACAGGAGTAACTATGACTCTCTTCAGGTAGCCAAATGCCCCGTCAACAGGCGAAAAACTTCGGCAGACTCGAGAAGCTCCCAGCAGGAGTACTGTGAAAGTCTTTACGTCGACAGATAATGGCGCATCGCTTCAGGTGATCCGGCTAAAGGAAGCTTCAAAATGTGACTGTGGTAAAACGGGGAACATCTGACAGGACTATCTACCACTCTCTTAAGGTAGACAAATGCCTCGTCATTAGGCGAAATACATCGGCAAACTCGAGAAGCTCTCGGCAGAAGTACTGTAAAAGTCTTGAGGTTGACAGCTAATGGCGTATCGCTTCAGGTGAACTGGATAGAGGAAGCTTGAAAATGTGACTGTGATAAAACGGTGCGCAACTGACAGGAGTAACTATGTCTCTCTTAAGGTAGCCAAATGCCTCGTCAACAGGCGAAATACATCAGCAAACTCGAGAAGCTCCCAGCAGGAGTACTGTGAAAGTCTTTATGTCGACAGATATTGGCTTTCCGCTTCAGGTGAACAAGCCAGAGAAAGCTTGTAGATGTGACTGTTATAAACCGTGGAGCAACTGCAATGAGTGGCTATGACTCTCTTTAGGTAGCCAAATGCCTCGTCACCAGGCAAAATACATCGGCAGACTAGAGAAGCTCCCAGCAGGAGTACTGTGAAAGTCTTTACGTCGACAGATATTGGCGTATCGCTTCACGAGAACTGGCTAATGGAAGCTTGAAAATGTGACTGTGGTAAAACGGGGAGCAACTGACAGAACTAACTATGACTCTCTTAAGGTAGACAAATGCTTCGTCAACAGGCGAAATACATCGGCAAACTCGAGAAGCTCCAAACAGGAGTACTGTGAGAGTCTTTAGATTGACAGATAATGGCGTATCGCTTCAGGTGAACTGGATAGAGAAAGCTTTAAAATGTGACTGTGGTGAAACGCAGAGCAACTGAGAGGGGTAACTATGACTCTCTTAAGGTAGCCAAATGCCTCGTCAACAGGCGAAATACATCGGCAAACTCGAGATGCTCTCGGCAGGAGTACTGTGAAAGTCTTTATGTCGACAGTGAATGGCGTATCGCTTCAGGTGATCTGTCTAAAGGTGTCTTGAAAATGTGACTGTGGTTAAACGGGAAGTAACTGACAGGACTAACTAATACTCTCTCAAATTAGACAAATGCCTCGTCAACAGGCGTAATACATCGGCAAACCCGAGAAGCTCCCAGCAGGAGTACTGTGAAAGTCTTTAGGTTCACAGATAATGGCGTATCGCTTCAGGTGAACTGGTTAGAGGAAGCTTCAAAATGTGACTGTGGTAAAACGGGGAGCAACTGACAGGAGTAACTATGACTCTCTTCAGGTAGCCAAATGCCCCGTCAACAGGCGAAAATCTTCGGCAGACTCGAGAAGCTCCCAGCATGAGTACTGTGAAAGTCTTTACGTCGACAGATAATGGCGAAACGGTTCAGGTGATCCGGCTAAAGGAAGCATCAAAATGTGACTGTGGTAAAACGGGGAACATCTGACAGGACTAACTATGACTCTCTTAAGGTAGACAAATGCCTCGTCATTAGGCGAAATACATCGGCAAACTCGAGAAACTCTCGGCAGAAGTACTGTAAAAGTCTTGAAGTTGACAGCTAATGGCGTATCGCTTCAGGTGAACTGGATAGAGGAAGCTTGAAAATGTTACTGTGATAAAACGGTGTGCAACTGACAGGAGTAACTATGACTCTCTTAATGTAGCCAAATGCCTCGTCAACAGGCGAAATAGATCAGCAAACTCGAGAAGCTCCCAGCAGGAGTACTGTGAATGTCTTTAGGTTGACAGACAATGGCGTATCGCTTCAGGTGATCTGGCTAAAGGTGTCTTGAAAATGTGACTGTGGTAAAACTGGAAGCAACTGACAGGACTAACTAAGACTCACTTAAGGTAGACAAATGCCTCGTCAACAGGCGTAATACATCGGCAAACCCGAGAAGCTCCCAGCAGGAGTACTGTGAATGTCTTTAGGTTGACAGACAATGGCGTATCGCTTCAGGTGAACTGGTTAGAGGAAGCTTGAATATGTGACTGTGGTAACACGGGGAGCAACTGACAGGAGTAACTATGACTCTCTTCAGGTAGCCAAATGCCCCGTCAACAGGCGAATTACTTCGGCAGACTCAAGAAGCTCCCAGCAGGAGTACTGTGAAAGTCTTTACGTCGATAGATAATGGCGCATCGCTTCAGGTGATCCGGCTAAAGGAAGCATCAAAATGTGACTGTGGTAAAACGGGGAACATCTGACAGGACTATCTATGACTCTCTTAAGGTAGACAAATGCCTCGTCATTAGGCGAAATATATCGGCAAACTCGAGAAGCTCCCGGCAGAAGTACTGTGAAAGTCTTGAGGATGACAGCGAATGGCGTATCGCTTCTCGTGAACTGGATAGAGGAAGCTTGAAAATGTGACTGTGATAAGACGGTGTGCAACTGACAGGAGTAACTATGACTCTCTTCAGGTAACCAAATGCCTCGTCAACAGGTGAAATACATCAGCAAACTCGAGTATCTCCCAGCAGGAGTACTGTGAAAGTCTTTATGTCGACAGATATTGTCGTACCGCTTCAGGTGAACAGGCCAGAGAAAGCTTGTAGATGTGACTGTTATAAAACGTGGAGCAACTGCAATGAGTAGCTATGACTCTCTTTAGGTAGCCAAATGCCTCGTCAACAGGCGAAATACATCGGCAAACTCGAGGAGCTCCCAGCAGGAGTACTGTGAAAGTCTTTAGGTTGACAGATAAAGGCGTATCGCTTCAGGTGAACTGGTTTGAGGAAGCTTGAAAATGTGACTGTGGTAAAACGGGGAGCAACTGACAGGAGTAACTATGACTCTCTTCAGGTAGCCAAATGCCCTGTCAACAGGCGAGAAACTTCGGCAGACTCGAGAAGCTCCCAGCAGGAGTACTGTGAAAGTCTTTACGTCGACAGAAAATGGCGCATCGCTTTAGGTGATCCGGCTAAAGGAAGCCTCAAAATGTGACTGTGGTAAAACGGGGAACATCTGACAGGACTATCTATGACTCTCTTAAGGTAGACAAATGCCTCGTCATTAGGCGAAATACATCGGCAAACTCGAGAAGCTCCCGGCAGGAGTACTGTGATAGTCTTGAGGTTGACAGATAATGGCGTATCGCTTCAGGTGAACTGGATTGAGGAAGCTTGAAAATGTTACTGTGATAAAACGGGGAGCAACTGACAGGAGTAACTATGACTCTCTTAAGGTAGCCAAGTGACTCGTCAACAGGCGAAATACATCGGCAAACTCGAGAAGCTCTCGGCAGGAGTACTGTGAAAGTCTTTATGTCGACAATGAGTGGCGTATCGCTTCAGGTGAACTGGTTAGAGAAAGCTTGAAAATGTGACTGTGGTAAAACGGGGAGCAACTGACAGGAGTAACTATGACTCTCTTCAGGTAGCCAAATGCCCCGTCAACAGGCGAAATACATCAGCAAACTCGATAAGCTCTCGGCAGAAGTACTGTAAAAGTCTTGAGGTTGACAGCTAATGGCGTATCGCTTCAGGTGAACTGGATAGAGGAAGCTTGAAAATGTTACTGTGATAAAACGGTGTGCAACTGACAGGAGTAACTATGACTCTCTTAAGGTAGCCAAATGCCTCGTCAACAGGCGAAATACATCAGCAAACTCGATAAGCTCCCAGCAGGAGTACTGTGAAAGTCTTTATGTCGGCAGATATTGGCGTACCTCTTCAGGTGAACAAGCCAGAGAAAGCTTGTAGATGTGACTGTTATAAAACGTGGAGCAACTGCAATGAGTGGCTATGACTCTCTTTAGGTAGCCAAATGCCTCGTCAACAGGCGAAATACATCGGCAAACTCTAGAAGCTCCCGGCAGGAGTACTGTGAAAGTCTTTATGTCGACAGATATTGGCGTGTCGCTTCACGAGAACTGGCTAATGGAAGCTTGAAAATGTGACTGTGGTAAAACGGGGAGCAACTGACAGAACTAACTATGTCTCTCTTAAGGTAGACAAATGCCTCTTCAACAGGCGAAATACATCGGCAAACTCGAGAAGCTCCCAACAGGAGTACTGTGAGAGTCTTTAGGTTGACAGATAATGGCGTATCGCTTCAGGTGAACTGGATAGAGAAAGCTTGAAAATGTGACTGTGGTGAAACGGAGAGCAACTGAGAGGAGTAACTATGACCCTCTTAAGGTAACCAAATGCCTCGTCAATAGGCGAAATACATCAGCAAACTCGAGTATCTTCCAGCAGGGGTACTGTGAAAGTCTTTATGTCGACAGATATTGTCGTACCGCGTCAGGTGAACAGGCCAGAGAAAGCTTGTAGATGTGACTGTTATAAAACGTGGAGCAACTGCAATGAGTAGCTATGACTCTCTTTAGGTAGCCAAATGCCTCGTCAACAGGCGAAATACACCGGCAAACTCGAGAAGCTCCCAACAGGAGTACTGTGAGAGTCTTTAGGTTGACAGATAATGGCGTATCGCTTCAGGTGAACTGGATAGAGAAAGCTTGAAAATGTGACTGTGGTGAAACGGAGAGCAACTGTGAGGAGTAACTATGACTCTCTTAAGGTAGCCAAATGCCTCGTCAACAGGCGAAATACATCGGCAAACTCGAGAAGCTCTCGGCAGGAGTACTGTGAAAGTCTTTATGTCGACAGTGAATGGCGTATCGCTTCAGGTGATCTGTCTAAAGGTGTCTTGAAAATGTGACTGTGGTTAAACGGGAAGCAACTGACAGGACTAACTAATACTCTCTCAAATTAGACAAATGCCTCGTCAACAGGCGTAATACATCGGCAAACCCGAGAAGCTCCCAGCAGGAGTACTGTGAAAGTCTTTAGGTTCACAGATAATGGCGTATCGCTTCAGGTGAACTGGTTAGAGGAAGCTTCAAAATGTGACTGTGGTAAAACGGGGAGCAACTGACAGGAGTAACTATGACTCTCTTAAGGTAGCCAAATGCCTCGTCAACAGGCGAAAAACTTCGGCAGACTCGAGAAGCTCCCAGCAGGAGTACTGTAAAAGTCTTTACGTCGACAGATAATGGCGCATCGCTTCAGGAGATCCGGCTAAAGGAAGCTTCAAAATGTGACTGTGGTAAAACGGGGAACATCTGACAGGACTAACTATGACTCTCTTAAGGTAGACAAATGCCTCGTCATTAGGCGAAATACATCGGCAAACTCGAGAAACTCTCGGCAGAAGTACTGTAAAAGTCTTGAAGTTGACAGCTAATGGCGTATCGCTTCAGGTGAACTGGATAGAGGAAGCTTGAAAATGTTACTGTGATAAAACGGTGTGCAACTGACAGGAGTAACTATGACTCTCTTAATGTAGCCAAATGCTTCGTCAACAGGCGAAATAGATCAGCAAACTCGAGAAGCTCCCAGCAGGAGTACTGTGAAAGTCTTTATGTCGACAGATATTGGCTTACCGCTTCAGGTGAACAAGCCAGAGAAAGCTTGTAGATGTGACTGTTATAAAACGTGGAGCAACTGCAATGAGTGGCTATGACTCTCTTTAGGTAGCCAAATGCCTCGTCAACTGGCGAAATACATCGGCAAACTCGAGAAGCTCCCGGCAGGAGTACTGTGAAAGTCTTTATGTCGACAGATAATGGCGTATCGCTTCAGGTGATCTGGCTAAAGGTGTCTTGAAAATGTGACTGTGGTAAAACTGGAAGCAACTGACAGGACTAACTAAGACTCACTTAAGGTAGACAAATGCCTCGTCAACAGGCGTAATACATCGGCAAACCCGAGAAGCTCCCAGCAGGAGTACTGTGAATGTCTTTAGGTTGACAGACAATGGCGTATCGCTTCAGGTGAACTGGTTAGAGGAAGCTTGAAAATGTGACTGTGGTAACACGTTGAGCAACTGACAGGAGTAACTATGACTCTCTTCAGGTAGCCAAATGCCCCGTCAACAGGCGAATTACTTCGGCAGACTCGAGAAGCTCCCAGCAGGAGTACTGTGAAAGTCTTTACGTCGATAGATAATGGCGCATCGCTTCAGGTGATCCGGCTAATGGAAGCATCAAATTGTGACTGTGGTAAAACGGGGAACATCTGACAGGACTATCTATGACTCTCTTAAGGTAGACAAATGCCTCGTCATTAGGCGAAATACATCGGCAAACTCGAGAAGCTCCCGGCAGAAGTACTGTGAAAGTCTTGAGGTTGACAGCGAATGGCGTATCGCTTCTGGTGAACTGGATAGAGGAAGCTTGAAAATGTGACTGTGATAAGACGGTGTGCAACTGACAGGAGTAACTATGACTCTCTTCAGGTAACCAAATGCCTCGTCAACAGGCGAAATACATCAGCAAACTCGAGTATCTCCCAGCAGGAGTACTGTGAAAGTCTTTATGTCGACAGATATTGTCGTACCGCTTCAGGTGAACAGGCCAGAGAAAGCTTGTAGATGTGACTGTTATAAAACGTGGAGCAACTGCAATGAGTAGCTATGACTCTCTTTAGGTAGCCAAATGCCTCGCCAACAGGCGAAATACATCGGCAAACTCGAGGAGCTCCCAGCAGGAGTACTGTGAAAGTCTTTAGGTTGACAGATAATGGCGTATCGCTTCAGGTGAACTGGTTTGAGGAAGCTTGAAAATGTGACTGTGGTAAAACGGGGAGCAACTGACAGGAGTAACTATGACTCTCTTCAGGTAGCCAAATGCCCTGTCAACAGGCGAGAAACTTCGGCAGACTCGAGAAGCTCCCAGCAGGAGTACTGTGAAAGTCTTTACGTCGACAGATAATGGCGCATCGCTTTAGGTGATCCGGCTAAAGGAAGCCTCAAAATGTGACTGTGGTAAAACGGGGAACATCTGACAGGACTATCTATGACTCTCTTAAGGTAGACAAATGCCTCGTCATTAGGCGAAATACATCGGCAAACTCGAGAAGCTCCCGGCAGGAGTACTGTGATAGTCTTGAGGTTGACAGATAATGGCGTATCGCTTCAGGTGAACTGGATTGAGGAAGCTTGAATATGTTACTGTGATAAAACGGGGAGCAACTGACAGGAGTAACTATGACTCTCTTAAGGTAGCCAAATGCCTCGTCAACAGGCGAAATACATCGGCAAACTCGAGAAGCTCTCGGCAGGAGTACTGTGAAAGTCTTTATGCCGACAATGAATGGCGTATCGCTTCAGGTGAACTGGTTAGAGAAAGCTTGAAAATGTGACTGTGGTAAAACGGGGACCAACTGACAGGAGTAACTATGACTCTCTTCAGGTAGCCAAATGCCCCGTCAACAGGCGAGAAACTTCGGCAGACTCGAGAAGCTCCCAGCAGTGGTACTGTGAAAGTCTTTACGTCGACAGATAATGGCGCATCGCTTCAGGTAATCCGGCAAAAGGAAGCTTCAAAATGTGACTGTGGTAAAACGGGGAACATCTGACAGGACTACCTATGACTCTCTTAAGGTAGACAAATGCCTCGTCATTAGGCGAAATACATCGGCAAACTCGAGAAGCTCTCGGCAGAAGTACTGTAAAAGTCTTGAGGTTGACAGCTAATGGCGTATCGCTTCAGGTGAACTATATAGAGGAAGCTTGAAAATGTTACTGTGATAAAACGGTGTGCAACTGACAGGAGTAACTATGACTCTCTTAAGGTAGCCAAATGCCTCGTCAACAGGCGAAATACATCAGCAAACTCGATAAGCTCCCAGCAGGAGTACTGTGAAAGTCTTTATGTCGACAGATATTGGCGTACCGCTTCAGGTGAACAAGCCAGAGAAAGCTTGTAGATGTGACTGTTATAAAACGTGGAGCAACTGCAATGAGTACCTATGACTCTCTTTAGGTAGCCAAATGCCTCGTCAATAGGCGAAATACATCGGCAAACTCTAGAAGCTCCCGGCAGGAGTACTGTGAAAGTCTTTATGTCGACAGATATTGGCGTGTCGCTTCACGAGAACTGGCTAATGGAAGCCTGAAAATGTGACTGTGGTAAAACGGGGAGCAACTGAGAGAACTAACTATGTCTCTCTTAAGGTAGACAAATGCCTCTTCAACAGGCGAAATACATCGGCAAACTTGAGAAGCTCCCAACAGGAGTACTGTGAGAGTCTTTAGGTTGACAGATAATGGCGTATCGCTTCAGGTGAACTGGATAGAGAAAGCTTGAAAATGTGACTGTGGTGAAACGGAGAGCAACTGAGAGGAGTAACTATGACCCTCTTAAGGTAACCAAATGCCTCGTCAACAGGCGAAATACATCAGCAAACTCGAGTATCTCCCAGCAGGAGTACTGTGAAAGTCTTTATGTCGACAGATATTGTCGTACCGCGTCAGGTGAACAGGCCAGAGAAAGCTTGTAGATGTGACTGTTATAAAACGTGGAGCAACTGCAATGAGTAGCTATGACTCTCTTTAGGTAGCCAAATGCCTCGTCAACAGGCGAAATACATCGGCTAACTCGAGGAGCTCCCAGCAGGAGTACTGTGAAAGGCTTTAGGTTGACAGATAATGGCGTATCGCTTCAGGTGAACTGGTTTGAGGAAGCTTGAAAATGTGACTGTGGTAAAACGGGGAGCAACTGACAGGAGTAACTATGACTCTGTTCAGGTAGCCAAATGCTCCGTCAACAGGCGAAAAACTTTGGCAGACTCGAGAAGCTCCCAGCAGGAGTACTGTGAAAGTCTTTACGTCGACAGATAATGGCGCATCGCTTCAGGTGATCCGGCTAAAGGAAGCCTCAAAATGTGACTGTGGTAAAACGGGGAGCATCTGACAGGACTATCTATGACTCTCTTAAGGTAGACAAATGCCTTGTCAACAGGCGAAATACATCGGCAAACTCGAGAAGCTCCCGGCAGGGGTACTGTGAAAGTCTTTATATCGACAGATAATGGCGTATCGCTTCAGGTGATCTGGCTAAAGGCGTCTTGAAAATGTGACTGTGGTAAAGCTGGAAGCAACTGACAGGACTAAGTAAGACTCACTTAAGGTAGACAAATGCCTTGTCAACAGGCGAAATACATCGGCAAACTCGAGAAGCTCCCGGCAGAAGTACTGTGAAAATCTTGAGGTTGACAGCTAATGGCTTATCGCTTCAGGTGGACTGGATAGAGGAAGCTTGAAAATGTTACTGTGATAAAACGGTGTGCAACTGACAGGAGTAACTATGACTCTCTTAAGGTAGCCAAATGCCTCGTCAACAGGCGAAATAGATCAGCAAACTCGAGAAGCTCCCAGCAGGAGTACTGTGAAAGTCTTTATGTCGACAGATATTGGCTTACCGCTTCAGGTGAACAAGCCAGAGAAAGCTTGTAGATGTGACTGTTATAAAACGTGGAGCAACTGCAATGAGTGGCTATGACTCTCTTTAGGTAGCCAAATGCCTCGTCAACAGGCGAAATACATCGGCAAACTCGAGAAGCTCCCGGCAGAAGTACTGTGAATATCTTGAGGTTGACAGCTAATGGCTTATCGCTTCAGGTGAACTGGATAGAGGAAGCTTGAAAATGTTACTGTGATAAAACGGTGTGCAACTGACAGGAGTAACTATGACTCTCTTAAGGTAGCCAAATGCCTCGTCAACAGGCGAAATAGATCAGCAAACTCGAGAAGCTCCCAGCAGGAGTACTGTGAAAGTCTTTATGTCGACAGATATTGGCTTACCGCTTCAGGTGAACAAGCCAGAGAAAGCTTGTAGATGTGACTGTTATAAAACGTGGAGCAACTGCAATGAGTGGCTATGACTCTCTTTAGGTAGCCAAATGCCTCGTCAACAGGCGAAATACATCGGCAAACTCGAGAAGCTCCCGGCAGGAGTACTGTGAAAGTCTTTATGTCGACAGATTTTGGCGTATCGCTTCACGAGAACTGGCTAATGGAAGCTTGAAAATGTGACTGTGGTAAAACGGGGAGCAACTGACAGAACTAACTATGACTCTCTTAAGGTAGACAAATGCCTCTTCAACAGGCGAAATACATCGGCAAACTCGAGAAGCTCCCAACAGGAGTACTGTGAGAGTCTTTAGGTTGACAGATAATGGCGTATCGCTTCAGGTGAACTGGATAGAGAAAGCTTGAAAATGTGACTGTGGTGAAACGGAGAGCAACTGAGAGGAGTAACTATGACCCTCTTAAGGTAACCAAATGTCTCGTCAACAGGCGAAATACATCAGCAAACTCGAGTATCTCCCAGCAGGAGTACTGTGAATGTCTTTATGTCGACAGATATTGTCGTACCGCGTCAGGTGAACAGGCCAGAGAAAGCTTGTAGATGTGACTGTTATAAAACATGGAGCAACTGCAATGAGTAGCTATGACTCTCTTTAGGTAGCCAAATGCCTCGTCAACAGGCGAAATACATCGGCAAACTCGAGGAGCTCCCGGCAGGAGTACTGTGAAAGTCCTGAGGTTGACAGATAATGGCGTATCGCTTCAGGTGAACTGGTTTGAGGAAGCTTGATAATGTGACAGTGGTAAAACGGGGAGCAACTGACAGGAGTAACTATGACTCTCTTTAGGTAGCCAAATGCTCCGTCAACAGGCGAATAACTTCGGCAGACTCGAGAAGCTCCCAGCAGGAGTACTGTGAAAGTCTTTACGTCGACAGATAATGGCGCATCGCTTCAGGTGATCCGGCTAAAGGAAGCCTCAAAATGTGACTGTGGAAAACGGGGAACATTTGACAGGACTATCTATGACTCTCTTAAGGTAGACAAATGCCTCGTCAACAGGCGAAATACATCGGCAAACTCGAAAAGCTCCCGGCAGGAGTACTGTGAAAGTCTTTATGTCGACAGATATTGGCGTATCGCTTCACGAGAACTGGCTAATGGAAGCTTGAAAATGTGACTGTGGTAACACGGGGAGCAACTGACAGGAGTAACTATGACTCTCTTCAGGTAGCCAAATGCCCCGTCAACAGGCGAAAAACTTCGGCAGACTCGAGAAGCTCCCAGCAGGAGTACTGTGAAAGTCTTTACGTCGATAGATAATGGCGCATCGCTTCAGGTGATCCGTCTAAAGGAAGCTTCAAAATGTGACTGTGGTAAAACGGTTAACATTTGACAGGACTATCTATGACTCTCTTAAGGTAGACAAATGCCTCGTCATTAGGCGAAATACATCAGCAAACTCGAGAAGCTCCCGGCAGAAGTACTGTGATAGTCTTGAGGTTGACAGCGAATGGCGTATCGCCTCTGGTGAACTGGATAGAGGAAGCTTGAAAATGTGACTGTGATAAAACGGTGTGCAACTGACAGGAGTAACTATGACTCCCTTAAGGTAACCAAATGCCTCGTCAACAGGCGAAATACATCAGCAAACTCGAGTATCTCCCAGCAGGAGTACTGTGAAAGTCTTTATTTCGACAGATATTGTCATACCGCTTCAGGTGAACAGGCCAGAGAAAGCTTGTAGATGTGACTGTTATAAAACGTGGAGCAACTGCAATGAGTAGCTATGACTCTCTTTAGGTAGCCAAATGCCTCGTCAACAGGCGAAATACATCGGCAAACTCGAGAAGCTCCCAGCAGGAGTACTGTGTAAGTCTTTAGGTTGACAGATAATGGCGTATCGCTTCAGGTGAACTGGTTTGAGGAAGCTTGAAAATGTGACTGTGGTGAAACGGAAAGCAACTGAGAGGAGTAACTATGACTCCCTTAAGGTAGCCAAATGCCCCGTCAACAGGCGAAATAGATCAGCAAACTCGAGAAGCTCCCAGCAGGAGTACTGTGAAAGTCTTTATGTCGACAGATATTGGCTTACCGCTTCAGGTGAACAAGCCAGAGAAAGCTTGTAGATGTGACTGTTATAAAACGTGGAGCAACTGCAATGAGTGGCTATGACTCTCTTTAGGTAGCCAAATGCCTCGTCAACAGGCGAAATACATAGGCAAACTCGAGAAGCTCCCGGCAGGAGTACTGTGAAAGTCTTTATGTCGACAGATTTTGGCGTATCGCTTCACGAGAACTGGCTAATGGAAGCTTGAAAATGTGACTGTGGTAAAACGGGGAGCAACTGACAGAACTAACTATGACTCTCTTAAGGTAGACAAATGCCTCGTCAACAGGCGTAATACATCGGCAAACCCGAGAAGCTCCCAGCAGGAGTACTGTGAATGTCTTTAGGTTGACAGATAATGGCGTATCGCTTCAGGTGAACTGGTTAGAGGAAGCTTGAAAATGTGACTGTGGTAACCAGGGAGCAACTGACAGGAGTAACTATGACTCTCTTCAGGTAGCCAAATGCCCCGTCAACAGGCGAAAAACTTCGGCAGACTCGAGAAGCTCCCAGCAGGAGTACTGTGAAAGTCTTTACGTCGATAGATAATGGCGGATCGCTTCAGGTGATCCGGCTAAAGAAAGCTTCAACATGTGACTGTGGTAAAACGGGGAACATCTGACAGGACTATCTATGACTCTCTTAAGGTAGACAAATGCCTCGTCATTAGGCGAAACACATCGGCAAACTCGAGAAGCTCCCGGCAGAAGTACTGTGAAAGTCTTGAGGTTGACAGCTAATGGCTTATCGCTTCAGGTGAACTGGATAGAGGAAGCTTGAAAATGTTACTGTGATAAAACGGTGTGCAACTGACAGGAGTAACCATGACTCTCTTAAGGTAGCCAAATGCCTCGTCAACAGGCGAAATAGATCAGCAAACTCGAGAAGCTCCCAGCAGGAGTACTGTGAAAGTCTTAATGTCGACAGATATTGGCTTACCGCTTCAGGTGAACAAGCCAGAGAAAGCTTGTAGATGTGACTGTTATTAAACGTGGAGCAACTGCAATGAGTGGCTATGACTCTCTTAAGGTAGCCAAATGCCCCGTCAACATGCGAAAAACATCGGCAAACTCGAGAAGCTCCCAACGGGAGTACTGTGAGAGTCTTTAGGTTGACAGATAATGGCGTATCGCTTCAGGTGAACTGGATAGAGAAAGCTTGAAAATGTGACTGTGGTGAAACGGAGAGCAACTGAGAGGAGTAACTATGACCCTCTGAAGGTATCCAAATGCCTCGTCAACTGGCGAAATACATCGGCAAACTCGAGAAGCTCCCGGCAGGAGTACTGTGAAGGTCTTTATGTCGACAGATAATGGCGTATCGCTTCAGGTGAACTGGTTTGAGGAAGCTTGAAAATGTGACAGTGGTAAAACGGGGAGCAACTGACAGGAGTAACTGTGACTCTCTTCAGGTAGCCAAATGCTCCGTCAACAGGCGAATAACTTCGGCAGACTCGAGAAGCTCCCAGCAGGAGTACTGTGAAAGTCTTTACGTCGACAGATAATGGCGCATCGCTTCAGGTGATCCGGCTAAAGGAAGCCTCAAAATGTGACTGTGGTAAAACGGGGAACATTTGACAGGACTATCTATGACTCTCTTAAGGTAGACAAATGCCTCGTCAACAGGCGAAATACATCGGCAAACTCGAAAAGCTCCCGGCAGGAGTACTGTGAAAGTCTTTATGTCGACAGATATTGGCGTATCGCTTCACGAGAACTGGCTAAAGGAAGCTTGAAAATGTGATTGTGCTAAAACGGGGAGCAACTGACAGAACTAACTGTGACTCTCTTAAGGTAGACAAATGCCTCGTCAACAGGCGAAATACATCGGCAAACTCGAGAAGCTCCCAACGGGAGTACTGTGAGAGTTTTTAGGTTGACAGATAATGGCGTATCGCTTCAGGTGAACTGGTTTGAGGAAGCTTGAAAATGTGACTGTGGTAAAACGGGGAGCAACTGACAGGAGTAACTATGACTCTCCTCAGGTAGCCAAATGCCCCGTCAACAGGCGAAAAACTTCGGCAGACTCGAGAAGCTCCCAGCAGGAGTACTGTGTAAGTCTTTACGTCGACAGATAATGGCGCATCGCTTTAGGTGATCCGGCTAAAGGACGCTTGAAAATGTGACTGTGGTAAAACTGGGAACATCTGACAGGACTATCTATGACTCTCTTAAGGTAGACAAATGCCTCGTCATTAGGCGAAATACATCGGCAAATTCGAGAATCTCTCGGCAGAAGTAATGTGAAAGTCTTGAGGTTGACAGCTAATGGCGTATCGCTTCAGGTGAACTGGATAGAGGAAGCTTGAAAATGTTACTGTGATAAAACGGTGTGCAACTGACAGGAGTAACTATGACTCTCTTAAGGTAGCCAAATGACTCGTCAACAGGCGAAATACATCAACAAACTCGAGAAGCTCCCAGCAGGAGTACTGTAAAAGTCTTTATGTCGACAGATATTGGCGTACCGCTCCAGGTGAACAAGCCAGAGAAAGCTTGTAGATGTGACTGTTGTAAAACGTGGAGCAACTGCAATGAGTGGCTATGACTCTCTTTAGGTAGCCAAATGCCTCGTCAACAGGCGAAATACATTGGCAAACTCGAGAAGCTCCCGGCAGGAGTACTGTGAAAGTCTTTATGTCGACAGATATTGGCGTATCGCTTCACGAGAACTGGCTACAGGAAGCTTGAAAATGTGACTGTGGTAAAACGGGGAGCAACTGACAGAACTAACTATGACTCTCTTAAAGTAGACAAATGCCTCGTCAACAGGCGAAATACATCGGCAAACTCGAGAAGCTCCCAACAGGAGTACTGTGAGAGTCTTTAGGTTGACAGATAATGGCGTATCGCTTCAGGTGAACTGGATGGAGAAAGCTTGAAAATGTGACTGTGGTGAAACGGAGAGCATCTGAGAGGAGTAACTATGACTCTCTTAAGGTAGCCAAATGCCTCGTCAACAGGCGAAATACATCAGCAAACTCGAGAAGCTCCCGGCAGGAGTACTGTGAAAGTCTTTATGTCGACAGATAATGGCGTATCGCTTCAGGAGATGTGGCTAAAGGTGTCTTGAAAATGTGACTGTGGTAAAACTGGAAGCCACTGACAGGACTAACTAAGACTCTCTTAAGGTAGACAAATGCCTCGTCAACAGGCGTAATACATCGGCAAACACGAGAAGCTCCCACCAGGAGTACTGTGAATGTCTTTAGGTTGACAGATAATGGCGTATCGCTTCAGGTGAACTGGTTAGAGGAAGCTTGAAAATGTGACTGTGGTAAAACGGGGAATAACTGACAGGAATAACTATGACCTCTTCAGGTAGCCAAATGCCCCGTCAACAGGCGAAAAACTTCGGCAGACTCGAGAAGCTCCCAGCAGGAGTACTGTGAAAGCCTTTACGTCGATAGATAATGGCGCATCGCTTCAGGTGATTCGGCTAAAGGACGCTTCAAAATGTGACTGTGGTAAAACGGGGTACATCTGACAGGACTATCTATGACTCTCTTAAGGTAGACAAATGCCTCGTCATTAGGCGAAATACATCGGCAAACTCGAGAAGCTCCCGGCAGAAGTAATATGAAAGTCTTGAGGTTGACAGCTAATGGCGTATCGCTTCTGGTGAACTGGATAAAGGAAGCTTGAAAATGTGGCTGTGATAAAACGGTGTGCAACTGACAGGAGTAACTATGACTCTCTTAAGGTAACCAAATGCCTCGTCAACAGGCGAAATACATCAGCAAACTCGAGAATCTCCCAGCAGGAGTACTGTGAACGTCTTTATGTCGACAGAAATTGGCGTACCGCTTCAGGTGAACAGGCCAGAGAAAGCATGTAGATGTGACTGTTTTAAAACGTGGAGCAACTGCAATGAGTAGCTATGACTCTCTTTAGGTAGCCAAATGCCTCGTCAACAGGCGAAATACATCGGCAAACTCGAGAAGCTCCCAGCAGGAGTACTGTGAAAGTATTTATGTCGACAGATAATGGCGCATCGCTTCACTTAATACGGCTAAAGGAAGCTTCAAAATGTGACTGTGGTAAAACGGGGAACATCTGACAGGACTATCTATGACTCTCTTAAGGTAGCCGAATGCCTCGTCATTAGGCGAATTACATCGGCAAACTCGAGAAACTCCCGGCAGGAGTACTGTGAAAGTCTTGAGGTTGACAGATAATTGCGTATCGCTTCAGGTGAACTGGATAGAGAAAGCTTGAAAATGTGACTGTGGTGAAACGGAAAGCAACTGAGAGGAGTAACTATGACTCCCTTAAGGTAGCCAAATGCCCCGTCAACAGGCGAAATAGATCAGCAAACTCGAGAAGCTCCCAGCAGGAGTACTGTGAAAGTCTTTATGTCGACAGATATTGGCTTACCGCTTCAGGTGAACAAGCCAGAGAAAGCTTGTAGATGTGACTGTTATAAAACGTGGAGCAACTGCAATGAGTGGCTATGACTCTCTTTAGGTAGCCAAATGCCTCGTCAACAGGCGAAATACGAGGGTCGGTCAAAAAGTAATGCCTCCCATTTTTTTTCTACTTAAAGAAATTAAGTTAAGTGAAAAATTTTAATTTGGCGCCATTCCTCAAACCTTCTTCTGCAATCCACTGCAGTAGTAACTTTCTGTGTCAACAGGTGGCAGCACAGCAGAAGTTTGTAAGATGGCCGACATCGATGTTCGTTTGAGACAGCGTTGTGTGATTGAATTCTTGAATGCAGAAGGTGAAACGCCCATACGCATTCATGAAAGACTGAAGAAGGTGTATGGTGTTGTGACAGTGGATGTCAGCACTGTTAGACGATGGGTTCGTCGTTGTAAGGAAGCTGAAGGGCAAACACCGTTGACTGACGAAAAGCGGAGCGGCAGGCCGGTGAGTGCAGTGACTCCACACAACATTCAGCAAGTTGATGACATCATTCGTGGTGACCGTCGGGTGACTGCAGATGAAGTGTGTCGCATTATTTCTCTTAGTAAAGGCAGTGTGATCACGATTATTAAACAATTGGGGTACTCAAAAGTTTGTGCACGGTGGGTTCCAAGAATGTTAACCGATCAGAATAAAGAGGCAAGGAAAACAATAGCCTCCCAACACTTGCAGCGCTTCCGTTTGGAGGGAGATGAGTTTCTGAAAAAAATTGTGACCGGGGACGAAACATGGGTGCATTTTTTTGAACCCGAATCAAAGAGGCAGTCAATGGAGTGGCGTCACACAAGCTCGCCGAGAAAGAAAAAATTCAAAACTGTGCGATCGGCAGGGAAAGTTATGGCAACAGTTTTCTGGGATACAGAGGGTGTGATTCTGGTTGATTTTTTGGAGCAGGGATGCACAATAAATTCTGTTCAATACGTCACAACCCTCAACAAACTTAAAGCACGTCTTCAGCGAGTTCGCCCAACAAAATCAATGGCAGATGTTCTTCTTTTGCATGACAATGCAAGACCACACACCAGTCGTCACACCTCTGACGAGATTGTCAAAATTGGATGGGAAGTTTTGCCTCATCCCCCATACAGCCCTGACCTGGCACCATCAGACTTCCATCTGTTCGGGCCACTAAAAGAAGCTCATCGTGGGATTCATTTTGAAGATGAGGAGGCCGTCAAAACATCCGTGCGTCAATGGCTTAGGAAGCAGAGCTGTGATTTTTACCGTGCTGGGATACATGCCCTTGTTCAAAGATGGACCAAAACTGTAGAGATGGGCGGAGATTACATTGAAAAATGACAAAATGATCCTCAATGTTGTGGTTTTCAACCTATGTAATTGCATTTAAATTTCCTGACAATTAAACGTAGAAAAAAAAATAGGAGGCATTACTTTTTGACTGACCCTCGTACATAGGCAAACTCGAGAAGCTCCCGGCAGGAGTACTGTGAAAGTCTTTATGTCGACAGATTTTGGCGTATCGCTTCACGAGAACTGGCTAATGGAAGCTTGAAAATGTGACTGTGGTAAAACGGGGAGCAACTGACAGAACTAACTATGACTCTCTTAAGGTAGACAAATGCCTCGTCAACAGGCGTAATACATCGGCAAACCCGAGAAGCTCCCAGCAGGAGTACTGTGAATGTCTTTAGGTTGACAGATAATGGCGTATCGCTTCAGGTGAACTGGTTAGTGGAAGCTTGAAAATGTGACTGTGGTAACACGGGGAGCAACTGACAGGAGTAACTATGACTCTCTTCAGGTAGCCAAATGCCCCGTCAACAGGCGAAAAACTTCGGCAGACTCGAGAAGCTCCCAGCAGGAGTACTGTGAAAGTCTTTACGTCGATAGATAATGGCGGATCGCTTCAGGTGATCCGGCTAAAGAAAGCTTCAACATGTGACTGTGGTAAAACGGGGAACATCTGACAGGACTATCTATGACTCTCTTAAGGTAGACAAATGCCTCGTCATTAGGCGAAACACATCGGCAAACTCGAGAAGCTCCCGGCAGAAGTACTGTGAAAGTCTTGAGGTTGACAGCTAATGGCTTATCGCTTCAGGTGAACTGGATAGAGGAAGCTTGAAAATGTTACTGTGATAAAACGGTGTGCAACTGACAGGAGTAACTATGACTCTCTTAAGGTAGCCAAATGCCTCGTCAACAGGCGAAATAGATCAGCAAACTCGAGAAGCTCCCAGCAGGAGTACTGTGAAAGTCTTAATGTCGACAGATATTGGCTTACCGCTTCAGGTGAACAAGCCAGAGAAAGCTTGTAGATGTGACTGTTATAAAACGTGGAGCAACTGCAATGAGTGGCTATGACTCTCTTAAGGTAGCCAAATGCCCCGTCAACAGGCGAAATACATCGGCAAATTCGAGAAGCTCCCGGCAGGAGTACTGTGAAAGTCTTTATGTCGACAGATATTGTCGTATCGCTTCATGAGAACTGGCTAATGGAAGCTTGAAAATGTGACTGTGGTAAAACGGGGAGCAACTGACAGAACTAACTATGACTCTCTTAAGGTAGACAAATGCCTCGTCAATAGGCGAAACCCATCGGCAAACTCGAGAAGCTCCCAACGGGAGTACTGTGAGAGTCTTTAGGTTGACAGATAATGGCGTATCGCTTCAGGTGAACTGGAAAGAGAAAGCTTGAAAATGTGACTGTGGTGAAACGGAGAGCAACTGAGAGGAGTAACTATGACCCTCTTAAGGTATCCAAATGCCTCGTCAACTGGCGAAATACATCGGCAAACTCGAGAAGCTCCCGGCAGGAGTACTGTGAAAGTCTTTATGTCGACAGATAATGGCGTATCGCTTCAGGTGAACTGGTTTGAGGAAGCTTGAAAATGTGACAGTGGTAAAACGGGGAGCAACTGACAGGAGTAACTGTGACTCTCTTCAGGTAGCCAAATGCTCCGTCAACAGGCGAATAACTTCGGCAGACTCGAGAAGCTCCCAGCAGGAGTACTGTGAAAGTCTTTACGTCGACAGATAATGGCGCATCGCTTCAGGTGATCCGGCTAAAGGAAGCCTCAAAATGTGACTGTGGTAAAACGGGGAACATTTGACAGGACTATCTATGACTCTCTTAAGGTAGACAAATGCCTCGTCAACAGGCGAAATACATCGGCAAACTCGAAAAGCTCCCGGCAGGAGTACTGTGAAAGTCTTTATGTCGACAGATATTGGCGTATCGCTTCACGAGAACTGGCTAATGGAAGCTTGAAAATGTGATTGTGCTAAAACGGGGAGCAACTGACAGAACTAACTGTGACTCTCTTAAGGTAGACAAATGCCTCGTCAACAGGCGAAATACATCGGCAAACTCGAGAAGCTCCCAACGGGAGTACTGTGAGAGTCTTTAGGTTGACAGATAATGGCGTATCGCTTCAGGTGAACTGGATAGAGAAAGCTTGAAAATGTGACTGTGGTGAAACGGAGAGCAACTGAGAGGAGTAACTATGACCCTCTTAAGGTATCCAAATGCCTCGTCAACTGGCGAAATACATCGGCAAACTCGAGAAGCTCCCGGCAGGAGTACTGTGAAAGTCTTTATGTCGACAGATAATGGCGTATCGCTTCAGGTGATCTGGCTAAAGGTGTCTTGAAAATGTGAGTGTGGTAAAACTGGAAGCAACTGACAGGACTAAGTAAGACTCACTTAAGGTAGACAAATGCCTCGTCAACAGGCGTAATACATCGGCAAACCCGAGAAGCTCCCAGCAGGAGTACTGTGAATGTCTTTAGGTTGACAGATAATGGCGTATCGCTTCAGGTGAACTGGTTAGAGGAAGCTTGAAAATGTGACTGTGGTAACACGGGGAGCAACTGACAGGAGTAACTATGACTCTCTTCAGGTAGCCAAATGCCCCGTCAACAGGCGAAAAACTTCGGCAGACTCGAGAAGCTCCCAGCAGGAGTACTGTGAAAGTCTTTACGTCGATAGATAATGGCGGATCGCTTCAGGTGATCCGGCTAAAGAAAGCTTCAACATGTGACTGTGGTAAAACGGGGAAAATCTGACAGGACTATCTATGACTCTCTTAAGGTCGACAAATGCCTCGTCATTAGGCGAAACACATCGGCAAACTCGAGAAGCTCCCGGCAGAAGTACTGTGAAAGTCTTGAGGTTGACAGCTAATGGCTTATCGCTTCAGGTGAACTGGATAGAGGAAGCTTGAAAATGTTACTGTGATAAAACGGTGTGCAACTGACAGGAGTAACTATGACTCTCTTAAGGTAGCCAAATGCCTCGTCAACAGGCGAAATAGATCAGCAAACTCGAGAAGCTCCCAGCAAGAGTACTGTGAAAGTCTTAATGTCGACAGATATTGGCTTACCGCTTCAGGTGAACAAGCCAGAGAAAGCTTGTAGATGTGACTGTTATAAAACGTGGAGCAACTGCAATGAGTGGCTATGACTCTCTTAAGGTAGCCAAATGCCCCGTCAACAGGCGAAATACATCGGCAAATTCGAGAAGCTCCCGGCAGGAGTACTGTGAAAGTCTTTATGTCGACAGATATTGTCGTATCGCTTCATGAGAACTGGCTAATGGAAGCTTGAAAATGTGACTGTGGTAAAACGGGGAGCAACTGACAGAACTAACTATGACTCTCTTAAGGTAGACAAATGCCTCGTCAACAGGCGAAATACATCGGCAAACTCGAGAAGCTCCCAACGGGAGTACTGTGAGAGACTTTAGGTTGACAGATAATGGCGTATCGCTTCAGGTGAACTGGATAGAGAAAGCTTGAAAATGTGACTGTGGTGAAACGGAGAGCAACTGAGAGGAGTAACTATGACCCTCTTAAGGTATCCAAATGCCTCGTCAACTGGCGAAATACATCGGCAAACTCGAGAAGCTCCCGGCAGGAGTACTGTGAAAGTCTTTATGTCGACAGATAATGGCGTATCGCTTCAGGTGATCTGGCTAAAGGTGTCTTGAAAATGTGACTGTGGTAAAACTAAAAGCAACTGACAGGACTAACTAAGACTCACTTAAGGTAGACAAATGCCTCGTCAACAGGCGTAATACATCGGCAAACCCGAGAAGCTCCCAGCAGGAGTACTGTGAATGTCTTTAGGTTGACAGATAATGGCGTATCGCTTCAGGTGAACTGGTTAGAAGAAGCTTGAAAATGTGACTGTGGTAACACGGGGAGCAACTGACAGGAGTAACTATGACTCTCTTCAGGTAGCCAAATGCCCCGTCAACAGGCGAAAAACTTCGGCAGACACGAGAAGCTCCCAGCTGGAGTACTGTGAAAGTCTTTACGTCGATAGATAATGGCGCATCGCTTCAGGTGATCCGGCTAAAGGAAGCTTCAAAATGTGACTGTGGTAAAACGGGGAACATCTGACAGGACTATCTATGACTCTCTTAAGGTAGACAAATGCCTCGTCATTAGGCGAAATACATCGGCAAACACGAGAAGCTCCCGGCAGAAGTACTGTGAAAGTCTTGTGGTTGACAGCTAATGGCTTATCGCTTCAGGTGAACTGGATAGAGGAAGCTTGAAAATGTTACTGTGATAAAACGGTGTGCAACTGACAGGAGTAACTATGACTCTCTTAAGGTAGCCAAATGCCTCGTCAACAGGCGAAATAGATCAGCAAACTCGAGAAGCTCCCAGCAGGAGTACTGTGAAAGTCTTTATGTCGACAGATATTGGCTTACCGCTTCAGGTGAACAAGCCAGAGAAAGCTTGTAGATGTGACTGTTATAAAACGTGGAGCAACTGCAATGAGTGGCTATGACTCTCTTTAGGTAGCCAAATGCCTCGTCAACAGGCGAAATACATCGGCAAACTCGAGAAGCTCCCGGCAGGAGTACTGTGAAAGTCTTTATGTCGACAGATTTTGGCGTATCGCTTCACGAGAACTGGCTAATGGAAGCTTGAAAATGTGACTGTGGTAAAACGGGGAGCAACTGACAGAACTAACTATGACTCTCTTAAGGTAGACAAATGCCTCTTCAACAGGCGAAATACATCGGCAAACTCGAGAAGCTCCCAACAGGAGTACTGTGAGAGTCTTTAGGTTGACAGATAATGGCGCATCGCTTCAGCTGATCCGGCTAAAGGACGCTTCAAAATGTGACTGTGGTAAAACGGGGAACATCTGACAGGACTATCTATGACTCTCTTAAGGTAGACAAATGCCTCGTCATTAGGCGAAATACATCGGCAAACTCGAGAAGCTCCCGGCAGAAGTAATATGAAAGTCTTGAGGTTGACAGCTAATGGCGTATCGCTTCTGGTGAACTGGATAGAGGAAGCTTGAAAATGTGGCTGTGATAAAACGGTGTGCAACTGACAGGAGTAACTATGACTCTCTTAAGGTAACCAAATGCCTCGTCAACAGGCGAAATACATCAGCAAACTCGAGAATCTCCCAGCAGGAGTACTGTGAACGTGTTTATGTCGACAGAAATTGGCGTACCGCTTCAGGTGAACAGGCCAGAGAAAGCATGTAGATGTGACTGTTTTAAAACGTGGAGCAACTGCAATGAGTAGCTATGACTCTCTTTATGTAGCCAAATGCCTCGTCAACAGGCGAAATAGATCAGCAAACTCGAGAAGCTCCCAGCAGGAGTACTGTGAAAGTCTTTATGTCGACAGATATTGGCTTACCGCTTCAGGTGAACAAGCCAGAGAAAGCTTGTAGATGTGACTGTTATAAAACGTGGAGCAACTGCAATGAGTGGCTATGACTCTCTTTAGGTAGCCAAATGCCTCGTCAACAGGCGAAATACATAGGCAAACTCGAGGAGCTCCCGGCAGGAGTACTGTGAAAGTCTTTATGTCGACAGATTTTGGCGTATCGCTTCACGAGAACTGGCTAATGGAAGCTTGAAAATGTGACTGTGGTAAAACGGGGAGCAACTGACAGAACTAACTATGACTCTTTTAAGGTAGACAAATGCCTCGTCAACAGGCGTAATACATCGGCAAACCCGAGAAGCTCCCAGCAGGAGTACTGTGAATGTCTTTAGGTTGACAGATAATGGCGTATCGCTTCAGGTGAACTGGTTAGAGGAAGCTTGAAAATGTGACTGTGGTAACACGGGGAGCAACTGACAGGAGTAACTATGACTCTCTTCAGGTAGCCAAATGCCCCGTCAACAGGCGAAAAACTTCGGCAGACTCGAGAAGCTCCCAGCAGGAGTACTGTGAAAGTCTTTACGTCGATAGATAATGGCGGATCGCTTCAGGTGATCCGGCTAAAGAAAGCTTCAACATGTGACTGTGGTAAAACGGGGAACATCTGACAGGACTATCTATGACTCTCTTAAGGTAGACAAATGCCTCGTCATTAGGCGAAACACATCGGCAAACTCGAGAAGCTCCCGGCAGAAGTACTGTGAAAGTCTTGAGGTTGACAGCTAATGGCTTATCGCTTCACGTGAACTGGATAGAGGAAGCTTGAAAATGTTACTGTGATAAAACGGTGTGCAACTGACAGGAGTAACTATGACTCTCTTAAGGTAGTCAAATGCCTCGTCAACAGGCGAAATAGATCAGCAAACTCGAGAAGCTCCCAGCAGGAGTACTGTGAAAGTCTTAATGTCGACAGATATTGGCTTACCGCTTCAGGTGAACAAGCCAGAGAAAGCTTGTAGATGTGACTGTTATAAAACGTGGAGCAACTGCAATGAGTGGCTATGACTCTCTTAAGGTAGCCAAATGCCCCGTCAACCGGCGAAATACATCGCCAAATTCGAGAAGCTCCCGGCAGGAGTACTGTGAAAGTCTTTATGTCGACAGATATTGTCGTATCGCTTCATGAGAACTGGCTAATGGAAGCTTGAAAATGTGACTGTGGTAAAACGGGGAGCAACTGACAGAACTAACTATGACTCTCTTAAGGTAGACAAATGCCTCGTCAATAGGCGAAATACATCGGCAAACTCGAGAAGCTCCCAACGGGAGTACTGTGAGAGTCTTTAGGTTGACAGATAATGGCGTATCGCTTCAGGTGAACTGGATAGAGAAAGCTTGAAAATGTGACTGTGGTGAAACGGAGAGCAACTGAGAGGAGTAACTATGACCCTCTTAAGGTATCCAAATGCCTCGTCAACTGGCGAAATACATCGGCAAACTCGAGAAGCTCCCGGCAGGAGTACTGTGAAAGTCTTTATGTCGACAGATAATGGCGTATCGCTTCAGGTGAACTGGTTTGAGGAAGCTTGAAAATGTGACAGTGGTAAAACGGGGAGCAACTGACAGGAGTAACTGTGACTCTCTTCAGGTAGCCAAATGCTCCGTCAACAGGCGAATAACTTCGGCAGACTCGAGAAGCTCCCAGCAGGAGTACTGTGAAAGTCTTTACGTCGACAGATAATGGCGCATCGCTTCAGGTGATCCGGCTAAAGGAAGCCTCAAAATGTGACTGTGGTAAAACGGGGAACATTTGACAGGACTATCTATGACTCTCTTAAGGTAGACAAATGCCTCGTCAACAGGCGAAATACATCGGCAAACTCGAAAAGCTCCCGGCAGGAGTACTGTGAAAGTCTTTATGTCGACAGATATTGGCGTATCGCTTCACGAGAACTGGCTAATGGAAGCTTGAAAATGTGATTGTGCTAAAACGGGGAGCAACTGACAGAACTAACTGTGACTCTCTTAAGGTAGACAAATGCCTCGTCAACAGGCGAAATACATCGGCAAACTCGAGAAGCTCCCAACGGGAGTACTGTGAGAGTCTTTAGGTTGACAGATAATGGCGTATCGCTTCAGGTGAACTGGATAGAGAAAGCTTGAAAATGTGACTGTGGTGAAACGGAGAGCAACTGAGAGGAGTAACTATGACCCTCTTAAGGTATCCAAATGCCTCGTCAACTGGCGAAATTCATCGGCAAACTCGAGAAGCTCCCGGCCGGAGTACTGTGAAAGTCTTTATGTCGACAGATAATGGCGTATCGCTTCAGGTGATCTGGCTAAAGGTGTCTTGAAAATGTGAGTGTGGTAAAACTGGAAGCAACTGACAGGACTAAGTAAGACTCACTTAAGGTAGACAAATGCCTCGTCAACAGGCGTAATACATCGGCAAACCCGAGAAGCTCCCAGCAGGAGTACTGTGAATGTCTTTAGGTTGACAGATAATGGCGTATCGCTTCAGGTGAACTGGTTAGAGGAAGCTTGAAAATGTGACTGTGGTAACACGGGGAGCAACTGACAGGAGTAACTATGACTCTCTTCAGGTAGCCAAATGCCCCGTCAACAGGCGAAAAACTTCGGCAGACTCGAGAAGCTCCCAGCAGGAGTACTGTGAAAGTCTTTACGTCGATAGATAATGGCGGATCGCTTCAGGTGATCCGGCTAAAGAAAGCTTCAACATGTGACTGTGGTAAAACGGGGAACATCTGACAGGACTATCTATGACTCCCTTAAGGTAGACAAATGCCTCGTCATTAGGCGAAACACATCGGCAAACTCGAGAAGCTCCCGGCAGAAGTACTGTGAAAGTCTTGAGGTTGACAGCTAATGGCTTATCGCTTCAGGTGAACTGGATAGAGGAAGCTTGAAAATGTTACTGTGATAAAACGGTGTGCAACTGACAGGAGTAACTATGACTCTCTTAAGGTAGCCAAATGCCTCGTCAACAGGCGAAATAGATCAGCAAACTCGAGAAGCTCCAAGCAGGAGTACTGTGAAAGTCTTAATGTCGACAGATATTGGCTTACCGCTTCAGGTGAACAAGCCAGAGAAAGCTTGTAGATGTGACTGTTATAAAACGTGGAGCAACTGCAATGAGTGGCTATGACTCTCTTAAGGTAGCCAAATGCCCCGTCAACAGGCGAAATACATCGGCAAATTCGAGAAGCTCCCGGCAGGAGTACTGTGAAAGTCTTTATGTCGACAGATATTGTCGTATCGCTTCATGAGAACTGGCTAATGGAAGCTTGAAAATGTGACTGTGGTAAAACGGGGAGCAACTGACAGAACTAACTATGACTCTCTTAAGGTAGACAAATGCCTCGTCAACAGGCGAAATACATCGGCAAACTCGAGAAGCTCCCAACGGGAGTACTGTGAGAGTCTTTAGGTTGACAGATAATGGCGTATCGCTTCAGGTGAACTGGATAGAGAAAGCTTGAAAATGTGACTGTGGTGAAACGGAGAGCAACTGAGAGGAGTAACTATGACCCTCTTAAGGTATCCAAATGCCTCGTCAACTGGCGAAATACATCGGCAAACTCGAGAAGCTCCCGGCAGGAGTACTGTGAAAGTCTTTATGTCGACAGATAATGGCGTATCGCTTCAGGTGATCTGGCTAAAGGTGTCTTGAAAATGTGACTGTGGTAAAACTGGAAGCAACTGACAGGACTAACTAAGACTCACTTAAGGTAGACAAATGCCTCGTCAACAGGCGTAATACATCGGCAAACCCGAGAAGCTCCCAGCAGGAGTACTGTGAATGTCTTTAGGTTGACAGATAATGGCGTATCGCTTCAGGTGAACTGGTTAGAAGAAGCTTGAAAATGTGACTGTGGTAACACGGGGAGCAACTGACAGGAGTAACTATGACTCTCTTCAGGTAGCCAAATGCCCCGTCAACAGGCGAAAAACTTCGGCAGACTCGAGAAGCTCCCAGCAGGAGTACTGTGAAAGTCTTTACGTCGATAGATAATGGCGCATCGCTTCAGGTGATCCGGCTAAAGGAAGCTTCAAAATGTGACTGTGGTAAAACGGGGAACATCTGACAGGACTATCTATGACTCTCTTAAGGTAGACAAATGCCTCGTCATTAGGCGAAATACATCGGCAAACTCGAGAAGCTCCCGGCAGAAGTACTGTGAAAGTCTTGTGGTTGACAGCTAATGGCTTATCGCTTCAGGTGAACTGGATAGAGGAAGCTTGAAAATGTTACTGTGATAAAACGGTGTGCAACTGACAGGAGTAACTATGACTCTCTTAAGGTAGCCAAATGCCTCGTCAACAGGCGAAATAGATCAGCAAACTCGAGAAGCTCCCAGCAGGAGTACTGTGAAAGTCTTTATGTCGACAGATATTGGCTTACCGCTTCAGGTGAACAAGCCAGAGAAAGCTTGTAGATGTGACTGTTATAAAACGTGGAGCAACTGCAATGAGTGGCTATGACTCTCTTTAGGTAGCCAAATGCCTCGTCAACAGGCGAAATACATCGGCAAACTCGAGAAGCTCCCGGCAGGAGTACTGTGAAAGTCTTTATGTCGACAGATTTTGGCGTATCGCTTCACGAGAACTGGCTAATGGAAGCTTGAAAATGTGACTGTGGTAAAACGGGGAGCAACTGACAGAACTAACTATGACTCTCTTAAGGTAGACAAATGCCTCTTCAACAGGCGAAATACATCGGCAAACTCGAGAAGCTCCCAACAGGAGTACTGTGAGAGTCTTTAGGTTGACAGATAATGGCGTATCGCTTCAGGTGAACTGGTTTGAGGAAGCTTGAAAATGTGACAGTGGTAAAACGGGGAGCAACTGACAGGAGTAACTGTGACTCTCTTCAGGTAGCCAAATGCTCCGTCAACAGGCGAATAACTTCGGCAGACTCGAGAAGCTCCCAGCAGGAGTACTGTGAAAGTCTTTACGTCGACAGATAATGGCGCATCGCTTCAGGTGATCCGGCTAAAGGAAGCCTCAAAATGTGACTGTGGTAAAACGGGGAACATTTGACAGGACTATCTATGACTCTCTTAAGGTAGACAAATGCCTCGTCAACAGGCGAAATACATCGGCAAACTCGAAAAGCTCCCGGCAGGAGTACTGTGAAAGTCTTTATGTCGACAGATATTGGCGTATCGCTTCACGAGAACTGGCTAATGGAAGCTTGAAAATGTGATTGTGCTAAAACGGGGAGCAACTGACAGAACTAACTGTGACTCTCTTAAGGTAGACAAATGCCTCGTCAACAGGCGAAATACATCGGCAAACTCGAGAAGCTCCCAACGGGAGTACTGTGAGAGTCTTTAGGTTGACAGATAATGGCGTATCGCTTCAGGTGAACTGGATAGAGAAAGCTTGAAAATGTGACTGTGGTGAAACGGAGAGCAACTGAGAGGAGTAACTATGACCCTCTTAAGGTATCCAAATGCCTCGTCAACTGGCGAAATACATCGGCAAACTCGAGAAGCTCCCGGCAGGAGTACTGTGAAAGTCTTTATGTCGACAGATAATGGCGTATCGCTTCAGGTGATCTGGCTAAAGGTGTCTTGAAAATGTGAGTGTGGTAAAACTGGAAGCAACTGACAGGACTAAGTAAGACTCACTTAAGGTAGACAAATGCCTCGTCAACAGGCGTAATACATCGGCAAACCCGAGAAGCTCCCAGCAGGAGTACTGTGAATGTCTTTAGGTTGACAGATAATGGCGTATCGCTTCAGGTGAACTGGTTAGAGGAAGCTTGAAAATGTGACTGTGGTAACACGGGGAGCAACTGACAGGAGTAACTATGACTCTCTTCAGGTAGCCAAATGCCCCGTCAACAGGCGAAAAACTTCGGCAGACTCGAGAAGCTCCCAGCAGGAGTACTGTGAAAGTCTTTACGTCGATAGATAATGGCGCATCGCTTCAGGTGATCCGGCTAAAGGAAGCTTCAAAATGTGACTGTGGTAAAACGGGGAACATCTGACAGGACTATCTATGACTCTCTTAAGGTAGACAAATGCCTCGTCATTAGGCGAAATACATCAGCAAACTCGAGAAGCTCCCGGCAGAAGTACTGTGATAGTCTTGAGGTTGACAGTGAATGGCGTATCGCCTCTGGTGAACTGGATAGAGGAAGCTTGAAAATGTGACTGTGATAAAACGGTGTGCAACTGACAGGAGTAACTATGACTCTCTTAAGGTAACCAAATGCCTCGTCAACAGGCGAAATACATCAGCAAACTCGAGTATCTCCCAGCAGGAGTACTGTGAAAGTCTTTATTTCGACAGATATTGTCGTACCGCTTCAGGTGAACAGGCCAGAGAAAGCTTGTAGATGTGACTGTTATAAAACGTGGAGCAACTGCAGTGAGTAGCTATGACTCTCTTAAGGTATCCAAATGCCTCGTCAACAGGCGAAATACATCGGCAAACTCGAGAAGCTCTCGGCAGGAGTACTGTGAAAGTCTTTATGTCGACAGTGAATGGCGTATCGCTTCAGGTGATCTGGCTAAAGGTGTCTTGAAAATGTGACTGTGGTAAAACGGGGAGCAACTGACAGAACTAACTATGACCCCCTTAAGGTAGACAAATGCCTCGTCAACAGGCGAAATACATCGGCAAACCCGAGAAGCTCCCAACAGGAGTACTGTGAGATTCTTTAGGTTGACAGATAATGGCTTATCGCTTCAGGTGAACTGGTTTGAGGAAGCTTGAAAATGTGACTGTGGTAAAACGGGGAGCAACTGACAGGAGTAACTATGACTCTCCTCAGGTAGCCAAATGCCCCGTCAACAGGCGAAAAACTTCGGCAGACTCGAGAAGCTCCCAGCAGGAGTACTGTGTAAGTCATTACGTCGACAGATAATGGCGCATCGCTTCAGGTGATCCGGCTAAAGGAAGCTTTAAAATGTGACTGTGGTAAAACGGGGAGCATCTGACAGGACTAACTATGACTGTCTTAAGGTAGACAAATGCCTCGTCATTAGGCGAAATACATCGGCAAACTCGAGAAGCTCTCGGCAGAAGTAATGTGAAAGTCTTGAGGTTGACAGCTAATGGCGTATCGCTTCAGGTGAACTGGATAGAGGAAGCTTGAAAATGTTACTGTGATAAAACGGTGTGCAACTGACAGGAGTAACTATGACTCTCTTAAGGTAGCCAAATGACTCGTCAACAGGCGAAATACATCAACAAACTCGGAAAGCTCCCAGCAGGAGTACTGTAAAAGTCTTTATGTCGACAGATATTGGCGTACCGCTCCAGGTGAACAAGCCACAGAAAGCTTGTAGATGTGACTGTTGTAAAACGTGGAGCAACTGCAATGAGTGGCTATGACCCTCTTTAGGTAGCCAAATGCCTCGTCAACAGGCGAAATACATTGGCAAACTCGAAAAGCTCCCGGCAGGAGTACTGTGAAAGTCTTTATGTCGACAGATATTGGCGTATCGCTTCACGAGAACTGGCTACAGGAAGCTTGAAAATGTGACTGTGGTAAAACGGGGAGCAACTGACAGAACTAACTATGACTCTCTTAAAGTAGACAAATGCCTCGTCAACAGGCGAAATACATCGGCAAACTCGAGAAGCTACCAACAGGAGTACTGTGAGAGTCTTTAGGTTGACAGATAATGGCGTATCGCTTCAGGTGAACTGGATAGAGAAAGCTTGAAAATGTGACTGTGGTGAAACGGAGAGCAACTGAGAGGAGTAACTATGACTCTCTTAAGGTAGCCAAATGCCTCGTCAACAGGCGAAATACATCGGCAAACTCGAGAAGCTCCCGGCAGGAGTACTGTGAAAGTCTTTATGTCGACAGATAATGGCGTATCGCTTCAGGTGATGTGGCTAAAGGTGTCTTGAAAATGTGACTGTGGTAAAACTGGAAGCAACTGACAGGACTAACTAAGACTCTCTTAAGGTAGACAAATGCCTCGTCAACAGGCGTAATACATCGGCAAACCCGAGAAGCTCCCACCAGGAGTACTGTGAATGTCTTTAGGTTGACAGATAATGGCGTATCGCTTCAGGTGAACTGGTTAGAGGAAGCTTGAAAATGTGACTGTGGTAAAACGGGGAGCAACTGACAGGAATAACTATGACCTCTTCAGGTAGCCAAATGCCCCGTCAACAGGCGAAAAACTTCGGCAGACTCGAGAAGCTCCCAGCAGGAGTACTGTGAAAGCCTTTACGTCGATAGATAATGGCGCATCGCTTCAGGTGATCCGGCTAAAGGACGCTTCAAAATGTGACTGTGGTAAAACGGGGAACATCTGACAGGACTATCTATGTTTCTCTTAAGGTAGACAAATGCCTCGTCATTAGGCGAATTACATCGGCAAACTCGAGAAACTCCCAGCAGGAGTACTGTGAAAGTCTTGAGGTTGACAGATAATGGCGTATCGCTTCAGGTGAACTGGATAGAGAAAGCTTGATAATGTGACTGTGGTGAAACGGAAAGCAACTGAGAGGAGTAACTATGACTCTCTTAAGGTAGCCAAATGCCTCGTCAACAGGCAAAATACATCAGCAAACTCGAGAAGTTCCCAGCAGAAGTTCTGTGAAAGTCTTTATGGTGACAGATAATGGCGTATCGCTTCCGGTGAACTGGTTAGAGGAAGCTTGAAAATGTGACTGTGGTAAAACGGGGAGCAACTGACAGGAGTAACTATGACTCCCTTAAGGTAGCCAAATTCCCCGTCAACAGGCGAAAAACATATGTAGACTCGAGACGCTCCCAGCAGGACTACCGTGAAAGTCTTTATGTCGACAGATAATGGCGCATCGCTTCAGGTGATCCGGCTAAAGGAAGCTTCAAAATGTGACTGTGGTAAAACGGGGACTATCTGACAGGACTAACTATGACTCTCTTAAGGAAGACAAATGCCTCGTCATTAGGAGAAATACATCGGCAAACACGAGATGCTCCCGGCAGGTGTACTGTGAAAGTCTTTAAGTTGACAGATAATGGCTTATCGCTTCAGGTGAACTGGATAGAGGAAGCTTGAAAATGTGACTGTGGTAAAACGGTGAGCAACTGACAGGAGTAACTATGACTCTTTTAAGGTAACCAAATGCCTCGTCAACAGGCGAAATACATCAGCAAACTCGAGAATCTCCCAGCAGGAGTACTGTGAACGTCTTTATGTCGACAGAAATTGGCGTACCGCTTCAGGTGAACAGGCCAGAGAAAGCATGTAGATGTGACTGTTTTAAAACGTGGAGCAACTGCAATGAGTAGCTATGACTCTCTTTAGGTAGCCAAATGCCTCGTCAACAGGCGAAATACATCGGCAAACTCGTGAAGCTCCCAGCAGGAGTACTGTGAAAGTATTTATGTCGACAGATAATGGCGCATCGCTTCACTTGATGCGGCTAAAGGAAGCTTCAAAATGTGACTGTGGTAAAACGGGGAACATCTGACAGGACTATCTATGACTCTCTTAAGGTAGACAAATGCCTCGTTATTAGGCGAATTACATCGGCAAACTCGAGAAACTCCCGGCAGGAGTACTGTGAAAGTCTTGAGGTTGACAGATAATGGCGTATCGCTTCAGGTGAACTGGATAGAGAAAGCTTGATAATGTGACTGTGGTGAAACGGAAAGCAACTGAGAGGAGTAACTATGACTCTCTTAAGGTAGCAAAATGCCTCGTCAACAGGCAAAATACATCAGCAAACTCGAGAAGTTCCCAGCAGAAGTTCTGTGAAAGTCTTTATGGTGACAGATAATGGCGTATCGCTTCCGGTGAACTGGTTGGAGGAAGCTTGAAAATGTGACTGTGGTAAAACGGGGAGCAACTGACAGGAGTAACTATGACTCCCTTAAGGTAGCCAAATTCCCCGTCAACAGGCGAAAAACATATGTAGACTCGAGACGCTCCCAGCAGGACTACCGTGAAAGTCTTTATGTCGACAGATAATGGCGCATCGCTTCAGGTGATCCAGCTAAAGGAAGCTTCAAAATGTGACTGTGGTAAAACGGGGACTATCTGACAGAACTAACTATGACTCTCTTAAGGAAGACAAATGCCTCGTCATTAAGAGAAATACATCGGCAAACACGAGATGCTCCCGGCAGGTGTACTGTGAAAGTCTTTAAGTTGACAGATAATGGCTTATCGCTTCAGGTGAACTGGATAGAGGAAGCTTGAAAATGTGACTGTGGTAAAACGGTGAGCAACTGACAGGAGTAACTATCACTCTCTTCAGGTAGCCAAATGCCTCGTCAACAGGCGAAATACATCGGCAAGCTCGAGAAGCTCCCGGCAGGAGTACTGTGAAAGTCTTTAGGTTGACAGATAATGGCGTATCGCTTCAGGTGAACTGGATAGAGAAAGCTTGTAGATGTGACTGTTATAAAACGTGGAGTAACTGCAATGAGTAACTATGACTCTCTTAAGGTAGCCAAATGCTTCGTCAACAGGCGAAATACATCGGCAAACACGAGAAGCTCCCGGCAGGTGTACTGTGAAAGTCTTTGAGTTGACAGATAATAACGTATCGCTTCAGGTGAACTGGTTAGAAGAAGCTTGAAAATGTGACTGTGGTAAAACGGGGAGCAACTGACAGGAGTAACTATGACTCTCTTCAGGTAGCCAAATGCCCCGTCAACAGGCGAAAAACTTCGGCAGACTCGAGAAGCTCCCAGCAGAAGTACTGTGAAAGTCTTTACGTCGACAGATAATGGCGCATCGCTTCAGGTGATCCGGCTAAAGAAGCTTCGATATCTGACTGTGGTAAAACGGGGAACATCTGACAGGACTATCTATGACTCTCTTAAGGTAGACAAATGCCTCGTCATTAGGCGAAATACATCGGCAAACTCGAGAAGCTCCCGGCAGGAGTACTGTGAAAGTCATTATGTCAATAGATATTGGCGTATCGCTTCACGAGAACGGGCTAAAGGAAGCTTGAAAAAATGACTGTGGTAAAACGGGGAGCAACTGACAGGAGTAACTATGACTCTCTTAAGGTGGCCAAATGCCTCATCAACAGGCGAAAAGCATCGGCAGACTCGAGAAGCTCCCGGCAGGAGTACTGTGAAAGTCTCTATGTCGACAGATAATGGCGTAACCGTTCAGGTGAACTGGCCACAATGAGATTGAAAATGTGACTGTGATGAAACGGGGAACAATTGGCAAGAGTAGCTATGACTCTCTAAAGGTTGCCAACTGCTTCGTCAACAGGCGAAATACATTGATAAACTTGGGGAGTCCCTAGCAGGAGTACTGTGAAAGTCATAATGTCGACAAATAATGGCGAATCGCTTCTGGTGAAAGGGGCTGAGCAAAATTGTAGATGTGACTGTGGTTTAACGGGGAGACACTGGCATGAGTAGCCGTGACTCTCTTAAGGTAGCCAAATGGCTCGCCAACAGGAGAAAAACATCGGCAGACACGAGATGCTCCTGGTAGGAGTACTGTGAAATACACTATGTCGACAAATAATAGCGTATCGCTTCTGGTGAAAGGGGCAGAGGAAGCTAGTAGATGTGACTACGGTTTAATGGGGAGACACTGGCAGGAGTAAGTATGACCCTCTTAAGGTAGCGAAATACCTCGTCAAGAGGTGAAATACATCGGCAAACTCGAGAAGCTCCAAGCAGGAGTACTGTGAATGTCTTTATGTCGACAGATATTGGCGTACCACTTCAGGTGAACAGGCCAGAGAAAGCTTGTAGTTGTGACTGTTATAAAACGTGGAGCAACTGCAATGAGCAACTATGACTCCCCTTAGGTAGCCAAATGCCTCGCCAACAGGCGAAATACATCGGCAAACTCGAGAAGCTCCCGGCAGGAGTACTGTGACAGTCTTTATGTCGACAGATATTGGCGTATCGCTTCACGAGAACTGGCTAAAGGAAGCTTGAAAATGTGACGGTGGTAAAACGGGGAGCACCTGACAGGACTAACTGTGACTCTCTTAAGGTAGACAAATGCCTCGTCATTAGGCAATATACAGCGGCAAGCTCGAGAAGCTCCCGGCAGCAGTACTGTGAAAGTCTTTAGGTTGACAGATAATGGCGTATCGCTTCAGGTGAACTGGATAGAGAAAGCTTGTAGATGTGACTGTTATAAAACGTGGAGTAACTGCAATGAGTAACTATGACTCTCTTTAGGTAGCCAAATGCCTCGTCAACAGGCGAAATACATCGGCAAACTCGAGAAGCTCGCAGTAGGGGTACTGTGAAAGTCTTTAGGTTGACAGATAATGGCGTATCGCTTCAGGTGTACTGGTTAGAGGAAGCTTGAAAATGAGACTGATGTAAAACGGGGAGCAACTGACAGGAGTAACTATGACTCCCTTAAGGTAGCCAAAAGCCCCGTCAACAGGCAAAAAACATCGGCAGACTGGAGAAGCTCCCAACAGGACTACTGTGAAAGCCTTTATGTCGACATAAAATAGCGCATCGCTTCAGGTGATCCGGCTAAAGGGAGCTTCAAAATGTGACTGTGGTAAAACGGGGAACATCTGATAGGACTAACTGTGACTCTCTTAAGATAGACAAATACCTCGAAATTTGGCAAAATACAGCGGCAAACTCGAGAAGCTCCCAGCAGGAGTACTGTGAAAGTCTTTATGTCGACAGATATTGGCGTATCGCTTCACGAGAACTGGCCAAAGGAAGCTTGAAAATATGACTGTGGTAAAACGGGGAGCAACTGACAGGACTAACTATGACTCTCTTAAGGTAGACAAATGCCTCGTCAACAGGCGAAATACATCGGCAAACTCGAGAAGCTCCCAGCAGGAGTACTGTGAATGTCTCTATGTCGACAAATATTGGCGTACCGCTTCAGTTGAACAGGCCAGAGAAAGCTTGTAGTTGTGACTGTTATAAAACGTGGAGCAACTGCAATAAGCAACTATGACTCCCTTTAGGTAGCCAAATGCCTCGTCAACAGGCGAACTACATCGGAAAACTCGAGAAGCTCCCGGCAAGAGTACTGTGACAGTCTTTATGTCGACAGATATTGGCGTATCGCTTCACGAGAACTGGATAAAGGAAGCTTGAAAATGTGATGTGGTAAAACGGGGAGCAACTGACAGGAGTAACTATGACTCTCTTAAGGTGGCCAAATGCCCCATCAACAGGCGAAAGCTTCGGCAGACTCGAGAAGCTCCCGGCAGGAGTACTGTGAAAGTCTCTATGTCGACAGATAATGGCGTAACCCTTCAGGTGAACTGGCCACAATAAGATTGAAAATGTGACTGTGATAAAACGGGGAACAATTGGCAAGAGTAACTATGACTCTCTAAAGGTTGCCAACTGCTTCGGCAACAGGCGAAATACATTGATAAACTTGAGGAGCCCCTAGCAGGAGTACTGTGAAAGTCATAATGTCGACAAATAATGGCGTATCGCTTCTGGTGAAAGGGGCTGAGCAAAATTGTAGATGTGACTGTGGTTTAACGGGGAGACACTGGCATGAGTAACAGTGACTGTCTTAAGGTAGCCAAATGGCTCGTCAACAGGAGAAAAACATCGGCAGACACGAGATGCTCCTGGAAGGAGTACTGTGAAAATCTCTATGTCGACAAATAATGGCGTATCGCTTCTGGTGAAAGGGGCAGAGGAAGCTAGTAGATGTGACTACGGTTTAATGGGGAGACACTGGCAGGAGTAACTATGACCCTCTTAAGGTAGCCAAATACTCCGTCAAGAGGTGAAATACATCGGCAAACTCGAGAAGCTCCCAGCAGGAGTACTGTGAATGTCTTTATGTCGACAGATATTGAGGTACCGCTTCAGGTAAACAGGCCAGAGAAAGCTTGTAGCTGTGACTGTTATAAAACGTGGAGCAACTGCAATGAGTAACTATGACTCCCTTTAGGTAGCCAAACGCCTCGTCAACAGGCGAAATAAATCGGCAAACTCGAGAAGCTTCCGGCAGGAGTACTGTGACAGTCTTTATGTCGACAGATATTGGCGTATCGCTTCAGGAGAACTGGCTAAGGGAAGCTTGAAAATGTGACTGTGGTAAAACGGGGAGCACCTGACAGGACTAACTACGACTCTCTTAAGGTAGACAAATGCCTCGTCAACAGGCGAAATACATCAGCAAACTCGAGATGCTCCCAGAAGGAGTACTGTGAGAGTCTTCAGGTTGACAGATAGTGGCGTATCGCTTCAGGTGAACTGGATAGAGGAAGCTTGTAAATGTGACTGTGGTGAATCGGGGAGAAACTGACAGGAATATCTATGACTCTCTTAAGGTAGCCAAATGCCTCGTCAACAGGCGAAATACTTCGGCAAACTCGAGAAGCTCCCAGCAGGAGTACTGTGAAAGTCTTTAGGTAGACAGATAATGGCGTATCGCTTCAGGTGAACTGGCCACAATAAGATTGAAAATGTGACTGTGATAAAACGGGGAACAATTGGCAAGAGCAACTATGACTCTCTAAAGGTTGCCAACTGCTTCGTCAACAGGCGAAATACATTGATAAATTTGAGGAGCCCCTAGCAGGAGTACTGTGAAAGTCATAATGTCGACAAATAATGGCGTATCGCTTCTGGTGAAAATGGCTGAGCAAAATTGTAGATGTGACTGTGGTTTAACGGGGAGACACTGGCATGAGTAACCGTGACTCTCTTAAGGTAGCCAAATGGCTCGTCAACAGGAGAAAAACATCGGCAGACACGAGATGCTCCTGGTAGGAGTACTGTGAAATTCACTATGTCGACAAATAATAGCGTATCGCCTCTGGTGAAAGGGGCAGAGGAAGCTAGTAGATGTGACTACGGTTTAATGGGGAGACACTGGCAGGAGTAAGCATGACCCTCTTAAGGTAGCCAAATACCTCGTCAAGAGGTGAAATTCATCGGCAAACTCGAGAAGCTCCAAGCAGGAGTACTGTGAATGTCTTTATGTCGACAGATATTGGCGTATCGCTTCACGAGAACTGGCTAAAGGAAGCTTGAAAATGTGACGGTGGTAAAACGGGGAGCACCTGACAGGACTAACTGTGACTCTCTTGAGGTAGACAAATGCCTCGTCATTAGGCAATATACAGCGGCAAGCTCGAGAAGCTCCCGGCAGGAGTACTGTGAAAGTCTTTAGGTTGTCAGATAATGGCGTATCGCTTCACGAGAACTGGCTAAAGGAAGCTTGAAAATATGACTGTGGTGAAACGGGGAGAAACTGACAGGAATAACTATGACTCTCTTAGGGTAGCCAAATCCCTCGTCAACAGGCGAAATACATCGGCAAACTCGAGAAGCTCCCAGCAGGAGTACTGTGAAAGTCTTTAGGTTGACAGATAATGGCGTTTCGCTTCAGGTGAACTGGTTAGAGGAAGCTTGAAAACGAGACTGTGGTAAAACGGGGAGCAACTGACAGGAGTAACTATGACTCCCTTAAGGTAGCCAAAAGCCCCGTCAACAGGCGAAAAACATCGGAAGACTCGAGAAGCTCCCAGCAGGACTACTGTGAAAGTCTTTATGTCGACAGATAATAGCGCATCGCTTCAGGTGATCCGGCTAAAGGGAGCCTCAAAATGTGACTGTGGTAAAACGGGGAACATCTGACAGGACTAACTGTGACTCTGTTAAGATAGACAAATGCCTCGTCATTAGGCAAAATACAGCGGCAAACTCGAGAAGCTCCCAGCAGGAGTACTGTGAAAGTCTTTATGTCGACAGATATTGGCCTATCGCTTCACGAGAACTGGCCAAAGGAAGCTTGAAAATATGACTGTGGTAAAACTGGGAGCAACTGACAGGACTAACTATGACTCTCTTAAGGTAGACAAATGCCTCGTCAACAGGCGAAATACATCGGCAAACTCGAGAAGCTCCCAGCAGGAGTACTGTGAATGTGTTTATGTCGACGGATATTGGCGTACCGCTTCAGGTGAACAGGCCAGAGAAAGCTTGTAGTTGTGACTGTTATAAAACGTGGAGCAACTGCAATAAGTAACTATGACTCCCTTTAGGTAGCCAAATGCCTCGTCAACAGGCGAACTACATCGGAAAACTCGAGAAGCTCCCGGGAGGAGTACAGTGACAGTCTTTATGTCGACAGATATTGGCGTATCGCTTCACGAGAACTGGATAAAGGAAGCATGAAAATGTGACTGTGGTAAAACGGGGAGCAACTGACAGGAGTAACTATGACTCTTTTAAGGTGGCCAAATACCCCATCAACAGGCGAAAGCATCGGCAGACTCGAGAAGCTCCCGGCAGGAGTACTGTGAAAGTCTCTATTTCGACAGATAATGGCGTAACCCTTCAGGTGAACTGGCCACAATAAGATTGAAAATGTGACTGTGATAAATCGGGGACAATTGGCAAGAGTAACTATGACTCTCTAAAGGTTGCCAACTGCTTCGTCAACAGGCGATATACATCGATAAACTTGAGGAGCCCCTAGCAGGAGTACTGTGAAAGTCATAATGTCGACAAATAATGGCGTATCGCTTCTGGTGAAAGGGGCTGAGAAAAATTGTAGATGTGACTGTGGTTTAACGGGGAGACACTGGCATGAGTAACCGTGACTCTCTTAAGGTAGCCAAATGGCTCGTCAACAGGAGAAAAACATCGGCAGACACGAGATGCTCCTGGAAGGAGTACTGTGAAAATCTCTATGTCGACAAATAATGGCGTATCGCTTCTGGTGAAAGGGGCAGAGGAAGCAAGTAGATGTGACTACGGTTTAATGGGGAGACACTGGCAGGAGTAACTATGACCCTCTTAAGGTAGCCAAATGCCTCGTCAACAGGCGAAATAAATCGGCAAACTCGAGAAGCTTCCGGCAGGAGTACTGTGACACTCTTTATGTCGACAGATATTGGCGTATCGCTTCACGAGAACTGGCTAAAGGAAGCTTGAAAATGTGACGGTGGTAAAACGGGGAGCACCTGACAGGACTAACTACGACTCTCTTAAGGTAGACAAATGCCTCGTCAACAGGCGAAATACATCAGCAAACTCGAGATGCTCCCAGAAGGAGTACTGTGAGAGTCTTTAGGTTGACAGATCATGGCCTATCGCTTCAGGTGAACTGGATAGAGGAAGCTTGAAAATGAGACTGTGGTAAAACGGGGAGCAACTGAGAGGAGTAACAATGACTCCCTTAAGGTAGCCAAAAGCCCCGTCAACAGGCGAAAAACATCGGCAGACTCGAGAAGCTCCCAGCAGGACTACTATGAAAGTCTTTATGTCGACAGATAATGGCGCATCGCTTCAGGTGATCCGGCTAAAGGGAGCTTCAAAATGTGACTGTGGTAAAACGGGGAACATCTGACAGGACTAACTGTGACTCTCTTAAGGTAGACAAATGCCTCGTCATTAGGCAAAATACAGCGGCAAACTCGAGAAGCTCCCGGCAGGAGTACTGTGAAAGTCTTTAGGTTGACAGATAATGGCGTATCGCTTCAGGTGAACTGGATAGAGGAAGCTTGAAAATGTGACTGTGGTAAAACGGGGAGCAACTGACAGGAGTAGCTATGACTCTCTTCAGGTAGCCAGATGCCTCGTCAACAGGCGAAATACATCGGCAAACTCGAGAAGTTCCCAGCAGTAGTACTGTGAAAGTCTCTATGTCGACAGATATTGGCGTACCGCTTCAGGTGAACAGGCCAGAGAGAGCTTGTAGTTGTGACTGATATAAAACGTGGAGCAACTGCAATGAGTAACTATGACTCCCTTTAGGTAGCCAAATGCCTCGTCAACAGGCGAAATACAGCGGCAAACTCGCGAAGCTCCCGGCAGGAGTACTGCGAAAGTCATTATGTCGATAGATATTGGCGTATCGCTTCACGAGAACGGGCTAAGGGAAGCTTCAAAAAATGACTGTGGTAAAACAGGGAGCAACTGACAGGAGTAACTATGACTCTCTTAAGGTGGCCAAATGCATCATCAACAGGCGAAAAGCATCGGCAGACTCGAGAAGCTCCCGGCAGGAGTACTGTGAAAGTCTCTTTGTCGACAGATAATGGCGTAACCCTTCAGGTGAACTGGCCACAATTAGGTTGAAAATGTGACTGTGATAAAACGGGGAACAATTGGCAAGAGTAACTATGACTCTCTAAAGGTTGCCAACTGCTTCGTCAACAGGCGAAATACATTGATAAACTTGAGGAGCCCCTAGCAGGAGTACTGTGAAAGTCATAATGTCGACAAATAATGGCGTATCGCTTCTGGTGAAAGGGGCTGAGCAAAAATGTAGATGTGACTGTGGTTTAACGGGGAGACACTGGCATGAGTAACCGTGACTCTCTTAAGGTAGCCAAATGGCTCGTCAACAGGAGAAAAACATCGGCAGACACGAGGTGCTCCTGGAAGGAGTACTGTAAAAATCTCTATGTCGACAAATAATGGCGTATCGCTTCTGGAGAAAGGGGCAGAGGAAGCAAGTAGATGTGACTACGGTTTAATGGGGAGACACTGGCAGGAGTAACTATGACCCTCTTAAGGTAGCCAAATACCTCGTCAAGAGGTGAAATACATCGGCAAACTCGAGAAGCTCCCGGCAGGAGTACTGTGAGAGGCTTTAGGTTGACAGATAATGGCGTATCGCTTCAGGTGAACTGGCCACAATAAGATTGAAAATGTGACTGTGATAAAACGCGGGACAATTGGCAAGAGTAACTATGACTCTCTAAATGTTGCCAACTGCTTCGCCAACAGGCGAAATACATTGATAAACTTGAGGAGCCCCTAGCAGGAGTACTGTGAAAGTCATAATGTCGACAAATAATGGCGTATCGCTTCTGGTGAAAGGGGCTGAGCAAAATTGTAGATGTGACTGTGGTTTAACGGGGAGACACTGGCATGAGTAACCGTGACTCTCTTAAGGTAGCCAAATGGCTCGTCAACAGGAGAAAAACATCGGCAGACACGAGATGCCCCATGGAAGGAGTCCTGTAAAAATCTCTATGTCGACAAATAATGGCGTATCGCTTCTGGTGAAAGGGGCAGAGGAAGCAAGTAGATGTGACTACGGTTTAATGGGGAGACACTGGCAGGAGTAACTATGACCCTCTTAAGGTAGCCAAATACCTCGTCAAGAGGTGAAATACATCGGCAAACTCGAGAAGCTCCCGGCAGGAGTACTGTGAAAGTCTTTATGTCGACAGATATTGTCGTATCGCTTCACGAGAACTGGCTAAAGGAAGCTTCAAAATATGACTGTGGTAAAACGGGGACCAAGTGACAGGACTAACTATGACTCTCTTAAGGTAGACAAATGCCTCGTCAACAGGCGAAATACAACGGCAAACTCGAGAAGCTCCCAGCAGGAGTACTGTGAATGTCTTTATGTCGACAGATTTTGGCGTACCGCTTCAGGTGAACAGGCCAGAGAAAGCTTGTAGTTGTGACTGTTATAAAACGTGGAGCAACTGCAATGATTAACTATGACTCCCTTTAGGTAGCCAAATGACTCGTCAACAGGCGAAATACATCGGCAAACTCGAGAAGCTCCCGGCAGGAGTACTGTGACAGTCTTTACGTCGACAGATATTGGCGTATCGCTTCACGAGAACTGGCTAAAGGAAGCTCGAAAATGTGACTGTGGTGAAACGGGGAGAAACTGACAGGACTAACTATGACTCTCTTAAGGTAGCCAAATGCCTCGTCAACAGGCGAAATACATCGGCAAACTCGAGAAGCTCCCAGCAGGAGTACTGTGAAAGCCTTTAGGTTAACAGATAACGGCGTATCGCTTCAGGTGAACGGTTAGAGGATACTTGAAAATGAGACTGTGGTAAAACGGGGAGCAACTGACAGGAGTAACTATGACTCCCTTAAGGCAGCCAAAAGCCCCGTCAACAGGCGAAAAACATCGGCAGACTCGAGAAGCTCCCAGCAGGACTATTGTGAAAGTCTTTATGTCGACAGATAATGGCGCATCGCTTCAGGTGATCCGGCTAAAGGGAGCTTCAAAATGTGACTGTGGTAAAACGGGGAACATCTGACAGGACTAACTGTGACTCTCTTAAGGTAGACAAATGCCTCGTCATTAGGCAAAATTCAGCGGCAAACTCGAGAAGCTCCCGGCAGGAGTACTGTTAAAGTCTTTAGGTTGACAGATAATGGCGTATCGCTTCAGGTGAACTGGATAGAGGAAGCTTGAAAATATGACTGTGGTAAAACGGGGAGCAACTGACAGGAGTAACTATGACTCTCTTCAAGTAGTCAGATGCCTCGTCAACAGGCGAAATACATCGGCAAACTCGAGAAGCTCCCGGCAGGAGTACTGTGAAAGTCTTTATGTCGACAGATATTGGCGTATCGCTTCACGAGAACTGGATAAAGGAAGCTTGAAAATGTGACTGTGGTAAAACGGGGAGCAACTGACAGGACTAACTACAACTCTCTTAAGGTAGACAAATGCCTCGTCAACAGGCGAAATACATCGGCAAACTCGAGAATCTCCCAGCAGGAGTACTGTGAATGTCTTTATGTCGACAGATATTGGTGTACCGCTTCAGGTGAACAGGCCAGAGAAAGCTTGTAGTTGTGACTGTTATAAAACGTGGAGCAACTGCAATGAGTAACTACGACTCACTTTAGGTATCCAAATGCCTCGTCAACAGGCGAAATACATCGGCAAACTCGAGAAGCTCCCGGCAGGAGTACTGTGAAAGTCTTTAGGTTGACAGATAATGGCGTATCGCTTCAGGTGAACTGGAAAGAGAAAGCTTCTAGATGTGACTGTTATAAAACGTGAAGCAACTGCAATGAGTAACTATGACTCTCATTAGGTAGCCAAAAGCCTCGTCAACAGGCGAAATACATCGGCAAACTCTAGAAGCTCGCGGCAGGAGTACTGTGAAAGTCTTTATGTCGACAGATATTGGCGTATCGATTCACGAGAACTGGCTAAAGGAAGCTTGAAAATGTGACTATGGTGAAACGGGGAGCATCTGACAGGACTAACTATGACTCTCTTAAGGTAGACAAATCCGTCGTCAACATGTGAAATACATCGGCAAACTCGAGAAGCTCTCAGCAGGAGTACGGTGAGAGTCTTTAGGTTGACAGATAATGGCGTATCACTTCAGGTGAACTGGATAGAGGAAGCTTGAATATGTGACTGTGGTGAAACGGGGAGCAACTGACAGGAGTAACTATGACTCTCCTAAGGTGGCAAATGCCCCGTCAACAGGCGAAAAGCATCGGCAGGCTCGAGAAGCTCCCGGCAGGAGTACTGTGAAAGTCTCTATGTCGACAGATAATGGCGTAACTCTTCAGGTGAACTGGCCACAATAAGATTGAAAATGTGACTGTGATAAAACGGGGAACAATTGGCAAGAGTAACTATGACTCTCTAAAGGTTGCCAACTGCTTCGTCAACAGGCGAAATACTTTGATAAACTTGAGGAGACCCCAGCAGGAGTACAGTGAAAGGCATAATGTGGACAAATAATGGCGTATCGCTTGTGGTGAAAGGGGCTGAGCAAAATTGTAGATGTGAATGTGGTTTAACAGGGAGACACTGGCATGAGTAACCATGACTCTCTTAAGTTAGCTAAATGCTTCGTCAACAGGAGAAAAACATCGCAGACACGAGATGCACCTGGAAGGAGTACTGTGAAAGTCTCTATGTCCACAAATAATGGCGTATCGCTTCTGGTGAAAGGGGCAGAGGAAGCTAGTAGATGTGACTACAGTTTAATGGGGAGACACTGGCAGGAGTAACTATGACTCTCTTAAGGTAGCAAATGCCTCGACAAGAGGTGAAATACATCGGCAAACTCGAGACGCTCCCAGCAGGAGTACTGTGAAAGTCTTTATGTCGACAGATAATGGCACATCGCTTCAGGTGATCCGGCTAAGGAAGTTTCAAAATGTGACTGTGGTAAAACGGGGAACATCTGACAGGACTAACTATGACTCTCTTAAGGTAGACAAATGCCTCGTCATTAGGCGAAATACATCGGCAAACTCGAGAAGATCCCGGCAGGAGTACTGTGAAAGTCTTTAGATTGACAGATAATGGCGTATCGCTTCAGGTGAACTGGATAGAGGAAGCTTGAAAATGTGACTGTGGTGAAACGGGGAGCACCTGACAGGACTAACTACGACTCTCTTAAGGTAGACAAATGCCTCGTCAACAGGCGAAATACATCAGCAAACTCGAGATGCTCCCAGAAGGAGTACTGTGAAAGAGTTTAGGTTAACAGATAACGGCGTATCGCTTCAGGTGAACGGTTAGAGGATGCTTGAAAATGAGACTGTGGTAAAACGGGGAGCAACTGACAGGAGTAACTATGACTCCCTTAAGGTAGCCAAAAGCCCCGCCAACAGGCGAAAAACATCGGCAGACTCGAGAAGCTCCCAGCAGGACTACTGTGAAAGTCTTTATGTCGACAGATAATGGCGCATCGCTTCAGGTGATCCGGCTAAAGGGAGATTCAAAATGTGACTGTGGTAAAACGGGGAACATTTGACAGGACTAACTGTGACTCTCTTAAGGTAGACAAATGCCTCGTCATTAGTCAAAATACAGCGGCAAACTCGAGAAGCTCCCGGCAGGAGTACTGTTAAAGTCTTTAGGTTGACAGATAATGGCGTATAGCTTCAGGTGAACTGGATAGAGGAAGCTTGAAAATATGACTGTGGTAAAACGGGGAGCAACTGACAGGAGTAATTATGACTCTCTTCAAGTAGCCAGATGCCTCGTCAACAGGCGAAATACATCGGCAAACTCGAGAAGCTCCCGGCAGGAGTACTGTGAAAGTCTTTATGTCGACAGATATTGGCGTATCGCTTCACGAGAACTGGATAAAGGAAGCTTGAAAATGTGACTGTGGTAAAACGGGGAGCAACTGACAGGACTAACTACAACTCTCTTAAGGTAGACAAATGCCTCGTCAACAGGCGAAATACATCGGCAAACTCGAGAATCTCCCAGCAGGAGTACTGTGAATGTCTTTATGTCGACAGAAATTGGTGTACCGCTTCAGGTGAACAGGCCAGAGAAAGCTTGTAGTTGTGGCTGTTATAAAACGTGGAGCAACTGCAATGAGTAACTATGACTCACTTTAGGTATCCAAATGCCTCGTCAACAGGCGAAATACATCGGCAAACTCGAGAAGCTCCCGGCAGGAGTACTGTGAAAGTCTTTAGGTTGACAGATAATGGCGTATCGCTTCAGGTGAACTGGAAAGAGAAAGCTTCTAGATGTGACTGTTATAAAACGTGAAGCAACTGCAATGAGTAACTATGACTCTCATTAGGTAGCCAAAAGCCTCGTCAACAGGCGAAATACATCGGCAAACTCTAGAAGCTCGCGGCAGGAGTACTGAGAAAGTCTTTATGTCGACAGATATTGGCGTATCGATTCACGAGAACTGGCTAAAGGAAGCTTGAAAATGTGACTATGGTGAAACGGGGAGCATCTGACAGGACTAACTATGACTCTCTTAAGGTAGACAAATCCGTCGTCAACATGTGAAATACATCGGCAAACTCGAGAAGCTCCCAGCAGGAGTACGGTGAGAGTCTTTAGGTTGACAGATAATGGCGTATCGCTTCAGGTGAACTGGATAGAGGAAGCTTGAATATGTGACTGTGGTGAAACGGGGAGCAACTGACAGGTGTAACTATGACTCTCCTAAGGTGGCAAATGCCCCGTCAACAGGCGAAAAGCATCGGCAGGCTCGAGAAGCTCCCGGCAGGAGTACTGTGAAAGTCTCTATGTCGACAGATAATGGCGTAACTCTTCAGGTGAACAGGCCACAATAAGATTGAAAATGTGACTGTGATAAAACGGGGAACAATTGGCAAGAGTAACTATGACTCTCTAAAGGTTGCCAACTGCTTCGTCAACAGGCGAAATACATTGATAAACTTGAGGAGCCCCTAGCAGGAGTACTGTGAAAGGCATAATGTGGACAAATAATGGCGTATCGCTTGTGGTGAAAGGGGCTGAGCAAAATTGTAGATGTGAATGTGGTTTAACAGGGAGACACTGGCATGAGTAACCATGACTCTCTTAAGTTAGCTAAATGCTTCGTCAACAGGAAAAAAACATCGCAGACACGAGATGCACCTGGAAGGAGTACTGTGAAAGTCTCTATGTCCTCAAATAATGGCGTATCGCTTCTGGTGAAAGGGGCAGAGGAAGCTAGTAGATGTGACTACAGTTTAATGGGGAGACACTGGCAGGAGTAACTATGACTCTCTTAAGGTAGCAAATGCCTCGACAAGAGGTGAAATACATCGGCAAACTCGAGACGCTCCCAGCAGGAGTACTGTGAAAGTCTTTATGTCGAAAGATAATGGCACATCGCTTCAGGTGATCCGGCTAAGGAAGTTTCAAAATGTGACTGTGGTAAAACGGGGAACATCTGACAGGACTAACTATGACTCTCTTAAGGTAGACAAATGCCTCGTCATTAGGCGAAATACATCGGCAAACTCGAGAAGATCCCGGCAGGAGTACTGTGAAAGTCTTTAGGTTGACAGATAATGGCGTATCGCTTCAGGTGAGCTGGATAGAGGAAGCTTGAAAATGTGACTGTGGTGAAACGGGGAGCAACTGACAGGAGTAACTATGACTCTCTTCAGGTAGCCAAATGCCTTGTCAACAGGCGAAATACATCGGCAAACACGAGAAGCTCCCAGCAGGAGTACTGTGAAAGTCTTTATGTCGACAGATATTGGCGTATCGCTTCAGGTGAACTGGCCAGAGAAAGCTTGTAGATGTGACTGTTATAAAACGTGGAGCAACTGCAATGAGTAACTATGATTCTCTTTAGGTAGCCAAATGCCTCGTCAACAGGCGAAATACATCGGCAAACTCTAGAAGCTCCCAGCAGGACTACTGTGAAAGTCTTTATGTCGACAGATAATGGCGCATCGCTTCAGGTGATCCGGCTAAAGGGTGCTTCAAAATGTGACTGTGGTAAAACGGGGAACATCTGACAGGACTAACTGTGACTCTCTTAATGTAGACAAATGCCTCGTCAACAGGCGAAATACATCAGCAAACTCGCGAAGCTCCCAGAAGGAGTACTGTGAGAGTCTTTAGGTTGACAGACAATGGCGTATCGCTTCAGGTGAACTGGATAGAAGAAGCTTGAAAGTGTGACTGTGGTGGAACGGGGAGAAACTGACAGGAATAACTATGGCTGTCTTAAGGTGGCCAAATGCCTTCGCAACAGGCGAAATACATCGGCAAACTCGAGAAGCTCCCAGCAGGAGTACTGTGAATGTCTTTATGTTAACAGATATTGGCGTACCGCTTCAGGTGAACAGGCCAGAGAAAGCTTGTAGTTGTGACTGTTATAAAACGTGGAGCAACTGCAATGAGTAACTATGACTCCCTTTAGGTAGCCAAATGCCTCGTCAACAGGCGAAATACTTGGGCAAACTCGAGAAGCTCCCGGCAGGAGTACTGTGACAGTCTTTATGTCGACAGATATTGGCGTATCGCTTCACGAGAATTGGATAAAGGAAGCTTGAAAATATGACTGTGGTAAACCGGGGAGCAACTGACAGGACTAACTATGATTCTCTTAACGTAGACAAATGCCTCGTCAACAGGCGAAATACATCGGCAAACTCGAGAATCTCCCAGCAGGAGTACTGTGAATGTCTTTATGTCGACAGATATTGGTGTACCGCTTCAGGTGAACAGGCCAGAGAAAGCTTGTAGTTGTGACTGTTATAAAACGTGGAGCAACTGCAATGAGTAACTATGACTCCCTTTAGGTATCCAAATGCCTCATCAACAGGCGAAATACATCGGCAAACTCGAGAAGCTCCCAGCAGGAGTACTGTGAAAGTCTTTAGGTTGACAGATAATGGCTTATCGCTTCTGGTGAACTGGAAAGAGAAAGCTTCTAGATGTGACTGTTATAAAACGTGAAGCAACTGCAATGAGTAACTATGACTCTCATTAGGTAGCCAAAAGCCTCGTCAACAGGCGAAATACATCGGCAAACTCGAGAAGCTCCCGGCAGGAGTACTGTGAAAGTCTTTATGTCGACAGATATTGGCGTATCGATTCACGAGAACTGGCTAAAGGAAGCTTGAAAATGTGACTATGGTGAAACGGGGAGCATCTGACAGGACTAACTATGACTCTCATAAGGTAGACAAATCCCTCGTCAACATGCGAAATACATCGGCAAACTCGAGAAGCTCCCAGCAGGAGTACTGTGAGAGTCTTTAGGTTGACAGATAATGGCGTATCGCTTCAGGTGAACTGGATAGAGGAAGCTTGAATATGTGACTGTGTCCAAACGGGGAGCAACTGACAGGAGTAACTATGACTCTCCTAAGGTGGCAAATGCCCCGTCAACAGGCGAAAAGCATCGGCAGACTCGAGAAGCTCCCGGCAGGAGTACTGTGAAAGTCTCTATGTCGACAGATAATGGCGTAACTCTTCAGGTGAACAGGCCACAATAAGATTGAAAATGTGACTGTGATAAAACGGGGAACAATTGGCAAGAGTAACTATGACTCTCTAAAGGTTGCCAACTGCTTCGTCAACAGGCGAAATACATTGATAAACTTGAGGAGCCCCTAGCAGGAGTACTGTGAAAGGCATAATGTGGACAAATAATGGCGTATCGCTTGTGGTGAAAGGGGCTGAGCAAAATTGTAGATGTGAATGTGGTTTAACAGGGAGACACTGGCATGAGTAACCATGACTCTCTTAAGTTAGCTAAATGCTTCGTCAACAGGAAAAAAACATCGCAGACACGAGATGCACCTGGAAGGAGTACTGTGAAAGTCTCTATGTCCTCAAATAATGGCGTATCGCTTCTGGTGAAAGGGGCAGAGGAAGCTAGTAGATGTGACTACAGTTTAATGGGGAGACACTGGCAGGAGTAACTATGACTCTCTTAAGGTAGCAAATGCCTCGACAAGAGGTGAAATACATCGGCAAACTCGAGACGCTCCCAGCAGGAGTACTGTGAAAGTCTTTATGTCGAAAGATAATGGCACATCGCTTCAGGTGATCCGGCTAAGGAAGTTTCAAAATGTGACTGTGGTAAAACGGGGAACATCTGACAGGACTAACTATGACTCTCTTAAGGTAGACAAATGCCTCGTCATTAGGCGAAATACATCGGCAAACTCGAGAAGATCCCGGCAGGAGTACTGTGAAAGTCTTTAGGTTGACAGATAATGGCGTATCGCTTCAGGTGAGCTGGATAGAGGAAGCTTGAAAATGTGACTGTGGTGAAACGGGGAGCAACTGACAGGAGTAACTATGACTCTCTTCAGGTAGCCAAATGCCTTGTCAACAGGCGAAATACATCGGCAAACACGAGAAGCTCCCAGCAGGAGTACTGTGAAAGTCTTTATGTCGACAGATATTGGCGTATCGCTTCAGGTGAACTGGCCAGAGAAAGCTTGTAGATGTGACTGTTATAAAACGTGGAGCAACTGCAATGAGTAACTATGATTCTCTTTAGGTAGCCAAATGCCTCGTCAACAGGCGAAATACATCGGCAAACTCTAGAAGCTCCCAGCAGGACTACTGTGAAAGTCTTTATGTCGACAGATAATGGCGCATCGCTTCAGGTGATCCGGCTAAAGGGTGCTTCAAAATGTGACTGTGGTAAAACGGGGAACATCTGACAGGACTAACTGTGACTCTCTTAATGTAGACAAATGCCTCGTCAACAGGCGAAATACATCAGCAAACTCGCGAAGCTCCCAGAAGGAGTACTGTGAGAGTCTTTAGGTTGACAGACAATGGCGTATCGCTTCAGGTGAACTGGATAGAAGAAGCTTGAAAGTGTGACTGTGGTGGAACGGGGAGAAACTGACAGGAATAACTATGGCTGTCTTAAGGTGGCCAAATGCCTTCGCAACAGGCGAAATACATCGGCAAACTCGAGAAGCTCCCAGCAGGAGTACTGTGAATGTCTTTATGTTAACAGATATTGGCGTACCGCTTCAGGTGAACAGGCCAGAGAAAGCTTGTAGTTGTGACTGTTATAAAACGTGGAGCAACTGCAATGAGTAACTATGACTCCCTTTAGGTAGCCAAATGCCTCGTCAACAGGCGAAATACTTGGGCAAACTCGAGAAGCTCCCGGCAGGAGTACTGTGACAGTCTTTATGTCGACAGATATTGGCGTATCGCTTCACGAGAATTGGATAAAGGAAGCTTGAAAATATGACTGTGGTAAACCGGGGAGCAACTGACAGGACTAACTATGATTCTCTTAACGTAGACAAATGCCTCGTCAACAGGCGAAATACATCGGCAAACTCGAGAATCTCCCAGCAGGAGTACTGTGAATGTCTTTATGTCGACAGATATTGGTGTACCGCTTCAGGTGAACAGGCCAGAGAAAGCTTGTAGTTGTGACTGTTATAAAACGTGGAGCAACTGCAATGAGTAACTATGACTCCCTTTAGGTATCCAAATGCCTCATCAACAGGCGAAATACATCGGCAAACTCGAGAAGCTCCCAGCAGGAGTACTGTGAAAGTCTTTAGGTTGACAGATAATGGCTTATCGCTTCTGGTGAACTGGAAAGAGAAAGCTTCTAGATGTGACTGTTATAAAACGTGAAGCAACTGCAATGAGTAACTATGACTCTCATTAGGTAGCCAAAAGCCTCGTCAACAGGCGAAATACATCGGCAAACTCGAGAAGCTCCCGGCAGGAGTACTGTGAAAGTCTTTATGTCGACAGATATTGGCGTATCGATTCACGAGAACTGGCTAAAGGAAGCTTGAAAATGTGACTATGGTGAAACGGGGAGCATCTGACAGGACTAACTATGACTCTCATAAGGTAGACAAATCCCTCGTCAACATGCGAAATACATCGGCAAACTCGAGAAGCTCCCAGCAGGAGTACTGTGAGAGTCTTTAGGTTGACAGATAATGGCGTATCGCTTCAGGTGAACTGGATAGAGGAAGCTTGAATATGTGACTGTGTCCAAACGGGGAGCAACTGACAGGAGTAACTATGACTCTCCTAAGGTGGCAAATGCCCCGTCAACAGGCGAAAAGCATCGGCAGACTCGAGAAGCTCCCGGCAGGAGTACTGTGAAAGTCTCTATGTCGACAGATAATGGCGTAACTCTTCAGGTGAACAGGCCACAATAAGATTGAAAATGTGACTGTGATAAAACGGGGAACAATTGGCAAGAGTAGCTATGACTCTCTAAAGGTTGCCAACTGCTTCGTCAACAGGCGAAATACATTGATAAACTTGAGGAGCCCCTAGCAGGAGTACTGTGAAAGTCATAATGTCGACAAATAATGGCGTATCGCTTCTGGTGAAAGGGGCTGAGCAAAATTGTAGATGTGACTGTGGTTTAACAGGGAGACACTGGCATGAGTAACCATGACTCTCTTAAGTTAGCCAAATGCTTCGTCAACAGGAGAAAAGCATCGGCAGACACGAGATGCACCTGGAAGGAGTACTGTGAAAGTCTCTATGTCCACAAATAATGGCGTATCGCTTCTGGTGAAAGGTGCAGAGGAAGCTAGTAGATGTGACTACAGTTTAATGGGGAGACACTGGCAGGAGTAACTATGACTCTCTTAAGGTAGCATATGCCTCGACAAGAGGTGAAACACATCGGCAAACTCGAGAGGCTCCCAGCAGGAGTACTGTGAAAGTCTTTATGTCGACAGAGAATGGCACATCGCTTCAGGTGATCCGGCTAAGGAAGCTTCAAAATGTGACTGTGGTAAAACGGGGAACATCTGACAGGACTAACTATGACTCTCTTAAGGTAGACAAATGCCTCGTCATTAGGCGAAATACATGGGCAAACTCGAGAAGATCCCGGCAGGAGTACTGTGAAAGTCTTTAGGTTGACAGATAATGGCGTATCGCTTCAGGTGAACTGGATAGGGGAAGCTTGAAAATGTGACTGTGGTGAAACGGGGAGCAACTGACAGGAGTAACTATGACTCTCTTCAGGTAGCCAAATGCCTTGTCAACAGGCGAAATACATCGGCAAACACGAGAAGCTCCCAGCAGGAGTACTGTGAAAGTCTTTATGTCGACAGATATTGGCGTATCGCTTCAGAGGAACTGGATAGAGGAAGCTTGAAAATGTGACTGTGGTAAAACGGGGAGCAACTGACAGGAGTAACTATGACTCTCTTCAGGTAGCCAAATGCCTCGTCAACAGGCGAAATACATTGGCAAACAGGAGAAGCTCCCAGCGGGAGTACTGTGAAAGTCTTTATGTCGACAGATATTGGCGTATCGCTTCAGGTGAACTGGCCAGGGAAAGCTTGTAGATGTGACTGTTATAAAACGTGGAGCAACTGCAATGAGTAACTATGGTTCTCTTTAGGTAGCCAAATTTCTCGTCAACAGGCGAAATACATCGGCAAACTCTAGAAGCTCCCAGCAGGAGTACTGTGAAAGTCTTTATGTCGACAGATATTGGCGTATCGCTTCACGAGAACTGGCTAAAGGAAGCTTGAAAATATGACTGTGGTGAAACGGGGAGACACTGACAGGAATAACTATGACCCTCTTAAGGTGGCCAAATGCCCCATCAACAGGCGAAAGCTTCGGCAGACTCGAGAAGCTCCCAGCAGGAGTACTGTGAAAGTCATAATGTCGACAAATAATGGCGTATCGCTTCTGGTGAAAGGGGCTGAGAAAAGTTGTAGATGTGACTGTGGTTTAACGGGGAGACACTGGCATGAGTAACCGTGACTCTCTTAAGGTAGCCAAATGGCTCGTCAACAGGAGAAAAACATCGGCAGACACGAGATGCTCCTGGAAGGAGTACTGTGAAAATCTCTATGTCGACAAATAATGGCGTATCGCTTCTGGTGAAAGGGGCAGAGGAAGCTAGTATATGTGACTACGGTTTAATGCTGAGACACTGGCAGGAGTAACTATGACCCTCTTAAGTTAGCCAAATACCTCGTCAAGAGGTGAAATACATCGGCAAACTCGAGAAGCTCCCGGCAGGAGTACTGTGAAAGTCTTTATGTCGACAGATATTGGCGTACCGCTCCGGGTGAACAGGCCAGAGAAAGCTTGTAGTTGTGACTGTTATAAAACGTGGAGCAACTGCAATAAGCAATTATGACTCCCTTTAGGTAGCCAAATGCCTCGTCAACAGGCGAACTACATCGGAAAACTCGAGAAGCTCCCGGCGGGAGTACTGTGACAGTCTTTAGGTTGACAGATAATGGCGTATCGCTACAGGAGAACAGGATAGAGAAAGCTTGAAAATGTGACTGTGGTGAAACGGGGAGCAACTGACAGGAGTAACTATGACTCTCTTAAGGTCGCCAAATGCCTCGTCAACAGGCAAAATACATCGGCAAACTCGAGAAGCTCCCAGCAGGAGTACTGTGAATGTCTTTAGGTTGACAGATAATGGCGTATCGCTTCAGGTGAACTGGATAGAGGAAGCTTGAAAATGTGACTGTGGTAAAACGGGGAGCAACTGACAGGAGTAACTATGACTCTCTTAAGGTAGACAAATGCCTCGTCAACAGGCGAAATACATCAGCAAACTCGAGATGCTCCCAGAAGGAGTACTGGGAGAGGCTTTAGGTTGACAGATAATGGCGTATCGCTTCAGGTGAACTGGCCACAATAAGATTGAAAATGTGACTGTGATAAAACGGGGGACAATTGGCAAGAGTAACTATGACTCTCTAAATGTTGCCAACTGCTTCGTCAACAGGCGAAATACATTGATAAACTTGAGGAGCCCCTAGCAGGAGTACTGTGAAAGTCATAATGTCGACAAATAATGGCGTATCGCTTCTGGGGAAAGGGGCTGAGCAAAATTGTAGATGTGACTGTGGTTTAACGGGGAGACACTGGCATGAGTAACCGTGACTCTCTTAAGGTAGCCAAATGGCTCGTCAACAGGAGAAAAACATCGGCAGACACTAGATGCTCCTGGAAGGAGTACTGTAAAAATCTCTATGTCGACAAATAATGGCGTATCGCTTCTGGTGAAAGGGGCAGAGGAAGCAAGTAGATGTGACTACGGTTTAATGGGGAGACACTGGCAGGAGTAACTATGACCCTCTTAAGGTAGCCAAATACCTCGTCAAGAGGTGAAATACATCGGCAAACTCGAGAAGCTCCCGGCAGGAGTACTGTGAAAGTCTTTATGTCGACAGATATTGTCGTATCGCTTCACGAGAACTGGCTAAAGGAAGCTTGAAAATATGACTGTGGTAAAACGGGGACCAAGTGACAGGACTAACTATGACTCTCTTAAGGTAGACAAATGCCTCGTCAACAGGCGAAATACAACGGCAAACTCGAGAAGCTCCCAGCAGGAGTACTGTGAATGTCTTTATGTCGACAGATTTTGGCGTACCGCTTCAGGTGAACAGGCCAGAGAAAGCTTGTAGTTGTCACTGTTATAAAACGTGGAGCAACTGCAATGAGTAACTATGACTCCCTTTAGGTAGCCAAATGACTCGTCAACAGGCGAAATACATCGGCAAACTCGAGAAGCTCCCGGCAGGAGTACTGTGACAGTCTTTACGTCGACAGATATTGGCGTATCGCTTCACGAGAACTGGCTAAAGGAAGCTTGAAAATGTGACTGTGGTAAAACGGGGAGCACCTGACAGGACTAACTACGACTCTCTTAAGGTAGACAAATGCCTCGTCAACAGGCGAAATACATCAGCAAACTCGAGATGCTCCCAGAAGGAGTACTGTGAGAGTCTTTAGGTTGACAGATAATGGCGTATCGCTTCAGGTGAACTGGATAGAGGAAGCTTGAAAATGTGACTCTGGTGAAACGGGGAGAAACTGACAGGACTAACTATGACTCTCTTAAGGTAGCCAAATGCCTCGTCAACAGGCGAAATACATCGGCAAACTCGAGAATCTCCCAGCAGGAGTACTGTGAATGTCTTTATGTCGACAGATATTGGTGTACCGCTACAGGTGAACAGGCCAGAGAAGGCTTGTAGTTGTGACTGTTATAAAACGTGGAGCAACTGCAATGAGTAACTACGACTCACTTTAGGTATCCAAATGCCTCGTCAACAGGCGAAATACATCGGCAAACTCGAGAAGCTCCCGGCAGGAGTACTGTGAGAGTCTTTAGGTTGACTGATAATGGCGTATCGCTTCAGGTGAACTGGATAGAGGAAGCTTGAAAATGTGACTGTGGTGAAACGGGGAGCAACTGACAGGAGTAACTATGACTCTCTTCAGGTAGCCAAATGCCTTGTCAACAGGCGAAATACATCGGCAAACACGAGAAGCACCCGGCAGGAGTACTGTGAAAGTCTTTATGTCGACAGATATTGGCGTATCGCTTCACGGGAACTGGCTAAAGGAAGCTTGAAAATGTGACTGTGGTAAAACGGGGAGCAACTGACAGGACTAACTACGACTCTCTTAAGGTAGACAAATGCCTCGTCAAGAGGCGAATTACATCGGCAAACTCGAGAAGCTCCCAGCAGGAGTATTGTGAAAGTCTTTATGTCGACAGATATTGGCGTACCGCTTCAGGTGAACAGGCCAGAGAAAGCTTGTAGTTGCGACTGTTATAAAACGTGGAGCAACATGCAATGAGTAACTATGACTCCCTTTAGGTAGCCAAATGCCTCGTCAACAGGCGAAATACATCGGCAAACTCGAGAAGCTCCCGGCAGGAGTACTGTGAAAGTCTTTATGTCGACAGATATTGGCGTATCGCTTCAGAGGAACTGGATAGAGGAAGCTTGAAAATGTGACTGTGGTAAAACGGGGAGCAACTGACAGGAGTAACTACGACTCTCTTCAGGTAGCCAAATGCCTCGTCAACAGGCGAAATACATTGGCAAACAGGAGAAGCTCCCAGCAGGAGTACTGTGAAAGTCTTTATGTCGACAGATATTGGCGTATCGCTTCAGGTGAACTGGCCAGGGAAAGCTTGTAGATGTGACTGTTATAAAACGTGGAGCAACTGCAATGAGTAACTATGGTTCTCTTTAGGTAGCCAAATTTCTCGTCAACAGGCGAAATACATCGGCAAACTCTAGAAGCTCCCAGCAGGAGTACTGTGAAAGTCTTTATGTCGACAGATATTGGCGTATCGCTTCACGAGAACTGGCTAAAGGAAGCTTGAAAATATGACTGTGGTGAAACGGGGAGCAACTGACAGGAGTAACTATGACTCTCTTCAGGTAGCCAAATGCCTTGTCAACAGGCGAAATACATCGGCAAACTCGAGAAGCTCCCAGCAGGAGTACTGTGAAAGTCATAATGTCGACAAATAATGGCGTATCGCTTCTGGTGAAAGGGGCTGAGAAAAATTGTAGATGTGACTGTGGTTTAACGGGGAGACACTGGCATGAGTAACCGTGACTCTCTTAAGGTAGCCAAATGGCTCGTCAACAGGAGAAAAACATCGGCAGACACGAGATGCTCCTGGAAGGAGTACTGTGAAAATCTCTATGTCGACAAATAATGGCGTATCGCTTCTGGTGAAAGGGGCAGAGGAAGCTAGTATATGTGACTACGGTTTAATGCTGAGACACTGGCAGGAGTAACTATGACCCTCTTAAGTTAGCCAAATACCTCGTCAAGAGGTGAAATACATCGGCAAACTCGAGAAGCTCCCGGCAGGAGTACTGTGAAAGTCTTTATGTCGACAGATATTGGCGTACCGCTTCAGGTGAACAGGCCAGAGAAAGCTTGTAGTTGTGACTGTTATAAAACGTGGAGCAACTGCAATAAGCAATTATGACTCCCTTTAGGTAGCCAAATGCCTCGTCAACAGGCGAACTACATCGGAAAACTCGAGAAGCTCCCGGCAGGAGTACTGTGACAGACTTTAGGTTGACAGATAATGGCGTATCGCTACAGGAGAACAGGATAGAGAAAGCTTGAAAATGTGACTGTGGTGAAACGGGGAGCAACTGACAGGAGTAACTATGACTCTCTTAAGGTCGCCAAATGCCTCGTCAACAGGCAAAATACATCGGCAAACTCGAGAAGCTCCCAGCAGGAGTACTGTGAATGTCTTTAGGTTGACAGATAATGGCGTATCGCTTCAGGTGAACTGGATAGAGGAAGCTTGAAAATGTGACTGTGGTAAAACGGGGAGCAACTGACAGGAGTAACTATGACTCTCTTAAGGTAGACAAATGCCTCGTCAACAGGCGAAATACATCAGCAAACTCGAGATGCTCCCAGAAGGAGTACTGGGAGAGGCTTTAGGTTGACAGATAATGGCGTATCGCTTCAGGTGAACTGGCCACAATAAGATTGAAAATGTGACTGTGATAAAACGGGGGACAATTGGCAAGAGTAACTATGATTCTCTAAATGTTGCCAACTGCTTCGTCAACAGGCGAAATACATTGATAAACTTGAGGAGCCCCTAGCAGGAGTACTGTGAAAGTCATAATGTCGACAAATAATGGCGTATCGCTTCTGGGGAAAGGGTCTGAGCAAAATTGTAGATGTGACTGTGGTTTAACGGGGAGACACTGGCATGAGTAACCGTGACTCTCTTAAGGTAGCCAAATGGCTCGTCAACAGGAGAAAAACATCGGCAGACACTAGATGCTCCTGGAAGGAGTACTGTAAAAATCTCTATGTCGACAAATAATGGCGTATCGCTTCTGGTGAAAGGGGCAGAGGAAGCAAGTAGATGTGACTACGGTTTAATGGGGAGACACTGGCAGGAGTAACTACGACCCTCTTAAGGTAGCCAAATACCTCGTCAAGAGGTGAAATACATCGGCAAACTCGAGAAGCTCCCGGCAGGAGTACTGTGAAAGTCTTTATGTCGACAGATATTGTCGTATCGCTTCACGAGAACTGGCTAAAGGAAGCTTGAAAATATGACTGTGGTAAAACGGGGACCAAGTGACAGGACTAACTATGACTCTCTTAAGGTAGACAAATGCCTCGTCAACAGGCGGAATACAACGGCAAACTCGAGAAGCTCCCAGCAGGAGTACTGTGAATGTCTTTATGTCGACAGATTTTGGCGTACCGCTTCAGGTGAACAGGCCAGAGAAAGCTTGTAGTTGTCACTGTTATAAAACGTGGAGCAACTGCAATGAGTAACTATGACTCCCTTTAGGTAGCCAAATGACTCGTCAACAGGCGAAATACATCGGCAAACTCGAGAAGCTCCCGGCAGGAGTACTGTGACAGTCTTTACGTCGACAGATATTGGCGTATCGCTTCACGAGAACTGGCTAAAGGAAGCTTGAAAATGTGACTGTGGTAAAACGGGGAGCACCTGACAGGACTAACTACGACTCTCTTAAGGTAGACAAATGCCTCGTCAACAGGCGAAATACATCAGCAAACTCGAGATGCTCCCAGAAGGAGTACTGTGAGAGTCTTTAGGTTGACAGATAATGGCGTATCGCTTCAGGTGAACTGGATAGAGGAAGCTTGAAAATGTGACTCTGGTGAAACGGGGAGAAACTGACAGGACTAACTATGACTCTCTTAAGGTAGCCAAATGCCTCGTCAACAGGCGAAATACATCGGCAAACTCGAGAAGCTCCCAGCAGGAGTACTGTGAAAGCCTTTAGGTTAACAGATAACGGCGTATCGCTTCAGGTGAACGGTTAGAGGATGCTTGAAAATGAGACTGTGGTAAAACGGGGAGCAACTGACAGGAGTAACTATGACTCCCTTAAGGTAGCCAAAAGCCCCGTCAACAGGCGAAAAACATCGGCAGACTCGAGAAGCTCCCAGCAGGACTACTGTGAAAGTCTTTATGTCGACAGATAATGGCGCATCGCTTCAGGTGATCCGGCTAAAGGGAGCTGCAAAATGTGACTGTGGTAAAACGGGGAACATCTGACAGGACTAACTGTGACTCTCTTAAGGTAGACAAATGCCTCGTCATTAGGCAAAATACAGCGGCAAACTCGAGAAGCTCCCGGCAGGAGTACTGTTAAAGTCTTTAGGTTGACAGATAATGGCGTATCGCTTCAGGTGAACTGGATAGAGGAAGCTTGAAAATATGACTGTGGTAAAACGGGGAGCAACTGACAGGAGTAACTATGACTCTCTTCAAGTAGCCAGATGCCTCGTCAACAGGCGAAATACATCGGCAAACTCGAGAAGCTCCCGGCAGGAGTACTGTGAAAGTCTTTATGTCGACAGATATTGGCGTATCGCTTCACGAGAACTGGCTAAAGGAAGCTTGAAAATGTGACTGTGGTAAAACGGGGAGCAACTGACAGGACTAACTACAACTCTCTTAAGGTAGACAAATGCCTCGTCAACAGGCGAAATACATCGGCAAACTCGAGAATCTCCCAGCAGGAGTACTGTGAATGTCTTTATGTCGACAGATATTGGTGTACCGCTACAGGTGAACAGGCCAGAGAAAGCTTGTAGTTGTGACTGTTATAAAACGTGGAGCAACTGCAATGAGTAACTACGACTCACTTTAGGTATCCAAATGCCTCGTCAACAGGCGAAATACATCGGCAAACTCGAGAAGCTCCCGGCAGGAGTACTGTGAGAGTCTTTAGGTTGACAGATAATGGCGTATCGCTTCAGGTGAACTGGATAGAGGAAGCTTGAATATGTGACTGTGGTGAAACGGGGAGCAACTGACAGGAGTAACTATGACTCTCCTAAGGTGGCAAATGCCCCGTCAACAGGCGAAAAGCATCGGCAGGCTCGAGAAGCTCCCGGCAGGAGTACTGTGAAAGTCTCTATGTCGACAGATAATGGCGTAACTCTTCAGGTGAACTGGCCACAATAAGATTGAAAATGTGACTGTGATAAAACGGGGAACAATTGGCAAGAGTAACTATGACTCTCTAAAGGTTGCCAACTGCTTCGTCAACAGGCGAAATACATTGATAAACTTGAGGAGCCCCTAGCAGGAGTACTGTGAAAGGCATAATGTGGACAAATAATGGCGTATCGCTTGTGGTGAAAGGGGCTGAGCAAAATTGTAGATGTGAATGTGGTTTAACAGGGAGACACTGGCATGAGTAACCATGACTCTCTTAAGTTAGCTAAATGCTTCGTCAACAGGAGAAAAACATCGCAGACACGAGATGCACCTGGAAGGAGTACTGTGAAAGTCTCTATGTCCACAAATAATGGCGTATCGCTTCTGGTGAAAGGGGCAGAGGAAGCTAGTAGATGTGACTACAGTTTAATGGGGAGACACTGGCAGGAGTAACTATGACTCTCTTAAGGTAGCAAATGCCTCGACAAGAGGTGAAATACATCGGCAAACTCGAGACGCTCCCAGCAGGAGTACTGTGAAAGTCTTTATGTCGACAGATAATGGCACATCGCTTCAGGTGATCCGGCTAAGGAAGTTTCAAAATGTGACTGTGGTAAAACGGGGAACATCTGACAGGACTAACTATGACTCTCTTAAGGTAGACAAATGCCTCGTCATTAGGCGAAATACATCGGCAAACTCGAGAAGATCCCGGCAGGAGTACTGTGAAAGTCTTTAGGTTGACAGATAATGGCGGATCGCTTCAGGTGAGCTGGATAGAGGAAGCTTGAAAATGTGACTGTGGTGAAACGGGGAGCAACTGACAGGAGTAACTATGACTCTCTTCAGGTAGCCAAATGCCTTGTCAACAGGCGAAATACATCGGCAAACACGAGAAGCTCCCAGCAGGAGTACTGTGAAAGTCTTTATGTCGACAGATATTGGCGTATCGCTTCAGGTGAACTGGCCAGAGAAAGCTTGTAGATGTGACTGTTATAAAACGTGGAGCAACTGCAATGAGTAACTATGACTCTCTTTAGGTAGCCAAATGCCTCGTCAACAGGCGAAATACATCGGCAAACTCTAGAAGCTCCCAGCAGGAGTACTGTGAAAGTCTTTATGTCGACAGATATTGGCGTATCGCTTCACGAGAACTGGCTAAAGGAAGCTTGAAAATGTGACTGTGGTAAAACGGGGAGCAACTGACAGGACTAACTACGACTCTCTTAAGGTAGACAAATGCCTCGTCAAGAGGCGAATTACATCGGCAAACTCGAGAAGCTCCCAGCAGGAGTATTGTGAAAGTCTTTATGTCGACAGATATTGGCGTACCGCTTCAGGTGAACAGGCCAGAGAAAGCTTGTAGTTGCGACTGTTATAAAACGTGGAGCAACATGCAATGAGTAACTATGACTCCCTTCAGGTAGCCAAATGCCTCGTCAACAGGCGAAATACATCGGCAAACTCGAGAAGCTCCCGGCAGGAGTACTGTGAAAGTCTTAATGTCGACAGATATTGGCGTATCGCTTCACAGGAACTGGATAGAGGAAGCTTGAAAATGTGACTGGTAAAACGGGGAGCAACTGACAGGAGTAACTATGACTCTCTTCAGGTAGCCAAATGCCTCGTCAACAGGCGAAATACGTCGGCAAACTCTAGAAGCTCCCAGCAGGACTACTGTGAAAGTCTTTATGTCGACAGATAATGGCGCATCGCTTCAGGTGATCCGGCTAAAGGGAGCTTCAAAATGTGACTGTGGTAAAACGGGGAACATCTGACAGGACTAACTGTGACTCTCTTAATGTAGACAAATGCCTCGTCAACAGGCGAAATACATCAGCAAACTCGCGAAGCTCCCAGAAGGAATACTGTGAGAGTCTTTAGGTTGACAGACAATGGCGTATCGCTTCAGGTGAACTGGATAGAAGAAGCTTGAAAGTGTGACTGTGGTGGAACGGGGAGAAACTGACAGGAATAACTATGGCTGTCTTAAGGTGGCCAAATGCCTTCGCAACAGGCGAAATACATCGGCAAACTCGAGAAGCTCCCAGCAGGAGTACTGTGAATGTCTTTATGTCAACAGATATTGGCGTACCGCTTCAGGTGAACAGGCCAGAGAAAGCTTGTAGTTGTGACTGTTATTAAACGTGGAGCAACTGCAATGAGTAACCATGACTCCCTTTAGGTAGCCAAATGCCTCGTCAACAGGCGAAATACTTGGGCAAACTCGAGAAGCTCCCGGCAGGAGTACTGTGACAGTCTTTATGTCGACAGATATTGGCGTATCGCTTCACGAGAATTGGATAAAGGAAGCTTGAAAATATGACTGTGGTAAAACGGGGAGCACCTGACAGGACTAACTACGACTCTCTTAAGGTAGACAAATGCCTCGTCAACAGGCGAAATACATCAGCAAACTCGAGATGCTCCCAGAAGGAGTACTGTGAGAGTCTTTAGGTTGACAGATAATGGCGTATCGCTTCAGGTGAACTGGATAGAGGAAGCTTGAAAATGTGACTCTGGTGAAACGGGGAGAAACTGACAGGACTAACTATGACTCTCTTAAGGTACCCAAATGCCTCGTCAACAGGCGAAATACATCGGCAAACTCGAGAAGCTCCCAGCAGGAGTACTGTGAAAGCCTTTAGGTTAACAGATAACGGCGTATCGCTTCAGGTGAACGGTTAGAGGATGCTTGAAAATGAGACTGTGGTAAAACGGGGAGCAACTGACAGGAGTAACTATGACTCCCTTAAGGTAGCCAAAAGCCCCGTCAACAGGCGAAAAACATCGGCAGACTCGAGAAGCTCCCAGCAGGACTACTGTGAAAGTCTTTATGTCGACAGATAATGGCGCATCGCTTCAGGTGATCCGGCTAAAGGGAGCTGCAAAATGTGACTGTGGTAAAACGGGGAACATCTGACAGGACTAACTGTGACTCTCTTAAGGTAGACAAATGCCTCGTCATTAGGCAAAATACAGCGGCAAACTCGAGAAGCTCCCGGCAGGAGTACTGTTAAAGTCTTTAGGTTGACAGATAATGGCGTATCGCTTCAGGTGAACTGGATAGAGGAAGCTTGAATATATGACTGTGGTAAAACGGGGAGCAACTGACAGGAGTAACTATGACTCTCTTCAAGTAGCCAGATGCCTCGTCAACAGGCGAAATACATCGGCAAACTCGAGAAGCTCCCGGCAGGAGTACTGTGAAAGTCTTTATGTCGACAGATATTGGCGTATCGCTTCACGAGAACTGGATAAAGGAAGCTTGAAAATGTGACTGTGGTAAAACGGGGAGCAACTGACAGGACTAACTACAACTCTCTTAAGGTAGACAAATGCCTCGTCAACAGGCGAAATACATCGGCAAACTCGAGAATCTCCCAGCAGGAGTACTGTGAATGTCTTTATGTCGACAGATATTGGTGTACCGCTACAGGTGAACAGGCCAGAGAAAGCTTGTAGTTGTGACTGTTATAAAACGTGGAGCAACTGCAATGAGTAACTACGACTCACTTTAGGTATCCAAATGCCTCGTCAACAGGCGAAATACATCGGCAAACTCGAGAAGCTCCCGGCAGGAGTACTGTGAGAGTCTTTAGGTTGACAGATAATGGCGTATCGCTTCAGGTGAACTGGATAGAGGAAGCTTGAATATGTGACTGTGGTGAAACGGGGAGCAACTGACAGGAGTAACTATGACTCTCCTAAGGTGGCAAATGCCCCGTCAACAGGCGAAAAGCATCGGCAGGCTCGAGAAGCTCCCGGCAGGAGTACTGTGAAAGTCTCTATGTCGACAGATAATGGCGTAACTCTTCAGGTGAACTGGCCACAATAAGATTGAAAATGTGACTGTGATAAAACGGGGAACAATTGGCAAGAGTAACTATGACTCTCTAAAGGTTGCCAACTGCTTCGTCAACAGGCGAAATACATTGATAAACTTGAGGAGCCCCTAGCAGGAGTACTGTGAAAGGCATAATGTGGACAAATAATGGCGTATCGCTTGTGGTGAAAGGGGCTGAGCAAAATTGTAGATGTGAATGTGGTTTAACAGGGAGACACTGGCATGAGTAACCATGACTCTCTTAAGTTAGCTAAATGCTTCGTCAACAGGAGAAAAACATCGCAGACACGAGATGCACCTGGAAGGAGTACTGTGAAAGTCTCTATGTCCACAAATAATGGCGTATCGCTTCTGGTGAAAGGGGCAGAGGAAGCTAGTAGATGTGACTACAGTTTAATGGGGAGACACTGGCAGGAGTAACTATGACTCTCTTAAGGTAGCAAATGCCTCGACAAGAGGTGAAATACATCGGCAAACTCGAGACGCTCCCAGCAGGAGTACTGTGAAAGTCTTTATGTCGACAGATAATGGCACATCGCTTCAGGTGATCCGGCTAAGGAAGTTTCAAAATGTGACTGTGGTAAAACGGGGAACATCTGACAGGACTAACTATGACTCTCTTAAGGTAGACAAATGCCTCGTCATTAGGCGAAATACATCGGCAAACTCGAGAAGATCCCGGCAGGAGTACTGTGAAAGTCTTTAGGTTGACAGATAATGGCGGATCGCTTCAGGTGAGCTGGATAGAGGAAGCTTGAAAATGTGACTGTGGTGAAACGGGGAGCAACTGACAGGAGTAACTATGACTCTCTTCAGGTAGCCAAATGCCTTGTCAACAGGCGAAATACATCGGCAAACACGAGAAGCTCCCAGCAGGAGTACTGTGAAAGTCTTTATGTCGACAGATATTGGCGTATCGCTTCAGGTGAACTGGCCAGAGAAAGCTTGTAGATGTGACTGTTATAAAACGTGGAGCAACTGCAATGAGTAACTATGACTCTCTTTAGGTAGCCAAATGCCTCGTCAACAGGCGAAATACATCGGCAAACTCTAGAAGCTCCCAGCAGGAGTACTGTGAAAGTCTTTATGTCGACAGATATTGGCGTATCGCTTCACGAGAACTGGCTAAAGGAAGCTTGAAAATGTGACTGTGGTAAAACGGGGAGCAACTGACAGGACTAACTACGACTCTCTTAAGGTAGACAAATGCCTCGTCAAGAGGCGAATTACATCGGCAAACTCGAGAAGCTCCCAGCAGGAGTATTGTGAAAGTCTTTATGTCGACAGATATTGGCGTACCGCTTCAGGTGAACAGGCCAGAGAAAGCTTGTAGTTGCGACTGTTATAAAACGTGGAGCAACATGCAATGAGTAACTATGACTCCCTTCAGGTAGCCAAATGCCTCGTCAACAGGCGAAATACATCGGCAAACTCGAGAAGCTCCCGGCAGGAGTACTGTGAAAGTCTTAATGTCGACAGATATTGGCGTATCGCTTCACAGGAACTGGAAAGAGGAAGCTTGAAAATGTGACTGGTAAAACGGGGAGCAACTGACAGGAGTAACTATGACTCTCTTCAGGTAGCCAAATGCCTCGTCAACAGGCGAAATACATTGGCAGGAGTACTGTGAAAGTCTTAATGTCGACAGATATTGGCGTATCGCTTCACAGGAACTGGAAAGAGGAAGCTTGAAAATGTGACTGGTAAAACGGGGAGCAACTGACAGGAGTAACTATGACTCTCTTCAGGTAGCCAAATGCCTCGTCAACAGGCGAAATACATTGGCAAACTCTAGAAGCTCCCAGCAGGACTACTGTGAAAGTCTTTATGTCGACAGATAATGGCGCATCGCTTCAGGTGATCCGGCTAAAGGGAGCTTCAAAATGTGACTGTGGTAAAACGGGGAACATCTGACAGGACTAACTGTGACTCTCTTAATGTAGACAAATGCCTCGTCAACAGGCGAAATACATCAGCAAACTCGCGAAGCTCCCAGAAGGAATACTGTGAGAGTCTTTAGGTTGACAGACAATGGCGTATCGCTTCAGGTGAACTGGATAGAAGAAGCTTGAAAGTGTGACTGTGGTGGAACGGGGAGAAACTGACAGGAATAACTATGGCTGTCTTAAGGTGGCCAAATGCCTTCGCAACAGGCGAAATACATCGGCAAACTCGAGAAGCTCCCAGCAGGAGTACTGTGAATGTCTTTATGTCAACAGATATTGGCGTACCGCTTCAGGTGAACAGGCCAGAGAAAGCTTGTAGTTGTGACTGTTATAAAACGTGGAGCAACTGCAATGAGTAACCATGACTCCCTTTAGGTAGCCAAATGCCTCGTCAACAGGAGAAATACTTGGGCAAACTCGAGAAGCTCCCGGGAGGAGTACTGTGACAGTCTTTATGTCGACAGATATTGGCGTATCGCTTCACGAGAATTGGATAAAGGAAGCTTGAAAATATGACTGTGGTAAACCGGGGAGCAACTGACAGGACTAACTATGATTCTCTTAACGTAGACAAATGCCTCGTCAACAGGCGAAATACATCGGCAAACACGAGAATCTCCCAGCAGGAGTACTGTGAATGTCTTTATGTCGACAGATATTGGTGTACCGCTTCAGGTGAACAGGCCAGAGAAAGCTTGTAGTTGTGACTGTTATAAAACGTGGAGCAACTGCAATGAGTAACTATGACTCCCTTTAGGTATCCAAATGCCTCATTACAGGCGAAATACATCGGCAAAATCGAGAAGCTCCCAGCAGGAGAACTGTGAAAGTCTTTAGGTTGACAGATAATGGCGTATCGCTTCTGGTGAACTGGAAAGAGAAAGCTTCTAGATGTGACTGTTATAAAACGTGAAGCAACTGCAATGAGTGACTATGACTCTCATTAGGTAGCCAAAAGCCTCGGCAACAGGCGAAATACATCGGCAAACTCGAGAAGCTCCCGGCAGGAGTACTGTGAAAGTCTTTATGTCGACAGATATTGGCGTATCGATTCACGAGAACTGGCTAAAGGAAGCTTGAAAATGTGACTATGGTGAAACGGGGAGCATCTGACAGGACTAACTATGACTCTCATAAGGTAGACAAATCCCTCGTCAACATGCGAAGTACATCGGCAAACTCGAGAAGCTCCCAGCAGGAGTACTGTGAGAGTCTTTAGGTTGACAGATAATGGCGTATCGCTTCAGGTGAACTGGATAGAGGAAGCTTGAATATGTGACTGTGGTGAAACGGGGAGCAACTGACAGGAGTAACTATGACTCTCCTAAGGTGGCAAATGCCCCGTCAACAGGCGAAAAGCATCGGCAGACTCGAGAAGCTCCCGGCAGGAGTACTGTGAAAGTCTCTATGTCGACAGATAATGGCGTAACTCTTCAGGTGAACAGGCCACAATAAGATTGAAAATGTGACTGTGATAAAACGGGGAACAATTGGCAAGAGTAGCTATGACTCTCTAAAGGTTGCCAACTGCTTCGTCAACAGGCGAAATACATTGATAAACTTGAGGAGCCCCTAGCAGGAGTACTGTGAAAGTCATAATGTCGACAAATAATGGCGTATCGCTTGTGGTGAAAGGGGCTGAGCAAAATTGTAGATGTGACTGTGGATTAACAGGGAGACACTGGCATGAGTAACCATGACTCTCTTAAGTTAGCCAAATGCTTCGTCAACAGGAGAAAAGCATCGGCAGACACGAGATGCACCTGGAAGGAGTACTGTGAAAGTCTCTATGTCCACAAATAATGGCGTATCGCTTCTGGTGAAAGGGGCAGAGGAAGCTAGTAGATGTGACTACAGTTTAATGGGGAGACACTGGCAGGAGTAACTATGACTCTCTAAAGGTAGCATATGCCTCGACAAGAGGTGAAATACATCGGCAAACTCGAGAGGCTCCCAGCAGGAGTACTGTGAAAGTCTTTATGTCGACAGATAATGGCACATCGCTTCAGGTGATCCGGCTAAGGAAGCTTCAAAATGTGACTGTGGTAAAACGGGGAACATCTGACACGACTAACTATGACTCTCTTAAGGTAGACAAATGCCTCGTCATTAGGCGAAATACATCGGCAAACTCGAGAAGATCCCGGCAGGAGTACTGTGAAAGTCTTTAGGTAGAAAGATAATGGCGTATCGCTTCAGGTGAACTGGATAGGGGAAGCTTGTAGATGTGACTGTTATAAAACGTGGAGCAACTGCAATGAGTAACTATGACTCTCTTTAGGTAGCCAAATGCCTCGTCAACAGGCGAAATACATCGGCAAACTCTAGAAGCTCCCAGCAGGAGTACTGTGAAAGTCTTTATGTCGACAGATATTGGCGTATCGCTTCACGAGAACTGGCTAAAGGAAGCTTGAAAATGTGACTGTGGTAAAACGGGGAGCAACTGACAGGACTAACTACGACTCTCTTAAGGTAGACAAATGCCTCGTCAAGAGGCGAATTACATCGGCAAACTCGAGAAGCTCCCAGCAGGAGTATTGTGAAAGTCTTTATGTCGACAGATATTGGCGTACCGCTTCAGGTGAACAGGCCAGAGAAAGCTTGTAGTTGCGACTGTTATAAAACGTGGAGCAACATGCAATGAGTAACTATGACTCCCTTCAGGTAGCCAAATGCCTCGTCAACAGGCGAAATACATCGGCAAACTCGAGAAGCTCCCGGCAGGAGTACTGTGAAAGTCTTAATGTCGACAGATATTGGCGTATCGCTTCACAGGAACTGGATAGAGGAAGCTTGAAAATGTGACTGGTAAAACGGGGAGCAACTGACAGGAGTAACTATGACTCTCTTCAGGTAGCCAAATGCCTCGTCAACAGGCGAAATACATTGGCAAACAGGAGAAGCTCCCAGCAGGAGTACTGTGAAAGTCTTTATGTCGACAGATATTGGCGTATCGCTTCAGGTGAACTGGCCAGAGAAAGCTTGTAGATGTGACTGTTATAAAACGTGGAGCAACTGCAATGAGTAACTATGATTCTCTTTAGGTAGCCAAATGCCTCGTCAACAGGCGAAATACGTCGGCAAACTCTAGAAGCTCCCAGCAGGACTACTGTGAAAGTCTTTATGTCGACAGATAATGGCGCATCGCTTCAGGTGATCCGGCTAAAGGGAGCTTCAAAATGTGACTGTGGTAAAACGGGGAACATCTGACAGGACTAACTGTGACTCTCTTAATGTAGACAAATGCCTCGTCAACAGGCGAAATACATCAGCAAACTCGCGAAGCTCCCAGAAGGAATACTGTGAGAGTCTTTAGGTTGACAGACAATGGCGTATCGCTTCAGGTGAACTGGATAGAAGAAGCTTGAAAGTGTGACTGTGGTGGAACGGGGAGAAACTGACAGGAATAACTATGGCTGTCTTAAGGTGGCCAAATGCCTTCGCAACAGGCGAAATACATCGGCAAACTCGAGAAGCTCCCAGCAGGAGTACTGTGAATGTCTTTATGTCAACAGATATTGGCGTACCGCTTCAGGTGAACAGGCCAGAGAAAGCTTGTAGTTGTGACTGTTATAAAACGTGGAGCAACTGCAATGAGTAACCATGACTCCCTTTAGGTAGCCAAATGCCTCGTCAACAGGCGAAATACTTGGGCAAACTCGAGAAGCTCCCGGCAGGAGTACTGTGAGAGTCTTTATGTCGACAGATATTGGCGTATCGCTTCACGAGAATTGGATAAAGGAAGCTTGAAAATATGACAGTGGTAAACCGGGGAGCAACTGACAGGACTAACTATGATTCTCTTAACGTAGACAAATGCCTCGTCAACAGGCGAAATACATCGGCAAACTCGAGAATCTCCCAGCAGGAGTACTGTGAATGTCTTTATGTCGACAGATATTTTTGTACCGCTTCAGGTGAACAGGCCAGAGAAAGCTTGTAGTTGTGACTGTCATAAAACGTGGAGCAACTGCAACGAGTAACTATGACTCCCTTTAGGTATCCAAATGCCTCATCAACAGGCGAAATACATCGGCAAAATCGAGAAGCTCCCAGCAGGAGAACTGTGAAAGTCTTTAGGTTGACAGATAATGGCGTATCGCTTCTGGTGAACTGGAAAGAGAAAGCTTCTAGATGTGACTGTTATAAAACGTGAAGCAACTGCAATGAGTGACTATGACTCTCATTAGGTAGCCAAAAGCCTCGGCAACAGGCGAAATACATCGGCAAACTCGAGAAGCTCCCGGCAGGAGTACTGTGAAAGTCTTTATGTCGACAGATATTGGCGTATCGATTCACGAGAACTGGCTAAAGGAAGCTTGAAAATGTGACTATGGTGAAACGGGGAGCATCTGACAGGACTAACTATGACTCTCATAAGGTAGACAAATCCCTCGTCAACATGCGAAGTACATCGGCAAACTCGAGAAGCTCCCAGCAGGAGTACTGTGAGAGTCTTTAGGTTGACAGATAATGGCGTATCGCTTCAGGTGAACTGGATAGAGGAAGCTTGAATATGTGACTGTGGTGAAACGGGGAGCAACTGACAGGAGTAACTATGACTCTCCTAAGGTGGCAAATGCCCCGTCAACAGGCGAAAAGCATCGGCAGACTCGAGAAGCTCCCGGCAGGAGTACTGTGAAAGTCTCTATGTCGACAGATAATGGCGTAACTCTTCAGGTGAACAGGCCACAATAAGATTGAAAATGTGACTGTGATAAAACGGGGAACAATTGGCAAGAGTAGCTATGACTCTCTAAAGGTTGCCAACTGCTTCGTCAACAGGCGAAATACATTGATAAACTTGAGGAGCCCCTAGCAGGAGTACTGTGAAAGTCATAATGTCGACAAATAATGGCGTATCGCTTGTGGTGAAAGGGGCTGAGCAAAATTGTAGATGTGACTGTGGATTAACAGGGAGACACTGGCATGAGTAACCATGACTCTCTTAAGTTAGCCAAATGCTTCGTCAACAGGAGAAAAGCATCGGCAGACACGAGATGCACCTGGAAGGAGTACTGTGAAAGTCTCTATGTCCACAAATAATGGCGTATCGCTTCTGGTGAAAGGGGCAGAGGAAGCTAGTAGATGTGACTACAGTTTAATGGGGAGTCACTGGCAGGAGTAACTATGACTCTCTAAAGGTAGCATATGCCTCGACAAGAGGTGAAATACATCGGCAAACTCGAGAGGCTCCCAGCAGGAGTACTGTGAATGTCTTTAGGTTGACAGATAATGGCGTATCGCTTCAGGTGAACTGGATAGAGGAAGCTTGAAAATGTGACTGTGGTAAAACGGGGAGCAACTGACAGGAGTAACTATGACTCTCTTCAGGTAGCCAAATGCCTCGTCAAGAGGTGAAATACATCGGCAAACTCGAGAAGCTCCCGGCAGGAGTACTGTGAAAGTCTTTATGTCGACAGATATTGGCGTATCGCTTCACGAGAACTGGCTAAAGGAAGCTTGAAAATGTGACTGTGGTAAAACGGGGAGCAACTGACAGGACTAACTACGACTCTCTTAAGGTAGACAAATGCCTCGTCAAGAGGCGAATTACATCGGCAAACTCGAGAAGCTCCCAGCAGGAGTATTGTGAAAGTCTTTATGTCGACAGATATTGGCGTACCGCTTCAGGTGAACAGGCCAGAGAAAGCTTGTAGTTGCGACTGTTATAAAACGTGGAGCAACATGCAATGAGTAACTATGACTCCCTTCAGGTAGCCAAATGCCTCGTCAACAGGCGAAATACATCGGCAAACTCGAGAAGCTCCCGGCAGGAGTACTGTGAAAGTCTTAATGTCGACAGATATTGGCGTATCGCTTCACAGGAACTGGATAGAGGAAGCTTGAAAATGTGACTGGTAAAACGGGGAGCAACTGACAGGAGTAACTATGACTCTCTTCAGGTAGCCAAATGCCTCGTCAACAGGCGAAATACATTGGCAAACAGGAGAAGCTCCCAGCAGGAGTACTGTGAAAGTCTTTATGTCGACAGATATTGGCGTATCGCTTCAGGTGAACTGGCCAGAGAAAGCTTGTAGATGTGACTGTTATAAAACGTGGAGCAACTGCAATGAGTAACTATGATTCTCTTTAGGTAGCCAAATGCCTCGTCAACAGGCGAAATACGTCGGCAAACTCTAGAAGCTCCCAGCAGGACTACTGTGAAAGTCTTTATGTCGACAGATAATGGCGCATCGCTTCAGGTGATCCGGCTAAAGGGAGCTTCAAAATGTGACTGTGGTAAAACGGGGAACATCTGACAGGACTAACTGTGACTCTCTTAATGTAGACAAATGCCTCGTCAACAGGCGAAATACATCAGCAAACTCGCGAAGCTCCCAGAAGGAATACTGTGAGAGTCTTTAGGTTGACAGACAATGGCGTATCGCTTCAGGTGAACTGGATAGAAGAAGCTTGAAAGTGTGACTGTGGTGGAACGGGGAGAAACTGACAGGAATAACTATGGCTGTCTTAAGGTGGCCAAATGCCTTCGCAACAGGCGAAATACATCGGCAAACTCGAGAAGCTCCCAGCAGGAGTACTGTGAATGTCTTTATGTCAACAGATATTGGCGTACCGCTTCAGGTGAACAGGCCAGAGAAAGCTTGTAGTTGTGACTGTTATAAAACGTGGAGCAACTGCAATGAGTAACCATGACTCCCTTTAGGTAGCCAAATGCCTCGTCAACAGGCGAAATACTTGGGCAAACTCGAGAAGCTCCCGGCAGGAGTACTGTGAGAGTCTTTATGTCGACAGATATTGGCGTATCGCTTCACGAGAATTGGATAAAGGAAGCTTGAAAATATGACAGTGGTAAACCGGGGAGCAACTGACAGGACTAACTATGATTCTCTTAACGTAGACAAATGCCTCGTCAACAGGCGAAATACATCGGCAAACTCGAGAATCTCCCAGCAGGAGTACTGTGAATGTCTTTATGTCGACAGATATTTTTGTACCGCTTCAGGTGAACAGGCCAGAGAAAGCTTGTAGTTGTGACTGTCATAAAACGTGGAGCAACTGCAACGAGTAACTATGACTCCCTTTAGGTATCCAAATGCCTCATCAACAGGCGAAATACATCGGCAAAATCGAGAAGCTCCCAGCAGGAGAACTGTGAAAGTCTTTAGGTTGACAGATAATGGCGTATCGCTTCTGGTGAACTGGAAAGAGAAAGCTTCTAGATGTGACTGTTATAAAACGTGAAGCAACTGCAATGAGTGACTATGACTCTCATTAGGTAGCCAAAAGCCTCGGCAACAGGCGAAATACATCGGCAAACTCGAGAAGCTCCCGGCAGGAGTACTGTGAAAGTCTTTATGTCGACAGATATTGGCGTATCGATTCACGAGAACTGGCTAAAGGAAGCTTGAAAATGTGACTATGGTGAAACGGGGAGCATCTGACAGGACTAACTATGACTCTCATAAGGTAGACAAATCCCTCGTCAACATGCGAAGTACATCGGCAAACTCGAGAAGCTCCCAGCAGGAGTACTGTGAGAGTCTTTAGGTTGACAGATAATGGCGTATCGCTTCAGGTGAACTGGATAGAGGAAGCTTGAATATGTGACTGTGGTGAAACGGGGAGCAACTGACAGGAGTAACTATGACTCTCCTAAGGTGGCAAATGCCCCGTCAACAGGCGAAAAGCATCGGCAGACTCGAGAAGCTCCCGGCAGGAGTACTGTGAAAGTCTCTATGTCGACAGATAATGGCGTAACTCTTCAGGTGAACAGGCCACAATAAGATTGAAAATGTGACTGTGATAAAACGGGGAACAATTGGCAAGAGTAGCTATGACTCTCTAAAGGTTGCCAACTGCTTCGTCAACAGGCGAAATACATTGATAAACTTGAGGAGCCCCTAGCAGGAGTACTGTGAAAGTCATAATGTCGACAAATAATGGCGTATCGCTTGTGGTGAAAGGGGCTGAGCAAAATTGTAGATGTGACTGTGGATTAACAGGGAGACACTGGCATGAGTAACCATGACTCTCTTAAGTTAGCCAAATGCTTCGTCAACAGGAGAAAAGCATCGGCAGACACGAGATGCACCTGGAAGGAGTACTGTGAAAGTCTCTATGTCCACAAATAATGGCGTATCGCTTCTGGTGAAAGGGGCAGAGGAAGCTAGTAGATGTGACTACAGTTTAATGGGGAGTCACTGGCAGGAGTAACTATGACTCTCTAAAGGTAGCATATGCCTCGACAAGAGGTGAAATACATCGGCAAACTCGAGAGGCTCCCAGCAGGAGTACTGTGAATGTCTTTAGGTTGACAGATAATGGCGTATCGCTTCAGGTGAACTGGATAGAGGAAGCTTGAAAATGTGACTGTGGTAAAACGGGGAGCAACTGACAGGAGTAACTATGACTCTCTTCAGGTAGCCAAATGCCTCGTCAAGAGGTGAAATACATCGGCAAACTCGAGAAGCTCCCGGCAGGAGTACTGTGAAAGTCTTTATGTCGACAGATATTGGCGTATCGCTTCACGAGAACTGGCCAAAGGAAGCTTGAAAATATGACTGTGGTAAAACGGGGAGCAACTGACAGGACTAACTATGACTCTCTTAAGGTAGACAAATGCCTCGTCAACAGGCGAAATACATCGGCAAACTCGAGAAGCTCCCAGCAGGAGTACTGTGAATGTCTCTATGTCGACAGATATTGGCGTACCGCTTCAGGTGAGCAGGCCAGACAAAGCTTGTAGTTGTGACTGTTATAAAACGTGGAGCAACTGCAATAAGCAACTATGACTAGCTTTAGGTAGCCAAATGCCTCGTCAACAGGTGAACTACATCGGAAAACTAGAGAAGCTCCCGGCAGGAGTACTGTGACAGTCTTTATGTCGACAGATATTGGCGTATCGCTTCACGAGAACTAGATAAAGGAAGCTTGAAAATGTGACTGTGGTAAAACGGGGAGCAACTGACAGGAGTAACTACGACTCTCTTAAGGTGGCCAAATGCCCCATCAACAGGCGAAAGCTTCGGCAGACTCGAGAAGCTCCCGGCAGGAGTACTGTGAAAGTCTCTATGTCGACAGATAATGGCGTAACCCTTCAGGTGAACTGGCCACAATAAGATTGAAAATGTGACTGTTATAAAACGGGGAACAATTGGCCAAAGTAACTATGACTCTCTAAAGGTTGGCAACTGCTTCGTCAACAGGCGAAATACATTGATAAACTCGAGGAGCCCCTAGCAGGAGTACTGTGAAAGTCATAATGTCGACAAATAATGGCGTATCGCTTCTGGTGAAAGGGGCTGAGCAAAATTGTAGATGTGACTGTGGTTTAACGGGGAGACACTGGCATGAGTAACCGTGACTCTCTTAAGGTAGCCAAATGGCTCGTCAACAGGAGATAAACATCGGCAGACACGAGATGCTCCTGGAAGGAGTACTGTGAAAATCTCTATGTCGACAAATAATGGCGTATCGCTTCTGGTGAAAGGGGCAGAGGAAGCTAGTAGATGTGACTACGGATTAATGGGGAGACACTGGCAGGAGTAACTATGACCGTCTTAAGGTAGCCAAATACTCCGTCAAGAGGTGAAATACATCGGCAAACTCGAGAAGCTCTCAGCAGGAGTACTGTGAATGTCTTAATGTCGACAGATATTGAAGTACCGCTTCAGGTGAACAGGCCAGAGAAAGCTTGTAGTTGTGACTGTTATAAAACGTGGAGCAACTGCAATGAGTAACTATGACTCCCTTTAGGTAGCCAAATGCCTCGTCAACAGGCGAAATAAATTGGCAAACTAGAGATGCTCCCAGAAGGAGTACTGTGAGAGTCTTTAGGTTGACAGATAATGGCGTATCGCTTCAGGTGAACTGGCCACAATAAGATTGAAAATGTGACTGTGATAAACCGGGGAACAATTGGCAAGAGCAACTATGACTCTCTTAAGGTTGCCAACTGCTTCGTCAACAGGCGAAATACATTGATAAACTTGAGGAGCCCGTAGTAGGAGTACTGTGAAAGTCATAATGTCGACAAATAATGGCGTATCGCTTCTGGTGAAAGGGGCTGAGCAAAATTGTAGATGTGACTGTGGTTTAACGGGGAGACACTGGCATGAGTAACCGTGACTCTCTTAAGGTAGCCAAATGGTTCGTCAACAGGAGAAAAACATCGGCAGACACGAGATGCTCCTGGAAGGAGTACTGTGAAAATCTCTATGTCGACAAATAATGGCGTATCGCTTCTGGTGAAAGGGGCAGAGGAAGCTAGTAGATGTGACTACGGTTTAATGCTGAGACACTGGCAGGAGTAACTATGACCCTCTTAAGGTAGCCAAATACCTCGTCAAGAGGTGAAATACATCGGCAAAATCGAGAAGCTCCCGGCAGGAGTACTGTGAAAGTCTTTAGGTTGACAGATAATGGCGTATCGCTTCAGGTGAACTGGTTAGAGGAAGCTTGAAAATGAGACTGTGGTAAAACGGGGAGCAACTGACAGGAGTAACTATGACTCCCTTAAGGTAGCCAAAAGCCCCGTCAACAGGCAAAAAACATCGGCAGACTCGAGAAGCTCCCAGCAGGACTACTGTGAAAGTCTTTATGTTGAAAGATAATAGCGCATCGCTTCAGGTGATCCGGCTAAAGGGAGCTTCAAAATGTGACTGTGGTAAAACGGGGAACATCTGACAGGACTAACTGTGACTCTCTTAAGATAGACAAATGCCTCGTCATTAGGCAAAATACAGCGGCAAACTCGAGAAGCTCCAAGCAGGAGTGCTGTGAAAGTCTTTATGTCGACAGATATTGGCGTATCGCTTCACGAGAACTGGCCAAAGGAAGCTTGAAAATATGACTGTGGTAAAACGGGGAGCAACTGACAGGACTAACTATGACTCTCTTAAGGTAGACAAATGCCTCGTCAACAGGCGAAATACATCGGCAAACTCGAGAAGCTCCCAGCAGGAGTACTGTGAATGTCTCTATGTCGACAGATATTGGCGTACCGCTTCAGGTGAGCAGGCCAGAGAAAGCTTGTAGTTGTGACTGTTATAAAACGTGGAGCAACTGCAATAAGCAACTATGACTCGCGTTAGGTAGCCAAATGCCTCGTCAACAGGTGAACTACATCGGAAAACTCGAGAAGCTCCCGGCAGGAGTACTGTGACAGTCTTTATGTCGACAGATATTGGCGTATCGCTTCACGAGAACTGGATAAAGGAAGCTTGAAAATGTGACTGTGGTAAAACGGGGAGCAACTGACAGGAGTAACTATGACTCTCTTAAGGTGGCCAAATGCCCCATCAACAGGCGAAAGCTTCGGCAGACTCGAGAAGCTCCCGGCAGGAGTACTGTGAAAGTCTCTATGTCGACAGATAATGGCGTAACCCTTCAGGTGAACTGGCCACAATAAGATTGAAAATGTGACGGTGATAAACCGGGGAACAATTGGCAAGAGCAACTATGACTCTCTAAAGGTTGCCAACTGCTTCGTCAACAGGCGAAATACATTGATAAACTTGAGGAGCCCCTAGCAGGAGTACTGTCAAAGTCATAATGTCGACAATTAAAGGCGTATCGCTTCTGGTGAAAGGGGCTGAGCAAAATTGTAGATGTGACTGTGGTTTAACGGGGAGACACTGGCATGAGTAACCGTGACTCTCTTAAGGTAGCCAAATGGCTCGTCAACAGGAGAAAAACATCGGCAGACACGAGATGCTCCTGGTAGGAGTACTGTGAAATTCTCCATGTCGACAAATAATAACGTATCGCTTCTGGTGAAAGGGGCAGAGGAAGCTAGTAGATGTGACTACGGTTTAATGGGGAGACACTGGCAGGAGTAAGCATGACCCTCTTAAGGTAGCCAAATACCTCGTCAAGAGGTGAAATTCATCGGCAAACTCGAGAAGCTCCAAGCAGGAGTACTGTGAATGTCTTTATGTCGACAGATATTGGCGTACCGCTTCAGGTGAACAGGCCTGAGAAAGCTTGTAGTTGTGACTGTAATAAAACGTGGAGCAACTGCAATGAGCAACTATGACTCCCTTTAGGTAGCCAAATGCCTCGTCAACAGGCGAAATACGTCGGCAAACTCGAGAAGCTCCCGGCAGGAGTACTGTGACAGTCTTTATGTCGACAGATATTGGCGTATCGCTTCACGAGAACTGGCTAAAGGAAGCTTGAAAATGGGACGGTGGTAAAACGGGGAGCACCTGACAGGACTAACTGTGACTCTCTTGAGGTAGACAAATGCCTCGTCATTAGGCAATATACAGCGGCAAGCTAGAGAAGCTCCCGGCAGGAGTACTGTGAAAGTCTTTAGGTTGACAGATAATGGCGTATCGCTTCAGGTGAACTGGATAGAGAAAGCTTGTAGATGTGACTGTTATAAAACGTGGAGTATTTGCAATGAGTAACTATGACTCTCTTTAGGTAGCCAAATGCCTCGTCAACAGGCGAAATATATCGGCAAACTCGAGAAGCTCCCGGCAGGAGTACTGTGAAAGTCTTTATGTCGGCAGATATTGGCGTATCGCTTCACGAGACCCGGCTAAAGGAAGCTTGAAAATATGACTGTGGTGAAACGGGGAGAAACTGACAGGAATAACTATGACCCTCTTAGGGTAGCCAAATGCCTCGTCAACAGGCGAAATACATCGGCAAACTCGAGAAGCTCCCAGCAGGAGTACTGTGAAAGTCTTTAGGTTGACAGATAATGGCGTTTCGCTTCAGGTGAACTGGTTAGAGGAAGCTTGAAAATGAGACTGTGGTAAAACGGGGAGCAACTGACAGGAGTAACTATGACTCCCTTAAGGTAGCCAAAAGCTCCGTCAACAGGCGAAAAACATCGGAAGACTCGAAAAGCTCCCAGCAGGACTACTGTGAAAGTCTTTATGTCGACAGATATTGGCGTATCGCTTCACGAGAACTGGCCAAAGGAAGCTTGAAAATATGACTGTGGTAAAACTGGGAGCAACTGACAGGACTAACTATGACTCTCTTAAGGTGGCCAAATGCCTCATCAACAGGCGAAAAGCATCGGCAGACTCGAGAAGCTCCCGGCAGGAGTACTGTGAAAGTCTCTATGTCGACAGATTATGGCGTAACTCTTCAGGTGAACTGGCCACAATAAGATTGAAAATGAGACTGTGATAAAACGGGGAACAATTGGCAAGAGTAACTATGACTCTCTAAAGGTTGCCAACTGCTTCGTCAACAGGCGAAATACATTGATAAACTTGAGGAGCCCCTAGCAGGAGTACTGTGAAAGTCATAATGTCGACAAATAATGGCGTATCGCTTCTGGTGAAAGGGGCTGAGCAAAATTGTAGATGTGGCTGTGGTTTAACGGGGAGACACTGGCATGAGTAACCGTGACTCCCTTAAGGTAGCCAAATGGCTCGTCAACAGGAGAAAAATATCGGCAGACACGATATGCTCCTGGAAGAAGTACTGTGAAAATCTCTATGTCGACAAATAATGGCGTATCGCTTCTGGTGAAAGGGGCAGAGGAAGCAAGTTGATGTGACTACGGTTTAATGGGGAGAAACTGGCAGGAGTAACTATGACCCTCTTAAGGTAGCCAAATACCTCGTCAAGAGGTGAAATAAATCGGCAAACTCGAGAAGCTCCCAGCAGGAGTACTGTGAATGTCTTTATGTCGATAGATATTGGCGTACCGCTTCAGGTGAACAGGCCAGAGAAAGCTTGTAGTTGTGAGTGTTATAAAACGTGGAGCAACTGCAATGATTAACTATGACTCCCTTTAGGTAGCCAAATGCCTCGTCAACAGGCGAAATACATCGGCAAACTCGAGAAGCTCCCGGCAGGAGTACTGTGACAGTCTTTATGTCGACAGATATTGGCGTATCGCTTCACGAGAACTGGCTAAAGGAAGCTTGAAAATGTGACTGTGGTAAAACGGGGAGCACCTGACAGGACTAACTACGACTCTCTTAAGGTAGCCAAATGCCTCGTCAACAGGCGAAATACATCGGCAAACTCGAGAAGCTCCCGGCAGGAGTACTGTGAAAGTCTTTAGGTTGACAGATAATGGCGTATCGCTTCAGGTGAACTGGATAGAGGAAGCTTGAAAATGTGACTGTGGTAAAACGGGGAGCAACTGACAGGACTAACTACGACTCTCTTAAGGTAGACAAATGCCTCGTCAACAGGCGAAATACATCAGCAAACTCGCGAAGCTCCCAGAAGGAGTACTGTGAGAGTCTTTAGGTTGACAGACAATGGCGTATCGCTTCAGGTGAACTGGATGGAAGAAGCTTGAATGTGTGACTGTGGTGGAACGGGGAGAAACTGACAGGAATAACTATGGCTCTCTTAAGGTGGCCAAATGCCTTCTCAACAGGCGAAATACATCGGCAAACTCGAGAAGCTCCCAGCAGGAGTACTGTGAATGTCTTTAAGTCAACAGAAATTGGCGTACCGCTTCAGGTGAACAGGTCAGAGAAAGCTTGTAGGTGTGACTGTTATAAAACGTGGAGCAACTGCAATGAGTAACTATGACTCCCTTTAGGTAGCCAAATGCCTCGTCAACAGGCGAAATACTTGGGCAAACTCGAGAAGCTCCCGGCAGGAGTACTGTGACAGTCTTTATGTCGACTGATATTGGCGTATCGCTTCACGAGAATTGGATAAAGGAAGCTTGAAAATATGACTGTGGTAAACCGGGGAGCATCTGACAGGACTAACTGTGACTCTCTTAAGGTAGACAAATCCATCGACAACATGCGAAATACATCGGCAAACTCGAGAAGCTCCCAGCAGGAGTACTGTGAGAGTCTTTAGGTTGACAGATAATGGTGTATCGCTTCAGGTGAACTGGATAGAGGAAGCTTGAATATGTGACTGTGGTGAAACGGGGAGCAACTGACAGGAGTAACTATGACTCTCCTAAGGTGGCAAATGCCCCGTCAACAGGCGAGAAGCATCGGCAGACTCGAGACGCTCCCGGCAGGAGTACTGTGAAAGTCTCTATGTCGACAGATAATGGCGTAACTCTTCAGATGAACTGGCCACAATAAGATTGAAAATGTGACTGTGATAAAACGGGGAACAATTGGCAAGAGTAACTATGACTCTCTAAAGGTTGCCAACTGCTTCGTCAACAGGCGAAATACATTGATAAACTTGAGGAGCATCTAGCAGGAGTACTGTGAAAGTCATAATGTCGACAAATAATGGCGTATCGCTTCTGGTGAAAGGGGCTGAGCAAAATTGTAGATGTGACTGTGGTTTAACAGGGAGACACTGGCATGAGTAACCATGACTCACTTAAGTTTGCCAAATGCTTCGTCAACAGGAGAAAAACATCGGCAGACACGAGATGCACCTGGAAGGAGTACTGTGAAAGTCTCTATGTCCACAAATAATGGCGTATCGCTTCTGGTGAAAGGGGCAGAGGAAGCTAGTAGACGTGACTACAGTTTAATGGGGAGACACTGGCAGGAGTAACTATGACTCTCTTAAGGTAGCAAATACCTCGACAAGAGGTGAAATACATCGGCAAACTCGAGAAGCTCCCAGCAGGAGTACTGTGAAAGTCTTTATGTCGACAGATAATGGCGCATCGCTTCAGGTGATCAGCCTAAGGAAGCTACAAAATGTGACTGTGGTAAAACGGGGAACATCTGACAGGACTAACTATGAATCTCTTAAGGTAGACAAATGCCTCGTCATTAGGCGAAATACATCGGCAAACTCGAGAAGATCCCGGCAGGAGTACTGTGAAAGTCTTTAGATTGACAGATAATGGCGTATCGCTTCAGGTGAACTGGATAGAGGAAGCTTGAAAATGTGACTGTGGTGAAACGGGGAGCAACTGACAGGAGTAACTATGACTCTCTTCAGGTAGCCAAATGCCTTGTCAACAGGCGAAATACATCGGCAAACACGAGAAGCTCCCAGCAGGAGTACTGTGAAAGTCTTTTAGTCAACAGATATTGGCGTATCGCTTCAGGTGAACTGGCCAGAGAAAGCTTGTAGATGTGACTGTTATAAAACGTGGAGCAACTGCAATGAGTAACTATGACTCCCTTTAGGTAGCCAAATGCCTCGTCAACAGGCGAAATACATCGGCAAACTAGAGAAGCTCCCGGCAGGAGTACTGTGAAAGTCTTTATGTCGACAGATATTGGCGTACCGCTTCAGGTGAACAGGCCAGAGAAAGCTTGTAGTTGTGACTGTTATAAAACGTGGAGCAACTGGAATGAGTAACTATGACTCCTTTAGGTAGCCAAATGCCTCGTCACTAGGCGAAATACATCGGCAAACTCGAGAAGATCCCAGCAGGAGTACTGTGAAAGTCTTTAGGTTGACAGATAATGGCGTATCGCTTCAGGAGAACTGGATAGAGATAGCTTGAAAATGTGACTGTGGTGAAACGGGGAGCAACTGACAGGAGTAACTATGACTCTCTTAAGGTAGCCAAATGCCTCGTCAACAGGCGAAATACATCGGCAAACTCGAGAAGCTCCCAGAAGGAGTACTGTGAATGTCTTTATGTTGACAGATAATGGCGTATCGCTTCAGGTGAACTGGATAGAGGAAGCTTGAAAATGTGACTGTGGTAAAACGGGGAGCAACTGACCGGAGTAACTATGACTCTCTTCAGGTAGCCAAATGTTTCGTCAACAGGCGAAATACATTGGCAAACAGGAGAAGCTCCCAGCAGGACTACAGTGAAAGTCTTTATGTCGACAGATAATGGCGCATAGCTTCAGGTGATCCGACCAAAGGGAGCTTCAAAATGTGACTGTGGTAAAACGGGGAACATCTGACAGGACTAACTATGACTCTCTTAAGGTAGACAAATGCCTCGTCACTAGGCGAATTACATCGGCAAACTCGAGAAGATCCCAGCAGGAGTACTGTGAAAGTCTTTAGGTTGACAGATAATGGCATATCGCTTCAGGTGAACTGGTTAGAGGAAGCTTCAAAATGTGACTGTGGTAAAACGGGGAACATCTGACAGGACTAACTGTGACTCTCTTAAGGTAGACAAATAACTCGTCATTAAACAAAATACAGCGGCAAACCCGAGAAGCTCCCGGCAGGAGTACTGTGAATGTCTTTATGTCGACAGATGTTTTCGTATCGCTTCAGGTGAACTTGAAAGAGAAAGCTTGTAGATGTGACTGTTATAAAACGTGAAGCAACTGCAATGAGTAACTATGACTCTCTTTAGGTAGTTAAATGCCTCGTCAACAGGCGAAATACATCGGCAAACTCTAGAAGCTCCCAGCAGGAGTACTGTGAGAGTCTTTAGTTTGACAGATAATGGCGTATCGCTTCAGGTGAACTGGTTAGAGGAAGCTTGAAAATGTGACTGTGGTAAAACGGGGAGATAATGACAGGAGTAACTATGACTCTCTTGAGGTTGCCAAATGCCCCGTCAACAGGCGATAGACATCGGCAGACTCGAGAAGCTCCCATCAGGACTACTGTGAAAGTCATTATGTCGACAGATAATGGCGCATTGCTTCAGGTGATCCGGCTAAAGGAAGCTTCAAAATGTGACTGTAATAAAACGGGGAAAATCTGACAGGACTAACTATCACTCTCTTAAGGTAGACAAATGCCTCGTCATTAGGCGAAATACATCGGCAAACTCGAGAAGATCCCGGCAGGAGTACTGTGAAGGTCTTTAGGTTGACAGATAATGGCGTATCGCTTCAGGTGAACTGGATAGAGGAAGCTTGAAATTGTGACTTTGGTGAAACGGGGAGCAACTGACAGGAGTAACTATGACTCTCTTCAGGTAGCCAAATGCCTTGTCAACAGGCGAAATACATCGGCAAACACGAGAAGCTCCCGGCAGGAGTACTGTGAAAGTCTTTATGTCGACAGATATTGGCGTACCGCTTCAGGTGAACTGGCCAGAGAAAGCTTGTAGATGTGACTGTTATAAAACGTGGAGCAACTGACAGGAGTAACTATGACTCTCTTAAGGTGGCCAAATGCCTCGTCAACAGGCGAAATACATCGGCAAACTCGAGAAGCTCCCAGCAGGAGTACTGTGAATGTCTTTATGTCGACAGATGTTTTCGTATCGCTTCAGGTGAACTTGAAAGAGAAAGCTTGTAGATGTGACTGTTATAAAACGTGAAGCAACTGCAATGAGTAACTGTGACTCTCATTAGGTAGCCAAAAGCCTCGTCAACAGGCGAAATACATCGGCAAACTCGAGAAGCTCCCGGCAGGAGTACTGTGAAAGTCTTTATGTCGACAGATAATGGCGTATCGATTCACGAGAACTGGCTAAAGGAAGCTTGAAAATGTGACTATGGTGAAACGGGGAGCATCTGACAGGACAAACTATGACTCTCTTAAGGTAGACAAATGCCTCGTCAACATGCGAAATACATCGGCAAACTCGAGAAGCTCCCAGCAGGAATACTGTGAGAGTCTTTAGGTTGACAGATAATGGCGTATCGCTTCAGGTGAACTGGATAGAGGAAGCTTGAATATGTGACTGTGGTGAAACGATGAGCAACTGACAGGAGTAACTATGACTCTCCTAAGGTGGCCAAATGCCCCGTCAACAGGCGAAAAGCATCGGCAGACTCGAGAAGCTCCCGGCAGGAGTACTGTGAAAGTCTCTATGTCGACAGATAATGGCGTAACTCTTCAGATGAACTGGCCACAATAAGATTGAAAATGTGACTGTGATAAAACGGGGAACAATTGGCAAGAGTAACTATGACTCTCTAAAGGTTGCCAACTGCTTCGTCAACAGGCGAAATACATTGATAAACTTGAGGAGCATCTAGCAGGAGTACTGTGAAAGTCATAATGTCGACAAATAATGGCGTATCGCTTCTGGTGAAAGGGGCTGAGCAAAATTGTAGATGTGACTGTGGTTTAACAGGGAGACACTGGCATGAGTAACCATGACTCTCTTAAGTTAGCCAAATGCTTCGTCAACAGGAGAAAAACATCGGCAGACACGAGATGCACCTGGAAGGAGTACTGTGAAAGTCTCTATGTCCACAAATAATGGCGTATCGCTTCTGGTGAAAGGGGCAGAGGAAGCTAGTAGACGTGACTACAGTTTAATGGGGAGACACTGGCAGGAGTAACTATGACTCTCTTAAGGTAGCAAATACCTCGACAAGAGGTGAAATACATCGGCAAACTCGAGAAGCTCCCAGCAGGAGTACTGTGAAAGTCTTTATGTCGACAGATAATGGCGCATCGCTTCAGGTGATCAGCCTAAGGAAGCTACAAAATGTGACTGTGGTAAAACGGGGAACATCTGACAGGACTAACTATGAATCTCATAAGGTAGACAAATGCCTCGTCATTAGGCGAAATGCATCGGCAAACTCGAGAAGATCCCGGCAGGAGTACTGTGAAAGTCTTTAGATTGACAGATAATGGCGTATGGCTTCAGGTGAACTGGATAGAGGAAGCTTGAAAATGTGACTGTGGTGAAACGGGGAGCAACTGACAGGAGTAACTATGACTCTCTTCAGGTAGCCAAATGCCTTGTCAACAGGCGAAATACATCGGCAAACACGAGAAGCTCCCAGCAGGAGTACTGTGAAAGTCTTTTAGTCAACAGATATTGGCGTATCGCTTCAGGTGAACTGGCCAGAGAAAGCTTGTAGATGTGACTGTTATAAAACGTGGAGCAACTGCAATGAGTAACTATGACTCCCTTTAGGTAGCCAAATCCCTCGTCAACAGGCGAAATACATCGGCAAACTCGAGAAGCTCCCGGCAGGAGTACTGTGAAAGTCTTTATGTCGACAGATATTGGCGTACCGCTTCAGGTGAACAGGCCAGAGAAAGCTTGTAGTTGTGACTGTTATAAAACGTGGAGCAACTGGAATGAGTAACTATGACTCCTTTAGGTAGCCAAATGCCTCGTCACTAGGCGAAATACATCGGCAAACTCGAGAAGATCCCAGCAGGAGTACTGTGAAAGTCTTTAGGTTGACAGATAATGGCGTATCGCTTCAGGAGAACTGGATAGAGATAGCTTGAAAATGTGACTGTGGTGAAACGGGGAGCAACTGACAGGAGTAACTATGACTCTCTTAAGGTAGCCAAATGCCTCGTCAACAGGCGAAATACATCGGCAAACTCGAGAAGCTCCCAGAAGGAGTACTGTGAATGTCTTTATGTTGACAGATAATGGCGTATCGCTTCAGGTGAACTGGATAGAGGAAGCTTGAAAATGTGACTGTGGTAAAACGGGGAGCAACTGACCGGAGTAACTATGACTTTCTTCAGGTAGCCAAATGTTTCGTCAACAGGCGAAATACATTGGCAAACAGGAGAAGCTCCCAGCAGGACTACAGTGAAAGTCTTTATGTCGACAGATAATGGCGCATAGCTTCAGGTGATCCGACCAAAGGGAGCTTCAAAATGTGACTGTGGTAAAACGGGGAACATCTAAAAGGACTAACTATGACTCTCTTAAGGTAGACAAATGCCTCGTCACTAGGCGAATTACATCGGCAAACTCGAGAAGATCCCAGCAGGAGTACTGTGAAAGTCTTTAGGTTGACAGATAATGGCATATCGCTTCAGGTGAACTGGTTAGAGGAAGCTTCAAAATGTGACTGTGGTAAAACGGGGAACATCTGACAGGACTAACTGTGACTCTCTTAAGGTAGACAAATAACTCGTCATTAAACAAAATACAGCGGCAAACCCGAGAAGCTCCCGGCAGGAGTACTGTGAATGTCTTTAGGTTGACAGATAATGGCGTATCGCTTCAGGTGAACTGGATAGAGGAAGCTTGAAAATGTGACTGTGGTAAAACGGGGAGCAACTGACAGGAGTAACTATGACTCTCTTCAGGTAGCCAGATGCCACGTCAACAGGCGAAAAATATCGGCAAACTCGAGAAGCTCCCAGCAGGAGTACTGTGAAAGTCTTTATGTCGACAGATATTTTCGTATCGCTTCAGGTGAACTTAAAAGAGAAAGCTTGTAGATGTGACTGTTATAAAACGTGAAGCAACTGCAATGAGTAACTATGACTCTCATTAGGTAGCCAAAAGCCTCGTCAACAGGCGAAATACATCGGCAAACTCGAGAAGCTCCCGGCAAGAGTACTGTGAAAGTCTCTATGTCGACAGATAATGGCGTAACTCTTCAGGTGAACTGGCCACAATAAGATTGAAAATGTGACTGTGATAAAACGGGGAACAATTGGCAAGAGTAACTATGACTCTCTAAAGGTTGCCAACTGCTTCGTCAACAGGCGAAATACATTGATAAACTTGAGGAGCCCCTAGCAGGAGTACTGTGAAAGTCATAATGTCGACAAATAATGGCGTATCGCTTGTGGTGAAAGGGGCTGAGCAAAATTGTAGATGTGACTGTGGATTAACAGGGAGACACTGGCATGAGTAACCATGACTCTCTTCAGTTAGCCAAATGCTTCGTCAACAGGAGAAAAACATCGGCAGACACGATATGCACCTGGAAGGAGTACCGTGAAAGTCTCTATGTCCACAAATAATGGCGTATCGCTTCTGGTGAAAGGGGCAGAGGAAGCTAGTAGATGTGACTACAGATTAATGGGGAGACACTGGCAGGAGTAACTATGACTCTCTTAAGGTAGCAAATACCTCGACAAGAGGTGAAATACATCGGCAAACTCGAGAAGCTCCCAGCAGGAGTACTGTGAAAGTCTTTATGTCGACAGATAATGGCGCATAGCTTCAGGTGATCAGCCTAAGGAAGCTTCAAAATGTGACTGTGGTAAAACGGGGAACATCTGACAGGACTAACTATGAATCTCTTAAGGTAGACAAATGCCTCGTCATTAGGCGAAATACATCGGCAAACTCGAGAAGATCCCGGCAGGAGTACTGTGAAAGTCTTTAGATTGACAGATAATGGCGTATCGCTTCAGGTGAACTGGATAGAGGAAGCTTGAAAATGTGACTGTGGTGAAACGGGGAGCAACTGACAGGAGTAACTATGACTCTCTTCAGGTAGCCAAATGCCTTGTCAACAGGCGAAATACATCGGCAAACACGAGAAGCTCCCAGCAGGAGTACTGTGAAAGTCTTTTAGTCAACAGATATTGGCGTATCGCTTCAGGTGAACTGGCCAGAGAAAGCTTGTAGATGTGACTGTTATAAAACGTGGAGCAACTGCAATGAGTAACTATGACTCCCTTTAGGTAGCCAAATGCCTCGTCAACAGGCGAAATACATCGGCAAACTCGAGAAGCTCCCGGCAGGAGTACTGTGAAAGTCTTTATGTCGACAGATATTGGCGTACCGCTTCAGGTGAACAGGCCAGAGAAAGCTTGTAGTTGTGACTGTTATAAAACGTGGAGCAACTGGAATGAGTAACTATGACTCCTTTAGGTAGCCAAATGCCTCGTCATAGGCGAAATACATCGGCAAACTCGAGAAGATCCCGGCAGGAGTACTGTGAAAGTCTTTAGGTTGACAGATAATGGCGTATCGCTTCAGGTGAACTGGATAGAGGAAGCTTGAAAATGTGACTGTGGTAAAACGGGGAGCAACTGACCGGAGTAACTATGACTCTCTTCAGGTAGCCAAATGTTTCGTCAACAGGCGAAATACATTGGCAAACAGGAGAAGCTCCCAGCAGGGCTACAGTGAAAGTCTTTATGTCGACAGATAATGGCGCATAGCTTCAGGTGATCCGACCAAAGGGAGCTTCAAAATGTGACTGTGGTAAAACGGGGAACATCTGACAGGACTAACTATGACTCTCTTAAGGTAGACAAATGCCTCGTCACTAGGCGAATTACATCGGCAAACTCGAGAAGATCCCAGCATTAGTACTGTGAAAGTCTTTAGGTTGACAGATAATGGCATATCGCTTCAGGTGAACTGGTTAGAGGAAGCTTCAAAATGTGACTGTGGTAAAACGGGGAACATCTGACAGGACTAACTGTGACTCTCTTAAGGTAGACAAATAACTCGTCATTAAACAAAATACAGCGGCAAACCCGAGAAGCTCCCGGCAGGAGTACTGTGAATGTCTTTAGGTTGACAGATAATGGCGTATCGCTTCAGGTGAACTGGATAGAGGAAGCTTGAAAATGTGACTGTTGTAAAACGGGGAGCAACTGACAGGAGTAACTATGACTCTCTTCAGGTAGCCAGATGCCACGTCAACAGGCGAAAAATATCGGCAAACTCGAGAAGCTCCCAGCAGGAGTACTGTGAAAGTCTTTATGTCGACAGATATTTTCGTATCGCTTCAGGTGAACTTAAAAGAGAAAGCTTGTAGATGTGACTGTTATAAAACGTGAAGCAACTGCAATGAGTAACTATGACTCTCATTAGGTAGCCAAAAGCCTCGTCAACAGGCGAAATACATCGGCAAACTCGAGAAGCTCCCGGCAGGAGTACTGTGAAAGTCTCTATGTCGACAGATAATGGCGTAACTCTTCAGGTGAACTGGCCACAATAAGATTGAAAATGTGACTGTGATAAAACGGGGAACAATTGGCAAGAGTAACTATGACTCTCTAAAGGTTGCCACCTGCTTCGTCAACAGGCGAAATACATTGATAAACTTGAGGAGCCCCTAGCAGGAGTACTGTGAAAGTCATAATGTCGACAAATAATGGCGTATCGCTTGTGGTGAAAGGGGCTGAGCAAAATTGTAGATGTGACTGTGGATTAACAGGGAGACACTGGCATGAGTAACCATGACTCTCTTCAGTTAGCCAAATGCTTCGTCAACAGGAGAAAAACATCGGCAGACACGATATGCACCTGGAAGGAGTACTGTGAATGTCTCTATGTCCACAAATAATGGCGTATCGCTTCTGGTGAAAGGGGCAGAGGAAGCTAGTAGATGTGACTACAGATTAATGGGGAGACACTGGCAGGAGTAACTATGACTCTCTTAAGGTAGCAAATGCCTCGACAAGTGGTGAAATACATCGGCAAACTCGAGAAGCTCCCAGCAGGAGTACTGTGAAAGTCTTTATGTCGACAGATAATGGCGCATCGCTTCAGGTGATCCGGCTACAGGGAGCTTCAAAATGTGACTGTGGTAAAACGGGGAACATCTGACAGGACTAACTATGACTCTCTTAAGGTAGACTAATGCCTCGTCATTAGGCGAAATACATCGGCAAACTCGAGAAGATCCCGGCAGGAGTACTGTGAAAGTCTTCAGGTTGACAGATAATGGCGTATCGGTTCAGAAGAACTGGATAGAGGAAGCTTGAAAATGTGACTGTGGTAAAACGGGGAGCAATTGACAGGAGTAACTATGACTCTCTCCAGGTAGCCAAATGCCTCGTCAACAGGCGAAATACATCGGCAAACACGAGAAGCTCCCAGCAGGAGTACTGTGAAAGTCTTTATGTCGACAGATATTGGCGTATCGCTTCAGGTGAACTGGCCAGAGAAAGCTTGTAGATGTGACTGTTATATAACGTGAAGCAACTGCAATGAGTAACTATGACTCTCTTTAGGTAGTTAAATGCCTCGTCAACAGGCGAAATACATCGGCAAACTCTAGAAGCTCCCAGCAGGAGTACTGTGAGAGTCTTTAGTTTGACAGATAATGGCGTATCTCTTCAGGTGAACTGGTTAGAGGAAGCTTGAAAATGTGACTGTGGTAAAACGGGGAGATACTGACAGGAGTAACTATGACTCTCTTGAGGTAGCCAAATGCCCCGTCAACAGGCGATAGACATCGGCAGACTCGAGAAGCTCCCATCAGGACTACTGTGAAAGTCATTATGTCGACAGATAATGGCGCATTGCTTCAGGTGATCCGGCTAAAGGAAGCTTCAAAATGTGACTGTAATAAAACGGGGAAAATCTGACAGGACTAACTATCACTCCCTTAAGGTAGACAAATGCCTCGTCATTAGGCGAAATACATCGGCAAACTCGAGAAGATCCCGGCAGGAGTACTGTGAAGGTCTTTAGGTTGACAGATAATGGCGTACCGCTTCAGGTGAACTGGCCAGAGAAAGCTTGTAGATGTGACTGTTATAAAACGTGGAGCAACTGACAGGAGTAACTATGACTCTCTTAAGGTGGCCAAATGCCTCGTCAACAGGCGAAATACATCGGCAAACTCGAGAAGCTCCCAGCAGGAGTACTGTGAATGTCTTTATGTCGACAGATATTTTCGTATCGCTTCAGGTGAACTTGAAAGAGAATGCTTGTAGATGTGACTGTTATAAAACGTGAAGCAACTGCAATGAGTAACTGTGACTCTCATTAGGTAGCCAAAAGCCTCGTCAACAGGCGAAATACATCGGCAAACTCGAGAAGCTCCCGGCAGGAGTACTGTGAAAGTCTTTATGTCGACAGATATTGGCGTATCGATTCACGAGAACTGGCTAAAGGAAGCTTGAAAATGTGACTATGGTGAAACGGGGAGCATCTGACAGGACAAACTATGACTCTCTTAAGGTAGACAAATGCCTCGTCAACATGCGAAATACATCGGCAAACTCGAGAAGCTCCCAGCAGGAATACTGTGAGAGTCTTTAGGTTGACAGATAATGGCGTATCGCTTCAGGTGAACTGGATAGAGGAAGCTTGAATATGTGACTGTGGTGAAACGGGGAGCAACTGACAGGAGTAACTATGACTCTCCTAAGGTGGCCAAATGCCCCGTCAACAGGCGAAAAGCATCGGCAGACTCGAGAAGCTCCCGGCAGGAGTACTGTGAAAGTCTCTATGTCGACAGATAATGGCGTAACTCTTCAGGTGAACTGGCCACAATAAGATTGAAAATGTGACTGTGATAAAACGGGGAACAATTGGCAAGAGTAACTATGACTCTCTAAAGGTTGCCAACTGCTTCGTCAACAGGCGAAATACATTGATAAACTTGAGGAGCCCCTAGCAGGAGTACTGTGAAAGTCATAATGTCGACAAATAATGGCGTATCGCTTGTGGTGAAAGGGGCTGAGCAAAATTGTAGATGTGACTGTGGATTAACAGGGAGACACTGGCATGAGTAACCATGACTCTCTTCAGTTAGCCAAATGCTTCGTCAACAGGAGAAAAACATCGGCAGACACGATATGCACCTGGAAGGAGTACTGTGAAAGTCTCTATGTCCACAAATAATGGCGTATCGCTTCTGGTGAAAGGGGCAGAGGAAGCTAGTAGATGTGACTACAGTTTAATGGGGAGACACTGGCAGGAGTAACTATGACTCTCTTAAGGTAGTAAATGCCTCGACAAGTGGTGAAATACATCGGCAAACTCGAGAAGCTTCCAGCAGGAGTACTGTGAAAGTCTTTATGTCGACAGATAATGGCGCATCGCTTCAGGTGATCCGGCTACAGGGAGCTTCAAAATGTGACTGTGGTAAAACGGGGAACATCTGACAGGACTAACTATGACTCTCTTAAGGTAGACTAATGCCTCGTCATTAGGCGAAATACATCGGCAAACTCGAGAAGATCCCGGCAGGAGTACCGTGAAAGTCTTTAGGTTGACAGATAATGGGGTATCGCTTCAGGTGAACTGGATAGAGGAAGCTTGAAAATGTGACTGTGGTAAAACGGGGAGCAACTGACAGGAGTAACTATGACTCTCTTAAGGTAGACAAATGCCTCGTCAAGAGGCGAATTACATCGGCAAATTCGAGAAGCTCCCAGCAGGAGTACTGTGAAAGTCTTTATGTCGACAGATATTGGCGTACCGCTTCAGGTGAACAGGCCAGAGAAAGCTTGTAGTTGTGACTGTTATAAAACGTGGAGCAACATGCAATGAGTAACTATGACTCCCTTTAGGTAGCCAAATGCCTCGTCAACAGGCGAAATACATCGGCAAACTCGAGAAGCTCCCGGCAGGAGTACTGTGAAAGTCTTTATGTCGACAGATATTGGCGTATCGCTTCACGGGAAATGGCTAAAGGAAGCTTGAAAATGTGACTGTGGAAAAACGGGGAGCAACTGACAGGACTAATTACGACTCTCTTAAGGTAGACAAATGCCTCGTCAACAGGCGAAATACATCGGCAAACTCGAGAAGCTCCTAGAAGGAGTACTGTGATAGTCTTTAGGTTGAAAGATAATGGCGTATCGCTTCAGGAGAACTGGATAGAGAAAGCTTGAAAATGTGACTGTGGTGAAACGGGGAGCAACTGAAAGTAGTAACTATGACTCTCTTAAGGTAGCCAAATGCCTCGTCAACAGGCGAAGTACATCGGCAAACTCGAGAAGCTCCCAGCAGGAGTAATGTGAATGTCTTTAGGTTGACAGATAATGGCGTATCGCTTCAGGTGAACTGGTTAGAGGAAGCTTGTAAATGTGACTGTGGTAAAACGGGGAGCAACTGACAGGAGTAACTATGACTCTCTTAAGGTAGACAAATGCCTCGTCAACAGGCGAAATACATCGGCAAACTCGAGAAGCTCCCAGCAGGAGTACTGTGAATGTCTTTATGTCGACAGATATTGGCGTACCACTTCAGGTGAACAGGCCAGAGAAAGCTTGTAGTTGTGACTATTATAAAACGTGGAGCAACTGGAATGAGTAACTATGACTCCCTTTAGGTAGCCAAATGCCTCGTCAACAGGCGAAATACATCGGCAAACTCGAGAAGCTCCCGGCAGGAGTACTGTGACAGTCTTTATGTCGACAGAAATTGTTGTATCGCTTCACGAGAACTGGATAAAGGAAGCTTGAAAATGTGACTGTGGTAAAACGGGGAGGAACTGACAGGACTAACTATGACTCTCTTAAGGTAGACAAATGCCTTGTCACTAGGCGAAATTCATCGGCAAACTCGAGAAGATCCCAGCAGGAGTACTGTGAAAGTCTTTAGGTTGACAGATAATGGCGTATCGCCACAGGTGAACTGGATAGAGGAAGCTTGAAAATGTGACTGTGGTGAAACGGGGAGCAACTGACAGGAGTAACTATGACTCTCTTAAGGTAGACAAATGCCTCGTCAACAGGCGAAATACATCGGCAAACTCGAGAAGCTCCCAGCAGGAGTACTGTGAATGTCTTTATGTCGACAGATATTGGCGTACCGCTTCAGGTGAACAGGCCAGAGAAAGCTTGTAGTTGTGACAGTTATAAAACGTGGAGCAACTGGAATGAGTAACTATGACTCCCTTTAGGTAGCCAAATGCCTCGGCAACAGGCGAAATACATCGGCAAACTCGAGAAGCTCCCGGCAGGAGTACTGTGACAGTCTTTATGTCGACAGATATTGTTGTATCGCTTCGCGAGAACTGGATAAAGGAAGCTTGAAAATGTGACTGTGGTAAAACGGGGAGCAACTGACAGGACTAACTATGACTCTCTTAAGGTAGACAAATGCCTCGTCACTAGGCGAAATACATCGGCAAACTCGAGAAGATCCCAGCAGGAGTACTGTGAGAGTCTTTAGGTTGACAGATAATGGCGTATCGCTTCAGGTGAACTGGATAGAGGAAGCTTGAATATGTGACTGTGGTGAAACGGGGAGCAACTGACAGGAGTAACTATTACTCTCCTAAGGTGGCCAAATGCCCCGTCAACAGGCGAAAAGCATCGGCAGACTCGAGAAGCTCCCGGCAGGAGTACTGTGAAAGTCTCTATGTCGACAGATAATGGCGTAACTCTTCAGGTGAACTGGCCACAATAAGATTGAAAATGTGACTGTGATAAAGCGGGGAACAATTGGCAAGAGTAACTATGACTCTCTAAAGGTTGCCAACTGCTTCGTCAACAGGCGAAATACATTGATAAACTTGAGGAGCCCCTAGCAGGAGTACTGTGAAAGTCATAATGTCGACAAATAGTGGCGTATCGCTTCTGGTGAAAGGGGCTGAGCAAAATCGTAGATGTGACTGTGGATTAACAGGGAGACACTGGCATGAGTAACCATGACTCTCTTAAGTTAGCCAAATGCTTCGTCAACAGGAGAAAAACATCGGCAGACACGAGATGCACCTGGAAGGAGTACTGTGAAAGTCTCTATGTAAACACATAATGGCGTATCGCTTCTGGTGAAAGGGGCAGAGGAAGCTAGTAGATGTGACTACAGTTTAATGGTGAGACACTGGCAGGAGTAACTATGACTCTCTTAAGGTAGCAAATGCCTCGACAAGTGGTGAAATACATCGGCAAACTCGAGAAGCTCCCAGCAGGAGTACTGTGAAAGTCTTTATGTCGACAGATAATGGCGCATCGCTTCAGGTGATCCGGCAAAAGGAAGCTTCAAAATGTGACTGTAATAAAACGGGGAACATCTGACAGGACTAACTATCACTCTCTTAAGGTAGACAAATGCCTCGTCATTAGGCGAAATACATTGGCAAACTCGAGAAGATCCCGGCAGGAGTACTGTGAAAGCCTTTATGTCGACAGATATTGGCGTATCGCTTCAGGTGAACTGGATAGATGAAGCTTGAAAATGTGACTGTGGTAAAACGGGGAGCAACTGACAGGACTAACTACGACTCTCTTAAGGTGGCCAAATGCCTCGTCAACAGGCGAATTACATTGGCAGACAGGAGAAGCTTCCAGCAGGACTACAGTGAAAGTCTTTATGTCGACAGATATTGGCGTATCGCTTCACGTTAACTGGCTAAAGGAAGCTTGAAAATGTGACTGTGGAAAAACGGGGAGCAACTGACAGGACTAACTACGACACTCTTAAGGTAGACAAATGCCTCGTCAACAGGCGAATTACTTCGGCAAACTTGAGAAGCTCCCAGCAGGAGTACTGTGAAAGTCTTTATGTCGACAGATATTGGCGTACCGCTTCAGGTGAACAGGCCAGAGAAAGCTTGTAGTCGTGACTGTTATAAAATGTGGAGAAACTGCAATGAGTAACTATGACTCCCTTTAGGTAGCCAAATGCCTCGTCAACAGGCGAAATACATCGGCAAACTCGAGAAGCTCCCGGCAGGAGTACTGTGAAGGTCTTTATGTCGACAGATATTGGCGTATCGCTTCACGGGAACTGGCCAAAGGAAGCTTGAAAATGTGACTGTGGTAAAACGGGGAGCAACTGACAGGACTAACTACGACTCTCTTAAGGTAGCCAAATGCCTCGTCAACAGGCGAATTACATTGGCAGTCAGGAGAAGCTTCCAGCAGGACTACAGTGAAAGTCTTTATGTCGACAGATAATGGCGCATCGCTTCAGGTGATCCGGCTAAAGGAAACTTCAAAATGTGACTGTGGTAAAACGGGGAACATCTGACAGGACTAACTATGACTCTCTTAAGGTAGACAAATGCCTCGTCACTAGGCGAAATACATCGGCAAACTCGAGAAGATCCCAGCAGGAGTACTGTGAAAGTCTTTAGGTTGACAGATAATGGCGTATCGCCACAGGTGAACTGGATAGAGGAAGCTTGAAAATGTGACTGTGGTAAAACGGGGGGGCAACTGACAGGAGTGACTATGACTCTCATCAGGTAGCCAAATGCCTCGTGAACATACGAAATACATCGGCAAACACGAGAAGCTCCCAGCAGGAGTACTGTGAAAGTCTTTATGTCGACAGATATTGGCGTATCGCTTCACGTTAACTGGCTAAAGGAAGCTCGAAAATGTGACTGTGGAAAAACGGGGAGCAACTGACAGGACTAACTACGACACTCTTAAGGTAGACAAATGCCTCGTCAACAGGCGAATTACTTCGGCAAACTTGAGAAGCTCCCAGCAGGAGTACTGTGAAAGTCTTTATGTCGACAGATATTGGCGTACCGCTTCAGGTGAACAGGCCAGAGAAAGCTTGTGGTCGTGACTGTTATAAAATGTGGAGAAACTGCAATGAGTAACTACGACTCCCTTTAGGTAGCCAAATGCCTCGTCAACAGGCGAAATACATCGGCAAACTCGAGAATCTCCCGGCAGGAGTACTGTGAAGGTCTTTATGTCGACAGATATTGGCGTATCGCTTCACGGGAAATGGCTAAAGGAAGCTTGAAAATGTGACTGTGGAAAAACGGGGAGCAACTGACAGGACTAATTACGACTCTCTTAAGGTAGACAAATGCCTCGTCAACAGGCGAAATACATCGGCAAACTCGAGAAGCTCCTAGAAGGAGTACTGTGATAGTCTTTAGGTTGAAAGATAATGGCGTATCGCTTCAGGAGAACTGGATAGAGAAAGCTTGAAAATGTGACTGTGGTGAAACGGGGAGCAACTGAAAGTAGTAACTATGACTCTCTTAAGGTAGCCAAATGCCTCGTCAACAGGCGAAGTACATCGGCAAACTCGAGAAGCTCCCAGCAGGAGTACTGTGAATGTCTTTAGGTTGACAGATAATGGCGTATCGCTTCAGGTGAACTGGTTAGAGGAAGCTTGTAAATGTGACTGTGGTAAAACGGGGAGCAACTGACAGGAGTAACTATGACTCTCTTAAGGTAGACAAATGCCTCGTCAACAGGCGAAATACATCGGCAAACTCGAGAAGCTCCCAGCAGGAGTACTGTGAATGTCTTTATGTCGACAGATATTGGCGTACCACTTCAGGTGAACAGGCCAGAGAAAGCTTGTAGTTGTGACTATTATAAAACGTGGAGCAACTGGAATGAGTAACTATGACTCCCTTTAGGTAGCCAAATGCCTCGTCAACAGGCGAAATACGTCGGCAAACTCGAGAAGCTCCCGGCAGGAGTACTGTGACAGTCTTTATGTCGACAGAAATTGTTGTATCGCTTCACGAGAACTGGATAAAGGAAGCTTGAAAATGTGACTGTGGTAAAACGGGGAGGAACTGACAGGACTAACTATGACTCTCTTAAGGTAGACAAATGCCTTGTCACTAGGCGAAATTCATCGGCAAACTCGAGAAGATCCCAGCAGGAGTACTGTGAAAGTCTTTAGGTTGACAGATAATGGCGTATCGCCACAGGTGAACTGGATAGAGGAAGCTTGAAAATGTGACTGTGGTGAAACGGGGAGCAACTGACAGGAGTAACTATGACTCTCTTAAGGTAGACAAATGCCTCGTCAACAGGCGAAATACATCGGCAAACTCGAGAAGCTCCCAGCAGGAGTACTGTGAATGTCTTTATGTCGACAGATATTGGCGTACCGCTTCAGGTGAACAGGCCAGAGAAAGCTTGTAGTTGTGACAGTTATAAAACGTGGAGCAACTGGAATGAGTAACTATGACTCCCTTTAGGTAGCCAAATGCCTCGGCAACAGGCGAAATACATCGGCAAACTCGAGAAGCTCCCGGCAGGAGTACTGTGACAGTCTTTATGTCGACAGATATTGTTGTATCGCTTCGCGAGAACTGGATAAAGGAAGCTTGAAAATGTGACTGTGGTAAAACGGGGAGCAACTGACAGGACTAACTATGACTCTCTTAAGGTAGACAAATGCCTCGTCACTAGGCGAAATACATCGGCAAACTCGAGAAGATCCCAGCAGGAGTACTGTGAGAGTCTTTAGGTTGACAGATAATGGCGTATCGCTTCAGGTGAACTGGATAGAGGAAGCTTGAATATGTGACTGTGGTGAAACGGGGAGCAACTGACAGGAGTAACTATTACTCTCCTAAGGTGGCCAAATGCCCCGTCAACAGGCGAAAAGCATCGGCAGACTCGAGAAGCTCCCGGCAGGAGTACTGTGAAAGTCTCTATGTCGACAGATAATGGCGTAACTCTTCAGGTGAACTGGCCACAATAAGATTGAAAATGTGACTGTGATAAAGCGGGGAACAATTGGCAAGAGTAACTATGACTCTCTAAAGGTTGCCAACTGCTTCGTCAACAGGCGAAATACATTGATAAACTTGAGGAGCCCCTAGCAGGAGTACTGTGAAAGTCATAATGTCGACAAATAGTGGCGTATCGCTTCTGGTGAAAGGGGCTGAGCAAAATCGTAGATGTGACTGTGGATTAACAGGGAGACACTGGCATGAGTAACCATGACTCTCTTAAGTTAGCCAAATGCTTCGTCAACAGGAGAAAAACATCGGCAGACACGAGATGCACCTGGAAGGAGTACTGTGAAAGTCTCTATGTCCACACATAATGGCGTATCGCTTCTGGTGAAAGGGGCAGAGGAAGCTAGTAGATGTGACTACAGTTTAATGGTGAGACACTGGCAGGAGTAACTATGACTCTCTTAAGGTAGCAAATGCCTCGACAAGTGGTGAAATACATCGGCAAACTCGAGAAGCTCCCAGCAGGAGTACTGTGAAAGTCTTTATGTCGACAGATAATGGCGCATCGCTTCAGGTGATCCGGCAAAAGGAAGCTTCAAAATGTGACTGTAATAAAACTGGGAACATCTGACAGGACTAACTATCACTCTCTTAAGGTAGACAAATGCCTCGTCATTAGGCGAAATACATTGGCAAACTCGAGAAGATCCCGGCAGGAGTACTGTGAAAGCCTTTATGTCGACAGATATTGGCGTATCGCTTCAGGTGAACTGGATAGATGAAGCTTGAAAATGTGACTGTGGTAAAACGGGGAGCAACTGACAGGACTAACTACGACTCTCTTAAGGTGGCCAAATGCCTCGTCAACAGGCGAATTACATTGGCAGACAGGAGAAGCTTCCAGCAGGACTACAGTGAAAGTCTTTATGTCGACAGATATTGGCGTATCGCTTCACGTTAACTGGCTAAAGGAAGCTTGAAAATGTGACTGTGGAAAAACGGGGAGCAACTGACAGGACTAACTACGACACTCTTAAGGTAGACAAATGCCTCGTCAACAGGCGAATTACTTCGGCAAACTTGAGAAGCTCCCAGCAGGAGTACTGTGAAAGTCTTTATGTCGACAGATATTGGCGTACCGCTTCAGGTGAACAGGCCAGAGAAAGCTTGTAGTCGTGACTGTTATAAAATGTGGAGAAACTGCAATGAGTAACTATGACTCCCTTTAGGTAGCCAAATGCCTCGTCAACAGGCGAAATACATCGGCAAACTCGAGAAGCTCCCGGCAGGAGTACTGTGAAGGTCTTTATGTCGACAGATATTGGCGTATCGCTTCACGGGAACTGGCCAAAGGAAGCTTGAAAATGTGACTGTGGTAAAACGGGGAGCAACTGACAGGACTAACTACGACTCTCTTAAGGTAGCCAAATGCCTCGTCAACAGGCGAATTACATTGGCAGTCAGGAGAAGCTTCCAGCAGGACTACAGTGAAAGTCTTTATGTCGACAGATAATGGCGCATCGCTTCAGGTGATCCGGCTAAAGGAAACTTCAAAATGTGACTGTGGTAAAACGGGGAACATCTGACAGGACTAACTATGACTCTCTTAAGGTAGACAAATGCCTCGTCACTAGGCGAAATACATCGGCAAACTCGAGAAGATCCCAGCAGGAGTACTGTGAAAGTCTTTAGGTTGACAGATAATGGCGTATCGCCACAGGTGAACTGGATAGAGGAAGCTTGAAAATGTGACTGTGGTAAAACGGGGGGGCAACTGACAGGAGTGACTATGACTCTCATCAGGTAGCCAAATGCCTCGTGAACATACGAAATACATCGGCAAACACGAGAAGCTCCCAGCAGGAGTACTGTGAAAGTCTTTATGTCGACAGATATTGGCGTATCGCTTCACGTTAACTGGCTAAAGGAAGCTCGAAAATGTGACTGTGGAAAAACGGGGAGCAACTGACAGGACTAACTACGACACTCTTAAGGTAGACAAATGCCTCGTCAACAGGCGAATTACTTCGGCAAACTTGAGAAGCTCCCAGCAGGAGTACTGTGAAAGTCTTTATGTCGACAGATATTGGCGTACCGCTTCAGGTGAACAGGCCAGAGAAAGCTTGTGGTCGTGACTGTTATAAAATGTGGAGAAACTGCAATGAGTAACTACGACTCCCTTTAGGTAGCCAAATGCCTCGTCAACAGGCGAAATACATCGGCAAACTCGAGAATCTCCCGGCAGGAGTACTGTGAAGGTCTTTATGTCGACAGATATTGGCGTATCGCTTCACGGGAAATGGCTAAAGGAAGCTTGAAAATGTGACTGTGGAAAAACGGGGAGCAACTGACAGGACTAATTACGACTCTCTTAAGGTAGACAAATGCCTCGTCAACAGGCGAAATACATCGGCAAACTCGAGAAGCTCCTAGAAGGAGTACTGTGATAGTCTTTAGGTTGAAAGATAATGGCGTATCGCTTCAGGAGAACTGGATAGAGAAAGCTTGAAAATGTGACTGTGGTGAAACGGGGAGCAACTGAAAGTAGTAACTATGACTCTCTTAAGGTAGCCAAATGCCTCGTCAACAGGCGAAGTACATCGGCAAACTCGAGAAGCTCCCAGCAGGAGTACTGTGAATGTCTTTAGGTTGACAGATAATGGCGTATCGCTTCAGGTGAACTGGTTAGAGGAAGCTTGTAAATGTGACTGTGGTAAAACGGGGAGCAACTGACAGGAGTAACTATGACTCTCTTAAGGTAGACAAATGCCTCGTCAACAGGCGAAATACATCGGCAAACTCGAGAAGCTCCCAGCAGGAGTACTGTGAATGTCTTTATGTCGACAGATATTGGCGTACCACTTCAGGTGAACAGGCCAGAGAAAGCTTGTAGTTGTGACTATTATAAAACGTGGAGCAACTGGAATGAGTAACTATGACTCCCTTTAGGTAGCCAAATGCCTCGTCAACAGGCGAAATACGTCGGCAAACTCGAGAAGCTCCCGGCAGGAGTACTGTGACAGTCTTTATGTCGACAGAAATTGTTGTATCGCTTCACGAGAACTGGATAAAGGAAGCTTGAAAATGTGACTGTGGTAAAACGGGGAGGAACTGACAGGACTAACTATGACTCTCTTAAGGTAGACAAATGCCTTGTCACTAGGCGAAATTCATCGGCAAACTCGAGAAGATCCCAGCAGGAGTACTGTGAAAGTCTTTAGGTTGACAGATAATGGCGTATCGCCACAGGTGAACTGGATAGAGGAAGCTTGAAAATGTGACTGTGGTGAAACGGGGAGCAACTGACAGGAGTAACTATGACTCTCTTAAGGTAGACAAATGCCTCGTCAACAGGCGAAATACATCGGCAAACTCGAGAAGCTCCCAGCAGGAGTACTGTGAATGTCTTTATGTCGACAGATATTGGCGTACCGCTTCAGGTGAACAGGCCAGAGAAAGCTTGTAGTTGTGACAGTTATAAAACGTGGAGCAACTGGAATGAGTAACTATGACTCCCTTTAGGTAGCCAAATGCCTCGGCAACAGGCGAAATACATCGGCAAACTCGAGAAGCTCCCGGCAGGAGTACTGTGACAGTCTTTATGTCGACAGATATTGTTGTATCGCTTCGCGAGAACTGGATAAAGGAAGCTTGAAAATGTGACTGTGGTAAAACGGGGAGCAACTGACAGGACTAACTATGACTCTCTTAAGGTAGACAAATGCCTCGTCACTAGGCGAAATACATCGGCAAACTCGAGAAGATCCCAGCAGGAGTACTGTGAGAGTCTTTAGGTTGACAGATAATGGCGTATCGCTTCAGGTGAACTGGATAGAGGAAGCTTGAATATGTGACTGTGGTGAAACGGGGAGCAACTGACAGGAGTAACTATTACTCTCCTAAGGTGGCCAAATGCCCCGTCAACAGGCGAAAAGCATCGGCAGACTCGAGAAGCTCCCGGCAGGAGTACTGTGAAAGTCTCTATGTCGACAGATAATGGCGTAACTCTTCAGGTGAACTGGCCACAATAAGATTGAAAATGTGACTGTGATAAAGCGGGGAACAATTGGCAAGAGTAACTATGACTCTCTAAAGGTTGCCAACTGCTTCGTCAACAGGCGAAATACATTGATAAACTTGAGGAGCCCCTAGCAGGAGTACTGTGAAAGTCATAATGTCGACAAATAGTGGCGTATCGCTTCTGGTGAAAGGGGCTGAGCAAAATCGTAGATGTGACTGTGGATTAACAGGGAGACACTGGCATGAGTAACCATGACTCTCTTAAGTTAGCCAAATGCTTCGTCAACAGGAGAAAAACATCGGCAGACACGAGATGCACCTGGAAGGAGTACTGTGAAAGTCTCTATGTCCACACATAATGGCGTATCGCTTCTGGTGAAAGGGGCAGAGGAAGCTAGTAGATGTGACTACAGTTTAATGGTGAGACACTGGCAGGAGTAACTATGACTCTCTTAAGGTAGCAAATGCCTCGACAAGTGGTGAAATACATCGGCAAACTCGAGAAGCTCCCAGCAGGAGTACTGTGAAAGTCTTTATGTCGACAGATAATGGCGCATCGCTTCAGGTGATCCGGCAAAAGGAAGCTTCAAAATGTGACTGTAATAAAACTGGGAACATCTGACAGGACTAACTATCACTCTCTTAAGGTAGACAAATGCCTCGTCATTAGGCGAAATACATTGGCAAACTCGAGAAGATCCCGGCAGGAGTACTGTGAAAGCCTTTATGTCGACAGATATTGGCGTATCGCTTCAGGTGAACTGGATAGATGAAGCTTGAAAATGTGACTGTGGTAAAACGGGGAGCAACTGACAGGACTAACTACGACTCTCTTAAGGTGGCCAAATGCCTCGTCAACAGGCGAATTACATTGGCAGACAGGAGAAGCTTCCAGCAGGACTACAGTGAAAGTCTTTATGTCGACAGATATTGGCGTATCGCTTCACGTTAACTGGCTAAAGGAAGCTTGAAAATGTGACTGTGGAAAAACGGGGAGCAACTGACAGGACTAACTACGACACTCTTAAGGTAGACAAATGCCTCGTCAACAGGCGAATTACTTCGGCAAACTTGAGAAGCTCCCAGCAGGAGTACTGTGAAAGTCTTTATGTCGACAGATATTGGCGTACCGCTTCAGGTGAACAGGCCAGAGAAAGCTTGTAGTCGTGACTGTTATAAAATGTGGAGAAACTGCAATGAGTAACTATGACTCCCTTTAGGTAGCCAAATGCCTCGTCAACAGGCGAAATACATCGGCAACCTCGAGAAGCTCCCGGCAGGAGTACTGTGAAGGTCTTTATGTCGACAGATATTGGCGTATCGCTTCACGGGAACTGGCCAAAGGAAGCTTGAAAATGTGACTGTGGTAAAACGGGGAGCAACTGACAGGACTAACTACGACTCTCTTAAGGTAGCCAAATGCCTCGTCAACAGGCGAATTACATTGGCAGTCAGGAGAAGCTTCCAGCAGGACTACAGTGAAAGTCTTTATGTCGACAGATAATGGCGCATCGCTTCAGGTGATCCGGCTAAAGGAAACTTCAAAATGTGACTGTGGTAAAACGGGGAACATCTGACAGGACTAACTATGACTCTCTTAAGGTAGACAAATGCCTCGTCACTAGGCGAAATACATCGGCAAACTCGAGAAGATCCCAGCAGGAGTACTGTGAAAGTCTTTAGGTTGACAGATAATGGCGTATCGCCACAGGTGAACTGGATAGAGGAAGCTTGAAAATGTGACTGTGGTAAAACGGGGGGCAACTGACAGGAGTGACTATGACTCTCATCAGGTAGCCAAATGCCTCGTGAACATACGAAATACATCGGCAAACACGAGAAGCTCCCAGCAGGAGTACTGTGAAAGTCTTTATGTCGACAGATATTGGCGTATCGCTTCACGTTAACTGGCTAAAGGAAGCTCGAAAATGTGACTGTGGAAAAACGGGGAGCAACTGACAGGACTAACTACGACACTCTTAAGGTAGACAAATGCCTCGTCAACAGGCGAATTACTTCGGCAAACTTGAGAAGCTCCCAGCAGGAGTACTGTGAAAGTCTTTATGTCGACAGATATTGGCGTACCGCTTCAGGTGAACAGGCCAGAGAAAGCTTGTGGTCGTGACTGTTATAAAATGTGGAGAAACTGCAATGAGTAACTACGACTCCCTTTAGGTAGCCAAATGCCTCGTCAACAGGCGAAATACATCGGCAAACTCGAGAATCTCCCGGCAGGAGTACTGTGAAGGTCTTTATGTCGACAGATATTGGCGTATCGCTTCACGGGAACTGGCTAAAGGAAGCTTGAAAATGTGACTGTGGTAAAACGGGGAACATCTGACAGGACTAACTGTGACTCTATTAAGGTAGACAAATAACTCGTCATTAGGGAAAATACAGCGGCAAACTCGAGAAGCTCCCGGCAGGAGTACTGTGAATATCTTTAGGTTGACAGATAATGGCGTATCGCTTCAGGTGAACTGGATAGATGAAGCTTGAAAATGTGACTGTGGTAAAACGGGGAGCAACTGACAGGAGTAACTATGACTCTCTTCAGGTAGCCAGATGCCACGTCAACAGGCGAAATATATCGGCAAACTCGAGAAGCTCCCAGCAGGAGTACTGTGAAAGTCTTTATGTCGACAGATATTGGCGTATCGCTTCAGGTGAACTGGAAAGAGAAAGCTTGTAGATGTGACTGTTATAAAACGTGAAGCAACTGCAATGAGTAACTATAACTCTCATTAGGTAGCCAAAAGCCTCGTCAACAGGCGAAATACATCGGCAAACTCGAGAAGCTCCCGGCAGGAGTACTGTGAAAGTCTTTATGTCGACAGATATTGGCGTATCGATTCACGAGAACTGGCTGAAGGAAGCTTGAAAATGTGACTATGGTGAAACGGGGAGAATCTGACAGGACTAACTATGACTCTCTTAAGGTAGACAAATCCCTCGTCAACATGCGAGATACATCGGCAAACTCGAGAAGCTCCCAGCAGGAGTACTGTGAGAGTCTTTAGGTTGACAGATAATAGCGTATCGCTTCAGGAGAACTGGCTAGAGGAAGCTTGAAAATGTGACTGTGGTAAAACGGGGAGCAACTGACAGGAGTAACTATTACTCTCCTAAGGTGGCCAAATGCCCCGTCAACAGGCGAAAAGCATCGGCAGACTCGAGAAGCTCCCGGCAGGAGTACTGTGAAAGTCTCTATGTCGACAGATAATGGCGTAACTCTTCAGGTGAACTGGCCACAATAAGATTGAAAATGTGACTGTGATAAAACGGGGAACAATTGGCAAGAGTAACTATGACTCTCTAAAGGTTGCCAACGGCTTCGTCAACAGCCGAAATACATTGATAAACTTGAGGAGCCCCTAGCAGGAGTACTGTGAAAGTCATAATGTCGACAAATAATAGCGTATCGCTTCTGGTGAAAGGGGCTGAGCAAAATTGTAGATGTGTCTGTGGATTAACAGGGAGACACTGGCATGAGTAACCATGACTCTCTTAAGTTAGCCAAATGCTTCGTCAACAGGAGAAAAACATCGGCAGACACGAGATGCACCTATAAGGAGTACTGTGAAAGTCTCTATGTCCACAAATAATGGCGTATCGCTTCTGGTGAAAGGGGCAGAGGAAGCTAGTAGATGTGACTACAGTTTAATGGGGAGACACTGGCAGGAGTAACTATGACTCTCTTAAGGTAGCAAATGCCTCGACAAGAGGTGAAATACATCGGCAAACTCGAGAAGCTCCCAGCAGGAGTACTGTGAAAGTCTTTATGTCGACAGATAATGGCGCATCGCTTCAGGTGATCCGGCTAAAGGAAGCTTCAAAATGTGAATATGGTAAAACGGGGAACATCTGACAGGACTAACTATGACTCTCTTAAGGTAGCAAATGCCTCGTCATTAGGCGAAATACATTGGCAAACTCGAGAAGATCCCGGCAGGAGTACTGTGAAAGTCTTTAGGTTGACAGATAATGGCATATCGCTTCAGGTGAACTGGATAGAGGAAGCTTGAAAATGTGACTGTGGTAAAACGGGGAACATCTGACAGGACTAACTATCGCTCTCTTAAGGTAGACAAATGCCTCGTCAACAGGCGAATTACATCGGCAAACTTGAGAAGCTCCCAGCAGGAGTACTGTGAAAGTCTTTATGTCGACAGATATTGGCGTACCGCTTCAGGTGAACAGGCCAGAGAAAGCTTGTAGTTGTGACTGTTATAAAACGTGGAGAAACTGCAATGAGTAACTATGACTCCCTTTAGGTAGCCAAATGCCTCGTCAACAGGCGAAATACATCGGCAAACTCGAGAAGCTCCCGGCAGGAGTACTGTGAAGGTCTTTATGTCGACAGATATTGGCGTATCGCTTCACGGGAACTGGCTAAAGGAAGCTTGAAAATGTGACTGTGGTAAAACGGGGAGCAACTGACAGGACTAACTACGACTCTCTTAAGGTAGACAAATGCCTCAACAACAGGCGAAATACATCGGCAAACTCGAGAAGCTCCCAGAAGGAGTACTGTGAATGTCTTTAGATTGACAGATAATGGCGTGCCGCTTCAGGTGAACTGGATAGAGGAAGCTTGAAAATGTGACTGTGGTAAAACGGGGAGCAACTGACAGGAGTAACTATGACTCTCTTCAGGTAGCCAAATGCCTCGTCAACAGGCGAAATACACTGGCAAACAGGAGAAGCTCCCAGCAGGACTACAGTGAAAGTCTTTATGTCGACAGATAATGGCGCATCGCTTCAGGTGATCCGGCTAAAGGAAACTTCAAAATGTGACTGTGGTAAAACGGGGAACATCTGACAGGACTAACTATGACTCTCTTTAGGTAGACAAATCCCTCGTCACTAGGCGAAATACATCGGCAAACTCGAGAAGATCCCAGCAGGAGTACTGTGAAAGTCTTTAGGTTGACAGATAATGGCGTATCGCCACAGGTGAACTGGATAGAGGAAGCTTGAAAATGTGACTGTGGTAAAACGGGGAGCAACTGACAGGAGTAACTATGACTCTCATCAGGTAGCCAAATGCCTCGTGAACATACGAAATACATCGGCAAACACGAGAAGCTCCCAGCAGGAGAACTGTGAAAGTCTTTATGTCGACAGATAATGGCGTATCGCTTCAGGTGAACTGGATAGAGGAAGCTTGAAAATGCGACTGTGGTGAAACGGGCAGAAACTGACTGGAATAACTATGACTCTCTTAAGGTGGCCAAATGCCTCGTCAACAGGCGAAATACATCGGCAAACTCGAGAAGCTCCCAGCAGGAGTACTGTGAAAGTCTTTATGTCGACAGATATTGGCGTATCGATTCACGAGAACTGGCTGAAGGAAGCTTGAAAATGTGACTATGGTGAAACGGGGAGAATCTGACAGGACTAACTATGACTCTCTTAAGGTAGACAAATCCCTCGTCAACATGCGAGATACATCGGCAAACTCGAGAAGCTCCCAGCAGGAGTACTGTGAGAGTCTTTAGGTTGACAGATAATGGCGTATCGCTTCAGGTGAACTGGATAGAGGAAGCTTGAATATGTGACTGTGGTGAAACGGGGAGCAACTGACAGGAGTAACTATTACTCTCCTAAGGTGGCCAAATACCCCGTCAACAGGCGAAAAGCATCGGCAGACTCGAGAAGCTCCCGTCGGGAGTACTGTGAAAGTCTCTATGTCGACAGATAATGGCGTTACTCCTCAGGTGAACTGGCCACAATAAGATTGAAAATGTGAATGTGATAAAACGGGGAACAATTGGCAAGAGTAACTATGACTCTCTTCAGGTAGACAAATGACTCGTCAACAGGCGAATTACATCGGCAAACTTGAGAAGCTCCCAGCAGGAGTACTGTGAAAGTCATAATGTCGACAAATAATAGCGTATCGCTTCTGGTGAAAGGGGCTGAGCAAAATTGTAGATGTGTCTGTGGATTAACAGGGAGACACTGGCATGAGTAACCATGACTCTCTTAAGTTAGCCAAATGCTTCGTCAACAGGAGAAAAACATCGGCAGACACGAGATGCACCTGGAAGGAGTACTGTGAAAGTCTCTATGTCCACAAATAATGGCGTATCGCTTCTGGTGAAAGGGGCAGAGGAAGCTAGTAGATGTGACTACAGTTTAATGGGGAGACACTGGCAGGAGTAACTATGACTCTCTTAAGGTAGCAAATGCCTCGTCATTAGGCGAAATACATCGGCAAACTCGAGAAGATCCCGGCAGAAGTACTGTGAAAGTCTTTAGGTTGACAGATAATGGCGTATCGCTTCAGGTGAACTGGATAGAGGAAGCTTGAAAATGTGACTGTGGTAAAACGGGGAGCAACTGACAGGAGTAACTATGACTCTCTTCAGGTAGACAAATGACTCGTCAACAGGCGAATTACATCGGCAAATTTGAGAAGCTCCCAGCAGGAGTACTGTGAAGGTCTTTATGTCGACAGATATTGGCGTACCGCTTCAGGTGAACAGGCCAGAGAAAGCTTGTAGTTGTGACTGTTATAAAACGTGGAGAAACTGCAATGAGTAACTATGACTCCCTTTAGGTAGCCAAATGCCTCGTCAACAGGCGAAATACATCGGCAAACTCGAGAAGCTCCCGGCAGGAGTACTGTGAAGGTCTTTATGTCGACAGATATTGGCGTATCGCTTCACGGGAACTGGCTAAAGGAAGCTTGAAAATGTGACTGTGGTAAAACAGGGAGCAACTGACAGGACTAACTACGACTCTCTTAAGGTAGACAAATGCCTCGTCAACAGGCGAAATACATCGGCAAACTCGAGAAGCTCCCAGATGGAGTACTGTGAGTGTCTTTAGATTGACAGATAATGGCGTATCGCTTCAGGTGAACTGGATAGAGGAAGCTTGAAAATGTGACTGTGGTAAAACGGGGAGCAACTGACAGGAGTAACTATGACTCTCTTCAGGTAGCCAAATGCCTAGTCAACAGGCGAAATACATTGGCAAACAGGAGAAGCTCCCAGCAGGACTACAGTGAAAGTCTTTTTGTCGACAGATAATGGCGCATCGCTTCAGGTGATCCGGCTAAAGGAAACTTCAAAATGTGACTGTGGTAAAACGGGGAACATCTGACAGGACTAACTATGAATCTCTTAAGGTAGACAAATGACTCGTCACTAGGCGAAATACATCGGCAAACTCGAGAAGATCCCAGCAGGAGTACTGTGAAAGTCTTTAGGTTGACAGACAATGGCGTATCGCCACAGGTGAACTGGATAGAGGAAGCTTGAAAATGTGACTGTGGTAAAACGGGGAGCAACTGACAGGAGTAACTATGACTCTCATCAGGTAGCCAAATGCCTCGTGAACATACGAAATACATCGGCAAACACGAGAAGCTACCAGCAGGAGTACTGTGAAAGTCTTTATGTCGACAGATAATGGCGTATCGCTTCAGGTGAACTGGATAGAGGAAGCTTGAAAATGTGACTGTGGTAAAACGGGGAGCAACTGACAGGAGTAACTATGACTCTCTTCAGGTAGCCAAATGCCTCGTCAACAGGCGAAATACATTGGCAAACAGGAGAAGCTCCCACAGGACTACAGTGAAAGTCTTTATGTTGACAGATAATGGCGCATCGCTTCAGGTGATCCACTTAAGGAAGCTTCAAAATGTGACTGTGGTAAAACGGGGAACATCTGACAGGACTAACTATGACTCTCTTAAGGTAGACAAATGCCTCGTCACTAGGCGAAATACATCGGCAAACTCGAGAAGATCCCAGCAGGAGTACTGTGAAAGTCTTTAGGTTGACAGATAATGGCGTATCGCCACAGGTGAACTGGATAGAGGAAGCTTGAAAATTTGACTGTGGTAAAACGGGGAGCAACTGACAGGAGTAACTATGACTCTCATCAGGTAGCCAAATCCCTCGTCAACATGTGAAATACATCGGCAAACTCGAGAAGCTCCTAGCAGGAGTACTGTGAGAGTCTTTAGGTTGACAGATAATGGCGTATCGCTTCAGTTGAACTGGATAGAGGAAGCTTGAAAATGTGACTGTGGTGAAACGGGGAGCAACTGACAGGAGTAACTATGACTTTCTTAAGGTGGCCAAATGCCCCGTCAACAGGCGAAAAGCATCGGCAGACTCGAGAAGCTCCCGGCAGGAGTACTGTGAAAGTCCCTATGTCGACAGATAATGGCATAACTCTTCAGGTGAACTGGCCACAATAAGATTGAAAATGTGACTGTGATAAAACGGGGAACAATTGGCAAGAGTAACTACTACTCCCTAAAGGTTGCCAACTGCTTCGTCAACAGGCGAAATACATTGATAAACTTGAGGAGCCCCTAGCAGGAGTACTGTGAAAATCATAATGTCGACAAATAATGGCGTATCGCTTCTGGTGAAAGGGGCTGAGCAAAATTGTAGATGTGACTGTGGTTTAACGGGGAGACACTGGCATGAGTAACCATGACTCTCTTAAGGTAGCCAAATGCTTCGTCAACAGGAGAAAAAAATCGGCAGACACGAGATGTTCCTAGAAGGAGTACTGTGAAAGTCTTTATGTCGACAGATGTTGGCGTATCGCTTCAGGTGAACTGGCTAAAGGAAGCTTCAAAATGTGACTGTCTTAAAACGGGGAGCAACTGACAGGAGTAACTATGACTCTCTTAAGGTGGCCAAATGCCCCATGAACAGGCGAAAAGCATCGGCAGACTCGAGAAGCTCCCGGCAGGAGTACTGTGAAAGTCTCTATGTCGACAGATAATGGCGTGACCCTTCAGGTGAACTGGCCACAATAAGATTGAAAATGTGACTGTGATAAAACGGGGAACAATTGGCAAGAGTAACTAAGACTCTCTAAAGGTTGCCAACTGCTTCGTCAACAGGCGAAATACATTGATAAACTTGAGGAGCCCCTAGCAGGAGTACTGTGAAAGACATAATTTCGACAAATAATAGCGTATCGCTTCTGGTGAAAGGGGCTGAGCAAAATTGAAGATGTGACTGAGGTTTAACGGGGAGACACTGGCATGAGTGACCATGACTCTCTTAAGGTAGCCAAATGGCTCGTCAACAGGAGAAAAACATCGGCAGACACGAGATGCTCCTGGAAGGAGTACTGTGAAAGTCTCTATGTCGACAAATAATGGCGTATCGCTTCTGGTGAAAGGTGCAGAGGAAGCTAGTAGATATGACTACAGTTTAATGGGGAGACACTGGCAGGAGTAACTATGACCCTCTTAAGGTAGCCAAATACCTCGTCAAGAGGTGAAATACATCGTCAAACTCGAGAAGCTCCCCGCAGGAGTACTGCGAATGTGTTTATGTCGACAGATATTGACGCACCGCTTCAGGTGAACAGGCCAGAGAAAGCTTGTAGTTGTGACTGTTATAAAACAAGGAGCAACATGCAATGAGTAACTATGACTCCCTTTAGGTAGCCAAATGCCTCGTCAACAGGCGAAATACATCGGCAAACTCGAGAAGCTCCCGGCAGGAGTACTGTGAAAGTCTTTATGTCGACAGATATTGGCGTACCGCTTCACAGGAACTGGCTAAAGGAAGCTTGAAATTGTGACTGTGGAAAAACGGGGAGCAACTGACAGGACTAACTACGTCTCTCTTAAGGTAGTCAAATGCCTCGTCAACAGGCGAAATACATCGGCAAACTCGAGAAGCTCCCAGCAGGAGTACTGTGAAAGTCTTTATGTCGACAGATATTGGCGTACCGCTTCAGGTGAACAGGCCAGAGAAAGCTTGTAGTTGTGAGTGTTTTAAAACGTGGAGAAACTGCAATGAGTAACTATGACTCCCTTTAGGTAGCCAAATGCCTCGTCAACAGGTGAAATACATCGGCAAACTCGAGAAGCTCCCGGCAGGAGTACTGTGAAGGTCTTTATGTCGACAAATATTGGCGTATCGCTTCGCGGGAACTGGCTAAAGGAAGCTTGAAAATGTGACTGTGGTAAAACGGGGAGCAACTGACAGGACTAACTACGACTCTCTTAAGGTAGACAAATGCCTCGTCAACAGGCGAAATACATCGGCAAACTCGAGAAGCTCCCAGAAGGAGTACTGTGATAGTCTTTAGGTTGACAGATAATGGCGTATCGCTTCAGGAGAACTGGATAGAGAAAGCTTGAAAATGTGACTGTGGTAAAACGGGGAGCAACTGACAGGAGTAACTATGACTCTCTTCAGGTAGCCAAATGCCTCGTCAACAGGCGAAATACATTGGCAAGCAGGAGAAGCTCCCAGCAGAACTACAGTGAAAGTCTTTATGTTGACAGATAATGGCGCATCGCTTCAGGTGATCCGGCTAAAGGAAGCTTCAAAATGTGACTGTGGTAAATCGGGGAACATCTGACAGGACTAACTATGACTCTCTTAAGGTAGACAAATGCCTCGTCACTAGGCGAAATACATCGGCAAACTCGAGAAGATCCCAGCAGGAGTACTGTGAAAGTCTTTAGGTTGACAGATAATGGCGTATCGCCACAGGGAACTGGATAGAGGAAGCTTGAAAATGTGACTGTGGTAAAACGGGGAGCAACTGACAGGAGTAACTATGACTCTCATCAGGTAGCCAAATGCCTCGTCAACAGGCGAAATACATCGGCAAACACGAGAAGCTCCCAGCAGGAGTACTGTGAAAGTCTTTATGTCGACAGATATTGGCGTATCGCTTCAGGTGAACTGGTTAGAGGAAGCTTGAAAATGTGACTGTGGTAAAACGGGGAGATACTGATAGGAGTAACTATGACTCTCTTGAGTTAGCCAAATGCCCCGTCAACAGGCGAAAAACATCGGCAGACTCGAGAAGCTATCAGCAGGACTACTGTGAGAGTCATTATGTCGACAGATAATGGCGCATCGCTTCAGGTGATCCGGCTAAAGGAAGCTTGAAAATGTGACTGTGGTAAAACGGGGAGCAACTGACAGGACTAACTACGACTCTCTTAAGGTAGACAAATGCCTCGTCAAGAGGCGAATTACATCGGCAAACTGGAGAAGCTCCCAGCAGGAGTACTGTGAAAGTCATTATGTCGACAGATATTGGCGTACCGCTTCAGGTGAACAGGCCAGGGAAAGCTTGTAGTTCTGACTGTTATAAAACGTGGAGCAACATGCAATGAGTAACTATGACTCCCTGTAGGTAGCCAAATGCCTCGTCAACAGGAGAAATACATCGGCAAACTCGAGAAGCTCCCGGCAGGAGTACTGTGAATGTCTTTATGTCCAGAGATATTGGCGTATCGATTCACGAGAACTGGCTAAAGGAAGCTTGAAAATGTGGCTATGGTGAAACGGGGAGCAACTGACATGACTAACTATGACTCTCTTAAGGTAGACAAATCCCTCATCAACATGTGAAATACATCGGCAAACTCGAGAAGCTCCCAGCAGGAGTACTGTGAGAGTCTTTAGGTTGACAGATAGTGGCGTATCGCTTCAGTTGAACTGGATAGAGGAAGCTTGAAAATGTGACTGTGGTGAAACGGGGAGCAACTGACAGGAGTAACTATGACTTTCTTAAGGTGGCCAAATGCCCCGTCAACAGGCGAAAAGCATCGGCAGACTCGAGAAGCTCCCGGCAGGAGTACTGTGAAAGTCCCTATGTCGACAGATAATGGCATAACTCTTCAGGTGAACTGGCCACAATAAGATTGAAAATGTGACTGTGATAAAACGGGGAACAATTGGCAAGAGTAACTATTACTCTCTAAAGGTTGCCAACTGCTTCGTCAACAGGCAAAATACATTGATAAACTTGAGGAGCCCCTAGCAGGAGTACTGTGAAAATCATAATGTCGACAAATAATGGCGTATCGCTTCTGGTGAAAGGGGCAGAGGAAGCTAGTAGATGTGACTACAGTTTAATGGGGAGACACTGGCAGGAGTAACTATGACCCTCTTAAGGTAGCCAAATACCTCGTCAAGAGGTGAAATACATCGGCAAACTCGAGAAGCTCCCCGCAGGAGTACTGCGAATGTGTTTATGTCGACAGATATTGGCGTACCGCTTCAGGTGAACAGGCCAGAGAAAGCTTGTAGTTGTGACCGTAATAAAACGTGGAGCAACTGCAATGAGTAACTATGACTCACTTTAGGTAGCCAAATGCCTCGTCAACAGGCGAAATACATCGGCAAACTCGTGAAGCTCGCGGCAGGAGTACTGTGAAAGTCTTTATGTCGACAGATATTGGCGTATCGCTTCACGAGAACTGGCTAAAGGAAGCTTGAAAATATGACTGTGGTAAAACGGGGAGCAACTGAGAGGACTAACTATGACTCTCTTAAGGTAGACAAATGCCTCGTCAACAGGCGAAATACATCGGCAAACTCGAGAAGGTCCCAGAAGGAGTACTGTGAGAGTCTTTATGTTGACAGATAATGGCGTATCGCTTCAGGTGAACTGGATAGAGGAAGCTTGAAAATGTGACTGTGGTGAAATGGGGAGCAACTGACAGGAGTAACTATGACTCAGTCCTGTCATCTTCAATATGGTAATGGACAGGCTCATGGAATCAGTCAACCAGTCCTATGGGGTTGAAGTCAATGGAGAGAAATTTGCTATTCTCGGCTTTGGAGATGACATTGTTCTCCTCTCGTCGACCAGAGAGGGCATGCAGCAACATCTGCGATGTGTTGAGAGGTTCACGAAGAGCACGGCTTTAGAAGTGAATCCCTCAAAAAGCAAGGCCTTTCAATTTATTAGAGTGGCACACTCCAAACGGTGTGCAGTAGAAACAAGGAGTCTGTTCAAGTTATCTGGCGCTAAAATACCTGCCTTGAACGTGCAAGAACAGCTGCACTACCTGGGTTACACCTTTGAGCACCAGTGAATTCAGACTCCTTCTCCATCTATTCTGTCATCGCTGTTGGACCGCCTGAAACGTGCCGCACTCAAGCCTGGGCAAAAGATAACTGTTCTTCATACATACCTCATACCGAGACTGGTTCACATCTTGCAGAACAGTAACATTACAGCCAAGAAGCTAGACTATTTGGACCACCTAATCATACAGTTCGTTAAGATTAGATTAGATTAGATTTACTTTCATTCCAATTGATCCGTAGTGAGGAGGTCCTCCAGGATGTGGAACATGTCAGAAAAACAACAATACATGACAAATATTTAAACTAAAACAAATAAGCTAATGTACCATTCCACAGGTCCCAAATGGAATGATCGTCATTTTTTAATGAACACTAAGAGTCATTTTACAAATACTATTGCACTGAATTTAAAATAAAAAAGTTTATTATTTATTTATAAGGTAAGAAACATGTAATACAACTACTGTAATACTTATTTACAATGAACACATTACTGCACTGAAATGGTGCAGAAGTTAGATTATACTTACACACACACACACACACACACACACACACACACACACACATACACACACACAAATTTTCAGTGAACACATTACTGCACTGAAATTGTGCAGAAGATATGTTGTACTTATATACAAATCAGTTGGTTTTCCTCAGAAATTCATCAATGGAGTAGAAGGAGTTGGCCACCAATAAATCCTTTAGGCTTCTCTTAAACTGAATTTCATTGGTTGTTAAGCTTTTTATGGCTGCTGGCAAGTTATTGAAAATGTGTGTTCCTGAATAATGCACACCTTTTTGTACAAGACTAAGTGACTTTAAATCCTTGTGAAGATTATTCTTATTTCTAGTATTGATTCCATGAATTGAGCTATTGGTTTGAAAAAGTGATATATTTTTAATGACAAATTTCATTAAGGAATAAATATATTGGGAAGCTGTAGTTAGTATCCCTAGTTCCTTAAACAGGCTTCTGCAGGATGTTCTTGAGTTCACACCACATATAATTCTTACTGCACGTTTTTGTGCCCGGAAAACTTTAGCTTGGCTTGATGAATTACCCCAGAAAATAATCCCATATGACATTATGGAATGAAAGTAAGCATAGTATGCCAGCTTTTTCATTTTTATATCCCCTATGTCTGACAAAATTCGCATTGCAAACAGAGATTTGTTAAGACGCTTCAGCAGTTCTGTGGTGTGCTCCTCCCAGTTGAATTTATTATCAAGCTGTAATCCCAAGAATTTAACACCGTCCACTTCTTCTATCTTCTTGTCATCATATGTTAGACATATACTCTTGGGACACCCCTTACAAGTTCTGAACTGCATGTAGTGTGTTTTTTCAAAGTTTAGTGACAAAGAATTGGCTAGGAACCAGTGATTAATGTCTACAAATATTTTATTGGCTGATCTTTCTAAGACTACACTTGATTTGCTATTTATTGCAATGTTTGTATCATCAGCAAACAAAACAAACTTGGCATCTGGTAATGTTACTGATGAAAGGTCATTGATATACACAAGAAAAAGTAAGGGCCCCAAAATGGAACCTTGTGGGACCCCACATGTAATTAGTTCCCAGTTGGATGATGCCTGATAGCTTGATACATGTCTCTTTCCTAATAACACCCTTTGTTTCCTGCCAGAGATATAAGATTTGAACCATTTTGCAGCATTTCCTGTTACACTATAATATTCTAGTTTACTTAAAAGGATATTGTGATTTACACAGTCAAATGCCTTTGACAGATCACAAAATATACCAGTTGCCTGCAATTTTTTGTCTAATGAATTAAGTACATTTTCACTGTAAGTGTAGATAGCCTTCTCAATATCAGAACCTTTTAGAAATCCAAACTGTGACTTTGACAGTATGTTATTTGAGATAAGATGGTTATAAAGACGACTGTACATTACTTTTTCGAAAATTTTTGAGAATGCTGGCAACAGTGAAATTGGACGGAAATTTGATGCTATTTCTTTATCTCCCTTCTTAAACAGTGGCTTAACTTCAGCATATTTCAGCCATTCGGGAAATATTCCACTGATAAACGACTGGTTACACAGATAGCTTAATATGTTACTTAGCTCAGAATCACATTCTTTAATTAACTTTGTTGATATTTCATCATACCCACTAGATGTTTTTGATTTTAAAGATTTTATGATGGACATTATTTCTGTTGGGGTAGTGACGGTCAAATTCATATTATGGAAGTTACTTGAAATGTCTGGTCTAAGGTAATCCATAGCAGCATCTACCGAACCTGACAACCCCATCTTTTCAGTAACAGTTATAAAATGTTTGTTAAAAAGTTCTGCAACACTATACACATCTGTCACCAATGCATCATTTACTCTTAATGCTATTTGTTCCTCTTCATGTCTGGTTCTACCGGTCTCCTCCTTCACTATATCCCATATTGTCTTTATTTTGTTATCTGATATGACTATCTTTTCCTTGTAATATATTTGCTTTGACATCCGTATTACAGTCTTTAATATTTTGCAGTATTTCTTATAATGTGCTATAGCATCAACATTGGAAATGTTTCGGATTGACAGATACAGTTTTCTTTTTGTTTTACAAGATACCCCTATTCCTCGAGTAATCCATGGCTTCTTTGTAGACTTTGCTCTAACCTTGGTAAGTTTTGGGGGAAAGCAGTGTTCAAATAAGGTAAGCACTTTATTAGCAAAAATGTTATATTTTTCATTCATGCCATGAGCACTGTAAACATCAGTCCAGTGAATGTCTCTGAGGAGTGTCCTAAAATAATCAATTTTTGGCTTACTGATTACCCTCTTGAGCTCAGATTTAACAGATTTTATATCTTGTTCAGTATTAACATTTAACAGAAGGAACTGCATGTCATGGTCTGAGAGGCCATTGACTATTGGTTTTGTAATATAATTTTGTTCATTTGACTTTTCTATAAAGATATTATCAATGGCTGTTTGTGAGCAAGTGGTTATCCTAGTGGGGAACTTTACTGTGGGAATTAAGTTGAATGATAGTGTTACTAACTCAAATAGGTTCTTATTGGGAGAGTCTTTAAGGAAATCTACATTGAAATCACCAGCAACCACTATTTCTTTGTTTTTGGTTGTTAAATGGGCCAGTACAGCTTCAAGGTGGTTTACAAACAGATTAAAGTTACCTGCAGGTGCTCGATATACACTTAATATTATGAAAGATTTTTTGTGAAATTCTAATTCTGTTGCACATGCTTCCATATGCTGTTCTAGGCAAAATTTATGAATGTCTATGTTCTTAAATTTATGACAGTTCCTGATGAATGTGGCAACTCCTCCTTTCTCCATTTCTGATCTACAATAGTGAGATGCTAACCTAAACCCTGTAACACTTAAAAGTTCTATACCAGTGGTCACATGATGTTCAGAGAGGCAGATTATGTCAGCTGGGTTTGAAGACTCTAATTCATCTATGCAGATAGTTAATTCATTAATTTTATTTAGGCAACTCTCCATCTGCCTAAGACAACTCCAACGCCATTCCTCCATGCTAAGCAGCGTGACGGTGGCTTGGGTATACCAGCATTAAGGCTGCTGATTGGCTCTGTATTTTACAGACATCTCTTAACGACATTCACGTGCATGCCATCATTAAAACAGAAACCGTGTCCAAGCTCGTAACCAGGCTTAAGAGAATACTAACAGTTAAAGGTTCAGTAGGTATCCCAACATCTGATGGGGTTACAAGATATTGGCGGGCACGGTTACACAAATCTGCACTAGGCCGCGGCTTGGAATATTGCCAGCATGACTCTGAGTGCAATAAGTGGATCAACGACCCACCACCATTTTGGACAGGTAGGCAGTACATTGGCGCAGTCCATCTGCGAATTGGTTTGTTGCCCACCAGAGGAGCCCCTTATATACAGGGTCCTGCCGCCAACTGCAGAGCAGGAGGTCCTTGCAGAAACAGGAGAGAGACTCTTCAGCATGTCCTCCAACGTTGCCCACTTACGTATTTCGCTAGAATAGATAGCCACGACCGAGTTGGTAGCTCAATCCAAAAAGAACTTGAGCATAAAGGATACAACGTGTTTACAACGCCATCTATCACACTTATCAACTCGGACCGGTACGTCCCAGACCTTCTAGTCACCCACGATCAGGACTTCAAGCCAGGAACGGGTTTTGGGACAATTATAGAGTCAACCATTACATATGAGTATACCGGGAGTCTTAATCGTGCTGAAACGATCAAGAGACAGAAGTCCGAGCAGCCAGCGGTTCTCAGCGCACTCCAGCGGAAATACAATCTGAGTCGCCCGCCCGATATTATGCCGCTCGTTGTTGGCGCACGTGGTGCATGGGCACCCTGTAATAAGGCTATATGGAGCCGGTTCCATTTTCGCCAGATCCTCATCAGCGAACTTGTCTGCAACACCATAACAGCGGGTGTTAGAATACACCAGCAGTTCAAGCGTACAGTTTGGCGCACGGCTCGACAAGAATGAGCACCCTTCCGTGACATCTGTAGAAGGCATTGCTAGGGAAAGACCCGGACATGATTGCTTCCATGCCCCACCAGTGGCAGTATAATAACTTGGACAAGATAGCCACAAGGCTGTCCACACACCTAGCCAAATGCCTCGTCAACAGGCGAAATACATCGGCAAACTCGAGAAGCTCCCAGCAGGAGTTCTGTGAAAGTCTTTAGGTTGACAGATAATGGCGTATCGCTTCAGGTGATCTGGTAGGAGGAAGCTTGAAAATGTGACTGTGGTAAAACGGGGAGCAACTGACAGGAGTCACTATGACTCCCTTAAGGTAGCCAAAAGCCCCGTCAACAGGCGAAAAACATTGGCAGACTCGAGAAGCTCCCAGCAGGACTACTGTGAAAGTCTTTATGTCGACAGATAATGGCGCATCGCTTCAGGTGATCCGGCTAAAGGAAGCTTCAAAATGTGACTGCGGTAAAACGGGGAACATCTGACAGGACTAACAATGACTTTCTTAAGGTAGTCAAATGCCTCGTCATTAGGCGAAATACATCAGCAAACTCGAGAAGCTCCCGGCAGGAGTACTGTGAAAGTCTTTAGGTTGACAGATAATGGCGTATCGCTTCAGGTGAACTGGAAAGAGAAAGCTTGTAGATGTGACTGTTATAAAACGTGAAGCAACTGCAATGAGTAACTATGACTCTCATTAGGTAGCCAAAAGCCTCGTCAACAGGTGAAATACATCGGCAAACTCGAGAAGCTCCCGGCAGGAGTACTGTGAAAGTCTTTATGTCGACAGATATTGGCGTATCGATTCACGAGAACTGGCTAAAGGAAGCTTGAAAATGTGACTATGGTGAAACGGGGAGCATCTGACAGGACTAACTATGACTCTCTTAAGGTAGACAAATCCCTCGTCAACATGCGAAATACATCGGCAAACTCGAGAAGCTCCCAGCAGGAGTACTGTGAGAGTCTTTAGGTTGACAGATAATGGCGTATCGCTTCAGGTGAACTGGATAGAGGAAGCTTGAATATGTGACTGTGGTGAAACGGGGAGCAACTGACAGGAGTAACTATGACTCTCCTAAGGTGGCCAAATGCCTCGTCAACAGGCGAAAAGCATCGGCAGACTCGAGAAGCTCCCGGCAGGAGTACTGTGAAAGTCTCTATGTCGACAGATAATGGCGTAACTCTTCAGGTGAACTGGCCACAATAAGATTGAAAATGTGACAGTGATAAAACGGGGAACAATTGGCAAGAGTAACTATGACTCTCTAAAGGTTGCCAACTGATTCGTCAACAGGCGAAATACATTGATAAACTTGAGGAGCCCCTAGCAGGAGTACTGTGAAAGTCATAATGTCGACAAATAATGGCGTATCGCTTCTGGTGAAAGGGGCTGAGCAAAATTGTAGATGTGACTGTGGTTTAACAGGGAGACACTGGCATGTGTAACCATGACTCTCTTAAGTTAGCCAAATGCTTCGTCAACAGGAGAAAAACATCGGCAGACACGAGATGCACCTGGAAGGAGTACTGTGAAAGTCTCTATGTCCACAAATAATGTCGTATCGCTTCTGGTGAAAGGGGCAGAGGAAGCTAGTAGATGTGACTACGGTTTAATGGGGAGACACTGGCAGGAGTAACTATGAGTCTCTTAAGGTAGCAAATGCCTCGACAAGAGGTGAAATACATCGGCAAACTCGAGAAGCTCCCAGCAGGAGTACAGTGAAAGTCTTTATGTCGACAGATAATGGCGCATCGCTTCAGGTGATCCGGCTAAAGGAAGCTTCAAAATGTGACTGTGGTAAAACGGGGAACATCTGACAGGACTAACTATGACTCTCTTAAGGTAGACAAATGCCTCGTCATTCGGCGAAATACATCGGCAAACTCGAAAAGATCCCGGCAGGAGTACTGTGAAAGTCTTTAGGTTGACAGATAATGGCGTATCGCTTCAGGTGAACTGGCTAGAGGAAGCTTGAAAATGTGACTGTGGTAAAACGGGGAGCAACTGACAGGAGTAACTATGACTCTCTTCAGGTAGCCAAATGCCTCGTCAACAGGCGAAATACATCGGCAAACACGAGAAGCTCCCAGCAGGAGTACTGTGAAAGTCTTTATGTCGACAGATATTGGCGTATCGCTTCAGGTGAACTGGATAGAGGAAGCTTGAATATGTGACTGTGGTGAAACGGGGAGCAACTGACAGGAGTAACTATGACTCTCTTCAGGTAGCCAAATGCCCCGTCAACAGGCGAAAAATATCGGCAGACTCGAGAAGCTCCCAGCAGGACTACTGTGAAAGTCATTATGTCGACAGATAATGGCGCATCGCTTCAGGTGATCCGGCTAAAGGAAGCTTCAAAATGTGACTGTGGTAAAACGGGGAACATCTGACAGGACTAACTATCACTTTCATAAGGTAGACAAATACCTCGTCATTAGGCGAAATACATCGGCAAACACGAGAAGCTCCCAGCAGGAGTACTGTGAAAGTCTTTATGTCGACAGATATTGGCGTATCGCTTCAGGTGAACTGGCCGGAGAAAGCTTGTAGATGTGACTGTTATAAAACGTGGAGCAACTGCAATGAGTAACTATGACTCTCTTTAGGTAGCCAAATGCCTCGTCAACAGGCGAAATACATCGGCAAACTCTAGAAGCTCCCAGCAGGAGTACTGTGAAAGTGTTTATATCGACAGATATTGGCGTATCGCTTCACGAGAACTGGTTAAAGGAAGCTTGAAAATGTGACTGTGGTAAAACGGGGAGCAACAGACAGGACTAACTACGGCTCTCTTAAGGTAGACAAATGCCTCGTCAACAGGCAAAATACATCGGCTAAGACGAGAAGCTCCCAGCAGGAGTACTGTGAAAGTCTTTATGTTGACAGATATTGGCGTACCGCTTCAGGTGAACAGGCCAGAGAAAGCTTGTAGTTGTGACTGTTATAAAACGTGGAGAAACTGCAATGAGTAACTATGACTCCCTTTAGGTAGCCAAATGCCTCGTCAACAGGCGAAATACATCGGCAAACTCGAGAAGCTCCCGGCAGGAGTACTGTGAAGGTCTTTATGTCGACAGATATTGGCGTATCGCTTCACGGGAACTGGCTAAAGGAAGCTTGAAAATGTGACTGTGGTGAAACGGGGAGCAACTGACAGGAGTAACTATGACTCTCTTCAGGTAGCCAAATGCCTCGTCAACAGGCGAAATACATCGGCAAACACGAGAAGCTCCCAGCAGGAGTACTGTGAAAATCTTTATGTCGACAGATATTGGCGTATCGCTTCAGGTGAACTGGATAGAGGAAGCTTGAATATGTGACTGTGGTGAAACGGGGAGCAACTGACAGGAGTAACTATGACTCTCTTCAGGTAGCCAAATGCCCCGTCAACAGGCGAAAAATATCGGCAGACTCGAGAAGCTCCCAGCAGGACTACTGTGAAAGTCATTATGTCGACAGATAATGGCGCATCGCTTCAGGTGATCCGGCTAAAGGAAGCTTCAAAATGTGACTGTGGTAAAACGGGGAACATCTGACAGGACTAACTATCACTCTCTTAAGGTAGACAAATACCTCGTCATTAGGCGAAATACATCGGCAAACTCGAGAAGATCCCGGCAGGAATACTGTGAAAGTCTTTAGGTTAACAGATAATGGCGTAACGCTTCAGGTGAACTGGATAGAGGAAGCTTGAATATGTGACTGTGGTGAAACGGGGAGCAACTGACAGGAGTAACTATGACTCTCTTCAGGTAGCCAAATGCCTTGTCAACAGGCGAAATACATCGGCAAACTCTAGAAGCTCCCAGCAGGAGTACTGTGAAAGTCTTTATGTCGACAGATATTGGCGTATCGCTTCACGAGAACTGGTTAAAGGAAGCTTGAAAATGTGACTGTTGTAAAACGGGGAACATCTGACAGGACTAACTATCACTTTCATAAGGTAGACAAATGCCTCGTCATTAGGCGAAATACATCGGCAAACACGAGAAGCTCCCAGCAGGAGTAATGTGAAAGTCTTTATGTCGACAGATATTGACGTATCGCTTCAGGTGAACTGGCCAGAGAAAGCTTGTAGATGTGACTGTTATAAAACGTGGAGCAACTGCAATGAGTAACTATGACTCTCTTTAGGTAGCCAAATGCCTCGTCAACAGGCGAAATACATCGGCAAACTCGAGAAGCTCCCGGCAGGAGTACTGTGAAAGTCTTTATGTCGACAGATATTGGCGTATCGATTCACGAGAACTGGCTAAAGGAAGCTTGAAAATGTGACTATGGTGAAACGGGGAGCATCTGACAGGACTAACTATGACTCTCTTAAGGTAGACAAATCCCTCGTCAACATGCGAAATACATCGGCAAACTCGAGAAGCTCCCAGCAGGAGTACTGTGAGAGACTTTAGGTTGACAGATAATGGCGTACCGCTTCAGGTGAACTGGATAGAGGAAGCTTGAATATGTGACTGTGGTGATACGGGGAGCAACTGACAGGAGTAACTATGACTCTCCTAAGGTGGCCAAATGCCTCGTCAACAGGCGAAAAGCATCGGCAGACTCGAGAAGCTCCCGGCAGGAGTACTGTGAAAGTCTCTATGTCGACAGATAATGGCGTAACTCTTCAGGTGAACTGGCCACAATAAGATTGAAAATGTGACAGTGATAAAACGGGGAACAATTGGCAAGAGTAACTATGACTCTCTAAAGGTTGCCAACTGATTCGTCAACAGGCGAAATACATTGATAAACTTGAGGAGCCCCTAGCAGGAGTACTGTGAAAGTCATAATGTCGACAAATAATGGCGTATCGCTTCTGGTGAAAGGCGCTGAGCAAAATTGTAGATGTGACTGTGGTTTAACAGGGAGACACTGGCATGTGTGACCATGACTCTCTTAAGTTAGCCAAATGCTTCGTCAACAGGAGAAAAACATCGGCATACACGAGATGCACCTGGAAGGAGTACTGTGAAAGTCTCTATGTCCACAAATAATGGCGTATCGCTTCTGGTGAAAGGGGCAGAGGAAGCTAGAAGATGTGACTGCGGTTTAATGGGAAGACACTGGCAGGAGTAACTATGAGTCTCTTAAGGTAGCAAATGCCTCGACAAGAGGTGAAATACATCGGCAAACTCGAGAAGCTCCCAGCTGGAGTACAGTGAATGACTTTATGTCGACAGATAATGGCGCATCGCTTCAGGTGATCCGGCTAAAGGAAGCTTCAAAATGTGACTGTGGTAAAACGGGGAACATCTGACAGGACTAACTATGACTCTCTTAAGGTAGACAAATGCCTCGTCATTTGGCGAAATACATCGGCAAACTCGAAAAGATCCCGGCAGGAGTACTGTGAAAGTCTTTAGGTTGACAGATAATGGCGTATCGCTTCAGGTGAACTGGCTAGAGGAAGCTTGAAAATGTGACTGTGGTAAAACGGGGAGCAACTGACAGGAGTAACTATGACTCTCTTCAGGTAGCCAAATGCCTCGTCAACAGGCGAAATACATCGGCAAACACGAGAAGCTCCCAGCAGGAGTACTGTGAAAGTCTTTATGTCGACAGATATTGGCGTATCGCTTCAGGTGAACTGGATAGAGGAAGCTTGAATATGTGACTGTGGTGAAACGGGGAGCAACTGACAGGAGTAACTATGACTCTCTTCAGGTAGCCAAATGCCCCGTCAACAGGCGAAAAATATCGGCAGACTCGAGAAGCTCCCAGCAGGACTACTGTGAAAGTCATTATGTCGACAGATAATGGCGCATCGCTTCAGGTGATCCGGCTAAAGGAAGCTTCAAAATGTGACTGTGGTAAAACGGGGAACATCTGACAGGACTAACTATCACTCTCTTAAGGTAGACAAATACCTCGTCATTAGGCGAAATACATCGGCAAACTCGAGAAGATCCCGGCAGGAATACTGTGAAAGTCTTTAGGTTGACAGATAATGGCGTAACGCTTCAGGTGAACTGGCCAGAGAAAGCTTGTAGATGTGACTGTTATAAAACGTGGAGCAACTGCAATGAGTAACTATGACTCTCTTTAGGTAGCCAAATGCCTCGTCAACAGGTGAAATACATCGGCAAACTCTAGAAGCTCCCAGCAGGAGTACTGTGAAAGTCTTTATGGTGACAGATATTGGCGTATCGCTTCACGAGAACTGGTTAAAGGAAGCTTGAAAATGTGACTGTGGTAAAACGGGGAGCAACAGACAGGACTAACTACGACTCTCTTAAGGTAGACAAATGCCTCGTCAACAGGCAAAATACATCGGCAAACACGAGAAGCTCCCAGCAGGAGTACTGTGAAAGTCTTTATGTCGACAGATATTGGCGTACCGCTTCAGGTGAACAGGCCAGAGAAAGCTTGTAGTTGTGACTGTTATAAAACGTGGAGAAACTGCAATGAGTAACTATGACTCCCTTTAGGTAGCCAAATGCCTCGTCAACAGGCGAAATACATCGGCAAACTCGAGAAGCTCCCGGCAGGAGTACTGTGAAGGTCTTTATGTCGACAGATATTGGCGTATCGCTTCACGGGAACTGGCTAAAGGAAGCTTGAAAATGTGACTGTGGCAAAACGGGGAACATCTGACAGGACTAACTATCACTTTCATAAGGTACACAAATGCCTCGTCATTAGGCGAAATACATCGGCAAACTCGAGAAGATCCCGGCAGGAGTACTGTGAAAGACTTTAGGTTGACAGATATTGGCGTATCGCTTCAGGTGAACTGGCCAGAGAAAGCTTGTAGATGTGACTGTTATAAAACGTGAAGCAACTGCAATGAGTAACTATGACTCTCTTTAGGTAGCCAAATGCCTCGTCAACAGGCGAAATACATCGGCAAACTCTAGAAGCTCCCAGCAGGAGTACTGTGAGAGTCTTTAGGTTGACAGATAATGGCGTATCGCTTCAGGTGAACTGGTTAGAGGAAGCTTGAAAATGTGACTGTGGTAAAACGGGGAGATACTGACAGGAGTAACTATGACTCTCTTGAGATAGCCAAATGCCCCGTCAACAGGCGAAAAAATCGGCAGACTCGAGAAGCTCCCAGCAGGACTACTGTGAAAGTCATTATGTCGACAGATAATGGCGAATCGCTTCAGGTGATCCGGCTAAAGGAAGCTTCAAAATGTGACTGTGGTAAAACGGGGAACATTTGACAGGACTAACTATCACTCTCTTAAGGTAGACAAATACCTCGTCATTAGGCGAGATACATCGGCAAACTCGAGAAGATCCCGGCAGGAATACTGTGAAAGTCTTTAGGTTGACAGATAATGGCGTATCGCTTCAGGTGAACTGGATAGAGGAAGCTTGAATATGTGTCTGTGGTGAAACGGGGAGCAACTGACAGGAGTAACTATGACTCTCTTCAGGTAGCCAAAGGCCTTGTCAACAGGAGAAATACATCGGCAAACACGAGAAGCTCCCAGCAGGAGTACTGTGAAAGTCTTTATGTCGACAGATATTGGCGTATCGCTTCAGGTGAACTGGCCGGAGAAAGCTTGTAGATGTGACTGTTATAAAACGTGGAGCAACTGCAATGAGTAACTATGACTCTCTTTAGGTAGCCAAATGCCTCGTCAACAGGCGAAATACATCGGCAAACTCTAGAAGCTCCCAGCAGGAGTACTGTGAAAGTCTTTATATCGACAGATATTGGCGTATCGGCTCACGAGAACTGGTTAAAGGAAGCTTGAAAATGTGACTGTGGTAAAACGGGGAGCAACAGACAGGACTAACTACGGCTCTCTTAAGGTAGACAAATGCCTCGTCAACAGGCAAAATACATCGGCTAAGACGAGAAGCTCCCAGCAGGAGTACTGTGAAAGTCTTTATGTTGACAGATATTGGCGTACCGCTTCAGGTGAACAGGCCAGAGAAAGCTTGTAGTTGTGACTGTTATAAAACGTGGAGAAACTGCAATGAGTAACTATGACTCCCTTTAGGTAGCCAAATGCCTCGTCAACAGGCGAAATACATCGGCAAACTCGAGAAGCTCCCGGCAGGAGTACTGTGAAGGTCTTTATGTCGACAGATATTGGCGTAGCGCTTCACGGGAACTGGCTAAAGGAAGCTTGAAAATGTGACTGTGGTGAAACGGGGAGCAACTGACAGGAGTAACTATGACTCTCTTCAGGTAGCCAAATGCCTCGTCAACAGGCGAAATACATCGGCAATCACGAGAAGCTCCCAGCAGGAGTACTGTGAAAGTCTTTATGTCGACAGATATTGGCGTATCGCTTCAGGTGAACTGGATAGAGGAAGCTTGAATATGTGACTGTGGTGAAACGGGGAGCAACTGACAGGAGTAACTATGACTCTCTTCAGGTAGCCAAATGCCCCGTCAACAGGCGAAAAATATCGGCAGACTCGAGAAGCTCCCAGCAGGACTACTGTGAAAGTCATTATGTCGACAGATAATGGCGCATCGCTTCAGGTGATCCGGCTAAAGGAAGCTTGAAAATGTGACTGTTGTAAAACGGGGAACATCTGACAGGACTAACTATCACTTTCATAAGGTAGACAAATGCCTCGTCATTAGGCGAAATACATCGGCAAACACGAGAAGCTCCCAGCAGGAGTAATGTGAAAGTCTTTATGTCGACAGATATTGACGTATCGCTTCAGGTGAACTGGCCAGAGAAAGCTTTTAGATGTGACTCTTATAAAACGTGGAGCAACTGCAATGAGTAACTATGACTCTCTTTAGGTAGCCAAATGCCTCGTCAACAGGCGAAATACATCGGCAAACTCGAGAAGCTCCCGGCAGGAGTACTGTGAAAGTCTTTATGTCGACAGATATTGGCGTATCGATTCACGAGAACTGGCTAAAGGAAGCTTGAAAATGTGACTATGGTGAAACGGGGAGCATCTGAAAGGACTAACTATGACTCTCTTAAGGTAGACAAATCCCTCGTCAACATGCGAAATACATCGGCAAACTCGAGAAGCTCCCAGCAGGAGTACTGTGAGAGTCTTTAGGTTGACAGATAATGGCGAACCGCTTCAGGTGAACTGGATAGAGGAAGCTTGAATATGTGACTGTGGTGAAACGGGGAGCAACTGACAGGAGTAACTATGACTCTCCTAAGGTGGCCAAATGCCTCGTCAACAGGCGAAAAGCATCGGCAGACTCGAGAAGCTCCCGGCAGGAGTACTGTGAAAGTCTCTATGTCGACAGATAATGGCGTAACTCTTCAGGTGAACTGGCCACAATAAGATTGAAAATGTGACAGTGATAAAACGGGGAACAATTGGCAAGAGTAACTATGACTCTCTAAAGGTTGCCAACTGATTCGTCAACAGGCGAAATACATTGATAAACTTGAGGAGCCCCTAGCAGGAGTACTGTGAAAGTCATAATGTCGACAAATAATGGCGTATCGCTTCTGGTGAACTGGCTAGAGGAAGCTTGAAAATGTGACTGTGGTAAAACGGGGAGCAACTGACAGGAGTAACTATGACTCTCTTCAGGTAGCCAAATGCCCCGTCAACAGGCGAAAAATATCGGCAGACTCGAGAAGCTCCCAGCAGGACTACTGTGAAAGTCATTATGTCGACCGATAATGGCGCATCGCTTCAGGTGATCCGGCTAAAGGAAGCTTCAAAATATGACTGTGGTAAAACGGGGAACAACTGACAGGACTAACTATCACTCTCTTAAGGTAGACAAATACCTCGTCATTAGGCGAAATACATCGGCAAACTCGAGAAGATCCCGGCAGGAATACTGTGAAAGTCTTTAGGTTGACAGATAATGGCGTAACGCTTAAGGTGAACTGGATAGAGGAAGCTTGAATATGTGACTGTGGTGAAACGGGGAGCAACTGACAGGAGTAACTATGACTCTCTTCAGGTAGCCAAATGCCTTGTCAACAGGCGAAATACATCGGCAAACTCTAGAAGCTCCCAGCAGGAGTACTGTGAAAGTCTTTATGGTGACAGATATTGGCGTATCGCTTCACGAGAACTGGTTAAAGGAAGCTTGAAAATGTGACTGTGGTAAAACGGGGAGCAACAGACAGGACTAACTACGACTCTCTTAAGGTAGACAAATGCCTCGTCAACAGGCAAAATACATCGGCAAACACGAGAAGCTCCCAGCAGGAGTACTGTGTAAGTCTTTATGTCGACAGATATTGGCGTACCGCTTCAGGTGAACAGGCCAGAGAAAGCTTGTAGTTGTGACTGTTATAAAACGTGGAGAAACTGCAATGAGTAACTATGACTCCCTTTAGGTAGCCAAATGCCTCGTCAACAGGCGAAATACATCGGCAAACTCGAGAAGCTCCCGGCAGGAGTACTGTGAAGGTCTTTATGTCGACAGATATTGGCGTATCGCTTCACGGGAACTGGCTAAAGGAAGCTTGAAAATGTGACTGTGGTAAAACGGGGAACATCTGACAGGACTAACTATCACTTTCATAAGGTACACAAATGCCTCGTCATTAGGCTAAATACATCGGCAAACTCGAAAAGATCCCGGCAGGAGTACTGTGAAAGTCTTTAGGTTGACAGATATTGGCGTATCGCTTCAGGTGAACTGGCCAGAGAAAGCTTGTAGATGTGACTGTTATAAAACGTGAAGCAACTGCAACGAGTAACTATGACTCTCTTTAGGTAGCCAAATGCCTCGTCAACAGGCGAAATACATCGGCAAACTCTAGAAGCTCCCAGCAGGAGTACTGTGAGAGTCTTTATGTCGACAGATATTGGCGTACCGCTTCAGATGAACAGGCCAGAGAAAGCTTGTAGTTGTGACTGTTATAAAACGTGGAGCAACATGCAATGAGTAACTATGACTCCCTTTAGGTAGCCAAATGCCTCGTCAACAGGCGAAATACATCGGCAAACTCGAGAGGCTCCCGGCAGGAGTACTGTGAAAGTCTTTATGTCGACAGATATTGGCGTATCGCTTCACGGGAACTGGCTAAAGGTAGCTTGAAAATGTGACTGTGGAAAAACGGGGAGCAACTGACAGGACTAACTACGACTCTCTTAAGGTAGACAAATGCCTCGTCAACAGGCGAAATACATCGGCAAACTCGAGAAGCTCCCAGCAGGAGTACTGTGAAAGTCTTTATGTCGACAGATATTTGCGTATCGCTTCAGGTGATCCGGCTAAAGGAAGCTTCAAAATGTGACTGTGGTAAAACGGGGAACATCTGACAGGACTAACTATGACTCTCTTCAGGTAGCCAAATGCCTCGTCAACAGGCGAAATACATCGGCAAACAGGAGAAGCTCCCGGCAGCACTACTGTGAAAGTCTTTATGTCGACAGATAAAGGCGCATCGCTTCAGGTGATCCGGCTAAAGGAAGCTTAAAAATGTGACTGTGGTAAAACGGGGAACATCTGACAGGACTAACTATGACTCTCTTAAGGTAGACAAATGCCTCGTCACTAGGCGAAATACATCGGCAAACTCGAGAAGATCCCAGCAGGAGTACTGTGAAAGTCTTTAGGTTGACAGATAATGGCGTATCGCTACAGGTGAACTGGATAGAGGAAGCTTGAAAATGTGACTGTGGTAAAACGGGGAGCAACTGACAGGACTAACTACGACTCTCTTAAGGTAGACAAATGCCTCGTCAACAGGCAAAATACATCGGCAAACTCGAGAAGCTCCCAGCAGGAGTACTGTGAAAGTCTTTATGTCGACAGATATTGGCGTACCGCTTCAGGTGAACAGGCCAGAGAAAGCTTGTAGTTGTGACTGTTATAAAACGTGGAGAAACTGCAATGAGTAATTATGACTCCCATTAGGTAGCCAAATGCCTCGTCAACAGGCGAAATACATCGGCAAACTCGAGAAGCTCCCAGAAGGAGTACTGTGATAGTCTTTAGGTTGACAGATAATGGCGTATCGCTTCAGGAGAACTGGATAGAGATAGCTTGAAAATGTGACTGTAGTGAAACGGGGAGCAACTGACAGGAGTAACTATGACTCTCTTAAGGTAGCCAAATGCCTCGTCAACAGGCGAAATACATCGGCAAACTCGAGAAGCTCCCAGCAGGAGTACTGTGAATGTCTTTAGGTTGACAGATAATGGCGCATCGCTTCAGGTGATCCGGCTGAAGGAAGCTTCAAAATGTGACTGTGGTAAAACGGGGAACATCTGACAGGACTAACTATGACTCTCTTAAGGTAGACAAATGCCTCGTCCCTAGGCGAAATACATCGGCAAACTTGAGAAGATCCCAACAGGAGTACTGTGAAAGTCTTTAGGTTGACAGATAATGGCGTATCGCTACAGGTGAACTGGATAGAGGAAGCTTGAAAATGTGACTGTGGTAAAACGGGGAGCAACTGACAGGAGTAACTATGACTCTCATCAGGTAGCCAAATGCCTCGTCAACAGGCGAAATACATCGGCAAACACGAGAAGCTCCCAGCAGGAGTACTGTGAAAGTCTTTATGTCGACAGATATTGGCGTATCGCTTCAGGTGAACTGGATAGAGGAAGCTTGAATATGTGACTGTGGTGAAACGGGGAGCAACTGACAGGAGTAACTATGACTCTCTTCAGGTAGCCAAATGCCCCGTCAACAGGCGAAAAATATCGGCAGACTCGAGAAGCTCCCAGCAGGACTACTGTGAAAGTCATTATGTCGACAGATAATGGCGCATCGCTTCAGGTGATCCGGCTAAAGGAAGCTTGAAAATGTGACTGTTGTAACACGGGGAACATCTGACAGGACTAACTATCACTTTCATAAGGTAGACAAATGCCTCGTCATTAGGCGAAATACATCGGCAAACACGAGAAGCTCCCAGCAGGAGTAATGTGAAAGTCTTTATGTCGACAGATATTGACGTATCGCTTCAGGTGAACTGGCCAGAGAAAGCTTTTAGATGTGACTGTTACAAAACGTGGAGCAACTGCAATGAGTAACTATGACTCTCTTTAGGTAGCCAAATGCCTCGTCAACAGGCGAAATACATCGGCAAACTCGAGAAGCTCCCGGCAGGAGTACTGTGAAAGTCTTTATGTCGACAGATATTGGCGTATCGATTCACGAGAACTGGCTAAAGGAAGCTTGAAAATGTGACTATGGTGAAACGGGGAGCATCTGAAAGGACTAACTATGACTCTCTTAAGGTAGACAAATCCCTCGTCAACATGCGAAATACATCGGCAAACTCGAGAAGCTCCCAGCAGGAGTACTGTGAGAGTCTTTAGGTTGACAGATAATGGCGTACCGCTTCAGGTGAACTGGATAGAGGAAGCTTGAATATGTGACTGTGGTGAAACGGGGAGCAACTGACAGGAGTAACTATGACTCTCCTAAGGTGGCCAAATGCCTCGTCAACAGGCGAAAAGCATCGGCAGACTCGAGAAGCTCCCGGCAGGAGTACTGTGAAAGTCTCTATGTCGACAGATAATGGCGTAACTCTTCAGGTGAACTGGCCACAATAAGATTGAAAATGTGACAGTGATAAAACGGGGAACAATTGGCAAGAGTAACTATGACTCTCTAAAGGTTGCCAACTGATTCGTCAACAGGCGAAATACATTGATAAACTTGAGGAGCCCCTAGCAGGAGTACTGTGAAAGTCATAATGTCGACAAATAATGGCGTATCGCTTCTGGTGAACTGGCTAGAGGAAGCTTGAAAATGTGACTGTGGTAAAACGGGGAGCAACTGACAGGAGTAACTATGACTCTCTTCAGGTAGCCAAATGCCCCGTCAACAGGCGAAAAATATCGGCAAACTCGAGAAGATCCCTGCAGGAATACTGTGAAAGTCTTTAGGTTGACAGATAATGGCGTAACGCTTAAGGTGAACTGGATAGAGGAAGCTTGAATATGTGACTGTGGTGAAACGGGGAGCAACTGACAGGAGTAACTATGACTCTCTTCAGGTAGCCAAATGCCTTGTCAACAGGCGAAATACATCGGCAAACTCTAGAAGCTCCCAGCAGGAGTACTGTGAAAGTCTTTATGGTGACAGATATTGGCGTATCGCTTCACGAGAATTGGTTAAAGGAAGCTTGAAAATGTGACTGTGGTAAAACGGGGAGCAACAGACAGGACTAACTACGACTCTCTTAAGGTAGACAAATGCCTCGTCAACAGGCAAAATACATCGGCAAACACGAGAAGCTCCCAGCAGGAGTACTGTGAAAGTCTTTATGTCGACAGATATTGGCGTACCGCTTCAGGTGAACAGGCCAGAGAAAGCTTGTAGTTGTGACTGTTATAAAACGTGGAGAAACTGCAATGAGTAACTATGACTCCTCTTAGGTAGCCAAATGCCTCGTCAACAGGCGAAATACATCGGCAAACTCGAGAAGCTCCCGGCAGGAGTACTGTGAAGGTCTTTATGTCGACAGATATTGGCGTATCGCTTCACGGGAACTGGCTAAAGGAAGCTTGAAAATGTGACTGTGGTAAAACGGGGAACATCTGACAGGACTAACTATCACTTTCATAAGGTACACAAATGCCTCGTCATTAGGCTAAATACATCGGCAAACTCGAAAAGATCCCGGCAGGAGTACTGTGAAAGTCTTTATGTCGACAGATATTTGCGTATCGCTTCAGGTGATCCGGCTAAAGGAAGCTTCAAAATGTGGCTGTGGTAAAACGGGGAACATCTGACAGGACTAACTATGACTCTCTTCGGGTAGCCAAATGCCTCGTCAACAGGCGAAATACATCGGCAAACAGGAGAAGCTCCCGGCAGCACTACTGTGAAAGTCTTTATGTCGACAGATAAAGGCGCATCGCTTCAGGTGATCCGGCTAAAGGAAGCTTAAAAATGTGACTGTGGTAAAACGGGGAACATCTGACAGGACTAACTATGACTCTCTTAAGGTAGACAAATGCCCCGTCACTAGGCGAAATACATCGGCAAACTCGAGAAGATCCCAGCAGGAGTACTGTGAAAGTCTTTAGGTTGACAGATAATGGCGTATCGCTACAGGTGAACTGGATAGAGGAAGCTTGAAAATGTGACTGTGGTAAAACGGGGAGCAACTGACAGGACTAACTACGACTCTCTTAAGGTAGACAAATGCCTCGTCAACAGGCAAAATACATCGGCAAACTCGAGAAGCTCCCAGCAGGAGTACTGTGAAAGTCTTTATGTCGACAGATATTGGCGTACCGCTTCAGGTGAACAGGCCAGAGAAAGCTTGTAGTTGTGACTGTTATAAAACGTGGAGAAACTGCAATGAGTAATTATGACTCCCATTAGGTAGCCAAATGCCTCGTCAACAGGCGAAATACATCGGCAAACTCGAGAAGCTCCCAGAAGGAGTACTGTGATAGTCTTTAGGTTGACAGATAATGGCGTATCGCTTCAGGAGAACTGGATAGAGATAGCTTGAAAATGTGACTGTAGTGAAACGGGGAGCAACTGACAGGAGTAACTATGACTCTCTTAAGGTAGCCAAATGCCTCGTCAACAGGCGAAATACATCGGCAAACTCGAGAAGCTCCCAGCAGGAGTACTGTGAATGTCTTTAGGTTGACAGATAATGGCGCATCGCTTCAGGTGATCCGGCTGAAGGAAGCTTCAAAATGTGACTGTGGTAAAACGGGGAACATCTGACAGGACTAACTATGACTCTCTTAAGGTAGACAAATGCCTCGTCCCTAGGCGAAATACATCGGCAAACTCGAGAAGCTCCCAGAAGGAGTACTGTGATAGTCTTTAGGTTGACAGATAATGGCGTATCGCTACAGGTGAACTGGATAGAGGAAGCTTGAAAATGTGACTGTGGTAAAACGGGGAGCAACTGACAGGAGTAACTATGACTCTCATCAGGTAGCCAAATGCCTCGTCAACAGGCGAAATACGTCGGCAAACACGAGAAGCTCCCAGCAGGAGTACTGTGAAAGTCTTTATGTCGACAGATATTGGCGTATCGCTTCAGGTGAACTGGATAGAGGAAGCTTGAAAATGTGACTGTGGTAAAACGGCTAGCAACTGACAGGAGTAACTATGACTCTCTTCAGGTAGCCAAATGCCTCGTCAACAGGCGAAATACATCGGAAAACTCGAGAAGCTCCCAGCAGGAGTACTGTGAAAGTCTTTATGTCGACAGATATTGGCGTACCGCTTCAGGTGAACAGGCCAGAGAAAGCTTGTAGTTGTGACTGTTATAAAACGTGGAGAAACTGCAATGAGTAATTATGACTCCCATTAGGTAGCCAAATGCCTCGTCAACAGGCGAAATACATCGGCAAACTCGAGAAGCTCCCAGCAGGAGTACTGTGAAAGTCTTTAGGTTGACAGATAATGGCGTATCGCTTCAGGTGAACTGGATAGAGAAAGTTTGTAGATGTGACTGTTATAAAACGTGGAGCAACTGCAATGAGTAACTATGAGTCTCTTTAGGTAGACAAATGCCTCGTCAAGAGGCGAATTACATCGGCAAACTCGAGAAGCTCCCAGCAGGAGTACTGTGAAGGTCTTTATGTCGACAGATATTGGCGTACCGCTTCAGATGAACAGGTCAGAGAAAGCTTGTAGTTGTGACTGTTATAAAACGTGGAGCAACATGCAATGAGTAACTATGACTCCCTTTAGGTAGCCAAATGCCTCGTCAACAGGCGAAATACATCGGCAAACTCGAGAAGCTCCCGGCAGGAGTACTGTGAAAGTCTTTATGTCGACAGATATTGGCGTATCGCTTCACGGGAACTGGCTAAAGGTAGCTTGAAAATGTGACTGTGTAAAAACGGGGAGCAACTGACAGGACTAACTACGACTCTCTTAAGGTAGACAAATGCCTCGTCAACAGGCGAAATACATCGGCAAACTCGAGAAGCTCCCAGCAGGAGTACTGTGAAAGTCTTTATGTCGACAGATATTGGCGTACCGCTTCAGGTGAACAGGCCAGAGAAAGCTTGTAGTTGTGGCTGTTATAAAACGTGGAGAAACTGCAATGAGTAATTATGACTCCCTTTAGGTAGTCAAATGCCTCGTCAACAGGCGAAATACATCGGCAAACAGGAGAAGCTCCCAGCAGCACTACTGTGAAAGTCTTTATGTCGACAGATAATGGCGCATCGCTTCAGGTGATCCGGCTAAAGGAAGCTTCAAAATGTGACTGTGGTAAAACGGGGAACATCTGACAGGACTAACTATGACTCTCTTAAGGTAGACAAATGCCTCGTCACTAGGCGAAATACATCGGCAAACTCGAGAAGATCCCAGCAGGAGTACTGTGAAAGTCTTTAGGTTGACAGATAATGGCGTATCGCTACAGGTGAACTGGATAGAGGAAGCTTGAAAATGTGACTGTGGTGAAACGGGGAGCAACTGACAGGAGTAACTATGACTCTCTTGAGGTAGCCAAATGCCTCGTCAACAGGCGAAATACATCGGCAAACACGAGAAGCTCCCAGCAGGAGTACTGTGAAAGTCTTTATGTCGACAGATATTGGCGTATCGCTTCACGAGAACTGGCTGAAGAAAGCTTGAAAATGTGACTGTGGTAAAACGGGGAGCAACTGACAGGACTAACTACGCCTCTCTTAAGGTAGACAAATGCCTCGTCAACAGGCAAAATACATCGGCAAACTCGAGAAGCTCCCAGCAGGAGTACTGTGAAAGTCTTTATGTCGACAGATATTGGCGTACCGCTTCAGGTGAACAGGCCAGAGAAAGCTTGTAGTTGTGACTGTTATAAAACGTGGAGCAACTGCAATGAGTAACTATGACTCCCTTTAGGTAGCCAAAAGCCTCGTCAACAGGCGAAATACATCGGCAAACTCGAGAAGCTCCCGGCAGGAGTACTGTGAAGGTCTTTATGTCGACAGATATTAGCGTATCGCCTCACGGGAACTGGCTAAAGGAAGCTTGAAAATGTGACTGTGGTAAAACGGGGAGCAACTGACAGGAGTAAATATGACTCTCTTCAGGTAGCCAAATGCCTCGTCAACAGGCGAAATACATTGGCAAACGGGAGAAGCTCCCAGCAGGACTACTGTGAAAGTCTTTATGTCGACAGATAATGGCGCATCGCTTCAGGTGATCCGGCTAAAGGAAGCTTCAAAATGTGACTGTGGTAAAACGGGGAACATCTGACAGGACTAACTATGATTCTCTTAAGGTAGACAAATGCCTCGTCCCTAGGCGAGATACATCGGCAAACTCGAGAAGATCCCAACAGGAGTACTGTGAAAGTCTTTAGGTTGACAGATAATGGCGTATCGCTACAGGTGAACTGGATAGAGGAAGCTTGAAAATGTGGCTGTGGTAAAACGGCTAGCAACTGACAGGAGTAACTATGACTCTCATCAGGTAGCCAAATGCCTCGTCAACAGGCGAAATACATCGGCAAACACGAGAAGCTCCCAGCAGGAGTACTGTGAGAGTCTTTAGGTTGACAGATAATGGCGTATCGCTTCAGGTGAACTGGTTAGAGGAAGCTTGAAAATGTGACTGTGGTAAAACGGGGAACATCTGACAGGACTAACTATCACTCTCATAAGGTAGACAAATGCCTCGTCATTAGGCGAAATACATCGGCAAACTCGAGAAGATCCGGCAGGAGTACTGTGAAAGTCTTTAGGTTGACAGATAATGGCGTATCGCTACTGGTGAACTGGATAGAGGAAGCTTGAAAATGTGACTGTGGTAAAACGGGGAGCAACTGACAGGAGTAACTATGACTCTCATCAGGTAGCCAAATGCCTCGTCAACAGGCGAAATACATCGGCAAACACGAGAAGCTCCCAGCAGGAGTACTGTGAAAGTCTTTATGTCGACAGATATTGGCGTATCGCTTCAGGTGAACTGGATAGAGGAAGCTTGAAAATGTGACTGTGGTAAAACGGCTAGCAACTGACAGGAGTAACTATGACTCTCTTTAGGTAGACAAATGCCTCGTCATGAGGCGAATTACATCGGCAAACTCGAGAAGCTCCCAGCAGGAGTACTGTGAAAGTCTTTATGTCGACAGATATTGGCGTACCGATTCAGGTGAACAGGCCAGAGAAAGCTTGTAGTTGTGACTGTTATAAAACGTGGAGCAACATGCAATGAGTAACTATGACTCCCTTTTGGTAGCCAAAAGCCTCGTCAACAGGCGAAATATATCGGCAAACTCGAGAAGCTCCCGGCAGGAGTACTGTGAAAGTCTTTATGTCGACAGATACTGGCGTATCGCTTCACGGGAACTGGCTAAAGGTAGCTTGAAAATGTGACTGTGGAAAAAAGGGAGCAACTGACAGGACTAACTACGACTCTCTTAAGGTAGACAAATGCCTCGTCAACAGGCGAAATACATCGGCAAACTCGAGAAGCTCCCAGCAGGAGTACTGTGAAAGTCTTTATGTCGACAGATATTGGCGTACCGCTTCAGGTGAACAGGCCAGAGAAATCTTGTAGTTGTGGCTGTTATAAAACGTGGAGAAACTGCAATGAGTAATTATGACTATCTTTAGGTAGTCAAATGCCTCATCAACAGGCGAAATACATCGGCAAACTCGAGAAGCTCCCAGCAGGAGTACTGTGAATGTCTTTAGGTTGACAGACAATGGCGTATCGCTTCAGGTGAACTGGATAGAGGAAGCTTGAAAATGTGACTGTGGTAAAACGGGGAGTAACTGACAAGAGTAACTATGACTCTCTTCAGGTAGCCAAATGCCACGTCAACAGGCGAAATATATCGGCAAACAGGAGAAGCTCCCAGCAGCACTACTGTGAAAGTCTTTATGTCGACAGATAATGGCGCATCGCTTTAGGTGATCCGGCTAAAGGAAGCTTCAAAATGTGACTGTGGTAAAACGGGGAACATCTGACAGGACTAACTATGACTCTCTTAACGTAGACAAATGCCTCGTCACTAGGCGAAATACATCGGCAAACTCGAGAAGATCCCAGCAGGAGTACTGTGAAAGTCTTTAGGTTGACAGATAATGGCGTATCGCTACAGGTGAACTGGATAGAGGAAGCTTGAAAATGTGACTGTGGTGAAACGGGGAGCAACTGACAGGAGTAACTATGACTCTCTTGAGGTAGCCAAATGCCTCGTCAACAGGCGAAATACATCGGCAAACACGAGAAGCTCCCAGCAGGAGTACTGTGAAAGTCTTTATGTCGACAGATATTGGCGTATCGCTTCACGAGAACTGGCTGAAGAAAGCTTGAAAATGTGACTGTGGTAAAACGGGGAGCAACTGACAGGACTAACTACGCCTCTCTTAAGGTAGACAAATGCCTCGTCAACAGGCAAAATACATCGGCAAACTCGAGAAGCTCCCAGCAGGAGTACTGTGAAAGTCTTTATGTCGACAGATATTGGCGTACCGCTTCAGGTGAACAGGCCAGAGAAAGCTTGTAGTTGTGACTGTTATAAAACGTGGAGCAACTGCAATGAGTAACTATGACTCCCTTTAGGTAGCCAAAAGCCTCGTCAACAGGCGAAATACATCGGCAAACTCGAGAAGCTCCCGGCAGGAGTACTGTGAAGGTCTTTATGTCGACAGATATTAGCGTATCGCCTCACGGGAACTGGCTAAAGGAAGCTTGAAAATGTGACTGTGGTAAAACGGGGAGCAACTGACAGGAGTAAATATGACTCTCTTCAGGTAGCCAAATGCCTCGTCAACAGGCGAAATACATTGGCAAACGGGAGAAGCTCCCAGCAGGACTACTGTGAAAGTCTTTATGTCGACAGATAATGGCGCATCGCTTCAGGTGATCCGGCTAAAGGAAGCTTCAAAATGTGACTGTGGTAAAACGGGGAACATCTGACAGGACTAACTATGATTCTCTTAAGGTAGACAAATGCCTCGTCCCTAGGCGAGATACATCGGCAAACTCGAGAAGATCCCAACAGGAGTACTGTGAAAGTCTTTAGGTTGACAGATAATGGCGTATCGCTACAGGTGAACTGGATAGAGGAAGCTTGAAAATGTGGCTGTGGTAAAACGGCTAGCAACTGACAGGAGTAACTATGACTCTCATCAGGTAGCCAAATGCCTCGTCAACAGGCGAAATACATCGGCAAACACGAGAAGCTCCCAGCAGGAGTACTGTGAGAGTCTTTAGGTTGACAGATAATGGCGTATCGCTTCAGGTGAACTGGTTAGAGGAAGCTTGAAAATGTGACTGTGGTAAAACGGGGAACATCTGACAGGACTAACTATCACTCTCATAAGGTAGACAAATGCCTCGTCATTATTCGAAATACATCGGCAAACTCGAGAAGATCCGGCAGGAGTACTGTGAAAGTCTTTAGGTTGACAGATAATGGCGTATCGCTACTGGTGAACTGGATAGAGGAAGCTTGAAAATGTGACTGTGGTAAAACGGGGAGCAACTGACAGGAGTAACTATGACTCTCATCAGGTAGCCAAATGCCTCGTCAACAGGCGAAATACATCGGCAAACACGAGAAGCTCCCAGCAGGAGTACTGTGAAAGTCTTTATGTCGACAGATATTGGCGTATCGCTTCAGGTGAACTGGATAGAGGAAGCTTGAAAATGTGACTGTGGTAAAACGGCTAGCAACTGACAGGAGTAACTATGACTCTCTTTAGGTAGACAAATGCCTCGTCATGAGGCGAATTACATCGGCAAACTCGAGAAGCTCCCAGCAGGAGTACTGTGAAAGTCTTTATGTCGACAGATATTGGCGTACCGATTCAGGTGAACAGGCCAGAGAAAGCTTGTAGTTGTGACTGTTATAAAACGTGGAGCAACATGCAATGAGTAACTATGACTCCCTTTTGGTAGCCAAAAGCCTCGTCAACAGGCGAAATATATCGGCAAACTCGAGAAGCTCCCGGCAGGAGTACTGTGAAAGTCTTTATGTCGACAGATACTGGCGTATCGCTTCACGGGAACTGGCTAAAGGTAGCTTGAAAATGTGACTGTGGAAAAAAGGGAGCAACTGACAGGACTAACTACGACTCTCTTAAGGTAGACAAATGCCTCGTCAACAGGCGAAATACATCGGCAAACTCGAGAAGCTCCCAGCAGGAGTACTGTGAAAGTCTTTATGTCGACAGATATTGGCGTACCGCTTCAGGTGAACAGGCCAGAGAAATCTTGTAGTTGTGGCTGTTATAAAACGTGGAGAAACTGCAATGAGTAATTATGACTATCTTTAGGTAGTCAAATGCCTCATCAACAGGCGAAATACATCGGCAAACTCGAGAAGCTCCCAGCAGGAGTACTGTGAATGTCTTTAGGTTGACAGACAATGGCGTATCGCTTCAGGTGAACTGGATAGAGGAAGCTTGAAAATGTGACTGTGGTAAAACGGGGAGTAACTGACAAGAGTAACTATGACTCTCTTCAGGTAGCCAAATGCCACGTCAACAGGCGAAATATATCGGCAAACAGGAGAAGCTCCCAGCAGCACTACTGTGAAAGTCTTTATGTCGACAGATAATGGCGCATCGCTTTAGGTGATCCGGCTAAAGGAAGCTTCAAAATGTGACTGTGGTAAAACGGGGAACATCTGACAGGACTAACTATGACTCTCTTAACGTAGACAAATGCCTCGTCACTAGGCGAAATACATTGGCAAACTCGAGAAGATCCCAGCAGGAGTACTGTAAAAGTCTTTAGGTTGACAGATAATGGCGTATCGCTACAGGTGAACTGGATAGAGGAAGCTTGAAAATGTGACTGTGGTAAAACGGGGAGCAACTGACAGGAGTAACTATGACTCTCTTGAGGTAGCCAAATGCCTCGTCAACAGGCGAAATACATCGGCAAACTCCAAAAGCTCCCAGCAGGAGTACTGTGAAAGTCTTTATGTCGACAGATATTGGCGTATCGCTTCACGAGAACTGGCTAAAGGAAGCTTGAAAATGTGACTGTGGTAAAACGGGGAGCAACTGACAGGACTAACTACGACTCTCTTAAGGTAGACAAATGCCTCGTCAACAGGCAAAATGCATCGGCAAACTCGAGAAGCTCCCAGCAGGAGTACTGTGAAAGTCTTTTTGTGACAGATATTGGGGTACCGCTTCAGGTGAACAGGCCAGAGAAAGCTTGTAGTTGTGACTGTTATAAAACGTGGAGAAACTGCAATGAGTAACTATGATTCCCTTTAGGTAGCCAAATGCCTCGTCAACAGGCGAAATACATCGGCAAACTCGAGAAGCTCCCGGCAGGAGTACTGTGATGGCCTTTACGTCGACAGATATTGGCGAATCGCCTCACGGGAACTGGCTAAAGGAAGCTTGAAAATGTGACTGTGGTAAAACGGGGAGCAACTGACAGGACTAACTACGACTCTCTTAAGGTAGACAAATGCCTCGTCAACAGGCGAAATACATCGGCAAACTCGAGAAGCTCCCAGAAGGAGTACTGTGATAGTCTTTAGGTTGACAGATAATGGCGTATCGCTTCAGGAGAACTGGATAGAGATAGCTTGAAAATGTGACTGTAGTGAAACGGGGAGCAACTGACAGGAGTAACAATGACTCTCTTAAGGTAGCCAAATGCCTCGTCAACAGGCGAAATACATCGGCAAACTCGAGAAGCTTCCAGCAGGAGTACTGTGAATGTCTTTAGGTTGACAGATAATGGCGTATCGCTTCAGGTGAACTGGATAGAGGAAGCTTGAAAATGTGACTGTGGTAAAACGGGGAGCAACTGACAGGAGTAACTATGACTCTCTTCAGGTAGCCAAATGCCTCGTCAACAGGCGAAATACATCGGCAAACACGAGAAGCTCCCAGCAGGAGTACTGTGAGAGTCTTTAGGTTGACAGATAATGGCGTATCGCTTCAGGTGATCCGGCTAAAGGAAGCTTCAAAATGTGACTGTGGTAAAACGGGGAACATCTGACAGGACTAACTATCACTCTCATAAGGTAGACAAATGCCTCGTCATTAGGCGAAATACATCGGCAAACTCGAGAAGATCCCGGCAGGAGTACTGTGAAAGTCTTTAGGTTGACAGATAATGGCGTATCGCTTCAGGTGAACTGGATAGAGAAAGATTGTAGATGTGACTGTTATAAAACGTGGAGCAACTGCAATGAGTAACTATGACTCTCTTTAGGTAGACAAATGCCTCGTCAAGAGGCGAATTACATCGGCAAACTCGAGAAGCTCCCAGCAGGAGTACTGTGAAAGTCTTTATGTCGACAGATATTGGCGTACCGCTTCAGGTGAACAGGCCAGAGAAAGCTTGTAGTTGTGACTGTTATAAAACGTGGAGCAACATGCAATGAGTAACTATGACTCCCTTTAGGTAGCCAAAAGCCTCGTCAACAGGCGAAATATATCGGCAAACTCGAGAAGCTCCCGGCAGGAGTACTGTGAAAGTCTTTATGTCGACAGATACTGGCGTATCGCTTCACGGGAACAGGCCAGAGAAAGCTTGTAGTTGTGACTGTTATAAAACGTGGAGAAACTGCAATGAGTAACTTTGACTCCCTTTAGGTAGCCAAATGCCTCGTCAACAGGCGAAATACATCGGCAAACTCGAGAAGCTCCCAGCAGGAGTACTGTGAATGTCTTTAGGTTGACAGATAATGGCGTATCGCTTCAGGTGAACTGGATAGAGGAAGCTTGAAAATGTGACTGTGGAAAAACGGGGAGCAACTGACAGGACTAACTACGACTCTCTAAAGGTAGACAAATGCCTCGTCAACAGGCGAAATACATCGGCAAACTCGAGAAGCTCCCAGCAGGAGTACTGTGAAAGTCTTTATGTCGACAGATATTGGCGTACCGCTTCAGGTGAACAGGCCAGAGAAATCTTGTAGTTGTGGCTGTTATAAAACGTGGAGAAACTGCAATGAGTAATTATGACTCCCTTTAGGTAGTCAAATGCCTCGTCAACAGGCGAAATACATCGGAAAACTCGAGAAGCTCCCAGCAGGAGTACTGTGAATGTCTTTAGGTTGACAGATAATGGCGTATCGCTTCAGGAGAACTGGATAGAGGAAGCTTGAAAATGTGACTGTGGTAAAACGGGGAGTAACTGACAGGAGTAACTATGACTCTCTACAGGTAGCCAAATGCCTCGTCAACAGGCGAAATAAATCGGCAAACAGGAGAAGCTCCCAGCAGCACTACTGTGAAAGTCTTTATGTCGACAGATAATGGCGCATCGCTTCAGGTGATCCGGCTAAAGGAAGCTTCAAAATGTGACTGTGGTAAAACGGGGAACATCTGACAGGACTAACTATGACTCTCTTAAGGTAGACAAATGCTTCATCACTAGGCGAAATACATCGGCAAACTCGAGAAGATCCCAGCAGGAGTACTGTAAAAGTCTTTAGGTTGACAGATAATGGCGTATCGCTACAGGTGAACTGGATAGAGGAAGCTTGAAAATGCGACTGTGGTAAAACGGGGAGCAACTGACAGGAGTAACTATGACTCTCTTGAGGTAGCCAAATGCCTCGTCAACAGGCGAAATACATCGGCAAACTCCAAAAGCTCCCAGCAGGAGTACTGTGAAAGTCTTTATGTCGACAGATATTGGCGTATCGCTTCACGAGAACTGGCTAAAGGAAGCTTGAAAATGTGACTGTGGTAAAACGGGGAGCAACTGACAGGAGTAACTATGACTCTCTTCAGGTAGCCAAATGCCTCGTCAACAGGCGAAATACATTGGCAAACGGGAGAAGCTCCCAGCAGGACTACTGTGAAAGTCTTTATGTCGACAGATAATGGCGCATCGCTTCAGGTGATCCGGCTAAAGGAAGCTTCAAAATGTGACTGTGGTAAAACGGGGAACATCTGACAGGACTAACTATGATTCTCTTAAGGTAGACAAATGCCTCGTCCCTAGGCGAAATACATCGGCAAACTCGAGAAGATCCCAACAGGAGTACTGTGAAAGTCTTTAGGTTGACAGATAATGGCGTATCGCTACAGGTGAACTGGATAGAGGAAGCTTGAAAATGTGACTGTGGTAAAACGGGGAGCAACTGACAGGAGTAACTATGACTCTCATCAGGTAGCCAAATGCCTCGTCAACAGGCGAAATACATCGGCAAACACGAGAAGCTCCCAGCAGGAGTACTGTGAAAGTCTTTATGTCGACAGATATTGGCGTATCGCTTCAGGTGAACTGGATAGAGGAAGCTTGAAAATGTGACTGTGGTAAAACGGCTAGCAACTGACAGGAGTAACTATGACTCTCTTCAGGTAGCCAAATGCCTCGTCAACAGGCGAAATACATCGGCAAACACGAGAAGCTCCCATGAGGAGTACTGTGAGAGTCTTTAGGTTGACAGATAATGGCGTATCGCTTCAGGTGAACTGGTTAGAGGAAGCTTGAAAATGTGACTGTGGTAAAACGGAGAGATACTGATAGGAGTAACTATGACTCTCTTGAGGTAGCCAAATGCCCCGTCAACAGGCGAAAAACATCGGCAGACTGGAGAAGCTCCCAGCAGGACTACTGTGAAAGTCTTTATGTCGACAGATAATGGTGCATCGCTTCAGGTGATCCGGCTAAAGGAAGCTTCAAAATGTGACTGTGGTAAAACGGGGAACATCTGACAGGACTAACTATCACTCTCATAAGGTAGACAAATGCCTCTCATTAGGCGAAATACATCGGAAAACTCGAGAAGATCCCGGCAGGAGTACTGTGAAAGTCTTTAGGTTGACAGATAATGGCGTATCGCATCAGGTGAACTGGATAGAGAAAGATTGTAGATGTGACTGTTATAAAACGTGGAGCAACTGCAATGAGTAACTATGACTCTCTTTAGGTAGACAAATGCCTCGTCAAGAGGCGAATTACATCGGCAAACTCGAGAAGCTCACAGCAGGAGTACTGTGAAAGTCTTTATGTCGACAGATATTGGCGTACCGCTTCAGGTGAACAGGCCAGAGAAAGCTTGTAGTTGTGACTGTTATTAAACGTGGAGCAACATGCAATGAGTAACTATGACTCCCTTTAGGTAGCCAAAAGCCTCGTCAACAGGGGAAATATATCGGCAAACTCGAGAAGCTCCCGGCAGGAGTACTGTGAAAGTCTTTATGTCGACAGATACTGGCGTATCGCTTCACGGGAACTGGCTAAAGGCAGCTTGAAAATGTGACTGTGGAAAAACGGGGAGCAACTGACAGGACTAACTACGACTCTCTAAAGGTAGACAAATGACTCGTCAACAGGCGAAATACATCGGCAAACTCGAGAAGCTCCCAGCAGGAGTACTGTGAAAGTCTTTATGTCGACAGATATTGGCGTACCGCTTCAGGTGAACAGGCCAGAGAAATCTTGTAGTTGTGGCTGTTATAAAACGTGGAGAAACTGCAATGAGTAATTATGACTCCCTTTAGGTAGTCAAATGCCTCGTCAACAGGCGAAATACATCGGAAAACTCGAGAAGCTCCCAGCAGGAGTACTGTGAATGTCTTTAGGTTGACAGATAATGGCGTATCGCTTCAGGTGAACTGGATAGAGGAAGCTTGAAAATGTGACTGTGGTAAAACGGGGAGTAACTGACAGGAGTAACTATGACTCTCTTGAGGTAGCCAAATGCCTCGTCAACAGGCGAAATACATCGGCAAACACGAGAAGCTCCCATGAGGAGTACTGTGAGAGTCTTTAGGTTGACAGATAATGGCGTATCGCTTCAGGTGAACTGGTTAGAGGAAGCTTGAAAATGTGACTGTGGTAAAACGGGGAGATACTGATAGGAGTAACTATGACTCTCTTGAGGTAGCCAAATGCCCCGTCAACAGGCGAAAAACATCGGCAGACTGGAGAAGCTCCCAGCAGGACTACTGTGAAAGTCTTTATGTCGACAGATATTGGCGTATCGCTTCAGGTGAACTGGATAGAGGAAGCTTGAAAATGTGACTGTGGTAAAACGGCTAGCAACTGACAGGAGTAACTATGACTCTCTTCAGGTAGCCAAATGCCTCGTCAACAGGCGAAATACATCGGCAAACACGAGAAGCTCCCATGAGGAGTACTGTGAGAGTCTTTAGGTTGACAGATAATGGCGTATCGCTTCAGGTGAACTGGTTAGAGGAAGCTTGAAAATGTGACTGTGGTAAAACGGGGAGATACTGATAGGAGTAACTATGACTCTCTTGAGGTAGCCAAATGCCTCGTCAACAGGCAAAATACATCGGCAAACACGAGAAGCTCCCAGCAGGAGTACTGTGAAAGTCTTTATGTCGACAGATAATGGTGCATCGCTTCAGGTGATCCGGCTAAAGGAAGCTTCAAAATGTGACTGTGGTAAAACGGGGAACATCTGACAGGACTAACTATCACTCTCATAAGGTAGACAAATGCCTCTCATTAGGCGAAATACATCGGCAAACTCGAGAAGATCCCGGCAGGAGTACTGTGAAAGTCTTTAGGTTGACAGATAATGGCGTATCGTATCAGGTGAACTGGATAGAGAAAGATTGTAGATGTGACTGTTATAAAACGTGGAGCAACTGCAATGAGTAACTATGACTCTCTTTAGGTAGACAAATGCCTCGTCAAGAGGCGAATTACATCGGCAAACTCGAGAAGCTCCCAGCAGGAGTACTGTGAAAGTCTTTATGTCGACAGATATTGGCGTACCGCTTCAGGTGAACAGGCCAGAGAAAGCTTGTAGTTGTGACTGTTATTAAACGTGGAGCAACATGCAATGAGTAACTATGACTCCCTTTAGGTAGCCAAAAGCCTCGTCAACAGGGGAAATATATCGGCAAACTCGAGAAGCTCCCGGCAGGAGTACTGTGAAAGTCTTTATGTCGACAGATACTGGCGTATCGCTTCACGGGAACTGGCTAAAGGCAGCTTGAAAATGTGACTGTGGAAAAACGGGGAGCAACTGACAGGACTAACTACGACTCTCTAAAGGTAGACAAATGACTCGTCAACAGGCGAAATACATCGGCAAACTCGAGAAGTTCCCAGCAGGAGTACTGTGAAAGTCTTTATGTCGACAGATATTGGCGTACCGCTTCAGGTGAACAGGCCAGAGAAATCTTGTAGTTGTGGCTGTTATAAAACGTGGAGAAACTGCAATGAGTAATTATGACTCCCTTTAGGTAGTCAAATGCCTCGTCAACAGGCGAAATACATCGGAAAACTCGAGAAGCTCCCAGCAGGAGTACATGTGAATGTCTTTAGGTTGACAGATAATGGCGTATCGCTTCAGGTGAACTGGATAGAGGAAGCTTGAAAATGTGACTGTGGTAAAACGGGGAGTAACTGACAGGAGTAACTATGACTCTCTTGAGGTAGCCAAATGCCTCGTCAACAGGCGAAATACATCGGCAAACACGAGAAGCTCCCATGAGGAGTACTGTGAGAGTCTTTAGGTTGACAGATAATGGCGTATCGCTTCAGGTGAACTGGTTAGAGGAAGCTTGAAAATGTGACTGTGGTAAAACGGGGAGATACTGATAGGAGTAACTATGACTCTCTTGTGGTAGCCAAATGCCCCGTCAACAGGCGAAAAACATCGGCAGACTGGAGAAGCTCCCAGCAGGACTACTGTGAAAGTCTTTATGTCGACAGATATTGGCGTATCGCTTCAGGTGAACTGGATAGAGGAAGCTTGAAAATGTGACTGTGGTAAAACGGCTAGCAACTGACAGGAGTAACTATGACTCTCTTCAGGTAGCCAAATGCCTCGCCAACAGGCGAAATACATCGGCAAACACGAGAAGCTCCCATGAGGAGTACTGTGAGAGTCTTTAGGTTGACAGATAATGGCGTATCGCTTCAGGTGAACTGGTTAGAGGAAGCTTGAAAATGTGACTGTGGTAAAACGGGGAGATACTGATAGGAGTAACTATGACTCTCTTGAGGTAGCCAAATGCCTCGTCAACAGGCGAAATACATCGGCAAACACGAGAAGCTCCCAGCAGGACTACTGTGAAAGTCTTTATGTCGACAGATATTGGCGTATCGCGTCAGGTGAACTGGATAGAGGAAGCTTGAAAATGTGACTGTGGTAAAACGGCTAGCAACTGACAGGAGTAACTATGACTCACTTCAGGTAGCCAAATGCCTCGTCAACAGGCGAAATACATCGGCAAACTCGAGAAGATCCCGGCAGGAGTACTGTGAAAGTCTTTAGGTTGACAGATAATGGCGTATCGCATCAGGTGAACTGGATAGAGAAAGATTGTAGATGTGACTGTTATAAAAAGTGGAACAACTGCAATGAGTAACTATGACTCTCTTTAGGTAGACAAATGCCTCGTCAAGAGGCGAATTACATCGGCAACCTCGAGAAGCTCCCAGCAGGAGTACTGTGAAAGTCTTTATGTCGACAGACATTGGCGTACCGCTTCAGGTGAACAGGCCAGAGAAAGCTTGTAGTTGTGACTGTTATTAAACGTGGAGCAACATGCAATGAGTAACTATGACTCCCTTTAGGTAGCCAAAAGCCTCGTCAACAGGGGAAATATATCGGCAGACTCGAGAAGCTCCCGGCAGGAGTACTGTGAAAGTCTTTATGTCGACAGATATTGGCGTACCGCTTCAGGTGAACAGGCCAGAGAAATCTTGTAGTTGTGGCTGTTATAAAACGTGGAGAAACTGCTATGAGTAATTATGACTCCCTTTAGGTAGTCAAATGCCTCGTCAACAGGCGAAATACATCGGCAAACTCGAGAAGATCCCAGCAGGAGTACTGTGAAAGTCTTTAGGTTAACAGATAATGGCGTATCGCTTCACTTGAACTGGCTAAAGGCAGCTTGAAAATGTGACTGTGGAAAAACGGGGAGCAACTGACAGGACTAACTACGACTCTCTAAAGGTAGACAAATGCCTCGTCAACAGGCGAAATACATCGGCAAACTCGAGAAGCTCCCAGCAGGAGTACTGTGAAAGTCTTTATGTCGACAGATATTGGCGTACCGCTTCAGGTGAACAGGCCAGAGAAATCTTGTAGTTGTGGCTGTTATAAAACGTGGAGAAACAGCAATGAGTAATTATGACTCCCTTTAGGTAGTCAAATGCCTCGTCAACAGGCGAAATACATCGGCAAACTCGAGAAGATCCCAGCAGGAGTACTGTGAAAGTCTTTAGGTTGGCAGATAATGGCGTATCGCTACAGGTGAACTGGATAGAGGAAGCTTGAAAATGAGACTGTGGTAAAACGGGGAGCAACTGACAGGAGTAACTATGACTCTCTTGAGGTAGCCAAATGCCTCGTCAACAGGCGAAATACATCGGCAAACACGAGAAGCTCCCAGCAGGAGTACTGTGAAAGTCTTTATGTCGACAGATATTGGCGTATCGCTTCACGAGAGCTGGCTGAAGAAAGCTTGAAAATGTGACTGTGGTAAAACGGGGAGAAACTGACAGGACTAACTACGACTCTCTTAAGGTAGACAAATGCCTCGTCAACAGGCAAAATACATCAGCAAACTCGAGAAGCTCCCAGCAGGAGTACTGTGAAAGTCTTTATGTCGTCAGATATTGGCGTACCGCTTCAGGTGAACAGGCCAGAGAAAGCTTGTAATTGTGACTGTAATAAAACGTGGAGAAACTGTAATGAGTAACTATGACTCCCTTTAGGTAGACAAAAGCCTCGTCAACAGGCGAAATACATCGGCAAACTCGAGAAGCTCCCGGCAGGAGTACTGTGAAGGTCTTTATGTCGACAGACATTGGCGTATCGACTCACGGGAATTGGCTAAAGGAAGCTTGAAAATGTGACTGTGGTAAAACGGGGAGCAACTGACAGGAGTAACTATGACTCTCTTCAGGTAGCCAAATGCCTCGTCAACAGGCGAAATACATTGGCAAACGGGAGAAGCTCCCAGCAGGACTACTGTGAAAGTCTTTATGTCGACAGATAATGGCGCATCGCTTCAGGTGATCCGACTAAAGGAAGCTTCAAAATGTAACTGTGGTAAAACGGGGAACATCTGACAGGACTAACTATGATTCTCTTAAGGTAGACAAATGCCTCGTCCCTAGGCGAAATACATCGGCAAACTCGAGAAGATCCCAACAGGAGTACTGTGAAAGTATTTAGGTTGACAGATAATTTCGTATCGCTACAGGTGAACTGGATAGAGGAAGCTTGAAAATGTGACTGTGGTAAAATGGGGAGCAACTGACAGGAGTAACTATGACTCTCATCAAGTAGCCAAATGCCTCGTCAACAGGCGAAATACATCGGCAAACACGAGAAGCTCCCAGCAGGAGTACTGTGAAAGTCTTTATGTCGACAGATATTGGCGTATCGCTTCAGGTGAACTGGATAGAGGAAGCTTGAAAATGTGACTGTGGTAAAACGGCTAGCAACTGACAGGAGTAACTATGACTCTCTTCAGGTAGCCAAATGCCTCGTCAACAGGCGAAATACATCGGCAAACACGAGAAGCTCCCATGAGGAGTACTGTGAGAGTCTTTAGGTTGACAGATAATGGCGTATCGCTTCAGGTGAACTGGTTAGAGGAAGCTTGAAAATGTGACTGTGGTAAAACGGGGAGATACTGATAGGAGTAACTATGACTCTCTTGAGGTAGCCAAATGCCCCGTCAACAGGCGAAAAACATCGGCAGACTGGAGAAGCTCCCAGCAGGACTACTGTGAAAGTCTTTATGTCGACAGATAATGGTGCATCGCTTCAGGTGTTCCGGCTAAAGGAAGCTTCAAAATGTGACTGTGGTAAAACGGGGAACATCTGACAGGACTAACTATCACTCTCATAAGGTAGACAAATGCCTCGTCATTAGGCGAAATACATCGGCAAACTCGAGAAGATCCCGGCAGGAGTACTGTGAAAGTCTTTAGGTTGACAGATAATGGCGTATCGCATCAGGTGAACTGGATAGAGACAGATTGTAGATGTGACTGTTATAAAACGTGGAGCAACTGCAATGAGTAACTATGACTCTCTTTAGGTAGACAAATGCCTCGTCAAGAGGCGAATTACATCGGCAAACTCGAGAAGCTCCCAGCAGGAGTACTGTGAAAGTCTTTATGTCGACAGATATTGGCGTACCGCTTCAGGAGAACAGGCCAGAGAAAGCTTGTAGTTGTGACTGTTATTAAACGTGGAGCAACATGCAATGAGTAACTATGACTCCCTTTAGGTAGCCAAAAGCCTCGTCAACAGGGGAAATATATCGGCAAACTCGAGAAGCTCCCGGCAGGAGTTCTGTGAAAGTCTTTATGTCGACAGATACTGGCGTATCGCTTCACGGGAACTGGCTAAAGGCAGCTTGAAAATGTGACTGTGGAAAAACGGGGAGCAACTGACAGGACTAACTACGACTCTCTAAAGGTAGACAAATGCCTCGTCAACAGGCGAAATACATCGGCAAACTCGAGAAGCTCCCAGCAGGAGTACTGTGAAAGTCTTTATGTCGACAGATATTGGCGTACCGCTTCAGGTGAACAGGCCAGAGAAATCTTGTAGTTGTGGCTGTTATAAAACGTGGAGAAACAGCAATGAGTAATTATGACTCCCTTTAGGTAGTCAAATGCCTCGTCAACAGGCGAAATACATCGGCAAACTCGAGAAGATCCCAGCAGGCGTACTGTGAAAGTCTTTAGGTTGACAGATAATGGCGTATCGCTACAGGTGAACTGGATAGAGGAAGCTTGAAAATGTGACTGTGGTAAAACGGGGAGCAACTGACAGGAGTAACTATGACTCTCTTGAGGTAGCCAAATGCCTCGTCAACAGGCGAAATACATCGGCAAACACGAGAAGCTCCCAGCAGGAGTACTGTGAAAGTCTTTATGTCGACAGATATTGGCGTATCGCTTCACGAGAGCTGGCTGAAGAAAGCTTGAAAATGTGACTGTGGTAAAACGGGGAGCAACTGACAGGACTAACTACGACTCTCTTAAGGTAGACAAATGCCTCGTCAACAGGCAAAATACATCAGCAAACTCGAGAAGCTCCCAGCAGGAGTACTGTGAAAGTCTTTATGTCGTCAGATATTGGCGTACCGCTTCAGGTGAACAGGCCAGAGAAAGCTTGTAGTTGTGACTGTAATAAAACGTGGAGAAACTGTAATGAGTAACTATGACTCCCTTTAGGTAGCCAAAAGCCTCGTCAACAGGCGAAATACATCGGCAAACTCGAGAAGCTCCCGGCAGGAGTACTGTGAAGGTCTTTATGTCGACAGACATTGGCGTATCGACTCACGGGAATTGGCTAAAGGAAGCTTGAAAATGTGACTGTGGTAAAACGGGGAGCAACTGACAGGAGTAACTATGACTCTCTTCAGGTAGCCAAATGCCTCGTCAACAGGCGAAATACATTGGCAAACGGGAGAAGTTCCCAGCAGGACTACTGTGAAAGTCTTTATGTCGACAGATAATGGCGCATCGCTTCAGGTGATCCGACTAAAGGAAGCTTCAAAATGTGACTGTGGTAAAACGGGGAACATCTGACAGGACTAACTATGATTCTCTTAAGGTAGACAAATGCCTCGTCCCTAGGCGAAATACATCGGCAAACTCGAGAAGATCCCAACAGGAGTACAGTGAAAGTCTTTAGGTTGACAGATAATGGCGTATCGCTACAGGTGAACTGGATAGAGGAAGCTTGAAAATGTGACTGTGGTAAAATGGGGAGCAACTGACAGGAGTAACTATGACTCTCATCAGGTAGCCAAATGCCTCGTCAACAGGCGAAATACATCGGCAAACACGAGAAGCTCCCATGAGGAGTACTGTGAGAGTCTTTAGGTTGACAGATAATGGCGTATCGCTTCAGGTGAACTGGTTAGAGGAAGCTTGAAAATGTGACTGTGGTAAAACGGGGAGATACTGATAGGAGTAACTATGACTCTCTTGAGGTAGCCAAATGCCCCGTCAACAGGCGAAAAACATCGGCAGACTGGAGAAGCTCCCAGCAGGACTACTGTGAAAGTCTTTATGTCGACAGATAATGGTGCATCGCTTCAGGTGATCCGGCTAAAGGAAGCTTCAAAATGTGACTGTGGTAAAACGGGGAACATCTGACAGGACTAACTATCACTCTCATAAGGTAGACAAATGCCTCGTCATTAGGCGAAATACATCGGCAAACTCGAGAAGATCCCGGCAGGAGTACTGTGAAAGTCTTTAGGTTGACAGATAATGGCGTATCGCATCAGGTGAACTGGATAGAGAAAGATTGTAGATGTGACTGTTATAAAACGTGGAGCAACTGCAATGAGTAACTATGACTCTCTTTAGGTAGACAAATGCCTCGTCAAGAGGCGAATTACATCGGCAAACTCGAGAAGCTCCCAGCAGGAGTACTGTGAAAGTCTTTATGTCGACAGATATTGGCGTACCGCTTCAGTAGAACAGGCCAGAGAAAGCTTGTAGTTGTGACTGTTATTAAACGTGGAGCAACATGCAATGAGTAACTATGACTCCCTTTAGGTAGCCAAAAGCCTCGTCAACAGGGGAAATATATCGGCAAACTCGAGAAGCTCCCGGCAGGAGTACTGTGAAAGTCTTTATGTCGACAGATACTGGCGTATCGCTTCACGGGAACTGGCTAAAGGCAGCTTGAAAATGTGACTGTGGAAAAACGGGGAGCAACTGGCAGGACTAACTACGACTCTCTAAAGGTAGACAAATGCCTCGTCAACAGGCGAAATACATCGGCAAACTCGAGAAGCTCCCAGCAGGAGTACTGTGAAAGTCTTTATGTCGACAGATATTGGCGTACCGCTTCAGGTGAACAGGCCAGAGAAATCTTGTAGTTGTGGCTGTTATAAAACGTGGAGAAACTGCAATGAGTAATTATGACTCCCTTTAGGTAGTCAAATGCCTCGTCAACAGGCGAAATACATCGGCAAACTCGAGAAGCTCCCAGCAGGAGTACTGTGAATGTATTTAGGTTGACAGATAATGGCGTATCGCTTCAGGTGAACTGGATAGAGGAAGCTTGAAAATGTGACTGTGGTAAAACGGGGAGCAACTGACAGGACTAACTACGACTCTCTTAAGGTAGACAAATGCCTCTTCAACAGGCAAAATACATCGGCAAACTCTGGAAGCTCCCAGCAGGAGTACTGTGAAAGTCTTTATGTCGACAGATATTGGCGTACCGCTTCAGGTGAACAGGCCAGAGAAAGCTTGTAGTTGTGACTGTTATAAAACGTGGAGAAACTGCAATGAGTAACTATGACTCCCTTTAGGTAGCCAAATGCCTCGTCAACAGGCGAAATACATCGGCAAACTCGAGAAGCTCCCGGCTGGAGTACTGTGAAGGTCTTTATGTCGACAGATATTGGCGTATCGCCTCACGGGAACTGGCTAAAGGAAGCTTGAAAATGTGACTGTGGTAAAACGGGGAGCAACTGACAGGACTAACTACGACTCTCTTAAGGTAGACAAATGCCTCGTCAACAGGCGAAATACATAGGCAAACTCGAGAAGCTTCCAGCAGGAGTACTGTGAAAGTCTTTAGGTTGACAGATAATGGCGTATCGCTTCAGGTGAACTGGATAGAGGAAGCTTGAAAATGTGACTGTGGTAAAACGGGGAGCAACTGACAGGAGTAACTATGACTCTCTTCAGGTAGCCAAATGCCTCGTCAACAGGCGAAATACATCGGCAAACACGAGAAGCTCCCAGCAGGAGTACTGCGAGAGTCTTTAGGTTGACAGATAATGGCGTATCGCTTCAGGTGATCCGGCTAAAGGAAGCTTCAAAATGTGACTGTGGTAAAACGGGGAACATCTGACAGGACTAACTATCACTCTCATAAGGTAGACAAATGCATCGTCATTAGGCGAAATACATCGGCAAACTCGAGAAGATCCCGGCAGGAGTACTGTGAAAGTCTTTAGGTTGACAGATAATGGCGTATCGCTTCAGGTGAACTGGATAGAGAAAGATTGTAGATGTGACTGTTATAAAACGTGGAGCAACTGCAATGAGTAACTATGACTCTCTTTAGGTAGACAAATGCCTCGTCAAGAAGCGAATTACATCGGCAAACTCGAGAAGCTCCCAGCAGGAGTACTGTGAAAGTCTTTATGTCGACAGATATTGGCGTACCGCTTCAGGTGAACAGGCCAGAGAAAGCTTGTAGTAGTGACTGTTATAAAACGTGGAGAAACTGCAATGAGTAACTATGACTCCCTTTAGGTAGCCTAATGCCTCGTCAACAGGCGAAATACATCGGCAAACTCGAGAAGCTCCCGGCAGGAGTACTGTGAAAGTCTTTATGTCGACAGATACCGGCGTATCGCTTCACGGGAACAGGCCAGAGAAAGCTTGTAGTTGTGACTGTTATAAAACATGGAGGAACTGCAATGAGTAACTTTGACTCCCTTTAGGTAGCCAAATGCCTCGTCAACAGGCGAAATACATCGGCAAACAGGAGAAGCTCCCAGCAGCACTACTGTGAAAGTCTTTATGTCGACAGATAGGGGCGCATCGCTTCAGGTGATCCGGCTAAAGGAAGCTTCAAAATGTGACTGTGGTAAAACGGGGAACATCTGACAGGACTAACTATGACTCTCTTAAGGTAGACAAATGCCTCGTCACTAGGCGGAATACATCGGCAAACTCGAGAAGATCCCAGCAGGAGTACTGTGAAAGTCTTTAGGTTTGACAGATAATGGCGTATCGCTACAGGTGAACTGGATAGAGGAAGCTTGAAAATGTGGCTGTGGTAAAACGGGGAGCAACTGACAGGAGTAACTATGACTCTCTTGAGGTAGCCAAATGCCTCGTAAACAGGCGAAATACATCGGCAAACTCTAGAAGCTCCCAGCAGGAGTACTGTGAAAGTCTTTATGTCGACAGATATTGACGTATCGCTTCACGAGAACTGGCTAAAGGAAGCTTGAGAATATGACTGTGGTAAAACGGGGAGCAACTGACAGGACTAACTACGACCCTCTTAAGGTAGACAAATGCCTCGTCAACAGGCAAAATACATCGGCAAACTCGAGAAGCTCCCAGCAGGAGTACTGTGAAAGTCTTTATGTCGACAGATATTGGCGTACCGCTTCAGGTGAACAGGCCAGAGAAAGCTTGTAGTTTTGACTGTTATAAAACGTGGAGAAACTGCAATGAGTAACTATGACTCCCTTTAGGTAGCCAAATGCCTCGTCAACAGGCGAAATACATCGGCAAACTCGAGAAGCTCCCGGCAGGAGTACTGTGTAGGTCTTTATGTCGACAGATATTGGCGTATCGCTTCACGGGAACTGGCTAAAGGAAGCTTGAAAGTGTGACTGTGGTAAAACGGGGAGCAACTGACAGGACTAACTACGACTCTCTTAAGGTAGACAAATACCTCGTCAACAGGCGAAATACATCGGCAAACTCGAGAAGCTCCCAGAAGGAGTACTGCGATAGTCTTTAGGTTGACAGATAATGGCGTATCGCTTCAGGAGAACTGGATATAGATAGCTTGAAAATGTGACTGTAGTGAAACGGGGAGCAACTGACAGGAATAACTATGACTCTCTTAAGGTAGCCAAATGCCTCGTCAACAGGCGAAATACATCGGCAAACTCGAGAAGCTCCCAGCAGGAGTTCTGCGAATGTCTTTACTTTGACAGATAATGGCGTATCGCTTCAGGTGAACTGGATAGAGGAAGCTTGAAAATGTGACTGTGGTAAAACGGGGAGCAAATGACAGGAGTAACTATGACTCTCTTCAGGTAGCCAAATTGCCTCGTCAACAGGCGAAATACATTTGCAAACAGGAGAAGCTCCCAGCAGGACTACTGTGAAAGTCTTTTTTTGTCGACAGATAATGGCGCATCGCTTCAGGTGATCCGGCTAAAGGAAGCTTCAAAATGTGACTGTGATAAAACGGGGAACATCTGACAGGACTAACTATGACTCTCTTAAGGTAGACAAATGCCTCGTCCCTAGACGAAATACATCGGCAAACTCGACAAGATCCCAGCAGGAGTACTGTGAAAGTCTTTAAGTTGACAGATAATGGCGTATCGCTACAGGTGAACTGGATAGAGGAAGCTTGAAAATGTGACTGTGGTAAAACGGGGAGCAACTGACAGGAGTAACTATGACTCTCAGTAGGTAGCCAAATGCTTCGTCAACAGGCGAAATACATCGGCAAACTCGAGAAGCTCCCAGAAGGAGTACTGTGATAGTCTTTAGGTTGACAGATAATGGCGTATCGCTTCAGGAGAACTGGATATAGATAGCTTGAAAATGTGACTGTAGTGAAACGGGGAGCAACTGACAGGAATAACTATGTCTCTCTTAAGGTAGCCAAATGCCTCGTCAACAGGCGAAATACATCGGCAAACTCGAGAAGCTCCCGGCAGGAGTACAGTGAAAGTCTTTATGTCGACAGATACTGGCGTATCGCTTCACGGGAACTGGCTAAAGGCAGCTTGAAAATGTGACTGTGGAAAAACGGGGAGCAACTGACAGGACTAACTACGACTCTCTAAAGGTAGACAAATGCCTCGTCAACAGGCGAAATACATCGGCAAACTCGAGAAGCTCCGAGCAGGAGTACTGTGAAAGTCTTTATGTCGACAGATATTGGCGTACCGCTTCAGGTGAACAGGCCAGAGAAATCTTGTAGTTGTGGCTGTTAAAAAACGTGGAGAAACTGCAATGAGTAATTATGACTCCCTTCAGGTAGTCAAATGCCTCGTCAACAGGCGAAATACATCGGCAAACTCGAGAAGCTCCCAGCAGGAGTACTGTGAATGTCTTTAGGTTGACAGATAATGGCGTATCGCTTCAGGTGAACTGGATAGAGGAAGCTTGAAAATGTGACTGTGGTAAAACGGGGAGTAACTGACAGGAGTAACTATGACACTCTACAGGTAGCCAAATGCCTCGTCAACAGGCGAAATAAATCGGCAAACAGGAGAAGTTCCCAGCAGCACTACTGTGAAAGTCTTTATGTCGACAGATAATGGCGCATCGCTTCAGGTGATCCGGCTAAAGGAAGCTTCAAAATGTGACTGTGGTAAGACGGGGAACATCTGACAGGACTAACTATGACTCTCTTAAGGTAGACAAATGCCTCGTCACTAGGCGAAATACATCGGCAAACTCGAGAAGATCCCAGCAGGAGTACTGTGAAAGTCTTTAGGTTTGACAGATAATGGCGTATCGCTACAGGTGAACTGGATAGAGGAAGCTTGAAAATGTGACTGTGGTAAAACGGGGAGCAACTGACAGGAGTAACTACGACCCTCTTAAGGTAGACAAATGCCTCGTCAACAGGCAAAATACATCGGCAAACTCGAGAAGCTCCCAGCAGGAGTACTGTGAAAGTCTTTATGTCGACAGATATTGGCGTACCGCTTCAGGTGAACAGGCCAGAGAAAGCTTGTAGTTTTGACTGTTATAAAACGTGGAGAAACTGCAATGAGTAACTATGACTCCCTTTAGGTAGCCAAATGCCTCGTCAACAGGCGAAATACATCGGCAAACTCGAGAAGCTCCCGGCAGGAGTACTGTGAAAGTCTTTATGTCGACAGATATTGGCGTATCGCTTCACGGGAACTGGCTAAAGGAAGCTTGAAAATGTGACTGTGGTAAAACGGGGAGCAACTGACAGGACTAACTACGACTCTCTTAAGGTAGACAAATGCCTCGTCAACAGGCGAAATACATCGGCAAACTCGAGAAGCTCCCAGAAGGAGTACTGTGATAGTCTTTAGGTTGACAGATAATGGCGTATCGCTTCAGGAGAACTGGATATAGATAGCTTGAAAATGTGACTGTAGTGAAACGGGGAGCAACTGACAGGAATAACTATGACTCTCTTAAGGTAGCCAAATGCCTCGTCAACAGGCGAAATACATCGGCAAACTCGAGAAGCTCCCAGCAGGAGTACTGTGAATGTCTTTACTTTGACAGATAATGGCGTATCGCTTCAGGTGAACTGGATAGAGGAAGCTTGAAAATGTGACTGTGGTAAAACGGGGAGCAACTGACAGGAGTAACTATGACTCTCTTCAGGTAGCCAAATTGCCTATTCAACAGGCGAAATACATTGGCAAACAGGAGAAGATCCCAGCAGGTGTACTGTGAAAGTCTTTATGTCGACAAATATTGGCGTATCGCTTCACGAGAACTGGCTAAAGGAAGCTTGAAAATGTGACTGTGTTAAAACGGGGAGCAACAGACAGGCCTAACTACGACTCTCTTAAGGTAGACAAATGCCTCGTCAACAGGCAAAATACATCGGCAAACTCAAGAAGCTCCCAGCAGGAGTACTGTGAAAGTCTTTATGTCGACAGATATTGGCGTACCGCTTCAGGTGAACAGGCCAGAGAAAGCTTGTAGTTGTGACTGTTATAAAAGGTGGAGAAACTGCAATGAGTAACTATGACTCCCTTTAGGTAGCCAAATGCCTCGTCAACAGGCGAAATACATCGGCAAACTCGAGAAGCTCCCAGCAGGAGTACTGTGAGAGTCTGTAGGTAGACAGATAATGGCGTATCGCTTCAGGTGATCCGGCTAAAGGAAGCTTCAAAATGTGACTGTGGTAAAACGGGGAACATCTGACAGGACTAACTATCAGTCTCATAAGGTAGACAAATGCCTCGTCATTAGGCGAAATACATCGGCAAACTCGAGAAGATCCCGGCAGGAGTACTGCGAAAGTCTTTAGGTTGACAGATAATGGCGTACCGCTTCAGGTGAACAGGCCAGAGAAAGCTTGTAGTTGTGACTGTTATAAAACGTGGAGCAACATGCAATGAGTTACTATGACTCCCTTTAGGTAGCCAAAAGCCTCGTCAACAGGCGAAATATATCGGCAAACTCGAGAAGCTCCCGGCAGGAGTACTGTGAAAGTCATTATGTCGACAGATACTGGCGTATCGCTTCTCGGGAACTGGCTAAAGGCAGCTTGAAAATGTGACTGTGGAAAAACGGGGAGCAACTGACAGGACTAACTACGACTCTCTAAAGGTAGACAAATGCCTCGTCAACAGGCGAAATAAATCGGCAAACAGGAGAAGCTCCCAGCAGCACTACTGTGAAAGTCTTTATGTCGACAGATAATGGCGCATCGCTTCAGGTGATCCGGCTAAAGGAAGCTTCAAAATGTGACTGTGGTAAGACGGGGAACATCTGACAGGACTAACTATGACTCTCTTAAGGTAGACAAATGCCTCGTCACTAGGCGAAATACATCGGCAAACTCGAGAAGATCCCAGCAGGAGTACTGTGAAAGTCTTTAGGTTTGACAGATAATGGCGTATCGCTACAGGTGAACTGGATAGAGGAAGCTTGAAAATGTGACTGTGGTAAAACGGGGAGCAACTGACAGGACTAACTACGACCCTCTTAAGGTAGACAAATGCCTCGTCAACAGGCAAAATACATCGGCAAACTCGAGAAGCTCCCAGCAGGAGTACTGTGAAAGTCTTTATGTCGACAGATATTGGCGTACCGCTTCAGGTGAACAGGCCAGAGAAAGCTTGTAGTTTTGACTGTTATAAAACGTGGAGAAACTGCAATGAGTAACTATGACTCCCTTTAGGTAGCCAAATGCCTCGTCAACATACGAAATACATCGGCAAACTCGAGAAGCTCCCGGCAGGAGTACTGTGAAGGTCTTTATGTCGACAGATATTGGCGTATCGCTTCACGGGAACTGGCTAAAGGAAGCTTGAAAATGTGACTGTGGTAAAACGGGGAGCAACTGACAGGACTAACTACGACTCTCTTAAGGTAGACAAATGCCTCGTCAACAGGCGAAATACATCGGCAAACTCGAGAAGCTCCCAGAAGGAGTACTGTGATAGTCTTTAGGTTGACAGATAATGGCGTATCGCTTCAGGAGAACTGGATATAGATAGCTTGAAAATGTGACTGTAGTGAAACGGGGAGCAACTGACAGGAATAACTATGACTCTCTTAAGGTAGCCAAATGCCTCGTCAACAGGCGAAATACATCGGCAAACTCGAGAAGCTCCCAGCAGGAGTACTGTGAATGTCTTTACTTTGACAGATAATGGCGTATCGCTTCAGGTGAACTGGATAGAGGAAGCTTGAAAATGTGACTGTGGTAAAACGGGGAGCAACTGACAGGAGTAACTATGACTCTCTTCAGGTAGCCAAATTGCCTATTCAACAGGCGAAATACATTGGCAAACAGGAGAAGCTCCCAGCAGGACTACTGTTAAAGTCTTTTTTTGTCGACAGATAATGGCGCATCGCTTCAGGTGATCCGGCTAAAGGAAGCTTCAAAATGTGACTGTGATAAAACGGGGAACATCTGACAGGACTAACTATGACTCTCTTAAGGTAGACAAATGCCTCGTCCCTAGACGAAATACATCGGCAAACTCGAGAAGATCCCAGCAGGAGTACTGTGAAAGTCTTTATGTCGACAAATATTGGCGTATCGCTTCACGAGAACTGGCTAAAGGAAGCTTGAAAATGTGACTGTGGTAAAACGGGGAGCAACAGACAGGACTAACTACGACTCTCTTAAGGTAGACAAATGCCTCGTCAACAGGCAAAATACATCGGCAAACTCAAGAAGCTCCCAGCAGGAGTACTGTGAAAGTCTTTATGTCGACAGATATTGGCGTACCGCTTCAGGTGAACAGGCCAGAGAAAGCTTGTAGTTGTGACTGTTATAAAAGGTGGAGAAACTGCAATGAGTAACTATGACTCCCTTTAGGTAGCCAAATGCCTCGTCAACAGGCGAAATACATCGGCAAACTCGAGAAGCTCCCAGCAGGAGTACTGTGAGAGTCTGTAGGTAGACAGATAATGGCGTATCGCTTCAGGTGATCCGGCTAAAGGAAGCTTCAAAATGTGACTGTGGTAAAACGGGGAACATCTGACAGGACTAACTATCAGTCTCATAAGGTAGACAAATGCCTCGTCATTAGGCGAAATACATCGGCAAACTCGAGAAGATCCCGGCAGGAGTACTGCGAAAGTCTTTAGGTTGACAGATAATGGCGTACCGCTTCAGGTGAACAGGCCAGAGAAAGCTTGTAGTTGTGACTGTTATAAAACGTGGAGCAACGTGCAATGAGTTACTATGACTCCCTTTAGGTAGCCAAAAGCCTCGTCAACAGGCGAAATATATCGGCAAACTCGAGAAGCTCCCGGCAGGAGTACTGTGAAAGTCATTATGTCGACAGATACTGGCGTATCGCTTCACGGGAACAGGCCAGAGAAAGCTTGTAGTTGTGACTGTTATAAAACATGGAGAAACTGCAATGAGTAACTTTGACTCCCTTTAGGTAGCCAAATGCCTCGTCAACAGGCGAAATACATCGGCAAACTCGAGAAGATCCCAGCAGGAGTACTGTGAATGTCTTTAGGTTGACAGATAATGGCGTATCGCTTCAGGTGAACTGGATAGAGGAAGCTTGAAAATGTGACTGTGGTAAAACGGCGAGCAACTGACAGGAGTAACTATGACTCTCTTCAGGTAGCCAAATGCCTCGTCAACAGGCGAAATACATCGGCAAACAGGAGAAGCTCCCAGCAGCACTACTGTGAAAGTCTTTATGTCGACAGATAGGGGCGCATCGCTTCAGGTGATCCGGCTAAAGGAAGCTTCAAAATGTGACTGTGGTAAAACGGGGAGCAACTGACAGGACTAACTATGACTCTCTTAAGGTAGACAAATGCCTCGTCACTAGGCGAAATACATCGGCAAACTCGAGAAGATCCCAGCAGGAGTACTGTGAAAGTCTTTAGGTTGACAGATAATGGCGTATCGCTACAGGTGAACTGGATAGAGGAAGCTTGAAAATGTGGCTGTGGTAAAACGGGGAGCAACTGACAGGAGTAACTATGACTCTCAGTAGGTAGCCAAATGCCCCTCAACAGGCGAAATACATCGGCAAACTCTAGAAGCTCCCAGCAGGAGTACTGTGAAAGTCTTTATGTCGACAGATACTGGCGTATCGCTTCACGGGAACTGGCTAAAGGAAGCTTGAAAATGTGACTGTGGAAAAACGGGGAGCAACTGACAGGACTAACTACGACTCTCTTAAGGTAGACAAGTGCCTCGTCAACAGGCGAAATACATCGGCAAACTCGAGAAGCTCCCAGCAGGGGTACTGTGAGAGTCTTTAGGTTGACAGATAATGGCGTATCGCTTCAGGTGATCCGGCTAAAGGAAGCTTCAAAATGTGACTGTGGTAAAACGGGGAACATCTGACAGGACTAACTATCACTCTCATAAGGTAGACAAATGCCTCGTCATTAGGCGAAATACATCGGCAAACTCGAGAAGATCCCGGCAGGAGTACTGTGAAAGTCTTTAGGTTGACAGATAATGGCGTATCGCTTCAGGTGAACTGGATTGAGAAAGATTGTAAATGTGACTGTTATAAAACGTGGAGCAACTGCAATGAGTAACTATGACTCTCTTTAGGTAGACAAATGCCTCGTCAAGAGGCGAATTACATCGGCAAACTCGAGAAGCTCCCAGCAGGAGTACTGTGAAAGTCTTTATGTCGACAGATATTGGTGTACCGCTTCAGGTGAACAGGCCAGAGAAAGCTTGTAGTTGTGACTGTTATAAAACGTGGAGCAACATGCAATGAGTTACTATGACTCCCTTTAGGTAGCCAAAAGCCTCGTCAACAGGCGAAATATATCGGCAAACTCGAGAAGCTCCCGGCAGGAGTACTGTGAAAGTCTTTATGTCGACGGATACTGGCGTATCGCTTCACGGGAACAGGCCAGAGAAAGCTTGTAGTTGTGACTGTTATAAAACATGGAGAAACTGCAATGAGTAACTTTGACTCCCTTTAGGTAGCCAAATGCCTCGTCAACAGGCGAAATACATCGGCAAACTCGAGAAGCTCCCAGCAGGAGTACTGTGAATGTCTTTAGGTTGACAGATAATGGCGTATCGCTTCAGGTGAACTGGATGGAGGAAGCTTGAAAATGTGACTGTGGTAAAACGGGGAGCAACTGACGGGAGTAACTATGACTCTCTTGAGGTAGCCAAATGCCTCGTAAACAGGCGAAATACATCGGCAAACTCTAGAAGCTCCCAGCAGGAGTACTGTGAAAGTCTTTATGTCGACAGATATTGACGTATCGCTTCACGAGAACTGGCTAAAGGAAGCTTGAAAATGTGACTGTGGTAAAACGGGGAGCAACTGACAGGACTAACTACGACCCTCTTAAGGTAGACAAATGCCTCGTCAACAGGCAAAATACATCGGCAAACTCGAGAAGCTCCCAGCAGGAGTACTGTGAAAGTCTTTATGTCGACAGATATTGGCGTACTGCTTCAGGTGAACAGGCCAGAGAAAGCTTGTAGTTGTGACTGTTATAAAACGTGGAGAAACTGCAATGAGTAACTATGACTCCCTTTAGGTAGCCAAATGCCTCGTCAACAGGCGAAATACATCGGCAAACTCGAGAAGCTCCCGGCAGGAGTACTGTGAAGGTCTTTATGTCGACAGATATTGGCGTATCGCTTCACGGGAACTGGCTAAAGGAAGCTTGAAAATGTGACTGTGGTAAAACGGGGAGCAACTGACAGGACTAACTACGACTCTCTTAAGGTAGACAAATGCATCGTCAACAGGCGAAATGCATCGGCAAACTCGAGAAGCTCCCAGAAGGAGTACTGTGATAGTCTTTAGGTTGACAGATAATGGCGTATCGCTTCAGGAGAACTGGATAGAGATAGCTTGAAAATGTGACTGTAGTGAAACGGGGAGCATCTGACAGGAGTAACTATGACTCTCTTAAGGTAGCCAAATGCCTCGTCAACAGGCGAAATACATCGGCAAACTCGAGAAGCTCCCAGCAGGAGTACTGTGAATGTCTTTACTTTGACAGATAATGGCGTATCGCTTCAGGTGAACTGGATAGAGGAAGCTTGAAAATGTGACTGTGGTAAAACGGGGAGCAACTGACAGGAGTAACTATGACTCTCTTCAGGTAGCCAAATGCCTCGTCAACAGGCGAAATACATTGGCAAACAGGAGAAGCTCCCAGCAGGACTACTGTGAAAGTCTTTATGTCGACAGATAATGGCGCAACGCTTCAGGTGATCCGGCTAAAGGAAGCTTCAAAATGTGACTGTGGTAAAACGGGGAACATCTGACAGGACTAACTATGACTCTCTTAAGGTAGACAAATGCCTCGTCCCTAGACGAAATACATCGGCAAACTCGACAAGATCCCAGCAGGAGTACTGTGAAAGTCTTTAGGTTGACAGATAATGGCGTATCGCTACAGGTGAACTGGATAGAGGAAGCTTGAAAATCTGACTGTGGTAAAACGGGGAGCAACTGACAGGAGTAACTATGACTCTCTTGAGGTAGCCAAATGCCTCATAAACAGGCGAAATACATCGGCAAACTCTAGAAGCTCCCAGCAGGAGTACTGTGAAAGTCTTTATGTCGACAGATATTGGCGTATCGCTTCAGGTGAACAGGCCAGAGAAAGCTTGTAGTTGTAACTGTTATAAAAGGTGGAGAAACTGCAATGAGTAACTATGACTCCCTTTAGGTAGCCAAATGCCTCGTCAACAGGCGAATTACATCGGCAAACTCGAGAAGCTCCCGGCAGGAGTACTGCGAAGGTCTTTATGTCGACAGATATTGGCGTATCGCTTCACGGGAACTGGCTAAAGGAAGCTTGAAAATGTGACTGTGGTAAAACGGGGAGCAACTGACAGGACTAACTACGTCTCTCTTAAGGTAGACAAATGCATCGTCAACATGCGAAATGCATCGGCAAACTCGAGAAGCTCCCAGAAGGAGTACTGTGAAAGTCTTTATGTCGACAGATATTGGCGTACCGCTTCAGGTGAACAGGCCAGAGAAAGCTTGTAGTTGTGACTGTTATAAAAGGTGGAGAAACTGCAATGAGTAACTATGACTCCCTTTAGGTAGCCAAATGCCTCGTCAACAGGCGAAATACATCGGCAAACTCGAGAAGCTCCCAGCAGGAGTACTGTGAGAGTCTTTAGGTTGACAGATAATGGCGTATCGCTTCAGGTGATCCGGCTAAAGGAAGCTTCAAAATGTGACTGTGGTAAAACGGGGAACATCTGACAGGACTAACTATCACTCTCATAAGGTAGACAAATGCCTCGTCATTAGGCGAAATACATCGGCAAACTCGAGAAGATCCCGGCAGGAGTACTGTGAAAGTCTTTAGGTTGACAGATAATGGCTTATCGCTTCAGGTGAACTGGATAGAGAAAGATTGTAGATGTGACTGTTATAAAACGTGGAGCAACTGCAATGAGTGACTATGACTCTCTTTAGGTAGACAAATGCCTCGTCAAGAGGCGAATTACATCGGCAAACTCGAGAAGCTCCCAGCAGGAGTACTGTGAAAGTCTTTATGTCGACAGATATTGGCGTACCGCTTCAGGTGAACAGGCCAGAGAAAGCTTGTAGTTGTGACTGTTATAAAACGTGGAGCAACATGCAATGAGTTACTATGACTCCCTTTAGGTAGCCAAAAGCCTCGTCAACCGGCGAAATATATCGGCAAACTCGAGAAGCTCCCGGCAGGAGTACTGTGAAAGTCTTTATGTCGACAGATACTGGCGTATCGCTTCACGGGAACAGGCCAGAGAAAGCTTGTAGGTGACTGTTATAAAACATGGAGAAACTGCAATGAGTAACTTTGACTCCCTTTAGGTAGCCAAATGCCTCGTCAACAGGCGAAATACATCGGCAAACTCGAGAAGCTCCCAGCAGGAGTACTGTGAATGTCTTTAGGTTGACAGATAATGGCGTATCGCTTCAGGTGAACTGGATGGAGGAAGCTTGAAAATGTGACTGTGGTAAAACGGGGAGCAACTGACAGGACTAACTACGACCCTCTTAAGGTAGACAAATGCCTCGTCAACAGGCAAAATACATCGGCAAACTCGAGAAGCTCCCAGCAGGAGTACTGTGAAAGTCTTTATGTCGACAGATATTGGCGTACTGCTTCAGGTGAACAGGCCAGAGAAAGCTTGTAGTTGTGACTGTTATAAAACGTGGAGAAACTGCAATGAGTAACTATGACTCCCTTTAGGTAGCCAAATGCCTCGTCAACAGGCGAAATACATCGGCAAACTCGAGAAGCTCCCGGCAGGAGTACAGTGAAGGTCTTTATGTCGACAGATATTGGCGTATCGCTTCACGGGAACTGCCTAAAGGAAGCTTGAAAATGTGACTGTGGTAAAACGGGGAGCAACTGACAGGACTAACTACGACTCTCTTAAGGTAGACAAATGCATCGTCAACAGGCGAAATGCATCGGCAAACTCGAGAAGCTCCCAGAAGGAGTACTGTGATAGTCTTTAGGTTGACAGATAATGGCGTATCGCTTCAGGAGAACTGGATAGAGATAGCTTGAAAATGTGACTGTAGTGAAACGGGGAGCATCTGACAGGAGTAACTATGACTCTCTTCAGGTAGCCAAATGCCTCGTCAACAGGCGAAATACATTGGCAAACAGGAGAAGCTCCCAGCAGGACTACTGTGAAAGTCTTTATGTCGACAGTTAATGGCGCAACGCTTCAGGTGATCCGGCTAAAGGAAGCTTCAAAATGTGACTGTGATAAAACGGGGAACATCTGACAGGACTAACTATGACTCTCTTAAGGTAGACAAATGCCTCGTCCCTAGACGAAATACATCGGCAAACTCGACAAGATCCCAGCAGGAGTACTGTGAAAGTCTTTAGGTTGACAGATAATGGCGTATCGCTACAGGTGAACTGGATAGAGGAAGCTTGAAAATGTGACTGTGGTAAAACGGGGAGCAACTGACAGGAGTAACTATGACTCTCTTGAGGTAGCCAAATGCCTCATAAACAGGCGAAATAAATCGGCAATCTCTAGAAGCTCCCAGCAGGAGTACTGTGAAAGTCTTTATGTCGACAGATATTGGCGTATCGCTTCACGAGAACTGGCTAAAGGAAGCTTGAAAATGTGACTGTGGTAAAACGGGGAGCAACAGACAGGACTAACTACGACTCTCTTAAGGTAGACAAATGCCTCGTCAACAGGCAAAATACATCGGCAAACTCAAGAAGCTCCCAGCAGGAGTACTGTGAAAGTCTTTATGTCGACAGATATTGGCGTACCGCTTCAGGTGAACAGGCCAGAGAAAGCTTGTAGTTGTAACTGTTATAAAAGGTGGAGAAACTGCAATGAGTAACTATGACTCCCTTTAGGTAGCCAAATGCCTCGTCAACAGGCGAAATACATCGGCAAACTCGAGAAGCTCCCGGCAGGAGTACTGCGAAGGTCTTTATGTCGACAGATATTGGCGTATCGCTTCACGGGAACTGGCTAAAGGAAGCTTGAAAATGTGACTGTGGTAAAACGGGGAGCAACTGACAGGACTAACTACGACTCTCTTAAGGTAGACAAATGCATCGTCAACAGGCGAAATGCATCGGCAAACTCGAGAAGCTCCCAGAAGGAGTACTGTGAAAGTCTTTATGTCGACAGATATTGGCGTACCGCTTCAGGTGAACAGGCCAGAGAAATCTTGTAGTTGTGACTGTTATAAAAGGTGGAGAAACTGCAATGAGTAACTATGACTCCCTTTAGGTAGCCAAATGCCTCGTCAACAGGCGAAATACATCGGCAAACTCGAGAAGCTCCCGGCAGGAGTACTGCGAAGGTCTTTGTGTCGACAGATATTGGCGTATCGCTTCACGGGAACTGGCTAAAGGAAGCTTGAAAATGTGACTGTGGTAAAACGGAGAGCAACTGACAGGACTAACTACGACTCTCTTAAGGTAGACAAATGCATCGTCAACAGGCGAAATGCATCGGCAAACTCGAGAAGCTCCCAGAAGGAGTACTGTGAAAGTCTTTATGTCGACAGATATTGGCGTACCGCTTCAGGTGAACAGGCCAGAGAAAGCTTGTAGTTGTGACTGTTATAAAAGGTGGAGAAACTGCAATGAGTAACTATGACTCCCTTTAGGTAGCCAAATGCCTCGTCAACGGGCGAAATACATCGGGAAACACTAGAAGCTCCCAGCAGGAGTACTGTGAGAGTCTTTAGGTTGACAGATAAAGGCGTATCGCTTCAGGTGAACAGGATAGAGGAAGCTTGAAAATGTGACTGTGGTAAAACGGGGAGCAACTGACAGGAGTAACTATGACTCTCTTCAGGTAGCCAAATGCCTCGTCAACAGGCGAAATACATCGGCAAACTCTAGAAGCTCCCAGCAGGACTACTGTGAAAGTCTTTATGTCGACAGATAATGGCGTATGGCTTCAGGTGAACTGGATAGAGGAAGCTTAAAACTGTGACTGTGGTAAAACGGGGAGCAACTGACAGGAGTAACTATGACTCTCTTCAGGTAGCCAAATGCCTCGTCAACAGGCGATATACATCGGCAAACAGGAGAAGCTCCCAGCAGCACTACTGTGAAAGTCTTTATGTCGACAGATAATGGCGCATCGCTTCAGGTGATCCGGCTAAAGGAAGCTTCAAAATGTGACTGTGGTAAAACGGGGAACATCTGACACGACTATCTATGACTCTCTTAAGGTAGACAAATGCCTCGTCACTAGGCGAAATACATCGGCAAACTAGAGAAGATCCCAGCAGGAGTAATGTGAAAGTCTTTAGGTTGACAGATAATGGCGTATCGGTACAGGTGAACTGGCTAGAGGAAGCTTGAAAATATGACTGTGGTAAAACGGGGAGCAACTGACAGAAGTAACTAAGACTCTCTTGAGGTAGCCAAATGCCTCGTAAACAGGCGAGATACATCGGCAAACTCGAGAAGCTCCCAGAAGGAGTACTGTGAAAGTCTTTATGTCGACAGATATTGGCGTACCGCTTCAGGTGAACAGGCCAGAGAAAGCTTGTAGTTGTGACTGTTATAAAAGGTGGAGAAACTGCAATGAGTAACTATGACTCCCTTTAGGTAGCCAAATGCCTCGTCAACAGGCGAAATACATCGGCAAACTCGAGAAGCTCCCAGCAGGAGTACTGTGAGAGTCTTTTGGTTGACAGATAATGGCGTATCGCTTCAGGTGATCCGGCTAAAGGAAGCTTCAAAATGTGACTGTGGTAAAACGGGGAGCAACTGACAGGAGTAACTATGACTCTCTTCAGGTAGCCAAATGCCTCGTCAAAAGGCGAAATACATTGGCAAACAGGAGAAGCTCCCAGCAGGACTACTGTGAAAGTCTTTATGTCGACAGATAATGGCGCAACGCTTCAGGTGATCCGGCTAAAGGAAGCTTCAAAATGTGACTGTGATAAAACGGGGAACATCTGACAGGACTAACTATGTCTCTCTTAAGGTAGACAAATGCCTCGTCCCTAGACGAAATACATCGGCAAACTCGACAAGATCCCAGCAGGAGTACTGTGAAAGTCTTTAGGTTGACAGATAATGGCGTATCGCTACAGGTGAACTGGATAGAGGAAGCTTGAAAATGTGACTGTGGTAAAACGGGGAGCAACTGACAGGAGTAACTATGACTCTCTTGAGGTAGCCAAATGCCTCATAAACAGGCGAAATAAATCGGCAAACTCTAGAAGCTCCCAGCAGGAGTACTGTGAAAGTCTTTATGTCGACAGATATTGGCGTATCGCTTCACGAGATCTGGCTAAAGGAAGCTTGAAAATGTGACTGTGGTAAAACGGGGAGCAACAGACAGGACTAACTACGACTCTCTTAAGGTAGACAAATGCCTCGTCAACAGGCAAAATACATCGGCAAACTCAAGAAGCTCCCAGCAGGAGTACTGTGAAAGTCTTTATGTCGACAGATATTGGCGTACCGCTTCAGGTGAACAGGCCAGAGAAAGCTTGTAGTTGTAACTGTTATAAAAGGTGGAGAAACTGCAATGAGTAACTATGACTCCCTTTAGGTAGCCAAATGCCTCGTCAACAGGCGAAATACATCGGCAAACTCGAGAAGCTCCCGGCAGGAGTACTGCGAAGGTCTTTATGTCGACAGATATTGGCGTATCGCTTCACGGGAACTGGCTAAAGGAAGCTTGAAAATGTGACTGTGGTAAAACGGGGAGCAACTGACAGGACTAACTACGACTCTCTTAAGGTAGGCAAATGCATCGTCAACAGGCGAAATGCATCGGCAAACTCGAGAAGCTCCCAGAAGGAGTACTGTGAAAGTCTTTATGTCGACAGATATTGGCGTACCGCTTCAGGTGAACAGGCCAGAGAAAGCTTGTAGTTGTGACTGTTATAAAAGGTGGAGAAACTGCAATGAGTAACTATGACTCCCTTTAGGTAGCCAAATGCCTCGTCAACAGGCGATATACATCGGCAAACAGGAGAAGCTCCCAGCAGCACTACTGTGAAAGTCTTTATGTCGACAGATAATGGCGCATCGCTTCAGGTGATCCGGCTAAAGGAAGCTTCAAAATGTGACTGTGGTAAAACGGGGAACATCTGACACGACTATCTATGACTCTCTTAAGGTAGACAAATGCCTCGTCACTAGGCGAAATACATCGGCAAACTCGAGAAGATCCCAGCAGGAGTAATGTGAAAGTCTTTAGGTTGACAGATAATGGCGTATCGCTACAGGTGAACTGGCTAGTGGAAGCTTGAAAATATGACTGTGGTAAAACGGGGAGCAACTGACAGAAGTAACTATGACTCTCTTGAGGTAGCCAAATGCCTCGTAAACAGGCGAGATACATCGGCAAACTCTAGAAGCTCCCAGCAGGAGTACTGTGAAAGTCTTTATGTCGACAGATATTGGCGTATCGCTTCACGAGAACTGGCTAAAGGAAGCTTGAAAATGTGACTGTGGTAAAACGGGGAGCAACTGACAGGACTAACTACGACTCTCTTAAGGTAGACAAATGCCTCGTCAACAGGCGAAGTACATCGGCAAACACGAGAAGCTCCCAGAAGGAGTACTGTGATAGTCTATAGGTTGACAGATAATGGCGTATCGCGTCAGGAGAACTGGATAGAGATAGCTTGAAAATGTGACTGTAGTGAAACGGGGATCAACTGAGAGGAGTAACTATGACTCTCTTAAGGTAGCAAATGCCTCGTCATTAGGCGAAATACATCGGCAAACACGAGAAGCTCCCAGCAGGAGTACTGTGAAAGTCTTTATGTCGACAGATATTGGCGTATCGCTTCACGAGAACTGGCTAAAGGAAGCTTGAAAATGTGACTGTGGTAAAACGGGGAGCAACTGACAGGACTAACTACGACCCTCTTAAGGTAGACAAATGCCTCGTCAAGAGGCGAATTACATCGGCAAACTCGAGAAGCTCCCAGCAGGAGTACTGTGAGAGTCTTTAGGTTGACAGATAAAGGCGTATCGCTTCAGGTGAACAGGATAGAGGAAGCTTGAAAATGTGACTGTGGTAAAACGGGGAGCAACTGACAGGAGTAACTATGACTCTCTTCAGGTAGCCAAATGCCTCGTCAACAGGCGAAATACATCGGCAAACTCTAGAAGCTCCCAGCAGGACTACTGTGAAAGTCTTTATGTCGACAGATAATGGCGTATGGCTTCAGGTGAACTGGATAGAGGAAGCTTAAAACTGTGACTGTGGTAAAACGGGGAGCAACTGACAGGAGTAACTATGACTCTCTTCAGGTAGCCAAATGCCTCGTCAACAGGCGATATACATCGGCAAACAGGAGAAGCTCCCAGCAGCACTACTGTGAAAGTCTTTATGTCGACAGATAATGGCGCATCGCTTCAGGTGATCCGGCTAAAGGAAGCTTCAAAATGTGACTGTGGTAAAACGGGGAACATCTGACACGACTATCTATGACTCTCTTGAGGTAGACAAATGCCTCGTCACTAGGCGAAATACATCGGCAAACTAGAGAAGATCCCAGCAGGAGTAATGTGAAAGTCTTTAGGTTGACAGATAATGGCGTATCGGTACAGGTGAACTGGCTAGAGGAAGCTTGAAAATATGACTGTGGTAAAACGGGGAGCAACTGACAGAAGTAACTAAGACTCTCTTGAGGTAGCCAAATGCCTCGTAAACAGGCGAGATACATCGGCAAACTCGAGAAGCTCCCAGAAGGAGTACTGTGAAAGTCTTTATGTCGACAGATATTGGCGTACCGCTTCAGGTGAACAGGCCAGAGAAAGCTTGTAGTTGTGACTGTTATAAAAGGTGGAGAAACTGCAATGAGTAACTATGACTCCCTTTAGGTAGCCAAATGCCTCGTCAACAGGCGAAATACATCGGCAAACTCGAGAAGCTCCCAGCAGGAGTACTGTGAGAGTCTTTTGGTTGACAGATAATGGCGTATCGCTTCAGGTGATCCGGCTAAAGGAAGCTTCAAAATGTGACTGTGGTAAAACGGGGAGCAACTGACAGGAGTAACTATGACTCTCTTCAGGTAGCCAAATGCCTCGTCAAAAGGCGAAATACATTGGCAAACAGGAGAAGCTCCCAGCAGGACTACTGTGAAAGTCTTTATGTCGACAGATAATGGCGCAACGCTTCAGGTGATCCGGCTAAAGGAAGCTTCAAAATGTGACTGTGATAAAACGGGGAACATCTGACAGGACTAACTATGTCTCTCTTAAGGTAGACAAATGCCTCGTCCCTAGACGAAATACATCGGCAAACTCGACAAGATCCCAGCAGGAGTACTGTGAAAGTCTTTAGGTTGACAGATAATGGCGTATCGCTACAGGTGAACTGGATAGAGGAAGCTTGAAAATGTGACTGTGGTAAAACGGGGAGCAACTGACAGGAGTAACTATGACTCTCTTGAGGTAGCCAAATGCCTCATAAACAGGCGAAATAAATCGGCAAACTCTAGAAGCTCCCAGCAGGAGTACTGTGAAAGTCTTTATGTCGACAGATATTGGCGTATCGCTTCACGAGATCTGGCTAAAGGAAGCTTGAAAATGTGACTGTGGTAAAACGGGGAGCAACAGACAGGACTAACTACGACTCTCTTAAGGTAGACAAATGCCTCGTCAACAGGCAAAATACATCGGCAAACTCAAGAAGCTCCCAGCAGGAGTACTGTGAAAGTCTTTATGTCGACAGATATTGGCGTACCGCTTCAGGTGAACAGGCCAGAGAAAGCTTGTAGTTGTAACTGTTATAAAAGGTGGAGAAACTGCAATGAGTAACTATGACTCCCTTTAGGTAGCCAAATGCCTCGTCAACAGGCGAAATACATCGGCAAACTCGAGAAGCTCCCGGCAGGAGTACTGCGAAGGTCTTTATGTCGACAGATATTGGCGTATCGCTTCACGGGAACTGGCTAAAGGAAGCTTGAAAATGTGACTGTGGTAAAACGGGGAGCAACTGACAGGACTAACTACGACTCTCTTAAGGTAGGCAAATGCATCGTCAACAGGCGAAATGCATCGGCAAACTCGAGAAGCTCCCAGAAGGAGTACTGTGAAAGTCTTTATGTCGACAGATATTGGCGTACCGCTTCAGGTGAACAGGCCAGAGAAAGCTTGTAGTTGTGACTGTTATAAAAGGTGGAGAAACTGCAATGAGTAACTATGACTCCCTTTAGGTAGCCAAATGCCTCGTCAACAGGCGATATACATCGGCAAACAGGAGAAGCTCCCAGCAGCACTACTGTGAAAGTCTTTATGTCGACAGATAATGGCGCATCGCTTCAGGTGATCCGGCTAAAGGAAGCTTCAAAATGTGACTGTGGTAAAACGGGGAACATCTGACACGACTATCTATGACTCTCTTAAGGTAGACAAATGCCTCGTCACTAGGCGAAATACATCGGCAAACTCGAGAAGATCCCAGCAGGAGTAATGTGAAAGTCTTTAGGTTGACAGATAATGGCGTATCGCTACAGGTGAACTGGCTAGTGGAAGCTTGAAAATATGACTGTGGTAAAACGGGGAGCAACTGACAGAAGTAACTATGACTCTCTTGAGGTAGCCAAATGCCTCGTAAACAGGCGAGATACATCGGCAAACTCTAGAAGCTCCCAGCAGGAGTACTGTGAAAGTCTTTATGTCGACAGATATTGGCGTATCGCTTCACGAGAACTGGCTAAAGGAAGCTTGAAAATGTGACTGTGGTAAAACGGGGAGCAACTGACAGGACTAACTACGACTCTCTTAAGGTAGACAAATGCCTCGTCAACAGGCGAAGTACATCGGCAAACACGAGAAGCTCCCAGAAGGAGTACTGTGATAGTCTTTAGGTTGACAGATAATGGCGTATCGCGTCAGGAGAACTGGATAGAGATAGCTTGAAAATGTGACTGTAGTGAAACGGGGATCAACTGAGAGGAGTAACTATGACTCTCTTAAGGTAGCAAATGCCTCGTCATTAGGCGAAATACATCGGCAAACACGAGAAGCTCCCAGCAGGAGTACTGTGAAAGTCTTTATGTCGACAGATATTGGCGTATCGCTTCACGAGAACTGGCTAAAGGAAGCTTGAAAATGTGACTGTGGTAAAACGGGGAGCAACTGACAGGACTAACTACGACCCTCTTAAGGTAGACAAATGCCTCGTCAAGAGGCGAATTACATCGGCAAACTCGAGAAGCTCCCTGCAGGAGTACTGTGAAAGTCTTTATGTCGACAGATATTGGCGTACTGCGACAGGTGAACAGGCCAGAGAAAGTTTGTAGTTGTGACTGTTATAAAACGTGGAGCAACATGCAATGAGTAACTATGACTCCCTTTAGGTAGCCAAATGCCTCGTCAACAGGCGAAATACATCGGCAAACTCGAGAAGCTCCCAGCAGGAGTACTGTGAGAGTCTTTAGGTTGACAGATAACGGCGTATCGCTTCAGGTGATCCGGCTAAAGGAAGCTTCAAAATGTGACTGTGGTAAAACGGGGAACATCTGACAGGACTAACTATCACTCTCATAAGGTAGACAAATGCCTCGTCATTAGGCGAAATACATCGGCAAACTCGAGAAGATCCCGGCAGGAGTACTGTGAAAGTCTTTAGGTTGACAGATAATGGCGTATCGCTTCAGGTGAACTGGATAGAGAAAGATTGTAGATGTGACTGTTATAAAACGTGGAGCAACTGCAATGAGTAACTATGACTCTCTTTAGGTAGACAAATGCCTCGTCAAGAGGCGAATTACATCGGCAAACTCGAGAAGCTCCCAGCAGGAGTACTGTGAAAATCTTTATGTCGACAGATATTGGCGTACCGCTTCAGGTGAACAGGCCAGAGAAAGCTTGTAGTTGTGACTGTTATAAAACGTGGAGCAACATGCAATGAGTTACCATGACTCCCTTTAGGTAGCAAAAAGCCTCGTCAACAGGCGAAATATATCGGCAAACTCGAGAAGCTCCCGGCAGGAGTACTGTGAAAGTCTTTATGTCGACAGATACTGGCGTATCGCTTCACGGGAACAGGCCAGAGAAAGCTTGTAGTTGTGACTGTTATAAAACATGGAGAAACTGCAATGAGTAACTTTGACTCCCTTTAGGTAGCCAAATGCCTCGTCAACAGGCGAAAAACATCGGCAAACTCGAGAAGCTCCCAGCAGGAGTATTGTGAATGTCTTTAGGTTGACAGATAATGGCGTATCGCTTCAGGTGAACTGGATAGAGGAAGCTTGAAAATGTGACTGTGGTAAAACGGGGAGCAACTGACAGGAGTAACTATGACTCTCTTCAGGTAGCCAAATGCCTCGTCAACAGGCGAAATACATCGGCAAACAGGAGAAGCTCCCAGCAGCACTACTGTGAAAGTATTTATGTCGACAGATAGGGGCGCATCGCTTCAGGTGATCCGGCTAAAGGAAGCTTCAAAATGTGACTGTGGTAAAACGGGGAACATCTGACAGGACTAACTATGACTCTCTTAAGGTAGTCAAATGCCTCGTCACTAGGCGAAATACATCGGCAAACTCGAGAAGATCCCAGCAGGAGCACTGTGAAAGTCTTTAGGTTGACAGATAATGGCGTATCGCTACAGGTGAACTGGATAGAGGAAGCTTGAAAATGTGACTGTGGTAAAACGGGGAGCAACTGACAGGAGTAACTATGACTCTCAGTAGGTAGCCAAATGCTTCGTCAACAGGCGAAATACGTCGGCAAACTCTAGAAGCTCCCAGCAGGAGTACTGTGAAAGTCTTTATGTCGACAGATACTGGCGTATCGCTTCACAGGAACTGGCTAAAGGAAGCTTGAAAATGTGACTGTGGAAAAACGGGGAGCAACTGACAGGACTAACTACGACTCTCTTAAGGTAGACAAATGCCTCGTCAACAGGCGAAATACATCGGCAAACTCGAGAAGCTCCCAGCAGGAGTACTGTGAAAGTCTTTATGTCGACAGATATTGGCGTACCGCTTCAGGTGAACAGGCCAGAGAAAGCTTGTAGTTGTGACTGTTATAAAACGTGGAGCAACATGCAATGAGTAACTATGACTCCCTTTAGGTAACCAAATGCCTCGTCAACAGGCGAAATACATCGGCAAACTCGAGAAGATCCCAGCAGGAGTACTGTGAAAGTCTTTATGTCGACAGATAGGGGCGCATCGCTTCAGGTGATCCGGCTAAAGGAAGCTTCAAAATGTGACTGTGGTAAAACCCGTAACATCTGACAGGACTAACTATGACTCTCTTAAGGTAGACAAATGCCTCGTCACTAGGCGAAATACATCGGCAAACTCGAGAAGATCCCAGCAGGAGCACTGTGAAAGTCTTTAGGTTGACAGATAATGGCGTATCGCTACAGGTGAACTGGATAGAGGAAGCTTGAAAATGTGACTGTGGTAAAACGGGGAGCAACTGACAGGAGTAACTATGACTCTCAGTAGGTAGCCAAATGCTTCGTCAACAGGCGAAATACGTCGGCAAACTCTAGAAGCTCCCAGCAGGAGTACTGTGAAAGTCTTTATGTCGACAGATACTGGCGTATCGCTTCACGGGAACTGGCTAAAGGAAGCTTGAAAATGTGACTGTGGAAAAACGGGGAGCAACTGACAGGACTAACTACGACTCTCTTAAGGTAGACAAATGCCTCGTCAACAGGCGAAATACATCGGCAAACTCGAGAAGCTCCCAGCCGGAGTACTGTGAAAGTCTTTATGTCGACAGATATTGGCGTACCGCTTCAGGTGAACAGGCCAGAGAAAGCTTGTAGTTGCGACTGTTATAAAACGTGGAGCAACATGCAATGAGTTACTATGACTCTCTTTGGGTAGCCAAAAGCCTCGTCAACAGGCGAAATATATCGGCAAACTCGAGAAGCTCCCGGCAGGAGTACTGTGAAAGTCTTTATGTCGACAGATACTGGCGTATCGCTTCACGGGAACAGGCCAGAGAAAGCTTGTAGTTGTGACTGTTATAAAACATGGAGAAACTGCAATGAGTAACTTTGACTCCCTTTAGGTAGCCAAATGCCTCGTCAACAGGCGAAATACATCGGCAAACTCTAGAAGCTCCCAGCAGGAGTACTGTGAAAGTCTTTAGGTTGACAGATAATGGCGTATCGCTTCAGGTGAACTGGATAGAGAAAGATTGTAGATGTGACTGTTATAAAACGTGGAGCAACTGCAATGAGTAACTATGACTCTCTTTAGGTAGACAAATGCCTCGTCAAGAGGCGAATTACATCGGCAAACTCGAGAAGCTCCCAGCAGGAGTACTGTGAAAGTCTTTATGTCGACAGATATTGGCGTACCGCTTCAGGTGAACAGGCCAGAGAAAGCTTGTAGTTGTGACTGTTATAAAACGTGGAGCAACATGCAATGAGTTACTATGACTCCCTTTAGGTAGCCAAAAGCCTCGTCAACAGGCGAAATATATCGGCAAACTCAAGAAGCTCCCGGCAGGAGAACTGTGAAAGTCTTTATGTCGACAGATACTGGCGTATCGCTTCACGGGAACAGGCCAGAGAAAGCTTGTAGTTGTGACTGTTATAAAACATGGAGAAACTGCAATGAGTAACTTTGACTCCCTTTAGGTAGCCTAATGCCTCGTCAACAGGCGAAATACATCGGCAAACTCGAGAAGCTCCCAGCAGGAGTATTGTGAATGTCTTTAGGTTGACAGATAATGGCGTATCGCTTCAGGTGAACTGGATAGAGGAAGCTTGAAAATGTGACTGTGGTAAAACGGGGAGCAACTGACAGGAGTAACTATGACTCTCTTCAGGTAGCCAAATGCCTCGTCAACAGGCGAAATACATCGGCAAACAGGAGAAGCTCCCAGCAGGAGTACTGTGAAAGTCTTTATGTCGACAGATAGGGGCGCATCGCTTCAGGTGATCCGGCTAAAGGAAGCTTCAAAATGTCACTGTGGTAAAACGGGGAACATCTGACAGGACTAACTATGACTCTCTTAAGGTAGACAAATGCCTCGTCACTAGGCGAAATACATCGGCAAACTCGAGAAGATCCCAGCAGGAGCACTGTGAAAGTCTTTAGGTTGACAGATAATGGCGTATCGCTACAGGTGAACTGGATAGAGGAAGCTTGAAAATGTGACTGTGGTAAAACGGGGAGCAACTGACAGGAGTAACTATGACTCTCTTAAGGTAGACAAATGCCTCGTCAACAGGCGAAATACATCGGCAAACTCGAGAAGCTCCCAGCAGGAGTACTGTGAAAGTCTTTATGTCGACAGATATTGGCGTACCGCTTCAGGTGAACAGGCCAGAGAAAGCTTGTAGTTGTGACTGTTATAAAACGTGGAGCAACATGCAATGAGTAACTGTGACTCCCTTTAGGTAGCCAAATGCCTCGTCAACAGGCGAAATACATCGGCAAACTCGAGAAGATCCCAGCAGGAGTACTGTGAAAGTCTTTAGGTTGACAGATAATGGCGTATCGCTACAGGTGAACTGGTTAGAGGAAGCTTGAAAATGTGACTGTGGTAAAACGGGGAGCAACTGACAGGAGTAACTATGACTCTCTTGAGGTAGCCAAATGGCTCATAAACAGGCGAAATACATCGGCAAACTCTAGAAGCTCCCAGCAGGAGTACTGTGAAAGTCTTTATGTCGACAGATATTGGCGTATCGCTTCACGAGAACTGGCTAAAGGAAGCTTGAAAATGTGACTGTGGTAAAACGGGGAGCAACAGACAGGACTAACTACGACTCTCTTAAGGTAGGCAAATGCCTCGTCAACAGGCAAAATACATCGGCAAACTCAAGAAGCTCCCAGCAGGAGTACTGTGAAAGTCTTTATGTCGACAGATATTGGCGTACCGCTTCAGGTGAACAGGCTAGAGAAAGCTTGTAGTTGTGACTGTTATAAAAGGTGGAGAAACTGCAATGAGTAACTATGACTCCCTTTAGGTAGCCAAATGCCTCGTCAACAGGCGAAATACATCGGCAAACTCGAGAAGCTCCCAGCAGGAGTACTGTGAGAGTCTTTAGGTTGACAGATAATGGCGTATCGCTTCAGGTGATCCGGCTAAAGGAAGCTTCAAAATGTGACTGTGGTAAAACGGGGAACATCTGACAGGACTAACTATCACTCTCATAAGGTAGACAAATGCCTCGTCATTAGGCGAAATACATCGGCAAACTCGAGAAGATCCCGGCAGGAGTACTGTGAAAGTCTTTAGGTTGACAGATAATGGCGTATCGCTTCAGGTGAACTGGATAGAGAAAGATTGTAGATGTGACTGTTATAAAACGTGGAGCAACTGCAATGAGTAACTATGACTCTCTTTAGGTAGACAAATGCCTCGTCAAGAGGCGAATTACATCGGCAAACTCGAGAAGCTCCCAGCAGGAGTACTGTGAAAGTCTTTATGTCGACAGATATTGGCGTACCGCTTCAGGTGAACAGGCCAGAGAAAGCTTGTAGTTGTGACTGTTATAAAACGTGGAGCAACATGCAATGAGTTACTATGACTCTCTTTAGGTAGCCAAAAGCCTCGTCAACAGGCGAAATATATCGGCAAACTCGAGAAGCTCCCGGCAGGAGTACTGTGAAAGTCTTTATGTCGACAGATACTGGCGTATCGCTTCACGGGAACAGGCCAGAGAAAGCTTGTAGTTGTGACTGTTATAAAACATGGAGAAACTGCAATGAGTAACTTTGACTCCCTTTAGGTAGCCAAATGCCTCGTCAACAGGCGAAATACATCGGCAAACTCTAGAAGCTCCCAGCAGGAGTACTGTGAATGTCTTTAGGTTGACAGATAATGGCGTATCGCTTCAGGTGAACTGGATAGAGGAAGCTTGAAAATGTGACTGTGGTAAAACGGGGAGCAACTGACGGGAGTAACTATGACTCTCTTGAGGTAGCCAAATGCCTCGTAAACAGGCGAAATACATCGGCAAACTCTAGAAGCTCCCAGCAGGAGTACTGTGAAAGTCTTTATGTCGACAGATATTGACGTATCGCTTCACGAGAACTGGCTAAAGGAAGCTTGAAAATGTGACTGTGGTAAAACGGGGAGCAACTGACAGGACTAACTACGACCCTCTTAAGGTAGACAAATGCCTCGTCAACAGGCAAAATACATCGGCAAACTCGAGAAGCTCCCAGCAGGAGTACTGTGAAAGTCTTTATGTCGACAGATATTGGCGTACTGCTTCAGGTGAACAGGCCAGAGAAAGCTTGTAGTTGTGACTGTTATAAAACGTGGAGAAGCTGCAATGAGTAACTATGACTCCCTTTAGGTAGCCAAATGCCTCGTCAACAGGCGAAATACATCGGCAAACTCGAGAAGCTCCCGGCAGGAGTACTGTGAAAGTCTTTATGTCGACAGATATTGGCGTATCGCTTCACGGGAACTGGCTAAAGGAAGCTTGAAAATGTCACTGTGGTAAAACGGGGAGCAACTGACAGGACTAACTACGACTCTCTTAAGGTAGCCAAATGCCTCGTCAACAGGCGATATACATCGGCAAACAGGTGAAGCTCCCAGCAGCACTATTGTGAAAGTCTTTATGTCGACAGATAATGGCGCATCGCTTCAGGTGATCCGGCTAAAGGAAGCTTCAAAATGTGACTGTGGTAAAACGGGGAACATCTGACAGGAGTATCTATGACTCTCTTAAGGTAGACAAATGCCTCGTCACTAGGCGAAATACATCGGCAAACTCGAGAAGATCCCAGCAGGAGTAATGTGAAAGTCTTTAGGTTGACAGATAATGGCGTCTCGCTACAGGTGAACTGGCTAGAGGAAGCTTGAAAATATGACTGTGGTAAAACGGGGAGCAACTGACAGAAGTAACTATGACTCTCTTGGGGTAGCCAAATGCCTCGTAAACAGGCGAGATACATCGGCAAACTCTAGAAGCTCCCAGCAGGAGTACTGTGAAAGTCTTTATGTCGACAGATATTGGCGTATCGCTTCACGAGAACTGGCTAAAGGAAGCTTGAAAATGTGACTGTGGTAAAACGGGGAGCAACTGACGGGACTAACTACGACTCTCTTAAGGTAGACAAATGCCTCGTCAACAGGCGAAGTACATCGGCAAACACGAGAAGCTCCCTGAAGGAGTACTGTGATAGTCTTTAGGTTGACAGATAATGGCGTATCGCTTCAGGAGAACTGGATAGAGATAGCTTGAAAATGTGACTGTAGTGAAACGGGGAGCAACTGAGAGGAGTAACTATGACTCTCTTAAGGTAGCCAAATGCCTCGTCAACAGGCGAAACACATCGGCAAACTCGAGAAGCTCCCAGCAGGAGTACTGTGAATGTCTTATCTTTGATAGATAATGGCGTATCGCTTCAGGTGAACTGGATAGAGGAGGCTTGAAAATGTGACTGTAGTAAAACGGGGAGCAACTGACAGGAGTAACTATGACTCTCTTCAGGTAGCCAAATGCCTCGTCAACAGGCGAAATAAATTGGCAAACAGGAGAAGCTCCCAGCAGGACTACTGTGAAAGTCTTTATGTCGACAGATAATGGCGCATCGCTTCAGGTGATCCGGCTAAAGGAAGCTTCAAAATGTGACTGTGATAAAACGGGGAACATCTGACAGGACTAACTACGACCCTCTTAAGGTAGACAAATGCCTCGTCAAGAGGCGAATTACATCGGCAAACTCGAGAAGCTCCCTGCAGGAGTACTGTGAAAGTCTTTATGTCGACAGATATTGGCGTACCGCTTCAGGTGAACAGGCCAGAGAAAGCTTGTAGTTGTGACTGTTATAAAACGTGGAGCAACATGCAATGATTTACTATGACTCCCTTTAGGTAGACAAATGCCTCGTCAAGAGGCGAATTACATCGGCAAACTCGAGAAGCTCCCAGCAGGAGTACTGTGAAAGTCTTTATGTCGACAGATATTGGCGTACCGCTTCAGGTGAACAGGCCAGAGAAAGCTTGTATATGTGACTGTTATAAAACGTGGAGCAACATGCAATGAGTTACTATGACTCCCTTTAGGTAGCCAAAAGCCTCGTCAACATGCGAAATATATCGGCAAACTCGAGAAGCTCCCGGCAGGAGTACTGTGAAAGTCTTTATGTCGACAGATACTGGCGTATCGCTTCACGGGAACAGGCCAGAGAAAGCTTGTAGTTGTGACTGTTATAAAACATGGAGAAACTGCAATGAGTAACTTTGACTCCCTTTAGGTAGCCAAATGCCTCGTCAACAGGCGAAATACATCGGCAAACTCGAGAAGCTCCCAGCAGGAGTACTGTGAAAGTCTTTATGTCGACAGATATTGGCGTACCGCTTCAGGTGAACAGGCCAGAGAAAGCTTGTAGTTGTGACTGTTATAAAACGTGGAGCAACATGCAATGAGTAACTATGAGTCCCTTTAGGTAGCCAAATGCCTCGTCAACAGGCGAAATACATCGGCAAACTCGAGAAGATCCCAGCAGGAGTACTGTGAAAGTCTTTAGGTTGACAGATAATGGCGTATCGCTACAGGTGAACTGGTTAGAGGAAGCTTGAAAATGTGACTGTGGTAAAACGGGGAGCAACTGACAGGAGTAACTATGACTCTCTTGAGGTAGCCAAATGCCTCATAAACAGGCGAAATACATCGGCAAACTCTAGAAGCTCCCAGCAGGTGTACTGTGAAAGTCTTTATGTCGACAGATATTGGCGTATCGCTTCACCAGAACTGGCTAAAGGAAGCTTGAAAATGTGACTGTGGTAAAACGGGGAGCAACAGACAGGACTAACTACGACTCTCTTAAGGTAGGCAAATGCCTCGTCAACAGGCAAAATACATCGGTAAACTCAAGAAGCTCCCAGCAGGAGTACTGTGAAAGTCTTTACGTCGACAGATATTGGCGTACCGCTTCAGGTGAACAGGCTAGAGAAAGCTTGTAGTTGTGACTGTTATAAAAGGTGGAGAAACTGCAATGAGTAACTATGACTCCCTTTAGGTTGCCAAATGCCTCGTCAACAGGCGAAATACATCGGCAAACTCGAGAAGCTCCCAGCAGGAGTACTGTGAGAGTCTTTAGGTTGACAGATAATGGCGTATCGCTTCAGGTGATCCGGCTAAAGGAAGCTTCAAAATGTGACTGTGGTAAAACGGGGAACATCTGACAGGACTAACTATCACTCTCGTAAGGTAGACAAATGCCTCGTCATTAGGCGAAATACATCGGCAAACTCGAGAAGATCCCGGCAGGAGTACTGTGAAAGTCTTTAGGTTGACAGATAATGGCGTATCGCTTCAGGTGAACTGGATAGAGAAAGATTGTAGATGTGACTGTTATAAAACGTGGAGCAACTGCAATGAGTAACTATGACTCTCTTTAGGTAGACAAATGCCTCGTCAAGAGGCGAATTACATCGGCAAACTCGAGAAGCTCCCAGCAGGAGTACTGTGAAAGTCTTTATGTCGACAGATATTGGCGTACCGCTTCAGGTGAACAGGCCAGAGAAAGCTTGTAGTTGTGACTGTTATAAAACGTGGAGCAACATGCAATGAGTTACTATGACTCTCTTTAGGTAGCCAAAAGCCTCGTCAACAGGCGAAATATATCGGCAAACTCGAGAAGCTCCCGGCAGGAGTACTGTGAAAGTCTTTATGTCGACAGATACTGGCGTATCGCTTCACGGGAACAGGCCAGAGAAAGCTTGTAGTTGTGACTGTTATAAAACATGGAGAAACTGCAATGAGTAACTTTGACTCCCTTTAGGTAGCCAAATGCCTCGTCAACAGGCGAAATACATCGGCAAACTCTAGAAGTTCCCAGCAGGAGTACTGTGAATGTCTTTAGGTTGACAGATAATGGCGTATCGCTTCAGGTGAACTGGATAGAGGAAGCTTGAAAATGTGACTGTGGTAAAACGGGGAGCAACTGACGGGAGTAACTATGACTCTCTTGAGGTAGCCAAATGCCTCGTAAACAGGCGAAGTACATCGGCAAACTCTAGAAGCTCCCAGCAGGAGTACTGTGATAGTCTTTATGTCGACAGATATTGACGTATCGCTTCACGAGAACTGGCTAAAGGAAGCTTGAAAATGTGACTGTGGTAAAACGGGGAGCAACTGACAGGACTAACTACGACCCTCTTAAGGTAGACAAATGCCTCGTCAACAGGCAAAATACATCGGCAAACTCGGGAAGCTCCCAGCAGGAGTACTGTGAAAGTCTTTATGTCGACAGATATTGGCGTACTGCTTCAGGTGAAGAGGCCAGAGAAAGCTTGTAGTTGTGACTGTTATAAAACGTGGAGAAGCTGCAATGAGTAACTATGACTCCCTTTAGGTAGCCAAATGCCTCGTCAACAGGCGAAATACATCGGCAAACTCGAGAAGCTCCCGGCAGGAGTACTGTGAAAGTCTTTATGTCGACAGATATTGGCGTATCGCTTCACGGGAACTGGCTAAAGGAAGCTTGAAAATGTGACTGTGGTAAAACGGGGAGCAACTGACAGGACTAACTACGACTCTCTTAAGGTAGACAAATGCATCGTCAACAGGCGAAATGCATCGGCAAACTCGAGAAGCTCCCAGAAGGAGTACTGTGATAGTCTTTAGGTTGACAGATAATGGCGTATCGCTTCAGTAGAACTGGATAGAGATAGCTTGAAAATGTGACTGTAGTGAAACGGGGAGCAACTGACAGGAGTAACTATGACTCTCTTAAGGTATCCAAATGCCTCGTCAACAGGCGAAATACATCGGCAAACTCGAGAAGCTCCCAGCAGGAGTACTGTGAATGTCTTTACTTTGACAGATAATGGCGTATCGCTTCAGGTGAACTGGATAGAGGAAGCTTGAAAATGTGACTGTGGTAAAACGGGGAGCAACTGACAGGAGTAACTATGACTCTCTTCAGGTAGCCAAATGCCTCGTCAACAGGCGAAATACATTGGCAAACAGGAGAAGCTCCCGGCAGGACTACTGTGAAAGTCTTTATGTCGACAGATAATGGCGCATCGCTTCAGGTGATCCGGCTAAAGGAAGCTTCAAAATGTGACTGTGATAAAACGGGGAACATCTGACAGGACTAACTATGACTCTCTTAAGGTAGACAAATGCCTCGTCCCTAGACGAAATACATCGGCAAACTCGACAATATCCCAGCAGGAGTACTGTGAAAGTCTTTAGGTTGACAGATAATGGCGTATCGCTACAGGTGAACTGGATAGAGGAAGCTTGAAAATGTGACTGTGGTAAAACGGGGAGCAACTGACAGGAGTAACTATGACTCTCTTGAGGTAGCCAAATGCCTCATAAACAGGCGAAATACATCGGCAAACTCTAGAAGCTCCCAGCAGGAGTACTGTGAAAGTCTTTATGTCGACAGATATTGGCGTATCGCTTCACGAGAACTGGCTAAAGGAAGCTTGAAAATGTGACTGTGGTAAAACGGGGAGCAACAGACAGGACTAATTACGACTCTCTTAAGGTAGACAAATGCCTCGTCAAAAGGCAAAATACATCGGCAAACTCAAAATGCTCCCAGCAGGAGTTTTGTGAAAGTCTTTATGTCGACAGATATTGGCGTACCGCTTCAGGTGAACAGGCCAGAGAAAGCTTGTAGTTGTGACTGTTATAAAAGGTGGAGAAACTGCAATGAGTAACTATGACTCCCTTTAGGTAGCCAAATGCCTCGTCAACAGGCGATATACATCGGCAAACAGGAGAAGCTCCCAGCAGCACTACTGTGAAAGTCTTTATGTCGACAGATAATGGCGCATCGCTTCAGGTGATCCGGCTAAAGGAAGCTTCAAAATGTGACTGTGGTAAAACGGGGAACATCTGACAGGACTATCTATGACTCTCTTAAGGTAGACAAATGCCTCGTCACTAGGCGAAATACATCGGCAAACTCGAGAAGATCCCAGCAGGAGTAATGTGAAAGTCTTTAGGTTGACAGATAATGGCGTATCGCTACAGGTGAACTGGCTAGAGGAAGCTTGAAAATAAGACTGTGGTAAAACGGGGAGCAACTGACAGAAGTAACTATGACTCTCTTGAGGTAGCCAAATGCCTCGTAAACAGGCGAGATACATCGGCAAACTCTAGAAGCTCCCAGCAGGAGTACTGTGAAAGTCTTTATGTCGACAGATATTGGCGTATCGCTTCACGAGAACTGGCTAAAGGAAGCTTGATAATGTGACTGTGGTAAAACGGGGAGCAACTGACAGGACTAACTACGACTCTCTTAAGGTAGACAAATGCCTCGTCAACAGGCCAAGTACATCGGCAAACACGAGAAGCTCCCAGAAGGAGTACTGTGATAGTCTTTAGGTTGACAGATAATGGCGTATCGCTTCAGGAGAACTGGATAGAGATAGCTTGAAAATGTGACTGTAGTGAAACGGGGAGCAACTGAGAGGAGTAACTATGACTCTCTTAAGGTATCCAAATGCCTCGTCAACAGGCGAAACACATCGGCAAACTCGAGAAGCTCCCAGCAGGAGTACTGTGAATGTCTTATCTTTGATAGATAATGGCGTATCGCTTCAGGTGAACTGGATAGAGGAAGCTTGAAAATGTGACTGTGGAAAAACGGGGAGCAACTGACAGGAGTAACTATGACTCTCTTCAGGTAGCCAAATGCCTCGTCAACAGGCGAAATAAATTGGCAAACAGGAGAAGCTCCCAGCAGGACTACTGTGAAAGTCTTTATGTCGACAGATAATAGCGCATCGCTTCAGGTGATCCGGCTAAAGGAAGCTTCAAAATGTGACTGTGATAAAACGGGGAACATCTGACAGGACTAACTATGACTCTCTTAAGGTAGACAAATGCCTCGTCCCTAGGCGAAATACATCGGCAAACTCGAGAAGATCACAGCAGGAGTACTGTGAAAGTCTTTAGGTTGACAGATAATGGCGTATCGCTACAGGTGAACTGGATAGAGGAAGCTTGAAAATGTGACTGTGGTAAAACGGGGAGCAACTGACAGGAGTAACTATGACTCTCTTCAGGTAGCCAAATGCCTCGTCAACAGGCGAAATACATCGGCAAACTCGAGAAGCTCCCAGCAGAAGTACTGTGAAAGTCTTTAGGTTGACAGATAATGGCGTATCGCTTCAGGTGATCCGGCTAAAGGAAGCTTCAAAATATGACTGTGGTAAAACGGGAAACATCTGACAGGACTAACTATGACTCTCTTAAGGTAGACAATTGCCTCGTCATTAGGCGAAATACATCGGCAAACTCGAGAAGCTCCCAGCAGAAGTACTGCGAAAGTCTTTATGTCGACAGATATTGGCGTATCGCTTCAGGTGAACTGGCCAGAGAAAGCTTCTAGATGTGACTGTTATAAAACGAGGAGCAACTGCAATGAGTAACTATGACTCTCTTAAGGTAGCCAAATGCCTCGTCAACAGGCGAAATACATCGGGAAACACTAGAAGCTCCCAGCAGGAGTACTGTGAGAGTCTTTAGGTTGACAGATAAAGGCGTATCGCTTCAGGTGAACAGGATAGAGGTAGCTTGAAAATGTGACTGTGGTAAAACGGGGAGCAACTGACAGGAGTAACTATGACTCTCTTCAGGTAGCCAAATGCCTCGTCAACAGGCGAAATACATCGGCAAACTCTAGAAGCTCCCAGCAGGACTACTGTGAAAGTCTTTATGTCGACAGATAATGGCGTATCGCTTCAGGTGAACTGGATAGAGGAAGCTTAAAACTGTGACTGTGGTAAAACGGGGAGCAACTGACAGGAGTAACTATGACTCTCTTCAGGTAGCCAAATGCCTCGTCAACAGGCGATATACATCGGCAAACAGGAGAAGCTCCCAGCAGCACTACTGTGAAAGTCTTTATGTCGACAGATAATGGCGCATCGCTTCAGGTGATCCGGCTAAAGGAAGCTTCAAAATGTGAGTGTGGTAAAACGGGGAACATCTGACAGGACTATCTATGACTCTCTTAAGGTAGACAAATGCCTCGTCACTAGGCGAAATACATCGGCAAACTCGAGAAGATCCCAGCAGGAGTAATGTGAAAGTCTTTAAGTTGACAGATAATGGCGTATCGCTACAGGTGATCTGGATAGAGGAAGCTTGAAAATATGACTGTGGTAAAACGGGGAGCAACTGACAGAAGTAACTATGACTCTCTTGAGGTAGCCAAATGCCTCGTAAACAGGCGAAATACATCGGCAAACTCTAGAAGCTCCCAGCAGGAGTACTGTGAAAGTCTTTATGTCGACAGATATTGGCGTATCGCTTCACGAGAACTGGCTAAAGGAAGCTTGAAAATGTGACTGTGGTAAAACGGGGAGCAACTGACAGGACTAACTACGACTCTCTTAAGGTAGACAAATGCCTCGTCAACAGGCGAAGTACATCGGCAAACACGAGAAGCTCCCAGAAGGAGTACTGTGATAGTCTTTAAGTTGACAGATAATGGCGTATCGCTTCAGGAGAACTGGATAGAGATAGCTTGAAAATGTGACTGTAGTGAAACGGGGAGCAACTGAGAGGAGTAACTATGACTCTCTTAAGGTAGCCAAATGCCTCGTCAACAGGCGAAACACATCGGCAAACTCGAGAAGCTCCCAGCAGGAGTACTGTGAATGTCTTATCTTTGATAGATAATGGCGTATCGCTTCAGGTGAACTGGATAGAGGAAGCTTGAAAATGTGACTGTGGTAAAACGGGGAGCAACTGACAGGAGTAACTATGACTCTCTTCAGGTAGCCAAATGCCTCGTCAACAGGCGAAATAAATTGGCAAACAGGAGAAGCTCCCAGCAGGACTACTGTGAAAGTCTTTATGTCGACAGATAATGGCGCATCGCTTCAGGTGATCCGGCTAAAGGAAGCTTCAAAATGTGACTGTGATAAAACGGGGAACATCTGACAGGACTAACTATGACTCTCTTAAGGTAGACAAATGCCTCGTCCCTAGGCGAAATACATCGGCAAACTCGAGAAGATCCCAGCAGGAGTACTGTGAAAGTCTTTAGGTTGACAGATAATGGCGTATCGCTACAGGTGAACTGGATAGAGGAAGCTTGAAAATGTGACTGTGGCAAAACGGGGAGCAACTGACAGGAGTAACTATGACTCTCTTCAGGTACCCAAATGCCTCGTCAACAGGCGAAATACATCGGCAAACTCTAGAAGCTCCCAGCATTAGTACTGTGAAAGTCTTTATGTCGACAGATATTGGCGTATCGCTTCAGGTGAACTGGCCAGAGAAAGCTTCTAGATGTGACTGTTATAAAACGAGGAGCAACTGCAATGAGTAACTATTACTCTCTTAAGGTAGCCAAATGCCTCGTCAACAGGCGAAATACATCGGGAAACACTAGAAGCTCCCAGCAGGAGTACTGTGAGAGTCTTTAGGTTGACAGATAAAGGCGTATCGCTTCAGGTGAACAGGATAGAGGTAGCTTGAAAATGTGACTGTGGTAAAACGGGGAGCAACTGACAGGAGTAACTATGACTCTCTTCAGGTAGCCAAATGCCTCGTCAACAGGCGAAATACATCGGCAAACTCTAGAAGCTCCCAGCAGGACTACTGTGAAAGTCTTTATGTCGACAGATAATGGCGTATCGCTTCAGGTGAACTGGATAGAGGAAGCTTAAAACTGTGACTGTGGTAAAACGGGGAGCAACTGACAGGAGTAACTATGACTCTCTTCAGGTAGCCAAATGCCTCGTCAACAGGCGATATACATCGGCAAACAGGAGAAGCTCCCAGCAGCACTACTGTGAAAGTCTTTATGTCGACAGATAATGGCGCATCGCTTCAGGTGATCCGGCTAAAGGAAGCTTCAAAATGTGACTGTGGTAAAACGGGGAACATCTGACAGGACTATCTATGACTCTCTTAAGGTAGACAAATGCCTCGTCACTAGGCGAAATACATCGGCAAACTCGAGAAGATCCCAGCAGGAGTAATGTGAAAGTCTTTAAGTTGACAGATATTGGCGTATCGCTACAGGTGATCTGGATAGAGGAAGCTTGAAAATATGACTGTGGTAAAACGGGGAGCAACTGACAGAAGTAACTATGACTCTCTTGAGGTAGCCAAATGCCTCGTAAACAGGCGAAATACATCGGCAAACTCTAGAAGCTCCCAGCAGGAGTACTGTGAAAGTCTTTATGTCGACAGATATTGGCGTATCGCTTCACGAGAACTGGCTAAAGGAAGCTTGAAAATGTGACTGTGGTAAAACGGGGAGCATCTGACAGGACTAACTACGACTCTCTTAAGGTAGACAAATGCCTCGTCAACAGGCGAAATACATCGGCAAACACGAGAAGCTCCCAGAAGGAGTACTGTGATAGTCTTTAGGTTGACAGATAATGGCGTATCGCTTCAGGAGAACTGGATAGAGATAGCTTGAAAATGTGACTGTAGTGAAACGGGGAGCAACTGAGAGGAGTAACTATGACTCTCTTAAGGTAGCCAAATGCCTCGTCATTAGGCGAAATACATCGGCAAACTCGAGAAGATCCCGGCAGGAGTACTGTGAAAGTCTTTAGGTTGACAGATAATGGCGTATCGCTTCAGGTGATCCGGCTAAAGGAAGCTTCAAAATGTGACTGTTGTAAAACGGGGAACATCTGACAGGACTAACTATCACTCTCATAAGGTAGACAAATGCCTCGTCATTAGGCGAAATACATCGGCAAACTCGAGAAGATCCCGGCAGGAGTACTGTGAAAGTCTTTAGGTTGACAGATAATGGCGTATCGCTTCAGGTGAACTGGATAGAGAAAGATTGTAGATGTGACTGTTATAAAACGTGGAGCAACTGCAATGAGTAACTATGACTCTCTTTAGGTAGACAAATGCCTCGTCAAGAGGCGAATTACATCGGCAAACTCGAGAAGCTCCCAGCAGAAGTACTGTGAAAGTCTTTATGTCGACAGATATTGGCGTACCGCTTCAGGTGAACAGGCCAGAGAAAGCTTGTAGTTGTGACTGTTATAAAACGTGGAGCAACATGCAATGAGTTACTATGACTCCCTTTAGGTAGCCAAAAGCCTCTTCAACAGGCGAAATATATCGGCAAACTCGAGAAGCTCCCGGCAGGAGTACTGTGAAAGTCTTTATGTCGACAGATTCTGGCGTATCGCTTCACGGGAACAGGCCAGAGAAAGCTTGTAGTTGTGACTGTTATAAAACATGGAGAAACTGCAATGAGTAACTTTGACTCCCTTTAGGTAGCCAAATGCCTCGTCAACAGGTGAAATACATCGGCAAACTCGAGAAGCTCCCAGCACGAGTATTGTGAATGTCTTTAGGTTGACAGATAATGGCGTATCGCTTCAGGTGAACGGGATAGGGGAAGCTTGAAAATGTGACTGTGGTAAAACGGGGAGCAACTGACAGGAGTAACTATGACTCCCTTCAGGTAGCCAAATGCCTCGTCAACAGGCGAAATACATCGGCAAACAGGAGAAGCTCCCAGCAGCACTACTGTGAAAGTCTCTATGTCGACAGATAGGGGCGCATCGCTTCAGGTGATCCGGCTAAAGGAAGCTTCAAAATGTGACTGTGGTAAAACGGGGAACATCTGACAGGACTAACTATGACTCTCTTAAGGTAGACAAATGGCTCGTCACTAGGCGAAATACATCGGCAAACTCGAGAAGATCCCAGCAGGAGCACTGTGAAAGTCTTTAGGTTGACAGATAATGGCGTATCGCTACAGGTGAACTGGATAGAGGAAGCTTGAAAATGTGACTGTGGTAAAACGGGGAGCAACTGACAAGAGTAACTATGACTCTCAGTAGGTAGCCAAATGCTTCGTCAACAGGCGAAATACGTCGGCAAACTCTAGAAGCTCCCAGCAGGAGTACTGTGAAAGTCTTTATGTCGACAGATACTGGCGTATCGCTTCACGGGAACTGGCTAAAGGAAGCTTGAAAATGTGACTGTGGAAAAACGGGAGCAACTGACAGGACTAACTACGACTCTCTTAAGGTAGACAAATGCCTCGTCAACAGGCGAAATACATCGGCAAACTCGAGAAGCTCCCAGCAGGAGTACTGTGAAAGTCTTTATGTCGACAGATATTGGCGTACCGCTTCAGGTGAACAGGCCAGAGAAAGCTTGTAGTTGTGACTGTTATAAAACGTGGAGCAACATGCAATGAGTAACTATATCTCCCTTTAGGTAGCCAAATGCCTCGTCAACAGGCGAAATACATCGGCAAACTCGAGAAGATCCCAGCAGGAGTACTGTGAAAGTCTTTAGGTTGACAGATAATGGCGTATCGCTACAGGTGAACTGGTTAGAGGAAGCTTGAAAATGTGACTGTGGTAAAACGGGGAGCAACTGACAGGAGTAACTATGACTCTCTTGAGGTAGCCAAATGCCTCATAAACAGGCGAAATACATCGGCAAACTCTAGAAGCTCCCAGCAGGAGTACTGTGAAAGTCTTTATGTCGACAGATATTGGCGTATCGCTTCACGAGAACTGGCTAAAGGAAACTTGAAAATGTGACTGTGGTAAAACGGGGAGCAACAGACAGGACTAACTACGACTCTCTTAAGGTAGACAAATGCCTCGTCAACAGGCAAAATACATCGGCAAACTCAAGAAGCTCCCAGCAGGAGTACTGTGAAAGTCTTTATGTCGACAGATATTGGCGTACCGCTTCAGGTGAACAGGCCAGAGAAAGCTTGTAGTTGTGACTGTTATAAAACGTGGAGCAACATGCAATGAGTTACTATGACTCCCTTTAGGTAGCCAAAAGCCTCGTCAACAGGCGAAATATATCGGCAAACTCGAGAAGCTCCCGGCAGGAGTACTGTGAAAGTCTTTATGTCGACAGATACTGGCGTATCGCTTCACGGGAACAGGCCAGAGAAAGCTTGTAGTTGTGACTGTTATAAAACATGGAGAAACTGCAATGAGTAACTTTGACTCCCTTTAGGTAGCAAAATGCCTCGTCAACAGGCGAAATACATCGTCAAACTCTAGAAGCTCCCAGCAGGAGTACTGTGAAAGTCTTTATGTCGACAGATATTGGCGTATCGCTTCACGAGAACTGGCTAAAGGAAGCTTGAAAATGTGACTGTGGTAAAACGGGGAGCAACTGACAGGACTAACTACGACTCTCTTAAGGTAGACAAATGCCTCGTCAACAGGCGAAGTACATCGGCAAACACGAGAAGCTCCCAGAAGGAGTACTGTGATAGTCTTTAGGTTGACAGATAATGGCGTATCGCTTCAGGAGAACTGGATAGAGATAGCTTGAAAATGTGACTGTAGTGAAACGGGGAGCAACTGAGAGGAGTAACTATGACTCTCTTAAGGTAGCCAAATACCTCGTCAACAGGCGAAACACATCGGCAAACTCGAGAAGCTCCCAGCAGGAGTACTGTGAATGTCTTATCTTTGATAGATAATGGCGTATCGCTTCAGGTGAACTGGATAGAGGAAGCTTGAAAATGTGACTGTGGTAAAACGGGGAGCAACTGACAGGAGTAACTATGACTCTCTTCAGGTAGCCAAATGCCTCGTCAACAGGCGAAATAAATTGGCAAACAGGAGAAGCTCCCAGCAGGACTACTGTGAAAGTCTTTATGTCGACAGATAATGGCGCATCGCTTCAGGTGATCCGGCTAAAGGAAGCTTCAAAATGTGACTGTGATAAAACGGGGAACATCTGACAGGACTAACTATGACTCTCTTAAGGTAGACAAATGCCTCGTCCCTAGGCGAAATACATCGGCAAACTCGAGAAGATCCCAGCAGGAGTACTGTGAAATTCTTTAGGTTGACAGATAATGGCGTATCGCTACAGGTGAACTGGATAGAGGAAGCTTGAAAATGTGACTGTGGTAAAACGGGGAGCAACTGACAAGAGTAACTATGACTCTCAGTAGGTAGCCAAATGCTTCGTCAACAGGCGAAATACGTCGGCAAACTCTAGAAGCTCCCAGCAGGAGTACTGTGAAAGTCTTTATGTCGACAGATACTGGCGTATCGCTTCACGGGAACTGGCTAAAGGAAGCTTGAAAATGTGACTGTGGAAAAACGGGAGCAACTGACAGGACTAACTACGACTCTCTTAAGGTAGACAAATGCCTCGTCAACAGGCGAAATACATCGGCAAACTCGAGAAGCTCCCAGCAGGAGTACTGTGAAAGTCTTTATGTCGACAGATATTGGCGTACCGCTTCAGGTGAACAGGCCAGAGAAAGCTTGTAGTTGTGACTGTTATAAAACGTGGAGCAACATGCAATGAGTAACTATATCTCCCTTTAGGTAGCCAAATGCCTCGTCATCAGGCGAAATACATCGGCAAACTCGAGAAGATCCCAGCAGGAGTACTGTGAAAGTCTTTAGGTTGACAGATAATGGCGTATCGCTACAGGTGAACTGGTTAGAGGAAGCTTGAAAATGTGACTGTGGTAAAACGGGGAGCAACTGACAGGAGTAACTATGACTCTCTTGAGGTAGCCAAATGCCTCATAAACAGGCGAAATACATCGGCAAACTCTAGAAGCTCCCAGCAGGAGTACTGTGAAAGTCTTTATGTCGACAGATATTGGTGTATCGCTTCACGAGAACTGGCTAAAGGAAACTTGAAAATGTGACTGTGGTAAAACGGGGAGCAACAGACAGGACTAACTACGACTCTCTTAAGGTAGACAAATGCCTCGTCAACAGGCAAAATACATCGGCAAACTCAAGAAGCTCCCAGCAGGAGTACTGTGAAAGTCTTTATGTCGACAGATATTGGCGTACCGCTTCAGGTGAACAGGCCAGAGAAAGCTTGTAGTTGTGACTGTTATAAAACGTGGAGCAACATGCAATGAGTTACTATGACTCCCTTTAGGTAGCCAAAAGCCTCGTCAACAGGCGAAATATATCGGCAAACTCGAGAAGCTCCCGGCAGGAGTACTGTGAAAGTCTTTATGTCGACAGATACTGGCGTATCGCTTCACGGGAACAGGCCAGAGAAAGCTTGTAGTTGTGACTGTTATAAAACATGGAGAAACTGCAATGAGTAACTTTGACTCCCTTTAGGTAGCAAAATGCCTCGTCAACAGGCGAAATACATCGGCAAACTCTAGAAGCTCCCAGCAGGAGTACTGTGAAAGTCTTTATGTCGACAGATATTGGCGTATCGCTTCACGGGAACTGGCTAAAGGAAGCTTGAAAATGTGACTGTGGTAAAACGGGGAGCAACTGACAGGACTAACTACGACTCTCTTAAGGTAGACAAATGCCTCGTCAACAGGCGAAGTACATCGGCAAACACGAGAAGCTCCCAGAAGGAGTACTGTGATAGTCTTTAGGTTGACAGATAATGGCGTATCGCTTCAGGAGAACTGGATAGAGATAGCTTGAAAATGTGACTGTAGTGAAACGGGAGCAACTGAGAGGAGTAACTATGACTCTCTTAAGGTAGCCAAATACCTCGTCAACAGGCGAAACACATCGGCAAACTCGAGAAGCTCCCAGCAGGAGTACTGTGAATGTCTTATCTTTGATAGATAATGGCGTATCGCTTCAGGTGAACTGGATAGAGGAAGCTTGAAAATGTGACTGTGGTAAAACGGGGAGCAACTGACAGGAGTAACTATGACTCTCTTCAGGTAGCCAAATGCCTCGTCAACAGGCGAAATAAATTGGCAAACAGGAGAAGCTCCCAGCAGGACTACTGTGAAAGTCTTTATGTCGACAGATAATGGCGCATCGCTTCAGGTGATCCGGCTAAAGGAAGCTTCAAAATGTGACTGTGATAAAACGGGGAACATCTGACAGGACTAACTATGACTCTCTTAAGGTAGACAAATGCCTCGTCCCTAGGCGAAATACATCGGCAAACTCGAGAAGATCCCAGCAGGAGTACTGTGAAAGTCTTTAGGTTGACAGATAATGGCGTATCGCTACAGGTGAACTGGATAGAGGAAGCTTGAAAATGTGACTGTGGTAAAACGGGGAGCAAGTGACAGGAGTAACTATGACTCTCTTCAGGTAGCCAAATGCCTCGTCAACAGGCGAAATACATCGGCAAACTCTAGAAGCTCCCAGCATTAGTACTGTGAAAGTCTTTATGTCGACAGATATTGGCGTATCGCTTCAGGTGAACTGGCCAGAGAAAGCTTCTAGATGTGACTGTTATAAAACGAGGAGCAACTGCAATGAGTAACTATGACTCTCTTAAGGTAGCCAAATGCCTCGTCAACAGGCGAAATACATCGGGAAACACTAGAAGCTCCCAGCAGGAGTACTGTGAGAGTCTTTAGGTTGACAGATAAAGGCGTATCGCTTCAGGTGAACAGGATAGAGGTAGCTTGAAAATGTGACTGTGGTAAAACGGGGAGCAACTGACAGGAGTAACTATGACTCTCTTCAGGTAGCCAAATGCCTCGTCAACAGGCGAAATACATCGGCAAACTCTAGAAGCTCCCAGCAGGACTACTGTGAAAGTCTTTATGTCGACAGATACTGGCGTATCGCTTCACGGGAACTGGCTAAAGGAAGCTTGAAAATGTGACTGTGGAAAAACGGGAGCAACTGACAGGACTAACTACGACTCTCTTAAGGTAGACAAATGCCTCGTCAACAGGCGAAATACATCGGCAAACTCGAGAAGCTCCCAGCAGGAGTACTGTGAAAGTCTTTATGTCGACAGATATTGGCGTACCGCTTCAGGTGAACAGGCCAGAGAAAGCTTGTAGTTGTGACTGTTATAAAACGTGGAGCAACATGCAATGAGTAACTATATCTCCCTTTAGGTAGCCAAATGCCTCGTCATCAGGCGAAATACATCGGCAAACTCGAGAAGATCCCAGCAGGAGTACTGTGAAAGTCTTTAGGTTGACAGATAATGGCGTATCGCTACAGGTGAACTGGTTAGAGGAAGCTTGAAAATGTGACTGTGGTAAAACGGGGAGCAACTGACAGGAGTAACTATGACTCTCTTGAGGTAGCCAAATGCCTCATAAACAGGCGAAATACATCGGCAAACTCTAGAAGCTCCCAGCAGGAGTACTGTGAAAGTCTTTATGTCGACAGATATTGGTGTATCGCTTCACGAGAACTGGCTAAAGGAAACTTGAAAATGTGACTGTGGTAAAACGGGGAGCAACAGACAGGACTAACTACGACTCTCTTAAGGTAGACAAATGCCTCGTCAACAGGCAAAATACATCGGCAAACTCAAGAAGCTCCCAGCAGGAGTACTGTGAAAGTCTTTATGTCGACAGATATTGGCGTACCGCTTCAGGTGAACAGGCCAGAGAAAGCTTGTAGTTGTGACTGTTATAAAACGTGGAGCAACATGCAATGAGTTACTATGACTCCCTTTAGGTAGCCAAAAGCCTCGTCAACAGGCGAAATATATCGGCAAACTCGAGAAGCTCCCGGCAGGAGTACTGTGAAAGTCTTTATGTCGACAGATACTGGCGTATCGCTTCACGGGAACAGGCCAGAGAAAGCTTGTAGTTGTGACTGTTATAAAACATGGAGAAACTGCAATGAGTAACTTTGACTCCCTTTAGGTAGCAAAATGCCTCGTCAACAGGCGAAATACATCGGCAAACTCTAGAAGCTCCCAGCAGGAGTACTGTGAAAGTCTTTATGTCGACAGATATTGGCGTATCGCTTCACGGGAACTGGCTAAAGGAAGCTTGAAAATGTGACTGTGGTAAAACGGGGAGCAACTGACAGGACTAACTACGACTCTCTTAAGGTAGACAAATGCCTCGTCAACAGGCGAAGTACATCGGCAAACACGAGAAGCTCCCAGAAGGAGTACTGTGATAGTCTTTAGGTTGACAGATAATGGCGTATCGCTTCAGGAGAACTGGATAGAGATAGCTTGAAAATGTGACTGTAGTGAAACGGGAGCAACTGAGAGGAGTAACTATGACTCTCTTAAGGTAGCCAAATACCTCGTCAACAGGCGAAACACATCGGCAAACTCGAGAAGCTCCCAGCAGGAGTACTGTGAATGTCTTATCTTTGATAGATAATGGCGTATCGCTTCAGGTGAACTGGATAGAGGAAGCTTGAAAATGTGACTGTGGTAAAACGGGGAGCAACTGACAGGAGTAACTATGACTCTCTTCAGGTAGCCAAATGCCTCGTCAACAGGCGAAATAAATTGGCAAACAGGAGAAGCTCCCAGCAGGACTACTGTGAAAGTCTTTATGTCGACAGATAATGGCGCATCGCTTCAGGTGATCCGGCTAAAGGAAGCTTCAAAATGTGACTGTGATAAAACGGGGAACATCTGACAGGACTAACTATGACTCTCTTAAGGTAGACAAATGCCTCGTCCCTAGGCGAAATACATCGGCAAACTCGAGAAGATCCCAGCAGGAGTACTGTGAAAGTCTTTAGGTTGACAGATAATGGCGTATCGCTACAGGTGAACTGGATAGAGGAAGCTTGAAAATGTGACTGTGGTAAAACGGGGAGCAAGTGACAGGAGTAACTATGACTCTCTTCAGGTAGCCAAATGCCTCGTCAACAGGCGAAATACATCGGCAAACTCTAGAAGCTCCCAGCATTAGTACTGTGAAAGTCTTTATGTCGACAGATATTGGCGTATCGCTTCAGGTGAACTGGCCAGAGAAAGCTTCTAGATGTGACTGTTATAAAACGAGGAGCAACTGCAATGAGTAACTATGACTCTCTTAAGGTAGCCAAATGCCTCGTCAACAGGCGAAATACATCGGGAAACACTAGAAGCTCCCAGCAGGAGTACTGTGAGAGTCTTTAGGTTGACAGATAAAGGCGTATCGCTTCAGGTGAACAGGATAGAGGTAGCTTGAAAATGTGACTGTGGTAAAACGGGGAGCAACTGACAGGAGTAACTATGACTCTCTTCAGGTAGCCAAATGCCTCGTCAACAGGCGAAATACATCGGCAAACTCTAGAAGCTCCCAGCAGGACTACTGTGAAAGTCTTTATGTCGACAGATAATGGCGTATCGCTTCAGGTGAACTGGATAGAGGAAGCTTAAAACTGTGACTGTGGTAAAACGGGGAGCAACTGACAGGAGTAACTATGACTCTCTTCAGTTAGCCAAATGCCTCGTCAACAGGCGATATACATCGGCAAACAGGAGAAGCTCCCAGCAGCACTACTGTGAAAGTCTTTATGTCGACAGATAATGGCGCATCGCTTCAGGTGATCCGGCTAAAGGAAGCTTCAAAATGTGACTGTGGTAAAACGGGGAACATCTGACAGGACTATCTATGACTCTCTTAAGGTAGACAAATGCCTCGTCACTAGGCGAAATACATCGGCAAACTCGAGAAGCTCCCAGCAGGAGTAATGTGAAAGTCTTTAAGTTGACAGATAATGGCGTATCGCTACAGGTGATCTGGATAGAGGAAGCTTGAAAATATGACTGTGGTAAAACGGGGAGCAACTGACAGAAGTAACTATGACTCTCTTGACGTAGCCAAATGCCTCGTAAACAGGCGAAATACATCGGCAAACTCTAGAAGCTCCCAGCAGGACTACTGTGAAAGCCTTTATGTCGACAGATAACGGCGCATCGCTTCAGGTGATCCGGCTAAAGGAAGCTTCAAAATGTGACTGTGGTAAAACGGGAAACATCTGACAGAACTAACTATGACTCTCTTAAGGTAGACAATTGCCTCGTCATTAGGCGAAATACATCGGCAAACACGAGAAGCTCCCAGCAGGAGTACTGTGAAAGTCTTTATGTCGACAGATATTGGCGTATCGCTTCACGAGAACTGGCTAAAGGAAGCTAGAAAATGTGACTGTGGTAAAACGGGGAGCAACTGACAGGACTAACTACGACCCTCTTAAGGTAGACAAATGCCTCGTCAAGAGGCGAATTACATCGGCAAACTCGAGAAGCTCCCTGCAGGAGTACTGAGAAAGTCTTTATGTCGACAGATATTGGCGTACTGCGACAGGTGAACAGGCCAGAGAAAGTTTGTAGTTGTGACTGTTATAAAACGTGGAGCAACATGCAATGAGTAACTATGACTCCCTTTAGGTAGCCAAATGCCTCGTCAACAGGCGAAATACATCGGCAAACTCGAGAAGCTCCCAGCAGGAGTACTGTGAGAGTCTTTAGGTTGACAGACAATGGCGTATCGCTTCAGGTGATCCGGCTAAAGGAAGCTTCAAAATGTGACTGTGGTAAAACGGGGAACATCTGACAGGACTAACTATCACTCTCATCAGGTAGACAAATGCCTCGTCATTAGGCGAAATACATCGGCAAACTCGAGAAGATCCCGGCAGGAGTACTGTGAAAGTCTTTAGGTTGACAGATAATGGCGTATCGCTTCAGGTGAACTGGATAGAGAAAGATTGTAGATGTGACTGTTATAAAACGTGGAGCAACTGCAATGAGTAACTATGACTCTCTTTAGGTAGACAAATGCCTCGTCAAGAGGCGAATTACATCGGCAAACTCGAGAAGCTCCCAGCAGGAGTACTGTGAAAGTCTTTATGTCGACAGATATTGGCGTACCGCTTCAGGTGAACAGGCCAGAGAAAGCTTGTAGTTGTGACTGTTATAAAACGTGGAGCAACATGCAATGAGTTACTATGACTCCCTTTAGGTAGCCAAAAGCCTCGTCAACAGGCGAAATATATCGGCAAACTCGAGAAGCTCCCGGCAGGAGTACTGTGAAAGTCTTTATGTCGACAGATACTGGCGTATCGCTTCACGGGAACTGGCCAGAGAAAGCTTGTAGTTGTGACTGTTATAAAACATGGAGAAACTGCAATGAGTAACTTTGACTCCCTTTAGGTAGCCAAATGCCTCGTCAACAGGTGAAATACATCGGCAAACTCGAGAAGCTCCCAGCACGAGTATTGTGAATGTCTTTAGGTTGACAGATAATGGCGTATCGCTTCAGGTGAACTGGATAGGGGAAGCTTGAAAATGTGACTGTGGTAAAACGGGGAGCAACTGACAGAAGTAACTATGACTCTCTTGACGTAGCCAAATGCCTCGTAAACAGGCGAAATACATCGGCAAACTCTAGAAGCTCCCAGCAGGACTACTGTGAAAGCCTTTATGTCGACAGATAACGGCGCATCGCTTCAGGTGATCCGGCTAAAGGAAGCTTCAAAATGTGACTGTGGTAAAACGGGAAACATCTGACAGGACTAACTATGACTCTCTTAAGGTAGACAATTGCCTCGTCATTAGGCGAAATACATCGGCAAACACGAGAAGCTCCCAGCAGGAGTACTGTGAAAGTCTTTATGTCGACAGATATTGGCGTATCGCTTCACGAGAACTGGCTAAAGGAAGCTAGAAAATGTGACTGTGGTAAAACGGGGAGCAACTGACAGGACTAACTACGACCCTCTTAAGGTAGACAAATGCCTCGTCAAGAGGCGAATTACATCGGCAAACTCGAGAAGCTCCCTGCAGGAGTACTGAGAAAGTCTTTATGTCGACAGATATTGGCGTACTGCGACAGGTGAACAGGCCAGAGAAAGTTTGTAGTTGTGACTGTTATAAAACGTGGAGCAACATGCAATGAGTAACTATGACTCCCTTTAGGTAGCCAAATGCCTCGTCAACAGGCGAAATACATCGGCAAACTCGAGAAGCTCCCAGCAGGAGTACTGTGAGAGTCTTTAGGTTGACAGACAATGGCGTATCGCTTCAGGTGATCCGGCTAAAGGAAGCTTCAAAATGTGACTGTGGTAAAACGGGGAACATCTGACAGGACTAACTATCACTCTCATCAGGTAGACAAATGCCTCGTCATTAGGCGAAATACATCGGCAAACTCGAGAAGATCCCGGCAGGAGTACTGTGAAAGTCTTTAGGTTGACAGATAATGGCGTATCGCTTCAGGTGAACTGGATAGAGAAAGATTGTAGATGTGACTGTTATAAAACGTGGAGCAACTGCAATGAGTAACTATGACTCTCTTTAGGTAGACAAATGCCTCGTCAAGAGGCGAATTACATCGGCAAACTCGAGAAGCTCCCAGCAGGAGTACTGTGAAAGTCTTTATGTCGACAGATATTGGCGTACCGCTTCAGGTGAACAGGCCAGAGAAAGCTTGTAGTTGTGACTGTTATAAAACGTGGAGCAACATGCAATGAGTTACTATGACTCCCTTTAGGTAGCCAAAAGCCTCGTCAACAGGCGAAATATATCGGCAAACTCGAGAAGCTCCCGGCAGGAGTACTGTGAAAGTCTTTATGTCGACAGATACTGGCGTATCGCTTCACGGGAACTGGCCAGAGAAAGCTTGTAGTTGTGACTGTTATAAAACATGGAGAAACTGCAATGAGTAACTTTGACTCCCTTTAGGTAGCCAAATGCCTCGTCAACAGGTGAAATACATCGGCAAACTCGAGAAGCTCCCAGCACGAGTATTGTGAATGTCTTTAGGTTGACAGATAATGGCGTATCGCTTCAGGTGAACTGGATAGGGGAAGCTTGAAAATGTGACTGTGGTAAAACGGGGAGCAACTGACAGGAGTAACTATGACTCTCTTCAGGTAGCCAAATGCCTCGTCAACAGGCGAAATACATCGGCAAACAGGAGAAGCTCCCAGCAGCACTACTGTGAAAGTCTTTATGTCGACAGATAGGGGCGCATCGCTTCAGGTGATCCGGCTAAAGGAAGCTTCAAAATGTGACTGTGGTAAAACGGGGAACATCTGACAGGACTAACTATGACTCTCTTAAGGTAGACAAATGCCTCGTCACTAGGCGAAATACATCGGCAAACTCGAGAAGATCCCAGCAGGAGCACTGTGAAAGTCTTTAGGTTGACAGATAATGGCGTATCGCTACAGGTGAACTGGATAGAGGAAGCTTGAAAATGTGACTGTGGTAAAACGGGGAGCAACTGACAGGAGTAACTATGACTCTCAGTAGGTAGCCAAATGCTTCGTCAACAGGCGAAATACGTCGGCAAACTCTAGAAGCTCCCAGCAGGAGTACTGTGAAAGTCTTTATGTCGACAGATACTGGCGTATCGCTTCACGGGAACTGGCCAGAGAAAGCTTGTAGTTGTGACTGTTATAAAACATGGAGAAACTGCAATGAGTAACTTTGACTCCCTTTAGGTAGCCAAATGCCTCGTCAACAGGCGAAATACATCGGCAAACTCTAGAAGCTCCCAGCAGGAGTACTGTGAATGTCTTTAGGTTGACAGATATTGGCGTATCGCTTCACGAGAACTGGCTGAAGGAAGCTTGAAAATGTGACTGTGGTAAAACGGGGAGCAACTGACGGGAGTAACTATGACTCTCTTGAGGTAGCCAAATGCCTCGTAAACAGGCGAAATACATCGGCAAACTCTAGAAGCTCCCAGCAGGAGTACTGTGAAAGTCTTTATGTCGACAGATATTGACGTATCGCTTCACGAGAACTGGCTAAAGGAAGCTTGGAAATGTGACTGTGGTAAAACGGGGAGCAACTGACAGGACTAACTACGACCCTCTTAAGGTAGACAAATGCCTCGTCAACAGGCAAAATACATCGGCAAACTCGAGAAGCTCCCAGCAGGAGTACTGTGAAAGTCTTTATGTCGACAGATATTGGCGTACTGCTTCAGGTGAACAGGCCAGAGAAAGCTTGTAGTTGTGACTGTTATAAAACGTGGAGAAGCTGCAATGAGTAACTATGACTCCCTTTAGGTAGCCAAATGCCTCGTCAACAGGCGAAATACATCGGCAAACTCGAGAAGCTCCCGGCAGGAGTACTGTGATGGTCTTTATGTCGACAGATATTGGCGTATCGCTTCACGGGAACTGGCTAAAGGAAGCTTGAAAATGTGACTGTGGTAAAACGGGGAGCAACTGACAGGACTAACTACGACTCTCTTAAGGTAGACAAATGCATCGTCAACAGGCGAAATGCATCGGCAAACTCGAGAAGCTCCCAGAAGGAGTACTGTGATAGTCTTTAGGTTGACAGATAATGGCGTATCGCTTCAGGAGAACTGGATAGAGGAAGCTTGAAAATGTGACTGTGGTAAAACGGGGAGCACCTGACAGGAGTAACTATGACTCTCTTCAGGTAGCCAAATGCCTCGTCAACAGGCGAAATACATTGGCAAACAGTAGAAGCTCCCAGCAGGACTACTGTGAAAGTCTTTATGTCGACAGATAATGGCGCATCGCTTCAGGTGATCCGGCTAAAGGAAGCTTCAAAATGTGACTGTGATAAAACGGGGAACATCTGACAGGACTAACTATGACTCTCTTAAGGTAGACAAATGCCTCGTCCCTAGACGAAATACATCGGCAAACTCGACAATATCCCAGCAGGAGTACTGTGAAAGTCTTTAGGTTGACAGATAATGGCGTATCGCTACAGGTGAACTGGATAGAGGAAGCTTGAAAATGTGACTGTGGTAAAACGGGGAGCAACTGACAGGAGTAACTATGACTCTCTTGAGGTAGCCAAATGCCTCATAAACAGGCGAAATACATCGTCAAACTCTAGAAGCTCCCAGCAGGAGTACTGTGAAAGTCTTTATGTCGACAGATATTGGCATATCGCTTCACGAGAACTGGCTAAAGGAAGCTTGAAAATGTGACTGTGGTAAAACGGGGAGCAACAGACAGGACTAACTACGACTCTCTTAAGGTAGACAAATGCCTCGTCAACAGGCAAAATACATCGGCAAACTCAAAAAGCTCCCAGCAGAAGTACTGTGAAAGTCTTTATGTCGACAGATATTGGCGTACCGCTTCAGGTGAACAGGCCAGAGAAAGCTTGTAGTTGTGACTGTTATAAAAGGTGGAGAAACTGCAATGAGTAACTATGACTCATTTTCGGTAGCCAAATGCCTCGTCAACAGGCGAAATACATCGGCAAACTCGAGAAGCTCCCGGCAGGAGTACTGCGAAGGTCTTTATGTCGACAGATATTGGCGTATCGCTTCACGGGAACTGGCTAAAGGAAGCTTGAAAATGTGACTGTGGTAAAACGGGGAGCAACTGACAGGAGTAACTATGACTCTCTTCAGGTAGCCAAATGCCTCGTCAACAGGCGAAATACATCGGGAAACACTAGAAGCTCCCAGCAGGAGTACTGTGAGAGTCTTTAGGTTGACAGATAAAGGCGTATCGCATCAGGTGAACAGGATAGAGGAAGCTTGAAAATGTGACTGTGGTAAAACGGGGAGCAACTGACAGGAGTAACTATGACTCTCTTCAGGTAGCCAAATGCCTCGTCAACAGGCGACATACATCGGCAAACTCTAGAAGCTCCCATCAGGACTACTGTGAAAGTCTTTACGTCGACAGATAATGGCGTATCGCTTCAGGTGAACTGGATAGAGGAAGCTTAAAACTGTGACTGTGGTAAAACGGGGAGCAACTGACAGGAGTAACTATGACTCTCTTCAGGTAGCCAAATGCCTCGTCAACAGGCGATATACATCGGCAAACAGGAGAAGCTCCCAGCAGCACTACTGTGAAAGTCTTAATGTCGACAGATAATGGCGCATCGCTTCAGGTGATCCGGCTAAAGGAAGCTCCAAATGTGACTGTCGTAAAACGGGGAACATCTGACAGGACTATCTATGACTCTCTTAAGGTAGACAAATGCCTCGTCACTAGGCGAAATACATCGGCAAACTCGAGAAGATCCCAGCAGGAGTAATGTGAAAGTTTTTAGGTTGACAGATAATGGCGTATCGCTACAGGTGAACTGGATAGAGGAAGCTTGAAAATATGACTGTGGTAAAAGGGGGAGCAACTGACAGAAGTAACTATGACTCTCTTGAGGTAGCCAAATGCCTCGTAAACAGGCGAAATACATCGGCAAACTTTAGAAGCTCCCAGCAGGAGTACTGTGAAAGTCTTTATGTCGACAGATATTGGCGTATCGGTTCACGAGAACTGGCTAAAGGAAGCTTGAAAATGTGACTGTGGTAAAAACGGGGAGCAACTGACAGGACTAACTACGACTCTCTTAAGGTAGCCAAATGCCTCGTCAACAGGCGAAATAAATTGGCAAACAGGAGAAGCTCCCAGCAGGACTACTGTGAAAGTCTTTATGTCGACAGATAATGGCGCATCGCTTCAGGTGATCCGGCTAAAGGAAGCTTCAAAATGTGACTGTGATAAAACAGGGAACATCTGACAGGACTAACTATGACTCTCTTAAGGTAGACAAATGCCTCGTCCCTAGGCGAAATACATCGGCAAACTCGAGAGGATCCCAGCAGGAGTACTGTGAAAGTCTTTAGGTTGACAGATAATGGCGTATCGCTACAGGTGACCTGGATAGAGGAAGCTTGAAAATGTGACTGTGGTAAAACGGGGAGCAACTGACAGGAGTAACTATGACTCTCATCAGGTAGCCAAATGCCTCGTCAACAGGCGAAATACATCGGCAAACTCTAGAAGCTCCCAGCATTAGTACTGTGAAAGTCTTTATGTCGACAGATATTGGCGTATCGCTTCAGGTGAACTGGCCAGAGAAAGCTTCTAGATGTGACTGTTATAAAACGAGGAGCAACTGCAATGAGTAACTATGACTCTCTTAAGGTAGCCAAATGCCTCGTCAACGGGCGAAATACATCGGGAAACACTAGAAGCTCCCAGCAAGAGTACTGTGAGAGTCTTTAGGTTGACAGATAAAGGCGTATCGTTTCAGGTGAACAGGATAGAGGAAGCTTGAAAATGTGACTGTGGTAAAACGGGGAGCTACTGACAGGAGTAACTATGACTCTCTTCAGGTAGCCAAATGCCTCGTCAACAAGCGAAATACATCGGCAAACTCTAGAAGCTCCCAGCAGGACTACTGTGAAAGCCTTTATGTCGACAGATAATGGCGCATCGCTTCAGGTGATCCGGCTAAAGGAAGCTTCAAAATGTGACTGTGGTAAAACGGGAAACATCTGACAGGACTAACTATGACTCTCTTAAGGTAGACAATTGCCTCGTCATTAGGCGAAATACATCGGCAAACACGAGAAGCTCCCTGCAGGAGTACTGTGAAAGTCTTTATGTCGACAGATATTGGCGTACTGCGACAGGTGAAGAGGCCAGAGAAAGTTTGTAGTTGTGACTGTTATAAAACGTGGAGCAACATGCAATGAGTAACTATGACTCCCTTTAGGTAGCCAAATGCCTCGTCAACAGGCTAAATACATCGGCAAACTCGAGAAGCTCCCAGCAGGAGTACTGTGAAAGTCTTTATGTCGACAGATATTGGCGTACTGCTTCAGGTGAACAGGCCAGAGAAAGCTTGTAGTTGTGACTGTTATAAAACGTGGAGAAACTGCAGTGAGTAACTATGACTCCCTTTAGGTAGCCAAATGCCTCGTCAACAGGCGAAATACATCGGCAAACTCGAGAAGCTCCCGGCAGGAGTACTGTGAAGGTCTTTATGTCGACAGATATTGGCGTATCGCTTCACGGGAACTGGCTAAAGGAAGCTTGAAAATGTGACTGTGGAAAACGGGGAGCAACTGACAGGACTAACTACGACTCTCTTAAGGTAGACAAATGCCTCGTCAACAGGCGAAATACATCGGCAAACTCGAGAAGCTCCCGGCAGGAGTACTGTGAAAGTCTTTATGTCGACAGATATTGGCGTATCGCTTCAGGTGAACTCGCCAGAGAAAGCTTGTAGATGTGACTGTTATAAAACGTGGAGCAACTGCAATGAGTAACTATGACTCTCTTTAGGTATCCAAACGCCTAGTCAACAGGCGAAATACATCGGCAAATTCTAGAAGCTCCCAGCAGGAGTACTGTGAAAGTCTTTATGTCGACAGATATTGGCGTATCGCTTCACGAGAACTGGCTAAAGGAAGTTTGAAAATGTGACTGTCGTAAAACGGGGAGCAACAGACAGGACTAACTACGACTCTCTTAAGGTAGACAAATGCCTCGTCAACAGGCAAAATACATCGGCAAACTCAAGAAGCTCCCAGCAGGAGTACTGTGAAAGTCTTTATGTCGACAGATATTGGCGTGCCGCTTCAGGTGAACAGGCCAGAGAAAGCTTGTAGTTGTGACTGTTATAAAAGGTGGAGAAACTGCAATGAGTAACTATGACTCCCTTTAGGTAGCCAAATGCCTCGTCAACAGGCTAAATACATCGGCAAACTCGAGAAGCTCCCAGCAGGAGTACTGTGAAAGTCTTTATGTCGACAGATATTGGCGTATCGCTTCACGGGAACTGGCTAAAGGAAGCTTGAAAATGTGACTGTGGTAAAACGGAGAGCAACTGACAGGACTAACTACGACTCTCTTAAGGTAGACAAATGCCTCGTCAACAGGCGATATACATCGGCAAACTCGAGAAGCTCGCAGAAGGAGTACTGTGATAGTCTTGAGGTTGACAGATAATGGCGTATCGCTTCAGGAGAACTGGATAGAGATAGCTTGAAAATGTGACTGTAGTGAAACGGGGAGCAACTGACAGGAGTAATTATGACTCTCTTAAGGTAGCCAAATGCCTCGTCAACAGGCGAAAAACATCCGCAAACTCTAGAAGCTCCCAGCAGGAGTACTGGGAAAGTCTTCATGTCGACAGATATTGGCGTATCGCTTCAGGTGAACTGGCCAGAGAACGCTTCTAGATGTGACTGTTATAAAACGTGGAGCAACTGCAATGAGTAACTATGACTCTCTTAAGGTAGCCAAATGCCTCGTCAACAGGCGAAATACATCGGGAAACACTAGAAGCTCCCAGCAGGAGTACTGTGAGAGTCTTTAGGTTGACAGATAAAGGCGTATCGCTTCAGGTGAACAGGATAGAGGAAGCTTGAAAATGTGACTGTGGTAAAACGGGGAGCAACTGACAGGAGTAACTATGACTCTCTTCAGGTAGCCAAATGCCTCGTCAACAGGCGAAATACATCGGCAAACTCTAGAAGCTCCCAGCAGGACTACTGTGAAAGTCTTTATGTCGACAGATAATGGCGTATCGCTTCAGGTGAACTGGATAGAGGAAGCTTAAAAATGTGACTGTGGTAAAACGGGGAGCAACTGACAGGAGTAACTATGACTCTCTTCAGGTAGCCAAATGCCTCGTCAACAGGCGATATACATCGGCAAACAGGAGAAGCTCCCAGCAGCACTACTGTGAAAGTCTTTATGTCGACAGATAATGGCGCATCGCTTCAGGTGATCCGGCTAAAGGAAGCTTCAAAATGTGACTGTGGTAAAACGGGGAACATCTGACAGGACTATCTATGACTCTCTTAAGGTAGACAAATGCCTCGTCACTAGGCGAAATACATCGGCAAACTCGAGAAGATCCCAGCAGGAGTAATGTGAAAGTCTTTAGGTTGACAGATAATGGCGTATCGCTACAGGTGAACTGGATAGAGGAAGCTTGAAAATATGACTGTGGTAAAACGGGGAGCAACTGACAGAAGTAACTATGACTCTCTTGAGGTAGCCAAATGCCTCGTAAACAGGCGAAATACATCGGCAAACTCTAGATGCTCCCAGCAGGAGTACTGTGAAAGTCTTTATGTCGACAGATATTGGCGTATCGCTTCACGAGAACTGGCTAAAGGAAGCTTGAAAATGTGACTGTGGTAAAAACGGGGAGCAACTGACAGGACTAACTACGACTCTCTTAAGGTAGACTAATGCCTCGTCAACAGGCGAAGTACATCGGCAAACACGAGAAGCTCCCAGAAGGAGTACTGTGATAGTCTTTAGGTTGACAGATAATGGCGAATCGCTTCAGGAGAACTGGATAGAGATAGCTTGAAAATGTGACTGTAGTGAAACGGGGAGCAACTGACAGGAGTAACTATGACTCTCTTAAGGTAGCCAAATGCCTCGTCAACAGGCGAAACACATCGGCAAACTCGAGAAGCTCCCAGCAGGAGTACTGTGAATGTCTTATCTTTGATAGATAATGGCGTATCGCTTCAGGTGAACTGGATAGAGGAAGCTTGAAAATGTGACTGTGGTAAAACGGGGAGCAACTAACAGGAGTAACTATGACTCTCTTCAGGTAGCCAAATGCCTCGTCAACAGGCGAAATACAGTGGCAAACAGGAGAAGCTCCCAGCAGGACTACTGTGAAAGTCTTTATGTCGACAGATAATGGCGCATCGCTTCAGGTGATCCGGCAAAAGGAAGCTTCAAAATGTGACTGTGATAAAACGGGGAACATCTGACAGGACTAACTATGACTCTCTTAAGGTAGACAAATGCCTCGTCCCAAGGCGAAATACATCGGCAAACTCGAGAAGATCCCAGCAGGAGTACTGTGAAAGTCTTTAGGTTGACAGATAATGGCGTATCGCTACAGGTGAACTGGATAGAGGAAGCTTGAAAATGTGACTGTGGTAAAACGGGGAGCAACTGACAGGAGTAACTATGACTCTCATTAGGTAGCCAAATGCCTCGTCAACAGGCGAAATACATCGGCAAACTCTAGAAGCTCCCGGCATTAGTACTGTGAAAGTCTTTATGTCGACAGATATTGGCGTATCGCTTCAGGTGAACTGGCCAGAGAAAGCTTCTAGATGTGACTGTTATAAAACGAGGAGCAACTGCAATGAGTAACTATGACTCTCTTAAGGTAGCCAAATGCCTCGTCAACAGGCGAAATACATCGGGAAACACTAGAAGCTCCCAGCAGGAGTACTGTGAGAGTCTTTAGGTTGACAGATAAAGGCGTATCGCTTCAGATGAACAGGATAGAGGAAGCTTGAAAATGTGACTGTGGTAAAACGGGGAGCAACTGACAGGAGTAACTATGACTCTCTTCAGGTAGCCAAATGCCTCGTCAACAGGCGAAATACATCGGCAAACTCTAGAAGCTCCCAGCAGGACTACTGTGAAAGCCTTTATGTCGACAGATAATGGCGCATCGCTTCAGGTGATCCGGCTATAGGAAGCTTCAAAATGTGACTGTGGTAAAACGGGAAACATCTGACAGGACTAACTATGACTCTCTTAAGGTAAACAATTGCCTCGTCATTAGGCGAAATACATCGGCAAACACGAGAAGCTCCCTGCAGGAGTACTGTGAAAGTCTTTATTTCGACAGATATTGGCGTACTGCGATAGGTGAACAGGCCAGAGAAAGTTTGTAGTTGTGACTGTTATAAAACGTGGAGCAACATGCAATGAGTAACTATGACTCCCTTTAGGTAGCCAAATGCCTCGTCAACAGGCGAAATACATCGGCAAACTCGAGAAGCTCCCAGCAGGAGTAGTGTGAAAGACTTTATGTCGACAGATATTGGCGTACTGCTTCAGGTGAACAGGCCAGAGAAAGCTTGTAGTTGTGACTGTTATAAAACGTGGAGAAACTGCAATGAGTAACTATGACTCCCTTTAGGTAGCCAAATGCCTCGTCAACAGGCGAAATACATCGGCAAACTCGAGAAGCTCCCGGCAGGAGTACTGTGAAGGTCTTTATGTCGACAGATATTGGCGTATCGCTTCACGGGAACTGGCTAAAGGAAGCTTGAAAATGTGACTGTGGAAAACGGGGAGCAACTGACAGGACTAACTACGACTCTCTTAAGGTAGACAAATGCCTCGTCAACAGGCGAAATACATCGGCAAACTCGAGAAGCTCCCGGCAGGAGTACTGTGAAAGTCTTTATGTCGACAGATATTGGCGTATCGCTTCAGGTGAACTCGACAGAGAAAGCTTGTAGATGTGACTGTTATAAAACGTGGAGCAACTGCAATGAGTAACTATGACTCTCTTTAGGTATCCAAACGCCTAGTCAACAGGCGAAATACATCGGCAAACTCTAGAAGCTCCCAGCAGGAGTACTGTGAAAGTCTTTATGTCGACAAATATTGGCGTATCGCTTCACGAGAACTGGCTAAAGGAAGCTTGAAAATGTGACTGTGGTAAAACGGGGAGCAACAGACAGGACTAACTACGACTCTCTTAAGGTAGACAAATGCCTCGTCAACAGGCAAAATACATCGGCAAACTCAAGAAGCTCCCAGCAGGTGTGCTGTGAAAGTCTTTATGTCGACAGATATTGGCGTGCCGCTTCAGGTGAACAGGCCAGAGATAGCTTGTAGTTGTGACTGTTATAAAAGGAGGAGAAACTGCAATGAGTAACTATGACTCCCTTTAGGTAGCCAAATGCCTCGTCAACAGGCGAAATACATCGGCAAACTCGAGAAGCTCCCGGCAGGAGTACTGCGAAGGTCTTTATGTCGACAGATATTGGCGTATCGCTTCACGGGAACTGGCTAAAGGAAGCTTGAAAATGTGACTGTGGTAAAACGGAGAGCAACTGACAGGACTAATTACGACTCTCTTAAGGTAGACAAATGCCTCGTCAACAGGCGATATACATCGGCAAACTCGAGAAGCTCGCAGAAGGAGTACTGTGATAGTCTTGAGGTTGACAGATAATGGCGTATCGCTTCAGGAGAACTGGATAGAGATAGCTTGAAAATGTGACTGTAGTGAAACGGGGAGCAACTGACAGGAGTAACTATGACTCTCTTAAGGTAGCCAAATGCCTCGTCAACAGGCGAAAAACATCGGCAAACTCTAGAAGCTCCCAGCAGGAGTACTGGGAAAGTCTTCATGTCGACAGATATTGGCGTATCGCTTCAGGTGAACTGGCCAGAGAACGCTTCTAGATGTGACTGTTATAAAACGTGGAGCAACTGCAATGAGTAACTATGACTCTCTTAAGGTAGCCAAATGCCTCGTCAACAGGCGAAATACATCGGGAAACACTAGAAGCTCCCAGCAGGAGTACTGTGAGAGTCTTTAGGTTGACAGATAAAGGCGTATCGCTTCAGGTGAACGGGATAGAGGAAGCTTGAAAATGTGACTGTGGTAAAACGGGGAGCAACTGACAGGAGTAACTATGACTCTCTTCAGGTAGCCAAATGCCTCGTCAACAGGCGAAATACATCGGCAAACTCTAGAAGCTCCCAGCAGGACTACTGTGAAAGTCTTTATGTCGACAGATAATGGCGTATCGCTTCAGGTGAACTGGATAGAGGAAGCTTAAAAATGTGACTGTGGTAAAACGGGGAGCAACTGACAGGAGTAACTATGACTCTCTTCAGGTAGCCAAATGCCTCGTCAACAGGCGATATACATCGGCAAACAGGAGAAGCTCCCAGCAGCACTACTGTGAAAGTCTTTATGTCGACAGATAATGGCGCATCGCTTCAGGTGATCCGGCTAAAGGAAGCTTCAAAATGTGACGGTGGTAAAACGGGGAACATCTGACAGGACTATCTATGACTCTCTTAAGGTAGACAAATGCCTCGCCACTAGGCGAAATACATCGGCAAACTCGAGAAGATCCCAGCAGGAGTAATGTGAAAGTCTTTAGGTTGACAGATAATGGCGTATCGCTACAGGTGAACTGGATAGAGGAAGCTTGAAAATATGACTGTGGTAAAACGGGGAGCAACTGACAGAAGTAACTATGACTCTCTTGAGGTTGCCAAATGCCTCGTAAACAGGCGAAATACATCGGCAAACTCTAGAAGCTCCCAGCAGGAGTACTGTGAAAGTCTTTATGTCGACAGATATTGGCGTATCGCTTCACGAGAACTGGCTAAAGGAAGCTTGAAAATGTGACTGTGGTAAAACGGGGAGCAACTGACAGGACTAACTACGACTCTCTTAAGGTAGACAAATGCCTCGTCAACAGGCGAAGTACATCGGCAAACACGAGAAGCTCCCAGAAGGAATACTGTGATAGTCTTTAGGTTGACAGATAATGGCGTATCGCTTCAGGAGAACTGGATAGAGATAGCTTGAAAATGTGACTGTAGTGAAACGGGGAGCAACTGACAGGAGTAACTATGACTCTCTTAAGGTAGCCAAATGCCTCGTCAACAGGCGAAACACATCGGCAAACTCGAGAAGCTCCCAGCAGGAGTACTGTGAATGTCTTATCTTTGATAGATAATGGCGTATCGCTTCAGGTGAACTGGATAGAGGAAGCTTGAAAATGTGACTGTGGTAAAACGGGGAGCAACTGACAGGAGTAACTATGACTCTCTTCAGGTAGCCAAATGCCTCGTCAACAGGCGAAATACATTGGCAAACAGGAGAAGCTCCCAGCAGGACTACTGTGAAAGTCTTTATGTCGACAGATAATGCCGCATCGCTTCAGGTGATCCGGCTAAAGGAAGCTTCAAAATGTGACTGTGATAAAACGGGGAAATCTGACAGGACTAACTATGACTCTCTTAAGGTAGACAAATGCCTCGTCCCTAGGCGGAATACATCGGCAAACTCGAGAAGCTCCCGGCAGGAGTACTGTGAAAGTCTTTAGGTTGACAGATAATGGCGTATCGCTACAGGTGAACTGGATAGAGGAAGCTTGAAAATGTGACTGTGGTAAAACGGGGAGCAACTGACAGGAGTAACTATGACTCTCATCAGGTAGCCAAATGCCTCGTCAACAGGCGAAATACATCGGCAAACTCTAGAAGCTCCCGGCATTAGTACTGTGAAAGTCTTTATGTCGACAGATATTGGCGTATCGCTTCAGGTGATCCGGCTAAAGGAAGCTTCAAAATGTGACTGTGGTAAAACGGGAAACATCTGACAGGACTAACTATGACTCTCTTAAGGTAGACAATTGCCTCGTCATTAGGCGAAATACATCGGCAAACACGAGAAGCTCCCTGCAGGAGTACTGTGAAAGTCTTTATGTCGACAGATATTGGCGTACTGCGATAGGTGAACAGGCCAGAGAAAGTTTGTAGTTGTGACTGTTATAAAACGTGGAGCAACATGCAATGAGTAACTATGACTCCCTTTAGGTAGCCAAATGCCTCGTCAACAGGCGAAATACATCGGCAAACTCGAGAAGCACCCAGCAGGAGTACTGTGAAAGACTTTATGTCGACAGATATTGGCGTACTGCTTCAGGTGAACAGGCCAGAGAAAGCTTGTAGTTGTGACTGTTATAAAACGTGGAGAAACTGCAATGAGTAACTATGACTCCCTTTAGGTAGCCAAATGCCTCGTCAACAGGCGAAATACATCGGCAAACTCGAGAAGCTCCCGGCAGGAGTACTGTGAAGGTCTTTATGTCGACAGATATTGGCGTATCGCTTCACGGGAACTGGCTAAAGGAAGCTTGAAAATGTGACTGTGGAAAACGGGGAGCAACTGACAGGACTAACTACGACTCTCTTAAGGTAGACAAATGCCTCGTCAACAGGCGAAATACATCGGCAAACTCGAGAAGCTCCCGGCAGGTGTACTGTGAAAGTCTTTATGTCGACAGATATTGGCGTATCGCTTCAGGTGAACTCGCCAGAGAAAGCTTGTAGATGTGACTGTTATAAAACGTGGAGCAACTGCAATGAGTAACTATGACTCTCTTTAGGTATCCAAACGCCTAGTCAACAGGCGAAATACATCGGCAAACTCTAGAAGCTCCCAGCAGGAGTACTGTGAAAGTCTTTATGTCGACAGATATTGGCGTATCGCTTCACGAGAACTGGCTAAAGGAAGCTTGAAAATGTGACTGTGGTAAAACGGGGAGCAACAGACAGGACTAACTACGACTCTCTTAAGGTAGACAAATGCCTCGTCAACAGGCAAAATACATCGGCAAACTCAAGAAGCTCCCAGCAGGAGTGCTGTGAAAGTCTTTATGTCGACAGATATTGGCGTGCCGCTTCAGGTGAACAGGCCAGAGAAAGCTTGTAGTTGTGACTGTTATAAAAGGTGGAGAAACTGCAATGAGTAACTATGACTCTCTTAAGGTAGACAAATGCCTCGTCAACAGGCGATATACATCGGCAAACTCGAGAAGCTCGCAGAAGGAGTACTGTGATAGTCTTGAGGTTGACAGATAATGGCGTATCGCTTCAGGAGAACTGGATAGAGATAGCTTGAAAATGTGACTGTAGTGAAACGGGGAGCAACTGACAGGAGTAACTATGACTCTCTTAAGGTAGCCAAATGCCTCGTCAACAGGCGAAAAACATCGGCAAACTCTAGAAGCACCCAGCAGGAGTACTGGGAAAGTCTTCATGTCGACAGATATTGGCGTATCGCTTCAGGTGAACTGGCCAGAGAACGCTTCTAGATGTGACTGTTATAAAACGTGGAGCAACTGCAATGAGTAACTATGACTCTCTTAAGGTAGCCAAATGCCTCGTCAACAGGCGAAATACATCGGGAAACACTAGAAGCTCCCAGCAGGAGTACTGTGAGAGTCTTTAGGTTGACAGATAAAGGCGTATCGCTTCAGGTGAACAGGATAGAGGAAGCTTGAAAATGTGACTGTGGTAAAACGGGGAGCAACTGACAGGAGTAACTATGACTCTCTTCAGGTAGCCAAATGCCTCGTCAACAGGCGAAATACATCGGCAAACTCTAGAAGCTCCCAGCAGGACTACTGTGAAAGTCTTTATGTCGACAGATAATTGCGTATCGCTTCAGGTGAACTGGATAGAGGAAGCTTAAAAATGTGACTGTGGTAAAACGGGGAGCAACTGACAGGAGTAACTATGACTCTCTTCAGGTAGCCAAATGCCTCGTCAACAGGCGATATACATCGGCAAACAGGAGAAGCTCCCAGCAGCACTACTGTGAAAGTCTTTATGTCGACAGATAATGGCGCATCGCTTCAGGTGATCCGGCTAAAGGAAGCTTCAAAATGTGACTGTGGTAAAACGGGGAACATCTGACAGGACTATCTATGACTCTCTTAAGGTAGACAAATGCCTCGCCACTAGGCGAAATACATCGGCAAACTCGAGAAGATCCCAGCAGGAGTAATGTGAAAGTCTTTAGGTTGACAGATAATGGCGTATCGCTACAGGTGAACTGGATAGAGGAAGCTTGAAAATATGACTGTGGTAAAACGGGGAGCAACTGACAGAAGTAACTATGACTCTCTTGAGGTAGCCAAATGCCTCGTAAACAGGCGAAATACATCGGCAAACTCTAGAAGCTCCCAGCAGGAGTACTGTGAAGGTCTTTATGTCGACAGATATTGGCGTATCGCTTCAGGAGAACTGGCTAAAGGAAGCTTGAAAATGTGACTGTGGTAAAACGGGGAGCAACTGACAGGACTAACTACGACTCTCTTAAGGTAGACAAATGCCTCGTCAACAGGCGAAGTACATCGGCAAACACGAGAAGCTCCCAGAAGGAATACTGTGATAGTCTTTAGGTTGACAGATAATGGCGTATCGCTTCAGGAGAACTGGATAGAGATAGCTTGAAAATGTGACTGTAGTGAAACGGGGAGCAACTGACAGGAGTAACTATGACTCTCTTAAGGTAGCCAAATGCCTCGTCAACAGGCGAAACACATCGGCAAACTCGAGAAGCTCCCAGCAGGAGTACTGTGAATGTCTTATCTTTGATAGATAATGGCGTATCGCTTCAGGTGAACTGGATAGAGGAAGCTTGAAAATGTGACTGTGGTAAAACGGGGAGCAACTGACAGGAGTAACTATGACTCTCTTCAGGTAGCCAAATGCCTCGTCAACAGGCGAAATACATTGGCAAACAGGAGAAGCTCCCAGCAGGACTACTGTGAAAGTCTTTATGTCGACAGATAATGGCGCATCGCTTCAGGTGATCCGGCTAAAGGAAGCTTCAAAATGTGACTGTGATAAAACGGGGAAATCTGACAGGACTAACTATGACTCTCTTAAGGTAGACAAATGCTTCGTCCCTAGGCGGAATACATCGGCAGACTCGAGAAGCTCCCGGCAGGAGTACTGTGAAAGTCTTTATGTCGACAGATATTGGCGTATCGCTTCAGGTGAACTCGCCAGAGAAAGCTTGTAGATGTGACTGGTATAAAACGTGGAGCAACTGCAATGAGTAACTATGACTCTCTTTAGGTATCCAAACGCCTAGTCAACAGGCGAAATACATCGGCAAACTCTAGAAGCTCCCAGCAGGAGTACTGTGAAAGTCTTTATGTCGACAGATATTGGCGTATCGCTTCACGAGAACTGGCTAAAGGAAGCTTGAAAATGTGACTGTGGTAAAACGGGGAGCAACAGACAGGACTAACTACGACTCTCTTAAGGTAGACAAATGCCTCGTCAACAGGCAAAATACATCGGCAAACTCAAGAAGCTCCCAGCAGGAGTGCTGTGAAAGTCTTTATGTCGACAGATATTGGCGTGCCGCTTCAGGTGAACAGGCCAGAGAAAGCTTGTAGTTGTGACTGTTATAAAAGGTGGAGAAACTGCAATGAGTAACTATGACTCCCTTTAGGTAGCCAAATGCCTCGTCAACAGGCGAAATACATCGGCAAACTCGAGAAGCTCCCGGCAGGAGTACTGCGAAGGTCTTTATGTCGACAGATATTGGCGTATCGCTTCACGGGAACTGGCTAAAGGAAGCTTGAAAATGTGACTGTGGTAAAACGGAGAGCAACTGACAGGACTAATTACGACTCTCTTAAGGTAGACAAATGCCTCGTCAACAGGCGATATACATCGGCAAACTCGAGAAGCTCGCAGAAGGAGTACTGTGATAGTCTTGAGGTTGACAGATAATGGCGTATCGCTTCAGGAGAACTGGATAGAGATAGCTTGAAAATGTGACTGTAGTGAAACGGGGAGCAACTGACAGGAGTAACTATGACTCTCTTAAGGTAGCCAAATGCCTCGTCAACAGGCGAAAAACATCGGCAAACTCTAGAAGCTCCCAGCAGGAGTACTGGGAAAGTCTTCATGTCGACAGATATTGGCGTATCGCTTCAGGTGAACTGGCCAGAGAACGCTTCTAGATGTGACTGTTATAAAACGTGGAGCAACTGCAATGAGTAACTATGACTCTCTTAAGGTAGCCAAATGCCTCGTCAACAGGCGAAATACATCGGGAAACACTAGAAGCTCCCAGCAGGAGTACTGTGAGAGTCTTTAGGTTGACAGATAAAGGCGTATCGCTTCAGGTGAACAGGATAGAGGAAGCTTGAAAATGTGACTGTGGTAAAACGGGGAGCAACTGACTGGAGTAACTATGACTCTCTTCAGGTAGCCAAATGCCTCGTCAACAGGCGAAATACATCGGCAAACTCTAGAAGCTCCCAGCAGGACTACTGTGAAAGTCTTTATGTCGACAGATAATGGCGTATCGCTTCAGGTGAACTGGATAGAGGAAGCTTAAAAATGTGACTGTGGTAAAACGGGGAGCAACTGACAGGAGTAACTATGACTCTCTTCAGGTAGCCAAATGCCTCGTCAACAGGCGATATACATCGGCAAACTCGAGAAGATATCAGCAGGACTACTGTGAAAGTCTTTATGTCGACAGATAATGGCGTATCGCTTCAGGTGAACTGGATAGAGGAAGCTTAAAAATGTGACTGTGGTAAAACGGGGAGCAACTGACAGGAGTAACTATGACTCTCTTCAGGTAGCCAAATGCCTCGTCAACAGGCGATATACATCGGCAAACTCGAGAAGATCCCAGCAGGAGTAATGTGAAAGTCTTTAGGTTGACAGATAATGGCGTATCGCTACAGGTGAACTGGATAGAGGAAGCTTGAAAATATGACTGTGGTAAAACGGGGAGCAACTGACAGAAGTAACTATGACTCTCTTGAGGTAGCCAAATGCCTCGTAAACAGGCGAAATACATCGGCAAACTCTAGAAGCTCCCAGCAGGAGTACTGTGAAAGTCTTTATGTCGACAGATATTGGCGTATCGCTTCACGAGAACTGGCTAAAGGAAGCTTGAAAATGTGACTGTGGTAAAACGGGGAGCAACTGACAGGACTAACTACGACTCTCTTAAGGTAGACAAATGCCTCGTCAACAGGCGAAGTACATCGGCAAACACGAGAAGCTCCCAGAAGGAATACTGTGATAGTCTTTAGGTTGACAGATAATGGCGTATCGCTTCAGGAGAACTGGATAGAGATAGCTTGAAAATGTGACTGTAGTGAAACGGGGAGCAACTGACAGGAGTAACTATGACTCTCTTAAGGTAGCCAAATGCCTCGTCAACAGGCGAAACACATCGGCAAACTCGAGAAGCTCCCAGCAGGAGTACTGTGAATGTCTTATCTTTGATAGATAATGGCGTATCGCTTCAGGTGAACTGGATAGAGGAAGCTTGAAAATGTGACTGTGGTAAAACGGGGAGCAACTGACAGGAGTAACTATGACTCTCTTCAGGTAGCCAAATGCCTCGTCAACAGGCGAAATACATTGGCAAACAGGAGAAGCTCCCAGCAGGACTACTGTGAAAGTCTTTATGTCGACAGATGATGGCGCATCGCTTCAGGTGATCCGGCTAAAGGAAGCTTCAAAATGTGACTGTGAGAAAACGGGGAACATCTGACAGGACTAACTATGACTCTCTTAAGGTAGACAAATGCCTCGTCCCTAGGCGAAATACATCGGCAAACTCGAGAAGATCCCAGCAGGAGTACTGTGAAAGTCTTTAGGTTGACAGATAATGGCGTATCGCTACAGGTGAACTGGATAGAGGAAGCTTGAAAATGTGACTGTGGTAAAACGGGGAGCAACTGACAGGAGTAACTATGACTCTCATCAGGTAGCCAAATGCCTCGTCAACAGGCGAAATACATCGGCAAACTCTAGAAGCTCCCAGCATTAGTACTGTGAAAGTCTTTATGTCGACAGATATTGGCGTATCGCTTCAGGTGAACTGGCCAGACAAAGCTTCTAGATGTGACTTTTATAAAACGAGGAGCAACTGCAATGAGTAACTATGACTCTCTTAAGGTAGCCAAATGCCTCGTCAACAGGCGAAATACATCGGGAAACACTAGAAGCTCCCAGCAGGAGTACTGTGAGAGTCTTTAGGTTGACAGATAATGGCGTATCGCTTCAGGTGAACAGGATAGAGGAAGCTTGAAAATGTGACTGTGGTAAAACGGGGAGCAACTGACAGGAGTAACTATGACTCTCTTCAGGTAGCCAAATGCCTCGTCAACAGGCGAAATACATCGGCAAACTCTAGAAGCTCCCAGCAGGACTACTGTGAAAGTCTTTATGTCGACAGATAATGGCGTATCGCTTAAGGTGAACTGAATAGAGGAAGCTTGAAAATGTGACTGTGGTAAAACGGGGAGCATCTGACAGGAGTAACTATGACTCTCTTCAGGTAGCCAAATGCCTCGTCAACAGGCGAAATACATCGGCAAACTCTAGAAGCTCCCAGCAGGACTACTGTGAAAGCCTTTATGTCGACAGATAATGGCGCATCGCTTCAGGTGATCCGGCTAAAGGAAGCTTCAAAATGTGACTGTGGTAAAACGGGAAACATCTGACAGGACTAACTATGACTCTCTTAAGGTAGACAATTGCCTCGTCATTAGGCGAAATACATCGGCAAACACGAGAAGCTCCCAGCAGGAGTACTGTGAAAGTCTTTATGTCGACAGATATTGGCGTATCGCTTCAGGTGAACTGGACAGAGAAAGCTTGTAGATGTGACTGTTATAAAACGTGGAGCAACTGCAATGAGTAACTATGACTCTATTTAGGTATCCAAATGCCTCGTCAACAGGCGAAATACATCGGCAAACTCTAGAAGCTACCAGCAGGAGTAATGTGAAAGTCTTTATGTCGACAGATATTGGCGTATCGCTTCACGAGAACTGGCTAAAGGAAGCTAGAAAATGTGACTGTGGTAAAACGGGGAGCAACTGACAGGACTAACTACGACCCTCTTAAGGTAGACAAACGCCTCGTCAAGAGGCGAATTACATCGGCAAACTCGAGAAGCTCCCTGCAGGAGTACTGTGAAAGTCTTTATGTCGACAGATATTGGCGTACTGCGACAGGTGAACAGGCCAGAGAAAGTTTGTAGTTGTGACTGTTATAAAACGTGGAGCAACATGCAATGAGTAACTATGACTCCCTTTAGGTAGCCAAATGCCTCGTCAACAGGCGAAATACATCGGCAAACTCGAGAAGCTCCCGGCAGGAGTACTGTGAAAGTCTTTATGTCGACAGATATTGGCGTATCGCTTCACGGGAAGTGGATAGAGGAAGCTTGAAAATGTGACTGTGGTAAAACGGGGAGCAACTGACAGGAGTAACTATGACTCTCTTCAGGTAGCCAAATGCCTCGTCAACAGGCGAAATACATCGGCAAACTCTAGAAGCTCCCAGCAGGACTACTGTGAAAGCCTTTATGTCGACAGATAATGGCGCATCGCTTCAGGTGATCCGGCTATAGGAAGCTTCAAAATGTGACTGTGGTAAAACGGGAAACATCTGACAGGACTAACTATGACTCTCTTGAGGTAGACAATTGCCTCGTCATTAGGCGAAATACATCGGCAAACACGAGAAGCTCCCAGCAGGAGTACTGTGAAAGTCTTTATTTCGACAGATATTGGCGTATCGCTTCAGGTGAACTGGACAGAGAAAGCTTGTAGATGTGACTGTTATAAAACGTGGACCAACTGCAATGAGTAACTATGACTCTATTTAGGTATCCAAATGCCTCGTCAACAGGCGAAATACATCGGCAAACTCTAGAAGCTCCCAGCAGGAGTACTGTGAAAGTCTTTATGTCGACAGATATTGGCGTATCGCTTCACGAGAACTGGCTAAAGGAAGCTAGAAAATGTGACTGTGGTAAAACGGGGAGCAACTGACAGGACTAACTACGACCCTCTTAAGGTAGACAAATGCCTCGTCAAGAGGCGAATTACATCGGCAAACTCGAGAAGCTCCCTTCAGGAGTACTGTGAAAGTCTTTATGTCGACAGATATTGACGTACTGCGACAGGTGAACAGGCCAGAGATAGCTTGTAGTTGTGACTGTTATAAAACGTGGAGAAACTGCAATGAGTAACTATGACTCCCTTTAGGTAGCCAAATGCCTCGTCAACAGGCGAAATACATCGGCAAACTCGAGAAGCTCCCGGCAGGAGTACTGTGAAAGTCTTTATGTCGACAGATATTGGCGTATCGCTTCACGGGAACTGGCTAAAGGAAGCATGAAAATGTGACTGTGGTACAACGGGGAGCAACTGACAGGACTAACTACGACTCTCTTAAGGTAGACAAATGCCTCGTCAACAGGCGAAATACATCGGCAAACTCGAGAAGCTCCCAGAAGGAGTACTGTGATAGTCTTTAGGTTGACAGATAATGGCGTATCGCTTCAGGAGAACTGGATAGAGAAAGCTTGAAAATGTGACTGTGGTGAAACGGGGAGCAACTGACAGGAGTAACTATGACTCTCTTAAGGTAGCGAAATGCCTCGTCAACAGGCGAGATACATCGGCAAACTCGAGACGCTCCCAGCAGGAGTACTGTGAATGTCTTTAGGTTGACAGATAATGGCGTATCGCTTCAGATGAACTGGATAGAGGAAGCTTGAAAATGTGACTGTGGTAAAACGGGGAGCAACTGACAGGAGTAACTATGACTCTCCTCAGGGAGCCAAATGCCTCGTCAACAGGCGAAATACATCGGCAAACAGGAGAAGCTCCCATCAGCACTACTGTGAAAAACCTTATGTCGACAGATAATGGCGCATCGCTTCAGGTGATCCGGCTAAAGGAAGCTTCAAATTGTGACTGTGGTAAAACGGGGAACATCTGACAGGACTAACTATGACTATCTTAAGGTAGACAAATGCCTCGTCACTAGGCGAAATACATCGGCAAACTCGAGAAGATCCCAGCAGGAGTACTGTGAAAGGCTTTAGGTTGACAGATAATGGCGTATCGCTACAGGTGAACTGGATAGAGGAAGCTTCAAAATGTGACTGTGGTAAAACGGGGAGCAACTGACAGGAGTAACTATGACTCTCATTAGGTAGCCAAATGCTTCGTCAACAGGCGAAATACATCGGCAAACTCTAGAAGCTCCCAGCAGGAGTACTGTGAAAGTCTTTATGTTGACAGATACTGGCGTATCGCTTCACGGGAACTGGCTAAAGGAAGCTTGAAAATGTGACTGTGGAAAAACAGGGAGCAACTGACAGGACTAACTACGACTCTCTTAAGGTAGACAAATGCCTCGTCAACAGGCGAAATATATCGGCAAACTCGAGAAGCTCCCAGCAGGAGTACTGTGAAAGTCTTTATGTCGACAGATATTGGCGTACCGCTTCAGGTGAACAGGCCAGAGAAAGCTTGTAGTTGTGACTGTTATAAAACGTGGAGCAACATGCAATGAGTAACTATGACTCCCTTTAGGTAGCCAAATGCCTCGTCAACAGGCGAAATACATCGGCAAACTCGAGAAGATCCCAGCAGGAGTACTGTGAGAGTCTTTAGGTTGACAGATAATGGCGTATCGCTACAGGTGAACTGGATAGAGGAAGCTTGAAAATGTGACTGTGGTAAAACGGGGAGCAACTGACAGGAGTAACTATGACACTCTTGAGGTAGCCAAATGCCTCATAAACAGGCGAAATACATCGGCAAACTCTAGAAGCTCCCAGCAGGAGTACTGTGAAAGTCTTTCTGTCGACAGATATTGGCGTATCGCTTCACGAGAACTGGCTAAAGGAAGCTTGAAAATGTGACTGTGGTAAAACGGGGAGCAACAGACAGGACTAACTACGACTCTCTTAAGGTAGACAAATGCCTCGTCAACAGGCAAAATACATCGGCAAACTCAAGAAGCTCCCAGCAGGAGTACTGTGAAAGTCTTTATGTCGACAGATATTGGCGTACCGCTTCAGGTGAACAGGCCAGAGAAAGCTTGTAGTTGTGACTGTTATAAAACGTGGAGAAACTGCAATGAGTAACTATGACTCCCTTTAGGTAGCCAAATGCCTCGTCAACAGGCGAAATACATCGGCAAACTCTAGAAGCTCCCAGCAGGACTACTGTGAAAGCCTTTATGTCGACAGATAATGGCGCATCGCTTCAGGTGATCCGGCTAAAGGAAGCTTCAAAATGTGACTGTGGTAAAACGGGAAACATCTGACAGGACTAACTATGACTCTCTTAAGGTAGACAATTGCCTCGTCATTAGGCGAAATACATCGGCAAACACGAGAAGCTCCCAGCAGGAGTACTGGGAAAGTCATTATGTCGACAGATATTGGCGTATCGCTTCAGGTGAACTGGACAGAGAAAGCTTGTAGATGTGACTGTTATAAAACGTGGAGCAACTGCAATGAGTAACTATGACTCTATTTAGGTATCCAAATGCCTCGTCAACAGGCGAAATACATCGGCAAACTCTAGAAGCTCCCAGCAGGAGTACTGTGAAAGTCTTTATGTCGACAGATATTGGCGTATCGCTTCACGAGAACTGGCTAAAGGAAGCTAGAAAATGTGACTGTGGTAAAACGGGGAGCAGCTGACAGGACTAACTACGACCCTCTTAAGGTAGACAAATGCCTCGTCAAGAGGCGAATTACATCGGCAAACTCGAGAAGCTCCCTGCAGGAGTACTGTGAAAGTCTTTATGTCGACAGATATTGGCGTACTGCGACAGGTGAACAGGCCAGAGAAAGTTTGTAGTTGTGACTGTTACAAAACGTGGAGAAACTGCAATGAGTAACTATGACTCCCTTTAGGTAGCCAAATGCCTCGTCAACAGGCGAAAAACATCGGCAAACTCTAGAAGCTCCCAGCAGGAGTGCTGGGAAAGTCTTCATGTCGACAGATATTGGCGTATCGCTTCAGGTGAACTGGACAGAGAAAGCTTGTAGATGTGACAGGACTAACTATGACTCTCTTAAGGTAGACAAATGCCTCGTCCCTAGGCGAAATACATCGGCAAACTCGAGAAGATCCCAGCAGGAGTACTGTGAAAGTCTTTAGGTTGACAGATAATGGCGTATCGCTACAGGTGAACTGGATAGAGGAAGCTTGAAAATGTGACTGTGGTAAAACGGGGAGCAACTGACAGGAGTAACTATGACTCTCATCAGGTAGCCAAATGCCTCGTCAACAGGCGAAATACATCGGCAAACTCTAGAAGCTCCCAGCAGGACTACTGTGAAAGTCTTTATGTCGACAGATAATGGCGTATCGCTTCAGGTGAACTGGATAGAGGAAGCTTGAAAATGTGACTGTGGTAAAACGGGGAGCAACTGACAGGAGTAACTATGACTCTCTTAAGGTAGACAATTGCCTCGTCATTAGGCGAAATACATCGGCAAACACGAGAAGCTCCCAGCAGGAGTACAGTGAAAGTCTTTATGTCGACAGATATTGGCGTATCGCTTCAGAGAAAGCTTGTAGATGTGACTGTTATAAAACGTGGAGCAACTGCAATGAGTAACTATGACTCTATTTAGGTATCCAAATGCCTCGTCAACAGGCGAAATACATCGGCAAACTCTAGAAGCTCCCAGCAGGAGTACTGTGAAAGTCTTTATGTCGACAGATATTGGCGTATCGCTTCACGAGAACTGGCTAAAGGAAGCTAGAAAATGTGACTGTGGTAAAACGGGGAGCAACTGACAGGACTAACTACGACCCTCTTAAGGTAGACAAATGCCTCGTCAAGAGGCGAATTACATCGGCAAACTCGAGAAGCTCCCTGCAGGAGTACTGTGAAAGCCTTTATGTCGACAGATATTGGCGTACTGCGACAGGTGAACAGGCCAGAGAAAGTTTGTAGTTGTGACTGTTATAAAACGTGGAGCAACATGCAATGAGTAACTATGACTCCCTTTAGGTAGCCAAATGCCTCGTCAACAGGCGAAATACATCGGCAAACTCGAGAAGCTCCCGGCAGGAGTACTGTGAAAGTCTTTATGTCGACAGATATTGGCGTATCGCTTCACGGGAACTGGCAAAAGGAAGCTTGAAAATGTGACTGTGGAAAAACGGGGAGCAACTGACAGGACCAACTACGACTCTCTTAAGGTAGACAAATGCCTCGTCAACAGGCGAAATACATCGGCAAACTGGAGAAGCTCCCAGCAGGAGTACTGTGAAGGTCTTTATGTCGACAGATATTGGCGTAACGCTTCAGGTGAACAGGCCAGAGATAGCTTGTAGTTGTGACTGTTATAAAACGTGGAGAAACTGCAATGAGTAACTATGACTCCCTTTAGGTAGCCAAATGCCTCGTCAACAGGCGAAATACATCGGCAAACTCTAGAAGTTCCCAGCAGGACTACTGTGAAAGCCTTTATGTCGACAGATAATGGCGCATCGCTTCAGGTGATCCGGCTAAAGGAAGCTTCAAAATGTGACTGTGGTAAAACGGGAAACATCTGACAGGACTAACTATGACTCTCTTAAGGTAGACAATTGCCTCGTCATTAGGCGAAATACATCGGCAAACACGAGAAGCTCCCAGCAGGAGTACTGGGAAAGTCTTTATGTCGACAGATATTGGCGTACTGTGACAGGTGAACAGGCCAGAGAAAGTTTGTAGTTGTGACTGTTATAAAACGTGGAGAAACTGCAATGAGTAACTATGACTCCCTTTAGGTAGCCAAATGCCTCGTCAACAGGCGAAAAACATCGGCAAACTCTAGAAGCTCCCAGCAGGAGTACTGGGAAAGTCTTCATGTCGACAGATATTGGCGCATCGCTTCAGGTGATCCGGCTAAAGGAAGCTTCAAAATGTGACTGTGATAAAACGGGGAACATCTGACAGGACTAACTATGACTCTCTTAAGGTAGACAAATGCCTCGTCCCTAGGCGAAATACATCGGCAAACTCGAGAAGATCCCAGCAGGAGTACTGTGAAAGTCTTTAGGTTGACAGATAATGGCGTATCGCTACAGGTGAACTGGATAGAGGAAGCTTGAAAATGTGACTGTGGTAAAACGGGGAGCAACTGACAGGAGTAACTATGACTCTCATCAGGTAGCCAAATGCCTCGTCAACAGGCGAAATACATCGGCAAACTCTAGAGGCTCCCAGCAGGACTACTGTGAAAGTCTTTATGTCGACAGATAATGGCGTATCGCTTCAGGTGAACTGGATAGAGGAAGCTTGAAAATGTGACTGTGGTAAAACGGGGAGCAACTGACAGGAGTAACTATGACTCTCTTCAGGTAGCCAAATGCCTCGTCAACAGGCGAAATACATCGGCAAACTCTAGAAGCTCCCAGCAGGACTACTGTGAAAGCCTTTATGTCGACAGATAATGGCGCATCGCTTCAGGTGATCCGGCTAAAGGAAGCTTCAAAATGTGACTGTGGTAAAACGGGAAACATCTGACAGGACTAACTATGACTCTCTTAAGGTAGACAATTGCCTCGTCATTAGGCGAAATACATCGGCAAACATGAGAAGCTCCCAGCAGGAGTACAGTGAAAGTCTTTATGTCGACAGATATTGGCGTATCGCTTCAGGTGAACTGGACAGAGAAAGCTTGTAGATGTGACTGTTATAAAACGTGGAGCAACTGCAATGAGTAACTATGACTCTATTTAGGTATCCAAATGCCTCGTCAACAGGCGAAATACATCGGCAAACTCTAGAAGCTCCCAGCAGGAGTACTGTGAAAGTCTTTATGTCGACAGATATTGGCGTATCGCTTCACGAGAACTGGCTAAAGGAAGCTAGAAAATGTGACTGTGGTAAAACGGGGAGCAACTGACAGGACTAACTACGACCCTCTTAAGTTAGACAAATGCCTCGTCAAGAGGCGAATTACATCGGCAAACTCGAGAAGCTCCCTGCAGGAGTACTGTGAAAGTCTTTATGTCGACAGATATTGGCGTACTGCGACAGGTGAACAGGCCAGAGAAAGTTTGTAGTTGTGACTGTTATAAAACGTGGAGCAACATGCAATGAGTAACTATGACTCCCTTTAGGTAGCCAAATGCCTCGTCAACAGGCGAAATACATCGGCAAACTCGAGAAGCTCCCGGCAGGAGTACTGTGAAAGTCTTTATGTCGACAGATATTGGCGTATCGCTTCACGGGAACTGGCAAAAGGAAGCTTGAAAATGTGACTGTGGAAAAACGGGGAGCAACTGACAGGACCAACTACGACTCTCTTAAGGTAGACAAATGCCTCGTCAACAGGCGAAATACATCGGCAAACTCGAGAAGCTCCCAGCAGGAGTACTGTGAAGGTCTTTATGTCGACAGATATTGGCGTAACGCTTCAGGTGAACAGGCCAGAGATAGCTTGTAGTTGTGACTGTTATAAAACGTGGAGAAACTGCAATGAGTAACTATGACTCCCTTTAGGTAGCCAAATGCCTCGTCAACAGGCGAAATACATCGGCAAACTCGAGAAGCTACCGGCAGGAGTACTGTGAAAGTCTTTATGTCGACAGATATTGGCGTATCGCTTCACGGGAACTGGCTAAAGGAAGCTTAAAAATGTGACTGTGGAAAAACGGGGAGCAACTGACAGGACTAACTACGACTTTCTTAAGGTAGACAAATGCCTCGTCAACAGACGAAATACATCGGCAAGTCGAGAAGCTCCCAGCAGGAGTACTGTGAAAGTCTTTATGTCGACAGATATTGGCGACCGCTTCAGGTGAACAGGCCAGAAAAAGCTTGTAGTTGTGACTGTTATAAAACGTGGAGAAACTGTATTGAGTAACTATGACTCCCTTTAGGTAGCCAAATGCCACGTCAACAGGCGAAATACATCGGCAAACTCGAGAACCTCCGGGCAGGAGTACTGTGAAAGTCTTTATGTCGACAGATATTGGCGTATCGCTTCACGGGAACTGGCAAAAGGAAGCTTGAAAATGTGACTGTGGTACAACGGGGAGCAACTGACAGGACTAACTACGACTCTCTTAAGGTAGACAAATGCCTCGTCAACAGGCGAAATACATCGGCAAACTCGAGAAGCTCCCGGAAGGAGTACTGTGATAGTCTTTAGGTTGACAGATAATGGCGTATCGCTTCAGGAGAACTGGATAGAGAAAGCTTGAATATGTGACTGTGGTGAAACGGGGAGCAACTGACAGGAGTAACTATGACTCTCTTAAGGTAGCCAAATGCCTCGTCAACAGGCGAAATACATCGGCAAACTCGAGACGCTCCCAGCAGGAGTACTGTGAATGTCTTTAGGTTGACAGATAATGGCGTATCGCTTCAGATGAACTGGATAGAGGAAGCTTGAAAATGTGACTGTGGTAAAACGGGGAGCAACTGACAGGAGTAACTATGACTCTCTTCAGGTAGCCAAATGCCTCGTCAACAGGCGAAATACATCGGCAAACAGGAGAAGCTCCCATCAGCACTACTGTGAAAAACCTAATGTCGACAGATAATGGCGCATCGCTTCAGGTGATCCGGCTAAAGGAAGCTTCAAATTGTGACTGTGGTAAAACGGGGAACATCTGACAGGACTAACTATGACTATCTTAAGGTAGACAAATGCCTCGTCACTAGGCGAAATACATCGGCAAACTCGAGAAGATCCCAGCAGGAGTACTGTGAAAGGCTTTAGGTTGACAGATAATGGCGTATCGCTACAGGTGAACTGGATAGTGGAAGCTTCAAAATGTGACTGTGGTAAAACGGGGAGCAACTGACAGGAGTAACTATGACTCTCATTAGGTAGCCAAATGCTTCGTCAACAGGCGAAATACATCGGCAAACTCTAGAAGCTCCCAGCAGGAGTACTGTGAAAGTCTTTATGTCGACAGATACTGGCGTATCGCTTCACGGGAACTGGCTAAAGGAAGCTTGAAAATGTGACTGTGGAAAAACGGGGAGCAACTGACAGGACTAACTACGACTATCTTAAGGTAGACAAATGCCTCGTCAAGAGGCGAATTACATCGGCAAACTCGAGAAGCTCCCTGCAGGAGTACTGTGAAAGTCTTTATGTCGACAGATATTGGCGTACTGCGACAGGTGAACAGGCCAGAGAAAGTTTGTAGTTGTGACTGTTATAAAACGTGGAGAAACTGCAATGAGTAACTATGACTCCCTTTAGGTAGCCAAATGCCTCGTCAACAGGCGAAAAACATCGGCAAACTCTAGAAGCTCCCAGCAGGAGTACTGGGAAAGTCTTCATGTCGACAGATATTGGCGTATCGCTTCAGGTGAACTGGACAGAGAAAGCTTGTAGATGTGACTGTTATAAAACGTGGAGCAACTGCAATGAGTAACTATGACTCTATTTAGGTATCCAAATGCCTCGTCAACAGGCGAAATACATCGGCAAACTCTAGAAGCTCCCAGCAGGAGTACTGTGAAAGTCTTTATGTCGACAGATATTGGCGCATCGCTTCAGGTGATCCGGCTAAAGGAAGCTTCAAAATGTGACTGTGATAAAACGGGGAACATCTGACAGGACTAACTATGACTGTCTTAAGGTAGACAAATGCCTCGTCCCTAGGCGAAATACATCGGCAAACTCGAGAAGATCCCAGCAGGAGTACTGTGAAAGTCTTTAGGTTGACAGATAATGGCGTATCGCTACAGGTGAACTGGATAGAGGAAGCTTGAAAATGTGACTGTGGTAAAACGGGGAGCAACTGACAGGAGTAACTATGACTCTCATCAGGTAGCCAAATGCCTCGTCAACAGGCGAAATACATCGGCAAACTCTAGAAGCTCCCAGCAGGACTACTGTGAAAGTCTTTATGTCGACAGATAATATCGTATCGCTTCAGGTGAACTGGATAGAGGAAGCTTGAAAATGTGACTGTGGTAAAACGGGGAGCAACTGACAGGAGTAACTATGACTCTCTTCAGGTAGCCAAATGCCTCGTCAACAGGCGAAATACATCGGCAAACTCTAGAAGCTCCCAGCAGGACTACTGTGAAAGCCTTTATGTCGACAGATAATGGCGCATCGCTTCAGGTGATCCGGCTAAAGGAAGCTTCAAAATGTGACTGTGGTAAAACGGGAAACATCTGACAGGACTAACTATGACTCTCTTAAGGTAGACAATTGCCTCGTCATTAGGCGAAATACATCGGCAAACACGAGAAGCTCCCAGCAGGAGTACAGTGAAAGTCTTTATGTCGACAGATATTGGCGTATCGCTTCAGGTGAACTGGACAGAGAAAGCATGTAGATGTGACTGTTATAAAACGTGGAGCAACTGCAATGAGTAACTATGACTCTATTTAGGTATCCAAATGCCTCGTCAACAGGCGAAATACATCGGCAAACTCTAGAAGCTCCCAGCAGGAGTACTGTGAAAGTCTTTATGTCGACAGATATTGGCGTATCGCTTCACGAGAACTGGCTAAAGGAAGCTAGAAAATGCGACTGTGGTAAAACGGGGAGCAACTGACAGGACTAACTACGACCCTCTTAAGGTAGACAAATGCCTCGTCAAGAGGCGAATTACATCGGCAAACTCGAGAAGCTCCCTGCAGGAGTACTGTGAAAGTGTTTATGTCGACAGATATTGGCGTACTGCGACAGGTGAACAGGCCAGAGAAAGTTTGTAGTTGTGACTGTTATAAAACGTGGAGCAACATGCAATGAGTAACTATGACTCCCTTTAGGTAGCCAAATGCCTCGTCAACAGGCGAAATACATCGGCAAACTCGAGAAGCTCCCGGCAGGAGTACTGTGAAAGTCTTTATGTCGACAGATATTGGCGTATCGCTTCACGGGAACTGGCAAAAGGAAGCTTGAAAATGTGACTGTGGAAAAACGGGGAGCAACTGACAGGACCAACTACGACTCTCTTAAGGTAGACAAATGCCTCGTCAACAGGCGAAATACATCGGCAAACTCGAGAAGCTCCCAGCAGGAGTACTGTGAAGGTCTTTATGTCGACAGATATTGGCGTAACGCTTCAGGTGAACAGGCCAGAGATAGCTTGTAGTTGTGACTGTTATAAAACGTGGAGAAACTGCAATGAGTAACTATGACTCCCTTTAGGTAGCCAAATGCCTCGTCAACAGGCGAAATACATCGGCAAACTCGAGAAGCTCCCGGCAGGAGTACTGTGAAAGTCTTTATGTCGACAGATATTGGCGTATCGCTTCACGGGAACTGGCTAAAGGAAGCTTAAAAATGTGACTGTCGAAAAACGGGGAGCAACTGACAGGACTAACTACGACTTTCTTAAGGTAGACAAATGCCTCGTCAACAGACGAAATACATCGGCAAGTCGAGAAGCTCCCAGCAGGAGTACTGTGAAAGTCTTTATGTCGACAGATATTGGCGTACCGCTTCAGGTGAACAGGCCAGAAAAAGCTTGTAGTTGTGACTGTTATAAAACGTGGAGAAACTGTATTGAGTAACTATGACTCCCTTTAGGTAGCCAAATGCCACGTCAACAGGCGAAATACATCGGCAAACTCGAGAACCTCCCGGCAGGAGTACTGTGAAAGTCTTTATGTCGACAGATATTGGCGTATCGCTTCACGGGAACTGGCAAAAGGAAGCTTGAAAATGTGACTGTGGTACAACGGGGAGCAACTGACAGGACTAACTACGACTCTCTTAAGGTAGACAAATGCATCGTCAACAGGCGAAATACATCGGCAAACTCGAGAAGCTCCCGGAAGGAGTACTGTGATAGTCTTTAGGTTGACAGATAATGGCGTATCGCTACAGGTGAACTGGATAGAGGAAGCTTGAAAATGTGACTGTGGTAAAACGGGGAGCAACTGACAGGAGTAACTATGACTCTCATCAGGTAGCCAAATGCCTCGTCAACAGGCGAAATACATCGGCAAACTCTAGAAGCTCCCAGCATTAGTACTGTGAAAGTCTTTATGTCGACAGATATTGGCGTATCGCTTCAGGTGAACTGGCCAGACAAAGCTTCTAGATGTGACTTTTATAAAACGAGGAGCAACTGCAATGAGTAACTATGACTCTCTTAAGGTAGCCAAATGCCTCGTCAACAGGCGAAATACATCGGGAAACACTAGAAGCTCCCAGCAGGAGTACTGTGAGAGTCTTTAGGTTGACAGATAATGGCGTATCGCTTCAGGTGAACAGGATAGAGGAAGCTTGAAAATGTGACTGTGGTAAAACGGGGAGCAACTGACAGGAGTAACTATGACTCTCTTCAGGTAGCCAAATGCCTCGTCAACAGGCGAAATACATCGGCAAACTCTAGAAGCTCCCAGCAGGACTACTGTGAAAGTCTTTATGTCGACAGATAATGGCGTATCGCTTAAGGTGAACTGAATAGAGGAAGCTTGAAAATGTGACTGTGGTAAAACGGGGAGCATCTGACAGGAGTAACTATGACTCTCTTCAGGTAGCCAAATGCCTCGTCAACAGGCGAAATACATCGGCAAACTCTAGAAGCTCCCAGCAGGACTACTGTGAAAGCCTTTATGTCGACAGATAATGGCGCATCGCTTCAGGTGATCCGGCTATAGGAAGCTTCAAAATGTGACTGTGGTAAAACGGGAAACATCTGACAGGACTAACTATGACTCTCTTGAGGTAGACAATTGCCTCGTCATTAGGCGAAATACATCGGCAAACACGAGAAGCTCCCAGCAGGAGTACTGTGAAAGTCTTTATTTCGACAGATATTGGCGTATCGCTTCAGGTGAACTGGACAGAGAAAGCTTGTAGATGTGACTGTTATAAAACGTGGACCAACTGCAATGAGTAACTATGACTCTATTTAGGTATCCAAATGCCTCGTCAACAGGCGAAATACATCGGCAAACTCTAGAAGCTCCCAGCAGGAGTACTGTGAAAGTCTTTATGTCGACAGATATTGGCGTATCGCTTCACGAGAACTGGCTAAAGGAAGCTAGAAAATGTGACTGTGGTAAAACGGGGAGCAACTGACAGGACTAACTACGACCCTCTTAAGGTAGACAAATGCCTCGTCAAGAGGCGAATTACATCGGCAAACTCGAGAAGCTCCCTTCAGGAGTACTGTGAAAGTCTTTATGTCGACAGATATTGACGTACTGCGACAGGTGAACAGGCCAGAGATAGCTTGTAGTTGTGACTGTTATAAAACGTGGAGAAACTGCAATGAGTAACTATGACTCCCTTTAGGTAGCCAAATGCCTCGTCAACAGGCGAAATACATCGGCAAACTCGAGAAGCTCCCGGCAGGAGTACTGTGAAAGTCTTTATGTCGACAGATATTGGCGTATCGCTTCACGGGAACTGGCTAAAGGAAGCATGAAAATGTGACTGTGGTACAACGGGGAGCAACTGACAGGACTAACTACGACTCTCTTAAGGTAGACAAATGCCTCGTCAACAGGCGAAATACATCGGCAAACTCGAGAAGCTCCCAGAAGGAGTACTGTGATAGTCTTTAGGTTGACAGATAATGGCGTATCGCTTCAGGAGAACTGGATAGAGAAAGCTTGAAAATGTGACTGTGGTGAAACGGGGAGCAACTGACAGGAGTAACTATGACTCTCTTAAGGTAGCGAAATGCCTCGTCAACAGGCGAGATACATCGGCAAACTCGAGACGCTCCCAGCAGGAGTACTGTGAATGTCTTTAGGTTGACAGATAATGGCGTATCGCTTCAGATGAACTGGATAGAGGAAGCTTGAAAATGTGACTGTGGTAAAACGGGGAGCAACTGACAGGAGTAACTATGACTCTCCTCAGGGAGCCAAATGCCTCGTCAACAGGCGAAATACATCGGCAAACAGGAGAAGCTCCCATCAGCACTACTGTGAAAAACCTTATGTCGACAGATAATGGCGCATCGCTTCAGGTGATCCGGCTAAAGGAAGCTTCAAATTGTGACTGTGGTAAAACGGGGAACATCTGACAGGACTAACTATGACTATCTTAAGGTAGACAAATGCCTCGTCACTAGGCGAAATACATCGGCAAACTCGAGAAGATCCCAGCAGGAGTACTGTGAAAGGCTTTAGGTTGACAGATAATGGCGTATCGCTACAGGTGAACTGGATAGAGGAAGCTTCAAAATGTGACTGTGGTAAAACGGGGAGCAACTGACAGGAGTAACTATGACTCTCATTAGGTAGCCAAATGCTTCGTCAACAGGCGAAATACATCGGCAAACTCTAGAAGCTCCCAGCAGGAGTACTGTGAAAGTCTTTATGTTGACAGATACTGGCGTATCGCTTCACGGGAACTGGCTAAAGGAAGCTTGAAAATGTGACTGTGGAAAAACAGGGAGCAACTGACAGGACTAACTACGACTCTCTTAAGGTAGACAAATGCCTCGTCAACAGGCGAAATATATCGGCAAACTCGAGAAGCTCCCAGCAGGAGTACTGTGAAAGTCTTTATGTCGACAGATATTGGCGTACCGCTTCAGGTGAACAGGCCAGAGAAAGCTTGTAGTTGTGACTGTTATAAAACGTGGAGCAACATGCAATGAGTAACTATGACTCCCTTTAGGTAGCCAAATGCCTCGTCAACAGGCGAAATACATCGGCAAACTCGAGAAGATCCCAGCAGGAGTACTGTGAGAGTCTTTAGGTTGACAGATAATGGCGTATCGCTACAGGTGAACTGGATAGAGGAAGCTTGAAAATGTGACTGTGGTAAAACGGGGAGCAACTGACAGGAGTAACTATGACACTCTTGAGGTAGCCAAATGCCTCATAAACAGGCGAAATACATCGGCAAACTCTAGAAGCTCCCAGCAGGAGTACTGTGAAAGTCTTTCTGTCGACAGATATTGGCGTATCGCTTCACGAGAACTGGCTAAAGGAAGCTTGAAAATGTGACTGTGGTAAAACGGGGAGCAACAGACAGGACTAACTACGACTCTCTTAAGGTAGACAAATGCCTCGTCAACAGGCAAAATACATCGGCAAACTCAAGAAGCTCCCAGCAGGAGTACTGTGAAAGTCTTTATGTCGACAGATATTGGCGTACCGCTTCAGGTGAACAGGCCAGAGAAAGCTTGTAGTTGTGACTGTTATAAAACGTGGAGAAACTGCAATGAGTAACTATGACTCCCTTTAGGTAGCCAAATGCCTCGTCAACAGGCGAAATACATCGGCAAACTCTAGAAGCTCCCAGCAGGACTACTGTGAAAGCCTTTATGTCGACAGATAATGGCGCATCGCTTCAGGTGATCCGGCTAAAGGAAGCTTCAAAATGTGACTGTGGTAAAACGGGAAACATCTGACAGGACTAACTATGACTCTCTTAAGGTAGACAATTGCCTCGTCATTAGGCGAAATACATCGGCAAACACGAGAAGCTCCCAGCAGGAGTACTGGGAAAGTCATTATGTCGACAGATATTGGCGTATCGCTTCAGGTGAACTGGACAGAGAAAGCTTGTAGATGTGACTGTTATAAAACGTGGAGCAACTGCAATGAGTAACTATGACTCTATTTAGGTATCCAAATGCCTCGTCAACAGGCGAAATACATCGGCAAACTCTAGAAGCTCCCAGCAGGAGTACTGTGAAAGTCTTTATGTCGACAGATATTGGCGTATCGCTTCACGAGAACTGGCTAAAGGAAGCTAGAAAATGTGACTGTGGTAAAACGGGGAGCAGCTGACAGGACTAACTACGACCCTCTTAAGGTAGACAAATGCCTCGTCAAGAGGCGAATTACATCGGCAAACTCGAGAAGCTCCCTGCAGGAGTACTGTGAAAGTCTTTATGTCGACAGATATTGGCGTACTGCGACAGGTGAACAGGCCAGAGAAAGTTTGTAGTTGTGACTGTTACAAAACGTGGAGAAACTGCAATGAGTAACTATGACTCCCTTTAGGTAGCCAAATGCCTCGTCAACAGGCGAAAAACATCGGCAAACTCTAGAAGCTCCCAGCAGGAGTGCTGGGAAAGTCTTCATGTCGACAGATATTGGCGTATCGCTTCAGGTGAACTGGACAGAGAAAGCTTGTAGATGTGACAGGACTAACTATGACTCTCTTAAGGTAGACAAATGCCTCGTCCCTAGGCGAAATACATCGGCAAACTCGAGAAGATCCCAGCAGGAGTACTGTGAAAGTCTTTAGGTTGACAGATAATGGCGTATCGCTACAGGTGAACTGGATAGAGGAAGCTTGAAAATGTGACTGTGGTAAAACGGGGAGCAACTGACAGGAGTAACTATGACTCTCATCAGGTAGCCAAATGCCTCGTCAACAGGCGAAATACATCGGCAAACTCTAGAAGCTCCCAGCAGGACTACTGTGAAAGTCTTTATGTCGACAGATAATGGCGTATCGCTTCAGGTGAACTGGATAGAGGAAGCTTGAAAATGTGACTGTGGTAAAACGGGGAGCAACTGACAGGAGTAACTATGACTCTCTTAAGGTAGACAATTGCCTCGTCATTAGGCGAAATACATCGGCAAACACGAGAAGCTCCCAGCAGGAGTACAGTGAAAGTCTTTATGTCGACAGATATTGGCGTATCGCTTCAGAGAAAGCTTGTAGATGTGACTGTTATAAAACGTGGAGCAACTGCAATGAGTAACTATGACTCTATTTAGGTATCCAAATGCCTCGTCAACAGGCGAAATACATCGGCAAACTCTAGAAGCTCCCAGCAGGAGTACTGTGAAAGTCTTTATGTCGACAGATATTGGCGTATCGCTTCACGAGAACTGGCTAAAGGAAGCTAGAAAATGTGACTGTGGTAAAACGGGGAGCAACTGACAGGACTAACTACGACCCTCTTAAGGTAGACAAATGCCTCGTCAAGAGGCGAATTACATCGGCAAACTCGAGAAGCTCCCTGCAGGAGTACTGTGAAAGTCTTTATGTCGACAGATATTGGCGTACTGCGACAGGTGAACAGGCCAGAGAAAGTTTGTAGTTGTGACTGTTATAAAACGTGGAGCAACATGCAATGAGTAACTATGACTCCCTTTAGGTAGCCAAATGCCTCGTCAACAGGCGAAATACATCGGCAAACTCGAGAAGCTCCCGGCAGGAGTACTGTGAAAGTCTTTATGTCGACAGATATTGGCGTATCGCTTCACGGGAACTGGCAAAAGGAAGCTTGAAAATGTGACTGTGGAAAAACGGGGAGCAACTGACAGGACCAACTACGACTCTCTTAAGGTAGACAAATGCCTCGTCAACAGGCGAAATACATCGGCAAACTGGAGAAGCTCCCAGCAGGAGTACTGTGAAGGTCTTTATGTCGACAGATATTGGCGTAACGCTTCAGGTGAACAGGCCAGAGATAGCTTGTAGTTGTGACTGTTATAAAACGTGGAGAAACTGCAATGAGTAACTATGACTCCCTTTAGGTAGCCAAATGCCTCGTCAACAGGCGAAATACATCGGCAAACTCTAGAAGTTCCCAGCAGGACTACTGTGAAAGCCTTTATGTCGACAGATAATGGCGCATCGCTTCAGGTGATCCGGCTAAAGGAAGCTTCAAAATGTGACTGTGGTAAAACGGGAAACATCTGACAGGACTAACTATGACTCTCTTAAGGTAGACAATTGCCTCGTCATTAGGCGAAATACATCGGCAAACACGAGAAGCTCCCAGCAGGAGTACTGGGAAAGTCTTTATGTCGACAGATATTGGCGTACTGTGACAGGTGAACAGGCCAGAGAAAGTTTGTAGTTGTGACTGTTATAAAACGTGGAGAAACTGCAATGAGTAACTATGACTCCCTTTAGGTAGCCAAATGCCTCGTCAACAGGCGAAAAACATCGGCAAACTCTAGAAGCTCCCAGCAGGTGTACTGGGAAAGTCTTCATGTCGACAGATATTGGCGCATCGCTTCAGGTGATCCGGCTAAAGGAAGCTTCAAAATGTGACTGTGATAAAACGGGGAACATCTGACAGGACTAACTATGACTCTCTTAAGGTAGACAAATGCCTCGTCCCTAGGCGAAATACATCGGCAAACTCGAGAAGATCCCAGCAGGAGTACTGTGAAAGTCTTTAGGTTGACAGATAATGGCGTATCGCTACAGGTGAACTGGATAGAGGAAGCTTGAAAATGTGACTGTGGTAAAACGGGGAGCAACTGACAGGAGTAACTATGACTCTCATCAGGTAGCCAAATGCCTCGTCAACAGGCGAAATACATCGGCAAACTCTAGAGGCTCCCAGCAGGACTACTGTGAAAGTCTTTATGTCGACAGATAATGGCGTATCGCTTCAGGTGAACTGGATAGAGGAAGCTTGAAAATGTGACTGTGGTAAAACGGGGAGCAACTGACAGGAGTAACTATGACTCTCTTCAGGTAGCCAAATGCCTCGTCAACAGGCGAAATACATCGGCAAACTCTAGAAGCTCCCAGCAGGACTACTGTGAAAGCCTTTATGTCGACAGATAATGGCGCATCGCTTCAGGTGATCCGGCTAAAGGAAGCTTCAAAATGTGACTGTGGTAAAACGGGAAACATCTGACAGGACTAACTATGACTCTCTTAAGGTAGACAATTGCCTCGTCATTAGGCGAAATACATCGGCAAACATGAGAAGCTCCCAGCAGGAGTACAGTGAAAGTCTTTATGTCGACAGATATTGGCGTATCGCTTCAGGTGAACTGGACAGAGAAAGCTTGTAGATGTGACTGTTATAAAACGTGGAGCAACTGCAATGAGTAACTATGACTCTATTTAGGTATCCAAATGCCTCGTCAACAGGCGAAATACATCGGCAAACTCTAGAAGCTCCCAGCAGGAGTACTGTGAAAGTCTTTATGTCGACAGATATTGGCGTATCGCTTCACGAGAACTGGCTAAAGGAAGCTAGAAAATGTGACTGTGGTAAAACGGGGAGCAACTGACAGGACTAACTACGACCCTCTTAAGGTAGACAAATGCCTCGTCAAGAGGCGAATTACATCGGCAAACTCGAGAAGCTCCCTGCAGGAGTACTGTGAAAGTCTTTATGTCGACAGATATTGGCGTACTGCGACAGGTGAACAGGCCAGAGAAAGTTTGTAGTTGTGACTGTTATAAAACGTGGAGCAACATGCAATGAGTAACTATGACTCCCTTTAGGTAGCCAAATGCCTCGTCAACAGGCGAAATACATCGGCAAACTCGAGAAGCTCCCGGCAGGAGTACTGTGAAAGTCTTTATGTCGACAGATATTGGCGTATCGCTTCACGGGAACTGGCAAAAGGAAGCTTGAAAATGTGACTGTGGAAAAACGGGGAGCAACTGACAGGACCAACTACGACTCTCTTAAGGTAGACAAATGCCTCGTCAACAGGCGAAATACATCGGCAAACTCGAGAAGCTCCCAGCAGGAGTACTGTGAAGGTCTTTATGTCGACAGATATTGGCGTAACGCTTCAGGTGAACAGGCCAGAGATAGCTTGTAGTTGTGACTGTTATAAAACGTGGAGAAACTGCAATGAGTAACTATGACTCCCTTTAGGTAGCCAAATGCCTCGTCAACAGGCGAAATACATCGGCAAACTCGAGAAGCTACCGGCAGGAGTACTGTGAAAGTCTTTATGTCGACAGATATTGGCGTATCGCTTCACGGGAACTGGCTAAAGGAAGCTTAAAAATGTGACTGTGGAAAAACGGGGAGCAACTGACAGGACTAACTACGACTTTCTTAAGGTAGACAAATGCCTCGTCAACAGACGAAATACATCGGCAAGTCGAGAAGCTCCCAGCAGGAGTACTGTGAAAGTCTTTATGTCGACAGATATTGGCGACCGCTTCAGGTGAACAGGCCAGAAAAAGCTTGTAGTTGTGACTGTTATAAAACGTGGAGAAACTGTATTGAGTAACTATGACTCCCTTTAGGTAGCCAAATGCCACGTCAACAGGCGAAATACATCGGCAAACTCGAGAACCTCCGGGCAGGAGTACTGTGAAAGTCTTTATGTCGACAGATATTGGCGTATCGCTTCACGGGAACTGGCAAAAGGAAGCTTGAAAATGTGACTGTGGTACAACGGGGAGCAACTGACAGGACTAACTACGACTCTCTTAAGGTAGACAAATGCCTCGTCAACAGGCGAAATACATCGGCAAACTCGAGAAGCTCCCGGAAGGAGTACTGTGATAGTCTTTAGGTTGACAGATAATGGCGTATCGCTTCAGGAGAACTGGATAGAGAAAGCTTGAATATGTGACTGTGGTGAAACGGGGAGCAACTGACAGGAGTAACTATGACTCTCTTAAGGTAGCCAAATGCCTCGTCAACAGGCGAAATACATCGGCAAACTCGAGACGCTCCCAGCAGGAGTACTGTGAATGTCTTTAGGTTGACAGATAATGGCGTATCGCTTCAGATGAACTGGATAGAGGAAGCTTGAAAATGTGACTGTGGTAAAACGGGGAGCAACTGACAGGAGTAACTATGACTCTCTTCAGGTAGCCAAATGCCTCGTCAACAGGCGAAATACATCGGCAAACAGGAGAAGCTCCCATCAGCACTACTGTGAAAAACCTAATGTCGACAGATAATGGCGCATCGCTTCAGGTGATCCGGCTAAAGGAAGCTTCAAATTGTGACTGTGGTAAAACGGGGAACATCTGACAGGACTAACTATGACTATCTTAAGGTAGACAAATGCCTCGTCACTAGGCGAAATACATCGGCAAACTCGAGAAGATCCCAGCAGGAGTACTGTGAAAGGCTTTAGGTTGACAGATAATGGCGTATCGCTACAGGTGAACTGGATAGTGGAAGCTTCAAAATGTGACTGTGGTAAAACGGGGAGCAACTGACAGGAGTAACTATGACTCTCATTAGGTAGCCAAATGCTTCGTCAACAGGCGAAATACATCGGCAAACTCTAGAAGCTCCCAGCAGGAGTACTGTGAAAGTCTTTATGTCGACAGATACTGGCGTATCGCTTCACGGGAACTGGCTAAAGGAAGCTTGAAAATGTGACTGTGGAAAAACGGGGAGCAACTGACAGGACTAACTACGACTATCTTAAGGTAGACAAATGCCTCGTCAAGAGGCGAATTACATCGGCAAACTCGAGAAGCTCCCTGCAGGAGTACTGTGAAAGTCTTTATGTCGACAGATATTGGCGTACTGCGACAGGTGAACAGGCCAGAGAAAGTTTGTAGTTGTGACTGTTATAAAACGTGGAGAAACTGCAATGAGTAACTATGACTCCCTTTAGGTAGCCAAATGCCTCGTCAACAGGCGAAAAACATCGGCAAACTCTAGAAGCTCCCAGCAGGAGTACTGGGAAAGTCTTCATGTCGACAGATATTGGCGTATCGCTTCAGGTGAACTGGACAGAGAAAGCTTGTAGATGTGACTGTTATAAAACGTGGAGCAACTGCAATGAGTAACTATGACTCTATTTAGGTATCCAAATGCCTCGTCAACAGGCGAAATACATCGGCAAACTCTAGAAGCTCCCAGCAGGAGTACTGTGAAAGTCTTTATGTCGACAGATATTGGCGCATCGCTTCAGGTGATCCGGCTAAAGGAAGCTTCAAAATGTGACTGTGATAAAACGGGGAACATCTGACAGGACTAACTATGACTCTCTTAAGGTAGACAAATGCCTCGTCCCTAGGCGAAATACATCGGCAAACTCGAGAAGATCCCAGCAGGAGTACTGTGAAAGTCTTTAGGTTGACAGATAATGGCGTATCGCTACAGGTGAACTGGATAGAGGAAGCTTGAAAATGTGACTGTGGTAAAACGGGGAGCAACTGACAGGAGTAACTATGACTCTCATCAGGTAGCCAAATGCCTCGTCAACAGGCGAAATACATCGGCAAACTCTAGAAGCTCCCAGCAGGACTACTGTGAAAGTCTTTATGTCGACAGATAATATCGTATCGCTTCAGGTGAACTGGATAGAGGAAGCTTGAAAATGTGACTGTGGTAAAACGGGGAGCAACTGACAGGAGTAACTATGACTCTCTTCAGGTAGCCAAATGCCTCGTCAACAGGCGAAATACATCGGCAAACTCTAGAAGCTCCCAGCAGGACTACTGTGAAAGCCTTTATGTCGACAGATAATGGCGCATCGCTTCAGGTGATCCGGCTAAAGGAAGCTTCAAAATGTGACTGTGGTAAAACGGGAAACATCTGACAGGACTAACTATGACTCTCTTAAGGTAGACAATTGCCTCGTCATTAGGCGAAATACATCGGCAAACACGAGAAGCTCCCAGCAGGAGTACAGTGAAAGTCTTTATGTCGACAGATATTGGCGTATCGCTTCAGGTGAACTGGACAGAGAAAGCATGTAGATGTGACTGTTATAAAACGTGGAGCAACTGCAATGAGTAACTATGACTCTATTTAGGTATCCAAATGCCTCGTCAACAGGCGAAATACATCGGCAAACTCTAGAAGCTCCCAGCAGGAGTACTGTGAAAGTCTTTATGTCGACAGATATTGGCGTATCGCTTCACGAGAACTGGCTAAAGGAAGCTAGAAAATGCGACTGTGGTAAAACGGGGAGCAACTGACAGGACTAACTACGACCCTCTTAAGGTAGACAAATGCCTCGTCAAGAGGCGAATTACATCGGCAAACTCGAGAAGCTCCCTGCAGGAGTACTGTGAAAGTGTTTATGTCGACAGATATTGGCGTACTGCGACAGGTGAACAGGCCAGAGAAAGTTTGTAGTTGTGACTGTTATAAAACGTGGAGCAACATGCAATGAGTAACTATGACTCCCTTTAGGTAGCCAAATGCCTCGTCAACAGGCGAAATACATCGGCAAACTCGAGAAGCTCCCGGCAGGAGTACTGTGAAAGTCTTTATGTCGACAGATATTGGCGTATCGCTTCACGGGAACTGGCAAAAGGAAGCTTGAAAATGTGACTGTGGAAAAACGGGGAGCAACTGACAGGACCAACTACGACTCTCTTAAGGTAGACAAATGCCTCGTCAACAGGCGAAATACATCGGCAAACTCGAGAAGCTCCCAGCAGGAGTACTGTGAAGGTCTTTATGTCGACAGATATTGGCGTAACGCTTCAGGTGAACAGGCCAGAGATAGCTTGTAGTTGTGACTGTTATAAAACGTGGAGAAACTGCAATGAGTAACTATGACTCCCTTTAGGTAGCCAAATGCCTCGTCAACAGGCGAAATACATCGGCAAACTCGAGAAGCTCCCGGCAGGAGTACTGTGAAAGTCTTTATGTCGACAGATATTGGCGTATCGCTTCACGGGAACTGGCTAAAGGAAGCTTAAAAATGTGACTGTCGAAAAACGGGGAGCAACTGACAGGACTAACTACGACTTTCTTAAGGTAGACAAATGCCTCGTCAACAGACGAAATACATCGGCAAGTCGAGAAGCTCAAAGCAGGAGTACTGTGAAAGTCTTTATGTCGACAGATATTGGCGTACCGCTTCAGGTGAACAGGCCAGAAAAAGCTTGTAGTTGTGACTGTTATAAAACGTGGAGAAACTGTATTGAGTAACTATGACTCCCTTTAGGTAGCCAAATGCCACGTCAACAGGCGAAATACATCGGCAAACTCGAGAACCTCCCGGCAGGAGTACTGTGAAAGTCTTTATGTCGACAGATATTGGCGTATCGCTTCACGGGAACTGGCAAAAGGAAGCTTGAAAATGTGACTGTGGTACAACGGGGAGCAACTGACAGGACTAACTACGACTCTCTTAAGGTAGACAAATGCATCGTCAACAGGCGAAATACATCGGCAAACTCGAGAAGCTCCCGGAAGGAGTACTGTGATAGTCTTTAGGTTGACAGATAATGGCGTATCGCTTCAGGAGAACTGGATAGAGAAAGCTTGAAAATGTGACTGTGGTGAAACGGGGAGCAACTGACAGGAGTAACTATGACTCTCTTAAGGTAGCCAAATGCCTCGTCAACAGGCGAAATACATCGGCAAACTCGAGACGCTCCCAGCAGGAGTACTGTGAATGTCTTTAGGTTGACAGATAATGGCGTATCGCTTCAGATGAACTGGATAGAGGAAGCTTGAAAATGTGACTGTGGTAAAACGGGGAGCAACTGACAGGAGTAACTATGACTCTCTTCAGGTAGCCAAATGCCTCGTCAACAGGCGAAATACATCGGCAAACAGGAGAAGCTCCCATCAGCACTACTGTGAAAAACCTTATGTCGACAGATAATGGCGCATCGCTTCAGGTGATCCGGCTAAAGGAAGCTTCAAATTGTGACTGTGGTAAAACGGGGAACATCTGACAGGACTAACTATGACTATCTTAAGGTAGACAAATGCCTCGTCACTAGGCGAAATACATCGGCAAACTCGAGAACATCCCAGCAGGAGTACTGTGAAAGGCTTTAGGTTGACAGATAATGGCGTATCGCTACAGGTGAACTGGATAGTGGGAGCTTCAAAATGTGACTGTGGTAAAACGGGGAGCAACTGACAGGAGTAACTATGACTCTCATTAGGTAGCCAAATGCTTCGTCAACAGGCGAAATACATCGGCAAACTCTAGAAGCTCCCAGCAGGAGTACTGTGAAAGTCTTTATGTCGACAGATACTGGCGTATCGCTTCACGGGAACTGGCTAAAGGAAGCTTGAAAATGTGACTGTGGAAAAACGGGGAGCAACTGACAGGACTAACTACGACTCTCTTAAGGTAGACAAATGCCTCGTCAACAGGCGAATTATATCGGCAAACTCGAGGAGCTCCCAGCAGGAGTACTGTGAAAGTCTTTATGTCGACAGATATTGGCGTACCGCTTCAGGTGAACAGGCCAGAGAAAGCTTGTAGTTGTGACTGTTATAAAACGTGGAGCAACATGCAATGAGTAACTATGACTCCCTTTAGGTAGCCAAATGCCTCGTCAACAGGCGAAATACATCGGCAAACTCGAGAAGATCCCAGCAGGAGTACTGTGAAAGTCTTTAGGTTGACAGATAATGGCGTATCGCTACCGGTGAACTGGATAGAGGAAGCTTCAAAATGTGACTGTGGTAAAACGGGGAGCAACTGACAGGAGTAACTATGACACTCTTGAGGTAGCCAAATGCCTCATAAACAGGCGAAATACATCGGCAAACTCTAGAAGCTCCCAGCAGGAGTACTGTGAAAGTCTTTCTGTCGACAGATATTGGCGTATCGCTTCACGAGAACTGGCTAAAGGAAGCTTGAAAATGTGACTGTGGTAAAACGGGGAGCAACAGACAGGACTAACTACGACTCTCTTAAGGTAGACAAATGCCTCGTCAACAGGCAAAATACATCGGCAAACTCAAGAAGCTCCCAGCAGGAGTACTGTGAAAGTCTTTATGTCGACAGATATTGGCGTACCGCTTCAGGTGAACAGGCCAGAGAAAGCTTGTAGTTGTGACTGTTATAAAACGTGGAGAAACTGCAATGAGTAACTATGACTCCCTTTAGGTAGCCAAATGCCTCGTCAACAGGCGAAATACATCGGCAAACTCTAGAAGCTCCCAGCAGGACTACTGTGAAAGCCTTTATGTCGACAGATAATGGCGCATCGCTTCAGGTGATCCGGCTAAAGGAAGCTTCAAAATGTGACTGTGGTAAAACGGGAAACATCTGACAGGACTAACTATGACTCTCTTAAGGTAGACAATTGCCTCGTCATTAGGCGAAATACATCGGCAAACACGAGAAGCTCCCAGCAGGAGTACTGGGAAAGTCTTTATGTCGACAGATATTGGCGTATCGCTTCAGGTGAACTGGACAGAGAAAGCTTGTAGATGTGACTGTTATAAAACGTGGAGCAACTGCAATGAGTAACTATGACTCTATTTAGGTATCCAAATGCCTCGTCAACAGGCGAAATACATCGGCAAACTCTAGAAGCTCCCAGCAGGAGTACTGTGAAAGTCTTTATGTCGACAGATATTGGCGTATCGCTTCACGAGAACTGGCTAAAGGAAGCTAGAAAATGTGACTCTTGTAAAACGGGGAGCAGCTGACAGGACTAACTACGACCCTCTTAAGGTAGACAAATGCCTCGTCAAGAGGCGAATTACATCGGCAAACTCGAGAAGCTCCCTGCAGGAGTACTGTGAAAGTCTTTATGTCGACAGATATTGGCGTACTACGACAGGTGAACAGGCCAGAGAAAGTTTGTAGTTGTGACTGTTATAAAACGTGGAGAAACTGCAATGAGTAACTATGACTCCCTTTAGGTAGCCAAATGCCACGTCAACAGGCGAAATACATCGGCAAACTCGAGAAGATCCCAGCAGGAGTAATGTGAAAGTCTTTAGGTTGACAGATAATGGCGTATCGCTACAGGTGAACTGGATAGAGGAAGCTTGAAAATATGACTGTGGTAAAACGGGGAGCAACTGACAGAAGTAACTATGACTCTCTTGAGGTAGCCAAATGCCTCGTAAACAGGCGAAATACATCGGCAAACTCTAGAAGCTCCCAGCAGGAGTACTGGGAAAGTCTTTATGTCGACAGATATTGGCGTATCGCTTCAGGAGAACTGGATAGAGATAGCTTGAAAATGTGACTGTAGTGAAACGGGGAGCAACTGACAGGAGTAACTATGACTCTCTTAAGGTAGCCAAATGCGTCGTCAACAGGCGAAACACATCGGCAAACACGAGAAGCTCCCAGCAGGAGTACTGTGAATGTCTTATCTTTGATAGATAATGGCGTATCGCTTCAGGTGAACTGGATAGAGGAAGCTTGAAAATGTGACTGTGGTAAAACGGGGAGCAACTGACAGGAGTAACTATGACTCTCTTCAGGTAGCCAAATGCCTCGTCAACAGGCGAAATACATTGGCAAACAGGAGAAGCTCCCAGCAGGACTACTGTGAAAGTCTTTATGTCGACAGATAATGGCGCATCGCTTCAGGTGATCCGGCTAAAGGAAGCTTCAAAATGTGACTTTGATAAAACGGGGAACATCTGACAGGACTAACTATGACTCTCTTAAGGTAGACAAATGCCTCGTCCCTAGGCGAAATACATCGGCAAACTCGAGAAGATCCCAGCAGGAGTACTGTGAAAGTCTTTAGGTTGACAGATAATGGCGTATCGCTACAGGTGAACTGGATAGAGGAAGCTTGAAAATGTGACTGTGGTAAAACGGGGAGCAACTGACAGGAGTAACTATGACTCTCATCAGGTAGCCAAATGCCTCGTCAACAGGCGAAATACATCGGCAAACTCTAGAAGCTCCCAGCAGGAGTACTGTGAAAGTCTTTATGTCGACAGATATTGGCGTATCGCTTCACGAGAACTGGCTAAAGGAAGCTTGAAAATGTGACTGTGGTAAAACGGGGAGCAACTGACAGGACTAACTACGACTCTCTTAAGGTAGACAAATGCCTCGTCAACAGGCGAAGTACATCGGCAAACACGAGAAGCTCCCAGAAGGAGTACTGTGATAGTCTTTAGGTTGACAGATAATGGCGTATCGCTTCAGGCGAACTGGATAGAGATAGCTTGAAAATGTGACTGTAGTGAAACGGGGAGCAACTGACAGAAGTAACTATGACTCTCTTGAGGTAGCCAAATGCCTCGTAAACAGGCGAAATACATCGGCAAACTCTAGAAGCTCCCAGCAGGAGTACTGTGAAAGTCTTTATGTCGACAGATATTGGCGTATCGCTTCACGAGAACTGGCTAAAGGAAGCTTGAAAATGTGACTGTGGTAAAACGGGGAGCAACTGACAGGACTAACTACGACTCTCTTAAGGTAGACAAATGCCTCGTCAACAGGCGAAGTACATCGGCAAACACGAGAAGCTCCCAGAAGGAGTACTGTGATAGTCTTTAGGTTGACAGATAATGGCGTATCGCTTCAGGAGAACTGGATAGAGAAAGCTTGAAAATGTGACTGTGGTGAAACGGGGAGCAACTGACAGGAGTAACTATGACTCTCTTAAGGTAGCCAAATGCCTCGTCAACAGGCGAAATACATCGGCAAACTCGAGACGCTCCCAGCAGGAGTACTGTGAATGTCTTTAGGTTGACAGATAATGGCGTATGGCTACAGATGAACTGGATAGAGGAAGCTTGAAAATGTGACTGTGGTAAAACGGGGAGCAACTGACAGGAGTAACTATGACTCTCTTCAGGTAGCCAAATGCCTCGTCAACAGGCGAAATACATCGGCAAACAGGAGAAGCTCTCATCAGCACTACTGTGAAAAACCTTATGTCGACAGATAATGGCGCATCGCTTCAGGTGATCCGGCTAAAGGAAGCTTCAAATTGTGACTGTGGTAAAACGGGGAACATCTGACAGGACTAACTATGACTATCTTAAGGTAGACAAATGCCTCGTCACTAGGCGAAATACATCGGCAAACTCGAGAAGATCCCAGCAGGAGTACTCTGAAAGGCATTAGGTTGACAGATAATGGCGTATCGCTACAGGTGAACTGGATAGAGGAAGCTTCAAAATGTGACTGTGGTAAAACGGGGAGCAACTGACAGGAGTAACTATGACTCTCATTAGGTAGCCAAATGCTTCGTCAACAGGCGAAATACATCGGCAAACTCTAGAAGCTCCCAGCAGGAGTACTGTGAAAGTCTTTATGTCGACAGATACTGGCGTATCGCTTCACGGGAACTGGCTAAAGGAAGCTTGAAAATGTGACTGTGGAAAAACGGGGAGCAACTGACAGGACTAACTACGACTCTCTTAAGGTAGACAAATGCCTCGTCAACAGGCGAAATATATCGGCAAACTCAAGAAGCTCCCAGCAGGAGTACTGTGAAAGTCTTTATGTCGACAGATATTGGCGTACCGCTTCAGGTGAACAGGCCAGAGAAAGCTTGTAGTTGTGACTGTTATAAAACGTGGAGCAACATGCAATGAGTAACTATGACTCCCTTTAGGTAGCCAAATGCCTCGTCAACAGGCGAAATACATCGGCAAACTCGAGAAGATCCCAGCAGGAGTACTGTGAAAGTCTTTAGGTTGACAGATAATGGCGTATCGCTACAGGTGAACTGGATAGAGGAAGCTTGAAAATGTGACTGTGGTAAAACGGGGAGCAACTGACAGGAGTAACTATGACTCTCTTGAGGTAGCCAAATGCCTCATAAACAGGCGAAATACATCGGCAAACTCTAGAAGCTCCCAGCAGGAGTACTGTGAAAGTCTTTCTATCGACAGATATTGGCGTATTGCTTCACGAGAACTGGCTAAAGGAAGCTTGAAAATGTGACTGTGGTAAAACGGGGAGCAACAGACAAGACTAACTACGACTCTCTTAAGGTAGACAAATGCCTCGTCAACAGGCAAAATACATCGGCAAACTCAAGAAGCTCCCAGCAGGAGTACTGTGAAAGTCTTTATGTCGACAGATATTGGCGTACCGCTTCAGGTGAACAGGCCAGAGAAAGCTTGTAGTTGTGACTGTTATAAAACGTGGAGAAACTGCAATGAGTAACTATGACTCCCTTTAGGTAGCCAAATGCCTCGTCAACAGGCGAAATACATCGGCAAACTCGAGAAGCTCCCGCCAGGAGTACTGTGAAGGTCTTTATGTCGACAGATTTTGGCGTATCGCTTCAGGTGAACTGGCTAAAGGAAGCTTAAAAATGTGACTGTGGAAAAACGGGGAGCAACTGACAGGACTAACTACGACTTTCTTAAGGTAGACAAATGCCTCGTCAACAGACGAAATACATCGGCAAGTCGAGAAGCTCCCAGCAGGAGTACTGTGAAAGTCTTTATGTCGACAGATATTGGCGTACCGCTTCAGGTGAACAGGCCAGAAAAAGCTTGTAGTTGTGACTGTTATAAAACGTGGAGAAACTGTATTGAGTAACTATGACTCCCTTTAGGTAGCCAAATGCCACGTCAACAGGCGAAATACATCGGCAAACTCGAGAACCTCCCGGCAGGAGTACTGTGAAAGTCTTTATGTCGACAGATAATGGCGCATCGCTTCAGGTGATCCGGCTAAAGGAAGCTTCAAAATGTGACTGTGATAAAACGGGGAACATCTGACAGGACTAACTATGACTCTCTTAAGGTAGACAAATGCCTCGTCCCTAGGCGAAATACATCGGCAAACTCGAGAAGATCCCAGCAGGAGTACTGTGAAAGTCTTTAGGTTGGCAGATAATGGCGTATCGCTACAGGTGAACTGGATAGAGGAAGCTTGAAAATGTGACTGTGGTAAAACGGGGAGCAACTGACAGGAGTAACTATGACTCTCATCAGGTAGCCAAATGCCTCGTCAACAGGCGAAATACATCGGCAAACTCTAGAAGCTCCCAGCAGGAGTACTGTGAAAGTCTTTATGTCGACAGATATTGGCGTATCGCTTCACGAGAACTGGCTAAAGGAAGCTTGAAAATGTGACTGTGGTAAAACGGGGAGCAACTGACAGGACTAACTACGACTCTCTTAAGGTAGACAAATGCCTCGTCAACAGGCGAAGTACATCGGCAAACACGAGAAGCTCCCAGAAGGAGTACTGTGATAGTCTTTAGGTTGACAGATAATGGCGTATCGCTTCAGGAGAACTGGATAGAGATAGCTTGAAAATGTGACTGTAGTGAAACGGGGAGCAACTGACAGAAGTAACTATGACTCTCTTGAGGTAGCCAAATGCCTCGTAAACAGGCGAAATACATCGGCAAACTCTAGAAGCTCCCAGCAGGAGTACTGAGAAAGTCTTTATGTCGACAGATATTGGCGTATCGCTTCACGAGAACTGGCTAAAGGAAGCTTGAAAATGTGACTGTGGTAAAACGGGGAGCAACTGACAGGACTAACTACGACTCTCTTAAGGTAGACAAATGCCTCGTCAACAGGCGAAGTACATCGGCAAACACGAGAAGCTCCCAGAAGGAGTACTGTGATAGTCTTTAGGTTGACAGATAATGGCGTATCGCTTCAGGAGAACTGGATAGAGAAAGCTTGAAAATGTGACTGTGGTGAAACGGGGAGCAACTGACAGGAGTAACTATGACTCTCTTAAGGTAGCCAAATGCCTCGTCAACAGGCGAAATACATCGGCAAACTCGAGACGCTCCCAGCAGGAGTACTGTGAATGTCTTTAGGTTGACAGATAATGGCGTATGGCTACAGATGAACTGGATAGAGGAAGCTTGAAAATGTGACTGTGGTAAAACGGGGAGCAACTGACAGGAGTAACTATGACTCTCTTCAGGTAGCCAAATGCCTCGTCAACAGGCGAAATACATCGGCAAACAGGAGAAGCTCCCATCAGCACTACTGTGAAAAACCTTATGTCGACAGATAATGGCGCATCGCTTCAGGTGATCCGGCTAAAGGAAGCTTCAAATTGTGACTGTGGTAAAACGGGGAACATCTGACAGGACTAACTATGACTATCTTAAGGTAGACAAATGCCTCGTCACTAGGCGAAATACATCGGCAAACTCGAGAAGATCCCAGCAGGAGTACTGTGAAAGGCTTTAGGTTGACAGATAATGGCGTATCGCTACAGGTGAACTGGATAGAGGAAGCTTCAAAATGTGACTGTGGTAAAACGGGGAGCAACTGACAGGAGTAACTATGACTCTCATTAGGTAGCCAAATGCTTCGTCAACAGGCGAAATACATCGGCAAACTCTAGAAGCTCCCAGCAGGAGTACTGTGAAAGTCTTTATGTCGACAGATACTGGCGTATCGCTTCACGGGAACTGGCTAAAGGAAGCTTGAAAATGTGACTGTGGAAAAACGGGGAGCAACTGACAGGACTAACTACGACTCTCTTAAGGTAGACAAATGCCTCGTCAACAGGCGAAATATATCGGCAAACTCAAGAAGCTCCCAGCAGGAGTACTGTGAAAGTCTTTATGTCGACAGATATTGGCGTACCGCTTCAGGTGAACAGGCCAGAGAAAGCTTGTAGTTGTGACTGTTATAAAACGTGGAGCAACATGCAATGAGTAACTATGACTCCCTTTAGGTAGCCAAATGCCTCGTCAACAGGCGAAATACATCGGCAAACTCGAGAAGATCCCAGCAGGAGTACTGTGAAAGTCTTTAGGTTGACAGATAATGGCGTATCGCTACAGGTGAACTGCATAGAGGAAGCTTGAAAATGTGACTGTGGTAAAACAGGGAGCAACTGACAGGAGTAACTATGACTCTCTTGAGGTAGCCAAATGCCTCATAAACAGGCGAAATACATCGGCAAACTCTAGAAGCTCCCAGCAGGAGTACTGTGAAAGTCTTTCTATCGACAGATATTGGCGTATTGCTTCACGAGAACTGGCTAAAGGAAGCTTGAAAATGTGACTGTGGTAAAACGGGGAGCAACAGACAAGACTAACTACGACTCTCTTAAGGTAGACAAATGCCTCGTCAACAGGCAAAATACATCGGCAAACTCAAGAAGCTCCCAGCAGGAGTACTGTGAAAGTCTTTATGTCGACAGATATTGGCGTACCGCTTCAGGTGAACAGGCCAGAGAAAGCTTGTAGTTGTGACTGTTATAAAACGTGGAGAAACTGCAATGAGTAACTATGACTCCCTTTAGGTAGCCAAATGCCTCGTCAACAGGCGAAATACATCGGCAAACTCGAGAAGCTCCCGGCAGGAGTACTGTGAAGGTCTTTATGTCGACAGATATTGGCGTATCGCTTCAGGTGAACTGGCTAAAGGAAGCTTAAAAATGTGACTGTGGAAAAACGGGGAGCAACTGACAGGACTAACTACGACTTTCTTAAGGTAGACAAATGCCTCGTCAACAGACGAAATACATCGGCAAGTCGAGAAGCTCCCAGCAGGAGTACTGTGAAAGTCTTTATGTCGACAGATATTGGCGTACCGCTTCAGGTGAACAGGCCAGAAAAAGCTTGTAGTTGTGACTGTTATAAAACGTGGAGAAACTGTATTGAGTAACTATGACTCCCTTTAGGTAGCCAAATGCCACGTCAACAGGCGAAATACATCGGCAAACTCGAGACGCTCCCAGCAGGAGTACTGTGAATGTCTTTAGGTTGACAGATAATGGCGTATCGCTTCAGATGAACTGGATAGAGGAAGCTTGAAAATGTGACTGTGGTAAAACGGGGAGCAACTGACAGGAGTAACTATGACTCTCTTCAGGTAGCCAAATGCCTCGTCAACAGGCGAAATACATCGGCAAACAGGAGAAGCTCCCATCAGCACTACTGTGAAAAACCTTATGTCGACAGATAATGGCGCATCGCTTCAGGTGATCCGGCTAAAGGAAGCTTCAAATTGTGACTGTGGTAAAACGGGGAACATCTGACAGGACTAACTATGACTATCTTAAGGTAGACAAATGCCTCGTCACTAGGCGAAATACATCGGCAAACTCGAGAAGATCCCAGCAGGAGTACTGTGAAAGGCTTTAGGTTGACAGATAATGGCGTATCGCTACAGGTGAACTGGATAGTGGAAGCTTCAAAATGTGACTGTGGTAAAACGGGGAGCAACTGACAGGACTAACTACGACTCTCTTAAGGTAGACAAATGCCTCGTCAACAGGCGAAGTACATCGGCAAACACGAGAAGCTCCCAGAAGGAGTACTGTGATAGTCTTTAGGTTGACAGATAATGGCGTATCGCTTCAGGAGAACTGGATAGAGATAGCTTGAAAATGTGACTGTAGTGAAACGGGGAGCAACTGACAGAAGTAACTATGACTCTCTTGAGGTAGCCAAATGCCTCGTAAACAGGCGAAATACATCGGCAAACTCTAGAAGCTCCCAGCAGGAGTACTGTGAAAGTCTTTATGTCGACAGATATTGGCGTATCGCTTCACGAGAACTGGCTAAAGGAAGCTTGAAAATGTGACTGTGGTAAAACGGGGAGCAACTGACAGGCAAACTACGACTCTCTTAAGGTAGACAAATGCCTCGTCAACAGGCGAAGTACATCGGCAAACACGAGAAGCTCCCAGAAGGAGTACTGTGAAAGGCTTTAGGTTGACAGATAATGGCGTATCGCTACAGGTGAACTGGATAGAGGAAGCTTCAAAATGTGACTGTGGTAAAACGGGGAGCAACTGACAGGAGTAACTATGACTCTCATTAGGTAGCCAAATGCTTCGTCAACAGGCGAAATACATCGGCAAACTCGAGACGCTCCCAGCAGGAGTACTGTGAATGTCTTTAGGTTGACAGATAATGGCGTATGGCTACAGATGAACTGGATAGAGGAAGCTTGAAAATGTGACTGTGGTAAAACGGGGAGCAACTGACAGGAGTAACTATGACTCTCTTCAGGTAGCCAAATGCCTCGTCAACAGGCGAAATACATCGGCAAACAGGAGAAGCTCTCATCAGCACTACTGTGAAAAACCTTATGTCGACAGATATTGGCGTACCGCTTCAGGTGAACAGGCCAGAGAAAGCTTGTAGTTGTGACTGTTATAAAACGTGGAGCAACATGCAATGAGTAACTATGACTCCCTTTAGGTAGCCAAATGCCTCGTCAACAGGCGAAATACATCGGCAAACTCGAGAAGATCCCAGCAGGAGTACTGTGAAAGTCTTTAGGTTGACAGATAATGGCGTATCGCTACAGGTGAACTGCATAGAGGAAGCTTGAAAATGTGACTGTGGTAAAACAGGGAGCAACTGACAGGAGTAACTATGACTCTCTTGAGGTAGCCAAATGCCTCATAAACAGGCGAAATACATCGGCAAACTCTAGAAGCTCCCAGCAGGAGTACTGTGAAAGTCTTTCTATCGACAGATATTGGCGTATTGCTTCACGAGAACTGGCTAAAGGAAGCTTGAAAATGTGACTGTGGTAAAACGGGGAGCAACAGACAAGACTAACTACGACTCTCTTAAGGTAGACAAATGCCTCGTCAACAGGCAAAATACATCGGCAAACTCAAGAAGCTCCCAGCAGGAGTACTGTGAAAGTCTTTATGTCGACAGATATTGGCGTACCGCTTCAGGTGAACAGGCCAGAGAAAGCTTGTAGTTGTGACTGTTATAAAACGTGGAGAAACTGCAATGAGTAACTATGACTCCCTTTAGGTAGCCAAATGCCTCGTCAACAGGCGAAATACATCGGCAAACTCGAGAAGCTCCCGGCAGGAGTACTGTGAAGGTCTTTATGTCGACAGATATTGGCGTATCGCTTCAGGTGAACTGGCTAAAGGAAGCTTAAAAATGTGACTGTGGAAAAACGGGGAGCAACTGACAGGACTAACTACGACTTTCTTAAGGTAGACAAATGCCTCGTCAACAGACGAAATACATCGGCAAGTCGAGAAGCTCCCAGCAGGAGTACTGTGAAAGTCTTTATGTCGACAGATATTGGCGTACCGCTTCAGGTGAACAGGCCAGAAAAAGCTTGTAGTTGTGACTGTTATAAAACGTGGAGAAACTGTATTGAGTAACTATGACTCCCTTTAGGTAGCCAAATGCCACGTCAACAGGCGAAATACATCGGCAAACTCGAGACGCTCCCAGCAGGAGTACTGTGAATGTCTTTAGGTTGACAGATAATGGCGTATCGCTTCAGATGAACTGGATAGAGGAAGCTTGAAAATGTGACTGTGGTAAAACGGGGAGCAACTGACAGGAGTAACTATGACTCTCTTCAGGTAGCCAAATGCCTCGTCAACAGGCGAAATACATCGGCAAACAGGAGAAGCTCCCATCAGCACTACTGTGAAAAACCTTATGTCGACAGATAATGGCGCATCGCTTCAGGTGATCCGGCTAAAGGAAGCTTCAAATTGTGACTGTGGTAAAACGGGGAACATCTGACAGGACTAACTATGACTATCTTAAGGTAGACAAATGCCTCGTCACTAGGCGAAATACATCGGCAAACTCGAGAAGATCCCAGCAGGAGTACTGTGAAAGGCTTTAGGTTGACAGATAATGGCGTATCGCTACAGGTGAACTGGATAGTGGAAGCTTCAAAATGTGACTGTGGTAAAACGGGGAGCAACTGACAGGACTAACTACGACTCTCTTAAGGTAGACAAATGCCTCGTCAACAGGCGAAGTACATCGGCAAACACGAGAAGCTCCCAGAAGGAGTACTGTGATAGTCTTTAGGTTGACAGATAATGGCGTATCGCTTCAGGAGAACTGGATAGAGATAGCTTGAAAATGTGACTGTAGTGAAACGGGGAGCAACTGACAGAAGTAACTATGACTCTCTTGAGGTAGCCAAATGCCTCGTAAACAGGCGAAATACATCGGCAAACTCTAGAAGCTCCCAGCAGGAGTACTGTGAAAGTCTTTATGTCGACAGATATTGGCGTATCGCTTCACGAGAACTGGCTAAAGGAAGCTTGAAAATGTGACTGTGGTAAAACGGGGAGCAACTGACAGGCAAACTACGACTCTCTTAAGGTAGACAAATGCCTCGTCAACAGGCGAAGTACATCGGCAAACACGAGAAGCTCCCAGAAGGAGTACTGTGATAGTCTTTAGGTTGACAGATAATGGCGTATCGCTTCAGGAGAACTGGATAGAGAAAGCTTGAAAATGTGACTGTGGTGAAACGGGGAGCAACTGACAGGAGTAACTATGACTCTCTTAAGGTAGCCAAATGCCTCGTCAACAGGCGAAATACATCGGCAAACTCGAGACGCTCCCAGCAGGAGTACTGTGAATGTCTTTAGGTTGACAGATAATGGCGTATGGCTACAGATGAACTGGATAGAGGAAGCTTGAAAATGTGACTGTGGTAAAACGGGGAGCAACTGACAGGAGTAACTATGACTCTCTTCAGGTAGCCAAATGCCTCGTCAACAGGCGAAATACATCGGCAAACAGGAGAAGCTCCCATCAGCACTACTGTGAAAAACCTTATGTCGACAGATAATGGCGCATCGCTTCAGGTGATCCGGCTAAAGGAAGCTTCAAATTGTGACTGTGGTAAAACGGGGAACATCTGACAGGACTAACTATGACTATCTTAAGGTAGACAAATGCCTCGTCACTAGGCGAAATACATCGGCAAACTCGAGAAGATCCCAGCAGGAGTACTGTGAAAGGCTTTAGGTTGACAGATAATGGCGTATCGCTACAGGTGAACTGGATAGAGGAAGCTTCAAAATGTGACTGTGGTAAAACGGGGAGCAACTGACAGGAGTAACTATGACTCTCATTAGGTAGCCAAATGCTTCGTCAACAGGCGAAATACATCGGCAAACTCTAGAAGCTCCCAGCAGGAGTACTGTGAAAGTCTTTATGTCGACAGATACTGGCGTATCGCTTCAGGTGATCCGGCTAAAGGAAGCTTCAAAATGTGACTGTGATAAAACGGGGAAATCTGACAGGACTAACTATGACTCTCTTAAGGTAGACAAATGCCTCGTCCCTAGGCGGAATACATCGGCAGACTCGAGAAGCTCCCGGCAGGAGTACTGTGAAAGTCTTTATGTCGACAGATATTGGCGTATCGCTTCAGGTGAACTCGCCAGAGAAAGCTTGTAGATGTGACTGGTATAAAACGTGGAGCAACTGCAATGAGTAACTATGACTCTCTTTAGGTATCCAAACGCCTAGTCAACAGGCGAAATACATCGGCAAACTCTAGAAGCTCCCAGCAGGAGTACTGTGAAAGTCTTTATGTCGACAGATATTGGCGTATCGCTTCACGAGAACTGGCTAAAGGAAGCTTGAAAATGTGACTGTGGTAAAACGGGGAGCAACAGACAGGACTAACTACGACTCTCTTAAGGTAGACAAATGCCTCGTCAACAGGCAAAATACATCGGCAAACTCAAGAAGCTCCCAGCAGGAGTGCTGTGAAAGTCTTTATGTCGACAGATATTGGCGTGCCGCTTCAGGTGAACAGGCCAGAGAAAGCTTGTAGTTGTGACTGTTATAAAAGGTGGAGAAACTGCAATGAGTAACTATGACTCCCTTTAGGTAGCCAAATGCCTCGTCAACAGGCGAAATACATCGGCAAACTCGAGAAGCTCCCGGCAGGAGTTCTGCGAAGGTCTTTATGTCGACAGATATTGGCGTATCGCTTCACGGGAACTGGCTAAAGGAAGCTTGAAAATGTGACTGTGGTAAAACGGAGAGCAACTGACAGGACTAATTACGACTCTCTTAAGGTAGACAAATGCCTCGTCAACAGGCGATATACATCGGCAAACTCGAGAAGCTCGCAGAAGGAGTACTGTGATAGTCTTGAGGTTGACAGATAATGGCGTATCGCTTCAGGAGAACTGGATAGAGATAGCTTGAAAATGTGACTGTAGTGAAACGGGGAGCAACTGACAGGAGTAACTATGACTCTCTTAAGGTAGCCAAATGCCTCGTCAACAGGCGAAAAACATCGGCAAACTCTAGAAGCTCCCAGCAGGAGTACTGGGAAAGTCTTCATGTCGACAGATATTGGCGTATCGCTTCAGGTGAACTGGCCAGAGAACGCTTCTAGATGTGACTGTTATAAAACGTGGAGCAACTGCAATGAGTAACTATGACTCTCTTAAGGTAGCCAAATGCCTCGTCAACAGGCGAAATACATCGGGAAACACTAGAAGCTCCCAGCAGGAGTACTGTGAGAGTCTTTAGGTTGACAGATAAAGGCGTATCGCTTCAGGTGAACAGGATAGAGGAAGCTTGAAAATGTGACTGTGGTAAAACGGGGAGCAACTGACTGGAGTAACTATGACTCTCTTCAGGTAGCCAAATGCCTCGTCAACAGGCGAAATACATCGGCAAACTCTAGAAGCTCCCAGCAGGACTACTGTGAAAGTCTTTATGTCGACAGATAATGGCGTATCGCTTCAGGTGAACTGGATAGAGGAAGCTTAAAAATGTGACTGTGGTAAAACGGGGAGCAACTGACAGGAGTAACTATGACTCTCTTCAGGTAGCCAAATGCCTCGTCAACAGGCGATATACATCGGCAAACTCGAGAAGATATCAGCAGGACTACTGTGAAAGTCTTTATGTCGACAGATAATGGCGTATCGCTTCAGGTGAACTGGATAGAGGAAGCTTAAAAATGTGACTGTGGTAAAACGGGGAGCAACTGACAGGAGTAACTATGACTCTCTTCAGGTAGCCAAATGCCTCGTCAACAGGCGATATACATCGGCAAACTCGAGAAGATCCCAGCAGGAGTAATGTGAAAGTCTTTAGGTTGACAGATAATGGCGTATCGCTACAGGTGAACTGGATAGAGGAAGCTTGAAAATATGACTGTGGTAAAACGGGGAGCAACTGACAGAAGTAACTATGACTCTCTTGAGGTAGCCAAATGCCTCGTAAACAGGCGAAATACATCGGCAAACTCTAGAAGCTCCCAGCAGGAGTACTGTGAAAGTCTTTATGTCGACAGATATTGGCGTATCGCTTCACGAGAACTGGCTAAAGGAAGCTTGAAAATGTGACTGTGGTAAAACGGGGAGCAACTGACAGGACTAACTACGACTCTCTTAAGGTAGACAAATGCCTCGTCAACAGGCGAAGTACATCGGCAAACACGAGAAGCTCCCAGAAGGAATACTGTGATAGTCTTTAGGTTGACAGATAATGGCGTATCGCTTCAGGAGAACTGGATAGAGATAGCTTGAAAATGTGACTGTAGTGAAACGGGGAGCAACTGACAGGAGTAACTATGACTCTCTTAAGGTAGCCAAATGCCTCGTCAACAGGCGAAACACATCGGCAAACTCGAGAAGCTCCCAGCAGGAGTACTGTGAATGTCTTATCTTTGATAGATAATGGCGTATCGCTTCAGGTGAACTGGATAGAGGAAGCTTGAAAATGTGACTGTGGTAAAACGGGGAGCAACTGACAGGAGTAACTATGACTCTCTTCAGGTAGCCAAATGCCTCGTCAACAGGCGAAATACATTGGCAAACAGGAGAAGCTCCCAGCAGGACTACTGTGAAAGTCTTTATGTCGACAGATAATGGCGCATCGCTTCAGGTGATCCGGCTAAAGGAAGCTTCAAAATGTGACTGTGAGAAAACGGGGAACATCTGACAGGACTAACTATGACTCTCTTAAGGTAGACAAATGCCTCGTCCCTAGGCGAAATACATCGGCAAACTCGAGAAGATCCCAGCAGGAGTACTGTGAAAGTCTTTAGGTTGACAGATAATGGCGTATCGCTACAGGTGAACTGGATAGAGGAAGCTCGAAAATGTGACTGTGGTAAAACGGGGAGCAACTGACAGGAGTAACTATGACTCTCATCAGGTAGCCAAATGCCTCGTCAACAGGCGAAATACATCGGCAAACTCTAGAAGCTCCCAGCATTAGTACTGTGAAAGTCTTTATGTCGACAGATATTGGCGTATCGCTTCAGGTGAACTGGCCAGACAAAGCTTCTAGATGTGACTTTTATAAAACGAGGAGCAACTGCAATGAGTAACTATGACTCTCTTAAGGTAGCCAAATGCCTCGTCAACAGGCGAAATACATCGGGAAACACTAGAAGCTCCCAGCAGGAGTACTGTGAGAGTCTTTAGGTTGACAGATAATGGCGTATCGCTTCACGGGAACTGGCTAAAGGAAGCTTGAAAATGTGACTGTGGAAAAACGGGGAGCAACTGACAGGACTAACTACGACTATCTTAAGGTAGACAAATGCCTCGTCAAGAGGCGAATTACATCGGCAAACTCGAGAAGCTCCCTGCAGGAGTACTGTGAAAGTCTTTATGTCGACAGATATTGGCGTACTGCGACAGGTGAACAGGCCAGAGAAAGTTTGTAGTTGTGACTGTTATAAAACGTGGAGAAACTGCAATGAGTAACTATGACTCCCTTTAGGTAGCCAAATGCCTCGTCAACAGGCGAAAAACATCGGCAAACTCTAGAAGCTCCCAGCAGGAGTACTGGGAAAGTCTTCATGTCGACAGATATTGGCGTATCGCTTCAGGTGAACTGGACAGAGAAAGCTTGTAGATGTGACTGTTATAAAACGTGGAGCAACTGCAATGAGTAACTATGACTCTATTTAGGTATCCAAATGCCTCGTCAACAGGCGAAATACATCGGCAAACTCTAGAAGCTCCCAGCAGGAGTACTGTGAAAGTCTTTATGTCGACAGATATTGGCGCATCGCTTCAGGTGATCCGGCTAAAGGAAGCTTCAAAATGTGACTGTGATAAAACGGGGAACATCTGACAGGACTAACTATGACTCTCTTAAGGTAGACAAATGCCTCGTCCCTAGGCGAAATACATCGGCAAACTCGAGAAGATCCCAGCAGGAGTACTGTGAAAGTCTTTAGGTTGACAGATAATGGCGTATCGCTACAGGTGAACTGGATAGAGGAAGCTTGAAAATGTGACTGTGGTAAAACGGGGAGCAACTGACAGGAGTAACTATGACTCTCATCAGGTAGCCAAATGCCTCGTCAACAGGCGAAATACATCGGCAAACTCTAGAAGCTCCCAGCAGGACTACTGTGAAAGTCTTTATGTCGACAGATAATATCGTATCGCTTCAGGTGAACTGGATAGAGGAAGCTTGAAAATGTGACTGTGGTAAAACGGGGAGCAACTGACAGGAGTAACTATGACTCTCTTCAGGTAGCCAAATGCCTCGTCAACAGGCGAAATACATCGGCAAACTCTAGAAGCTCCCAGCAGGACTACTGTGAAAGCCTTTATGTCGACAGATAATGGCGCATCGCTTCAGGTGATCCGGCTAAAGGAAGCTTCAAAATGTGACTGTGGTAAAACGGGAAACATCTGACAGGACTAACTATGACTCTCTTAAGGTAGACAATTGCCTCGTCATTAGGCGAAATACATCGGCAAACACGAGAAGCTCCCAGCAGGAGTACAGTGAAAGTCTTTATGTCGACAGATATTGGCGTATCGCTTCAGGTGAACTGGACAGAGAAAGCTTGTAGATGTGACCGTTATAAAACGTGGAGCAACTGCAATGAGTAACTATGACTCTATTTAGGTATCCAAATGCCTCGTCAACAGGCGAAATACATCGGCAAACTCTAGAAGCTCCCAGCAGGAGTACTGTGAAAGTCTTTATGTCGACAGATATTGGCGTATCGCTTCACGAGAACTGGCTAAAGGAAGCTAGAAAATGCGACTGTGGTAAAACGGGGAGCAACTGACAGGACTAACTACGACCCTCTTAAGGTAGACAAATGCCTCGTCAAGAGGCGAATTACATCGGCAAACTCGAGAAGCTCCCTGCAGGAGTACTGTGAAAGTCTTTATGTCGACAGATATTGGCGTACTGCGACAGGTGAACAGGCCAGAGAAAGTTTGTAGTTGTGACTGTTATAAAACGTGGAGCAACATGCAATGAGTAACTATGACTCCCTTTAGGTAGCCAAATGCCTCGTCAACAGGCGAAATACATCGGCAAACTCGAGAAGCTCCCGGCAGGAGTACTGTGAAAGTCTTTATGTCGACAGATATTGGCGTATCGCTTCACGGGAACTGGCAAAAGGAAGCTTGAAAATGTGACTGTGGAAAAACGGGGAGCAACTGACAGGACCAACTACGACTCTCTTAAGGTAGACAAATGCCTCGTCAACAGGCGAAATACATCGGCAAACTCGAGAAGCTCCCAGCAGGAGTACTGTGAAGGTCTTTATGTCGACAGATATTGGCGTAACGCTTCAGGTGAACAGGCCAGAGATAGCTTGTAGTTGTGACTGTTATAAAACGTGGAGAAACTGCAATGAGTAACTATGACTCCCTTTAGGTAGCCAAATGCCTCGTCAACAGGCGAAATACATCGGCAAACTCGAGAAGCTCCCGGCAGGAGTACTGTGAAAGTCTTTATGTCGACAGATATTGGCGTATCGCTTCACGGGAACTGGCTAAAGGAAGCTTAAAAATGTGACTGTCGAAAAACGGGGAGCAACTGACAGGACTAACTACGACTTTCTTAAGGTAGACAAATGCCTCGTCAACAGACGAAATACATCGGCAAGTCGAGAAGCTCCCAGCAGGAGTACTGTGAAAGTCTTTATGTCGACAGATATTGGCGTACCGCTTCAGGTGAACAGGCCAGAAAAAGCTTGTAGTTGTGACTGTTATAAAACGTGGAGAAACTGTATTGAGTAACTATGACTCCCTTTAGGTAGCCAAATGCCACGTCAACAGGCGAAATACATCGGCAAACTCGAGAACCTCCCGGCAGGAGTACTGTGAAAGTCTTTATGTCGACAGATATTGGCGTATCGCTTCACGGGAACTGGCAAAAGGAAGCTTGAAAATGTGACTGTGGTACAACGGGGAGCAACTGACAGGACTAACTACGACTCTCTTAAGGTAGACAAATGCATCGTCAACAGGCGAAATACATCGGCAAACTCGAGAAGCTCCCGGAAGGAGTACTGTGATAGTCTTTAGGTTGACAGATAATGGCGTATCGCTTCAGGAGAACTGGATAGAGAAAGCTTGAAAATGTGACTGTGGTGAAACGGGGAGCAACTGACAGGAGTAACTATGACTCTCTTAAGGTAGCCAAATGCCTCGTCAACAGGCGAAATACATCGGCAAACTCGAGACGCTCCCAGCAGGAGTACTGTGAATGTCTTTAGGTTGACAGATAATGGCGTATCGCTTCAGATGAACTGGATAGAGGAAGCTTGAAAATGTGACTGTGGTAAAACGGGGAGCAACTGACAGGAGTAACTATGACTCTCTTCAGGTAGCCAAATGCCTCGTCAACAGGCGAAATACATCGGCAAACAGGAGAAGCTCCCATCAGCACTACTGTGAAAAACCTTATGTCGACAGATAATGGCGCATCGCTTCAGGTGATCCGGCTAAAGGAAGCTTCAAATTGTGACTGTGGTAAAACGGGGAACATCTTACAGGACTAACTATGACTATCTTAAGGTAGACAAATGCCTCGTCACTAGGCGAAATACATCGGCAAACTCGAGAACATCCCAGCAGGAGTACTGTGAAAGGCTTTAGGTTGACAGATAATGGCGTATCGCTACAGGTGAACTGGATAGTGGGAGCTTCAAAATGTGACTGTGGTAAAACGGGGAGCAACTGACAGGAGTAACTATGACTCTCATTAGGTAGCCAAATGCTTCGTCAACAGGCGAAATACATCGGCAAACTCTAGAAGCTCCCAGCAGGAGTACTGTGAAAGTCTTTATGTCGACAGATACTGGCGTATCGCTTCACGGGAACTGGCTAAAGGAAGCTTGAAAATGTGACTGTGGAAAAACGGGGAGCAACTGACAGGACTAACTACGACTCTCTTAAGGTAGACAAATGCCTCGTCAACAGGCGAATTATATCGGCAAACTCGAGGAGCTCCCAGCAGGAGTACTGTGAAAGTCTTTATGTCGACAGATATTGGCGTACCGCTTCAGGTGAACAGGCCAGAGAAAGCTTGTAGTTGTGACTGTTATAAAACGTGGAGCAACATGCAATGAGTAACTATGACTCCCTTTAGGTAGCCAAATGCCTCGTCAACAGGCGAAATACATCGGCAAACTCGAGAAGATCCCAGCAGGAGTACTGTGAAAGTCTTTAGGTTGACAGATAATGGCGTATCGCTACCGGTGAACTGGATAGAGGAAGCTTCAAAATGTGACTGTGGTAAAACGGGGAGCAACTGACAGGAGTAACTATGACACTCTTGAGGTAGCCAAATGCCTCATAAACAGGCGAAATACATCGGCAAACTCTAGAAGCTCCCAGCAGGAGTACTGTGAAAGTCTTTCTGTCGACAGATATTGGCGTATCGCTTCACGAGAACTGGCTAAAGGAAGCTTGAAAATGTGACTGTGGTAAAACGGGGAGCAACAGACAGGACTAACTACGACTCTCTTAAGGTAGACAAATGCCTCGTCAACAGGCAAAATACATCGGCAAACTCAAGAAGCTCCCAGCAGGAGTACTGTGAAAGTCTTTATGTCGACAGATATTGGCGTACCGCTTCAGGTGAACAGGCCAGAGAAAGCTTGTAGTTGTGACTGTTATAAAACGTGGAGAAACTGCAATGAGTAACTATGACTCCCTTTAGGTAGCCAAATGCCTCGTCAACAGGCGAAATACATCGGCAAACTCTAGAAGCTCCCAGCAGGACTACTGTGAAAGCCTTTATGTCGACAGATAATGGCGCATCGCTTCAGGTGATCCGGCTAAAGGAAGCTTCAAAATGTGACTGTGGTAAAACGGGAAACATCTGACAGGACTAACTATGACTCTCTTAAGGTAGACAATTGCCTCGTCATTAGGCGAAATACATCGGCAAACACGAGAAGCTCCCAGCAGGAGTACTGGGAAAGTCTTTATGTCGACAGATATTGGCGTATCGCTTCAGGTGAACTGGACAGAGAAAGCTTGTAGATGTGACTGTTATAAAACGTGGAGCAACTGCAATGAGTAACTATGACTCTATTTAGGTATCCAAATGCCTCGTCAACAGGCGAAATACATCGGCAAACTCTAGAAGCTCCCAGCAGGAGTACTGTGAAAGTCTTTATGTCGACAGATATTGGCGTATCGCTTCACGAGAACTGGCTAAAGGAAGCTAGAAAATGTGACTCTTGTAAAACGGGGAGCAGCTGACAGGACTAACTACGACCCTCTTAAGGTAGACAAATGCCTCGTCAAGAGGCGAATTACATCGGCAAACTCGAGAAGCTCCCTGCAGGAGTACTGTGAAAGTCTTTATGTCGACAGATATTGGCGTACTACGACAGGTGAACAGGCCAGAGAAAGTTTGTAGTTGTGACTGTTATAAAACGTGGAGAAACTGCAATGAGTAACTATGACTCCCTTTAGGTAGCCAAATGCCACGTCAACAGGCGAAATACATCGGCAAACTCGAGAAGATCCCAGCAGGAGTAATGTGAAAGTCTTTAGGTTGACAGATAATGGCGTATCGCTACAGGTGAACTGGATAGAGGAAGCTTGAAAATATGACTGTGGTAAAACGGGGAGCAACTGACAGAAGTAACTATGACTCTCTTGAGGTAGCCAAATGCCTCGTAAACAGGCGAAATACATCGGCAAACTCTAGAAGCTCCCAGCAGGAGTACTGGGAAAGTCTTTATGTCGACAGATATTGGCGTATCGCTTCAGGAGAACTGGATAGAGATAGCTTGAAAATGTGACTGTAGTGAAACGGGGAGCAACTGACAGGAGTAACTATGACTCTCTTAAGGTAGCCAAATGCGTCGTCAACAGGCGAAACACATCGGCAAACACGAGAAGCTCCCAGCAGGAGTACTGTGAATGTCTTATCTTTGATAGATAATGGCGTATCGCTTCAGGTGAACTGGATAGAGGAAGCTTGAAAATGTGACTGTGGTAAAACGGGGAGCAACTGACAGGAGTAACTATGACTCTCTTCAGGTAGCCAAATGCCTCGTCAACAGGCGAAATACATTGGCAAACAGGAGAAGCTCCCAGCAGGACTACTGTGAAAGTCTTTATGTCGACAGATAATGGCGCATCGCTTCAGGTGATCCGGCTAAAGGAAGCTTCAAAATGTGACTTTGATAAAACGGGGAACATCTGACAGGACTAACTATGACTCTCTTAAGGTAGACAAATGCCTCGTCCCTAGGCGAAATACATCGGCAAACTCGAGAAGATCCCAGCAGGAGTACTGTGAAAGTCTTTAGGTTGACAGATAATGGCGTATCGCTACAGGTGAACTGGATAGAGGAAGCTTGAAAATGTGACTGTGGTAAAACGGGGAGCAACTGACAGGAGTAACTATGACTCTCATCAGGTAGCCAAATGCCTCGTCAACAGGCGAAATACATCGGCAAACTCTAGAAGCTCCCAGCAGGAGTACTGTGAAAGTCTTTATGTCGACAGATATTGGCGTATCGCTTCACGAGAACTGGCTAAAGGAAGCTTGAAAATGTGACTGTGGTAAAACGGGGAGCAACTGACAGGACTAACTACGACTCTCTTAAGGTAGACAAATGCCTCGTCAACAGGCGAAGTACATCGGCAAACACGAGAAGCTCCCAGAAGGAGTACTGTGATAGTCTTTAGGTTGACAGATAATGGCGTATCGCTTCAGGCGAACTGGATAGAGATAGCTTGAAAATGTGACTGTAGTGAAACGGGGAGCAACTGACAGAAGTAACTATGACTCTCTTGAGGTAGCCAAATGCCTCGTAAACAGGCGAAATACATCGGCAAACTCTAGAAGCTCCCAGCAGGAGTACTGTGAAAGTCTTTATGTCGACAGATATTGGCGTATCGCTTCACGAGAACTGGCTAAAGGAAGCTTGAAAATGTGACTGTGGTAAAACGGGGAGCAACTGACAGGACTAACTACGACTCTCTTAAGGTAGACAAATGCCTCGTCAACAGGCGAAGTACATCGGCAAACACGAGAAGCTCCCAGAAGGAGTACTGTGATAGTCTTTAGGTTGACAGATAATGGCGTATCGCTTCAGGAGAACTGGATAGAGAAAGCTTGAAAATGTGACTGTGGTGAAACGGGGAGCAACTGACAGGAGTAACTATGACTCTCTTAAGGTAGCCAAATGCCTCGTCAACAGGCGAAATACATCGGCAAACTCGAGACGCTCCCAGCAGGAGTACTGTGAATGTCTTTAGGTTGACAGATAATGGCGTATGGCTACAGATGAACTGGATAGAGGAAGCTTGAAAATGTGACTGTGGTAAAACGGGGAGCAACTGACAGGAGTAACTATGACTCTCTTCAGGTAGCCAAATGCCTCGTCAACAGGCGAAATACATCGGCAAACAGGAGAAGCTCTCATCAGCACTACTGTGAAAAACCTTATGTCGACAGATAATGGCGCATCGCTTCAGGTGATCCGGCTAAAGGAAGCTTCAAATTGTGACTGTGGTAAAACGGGGAACATCTGACAGGACTAACTATGACTATCTTAAGGTAGACAAATGCCTCGTCACTAGGCGAAATACATCGGCAAACTCGAGAAGATCCCAGCAGGAGTACTCTGAAAGGCATTAGGTTGACAGATAATGGCGTATCGCTACAGGTGAACTGGATAGAGGAAGCTTCAAAATGTGACTGTGGTAAAACGGGGAGCAACTGACAGGAGTAACTATGACTCTCATTAGGTAGCCAAATGCTTCGTCAACAGGCGAAATACATCGGCAAACTCTAGAAGCTCCCAGCAGGAGTACTGTGAAAGTCTTTATGTCGACAGATACTGGCGTATCGCTTCACGGGAACTGGCTAAAGGAAGCTTGAAAATGTGACTGTGGAAAAACGGGGAGCAACTGACAGGACTAACTACGACTCTCTTAAGGTAGACAAATGCCTCGTCAACAGGCGAAATATATCGGCAAACTCAAGAAGCTCCCAGCAGGAGTACTGTGAAAGTCTTTATGTCGACAGATATTGGCGTACCGCTTCAGGTGAACAGGCCAGAGAAAGCTTGTAGTTGTGACTGTTATAAAACGTGGAGCAACATGCAATGAGTAACTATGACTCCCTTTAGGTAGCCAAATGCCTCGTCAACAGGCGAAATACATCGGCAAACTCGAGAAGATCCCAGCAGGAGTACTGTGAAAGTCTTTAGGTTGACAGATAATGGCGTATCGCTACAGGTGAACTGGATAGAGGAAGCTTGAAAATGTGACTGTGGTAAAACGGGGAGCAACTGACAGGAGTAACTATGACTCTCTTGAGGTAGCCAAATGCCTCATAAACAGGCGAAATACATCGGCAAACTCTAGAAGCTCCCAGCAGGAGTACTGTGAAAGTCTTTCTATCGACAGATATTGGCGTATTGCTTCACGAGAACTGGCTAAAGGAAGCTTGAAAATGTGACTGTGGTAAAACGGGGAGCAACAGACAAGACTAACTACGACTCTCTTAAGGTAGACAAATGCCTCGTCAACAGGCAAAATACATCGGCAAACTCAAGAAGCTCCCAGCAGGAGTACTGTGAAAGTCTTTATGTCGACAGATATTGGCGTACCGCTTCAGGTGAACAGGCCAGAGAAAGCTTGTAGTTGTGACTGTTATAAAACGTGGAGAAACTGCAATGAGTAACTATGACTCCCTTTAGGTAGCCAAATGCCTCGTCAACAGGCGAAATACATCGGCAAACTCGAGAAGCTCCCGCCAGGAGTACTGTGAAGGTCTTTATGTCGACAGATTTTGGCGTATCGCTTCAGGTGAACTGGCTAAAGGAAGCTTAAAAATGTGACTGTGGAAAAACGGGGAGCAACTGACAGGACTAACTACGACTTTCTTAAGGTAGACAAATGCCTCGTCAACAGACGAAATACATCGGCAAGTCGAGAAGCTCCCAGCAGGAGTACTGTGAAAGTCTTTATGTCGACAGATATTGGCGTACCGCTTCAGGTGAACAGGCCAGAAAAAGCTTGTAGTTGTGACTGTTATAAAACGTGGAGAAACTGTATTGAGTAACTATGACTCCCTTTAGGTAGCCAAATGCCACGTCAACAGGCGAAATACATCGGCAAACTCGAGAACCTCCCGGCAGGAGTACTGTGAAAGTCTTTATGTCGACAGATAATGGCGCATCGCTTCAGGTGATCCGGCTAAAGGAAGCTTCAAAATGTGACTGTGATAAAACGGGGAACATCTGACAGGACTAACTATGACTCTCTTAAGGTAGACAAATGCCTCGTCCCTAGGCGAAATACATCGGCAAACTCGAGAAGATCCCAGCAGGAGTACTGTGAAAGTCTTTAGGTTGGCAGATAATGGCCTATCGCTACAGGTGAACTGGATAGAGGAAGCTTGAAAATGTGACTGTGGTAAAACGGGGAGCAACTGACAGGAGTAACTATGACTCTCATCAGGTAGCCAAATGCCTCGTCAACAGGCGAAATACATCGGCAAACTCTAGAAGCTCCCAGCAGGAGTACTGAGAAAGTCTTTATGTCGACAGATATTGGCGTATCGCTTCACGAGAACTGGCTAAAGGAAGCTTGAAAATGTGACTGTGGTAAAACGGGGAGCAACTGACAGGACTAACTACGACTCTCTTAAGGTAGACAAATGCCTCGTCAACAGGCGAAGTACATCGGCAAACACGAGAAGCTCCCAGAAGGAGTACTGTGATAGTCTTTAGGTTGACAGATAATGGCGTATCGCTTCAGGAGAACTGGATAGAGAAAGCTTGAAAATGTGACTGTGGTGAAACGGGGAGCAACTGACAGGAGTAACTATGACTCTCTTAAGGTAGCCAAATGCCTCGTCAACAGGCGAAATACATCGGCAAACTCGAGACGCTCCCAGCAGGAGTACTGTGAATGTCTTTAGGTTGACAGATAATGGCGTATGGCTACAGATGAACTGGATAGAGGAAGCTTGAAAATGTGACTGTGGTAAAACGGGGAGCAACTGACAGGAGTAACTATGACTCTCTTCATTTAGCCAAATGCCTCGTCAACAGGCGAAATACATCGGCAAACAGGAGAAGCTCCCATCAGCACTACTGTGAAAAACCTTATGTCGACAGATAATGGCGCATCGCTTCAGGTGATCCGGCTAAAGGAAGCTTCAAATTGTGACTGTGGTAAAACGGGGAACATCTGACAGGACTAACTATGACTATCTTAAGGTAGACAAATGCCTCGTCACTAGGCGAAATACATCGGCAAACTCGAGAAGATCCCAGCAGGAGTACTGTGAAAGGCTTTAGGTTGACAGATAATGGCGTATCGCTACAGGTGAACTGGATAGAGGAAGCTTCAAAATGTGACTGTGGTAAAACGGGGAGCAACTGACAGGAGTAACTATGACTCTCATTAGGTAGCCAAATGCTTCGTCAACAGGCGAAATACATCGGCAAACTCTAGAAGCTCCCAGCAGGAGTACTGTGAAAGTCTTTATGTCGACAGATACTGGCGTATCGCTTCACGGGAACTGGCTAAAGGAAGCTTGAAAATGTGACTGTGGAAAAACGGGGAGCAACTGACAGGACTAACTACGACTCTCTTAAGGTAGACAAATGCCTCGTCAACAGGCGAAATATATCGGCAAACTCAAGAAGCTCCCAGCAGGAGTACTGTGAAAGTCTTTATGTCGACAGATATTGGCGTACCGCTTCAGGTGAACAGGCCAGAGAAAGCTTGTAGTTGTGACTGTTATAAAACGTGGAGCAACATGCAATGAGTAACTATGACTCCCTTTAGGTAGCCAAATGCCTCGTCAACAGGCGAAATACATCGGCAAACTCGAGAAGATCCCAGCAGGAGTACTGTGAAAGTCTTTAGGTTGACAGATAATGGCGTATCGCTACAGGTGAACTGCATAGAGGAAGCTTGAAAATGTGACTGTGGTAAAACAGGGAGCAACTGACAGGAGTAACTATGACTCTCTTGAGGTAGCCAAATGCCTCATAAACAGGCGAAATACATCGGCAAACTCTAGAAGCTCCCAGCAGGAGTACTGTGAAAGTCTTTCTATCGACAGATATTGGCGTATTGCTTCACGAGAACTGGCTAAAGGAAGCTTGAAAATGTGACTGTGGTAAAACGGGGAGCAACAGACAAGACTAACTACGACTCTCTTAAGGTAGACAAATGCCTCGTCAACAGGCAAAATACATCGGCAAACTCAAGAAGCTCCCAGCAGGAGTACTGTGAAAGTCTTTATGTCGACAGATATTGGCGTACCGCTTCAGGTGAACAGGCCAGAGAAAGCTTGTAGTTGTGACTGTTATAAAACGTGGAGAAACTGCAATGAGTAACTATGACTCCCTTTAGGTAGCCAAATGCCTCGTCAACAGGCGAAATACATCGGCAAACTCGAGAAGCTCCCGGCAGGAGTACTGTGAAGGTCTTTATGTCGACAGATATTGGCGTATCGCTTCAGGTGAACTGGCTAAAGGAAGCTTAAAAATGTGACTGTGGAAAAACGGGGAGCAACTGACAGGACTAACTACGACTTTCTTAAGGTAGACAAATGCCTCGTCAACAGACGAAATACATCGGCAAGTCGAGAAGCTCCCAGCAGGAGTACTGTGAAAGTCTTTATGTCGACAGATATTGGCGTACCGCTTCAGGTGAACAGGCCAGAAAAAGCTTGTAGTTGTGACTGTTATAAAACGTGGAGAAACTGTATTGAGTAACTATGACTCCCTTTAGGTAGCCAAATGCCACGTCAACAGGCGAAATACATCGGCAAACTCGAGAACCTCCCGGCAGGAGTACTGTGAAAGTCTTTATGTCGACAGATATTGGCGTATCGCTTCACGGGAACTGGCAAAAGGAAGCTTGAAAGTGTGACTGTGGTACAACGGGGAGCAACTGACAGGACTAACTACGACTCTCTTAAGGTAGACAAATGCCTCGTCAACAGGCGAAATACATCGGCAAACTCGAGAAGCTCCCGGAAGGAGTACTGTGATAGTCTTTAGGTTGACAGATAATGGCGTATCGCTTCAGGAGAACTGGATAGAGAAAGCTTGAAAATGTGACTGTGGTGAAACGGGGAGCAACTGACAGGAGTAACTATGACTCTCTTAAGGTAGCCAAATGCCTCGTCAACAGGCGAAATACATCGGCAAACACGAGACGCTCCCAGCAGGAGTACTGTGAATGTCTTTAGGTTGACAGATAATGGCGTATCGCTTCAGATGAACTGGATAGAGGAAGCTTGAAAATGTGACTGTGGTAAAACGGGGAGCAACTGACAGGAGTAACTATGACTCTCTTCAGGTAGCCAAATGCCTCGTCAACAGGCGAAATACATCGGCAAACAGGAGAAGCTCCCATCAGCACTACTGTGAAAAACCTTATGTCGACAGATAATGGCGCATCGCTTCAGGTGATCCGGCTAAAGGAAGCTTCAAATTGTGACTGTGGTAAAACGGGGAACATCTGACAGGACTAACTATGACTATCTTAAGGTAGACAAATGCCTCGTCACTAGGCGAAATACATCGGCAAACTCGAGAAGATCCCAGCAGGAGTACTGTGAAAGGCTTTAGGTTGACAGATAATGGCGTATCGCTACAGGTGAACTGGATAGAGGAAGCTTCAAAATGTGACTGTGGTAAAACGGGGAGCAACTGACAGGAGTAACTATGACTCTCATTAGGTAGCCAAATGCTTCGTCAACAGGCGAAATACATCGGCAAACTCTAGAAGCTCCCAGCAGGAGTACTGTGAAAGTCTTTATGTCGACAGATACTGGCGTATCGCTTCACGGGAACTGGCTAAAGGAAGCTTGAAAATGTGACTGTGGAAAAACGGGGAGCAACTGACAGGACTAACTACGACTCTCTTAAGGTAGACAAATGCCTCGTCAACAGGCGAAATATATCGGCAAACTCAAGAAGCTCCCAGCAGGAGTACTGTGAAAGTCTTTATGTCGACAGATATTGGCGTACCGCTTCAGGTGAACAGGCCAGAGAAAGCTTGTAGTTGTGACTGTTATAAAACGTGGAGCAACATGCAATGAGTAACTATGACTCCCTTTAGGTAGCCAAATGCCTCGTCAACAGGCGAAATACATCGGCAAACTCGAGAAGATCCCAGCAGGAGTACTGTGAAAGTCTTTAGGTTGACAGATAATGGCGTATCGCTACAGGTGAACTGCATAGAGGAAGCTTGAAAATGTGACTGTGGTAAAACAGGGAGCAACTGACAGGAGTAACTATGACTCTCTTGAGGTAGCCAAATGCCTCATAAACAGGCGAAATACATCGGCAAACTCTAGAAGCTCCCAGCAGGTGTACTGTGAAAGTCTTTCTATCGACAGATATTGGCGTATTGCTTCACGAGAACTGGCTAAAGGAAGCTTGAAAATGTGACTGTGGTAAAACGGGGAGCAACAGACAAGACTAACTACGACTCTCTTAAGGTAGACAAATGCCTCGTCAACAGGCAAAATACATCGGCAAACTCAAGAAGCTCCCAGCAGGAGTACTGTGAAAGTCTTTATGTCGACAGATATTGGCGTACCGCTTCAGGTGAACAGGCCAGAGAAAGCTTGTAGTTGTGACTGTTATAAAACGTGGAGAAACTGCAATGAGTAACTATGACTCCCTTTAGGTAGCCAAATGCCTCGTCAACAGGCGAAATACATCGGCAAACTCGAGAAGCTCCCGGCAGGAGTACTGTGAAGGTCTTTATGTCGACAGATATTGGCGTATCGCTTCAGGTGAACTGGCTAAAGGAAGCTTAAAAATGTGACTGTGGAAAAACGGGGAGCAACTGACAGGACTAACTACGACTTTCTTAAGGTAGACAAATGCCTCGTCAACAGACGAAATACATCGGCAAGTCGAGAAGCTCCCAGCAGGAGTACTGTGAAAGTCTTTATGTCGACAGATATTGGCGTACCGCTTCAGGTGAACAGGCCAGAAAAAGCTTGTAGTTGTGACTGTTATAAAACGTGGAGAAACTGTATTGAGTAACTATGACTCCCTTTAGGTAGCCAAATGCCACGTCAACAGGCGAAATACATCGGCAAACTCGAGAACCTCCCGGCAGGAGTACTGTGAAAGTCTTTATGTCGACAGATATTGGCGTATCGCTTCACGGGAACTGGCAAAAGGAAGCTTGAAAATGTGACTGTGGTACAACGGGGAGCAACTGACAGGACTAACTACGACTCTCTTAAGGTAGACAAATGCCTCGTCAACAGGCGAAATACATCGGCAAACTCGAGAAGCTCCCGGAAGGAGTACTGTGATAGTCTTTAGGTTGACAGATAATGGCGTATCGCTTCAGGAGAACTGGATAGAGAAAGCTTGAAAATGTGACTGTGGTGAAACGGGGAGCAACTGACAGGAGTAACTATGACTCTCTTAAGGTAGCCAAATGCCTCGTCAACAGGCGAAATACATCGGCAAACTCGAGACGCTCCCAGCAGGAGTACTGTGAATGTCTTTAGGTTGACAGATAATGGCGTATCGCTTCAGATGAACTGGATAGAGGAAGCTTGAAAATGTGACTGTGGTAAAACGGGGAGCAACTGACAGGAGTAACTATGACTCTCTTCAGGTAGCCAAATGCCTCGTCAACAGGCGAAATACATCGGCAAACAGGAGAAGCTCCCATCAGCACTACTGTGAAAAACCTTATGTCGACAGATAATGGCGCATCGCTTCAGGTGATCCGGCTAAAGGAAGCTTCAAATTGTGACTGTGGTAAAACGGGGAACATCTGACAGGACTAACTATGACTATCTTAAGGTAGACAAATGCCTCGTCACTAGGCGAAATACATCGGCAAACTCGAGAAGATCCCAGCAGGAGTACTGTGAAAGGCTTTAGGTTGACAGATAATGGCGTATCGCTACAGGTGAACTGGATAGTGGAAGCTTCAAAATGTGACTGTGGTAAAACGGGGAGCAACTGACAGGAGTAACTATGACCCTCATTAGGTAGCCAAATGCTTCGTCAACAGGCGAAATACATCGGCAAACTCTAGAAGCTCCCAGCAGGAGTACTGTGAAAGTCTTTATGTCGACAGATACTGGCGTATCGCTTCACGGGAACTGGCTAAAGGAAGCTTGAAAATGTGACTGTGGAAAAACGGGGAGCAACTGACAGGACTAACTACGACTCTCTTAAGGTGGACAAATGCCTCGTCAACAGGCGAAATATATCGGCAAACTCAAGAAGCTCCCAGCAGGAGTACTGTGAAAGTCTTTATGTCGACAGATATTGGCGTACCGCTTCAGGTGAACAGGCCAGAGAAAGCTTGTAGTTGTGACTGTTATAAAACGTGGAGCAACATGCAATGAGTAACTATGACTCCCTTTAGGTAGCCAAATGCCTCGTCAACAGGCGAAATACATCGGCAAACTCGAGAAGATCCCAGCAGGAGTACTGTGAAAGTCTTTAGGTTGACAGATAATGGCGTATCGCTACAGGTGAACTGGATAGAGGAAGCTTGAAAATGTGACTGTGGTAAAACAGGGAGCAACTGACAGGAGTAACTATGACTCTCTTGAGGTAGCCAAATGCCTCATAAACAGGCGAAATACATCGGCAAACTCTAGAAGCTCCCAGCAGGAGTACTGTGAAAGTCTTTCTATCGACAGATATTGGCGTATTGCTTCACGAGAACTGGCTAAAGGAAGCTTGAAAATGTGACTGTGGTAAAACGGGGAGCAACAGACAAGACTAACTACGACTCTCTTAAGGTAGACAAATGCCTCGTCAACAGGCAAAATACATCGGCAAACTCAAGAAGCTCCCAGCAGGAGTACTGTGAAAGTCTTTATGTCGACAGATATTGGCGTACCGCTTCAGGTGAACAGGCCAGAGAAAGCTTGTAGTTGTGACTGTTATAAAACGTGGAGAAACTGCAATGAGTAACTATGACTCCCTTTAGGTAGCCAAATGCCTCGTCAACAGGCGAAATACATCGGCAAACTCTAGAAGCTCCCAGCAGGACTACTGTGAAAGCCTTTATGTCGACAGATAATGGCGCATCGCTTCAGGTGATCCGGCTAAAGGAAGCTTCAAAATGTGACTGTGGTAAAACGGGAAACATCTGACAGGACTAACTATGACTCTCTTAAGGTAGACAATTGCCTCGTCATTAGGCGAAATACATCGGCAAACACGAGAAGCTCCCAGCAGGAGTACTGTGAAAGTCTTTATGTCGACAGATATTGGCGTACTGCGACAGGTGAACAGGCCAGAGAAAGTTTGTAGTTGTGACTGTTATAAAACGTGGAGAAACTGCAATGAGTAACTATGACTCCCTTTAGGTAGCCAAATGCCACGTCAACAGGCGAAATACATCGGCAAACTCGAGAAGATCCCAGCAGGAGTAATGTGAAAGTCTTTAGGTTGACAGATAATGGCGTATCGCTACAGGTGAACTGGATAGAGGAAGCTTGAAAATATGACTGTGGTAAAACGGGGAGCAACTGACAGAAGTAACTATGACTCTCTTGAGGTAGCCAAATGCCTCGTAAACAGGCGAAATACATCGGCAAACTCTAGAAGCTCCCAGCAGGAGTACTGGGAAAGTCTTTATGTCGACAGATATTGGCGTATCGCTTCAGGAGAACTGGATAGAGATAGCTTGAAAATGTGACTGTAGTGAAACGGGGAGCAACTGACAGGAGTAACTATGACTCTCTTAAGGTAGCCAAATGCCTCGTCAACAGGCGAAACACATCGGCAAACTCGAGAAGCTCCCAGCAGGAGTACTGTGAATGTCTTATCTTTGATAGATAATGGCGTATCGCTTCAGGTGAACTGGATAGAGGAAGCTTGAAAATGTGACTGTGGTAAAACGGGGAGCAACTGACAGGAGTAACTATGACTCTCTTCAGGTAGCCAAATGCCTCGTCAACAGGCGAAATACATTGGCAAACAGGAGAAGCTCCCAGCAGGACTACTGTGAAAGTCTTTATGTCGACAGATAATGGCGCATCGCTTCAGGTGATCCGGCTAAAGGAAGCTTCAAAATGTGACTGTGATAAAACGGGGAACATCTGACAGGACTAACTATGACTCTCTTAAGGTAGACAAATGCCTCGTCCCTAGGCGAAATACATCGGCAAACTCGAGAAGATCCCAGCAGGAGTACTGTGAAAGTCTTTAGGTTGACAGATAATGGCGTATCGCTACAGGTGAACTGGATAGAGGAAGCTTGAAAATGTGACTGTGGTAAAACGGGGAGCAACTGACAGGAGTAACTATGACTCTCATCAGGTAGCCAAATGCCTCGTCAACAGGCGAAATACATCGGCAAACTCTAGAAGCTCCCAGCAGGAGTACTGTGAAAGTCTTTATGTCGACAGATATTGGCGTATCGCTTCACGAGAACTGGCTAAAGGAAGCTTGAAAATGTGACTGTGGTAAAACGGGGAGCAACTGACAGGACTAACTACGACTCTCTTAAGGTAGACAAATGCCTCGTCAACAGGCGAAGTACATCGGCAAACACGAGAAGCTCCCAGAAGGAGTACTGTGATAGTCTTTAGGTTGACAGATAATGGCGTATCGCTTCAGGAGAACTGGATAGAGATAGCTTGAAAATGTGACTGTAGTGAAACGGGGAGCAACTGACAGAAGTAACTATGACTCTCTTGAGGTAGCCAAATGCCTCGTAAACAGGCGAAATACATCGGCAAACTCTAGAAGCTCCCAGCAGGAGTACTGTGAAAGTCTTTATGTCGACAGATATTGGCGTATCGCTTCACGAGAACTGGCTAAAGGAAGCTTGAAAATGTGACTGTGGTAAAACGGGGAGCAACTGACAGGACTAACTACGACTCTCTTAAGGTAGACAAATGCCTCGTCAACAGGCGAAGTACATCGGCAAACACGAGGAGCTCCCAGAAGGAGTACTGTGATAGTCTTTAGGTTGACAGATAATGGCGTATCGCTTCAGGAGAACTGGATAGAGAAAGCTTGAAAATGTGACTGTGGTGAAACGGGGAGCAACTGACAGGAGTAACTATGACTCTCTTAAGGTAGCCAAATGCCTCGTCAACAGGCGAAATACATCGGCAAACTCGAGACGCTCCCAGCAGGAGTACTGTGAATGTCTTTAGGTTGACAGATAATGGCGTATGGCTACAGATGAATTGGATAGAGGAAGCTTGAAAATGTGACTGTGGTAAAACGGGGAGCAACTGACAGGAGTAACTATGACTCTCTTCAGGTAGCCAAATGCCTCGTCAACAGGCGAAATACATCGGCAAACAGGAGAAGCTCCCATCAGCACTACTGTGAAAAACCTTATGTCGACAGATAATGGCGCATCGCTTCAGGTGATCCGGCTAAAGGAAGCTTCAAATTGTGACTGTGGTAAAACGGGGAACATCTGACAGGACTAACTATGACTATCTTAAGGTAGACAAATGCCTCGTCACTAGGCGAAATACATCGGCAAACTCGAGAAGATCCCAGCAGGAGTACTGTGAAAGGCTTTAGGTTGACAGATAATGGCGTATCGCTACAGGTGAACTGGATAGAGGAAGCTTCAAAATGTGACTGTGGTAAAACGGGGAGCAACTGACAGGAGTAACTATGACTCTCATTAGGTAGCCAAATGCTTCGTCAACAGGCGAAATACATCGGCAAACTCTAGAAGCTCCCAGCAGGAGTACTGTGAAAGTCTTTATGTCGACAGATACTGGCGTATCGCTTCACGGGAACTGGCTAAAGGAAGCTTGAAAATGTGACTGTGGAAAAACGGGGAGCAACTGACAGGACTAACTACGACTCTCTTAAGGTAGACAAATGCCTCGTCAACAGGCGAAATATATCGGCAAACTCAAGAAGCTCCCAGCAGGAGTACTGTGAAAGTCTTTATGTCGACAGATATTGGCGTACCGCTTCAGGTGAACAGGCCAGAGAAAGCTTGTAGTTGTGACTGTTATAAAACGTGGAGCAACATGCAATGAGTAACTATGACTCCCTTTAGGTAGCCAAATGCCTCGTCAACAGGCGAAATACATCGGCAAACTCGAGAAGATCCCAGCAGGAGTACTGTGAAAGTCTTTAGGTTGACAGATAATGGCGTATCGCTACAGGTGAACTGGATAGAGGAAGCTTGAAAATGTGACTGTGGTAAAACGGGGAGCAACTGACAGGAGTAACTATGACTCTCTTGAGGTAGCCAAATGCCTCATAAACAGGCGAAATACATCGGTAAACTCTAGAAGCTCCCAGCAGGAGTACTGTGAAAGTCTTTCTATCGACAGATATTGGCGTATTGCTTCACGAGAACTGGCTAAAGGAAGCTTGAAAATGTGACTGTGGTAAAACGGGGAGCAACAGACAAGACTAACTACGACTCTCTTAAGGTAGACAAATGCCTCGTCAACAGGCAAAATACATCGGCAAACTCAAGAAGCTCCCAGCAGGAGTACTGTGAAAGTCTTTATGTCGACAGATATTGGCGTACCGCTTCAGGTGAACAGGCCAGAGAAAGCTTGTAGTTGTGACTGTTATAAAACGTGGAGAAACTGCAATGAGTAACTATGACTCCCTTTAGGTAGCCAAATGCCTCGTCAACAGGCGAAATACATCGGCAAACTCGAGAAGCTCCCGGCAGGAGTACTGTGAAGGTCTTTATGTCGACAGATATTGGCGTATCGCTTCAGGTGAACTGGCTAAAGGAAGCTTAAAAATGTGACTGTGGAAAAACGGGGAGCAACTGACAGGACTAACTACGACTTTCTTAAGGTAGACAAATGCCTCGTCAACAGACGAAATACATCGGCAAGTCGAGAAGCTCCCAGCAGGAGTACTGTGAAAGTCTTTATGTCGACAGATATTGGCGTACCGCTTCAGGTGAACAGGCCAGAAAAAGCTTGTAGTTGTGACTGTTATAAAACGTGGAGAAACTGTATTGAGTAACTATGACTCCCTTTAGGTAGCCAAATGCCACGTCAACAGGCGAAATACATCGGCAAACTCGAGAACCTCCCGGCAGGAGTACTGTGAAAGTCTTTATGTCGACAGATATTGGCGTATCGCTTCACGGGAACTGGCAAAAGGAAGCTTGAAAATGTGACTGTGGTACAACGGGGAGCAACTGACAGGACTAACTACGACTCTCTTAAGGTAGACAAATGCCTCGTCAACAGGCGAAATACATCGGCAAACTCTAGAAGCTCCCAGCAGGAGTACTTTGAAAGTCTTTATGTCGACAGATACTGGCGTATCGCTTCACGGGAACTGGCTAAAGGAAGCTTGAAAATGTGACTGTGGAAAAACGGGGAGCAACTGACAGGACTAACTACGACTCTCTTAAGGTAGACAAATGCCTCGTCAACAGGCGAATTATATCGGCAAACTCGAGAAGCTCCCAGCAGGAGTACTGTGAAAGTCTTTATGTCGACAGATATTGGCGTACCGCTTCAGGTGAACAGGCCAGAGAAAGCTTGTAGTTGTGACTGTTATAAAACGTGGAGCAACATGCAATGAGTAACTATGACTCCCTTTAGGTAGCCAAATGCCTCGTCAACAGGCGAAATACATCGGCAAACTCGAGAAGATCCCAGCAGGAGTACTGTGAAAGTCTTTAGGTTGACAGATAATGGCGTATCGCTACCGGTGAACTGGATAGAGGAAGCTTCAAAATGTGACTGTGGTAAAACGGGGAGCAACTGACAGGAGTAACTATGACACTCTTGAGGTAGCCAAATGCCTCATAAACAGGCGAAATACATCGGCAAACTCTAGAAGCTCCCAGCAGGAGTACTGTGAAAGTCTTTCTGTCGACAGATATTGGCGTATCGCTTCACGAGAACTGGCTAAAGGAAGCTTGAAAATGTGACTGTGGTAAAACGGGGAGCAACAGACAGGACTAACTACGACTCTCTTAAGGTAGACAAATGCCTCGTCAACAGGCAAAATACATCGGCAAACTCAAGAAGCTCCCAGCAGGAGTACTGTGAAAGTCTTTATGTCGACAGATATTGGCGTACCGCTTCAGGTGAACAGGCCAGAGAAAGCTTGTAGTTGTGACTGTTATAAAACGTGGAGAAACTGCAATGAGTAACTATGACTCCCTTTAGGTAGCCAAATGCCTCGTCAACAGGCGAAATACATCGGCAAACTATAGAAGCTCCCAGCAGGACTACTGTGAAAGCCTTTATGTCGACAGATAATGGCGCATCGCTTCAGGTGATCCGGCTAAAGGAAGCTTCAAAATGTGACTGTGGTAAAACGGGAAACATCTGACAGGACTAACTATGACTCTCTTAAGGTAGACAATTGCCTCGTCATTAGGCGAAATACATCGGCAAACACGAGAAGCTCCCAGCAGGAGTACTGGGAAAGTCTTTATGTCGACAGATATTGGCGTATCGCTTCAGGTGAACTGGACAGAGAAAGCTTGTGGATGTGACTGTTATAAAACGTGGAGCAACTGCAATGAGTAACTATGACTCTATTTAGGTATCCAAATGCCTCGTCAACAGGCGAAATACATCGGCAAACTCAAGAAGCTCCCAGCAGGAGTACTGTGAAAGTCTTTATGTCGACAGATATTGGCGTATCGCTTCACGAGAACTGGCTAAAGGAAGCTAGAAAATGTGACTCTTGTAAAACGGGGAGCAGCTGACAGGACTAACTACGACCCTCTTAAGGTAGACAAATGCCTCGTCAAGAGGCGAATTACATCGGCAAACTCGAGAAGCTCCCTGCAGGAGTACTGTGAAAGTCTTTATGTCGACAGATATTGGCGTACTGCGACAGGTGAACAGGCCAGAGAAAGTTTGTAGTTGTGACTGTTATAAAACGTGGAGAAACTGCAATGAGTAACTATGATTCCCTTTAGGTAGCCAAATGCCACGTCAACAGGCGAAATACATCGGCAAACTCGAGAAGATCCCAGCAGGAGTAATGTGAAAGTCTTTAGGTTGACAGATAATGGCGTATCGCTACAGGTGAACTGGATAGAGGAAGCTTGAAAATATGACTGTGGTAAAACGGGGAGCAACTGACAGAAGTAACTATGACTCTCTTGAGGTAGCCAAATGCCTCGTAAACAGGCGAAATACATCGGCAAACTCTAGAAGCTCCCAGCAGGAGTACTGGGAAAGTCTTTATGTCGACAGATATTGGCGTATCGCTTCAGGAGAACTGGATAGAGATAGCTTGAAAATGTGACTGTAGTGAAACGGGGAGCAACTGACAGGAGTAACTATGACTCTCTTAAGGTAGCCAAATGCCTCGTCAACAGGCGAAACACATCGGCAAACTCGAGAAGCTCCCAGCAGGAGTACTGTGAATGTCTTATCTTTGATAGATAATGGCGTATCGCTTCAGGTGAACTGGATAGAGGAAGCTTGAAAATGTGACTGTGGTAAAACGGGGAGCAACTGACAGGAGTAACTATGACTCTCTTCAGGTAGCCAAATGCCTCGTCAACAGGCGAAATACATTGGCAAACAGGAGAAGCTCCCAGCAGGACTACTGTGAAAGTCTTTATGTCGACAGATAATGGCGCATCGCTTCAGGTGATCCGGCTAAAGGAAGCTTCAAAATGTGACTGTGATAAAACGGGGAACATCTGACAGGACGAACTATGACTCTCTTAAGGTAGACAAATGCCTCGTCCCTAGGCGAAATACATCGGCAAACTCGAGAAGATCCCAGCAGGAGTACTGTGAAAGTCTTTAGGTTGACAGATAATGGCGTATCGCTACAGGTGAACTGGATAGAGGAAGCTTGAAAATGTGACTGTGGTAAAACGGGGAGCAACTGACAGGAGTAACTATGACTCTCATCAGGTAGCCAAATGCCTCGTCAACAGGCGAAATACATCGGCAAACTCTAGAAGCTCCCAGCAGGAGTACTGTGAAAGTCTTTATGTCGACAGATATTGGCGTATCGCTTCACGAGAACTGGCTAAAGGAAGCTTGAAAATGTGACTGTGGTAAAACGGGGAGCAACTGACAGGACTAACTACGACTCTCTTAAGGTAGACAAATGCCTCGTCAACAGGCGAAGTACATCGGCAAACACGAGAAGCTCCCAGAAGGAGTACTGTGATAGTCTTTAGGTTGACAGATAATGGCGTATCGCTTCAGGAGAACTGGCTAAAGGAAGCTTGAAAATGTGACTGTGGTAAAACGGGGAGCAACTGACAGGACTAACTACGACTCTCTTAAGGTAGACAAATGCCTCGTCAACAGGCGAAGTACATCGGCAAACACGAGAAGCTCCCAGAAGGAGTACTGTGATAGTCTTTAGGTTGACAGATAATGGCGTATCGCTACAGGTGAACTGGATAGAGGAAGCTTCAAAATGTGACTGTGGTAAAACGGGGAGCAACTGACAGGAGTAACTATGACTCTCATTAGGTAGCCAAATGCTTCGTCAACAGGCGAAATACATCGGCAAACTCTAGAAGCTCCCAGCAGGAGTACTGTGAAAGTCTTTATGTCGACAGATACTGGCGTATCGCTTCACGGGAACTGGCTAAAGGAAGCTTGAAAATGTGACTGTGGAAAAACGGGGAGCAACTGACAGGACTAACTACGACTCTCTTAAGGTAGACAAATGCCTCGTCAACAGGCGAAATATATCGGCAAACTCAAGAAGCTCCCAGCAGGAGTACTGTGAAAGTCTTTATGTCGACAGATATTGGCGTACCGCTTCAGGTGAACAGGCCAGAGAAAGCTTGTAGTTGTGACTGTTATAAAACGTGGAGCAACATGCAATGAGTAACTATGACTCCCTTTAGGTAGCCAAATGCCTCGTCAACAGGCGAAATACATCTTCAAACTCGAGAAGATCCCAGCAGGAGTACTGTGAAAGTCTTTAGGTTGACAGATAATGGCGTATCGCTACAGGTGAACTGGATAGAGGAAGCTTGAAAATGTGACTGTGGTAAAACGGGGAGCAACTGACAGGAGTAACTATGACTCTCTTGAGGTAGCCAAATGCCTCATAAACAGGCGAAATACATCGGTAAACTCTAGAAGCTCCCAGCAGGAGTACTGTGAAAGTCTTTCTATCGACAGATATTGGCGTATTGCTTCACGAGAACTGGCTAAAGGAAGCTTGAAAATGTGACTGTGGTAAAACGGGGAGCAACAGACAAGACTAACTACGACTCTCTTAAGGTAGACAAATGCCTCGTCAACAGGCAAAATACATCGGCAAACTCAAGAAGCTCCCAGCAGGAGTACTGTGAAAGTCTTTATGTCGACAGATATTGGCGTACCGCTTCAGGTGAACAGGCCAGAGAAAGCTTGTAGTTGTGACTGTTATAAAACGTGGAGAAACTGCAATGAGTAACTATGACTCCCTTTAGGTAGCCAAATGCCTCGTCAACAGGCGAAATACATCGGCAAACTCGAGAAGCTCCCGGCAGGAGTACTGTGAAGGTCTTTATGTCGACAGATATTGGCGTATCGCTTCAGGTGAACTGGCTAAAGGAAGCTTAAAAATGTGACTGTGGAAAAACGGGGAGCAACTGACAGGACTAACTACGACTTTCTTAAGGTAGACAAATGCCTCGTCAACAGACGAAATACATCGGCAAGTCGAGAAGCTCCCAGCAGGAGTACTGTGAAAGTCTTTATGTCGACAGATATTGGCGTACCGCTTCAGGTGAACAGGCCAGAAAAAGCTTGTAGTTGTGACTGTTATAAAACGTGGAGAAACTGTATTGAGTAACTATGACTCCCTTTAGGTAGCCAAATGCCACGTCAACAGGCGAAATACATCGGCAAACAGGAGAAGCTCCCAGCAGGACTACTGTGAAAGTCTTTATGTCGACAGATAATGGCGCATCGCTTCAGGTGATCCGGCTAAAGGAAGCTTCAAAATGTGACTGTGATAAAACGGGGAACATCTGACAGGACTAACTATGACTCTCTTAAGGTAGACAAATGCCTCGTCCCTAGGCGAAATACATCGGCAAACTCGAGAAGATCCCAGCAGGAGTACTGTGAAAGTCTTTAGGTTGACAGATAATGGCGTATCGCTACAGGTGAACTGGATAGAGGAAGCTTGAAAATGTGACTGTGGTAAAACGGGGAGCAACTGACAGGAGTAACTATGACTCTCATCAGGTAGCCAAATGCCTCGTCAACAGGCGAAATACATCGGCAAACTCTAGAAGCTCCCAGCAGGAGTACTGTGAAAGTCTTTATGTCGACAGATATTGGCGTATCGCTTCACGAGAACTGGCTAAAGGAAGCTTGAAAATGTGACTGTGGTAAAACGGGGAGCAAATGACAGGACTAACTACGACTCTCTTAAGGTAGACAAATGCCTCGTCAACAGGCGAAGTACATCGGCAAACACGAGAAGCTCCCAGAAGGAGTACTGTGATAGTCTTTAGGTTGACAGATAATGGCGTATCGCTTCAGGAGAACTGGCTAAAGGAAGCTTGAAAATGTGACTGTGGTAAAACGGGGAGCAACTGACAGGACTAACTACGACTCTCTTAAGGTAGACAAATGCCTCGTCAACAGGCGAAGTACATCGGCAAACACGAGAAGCTCCCAGAAGGAGTACTGTGATAGTCTTTAGGTTGACAGATAATGGCGTATCGCTACAGGTGAACTGGATAGAGGAAGCTTCAAAATGTGACTGTGGTAAAACGGGGAGCAACTGACAGGAGTAACTATGACTCTCATTAGGTAGCCAAATGCTTCGTCAACAGGCGAAATACATCGGCAAACTCTAGAAGCTCCCAGCAGGAGTACTGTGAAAGTCTTTATGTCGACAGATACTGGCGTATCGCTTCACGGGAACTGGCTAAAGGAAGCTTGAAAATGTGACTGTGGAAAAACGGGGAGCAACTGACAGGACTAACTACGACTCTCTTAAGGTAGACAAATGCCTCGTCAACAGGCGAAATATATCGGCAAACTCAAGAAGCTCCCAGCAGGAGTACTGTGAAAGTCTTTATGTCGACAGATATTGGCGTACCGCTTCAGGTGAACAGGCCAGAGAAAGCTTGTAGTTGTGACTGTTATAAAACGTGGAGCAACATGCAATGAGTAACTATGACTCCCTTTAGGTAGCCAAATGCCTCGTCAACAGGCGAAATACATCGGCAAACTCGAGAAGATCCCAGCAGGAGTACTGTGAAAGTCTTTAGGTTGACAGATAATGGCGTATCGCTACAGGTGAACTGGATAGAGGAAGCTTGAAAATGTGACTGTGGTAAAACGGGGAGCAACTGACAAAAGTAACTATGACTCTCTTGAGGTAGCCAAATGCCTCATAAACAGGCGAAATACATCGGTAAACTCTAGAAGCTCCCAGCAGGAGTACTGTGAAAGTCTTTCTATCGACAGATATTGGCGTATTGCTTCAGGAGAACTGGCTAAAGGAAGCTTGAAAATGTGACTGTGGTAAAACGGGGAGCAACAGACAAGACTAACTACGACTCTCTTAAGGTAGACAAATGCCTCGTCAACAGGCAAAATACATCGGCAAACTCAAGAAGCTCCCAGCAGGAGTACTGTGAAAGTCTTTATGTCGACAGATATTGGCGTACCGCTTCAGGTGAACAGGCCAGAGAAAGCTTGTAGTTGTGACTGTTATAAAACGTGGAGAAACTGCAATGAGTAACTATGACTCCCTTTAGGTAGCCAAATGCCTCGTCAACAGGCGAAATACATCGGCAAACTCGAGAAGCTCCCGGCAGGAGTACTGTGATGGTCTTTATGTCGACAGATATTGGCGTATCGCTTCAGGTGAACTGGCTAAAGGAAGCTTAAAAATGTGACTGTGGAAAAACGGGGAGCAACTGACAGGACTAACTACGACTTTCTTAAGGTAGACAAATGCCTCGTCAACAGACGAAATACATCGGCAAGTTGAGAAGCTCCCAGCAGGAGTACTGTGAAAGTCTTTATGTCGACAGATATTGGCGTACCGCTTCAGGTGAACAGGCCAGAAAAAGCTTGTAGTTGTGACTGTTATAAAACGTGGAGAAACTGTATTGAGTAACTATGACTCCCTTTAGGTAGCCAAATGCCACGTCAACAGGCGAAATACATCGGCAAACTCGAGAACCTCCCGGCAGGAGTACTGTGAAAGTCTTTATGTCGACAGATATTGGCGTATCGCTTCACGGGAACTGGCAAAAGGAAGCTTGAAAATGTGACTGTGGTACAACGGGGAGCAACTGACAGGACTAACTACGACTCTCTTAAGGTAGACAAATGCCTCGTCAACAGGCGAAATACATCGGCAAACTCGAGAAGCTCCCGGAAGGAGTACTGTGATAGTCTTTAGGTTGACAGATAATGGCGTATCGCTTCAGGAGAACTGGATAGAGAAAGCTTGAAAATGTGACTGTGGTGAAACGGGGAGCAACTGACAGGAGTAACTATGACTCTCTTAAGGTAGCCAAATGCCTCGTCAACAGGCGAAATACATCGGCAAACTCGAGACGCTCCCAGCAGGAGTACTGTGAATGTCTTTAGGTTGACAGATTATGGCGTATCGCTTCAGATGAACTGGATAGAGGAAGCTTGAAAATGTGACTGTGGTAAAACGGGGAGCAACTGACAGGAGTAACTATGACTCTCTTCAGGTAGCCAAATGCCTCGTCAACAGGCGAAATACATCGGCAAACAGGAGAAGCTCCCATCAGCACTACTGTGAAAAACCTTATGTCGACAGATAATGGCGCATCGCTTCAGGTGATCCGGCTAAAGGAAGCTTCAAATTGTGACTGTGGTAAAACGGGGAACATCTGACAGGACTAACTATGACTATCTTAAGGTAGACAAATGCCTCGTCACTAGGCGAAATACATCGGCAAACTCGAGAAGATCCCAGCAGGAGTACTGTGAAAGTCTTTAGGTTGACAGATAATGGCGTATCGCTACAGGTGAACTGGATAGTGGAAGCTTCAAAATGTGACTGTGGTAAAACGGGGAGCAACTGACAGGAGTAACTATGACTCTCATTAGGTAGCCAAATGCTTCGTCAACAGGCGAAATACATCGGCAAACTCTAGAAGCTCCCAGCAGGAGTACTTTGAAAGTCTTTATGTCGACAGATACTGGCGTATCGCTTCACGGGAACTGGCTAAAGGAAGCTTGAAAATGTGACTGTGGAAAAACGGGGAGCAACCGACAGGACTAACTACGACTCTCTTAAGGTAGACAAATGCCTCGTCAACAGGCGAATTATATCGGCAAACTCGAGAAGCTCCCAGCAGGAGTACTGTGAAAGTCTTTATGTCGACAGATATTGGCGTACCGCTTCAGGTGAACAGGCCAGAGAAAGCTTGTAGTTGTGACTGTTATAAAACGTGGAGCAACATGCAATGAGTAACTATGACTCCCTTTAGGTAGCCAAATGCCTCGTCAACAGGCGAAATACATCGGCAAACTCGAGAAGATCCCAGCAGGAGTACTGTGAAAGTCTTTAGGTTGACAGATAATGGCGTATCGCTACCGGTGAACTGGATAGAGGAAGCTTCAAAATGTGACTGTGGTAAAACGGGGAGCAACTGACAGGAGTAACTATGACACTCTTGAGGTAGCCAAATGCCTCATAAACAGGCGAAATACATCGGCAAACTCTAGAAGCTCCCAGCAGGAGTACTGTGAAAGTCTTTCTGTCGACAGATATTGGCGTATCGCTTCACGAGAACTGGCTAAAGGAAGCTTGAAAATGTGACTGTGGTAAAACGGGGAGCAACAGACAGGACTAACTACGACTCTCTTAAGGTAGACAAATGCCTCGTCAACAGGCAAAATACATCGGCAAACTCAAGAAGCTCCCAGCAGGAGTACTGTGAAAGTCTTTATGTCGACAGATATTGGCGTACCGCTTCAGGTGAACAGGCCAGAGAAAGCTTGTAGTTGTGACTGTTATAAAACGTGGAGAAACTGCAATGAGTAACTATGACTCCCTTTAGGTAGCCAAATGCCTCGTCAACAGGCGAAATACATCGGCAAACTATAGAAGCTCCCAGCAGGACTACTGTGAAAGCCTTTATGTCGACAGATAATGGCGCATCGCTTCAGGTGATCCGGCTAAAGGAAGCTTCAAAATGTGACTGTGGTAAAACGGGAAACATCTGACAGGACTAACTATGACTCTCTTAAGGTAGACAATTGCCTCGTCATTAGGCGAAATACATCGGCAAACACGAGAAGCTCCCAGCAGGAGTACTGGGAAAGTCTTTATGTCGACAGATATTGGCGTATCGCTTCAGGTGAACTGGACAGAGAAAGCTTGTAGATGTGACTGTTATAAAACGTGGAGCAACTGCAATGAGTAACTATGACTCTATTTAGGTATCCAAATGCCTCGTCAACAGGCGAAATACATCGGCAAACTCTAGAAGCTCCCAGCAGGAGTACTGTGAAAGTCTTTATGTCGACAGATATTGGCGTATCGCTTCACGAGAACTGGCTAAAGGAAGCTAGAAAATGTGACTCTTGTAAAACGGGGAGCAGCTGACAGGACTAACTACGACCCTCTTAAGGTAGACAAATGCCTCGTCAAGAGGCGAATTACATCGGCAAACTCGAGAAGCTCCCTGCAGGAGTACTGTGAAAGTCTTTATGTCGACAGATATTGGCGTACTGCGACAGGTGAACAGGCCAGAGAAAGTTTGTAGTTGTGACTGTTATAAAACGTGGAGAAACTGCAATGAGTAACTATGACTCCCTTTAGGTAGCCAAATGCCACGTCAACAGGCGAAATACATCGGCAAACTCGAGAAGGTCCCAGCAGGAGTAATGTGAAAGTCTTTAGGTTGACAGATAATGGCGTATCGCTACAGGTGAACTGGATAGAGGAAGCTTGAAAATATGACTGTGGTAAAACGGGGAGCAACTGACAGAAGTAACTATGACTCTCTTGAGGTAGCCAAATGCCTCGTAAACAGGCGAAATACATCGGCAAACTCTAGAAGCTCCCAGCAGGAGTACTGGGAAAGTCTTTATGTCGACAGATATTGGCGTATCGCTTCAGGAGAACTGGATAGAGATAGCTTGAAAATGTGACTGTAGTGAAACGGGGAGCAACTGACAGGAGTAACTATGACTCTCTTAAGGTAGCCAAATGCCTCGTCAACAGGCGAAACACATCGGCAAACTCGAGAAGCTCCCAGCAGGAGTACTGTGAATGTCTTATCTTTGATAGATAATGGCGTATCGCTTCAGGTGAACTGGATAGAGGAAGCTTGAAAATGTGACTGTGGTAAAACGGGGAGCAACTGACAGGAGTAACTATGACTCTCTTCAGGTAGCCAAATGCCTCGTCAACAGGCGAAATACATTGGCAAACAGGAGAAGCTCCCAGCAGGACTACTGTGAAAGTCTTTATGTCGACAGATAATGGCGCATCGCTTCAGGTGATCCGGCTAAAGGAAGCTTCAAAATGTGACTGTGATAAAACGGGGAACATCTGACAGGACTAACTATGACTCTCTTAAGGTAGACAAATGCCTCGTCCCTAGGCGAAATACATCGGCAAACTCGAGAAGATCCCAGCAGGAGTACTGTGAAAGTCTTTAGGTTGACAGATAATGGCGTATCGCTACAGGTGAACTGGATAGAGGAAGCTTGAAAATGTGACTGTGGTAGAACGGGGAGCAACTGACAGGAGTAACTATGACTCTCATCAGGTAGCCAAATGCCTCGTCAACAGGCGAAATACATCGGCAAACTCTAGAAGCTCCCAGCAGGAGTACTGTGAAAGTCTTTATGTCGACAGATATTGGCGTATCGCTTCACGAGAACTGGCTAAAGGAAGCTTGAAAATGTGACTGTGGTAAAACGGGGAGCAACTGACAGGACTAACTACGACTCTCTTAAGGTAGACAAATGCCTCGTCAACAGGCGAAGTACATCGGCAAACACGAGAAGCTCCCAGAAGGAGTACTGTGATAGTCTTTAGGTTGACAGATAATGGCGTATCGCTTCAGGAGAACTGGCTAAAGGAAGCTTGAAAATGTGACTGTGGTAAAACGGGGAGCAACTGACAGGACTAACTACGACTCTCTTAAGGTAGACAAATGCCTCGTCAACAGGCGAAGTACATCGGCAAACACGAGAAGCTCCCAGAAGGAGTGCTGTGATAGTCTTTAGGTTGACAGATAATGGCGTATCGCTTCAGGAGAACTGGATAGAGAAAGCTTGAAAATGTGACTGTGGTGAAACGGGGAGCAACTGACAGGAGTAACTATGACTCTCTTAAGGTAGCCAAATGCCTCGTCAACAGGCGAAATACATCGGCAAACTCGAGACGCTCCCAGCAGGAGTACTGTGAATGTCTTTAGGTTGACAGATAATGGCGTATGGCTACAGATGAACTGGATAGAGGAAGCTTGAAAATGTGACTGTGGTAAAACGGCTAGCAACTGACAGGAGTAACTATGACACTCTTCAGGTAGCCAAATGCCTCGTCAACAGGCGAAATACATCGGCAAACAGGAGAAGCTCCCATCAGCACTACTGTGAAAAACCTTATGTCGACAGATAATGGCGCATCGCTTCAGGTGATCCGGCTAAAGGAAGCTTCAAATTGTGACTGTGGTAAAACGGGGAACATCTGACAGGACTAACTATGACTATCTTAAGGTAGACAAATGCCTCGTCACTAGGCGAAATACATCGGCAAACTCGAGAAGATCCCAGCAGGAGTACTGTGAAAGGCTTTCTATCGACAGATATTGGCGTATTGCTTCACGAGAACTGGCTAAAGGAAGCTTGAAAATGTGACTGTGGTAAAACGGGGAGCAACAGACAAGACTAACTACGACTCTCTTAAGGTAGACAAATGCCTCGTCAACAGGCAAAATACATCGGCAAACTCAAGAAGCTCCCAGCAGGAGTACTGTGAAAGTCTTTATGTCGACAGATATTGGCGTACCGCTTCAGGTGAACAGGCCAGAGAAAGCTTGTAGTTGTGACTGTTATAAAACGTGGAGAAACTGCAATGAGTAACTATGACTCCCTTTAGGTGGCCAAATGCCTCGTCAACAGGCGAAATACATCGGCAAACTCGAGAAGCTCCCGGCAGGAGTACTGTGAAGGTCTTTATGTCGACAGATATTGGCGTATCGCTTCAGGTGAACTGGATAGAGGAAGCTTAAAAATGTGACTGTGGTAAAACGGGGAGCAACTGACAGGAGTAACTTTGACTCTCTTCAGGTAGCCAAATGCCTCGTCAACAGGCGAAAAACATCGGCAAACTCTAGAAGCTCCCAGCAGGAGTACTGGGAAAGTCTTCATGTCGACAGATATTGGCGTATGGGTTCAGGTGAACTGGCCAGAGAACGCTTCTAGATGTGACTGTTATAAACCGTGGAGCAACTGCAATGAGTAACTATGACTCTCTTAAGGTAGCCAAATGCCTCGTCAACAGGCGAAATACATCGGGAAACACTAGAAGCTCCCAGCAGGAGTACTGTGAGAGTCTTTAGGTTGACAGATAAAGGCGTATCGCTTCAGGTGAACTGGATAGAGGAAGCTTAAAAATGTGACTGTGGTAAAACGGGGAGCAACTGACAGGAGTAACTATGACTCACTTCAGGTAGCCAAATGCCTCGTCAACAGGCGATATACATCGGCAAACAGGAGAAGCTCCCAGCAGGACTACTGTGAAAGTCTTTATGTCGACAGATAATGGCGCATCGCTTCAGGTGATCCGGCTAAAGGAAGCTTCAAAATGTGACTGTGGTAAAACGGGGAACATCTGACAGGACTATCTATGACTCTTTTAAGGTAGACAAATGCCTCGTCACTAGGCGAAATACATCGGCAAACTCGAGAAGATCCCAGCAGGAGTAATGTGAAAGTCTTTAGGTTGACAGATAATGGCGTATCGCTACAGGTGAACTGGATAGAGGAAGCTTGAAAATATGACTGTGGTAAAACGGGGAGCAACTGACAGAAGTAACTATGACTCTCTTGAGGTAGCCAAATGCCTCGTAAACAGGCGAAATACATCGGCAAACTCTAGAAGCTCCCAGCAGGAGTACTGTGAAAGTCTTTATGTCGACAGATATTGGCGTATCGCTTCACGAGAACTGGCTAAAGGAAGCTTGAAAATGTGACTGTGGTAAAACGGGGAGCAACTGACAGGACTAACTACGACTCTCTTAAGGTAGACAAATGCCTCGTCAACAGGCGAAGTACATCGGCAAACACGAGAAGCTCCCAGAAGGAGTACTGTGATAGTCTTTAGGTTGACAGATAATGGCGTATCGCTTCAGGAGAACTGGATAGAGATAGCTTGAAAATGTGACTGTAGTGAAACGGGGAGCAACTGACAGGAGTAACTATGACTCTCTTAAGGTAGCCAAATGCCTCGTCAACAGGCGAAACACATCGGCAAACTCGAGAAGCTCCCAGCAGGAGTACTGTGAATGTCTTATCTTTGATAGATAATGGCGTATCGCTTCAGGTGAACTGGATAGAGGAAGCTTGAAAATGTGACTGTGGTAAAACGGGGAGCAACTGACAGGAGTAACTATGACTCTCTTCAGGTAGCCAAATGCCTCGTCAACAGGCGAAATACATTGGCAAACAGGAGAAGCTCCCAGCAGGACTACTGTGAAAGTCTTTATGTCGACAGATAATGGCGCATCGCTTCAGGTGATCCGGCTAAAGGAAGCTTCAAAATGTGACTGTGATAAAACGGGGAACATCTGACAGGACTAACTATGACTCTCTTAAGGTAGACAAATGCCTCGTCCCTAGGCGAAATACATCGGCAAACTCGAGAAGATCCCAGCAGGAGTACTGTGAAAGTCTTTAGGTTGACAGATAATGGCGTATCGCTACAGGTGAACTGGATGGAGGAAGCTTGAAAATGTGACTGTGGTAAAACGGGGAGCAACTGACAGGAGTAACTATGACTCTCATCAGGTAGCCAAATGCCTCGTCAACAGGCGAAATACATCGGCAAACTCTAGATGCTCCCAGCATTAGTACTGTGAAAGTCTTTATGTCGACAGATATTGGCGTATCGCTTCGGGTGAACTGGCCAGAGAAAGCTTCTAGATGTGACTGTTATAAAACGAGGAGCAACTGCAATGAGTAACTATGACTCTCTTAAGGTAGCCAAATGCCTCGTCAACAGGCGAAATACATCGGGAAACACTAGAAGCTCCCAGCAGGAGTACTGTGAGAGTCTTTAGGTTGACAGATAAAGGCGTATCGCTTCAGGTGAACAGGATAGAGGAAGCTTGAAAATGTGACTGTGGTAAAACGGGGAGCAACTGACAGGAGTAACTATGACTCTCTTCAGGTAGCCAAATGCCTCGTCAACAGGCGAAATACATCGGCAAACTCTAGAAGCTCCCAGCAGGACTACTGTGAAAGTCTTTAGGTCGACAGATAATGGCGTATCGCTTCAGGTGAACTGGGTAGAGGAAGCTTGAAAATGTGACTGTGGTAAAACGGGGAGCAACTGACAGGAGTAACTATGACTCTCTTCAAGTAGCCAAATGCCTCGTCAACAGGCGAAATACATCGGCAAACTCTAGAAGCTCCCAGCAGGACTACTGTGAAAGCCTTTATGTCAACAGATAATGGCGCATCGCTTCAGGTGATCCGGCTAAAGGAAGCTTCAAAATGTGACTGTGGTAAAACGGGAAACATCTGACAGGACTAACTATGACTCTCTTAAGGTAGACAATTGCCTCGTCAACAGGCGAAATACATCGGCAAACTCGAGAAGCTCCCAGAAGGAGTACTGTGAAAGTCTTTATGTCGACAGATATTGGCGTATCGCTTCACGGGAACTGGCAAAAGGAAGCTTGAAAATGTGACTGTGGAAAAACGGGGAGCAACTGACAGGACCAACTACGACTCTCTTAAGGTAGACAAATGCCTCGTCAACAGGCGAAATACATCGGCAAACTCGAGAAGCTCCCAGCAGGAGTACTGTGAAGGTCTTTATGTCGACAGATATTGGCGTAACGCTTCAGGTGAACAGGCCAGAGATAGCTTGTAGTTGTGACTGTTATAAAACGTGGAGAAACTGCAATGAGTAACTATGACTCCCTTTAGGTAGCCAAATGCCTCGTCAACAGGCGAAATACATCGGCAAACTCGAGAAGCTCCCGGCAGGAGTACTGTGAAAGTCTTTATGTCGACAGATATTGGCGTATCGCTTCACGGGAACTGGCTAAAGGAAGCTTAAAAATGTGACTGTGGAAAAACGGGGAGCAACTGACAGGACTAACTACGACTTTCTTAAGGTAGACAAATGCCTCGTCAACAGACGAAATACATCGGCAAGTCGAGAAGCCCCCAGCAGGAGTACTGTGAAAGTCTTTATGTCGACAGATATTGGCGTACCGCTTCAGGTGAACAGGCCAGAGAAAGCTTGTAGTTGTGACTGTTATAAAACGTGGAGAAACTGCAATGAGTAACTATGACTCCCTTTAGGTAGCCAAATGCCACGTCAACAGGCGAAATACATCGGCAAACTCGAGAACCTCCCGGCAGGAGTACTGTGAAAGTCTTTATGTCGACAGATATTGGCGTATCGCTTCACGGGAACTGGCTAAAGGAAGCTTAAAAATGTGACTGTGGAAAAACGGGGAGCAACTGACAGGACTAACTACGACTTTCTTAAGGTAGACAAATGCCTCGTCAACAGGCGAAATACATCGGCAAACTCGAGAAGCTCCCAGAAGGAGTACTGTGATAGTCTTTAGGTTGACAGATAATGGCGTATCGCTTCAGGAGAACTGGATAGAGAAAGCTTGAAAATGTGACTGTGGTGAAACGGGGAGCAACTGACAGGAGTAACTATGACTCTCTTAAGGTAGCCAAATGCCTCGTCAACAGGCGAAATACATCGGCAAACTCGAGACGCTCCCAGCAGGAGTACTGTGAATGTCTTTAGGTTGACAGATAATGGCGTATCGCTTCAGATGAACTGGATAGAGGAAGCTTGAAAATGTGACTGTGGTAAAACGGGGAGCAACTGACAGGAGTAACTATGACTCTCTTCAGGTAGCCAAATGCCTCGTCAACAGGCGAAATACATCGGCAAACAGGAGAAGCTCCCAGCAGCACTACTGTGAAAAACCTTATGTCGACAGATAATGGCGCATCGCTTCAGGTGATCCGGCTAAAGGAAGCTTCAAATTGTGACTGTGGTAAAACGGGGAACATCTGACAGGACTAACTATGACTATCTTAAGGTAGACAAATGCCTCGTCACTAGGCGAAATACATCGGCAAACTCGAGAAAATCCCAGCAGGAGTACTGTGAAAGGCTTTAGGTTGACAGATAATGGCGTATCGCTACAGGTGAACTGGATAGAGGAAGCTTGAAAATGTGACTGTGGTAAAACGGGGAGCAACTGACAGGAGTAACTATGACTCTCATTAGGTAGACAAATGCTTCGTCAACAGGCGAAATACATCGGCAAACTCTAGAAGCTCCCAGCAGGAGTACTGTGACATTCTTTATGTCGACAGATATTGGCGTACCGCTTCGGGTGAACAGGCCAGAGAAAGCTTGTAGTTGTGACTGTTATAAAACGTGGGGCAACATGCAATGAGTAACTATGACTCCCTTTAGGTAGCCAAATGCCTCGTCAACAGGCGAAATACATCGGCAAACTCGAGAAGATCCCAGCAGGAGTACTGTGAAAGTCTTTAGGTTGACAGATAATGGCGTATCGCTACAGGTGAACTGGATAGAGGAAGCTTGAAAATGTGACTGTGGTAAAACGGGGAGCAACTGACAGGAGTAACTATGACTCTCTTGAGGTAGCCAAATGCCTCATAAACAGGCGAAATACATCGGCAAACTCTAGAAGCTCCCATCAGGAGGACTGTGAAAGTCTTTCTATCGACAGATATTGGCGTATTGCTTCACGAGAACTGGCTAAAGGAAGCTTGAAAATGTGACTGTGGTAAAACGGGGAGCAACAGACAAGACTAACTACGACTCTCTTAAGGTAGACAAATGCCTCGTCAACAGGCAAAATACATCGGCAAACTCAAGAAGCTCCCAGCAGGAGTACTGTGAAAGTCTTTATGTCGACAGATATTGGCGTACCGCTTCAGGTGAACAGGCCAGAGAAAGCTTGTAGTTGTGACTGTTATAAAACGTGGAGAAACTGCAATGAGTAACTATGACTCCCTTTAGGTAGCCAAATGCCTCGTCAACAGCCGAAATACATCGGCAAACTCGAGAAGCTCCCGGCAGGAGTACTGTGAAGGTCTTTATGTCGACAGATATTGGCGTATCGCTTCAGGTGAACTGGATAGAGGAAGCTTAAAAATGTGACTGTGGTAAAACGGGGAGCAACTGACAGGAGTAACTTTGACTCTCTTCAGGTAGCCAAATGCCTCGTCAACAGGCGAAAAACATCGGCAAACTCTAGAAGCTCCCAGCAGGAGTACTGGGAAAGTCTTCATGTCGACAGATATTGGCGTATGGCTTCAGGTGAACTGGCCAGAGAACGCTTCTAGATGTGACTGTTATAAACCGTGGTGCAACTGCAATGAGTAACTATGACTCTCTTAAGGTTGCCAAATGCCTCGTCAACAGGCGAAATACATCGGGAAACACTAGAAGCTCCCAGCAGGAGTACTGTGAGAGTCTTTAGGTTGACAGATAAAGGCGTATCGCTTCAGGTGAACTGGATAGAGGAAGCTTAAAAATGTGACTGTGGTAAAACGGGGAGCAACTGACAGGAGTAACTATGACTCTCTTGAGGTAGCCAAATGCCTCGTCAACAGGCGAAATACATCGGCAAACTCTAGAAGCTCCCAGCAGGAGTACTGTGAAAGTCTTTATGTCGACAGATATTAGCGTATCGCTTCACGAGAACTGGCTAAAGGAAGCTTGAAAATGTGACTGTGGTAAAACGGGGAGCAACTGACAGGACTAACTACGACTCTCTTAAGGTAGACAAATGCCTCGTCAACAGGCGAAGTACATCGGCAAACACGAGAAGCTCCCAGAAGGAGTACTGTGATAGTCTTTAGGTTGACAGATAATGGCGTATCGCTTCAGGAGAACTGGATAGAGATAGCTTGAAAATGTGACTGTAGTGAAACGGGGAGCAACTGACAGGAGTAACTATGACTCTCTTAAGGTAGCCAAATGCCTCGTCAACAGGCGAAACACATCGGCAAACTCGAGAAGCTCCCAGCAGGAGTACTGTGAATGTCTTATCTTTGATAGATAATGGCGTATCGCTTCAGGTGAACTGGATAGAGGAAGCTTGAAAATGTGACTGTGGTAAAACGGGGAGCAACTGACAGGAGTAACTATGACTCTCTTCAGGTAGCCAAATGGCTCGTCAACAGGCGAAATACATTGGCAAACAGGAGAAGCTCCCAGCAGGACTACTGTGAAAGTCTTTATGTCGACAGATAATGGCGCATCGCTTCAGGTGATCCGGCTAAAGGAAGCTTCAAAATGTGACTGTGATAAAGCGGGGAACATCTGACAGGACTAACTATGACTCTCTTAAGGTAGACAAATGCCTCGTCCCTAGGCGAAATACATCGGCAAACTCGAGAAGATCCCAGCAGGAGTACTGTGAAAGTCTTTAGGTTGACAGATAATGGCGTATCGCTACAGGTGAACTGGATAGAGGAAGCTTGAAAATGTGACTGTGGTAAAACGGGGAGCAACTGACAGGAGTAACTATGACTCTCATCAGGTAGCCAAATGCCTCGTCAACAGGCGAAATACATCGGCAAACTCTAGATGCTCCCAGCATTAGTACTGTGAAAGTCTTTATGTCCACAGATATTGGCGTATCGCTTCGGGTGAACTGGCCAGAGAAAGCTTCTAGATGTGACTGTTATAAAACGAGGAGCAACTGCAATGAGTAACTATGACTCTCTTAAGGTAGCCAAATGCCTCGTCAACAGGCGAAATACATCGGGAAACACTAGAAGCTCCCAGCAGGAGTACTGTGAGAGTCTTTAGGTTGACAGATAAAGGCGTATCGCTTCAGGTGAACAGGATAGAGGAAGCTTGAAAATGTGACTGTGGTAAAACGGGGAGCAACTGACAGGAGTAACTATGACTCTCTTCAGGTAGCCTAATGCCTCGTCAACAGGTGAAATACATCGGCAAACTCTAGAAGCTCCCAGCAGGACTACTGTGAAAGTCTTTATGTCGACAGATAATGGCGTATCGCTTCAGGTAAACTGGATAGAGGAAGCTTGAAAATGTGACTGTGGTAAAACGGGGAGCAACTGACAGGACTAACTACGACTCTCTTAAGGTAGACAAATGCCTCGTCAACAGTGAAATACATCGGCAAACTCGAGAAGCTCCCAGAAGGAGTACTGTGATTGTCTTTAGGTTGACAGATAATGGCGTATCGCTTCAGGAGAACTGGATAGAGAAAGCTTGAAAATGTGACTGTGGTGAAACGGGGAGCAACTGACAGGAGTAACTATGACTCTCTTAAGGTAGCCAAATGCCTCGTCAACAGGCGAAATACATCGGCAAACTCGAGACGCTCCCAGCAGGAGTACTGTGAAGGTCTTTATGTCGACAGATATTGGCGTATCGCTTCAGGTGAACTGGATAGAGGAAGCTTAAAAATGTGACTGTGGTAAAACGGGGAGCAACTGACAGGAGTAACTTTGACTCTCTTCAGGTAGCCAAATGCCTCGTCAACAGGCGAAAAACATCGGCAAACTCTAGAAGCTCCCAGCAGGAGTACTGGGAAAGTCTTCATGTCGACAGATATTGGCGTATGGCTTCAGGTGAACTGGCCAGAGAACGCTTCTAGATGTGACTGTTATAAACCGTGGTGCAACTGCAATGAGTAACTATGACTCTCTTAAGGTTGCCAAATGCCTCGTCAACAGGCGAAATACATCGGGAAACACTAGAAGCTCCCAGCAGGAGTACTGTGAGAGTCTTTAGGTTGACAGATAAAGGCGTATCGCTTCAGGTGAACTGGATAGAGGAAGCTTAAAAATGTGACTGTGGTAAAACGGGGAGCAACTGACAGGAGTAACTATGACTCTCTTCAGGTAGCCAAATGCCTCGTCAACAGGCGATATACATCGGCAAACAGGAGAAGCTCCCAGCAGGACTACTGTGAAAGTCTTTATGTCGACAGATAATGGCGCATCGCTTCAGGTGATCCGGCTAAAGGAAGCTTCAAAATGTGACTGTGGTAAAACGGGGAACATCTGACAGGACTATCTATGACTCTCTTAAGGTAGACAAATGCCTCGTCACTAGGCGAAATACATCGGCAAACTCGAGAAGATCCCAGCAGGAGTAATGTGAAAGTCTTTAGGTTGACAGATAATGGCGTATCGCTACAGGTGAACTGGATAGAGGAAGCTTGAAAATATGACTGTGGTAAAACGGGGAGCAACTGACAGAAGTAACTATGACTCTCTTGAGGTAGCCAAATGCCTCGTAAACAGGCGAAATACATCGGCAAACTCTAGAAGCTCCCAGCAGGAGTACTGTGAAAGTCTTTATGTCGACAGATATTGGCGTATCGCTTCACGAGAACTGGCTAAAGGAAGCTTGAAAATGTGACTGTGGTAAAACGGGGAGCAACTGACAGGACTAACTACGACTCTCTTAAGGTAGACAAATGCCTCGTCAACAGGCGAAGTACATCGGCAAACACGAGAAGCTCCCAGAAGGAGTACTGTGATAGTCTTTTGGTTGACAGATAATGGCGAATCGCTTCAGGAGAACTGGATAGAGATAGCTTGAAAATGTGACTGTAGTGAAACGGGGAGCAACTGACAGGAGTAACTATGACTCTCTTAAGGTAGCCAAATGCCTCGTCAACAGGCGAAACACATCGGCAAACTCGAGAAGCTCCCAGCAGGAGTACTGTGAATGTCTTATCTTTGATAGATAATGGCGTATCGCTTCAGGTGAACTGGATAGAGGAAGCTTGAAAATGTGACTGTGGTAAAACGGGGAGCAACTGACAGGAGTAACTATGACTCTCTTCAGGTAGCCAAATGCCTCGTCAACAGGCGAAATACATTGGCAAACAGGAGAAGCTCCCAGCAGGACTACTGTGAAAGTCTTTATGTCGACAGATAATGGCGCATCGCTTCAGGTGATCCGGCTAAAGGAAGCTTCAAAATGTGACTGTGATAAAGCGGGGAACATCTGACAGGACTAACTATGACTCTCTTAAGGTAGACAAATGCCTCGTCCCTAGGCGAAATACATCGGCAAACTCGAGAAGATCCCAGCAGGAGTAATGTGAAAGTCTTTAGGTTGACAGATAATGGCGTATCGCTTCAGGTGAACTGGATAGAGGAAGCTTGAAAATGTGACTGTGGTAAAACGGGGAGCAACTGACAGGAGTAACTATGACTCTCATCAGGTAGCCAAATGCCTCGTCAACAGGCGAAATACATCGGCAAACTCTAGATGCTCCCAGCATTAGTACTGTGAAAGTCTTTATGTCCACAGTTATTGGCGTATCGCTTCGGGTGAACTGGCCAGAGAAAGCTTCTAGATGTGACTGTTATAAAACGAGGAGCAACTGCAATGAGTAACTATGACTCTCTTAAGGTAGCCAAATGCCTCGTCAACAGGCGAAATACATCGGGAAACACTAGAAGCTCCCAGCAGGAGTACTGTGAGAGTCTTTAGGTTGACAGATAAAGGCGTATCGCTTCAGGTGAACAGGATAGAGGAAGCTTGAAAATGTGACTGTGGTAAAACGGGGAGCAACTGACAGGAGTAACTATGACTCTCTTCAGGTAGCCAAATGCCTCGTCAACAGGCGAAATACATCGGCAAACTCTAGAAGCTCCCAGCAGGACTACTGTGAAAGTCTTTATGTCGACAGATAATGGCGTATCGCTTCAGGTAAACTGGATAGAGGAAGCTTGAAAATGTGACTGTGGTAAAACGGGGAGCAACTGACAGGACTAACTACGACTCTCTTAAGGTAGACAAATGCCTCGTCAACAGGCGAAATACATCGGCAAACTCGAGAAGCTCCCAGAAGGAGTACTGTGATTGTCTTTAGGTTGACAGATAATGGCGTATCGCTTCAGGAGAACTGGATAGAGAAAGCTTGAAAATGTGACTGTGGTGAAACGGGGAGCAACTGACAGGAGTAACTATGACTCTCTTAAGGTAGCCAAATGCCTCGTCAACAGGCGAAATACATCGGCAAACTCGAGACGCTCCCAGCAGGAGTACTGTGAATGTCTTTAGGTTGACAGATAATGGCGTATCGCTTAGATGAACTGGATAGAGGAAGCTTGAAAATGTGTCTGTGGTAAAACGGGGAGCAACTGACAGGAGTAACTATGACTCTCTTCAGGTAGCCAAATGCCTCGTCAACAGGCGAAATACATCGGCAAACAGGAGAAGCTCCCATCAGCACTACTGTGAAAAACCTTATGTCGACAGATAATGGCGCATCGCTTCAGGTGATCCGGCTAAAGGAAGCTTCAAATTGTGACTGTGGTAAAACGGGGAACATCTGACAGGACTAACTATGACTATCTTAAGGTAGACAAATGCCTCGTCACTAGGCGAAATACATCGGCAAGCTCGAGAAAATCCCAGCAGGAGTACTGTGAAAGTCTTTCTGTCGACAGATATTGGCGTATCGCTTCACGAGAACTGGCTAAAGGAAGCTTGAAAATGTGACTGTGGTAAAACGGGGAGCAACAGACAGGACTAACTACGACTCTCTTAAGGTAGACAAATGCCTCGTCAACAGGCAAAATACATCGGCAAACTCAAGAAGCTCCCAGCAGGAGTACTGTGAAAGTCTTTATGTCGACAGATATTGGCGTACCGCTTCAGGTGAACAGGCCAGAGAAAGCTTGTAGTTGTGACTGTTATAAAACGTGGAGAAACTGCAATGAGTAACTATGACTCCCTTTAGGTAGCCAAATGCCTCGTCAACAGGCGAAATTTATCGGCAAACTCGAGAAGCTCCCGGCAGGAGTACTGTGAAGGTCTTTATGTCGACAGATATTGGCGTATCGCTTCACGGGAACTGGCTAAAGGAAGCTTGAAAATGTGACTGTGGTAAAACGGGGAGCAACTGACAGGACTAACTACGACTCTCTTAAGGTAGACAAATGCCTCGTCAACAGGCGATATACATCGGCAAACTCGAGAAGCTCCCAGAAGGAGTACTGGGAAAGTCTTTATGTCGACAGATATTGGCGTATCGCTTCAGGTGAACTGGCCAGAGAAAGCTTCTAGATGTGACTGTTATAAAACGTGGAGGAACTGCAATGAGTAACTATGACTCTCTTAAGGTAGCCAAATGCCTCGTCAACAGGCGAAATACATCGGGAAACACTAGAAGCTCCCAGCAGGAGTACTGTGAAAGTCTTTATGTCGACAGATATTGGCGTATCGCTTCACGAGAACTGGCTAAAGGAAGCTTGAAAATGTGACTGTGGTAAAACGGGGAGCAACTGACAGGACTAACTACGACTCCCTTAAGGTAGACAAATGCCTCGTCAACAGGCGAAGTACATCGGCAAACTCGAGAAGCTCCCAGAAGGAGTACTGTGATAGTCTTTAGGTTGACAGATAATGGCGTATCGCTTCAGGAGAACTGGATAGAGATAGCTTGAAAATGTGACTGTAGTGAAACGGGGAGCAACTGACAGGAGTAACTATGACTCTCTTAAGGTAGCCAAATGCCTCGTCAACAGGCGAAACACATCGGCAAACTCGAGAAGCTCCCAGCAGGAGTACTGTGAATGTCTTTACTTTGATAGATAATGGCGTATCGCTTCAGGTGAACTGGATAGAGGAATCTTGAAAATGTGACTGTGGTAAAACGGGGAGCAACTGACAGGACCAACAACGACTCTCTTAAGGTAGACAAATGCCTCGTCAACAGGCGAAATACATCGGCAAACTCGAGATGCTCCCGGCAGGAGTACTGTGAAAGTCTTTATGTCGACAGATATTGGCGTATGGCTTCACGGGAACTGGCTAAAGGAAGCTTAAAAATGTGACTGTGGAAAAACGGGGAGCAATTGACAGGACTAACTACGACTCTCTTAAGGTAGACAAATGCCTCGTCAACAGACGAAATACATCGGCAAGTCGAGAAGCTCCCAGCAGGAGTACTGTGAAAGTCTTTATGTCGACAGATATTGGCGTACCGCTTCAGGTGAACAGGCCAGAGAAAGCATGTAGTTGTGACTGTTATAAAACGTGGAGAAACTGCAATGAGTAACTATGACTCCCTTTAGGTAGCCAAATGCCTCGTCAACAGGCGAAATACATCGGCAAACTCGAGAACCTCCCGGCAGGAGTACTGTGAAAGTCTTTATGTCGACAGATATTGGCGTATCGCTTCACGGGAACTGGCTAAAGGAAGCTTGAAAATGTGACTGTGGTAAAACGGGGAGCAACTGACAGGACTAACTACGACTCTCTTAAGGTAGACAAATGCCTCGTCAACAGGCGAAATACATCGGCAAACTCGAGAAGCTCCCAGAAGGAGTACTGTGATAGTCTTTAGGTTGACAGATAATGGCGTATCGCTTCAGGAGAACTGGATAGAGAAAGCTTGAAAATGTGACTGTGGTGAAACGGGGAGCAACTGACAGGAGTAACTATGACTCTCTAAAGGTATCCAAATGCCTCGTCAACAGGCGAAATACATCGGCAAACTCGAGAAGCTCCCAGCAGGAGTACTGTGAATGTCTTTAGGTTGACAGATAATGGCGTATCGCTTCAGATGAACTGGATAGAGGAAGCTTGAAAATGTGACTGTGGTAAAACGGGGAGCAACTGACAGGAGTAACTATGACTCTCTTCACGTAGCCAAATGCCTCGTCAACAGGCGAAATACATCGGCAAACACGAGAAGCTCCCAGCAGGAGTACTGTGAAAGTCTTTATGTCGACAGATATTGGCGTATCGCTTCACGAGAACTGGCTAAAGGAAGCTTGAAAATGTGACTCTGGTAAAACGGAAAGCAACTGACAGGACTAACTACGACTCTCTTAAGGCAGACAAATGCCTCGTCAAGAGGCGAATTACATCGGCAAACTCGAGAAGCTCCCAGCAGGTGTACTGTGAAAGTCTTTATGTCGACAGATATTGGCGTACCGCTTCAGGTGAACTGGCCAGAGAAAGCTTGTAGTTGTGACTGTTATAAAACGTGGAGCAACATGCAATGAGTAACTATGACTCTCTTCAGGTAGCCAAATGCCTCGTCAACAGGCGAAATACATCGGCAAACACGAGAAGCTCCCAGCAGGAGTACTGTGACAGTCTTTATGTCGACAGATATTGGCGTATTGCTTCACGAGAACTGGCTAAAGGAAGCTAGAAAATGTGACTGTGGTAAAACGGGGAGCAACTGACAGGACTATCTACGACTCTCTTAAGGCAGACAAATGCCTCGTCAAGAGGCGAATTACATCGGCAAACTCGAGAAGCTCCCAGCAGGAGTACTGTGAAAGTCTTTATGTCGACAGATATTGGCGTACCGCTTCAGGTGAACAGGCCAGAGAAAGCTTGTAGTTGTGACTGTTATAAAACGTGGAGCAACATGCAATCAGTAACTATGGCTCCCTTTAGGTAGCCAAATGCCTCGTCAACAGGCGAAATACATCGGCAAACAGGAGAAGCTCCCATCAGCACTACTGTGAAAAACCTTATGTGGACAGATAATGGCGCATCGCTTCAGGTGATCCGGCTAAAAGAAGCTTCATATTTGACTGTGGTAAAACGGGGAACATCTGACAGGACTAACTATGACTATCTTAAGGTAGACAAATGCCTCGTCACTAGGCGAAATACATCGGCAAACTCGAGAAGATCCCAGCAGGAGTACTGTGAAAGGCTTTAGGTTGACAGATAATGGCGTATCGCTACAGGTGAACTGGATAGAGGAAGCTTGAAAATGTGACTGTGGTAAAACGGGGAGCAACTGACAGGAGTAACTATGACTCTCTTCAGGTAGCCAAATGCCTCGTCAACAGGCGAAATACATCGGAAAACACGAGAAGCTCCCAGCAGGAGTACTGTGAAAGTCTTTATGTCGACAGATATTGGCGTATCGCTTCACGAGAACTGGCTAAAGGAAGCTTGAAAAAGTGACTGTGGTAAAACGGAAAGCAACTGACAGGACTAACTACGACTCTCTTAAGGCAGAGAAATGCCTCGTCAAGAGGCGAATTACATCGGCAAACTCGAGAAGCTCCCAGCAGGAGTACTGTGAAAGTCTTTATGTCGACAGATATTGGCGTACCGCTTCAGGTGAACAGGCCAGAGAAAGCTTGTAGTTGTGACTGTTATAAAACGTGGAGCAACATGCAATGAGTAACTATGACTCCCTTTAGGTAGCCAAAAGCCTCGTCAACAGGCGAAATACATCGGCAAACTCGAGAAGCTCCCGGCAGGAGTACTGTGAAAGTCTTTATGTCGATAGATATTGGCGTATCGCCTCACGGGAACTGGCTAAAGGAAGCTTGAAAATGTGACTGTGGAAAAACGGGGAGCAACTGACAGGACTAACTACGACTCTCTTAAGGTAGACAAATGCCTCGTCAACAGGCGAAATACATCGGCAAACTCGAGAAGCTCCCAGAAGGAGTACTGTGATAGTCTTTAGGTTGACAGATAATGTCGTATCGCTTCAGGAGAACTGGATAGAGGAAGCTTGAAAATGTGACTGTGGTGAAACGGGGAGCAACTGATAGGAGTAACTATGACTCTCTTCAGGTAGCCAAATGCCTCGTCAACAGGCGAAATATATCGGCAAACACGAGAAGCTCCCAGCAGGACTACTGTGAAAGTCTTTATGTCGACAGATAATGGCGCATCGCTTCAGGTGATCCGGCTAAAGGAAGCTTCAAAATGTGACTGTGGTAAAACGGGGAGCAACTGACAGGACTAACTACGACTCTCTTAAGGTAGACAAATGCCTCGTCAACAGGCGAAATATATCGGCAAACTCGAGAAGATCCCAGCAGGAGTACTGTGAAAGTCTTTATGTCGACAGATATTGGCGTACCGCTTCAGGTGAACAGGACAGAGAAGGCTTGTAGTTGTGACTGTTATAAAACGTGGAGCAACATGCAATGAGTAACTATGACTCCCTTTAGGTAGCCAAATGCCTCGTCAACAGGCGAAATACATCGGCAAACTCGAGAAGATCCCAGCAGGAGTACTGTGAAAGTCTTTAGGTTGACAGATAATGGCGTATCGCTACAGGTGAACTGGATAGAGGAAGCTTGAAAATGTGACTGTGGTGAAACGGGGAGCAACTGATAGGAGTAACTAAGACTCTCTTTAGGTATCCAAATGCCTCGTCAACAGGCGAAATACATCGGCAAACTCGAGAAGCTCCCAGCAGAAGTACTGTGAAAGTCTTTAGGTTGACAGATAATGGCGTATCGCTTCAGGTGAACTGGATAGAGGAATCTTGAAAATGTGGCTGTGGTAAAACGGGGAGCAACTGACAGGACCAACAACGACTCTCTTAAGGTAGACAAATGCCTCGTCAACAGGCGAAATACATCGGCAAACTCGAGATGCTCCCGGCAGGAGTACTGTGAAAGTCTTTATGTCGACAGATATTGGCGTATGGCTTCACGGGAACTGGCTAAAGGAAGCTTAAAAATGTGACTGTGGAAAAACGGGGAGCAATTGACAGGACTAACTACGACTCTCTTAAGGTAGACAAATGCCTCGTCAACAGACGAAATACATCGGCAAGTCGAGAAGCTCCCAGCAGGAGTACTGTGAAAGTCTTTATGTCGACAGATATTGGCGTACCGCTTCAGGTGAACAGGCCAGAGAAAGCTTGTAGTTGTGACTGTTATAAAACGTGGAGAAACTGCAATGAGTAACTATGACTCCCTTTAGGTAGCCAAATGCCTCGTCAACAGGCGAAATACATCGGCAAACTCGAGAACCTCCCGGCAGGAGTACTGTGAAAGTCTTTATGTCGACAGATATTGGCGTATCGCTTCACGGGAACTGGCTAAAGGAAGCTTGAAAATGTGACTGTGGTAAAACGGGGAGCAACTGACAGGACTAACTACGACTCTCTTAAGGCAGACAAATGCCTCGTCAAGAGGCGAATTACATCGGCAAACTCGAGAAGCTCCCAGCAGGAGTACTGTGAAAGTCTTTATGTCGACAGATATTGGCGTACCGCTTCAGGTGAACAGGCCAGAGAAAGCTTGTAGTTGTGACTGTTATAAAACGTGGAGCAACATGCAATCAGTAACTATGGCTCCCTTTAGGTAGCCAAATGCCTCGTCAACAGGCGAAATACATCGGCAAACAGGAGAAGCTCCTATCAGCACTACTGTGAAAAACCTTATGTCGACAGATAATGGCGCATCGCTTCAGGTGATCCGGCTAAAAGAAGCTTCATATTGTGACTGTGGTAAAACGGGGAACATCTGACAGGACTAACTATGACTATCTTAAGGTAGACAAATGCCTCGTCACTAGGCGAAATACATCGGCAAACTCGAGAAGATCCCAGCAGGAGTACTGTGAAAGGCTTTAGGTTGACAGATAATGGCGTATCGCTACAGGTGAACTGGATAGAGGAAGCTTGAAAATGTGACTGTGGTAAAACGGGGAGCAACTGACAGGAGTAACTATGACTCTCTTCAGGTAGCCAAATGCCTCGTCAACAGGCGAAATACATCGGCAAACACGAGAAGCTCCCAGCAGGAGTACTGTGAAAGTCTTTATGTCGACAGATATTGGCGTATCGCTTCACGAGAACTGGCTAAAGGAAGCTTGAAAAAGTGACTGTGGTAAAACGGAAAGCAACTGACAGGACTAACTACGACTCTCTTAAGGCAGAGAAATGCCTCGTCAAGAGGCGAATTACATCGGCAAACTCGAGAAGCTCCCAGCAGGAGTACTGTGAAAGTCTTTATGTCGACAGATATTGGCGTACCGCTTCAGGTGAACAGGCCAGAGAAAGCTTGTAGTTGTGACTGTTATAAAACGTGGAGCAACATGCAATGAGTAACTATGACTCCCTTTAGGTAGCCAAAAGCCTCGTCAACAGGCGAAATACATCGGCAAACTCGAGAAGCTCCCGGCAGGAGTACTGTGAAAGTCTTTATGTCGATAGATATTGGCGTATCGCTTCACGGGAACTGGCTAAAGGAAGCTTGAAAATGTGACTGTGGAAAAACGGGGAGAAACTGACAGGACTAACTACGACTCTCTTAAGGTAGACAAATGCCTCGTCAACAGGCGAAATACATCGGCAAACTCGAGAAGCTCCCAGAAGGAGTACTGTGATAGTCTTTAGGTTGACAGATAATGTCGTATCGCTTCAGGAGAACTGGATAGAGGAAGCTTGAAAATGTGACTGTGGTGAAACGGGGAGCAACTGATAGGAGTAACTATGACTCTCTTTAGGTAGCCAAATGCCTCGTCAACAGGCGAAATACATCGGCAAACTCGAGAAGCTCCCAGCAGAAGTACTGTGAAAGTCTTTAGGTTGACAGATAATGGCGTATCGCTTCAGGTGAACTGGATAGAGAAAGCTTGAAAATGTGACTGTGGTAAAACGGGGAGCAACTGACAGGAGTAACTATGACTCTCTTCAGGTAGCCAAATGCCTCGTCAACAGGCGAAATATATCGGCAAACACGAGAAGCTCCCAGCAGGACTACTGTGAAAGTCTTTATGTCGACAGATAATGGCGCATCGCTTCAGGTGATCCAGCTAAAGGAAGCTTCAAAATGTGACTGTGGTAAAACGGGGAGCAACTGACAGGACTAACTACGACTCTCTTAAGGTAGACAAATGCCTCGTCAACAGGCGAAATATATCGGCAAACTCGAGAAGATCCCAGCAGGAGTACTGTGAAAGTCTTTATGTCGACAGATATTGGCGTACCGCTTCAGGTGAACAGGACAGAGAAGGCTTGTAGTTGTGACTGTTATAAAACGTGGAGCAACATGCAATGAGTAACTATGACTCCCTTTAGGTAGCCAAATGCCTCGTCAACAGGCGAAATACATCGGCAAACTCGAGAAGATCCCAGCAGGAGTACTGTGAAAGTCTTTAGGTTGACAGATAATGGCGTATCGCTACAGGTGAACTGGATAGAGGAAGCTTGAAAATGTGACTGTGGTAAAACGGGGAGCAACTGACAGGAGCAACTATGACTCTCTTGAGGTAGCCAAATGCCTCATAAACAGGCGAAATACATCGGCAAACTATAGAAGCTCCCAGCAGGAGTACTGTGAAAGTCTTTCTGTCGACAGATATTGGCGTATCGCTTCACGAGAACTGGCTAAAGGAAGCTTGAAAAAGTGACTGTGGTAAAACGGAAAGCAACTGACAGGACTAACTACGACTCTCTTAAGGCAGAGAAATGCCTCGTCAAGAGGCGAATTACATCGGCAAACTCGAGAAGCTCCCAGCAGGAGTACTGTGAAAGTCTTTATGTCGACAGATATTGGCGTACCGCTTCAGGTGAACAGGCCAGAGAAAGCTTGTAGTTGTGACTGTTATAAAACGTGGAGCAACATGCAATGAGTAACTATGACTCCCTTTAGGTAGCCAAAAGCCTCGTCAACAGGCGAAATACATCGGCAAACTCGAGAAGCTCCCGGCAGGAGTACTGTGAAAGTCTTTATGTCGATAGATATTGGCGTATCGCCTCACGGGAACTGGCTAAAGGAAGCTTGAAAATGTGACTGTGGAAAAACGGGGAGCAACTGACAGGACTAACTACGACTCTCTTAAGGTAGACAAATGCCTCGTCAACAGGCGAAATACATCGGCAAACTCGAGAAGCTCCCAGAAGGAGTACTGTGATAGTCTTTAGGTTGACAGATAATGTCGTATCGCTTCAGGAGAACTGGATAGAGGAAGCTTGAAAATGTGACTGTGGTGAAACGGGGAGCAACTGATAGGAGTAACTATGACTCTCTTCAGGTAGCCAAATGCCTCGTCAACAGGCGAAATATATCGGCAAACACGAGAAGCTCCCAGCAGGACTACTGTGAAAGTCTTTATGTCGACAGATAATGGCGCATCGCTTCAGGTGATCCGGCTAAAGGAAGCTTCAAAATGTGACTGTGGTAAAACGGGGAGCAACTGACAGGACTAACTACGACTCTCTTAAGGTAGACAAATGCCTCGTCAACAGGCGAAATATATCGGCAAACTCGAGAAGATCCCAGCAGGAGTACTGTGAAAGTCTTTATGTCGACAGATATTGGCGTACCGCTTCAGGTGAACAGGACAGAGAAGGCTTGTAGTTGTGACTGTTATAAAACGTGGAGCAACATGCAATGAGTAACTATGACTCCCTTTAGGTAGCCAAATGCCTCGTCAACAGGCGAAATACATCGGCAAACTCGAGAAGATCCCAGCAGGAGTACTGTGAAAGTCTTTAGGTTGACAGATAATGGCGTATCGCTACAGGTGAACTGGATAGAGGAAGCTTGAAAATGTGACTGTGGTGAAACGGGGAGCAACTGATAGGAGTAACTAAGACTCTCTTTAGGTATCCAAATGCCTCGTCAACAGGCGAAATACATCGGCAAACTCGAGAAGCTCCCAGCAGAAGTACTGTGAAAGTCTTTAGGTTGACAGATAATGGCGTATCGCTTCAGGTGAACTGGATAGAGGAATCTTGAAAATGTGGCTGTGGTAAAACGGGGAGCAACTGACAGGACCAACAACGACTCTCTTAAGGTAGACAAATGCCTCGTCAACAGGCGAAATACATCGGCAAACTCGAGATGCTCCCGGCAGGAGTACTGTGAAAGTCTTTATGTCGACAGATATTGGCGTATGGCTTCACGGGAACTGGCTAAAGGAAGCTTAAAAATGTGACTGTGGAAAAACGGGGAGCAATTGACAGGACTAACTACGACTCTCTTAAGGTAGACAAATGCCTCGTCAACAGACGAAATACATCGGCAAGTCGAGAAGCTCCCAGCAGGAGTACTGTGAAAGTCTTTATGTCGACAGATATTGGCGTACCGCTTCAGGTGAACAGGCCAGAGAAAGCTTGTAGTTGTGACTGTTATAAAACGTGGAGAAACTGCAATGAGTAACTATGACTCCCTTTAGGTAGCCAAATGCCTCGTCAACAGGCGAAATACATCGGCAAACTCGAGAACCTCCCGGCAGGAGTACTGTGAAAGTCTTTATGTCGACAGATATTGGCGTATCGCTTCACGGGAACTGGCTAAAGGAAGCTTGAAAATGTGACTGTGGTAAAACGGGGAGCAACTGACAGGACTAACTACGACTCTCTTAAGGCAGACAAATGCCTCGTCAAGAGGCGAATTACATCGGCAAACTCGAGAAGCTCCCAGCAGGAGTACTGTGAAAGTCTTTATGTCGACAGATATTGGCGTACCGCTTCAGGTGAACAGGCCAGAGAAAGCTTGTAGTTGTGACTGTTATAAAACGTGGAGCAACATGCAATCAGTAACTATGGCTCCCTTTAGGTAGCCAAATGCCTCGTCAACAGGCGAAATACATCGGCAAACAGGAGAAGCTCCTATCAGCACTACTGTGAAAAACCTTATGTCGACAGATAATGGCGCATCGCTTCAGGTGATCCGGCTAAAAGAAGCTTCATATTGTGACTGTGGTAAAACGGGGAACATCTGACAGGACTAACTATGACTATCTTAAGGTAGACAAATGCCTCGTCACTAGGCGAAATACATCGGCAAACTCGAGAAGATCCCAGCAGGAGTACTGTGAAAGGCTTTAGGTTGACAGATAATGGCGTATCGCTACAGGTGAACTGGATAGAGGAAGCTTGAAAATGTGACTGTGGTAAAACGGGGAGCAACTGACAGGAGTAACTATGACTCTCTTCAGGTAGCCAAATGCCTCGTCAACAGGCGAAATACATCGGCAAACACGAGAAGCTCCCAGCAGGAGTACTGTGAAAGTCTTTATGTCGACAGATATTGGCGTATCGCTTCACGAGAACTGGCTAAAGGAAGCTTGAAAAAGTGACTGTGGTAAAACGGAAAGCAACTGACAGGACTAACTACGACTCTCTTAAGGCAGAGAAATGCCTCGTCAAGAGGCGAATTACATCGGCAAACTCGAGAAGCTCCCAGCAGGAGTACTGTGAAAGTCTTTATGTCGACAGATATTGGCGTACCGCTTCAGGTGAACAGGCCAGAGAAAGCTTGTAGTTGTGACTGTTATAAAACGTGGAGCAACATGCAATGAGTAACTATGACTCCCTTTAGGTAGCCAAAAGCCTCGTCAACAGGCGAAATACATCGGCAAACTCGAGAAGCTCCCGGCAGGAGTACTGTGAAAGTCTTTATGTCGATAGATATTGGCGTATCGCTTCACGGGAACTGGCTAAAGGAAGCTTGAAAATGTGACTGTGGAAAAACGGGGAGAAACTGACAGGACTAACTACGACTCTCTTAAGGTAGACAAATGCCTCGTCAACAGGCGAAATACATCGGCAAACTCGAGAAGCTCCCAGAAGGAGTACTGTGATAGTCTTTAGGTTGACAGATAATGTCGTATCGCTTCAGGAGAACTGGATAGAGGAAGCTTGAAAATGTGACTGTGGTGAAACGGGGAGCAACTGATAGGAGTAACTATGACTCTCTTTAGGTAGCCAAATGCCTCGTCAACAGGCGAAATACATCGGCAAACTCGAGAAGCTCCCAGCAGAAGTACTGTGAAAGTCTTTAGGTTGACAGATAATGGCGTATCGCTTCAGGTGAACTGGATAGAGAAAGCTTGAAAATGTGACTGTGGTAAAACGGGGAGCAACTGACAGGAGTAACTATGACTCTCTTCAGGTAGCCAAATGCCTCGTCAACAGGCGAAATATATCGGCAAACACGAGAAGCTCCCAGCAGGACTACTGTGAAAGTCTTTATGTCGACAGATAATGGCGCATCGCTTCAGGTGATCCAGCTAAAGGAAGCTTCAAAATGTGACTGTGGTAAAACGGGGAGCAACTGACAGGACTAACTACGACTCTCTTAAGGTAGACAAATGCCTCGTCAACAGGCGAAATATATCGGCAAACTCGAGAAGATCCCAGCAGGAGTACTGTGAAAGTCTTTATGTCGACAGATATTGGCGTACCGCTTCAGGTGAACAGGACAGAGAAGGCTTGTAGTTGTGACTGTTATAAAACGTGGAGCAACATGCAATGAGTAACTATGACTCCCTTTAGGTAGCCAAATGCCTCGTCAACAGGCGAAATACATCGGCAAACTCGAGAAGATCCCAGCAGGAGTACTGTGAAAGTCTTTAGGTTGACAGATAATGGCGTATCGCTACAGGTGAACTGGATAGAGGAAGCTTGAAAATGTGACTGTGGTAAAACGGGGAGCAACTGACAGGAGCAACTATGACTCTCTTGAGGTAGCCAAATGCCTCATAAACAGGCGAAATACATCGGCAAACTATAGAAGCTCCCAGCAGGAGTACTGTGAAAGTCTTTCTGTCGACAGATATTGGCGTATCGCTTCACGAGAACTGGCTAAAGGAAGCTTGAAAATGTGACTGTGGTAAAACGGGGAGCAACAGACAGGACTAACTACGACTCTCTTAAGGTAGACAAATGCCTCGTCAACAGGCAAAATACATCGGCAAACTCAAGAAGCTCCCAGCAGGAGTACTGTGAAAGTCTTTATGTCGACAGATATTGGCGTACCGCTTCAGGTGAACAGGCCAGAGAAAGCTTGTAGTTGTGACTGTTATAAAACGTAGAGAAACTGCAATGAGTAACTATGACTCCCTTTAGGTAGCCAAATGCCTCGTCAACAGGCGAAATACATCGGGAAACACTAGAAGCTCCCAGCAGGAGTACTGTGTGAGTCTTTAGGTTGACAGATAAAGGCGTATCGCTTCAGGTGAACAGGATAGAGGAAGCTTGAAAATGTGACTGTTGTAAAACGGGGAGCAACTGACAGGAGTAACTATGACTCTCTTCAGGTAGCCAAATGCCTCTTCAACAGGCGAAATACATCGGCAAACTCTAGAAGCTCCCAGCAGGACTACTGTGAAAGTCTTTATGTCGACAGATAATGGCGTATCGCTTCAGGTGAACTGGATAGAGGAAGCTTAAAAATGTGACTGTGGTAAAACGGGGAGCAACTGACAGGAGTAACTATGACTCTCTTCAGGTTGCCAAATGCCTCGTCAACAGGCGAAATACATCGGCAAACAGGAGAAGCTCCCAGCAGCACTACTGTGAAAGTCTTTATGTCGACAGATAATGGCGCATCGCTTCAGGTGATCCGGCTAAAGGAAGCTTCAAAATGTGACTGTGGTAAAACGGGGAACATCTGACAGGACTAACTATGACTCTCTTAAGGTAGACAAATGCCTCGTCACTAGGCGAAATACATCGGCAAACTCGAGAAGATCCCAGCAGGAGTACTGTGAAAGTCTTTAGGTTGACAGATAATGGCATATCGCTACAGGTGAACTGGATAGAGGAAGCTTGAAAATGTGACTGTGGTACAACGGGGAGCAACTGACAGGAGTAACTATGACTCTCTTGAGGTAGCCAAATGCCTCGTAAACAGGCGAAATACATCGGCAAACTCTAGAAGCTCCCAGCAGGAGTACTGTGAAAGTCTTTATGTCGACAGATATTGGCGTATCGCTTCACGAGAACTGGCTAAAGGAAGCTTGAAAATGTGACTGTGGTAAAACGGGGAGCAACTGACAGGACTAACTACGACTCTCTTAAGGTAGACAAATGCCTCGTCAACAGGCGAAGTACATCGGCAAACTCGAGAAGCTCCCAGAAGGAGTACTGTGATAGTCTTTAGGTTGACAGATAATGGCGTATCGCTTCAGGAGAACTGGATAGAGATAGCTTGAAAATGTGACTGTAGTGAAACGGGGAGCAACTGACAGGAGTAACTATGACTCTCTTAAGGTAGCCAAATGCCTCGTCAACAGGCGAAACACATCGGCAAACTCGAGAAGCTCCCAGCAGGAGTACTGTGAATGTCTTTACTTTGATAGATAGTGGCGTATCGCTTCAGGTGAACTGGATAGAGGAATCTTGAAAATGTGAGTGTGGTAAAACGGGGAGCAACTGACAGGACCAACTACGACTCTCTTAAGGTAGACAAATGCCTCGTCAACAGGCGAAATACATCGGCAAACTCGAGAAGCTCCCGGCAGGAGTACTGTGAAAGTCTTTATGTCGACAGATATTGGCGTATGGCTTCACGGGAACTGGCTAAAGGAAGCTTAAAAATGTGACTGTGGAAAAACGGGGAGCAACTGACAGGACTAACTACGACTCTCTTAAGGTAGACAAATGCCTCGTCAAAAGACGAAATACATCGGCAAGTCGAGAAGCTCCCAGCAGGAGTACTGTGAAAGTCTTTATGTCGACAGATATTGGCGTACCGCTTCAGGTGAACAGGCCAGAGAAAGCTTGTAGTTGTGACTGTTATAAAACGTGGAGAAACTGCAATGAGTAACTATGACTCCCTTTAGGTAGCCAAATGCCTCGTCAACAGGCGAAATACATCGGCAAACTCGAGAACCTCCCGGCAGGAGTACTGTGAAAGTCTTTATGTCGACAGATATTGGCGTATCGCTTCACGGGAACTGGCTAAAGGAAGCTTGAAAATGTGACTGTGGTAAAACGGGGAGCAACAGACAGGACTAACTACGACTCTCTTAAGGTAGACAAATGCCTCGTCAACAGGCAAAATACATCGGCAAACTCAAGAAGCTCCCAGCAGGAGTACTGTGAAAGTCTTTATGTCGACAGATATTGGCGTACCGCTTCAGGTGAACAGGCCAGAGAAAGCTTGTAGTTGTGACTGTTATAAAACGTAGAGAAACTGCAATGAGTAACTATGACTCCCTTTAGGTAGCCAAATGCCTCGTCAACAGGCGAAATACATCGGGAAACACTAGAAGCTCCCAGCAGGAGTACTGTGTGAGTCTTTAGGTTGACAGATAAAGGCGTATCGCTTCAGGTGAACAGGATAGAGGAAGCTTGAAAATGTGACTGTTGTAAAACGGGGAGCAACTGACAGGAGTAACTATGACTCTCTTCAGGTAGCCAAATGCCTCTTCAACAGGCGAAATACATCGGCAAACTCTAGAAGCTCCCAGCAGGACTACTGTGAAAGTCTTTATGTCGACAGATAATGGCGTATCGCTTCAGGTGAACTGGATAGAGGAAGCTTAAAAATGTGACTGTGGTAAAACGGGGAGCAACTGACAGGAGTAACTATGACTCTCTTCAGGTTGCCAAATGCCTCGTCAACAGGCGAAATACATCGGCAAACAGGAGAAGCTCCCAGCAGCACTACTGTGAAAGTCTTTATGTCGACAGATAATGGCGCATCGCTTCAGGTGATCCGGCTAAAGGAAGCTTCAAAATGTGACTGTGGTAAAACGGGGAACATCTGACAGGACTAACTATGACTCTCTTAAGGTAGACAAATGCCTCGTCACTAGGCGAAATACATCGGCAAACTCGAGAAGATCCCAGCAGGAGTACTGTGAAAGTCTTTAGGTTGACAGATAATGGCATATCGCTACAGGTGAACTGGATAGAGGAAGCTTGAAAATGTGACTGTGGTACAACGGGGAGCAACTGACAGGAGTAACTATGACTCTCTTGAGGTAGCCAAATGCCTCGTAAACAGGCGAAATACATCGGCAAACTCTAGAAGCTCCCAGCAGGAGTACTGTGAAAGTCTTTATGTCGACAGATATTGGCGTATCGCTTCACGAGAACTGGCTAAAGGAAGCTTGAAAATGTGACTGTGGTAAAACGGGGAGCAACTGACAGGACTAACTACGACTCTCTTAAGGTAGACAAATGCCTCGTCAACAGGCGAAGTACATCGGCAAACTCGAGAAGCTCCCAGAAGGAGTACTGTGATAGTCTTTAGGTTGACAGATAATGGCGTATCGCTTCAGGAGAACTGGATAGAGATAGCTTGAAAATGTGACTGTAGTGAAACGGGGAGCAACTGACAGGAGTAACTATGACTCTCTTAAGGTAGCCAAATGCCTCGCCAACAGGCGAAACACATCGGCAAACTCGAGAAGCTCCCAGCAGGAGTACTGTGAATGTCTTTACTTTGATAGATAGTGGCGTATCGCTTCAGGTGAACTGGATAGAGGAATCTTGAAAATGTGAGTGTGGTAAAACGGGGAGCAACTGACAGGACCAACTACGACTCTCTTAAGGTAGACAAATGCCTCGTCAACAGGCGAAATACATCGGCAAACTCGAGAAGCTCCCGGCAGGAGTACTGTGAAAGTCTTTATGTCGACAGATATTGGCGTATGGCTTCACGGGAACTGGCTAAAGGAAGCTTAAAAATGTGACTGTGGAAAAACGGGGAGCAACTGACAGGACTAACTACGACTCTCTTAAGGTAGACAAATGCCTCGTCAAAAGACGAAATACATCGGCAAGTCGAGAAGCTCCCAGCAGGAGTACTGTGAAAGTCTTTATGTCGACAGATATTGGCGTACCGCTTCAGGTGAACAGGCCAGAGAAAGCTTGTAGTTGTGACTGTTATAAAACGTGGAGAAACTGCAATGAGTAACTATGACTCCCTTTAGGTAGCCAAATGCCTCGTCAACAGGCGAAATACATCGGCAAACTCGAGAACCTCCCGGCAGGAGTACTGTGAAAGTCTTTATGTCGACAGATATTGGCGTATCGCTTCACGGGAACTGGCTAAAGGAAGCTTGAAAATGTGACTGTGGTAAAACGGGGAGCAACTGACAGGACTAACTACGACTCTCTTAAGGTAGACAAATGCCTCGTCAACAGGCGAAATACATCGGCAAACTCGAGAAGCTCCCAGAAGGAGTACTGTGATAGTCTTTAGGTTGACAGATAATGGCGTATCGCTTCAGGAGAACTGGATAGAGAAAGCTTGAAAATGTGACTGTGGTGAAACGGGGAGCAACTGACAGGAGTAACTATGACTCTCTTAAGGCAGACAAATGCCTCGTCAAGAGGCGAATTACATCGGCAAACTAGAGAAGCTCCCAGCAGGTGTACTGTGAAAGTCTTTATGTCGACATATATTGGCGTACCGCTTCAGGTGAACAGGCCAGAGAAAGCTTGTAGTTGTGACTGTTATAAAACGTGGAGCAACATGCAATGAGTAACTATGACTCTCTTCAGGTAGCCAAATGCCTCGTCAACAGGCGAAATACATCGGCAAACACGAGAAGCTCCCAGCAGGAGTACTGTGACAGTCTTGATGTCGACAGATATTGGCGTATTGCTTCACGAGAACTGGCTAAAGGAAGCTAGAAAATGTGACTGTGGTAAAACGGGGAGCAACTGACAGGACTATCTACGACTCTCTTAAGGCAGACAAATGCCTCGTCAAGAGGCGAATTACATCGGCAAACTCGAGAAGCTCCCAGCAGGAGTACTGCGAAAGTCTTTATGTCGACAGATATTGGCGTACCGCTTCAGGTGAACAGGCCAGAGAAAGCATGTAGTTGTGACTGTTATAAAACGTGGAGCAACATGCAATCAGTAACTATGGCTCCCTTTAGGTAGCCAAATGCCTCGTCAACAGGCGAAATACATCGGCAAACAGGAGAAGCTCCCATCAGCACTACTGTGAAAAACCTTATGTCGACAGATAATGGCGCATCGCTTCAGGTGATCCGGCTAAAGGAAGCTTCATATTGTGACTGTGGTAAAACGGGGAACATTTGACAGGACTAACTATGACTATCTTAAGGTAGACAAATGCCTCGTCACTAGGCGAAATACATCGGCAAGCTCGAGAAGATCCCAGCAGGAGTACTGTGAAAGGCTTTAGGTTGACAGATAATGGCGTACCGCTACAGGTGAACTGGATAGAGGAAGCTTGAAAATGTGACTGTGGTAAAACGGGGAGCAACTGACAGGAGTAACTATGACTCTCTTCAGGTAGCCAAATGCCTCGTCAACAGGCGAAATACATCGGCAAACACGAGAAGCTCCCAGCAGGAGTACTGTGAAAGTCTTTATGTCGACAGATATTGGCGTATCGCTTCACGAGAACTGGCTAAAGGAAGCTTGAAAAAGTGACTGTGGTAAAACGGAAAGCAACAGACAGGACTAACTACGACTCTCTTAAGGCAGAGAAATGCCTCGTCAGGAGGCGAATTACATCGGCAAACTGGAGAAGCTCCCAGCAGGAGTACTGTGAAAGTCTTTATGTCGACAGATATTAGCGTACCGCTTCAGGTGAACAGGCCAGAGAAAGCTTGTAGTTGTGACTGTTATAAAACGTGGAGCAACATGCAATGAGTAACTATGACTCCCTTTAGGTAGCCAAAAGCCTCGTCAACAGGCGAAATACATCGGCAAACTCGAGAAGCTCCCAGCAGGAGTACTGTGAAAGTCTTTATGTCGATAGATATTGGCGTATCGCTTCACGGGAACTGGATAGAGGAAGCTTGAAAATGTGACTGTGGTAAAACGGGGAGCAACTGACAGGAGTAACTATGACTCTCTTCAGGTAGCCAAATGCCTCGTCAACAGGCGAAATATATCGGCAAACACGAGAAGCTCCCAGCAGGACTACTGTGAAAGTCTTTATGTCGACAGATAATGGCGCATCGCTTCAGGTGATCCGGCTAAAGGAAGCTTCAAAATGTGACTGTGGTAAAAAGGGAAACATCTGACAGGACTAACTATGACTCTCTTAAGGTAGACAATTGCCTCGTCATTAGGCGAAATACATCGGCAAACTCGAGAAGATCCCGGCAGGAGTACTGTGAAAGGCTTTAGGTTGACAGATAATGGCGTATCGCTTCACGAGAACTGGCTAAAGGAAGCTTGAAAATGTGACTGTGGTAAAACGGAAAGCAACTGACAGGACTAACTACGACTCTCTTAAGGCAGACAAATGCCTCGTCAAGAGGCGAATTACATCGGCAAACTAGAGAAGCTCCCAGCAGGTGTACTGTGAAAGTCTTTATGTCGACAGATATTGGCGTACCGCTTCAGGTGAACAGGCCAGAGAAAGCTTGTAGTTGTGACTGTTATAAAACGTGGAGCAACATGCAATGAGTAACTATGACTCTCTTCAGGTAGCCAAATGCCTCGTCAACAGGCGAAATACATCGGCAAACACGAGAAGCTCCCATCAGCACTACTGTGAAAAACCTTATGTCGACAGATAATGGCGCATCGCTTCAGGTGATCCGGCTAAAGGAAGCTTCATATTGTGACTGTGGTAAAACGGGGAACATTTGACAGGACTAACTATGACTATCTTAAGGTGGACAAATGCCTCGTCACTAGGCGAAATACATCGGCAAGCTCGAGAAGATCCCAGCAGGAGTACTGTGAAAGGCTTTAGGTTGACAGATAATGGCGTATCGCTACAGGTGAACTGGATAGAGGAAGCTTGAAAATGTGACTGTGGTAAAACGGGGAGCAACTGACAGGAGTAACTATGACTCTCTTCAGGTAGCCAAATGCCTCGTCAACAGGCGAAATACATCGGCAAACACGAGAAGCTCCCAGCAGGAGTACTGTGAAAGTCTTTATGTCGACAGATATTGGCGTATCGCTTCACGAGAACTGGCTAAAGGAAGCTTGAAAAAGTGACTGTGGTAAAACGGAAAGCAACTGACAGGACTAACTACGACTCTCTTAAGGCAGAGAAATGCCTCGTCAAGAGGCGAATTACATCGGCAAACTGGAGAAGCTCCCAGCAGGAGTACTGTGAAAGTCTTTATGTCGACAGATATTAGCGTACCGCTTCAGGTGAACAGGCCAGAGAAAGCTTGTAGTTGTGACTGTTATAAAACGTGGAGCAACATGCAATGAGTAACTATGACTCCCTTTAGGTAGCCAAAAGCCTCGTCAACAGGCGAAATACATCGGCAAACTCGAGAAGCTCCCGGCAGGAGTACTGTGAAAGTCTTTATGTCGATAGATATTGGCGTATCGCTTCACGGGAACTGGATAGAGGAAGCTTGAAAATGTGACTGAGGTAAAACGGGGAGCAACTGACAGGAGTAACTATGACTCTCTTCAGGTAGCCAAATGCCTCGTCTACAGGCGAAATATATCGGCAAACACGAGAAGCTCCCAGCAGGACTACTGTGAAAGTCTTTATGTCGACAGATAATGGCGCATCGCTTCAGGTGATCCGGCTAAAGGAAGCTTCAAAATGTGACTGTGGTAAAAAGGGAAACATCTGACAGGACTAACTATGACTCTCTTAAGGTAGACAATTGCCTCGTCATTAGGCGAAATACATCGGCAAACTCGAGAAGATCCCGGCAATAGTACTGTGAAAGGCTTTAGGTTGACAGATAATGGCGTATCGCTTCAGGTGAACTGGATAGAGGAAGCTTGAAAATGTGACTGTGGTAAAACGGCGAGCAACTGACAGGAGTAACTATGACTCTCTTCAGGTAGCCAAATGCCTCGTCAACAGGCGAAATACATCGGCAAACACGAGAAGCTCCCAGCAGGAGTACTGTGAAAGTCTTTATGTCGACAGATATTGGCGTATCGCTTCACGAGAACTGGCTAAAGGAAGCTTGAAAAAGTGACTGTGGTAAAACGGAAAGCAACTGACAGGACTAACTACGAATCTCTTAAGGCAGAGAAATGCCTCGTCAAGAGGCGAATTACATCGGCAAACTGGAGAAGCTCCCAGCAGGAGTACTGTGAAAGTCTTTATGTCGACAGATATTAGCGTACCGCTTCAGGTGAACAGGCCAGAGAAAGCTTGTAGTTGTGACTGTTATAAAACGTGGAGCAACATGCAATGAGTAACTATGACTCCCTTTAGGTAGCCAAAAGCCTCGTCAACAGGCGAAATACATCGGCAAACTCGAGAAGCTCCCGGCAGGAGTACTGTGAAAGTCTTTATGTCGATAGATATTGGCGTATCGCTTCACGGGAACTGGATAGAGGAAGCTTGAAAATGTGACTGTGGTAAAACGGGGAGCAACTGACAGGAGTAACAATGACTCTCTTCAGGTAGCCAAATGCCTCGTCAACAGGCGAAATATATCGGCAAACACGAGAAGCTCCCAGCAGGACTACTGTGAAAGTCTTTATGTCGACAGATAATGGCGCATCGCTTCAGGTGATCCGGCTAAAGGAAGCTTCAAAATGTGACTGTGGTAAAAAGGGAAACATCTGACAGGACTAACTATGACTCTCTTAAGGTAGACAATTGCCTCGTCATTAGGCGAAATACATCGGCAAACTCGAGAAGATCCCGACAGGAGTACTGTGAAAGGCTTTAGGTTGACAGATAATGGCGTATCGCTTCAGGTGAACTGTATAGAGGAAGCTTGAAAATGTGACTGTGGTAAAACGGCGAGCAACTGACAGGAGTAACTATGACTCTCTTCAGGTAGCCAAATGCCTCGTCAACAGGCGAAATACATCGGCAAACACGAGAAGCTCCCAGCAGGAGTACTGTGAAAGTCTTTATGTCGACAGATATTGGCGTATCGCTTCACGAGAACTGGCTAAAGGAAGCTTGAAAAAGTGACTGTGGTAAAACGGAAAGCAACTGACAGGACTAACTACGACTCTCTTAAGGCAGACAAATGCCTCGTCAAGAGGCGAATTACATCGGCAAACTGGAGAAGCTCCCAGCAGGTGTACTGTGAAAGTCTTTATGTCGACAGATATTGGCGTACCGCTTCAGGTGAACAGGCCAGAGAAAGCTTGTAGTTGTGACTGTTATAAAACGTGGAGCAACATGCAATGAGTAACTATGACTCTCTTCAGGTAGCCAAATGCCTCGTCAACAGGCGAAATACATCGGCAAACACGAGAAGCTCCCATCAGCACTACTGTGAAAAACCTTATGTCGACAGATAATGGCGCATCGCTTCAGGTGATCCGGCTAAAGGAAGCTTCATATTGTGACTGTGGTAAAACGGGGAACATTTGACAGGACTAACTATGACTATCTTAAGGTGGACAAATGCCTCGTCACTAGGCGAAATACATCGGCAAGCTCGAGAAGATCCCAGCAGGAGTACTCTGAAAGGCTTTAGGTTGACAGATAATGGCGTATCGCTACAGGTGAACTGGATAGAGGAAGCTTGAAAATGTGACTGTGGTAAAACGGGGAGCAACTGACAGGAGTAACTATGACTCTCTTCAGGTAGCCAAATGCCTCGTCAACAGGCGAAATACATCGGCAAACACGAGAAGCTCCCAGCAGGAGTACTGTGAAAGTCTTTATGTCGACAGATATTGGCGTATCGCTTCACGAGAACTGGCTAAAGGAAGCTTGAAAAAGTGACTGTGGTAAAACGGAAAGCAACTGACAGGACTAACTACGACTCTCTTAAGGCAGAGAAATGCCTCGTCAAGAGGCGAATTACATCGGCAAACTGGAGAAGCTCCCAGCAGGAGTACTGTGAAAGTCTTTATGTCGACAGATATTAGCGTACCGCTTCAGGTGAACAGGCCAGAGAAAGCTTGTAGTTGTGACTGTTATAAAACGTGGAGCAACATGCAATGAGTAACTATGACTCCCTTTAGGTAGCCAAAAGCCTCGTCAACAGGCGAAATACATCGGCAAACTCGAGAAGCTCCCGGCAGGAGTACTGTGAAAGTCTTTATGTCGATAGATATTGGCGTATCGCTTCACGGGAACTGGATAGAGGAAGCTTGAAAATGTGACTGAGGTAAAACGGGGAGCAACTGACAGGAGTAACTATGACTCTCTTCAGGTAGCCAAATGCCTCGTCTACAGGCGAAATATATCGGCAAACACGAGAAGCTCCCAGCAGGACTACTGTGAAAGTCTTTATGTCGACAGATAATGGCGCATCGCTTCAGGTGATCCGGCTAAAGGAAGCTTCAAAATGTGACTGTGGTAAAAAGGGAAACATCTGACAGGACTAACTATGACTCTCTTAAGGTAGACAATTGCCTCGTCATTAGGCGAAATACATCGGCAAACTCGAGAAGATCCCGGCAATAGTACTGTGAAAGGCTTTAGGTTGACAGATAATGGCGTATCGCTTCAGGTGAACTGGATAGAGGAAGCTTGAAAATGTGACTGTGGTAAAACGGCGAGCAACTGACAGGAGTAACTATGACTCTCTTCAGGTAGCCAAATGCCTCGTCAACAGGCGAAATACATCGGCAAACACGAGAAGCTCCCAGCAGGAGTACTGTGAAAGTCTTTATGTCGACAGATATTGGCGTATCGCTTCACGAGAACTGGCTAAAGGAAGCTTGAAAAAGTGACTGTGGTAAAACGGAAAGCAACTGACAGGACTAACTACGAATCTCTTAAGGCAGAGAAATGCCTCGTCAAGAGGCGAATTACATCGGCAAACTGGAGAAGCTCCCAGCAGGAGTACTGTGAAAGTCTTTATGTCGACAGATATTAGCGTACCGCTTCAGGTGAACAGGCCAGAGAAAGCTTGTAGTTGTGACTGTTATAAAACGTGGAGCAACATGCAATGAGTAACTATGACTCCCTTTAGGTAGCCAAAAGCCTCGTCAACAGGCGAAATACATCGGCAAACTCGAGAAGCTCCCGGCAGGAGTACTGTGAAAGTCTTTATGTCGATAGATATTGGCGTATCGCTTCACGGGAACTGGATAGAGGAAGCTTGAAAATGTGACTGTGGTAAAACGGGGAGCAACTGACAGGAGTAACAATGACTCTCTTCAGGTAGCCAAATGATTCGTCAACAGGCGAAATATATCGGCAAACACGAGAAGCTCCCAGCAGGACTACTGTGAAAGTCTTTATGTCGACAGATAATGGCGCATCGCTTCAGGTGATCCGGCTAAAGGAAGCTTCAAAATGTGACTGTGGTAAAAAGGGAAACATCTGACAGGACTAACTATGACTCTCTTAAGGTAGACAATTGCCTCGTCATTAGGCGAAATACATCGGCAAACTCGAGAAGATCCCGACAGGAGTACTGTGAAAGGCTTTAGGTTGACAGATAATGGCGTATCGCTTCAGGTGAACTGTATAGAGGAAGCTTGAAAATGTGACTGTGGTAAAACGGCGAGCAACTGACAGGAGTAACTATGAATCTCTTCAGGTAGCCAAATGCCTCGTCAACAGGCGAAATACATCGGCAAACTCGAGAAGCTCCCAGCAGGAGTACTGAGAAAGTCTTTATGTCGACAGAAATTGGCGTATCGCTTCAGGTGAACTGGCCAGAGAAAGCTTGTAGATGTGACTGTTATAAAACGTGGAGCAACTGCAATGACTAACTATGACTCTCTTTAGGTATCCAAATGCCTCGTCAACAGGCGAAATACATCGGCAAATTCTAGAAGCTCCCAGCAGGAGTACTGTGAAAGTCTTTATGTCGACCGATATTGGCGTATTGCTTCACGAGAACTAGCTAAAGGAAGCTAGAAAATGTGACTGTGGTAAAACGGGGAGCAACTTACAGGACTATCTACGACTCTCTTAAGGTAGACAAATGCCTCGTCAAGAGGCGAATTACATCGGCAAACTCGAGAAGCTCCCAGCAGGAGTACTGTGAAAGTCTTTATGTCGACAGATATTGGCGTACCGCTTCAGGTGAACAGGCCAGAGAAAGCTTGTGGTTGTGACTGTTATAAAACGTGGAGCAACATGCAATGAGTAACTATGGCTCCCTTTAGGTAGCCAAAAGCCTCGTCAACAGGCGAAATACATCGGCAAACTCGAGAAGCTCCCGGCAGGAGTACTGTGAAAGTCTTTATGTCGATAGATATTGGCGTATCGCTTCACGGGAACTGGATAGAGGAAGCTTGAAAATGTGACTGTGGTAAAACGGGGAGCAACTGACAGGAGTAACTATGACTCTCTTCAGGTAGCCAAATGCCTCGTCAACAGGCGAAATATATCGGCAAACACGAGAAGCTCCCAGCAGGACTACTGTGAAAGTCTTTATGTCGACAGATAATGGCGCATCGCTTCAGGTGATCCGGCTAAAGGAAGCTTCAAAATGTGACTGTGGTAAAAAGGGAAACATCTGACAGGACTAACTATGACTCTCTTAAGGTAGACAATTGCCTCGTCATTAGGCGAAATACACCGGCAAACTCGAGAAGATCCCGGCAGGAGTACTGTGAAAGGCTTTAGGTTGACAGATAATGGCGTATCGCTTCACGAGAACTGGCTAAAGGAAGCTTGAAAATGTGACTGTGGTAAAACGGAAAGCAACTGACAGGACTAACTACGACTCTCTTAAGGCAGACAAATGCCTCGTCAAGAGGCGAATTACATCGGCAAACTAGAGAAGCTCCCAGCAGGTGTACTGTGAAAGTCTTTATGTCGACAGATATTGGCGTACCGCTTCAGGTGAACAGGCCAGAGAAAGCTTGTAGTTGTGACTGTTATAAAACGTGGAGCAACATGCAATGAGTAACTATGACTCTCTTCAGGTAGCCAAATGCCTCGTCAACAGGCGAAATACATCGGCAAACACGAGAAGCTCCCAGCAGGAGTACTGTGACAGTCTTGATGTCGACAGATATTGGCGTATTGCTTCACGAGAACTGGCTAAAGGAAGCTAGAAAATGTGACTGTGGTAAAACGGGGAGCAACTGACAGGACTATCTACGACTCTCTTAAGGCAGACAAATGCCTCGTCAAGAGGCGAATTACATCGGCAAACTCGAGAAGCTCCCAGCAGGAGTACTGTGAAAGTCTTTATGTCGACAGATATTGGCGTACCGCTTCAGGTGAACAGGCCAGAGAAAGCTTGTAGTTGTGACTGTTATAAAACATGGAGCAACATGCAATCGGTAACTATGGCTCCCTTTAGGTAGCCAAATGCCTCGTCAACAGGCGAAATACATCGGCAAACAGGAGAAGCTCCCATCAGCACTACTGTGAAAAACCTTATGTCGACAGATAATGGCGCATCGCTTCAGGTGATCCGGCTAAAGGAAGCTTCATATTGTGACTGTGGTAAAACGGGGAACATTTGACAGGACTAACTATGACTATCTTAAGGTAGACAAATGCCTCGTCACTAGGCGAAATACATCGGCAAGCTCGAGAAGATCCCAGCAGGAGTACTGTGAAAGGCTTTAGGTTGACAGATAATGGCGTATCGCTTCACGAGAACTGGCTAAAGGAAGCTTGAAAAAGTGACTGTGGTAAAACGGAAAGCAACTGACAGGACTAACTACGACTCTCTTAAGGCAGAGAAATGCCTCGTCAAGAGGCGAATTACATCGGCAAACTGGAGAAGCTCCCAGCAGGAGTACTGTGAAAGTCTTTATGTCGACAGATATTAGCGTACCGCTTCAGGTGAACAGGCCAGAGAAAGCTTGTAGTTGTGACTGTTATAAAACGTGGAGCAACATGCAATGAGTAACTATGACTCCCTTTAGGTAGCCAAAAGCCTCGTCAACAGGCGAAATACATCGGCAAACTCGAGAAGCTCCCGGCAGGAGTACTGTGAAAGTCTTTATGTCGATAGATATTGGCGTATCGCTTCACGGGAACTGGATAGAGGAAGCTTGAAAATGTGACTGTGGTAAAACGGGGAGCAACTGACAGGAGTAACTATGACTCTCTTCAGGTAGCCAAATGCCTCGTCAACAGGCGAAATATATCGGCAAACACGAGAAGCTCCCAGCAGGACTACTGTGAAAGTCTTTATGTCGAAAGATAATGGCGCATCGCTTCAGGTGATCCGGCTAAAGGAAGCTTCAAAATGTGACTGTGGTAAAAAGGGAAACATCTGACAGGTCTAACGATGACTCTCTTAAGGTAGACAATTGCCTCGTCATTAGGCGAAATACATCGGCAAACTCGAGAAGATCCCGGCAGGAGTACTGTGAAAGGCTTTAGGTTGACAGATAATGGCGTATCGCTTCAGGTGAACTGGATAGAGGAAGCTTGAAAATGTGACTGTGGTAAAACGGCGAGCAACTGACAGGAGTAACTATGACTCTCTTCAGGTAGCCAAATGCCTCGTCAACAGGCGAAATACATCGGCAAACACGAGAAGCTCCCAGCAGGAGTACTGTGAAAGTCTTTATGTCGACAGATATTGGCGTATCGCTTCACGAGAACTGGCTAAAGGAAGCTTGAAAAAGTGACTGTGGTAAAACGGAAAGCAACTGACAGGACTAACTACGAATCTCTTAAGGCAGAGAAATGCCTCGTCAAGAGGCGAATTACATCGGCAAACTGGAGAAGCTCCCAGCAGGAGTACTGTGAAAGTCTTTATGTCGACAGATATTAGCGTACCGCTTCAGGTGAACAGGCCAGAGAAAGCTTGTAGTTGTGACTGTTATAAAACGTGGAGCAACATGCAATGAGTAACTATGACTCCCTTTAGGTAGCCAAAAGCCTCGTCAACAGGCGAAATACATCGGCAAACTCGAGAAGCTCCCGGCAGGAGTACTGTGAAAGTCTTTATGTCGATAGATATTGGCGTATCGCTTCACGGGAACTGGATAGAGGAAGCTTGAAAATGTGACTGTGGTAAAACGGGGAGCAACTGACAGGAGTAACTATGACTCTCTTCTTTTAGCCAAATGCCTCGTCAACAGGCGAAATATATCGGCAAACACGAGAAGCTCCCAGCAGGACTACTGTGAAAGTCTTTATGTCGACAGATAATGGCGCATCGCTTCAGGTGATCCGGCTAAAGGAAGCTTCAAAATGTGACTGTGGTAAAAAGGGAAACATCTGACAGGACTAACTATGACTCTCTTAAGGTAGACAATTGCCTCGTCATTAGGCGAAATACATCGGCAAACTCGAGAAGATCCCGGCAGGAGTACTGTGAAAGGCTTTAGGTTGACAGATAATGGCGTATCGCTTCAGGTGAACTGGATAGAGGAAGCTTGAAAATGTGACTGTGGTAAAACGGCGAGCAACTGACAGGAGTAACTATGACTCTCTTCAGGTAGCCAAATGCCTCGTCAACAGGCGAAATACATCGGCAAACTCGAGAAGCTCCCAGCAGGAGTACTGAGAAAGTCTTTATGTCGACAGATATTGGCGTATCGCTTCAGGTGAACTGGCCAGAGAAAGCTTGTAGATGTGACTGTTATAAAACGTGGAGCAACTGCAATGACTAACTATGACTCTCTTTAGGTATCCAAATGCCTCGTCAACAGGCGAAATACATCGGCAAATTCTAGAAGCTCCCAGCAGGAGTACTGTGAAAGTCTTTATGTCGACCGATATTGGCGGATTGCTTCACGAGAACTAGCTAAAGGAAGCTAGAAAATGTGACTGTGGTAAAACGGGGAGCAACTGACAGGACTATCTACGACTCTCTTAAGGTAGACAAATGCCTCGTCATGAGGCGAATTACATCGGCAAACTCGAGAAGCTCCCAGCAGGAGTACTGTGAAAGTCTTTATGTCGACAGATATTGGCGTACCGCTTCAGGTGAACAGGCCAGAGAAAGCTTGTAGTTGTGACTGTTATAAAACGTGGAGCAACATGCGATGAGTAACTATGGCTCCCTTTAGGTAGCCAAATGCCTCGTCAACAGGCGAAATACATCGGCAAACAGGAGAAGCTCCCATCAGCACTACTGTGAAGAACCTTATGTCGACAGATAATGGCGCATCGCTTCAGGTGATCCGGCTAAAGGAAGCTTCAAATTGTGACTGCGGTAAAACGGTTAACATCTGACAGGACTAACTATGACTATCTTAAGGTAGACAAATGCCTCGTCACTAGGCGAAATACATCGGCAAACTCGAGAAGATCCCAGCAGGAGTACTGTGAAAGGCTTTAGGTTGACAGATAATGGCGTATCGCTACAGGTGAACTGGATAGAGAAAGCTTGAAAATGTGACTGTGGTAAAACGGGGAGCAACTGACAGGACTAACTACGACTCTCTTAAGGTAGACAAATGCCTCGTCAAGAGGCGGATTACATCGGCAAACTCGAGAAGCTCCCAGCAGGAGTACTGTGAAAGTCTTTATGTCGACAGATATTGGCGTACCGCTTCAGGTGAACAGGCCAGAGAAAGCTTGTAGTTGTGACTGTTATAAAACGTGGAGCAACATGCAATGAGTAACTATGGCTCCCTTTAGGTAGCCAAATGCCTCGTCAACAGGCGAAACACATCGGCAAACTCGAGAAGCTCCCGGCAGGAGTACTGTGAAAGTCTTTATGTCGACAGATATTGGCGTATCGCTTCACGGGAACTGGCTAAGGGAAGCTTGAAAATGTGACTGTGGTGAAACGGGGAGAAACTGATAGGAGTAACTATGACTCTCTTAAGGTAGCCAAATGCCTCGTCAACAGGCGAAATACATGGGCAAACTCGAGAAGCTCCCAGCAGAAGTACTGTGAAAGTCTTATGTTGACAGATAATGGCGTATCGCTTCAGGTGAACTGGATAGAGGAAGCTTGAAAATGTGACTGTGGTAAAACGGGGAGCAACTGACAGGAATAACTATGACTCTCTTCAGGTAGCCAAATGCCTCGTCAACAGGCGAAATATATCGGCAAACACGAGAAGCTCCCAGCAGGACTACTGTGAAAGTCTTTATGTCGACAGATAATGGCGCATCGCTTCAGGTGATCCGGCTAAAGGAAGCTTCAAAATGTGACTGTGGTAAAACGGATAGCAACTGACAGGACTAACTACGACTCTCTTAAGGTAGACAAATGCCTCGTCAAGAGGCGAATTACATCGGCAAACTCGAGAAGCTCCAAGCAGGAGTACTGTGAAAGTCTTTATGTCGACAGATATTGGCGTACCGCTTCAGGTGAACAGGCCAGAGAGAGCTTGTAGTTGTGACTGTTATAAAACGTGGAGCAACATGCAATGAGTAACTATGAGTCCCTTTAGGTAGCCAAATGCCTCGTCAACAGGAGAAATACATCGGCAAACTCGAGAAGCTCCCGGCAGGAGTACTGTGAAAGTCTTTAGGTTGACAGATAATGGCGTATCGGTTCAGGTGAGCTGGATAGAGGAAGCTTGAAAATGTGACTGTGGTAAAACGGGGAGCAACTGACAGGAGTAACTATGACTCTCTTCAGGTAGCCAAATGCCTCGTCAACAGGCGAAAAATATCGGCAAACACGAGAAGCTCCCAGCAGGACTACTGTGAAAGTCTTTATGTCGACAGATAATGGCGCAACGCTTCAGGTGATCCGGCTAAAGGAAGCTTCAAAATGTGACTGTGGTAAAACGGGAAACATCTGACAGGACTAACTATGACGCTCTTAAGGTAGACAATTGCTTCGTCATTAGGCGAAATACATCGGCAAACTCGAGAAAATCCCGGCAGGAGTACTCTGAAAGTCTCTATGTCGACAGATATTGGCGTATCGCTTCAGGTGAACTGGATAGAGGAAGTTTGAAAATGTGACTGTGGTGAAACGGGGAGCAACTGATAGGAGTAACTATGACTCTCTTAAGGTAGCCAAATGCCTCGTCAACAGGCGAAATACATCGGCAAACTCTAGAAGCTCCCAGCAGGAGTACTGTGAAAGTCTTTATGTCGACAGATATTGGCGTAATGCTTCACGAGAACTGGCTAAAGGAAGCTAGAAAATGTGACTGTGGTAAAACGGGGAGCAACTGACAGGACTATCTACGACTCTCTTAAGGTAGACAAATGCCTCGTCAAGAGGCGAATTACATCGGCAAACTCGAGAAGCTCCCAGCAGGAGTACTGTGAAAGTCTTTATGTCGACAGATATTGGCGTACCTCTTCAGGTGAACAGGCCAGAGAAAGCTTGTAGTTGTGACTGTTATAAAACGTGGAGCAACATGCAATGAGTAACTATGGCTCCCTTTAGGTAGCCAAATGCCTCGTCAACAGGCGAAATATATCGGCAAACTCGAGAAGCTCCCGGCAGGAGTACTGTGAAAGTCTTTATGTCGACAGATATTGGCGTATCGCTTCACGGGAACTGGCTAAAGGAAGCTTGAAAATGTGACTGTGGAAAAACGGGGAGCAACTGACAGGACTAACTACGACTCTCTTAAGGTAGACAAACGCCTCGTCAACAGGCGAAATACATCGGCAAACTCGAGAAGCTCCCAGAAGGAGTACTGTGATGTCTTTAGGTTGACAGATAATGGCGTATCGCTTCAGGAGAACTGGATAGAGGAAGTTTGAAAATGTGACTGTGGTGAAACGGGGAGCAACTGATAGGAGTAACTATGACTCTCTTAAGGTAGCCAAATGCCTCGTCAACAGGCGAAATACATCGGCAAACACGAGAAGCTCCCAGTAGGAGTACTGTGAAAGTCTTTATGTCGACAGATATTGGCGTATCGCTTCAGGTGAACTGGCCAGAGAAAGCTTGTAGATGTGACTGTTATAAAACGTGGAGCAACTGCAATGAGTAACTATGACTCTCTTTAGGTATCCAAATGCCTCGTCAACAGGCGAAATACATCGGCAAACACTAGAAGCTCCCAGCAGGAGTACTGTGAAAGTCTTTATGTCGACAGATATTGGCGTATTGCTTCACGAGAACTGGCTAAGGGAAGCTAGAAAATGTGACTGTGGTAAAACGGGGAGCAACTGACAGGACTAACTACAACTCTCTTAAGGTAGACAAATGCCTCGTCAAGGGGCGAATTACATCGGCAAACTCGAGAAGCTCCCAGCAGGAGTACTGTGAAAGTCTTTATGTCGACAGATATTGGCGTACCGCTTCAGGTGAACAGGCCAGAGAAAGCTTGTAGTTGTGACTGTTATAAAACGTGGAGCAACATGCAATGAGTAACTATGACTCCCTTTAGGTAGCCAAATGCCTCGTCAACAGGCGAAATACATCGGCAAACTCGAGAAGCTCCAGGCAGGAGTACTGTGAAAGTCTTTATGTCGACAGATATTGGCGTATCGCTTCACGGGAACGGATAGAGGAAGCTTGAAAATGTGACTGTGGTGAAACGGGGAGCGACTGATAGGAGTAACTATGACTTTCTTAAGGTAGCCAATTGCCTCGTCAACAGGCGAAATACATCGGCAAACTCGAGAAGCTCCCAGCAGAAGTACTGTGAAAGTCTTTAGGTTGACAGATAATGGCGTATCGCTTCAGGTGAACTGGATAGAGGAAGCTTGAAAATGTGACTGTGGTAAAACAGGGAGCAACTGACAGGAGTAACTATGACTCTCTTCAGGTAGCCAAATGCCTCGTCAACAGGCGAAATACATCGGCAAACTCTAGAAGCTCCCAGCAGGAGTACTGTGAAAGTCTTTATGTCGACAGATATTGGCGTATCGCTTCAGGTGAACTGGCCAGAGAAAGCTTGTAGATGTGACTGTTATAAAACGTGGAGCAACTGCAATGAGTAACTATGTTCTCTTTAGGTATCCAAATGCCTCGTCAACAGGCGAAATACATCGGCAAACTCTAGAAGCTCCCAGCACGAGTACTGTGAAAGTCTTTATGTCGACAGATATTGGCGTATTGCTTCACGAGAACTGGCTAAAGGAAGCTAGAAAATGTGACTGTGGTAAAACGGGGAGCAACTGACAGGACTATCTACGACTCTCTTAAGGTAGACAAATGCCTCGTCGAGAGGCGAATTACGTCGGCAAACTCGAGAGGCTCCCAGCAGGGGTACTGTGAAAGTCTTTATGTCGACAGATATTGGCGTACCGCTTCAGGTGAACAGGCCAGAGAAAGCTTGTAGTTGTGACTGTTATAAAACGTGGAGCAACATGCAATGAGTAACTATGGCTCCCTTTAGGTAGCGAAATGCCTCGTCAACAGGCGAAACACATCGGCAAACTAGAGAAGCTCCCGGCAGGAGTACTGTGAAGGTCTTTATGTCGACAGATATTGGCGTATCGCTTCCCGGGAACTGGCTAAGGGAAGCTTGAAAATGTGACTGTGGAAAAACGGGGAGCAACTGACAGGACTAACTACGACTCTCTTAAGGTAGACAAATGCCTCGTCAACAGGCGAAATACATCGGCAAACTCGAGAAGCTCCCAGAAGGAGTACTGTGATAGTCTTTAGGTTGACAGATAATGGCGTATCGCTTCAGGAGAACTGGATAGAGGAAGCTTGAAAATGTGACTGTGGTGAAACGGGGAGCAACTGATAGGAGTAACTATGACTCTCTTAAGGTAGCCAAATGCCTCGTCAACAGGCGAAATACATCGGCAAACTCGAGAAGCTCCCAGCAGAAGTACTGTGAAAGTCTTTAGGTTGACAGATAATGGCGTATCGCTTCAGGTGAACTGGATAGAGGAAGCTTAAAAATGTGACTGTGGTAAAACGGGGAGCAACTGACAGGAGCAACTATGACTGTCGTCAGGTAGCCAAATGCCTCGTCAACAGGCGAAATATATCGGCAAACACGAGAAACTCCCAGCAGGACTACTGTGAAAGTCTTTATGTCGACAGATAATGGGGCATCGCTTCAGGTGATCCGGCTAAAGGAAGCTTCAAAATGTGACTGTGGTAAAAAGGGAAACATCTGACAGGACTAACTATGACTCTCTTAAGGTAGACAATTGCCTCGTCATTAGGCGAAATACATCGGCAAACTCGGGAAGATCCCGGCAGGAGTACTGTGAAAGGCTTTAGGTTGACAGATAATGGCGTATCGCTTCAGGTGAACTGGATAGAGGAAGCTTGAAAATGTGACTGTGGTAAAACGGGGAGCAACTGACAGGAGTAACTATGACTCTCTTCAGGTAGCCAAAAGCCTCGTCAACAGGCGAAACACATCGGCAAACTCGAGAAGCTCCCGGCAGGAGTACTGTGAAAGTCTTTATGTCGACAGATATTGGCGTATCGCTTCAGGTGATCCGGCTAAAGGAAGCTTCAAAATGTGACTGTAGTAAAACGGATAGCAACTGACAGGACTAACTACGACTCTCTTAAGGTAGCCAAATGCCTCGTCAAGAGGCGAATTACATCGGCAATCTCGAGAAGCTCCCGGCAGGAGTACTGTGAAAGTCTTTATGTCGACAGATATTGGCGTATCGCTTCAGGTGAACTGGCCAGAGAAAGCTTGTAGATGTGACTGTTATAAAACGTGGAGCAACTGCAATGACTAACTATGACTCTCTTTAGGTATCCAAATGCCTCGTCAACAGGCGAAATACATCGGCAAATTCTAGAAGCTCCCAGCAGGAGTACTGTGAAAGTCTTTATGTCGACCGATATTGGCGGATTGCTTCACGAGAACTAGCTAAAGGAAGCTAGAAAATGTGACTGTGGTAAAACGGGGAGCAACTGACAGGACTATCTACGACTCTCTTAAGGTAGACAAATGCCTCGTCATGAGGCGAATTACATCGGCAAACTCGAGAAGCTCCCAGCAGGAGTACTGTGAAAGTCTTTATGTCGACAGATATTGGCGTACCGCTTCAGGTGAACAGGCCAGAGAAAGCTTGTAGTTGTGACTGTTATAAAACGTGGAGCAACATGCGATGAGTAACTATGGCTCCCTTTAGGTAGCCAAATGCCTCGTCAACAGGCGAAATACATCGGCAAACAGGAGAAGCTCCCATCAGCACTACTGTGAAGAACCTTATGTCGACAGATAATGGCGCATCGCTTCAGGTGATCCGGCTAAAGGAAGCTTCAAATTGTGACTGCGGTAAAACGGTTAACATCTGACAGGACTAACTATGACTATCTTAAGGTAGACAAATGCCTCGTCACTAGGCGAAATACATCGGCAAACTCGAGAAGATCCCAGCAGGAGTACTGTGAAAGGCTTTAGGTTGACAGATAATGGCGTATCGCTACAGGTGAACTGGATAGAGAAAGCTTGAAAATGTGACTGTGGTAAAACGGGGAGCAACTGACAGGACTAACTACGACTCTCTTAAGGTAGACAAATGCCTCGTCAAGAGGCGGATTACATCGGCAAACTCGAGAAGCTCCCAGCAGGAGTACTGTGAAAGTCTTTATGTCGACAGATATTGGCGTACCGCTTCAGGTGAACAGGCCAGAGAAAGCTTGTAGTTGTGACTGTTATAAAACGTGGAGCAACATGCAATGAGTAACTATGGCTCCCTTTAGGTAGCCAAATGCCTCGTCAACAGGCGAAACACATCGGCAAACTCGAGAAGCTCCCGGCAGGAGTACTGTGAAAGTCTTTATGTCGACAGATATTGGCGTATCGCTTCACGGGAACTGGCTAAGGGAAGCTTGAAAATGTGACTGTGGTGAAACGGGGAGAAACTGATAGGAGTAACTATGACTCTCTTAAGGTAGCCAAATGCCTCGTCAACAGGCGAAATACATGGGCAAACTCGAGAAGCTCCCAGCAGAAGTACTGTGAAAGTCTTATGTTGACAGATAATGGCGTATCGCTTCAGGTGAACTGGATAGAGGAAGCTTGAAAATGTGACTGTGGTAAAACGGGGAGCAACTGACAGGAATAACTATGACTCTCTTCAGGTAGCCAAATGCCTCGTCAACAGGCGAAATATATCGGCAAACACGAGAAGCTCCCAGCAGGACTACTGTGAAAGTCTTTATGTCGACAGATAATGGCGCATCGCTTCAGGTGATCCGGCTAAAGGAAGCTTCAAAATGTGACTGTGGTAAAACGGATAGCAACTGACAGGACTAACTACGACTCTCTTAAGGTAGACAAATGCCTCGTCAAGAGGCGAATTACATCGGCAAACTCGAGAAGCTCCAAGCAGGAGTACTGTGAAAGTCTTTATGTCGACAGATATTGGCGTACCGCTTCAGGTGAACAGGCCAGAGAGAGCTTGTAGTTGTGACTGTTATAAAACGTGGAGCAACATGCAATGAGTAACTATGAGTCCCTTTAGGTAGCCAAATGCCTCGTCAACAGGAGAAATACATCGGCAAACTCGAGAAGCTCCCGGCAGGAGTACTGTGAAAGTCTTTAGGTTGACAGATAATGGCGTATCGGTTCAGGTGAGCTGGATAGAGGAAGCTTGAAAATGTGACTGTGGTAAAACGGGGAGCAACTGACAGGAGTAACTATGACTCTCTTCAGGTAGCCAAATGCCTCGTCAACAGGCGAAAAATATCGGCAAACACGAGAAGCTCCCAGCAGGACTACTGTGAAAGTCTTTATGTCGACAGATAATGGCGCAACGCTTCAGGTGATCCGGCTAAAGGAAGCTTCAAAATGTGACTGTGGTAAAACGGGAAACATCTGACAGGACTAACTATGACGCTCTTAAGGTAGACAATTGCTTCGTCATTAGGCGAAATACATCGGCAAACTCGAGAAAATCCCGGCAGGAGTACTCTGAAAGTCTCTATGTCGACAGATATTGGCGTATCGCTTCAGGTGAACTGGATAGAGGAAGTTTGAAAATGTGACTGTGGTGAAACGGGGAGCAACTGATAGGAGTAACTATGACTCTCTTAAGGTAGCCAAATGCCTCGTCAACAGGCGAAATACATCGGCAAACTCTAGAAGCTCCCAGCAGGAGTACTGTGAAAGTCTTTATGTCGACAGATATTGGCGTAATGCTTCACGAGAACTGGCTAAAGGAAGCTAGAAAATGTGACTGTGGTAAAACGGGGAGCAACTGACAGGACTATCTACGACTCTCTTAAGGTAGACAAATGCCTCGTCAAGAGGCGAATTACATCGGCAAACTCGAGAAGCTCCCAGCAGGAGTACTGTGAAAGTCTTTATGTCGACAGATATTGGCGTACCTCTTCAGGTGAACAGGCCAGAGAAAGCTTGTAGTTGTGACTGTTATAAAACGTGGAGCAACATGCAATGAGTAACTATGGCTCCCTTTAGGTAGCCAAATGCCTCGTCAACAGGCGAAATATATCGGCAAACTCGAGAAGCTCCCGGCAGGAGTACTGTGAAAGTCTTTATGTCGACAGATATTGGCGTATCGCTTCACGGGAACTGGCTAAAGGAAGCTTGAAAATGTGACTGTGGAAAAACGGGGAGCAACTGACAGGACTAACTACGACTCTCTTAAGGTAGACAAACGCCTCGTCAACAGGCGAAATACATCGGCAAACTCGAGAAGCTCCCAGAAGGAGTACTGTGATGTCTTTAGGTTGACAGATAATGGCGTATCGCTTCAGGAGAACTGGATAGAGGAAGTTTGAAAATGTGACTGTGGTGAAACGGGGAGCAACTGATAGGAGTAACTATGACTCTCTTAAGGTAGCCAAATGCCTCGTCAACAGGCGAAATACATCGGCAAACACGAGAAGCTCCCAGTAGGAGTACTGTGAAAGTCTTTATGTCGACAGATATTGGCGTATCGCTTCAGGTGAACTGGCCAGAGAAAGCTTGTAGATGTGACTGTTATAAAACGTGGAGCAACTGCAATGAGTAACTATGACTCTCTTTAGGTATCCAAATGCCTCGTCAACAGGCGAAATACATCGGCAAACACTAGAAGCTCCCAGCAGGAGTACTGTGAAAGTCTTTATGTCGACAGATATTGGCGTATTGCTTCACGAGAACTGGCTAAGGGAAGCTAGAAAATGTGACTGTGGTAAAACGGGGAGCAACTGACAGGACTAACTACAACTCTCTTAAGGTAGACAAATGCCTCGTCAAGGGGCGAATTACATCGGCAAACTCGAGAAGCTCCCAGCAGGAGTACTGTGAAAGTCTTTATGTCGACAGATATTGGCGTACCGCTTCAGGTGAACAGGCCAGAGAAAGCTTGTAGTTGTGACTGTTATAAAACGTGGAGCAACATGCAATGAGTAACTATGACTCCCTTTAGGTAGCCAAATGCCTCGTCAACAGGCGAAATACATCGGCAAACTCGAGAAGCTCCAGGCAGGAGTACTGTGAAAGTCTTTATGTCGACAGATATTGGCGTATCGCTTCACGGGAACGGATAGAGGAAGCTTGAAAATGTGACTGTGGTGAAACGGGGAGCGACTGATAGGAGTAACTATGACTTTCTTAAGGTAGCCAATTGCCTCGTCAACAGGCGAAATACATCGGCAAACTCGAGAAGCTCCCAGCAGAAGTACTGTGAAAGTCTTTAGGTTGACAGATAATGGCGTATCGCTTCAGGTGAACTGGATAGAGGAAGCTTGAAAATGTGACTGTGGTAAAACAGGGAGCAACTGACAGGAGTAACTATGACTCTCTTCAGGTAGCCAAATGCCTCGTCAACAGGCGAAATACATCGGCAAACTCTAGAAGCTCCCAGCAGGAGTACTGTGAAAGTCTTTATGTCGACAGATATTGGCGTATCGCTTCAGGTGAACTGGCCAGAGAAAGCTTGTAGATGTGACTGTTATAAAACGTGGAGCAACTGCAATGAGTAACTATGTTCTCTTTAGGTATCCAAATGCCTCGTCAACAGGCGAAATACATCGGCAAACTCTAGAAGCTCCCAGCACGAGTACTGTGAAAGTCTTTATGTCGACAGATATTGGCGTATTGCTTCACGAGAACTGGCTAAAGGAAGCTAGAAAATGTGACTGTGGTAAAACGGGGAGCAACTGACAGGACTATCTACGACTCTCTTAAGGTAGACAAATGCCTCGTCGAGAGGCGAATTACGTCGGCAAACTCGAGAGGCTCCCAGCAGGGGTACTGTGAAAGTCTTTATGTCGACAGATATTGGCGTACCGCTTCAGGTGAACAGGCCAGAGAAAGCTTGTAGTTGTGACTGTTATAAAACGTGGAGCAACATGCAATGAGTAACTATGGCTCCCTTTAGGTAGCGAAATGCCTCGTCAACAGGCGAAACACATCGGCAAACTAGAGAAGCTCCCGGCAGGAGTACTGTGAAGGTCTTTATGTCGACAGATATTGGCGTATCGCTTCCCGGGAACTGGCTAAGGGAAGCTTGAAAATGTGACTGTGGAAAAACGGGGAGCAACTGACAGGACTAACTACGACTCTCTTAAGGTAGACAAATGCCTCGTCAACAGGCGAAATACATCGGCAAACTCGAGAAGCTCCCAGAAGGAGTACTGTGATAGTCTTTAGGTTGACAGATAATGGCGTATCGCTTCAGGAGAACTGGATAGAGGAAGCTTGAAAATGTGACTGTGGTGAAACGGGGAGCAACTGATAGGAGTAACTATGACTCTCTTAAGGTAGCCAAATGCCTCGTCAACAGGCGAAATACATCGGCAAACTCGAGAAGCTCCCAGCAGAAGTACTGTGAAAGTCTTTAGGTTGACAGATAATGGCGTATCGCTTCAGGTGAACTGGATAGAGGAAGCTTAAAAATGTGACTGTGGTAAAACGGGGAGCAACTGACAGGAGCAACTATGACTGTCGTCAGGTAGCCAAATGCCTCGTCAACAGGCGAAATATATCGGCAAACACGAGAAACTCCCAGCAGGACTACTGTGAAAGTCTTTATGTCGACAGATAATGGGGCATCGCTTCAGGTGATCCGGCTAAAGGAAGCTTCAAAATGTGACTGTGGTAAAAAGGGAAACATCTGACAGGACTAACTATGACTCTCTTAAGGTAGACAATTGCCTCGTCATTAGGCGAAATACATCGGCAAACTCGGGAAGATCCCGGCAGGAGTACTGTGAAAGGCTTTAGGTTGACAGATAATGGCGTATCGCTTCAGGTGAACTGGATAGAGGAAGCTTGAAAATGTGACTGTGGTAAAACGGGGAGCAACTGACAGGAGTAACTATGACTCTCTTCAGGTAGCCAAAAGCCTCGTCAACAGGCGAAACACATCGGCAAACTCGAGAAGCTCCCGGCAGGAGTACTGTGAAAGTCTTTATGTCGACAGATATTGGCGTATCGCTTCAGGTGATCCGGCTAAAGGAAGCTTCAAAATGTGACTGTAGTAAAACGGATAGCAACTGACAGGACTAACTACGACTCTCTTAAGGTAGCCAAATGCCTCGTCAAGAGGCGAATTACATCGGCAATCTCGAGAAGCTCCCGGCAGGAGTACTGTGAAAGTCTTTATGTCGACAGATATTGGCGTATCGCTTCACGGAAACTGGCTAAGGGAAGCTTGAAAATGTGACTGTGGAAAAACGGGGAGCAACTGACAGGACTAACTACGACTCTCCTAAGGTAGACAAATGCCTCGTCAACAGGCGAAATACATCGGCAAACTCGAGAAGATCCCAGCAGATGTACTGTGAAAGTCTTTAGGTTGACAGATAATGGCGTATCGCTTCAGGTGAACTGGATAGAGGAAGCTTGAAAATGTGGCTGTGGTAAAACGGGGAGCAACTGACAGGAGTAACTATGACTCTCTTCAGGTAGCCAAATGCCTCGTCAACAGGCGAAATATATCGGCAAACACGAGAAGCTCCCAGCAGGACTACTGTGAAAGTCTTGATGTCGACAGATAACGGCGCATCGCTTCAGGTGATCTGGCTAAAGGAAGCTTCAAAATGTGACTGTGGTAAAACGGATAGCAACTGACAGGACTAACTACGACTCTCTTAAGGTAGACAAATGCCTCGTCAAGAGGCGAATTACATCGGCAAACTCGAGAAGCTCCCAGCAGGAGTACTGTGAAAGTCTTTATGTCGACAGATATTGGCGTACCGCTTCAGGTGAACAGGCCAGAGAAAGCTTGTAGTTGTGACTGTTATAAAACGTGGAGCAACATGCAATGAGTAACTATGAGTCCCTTTAGGTAGCCAAATGCCTCGTCAACAGGCGAAATACATCGGCAAACTCGAGAAGCTCCCAGCAGAAGTACTGTGAAAGTCTTTAGGTTGACAGATAATGGCGTATCGCTTCAGGTGAACTGGATAGAGGAAGCTTGAAAATGTGACTGTGGTAAAACAGGGAGCAACTGACAGGAGTAACTATGACTCTCTTCAGGTAGCCAAATGCCTCGTCAACAGGCGAAATACATCGGCAAACTCTAGAAGCTCCCAGCAGGAGTACTGTGAAAGTCTTTATGTCGACAGATATTGGCGTATCGCTTCAGGTGAACTGGCCAGAGAAAGCTTGTAGATGTGACTGTTATAAAACGTGGAGCAACTGCAATGAGTAACTATGTTCTCTTTAGGTATCCAAATGCCTCGTCAACAGGCGAAATACATCGGCAAACTCTAGAAGCTCCCAGCACGAGTACTGTGAAAGTCTTTATGTCGACAGATATTGGCGTATTGCTTCACGAGAACTGGCTAAAGGAAGCTAGAAAATGTGACTGTGGTAAAACGGGGAGCAACTGACAGGACTATCTACGACTCTCTTAAGGTAGACAAATGCCTCGTCGAGAGGCGAATTACGTCGGCAAACTCGAGAGGCTCCCAGCAGGGGTACTGTGAAAGTCTTTATGTCGACAGATATTGGCGTACCGCTTCAGGTGAACAGGCCAGAGAAAGCTTGTAGTTGTGACTGTTATAAAACGTGGAGCAACATGCAATGAGTAACTATGGCTCCCTTTAGGTAGCGAAATGCCTCGTCAACAGGCGAAACACATCGGCAAACTAGAGAAGCTCCCGGCAGGAGTACTGTGAAGGTCTTTATGTCGACAGATATTGGCGTATCGCTTCCCGGGAACTGGCTAAGGGAAGCTTGAAAATGTGACTGTGGAAAAACGGGGAGCAACTGACAGGACTAACTACGACTCTCTTAAGGTAGACAAATGCCTCGTCAACAGGCGAAATACATCGGCAAACTCGAGAAGCTCCCAGAAGGAGTACTGTGATAGTCTTTAGGTTGACAGATAATGGCGTATCGCTTCAGGAGAACTGGATAGAGGAAGCTTGAAAATGTGACTGTGGTGAAACGGGGAGCAACTGATAGGAGTAACTATGACTCTCTTAAGGTAGCCAAATGCCTCGTCAACAGGCGAAATACATCGGCAAACTCGAGAAGCTCCCAGCAGAAGTACTGTGAAAGTCTTTAGGTTGACAGATAATGGCGTATCGCTTCAGGTGAACTGGATAGAGGAAGCTTAAAAATGTGACTGTGGTAAAACGGGGAGCAACTGACAGGAGCAACTATGACTGTCGTCAGGTAGCCAAATGCCTCGTCAACAGGCGAAATATATCGGCAAACACGAGAAACTCCCAGCAGGACTACTGTGAAAGTCTTTATGTCGACAGATAATGGGGCATCGCTTCAGGTGATCCGGCTAAAGGAAGCTTCAAAATGTGACTGTGGTAAAAAGGGAAACATCTGACAGGACTAACTATGACTCTCTTAAGGTAGACAATTGCCTCGTCATTAGGCGAAATACATCGGCAAACTCGGGAAGATCCCGGCAGGAGTACTGTGAAAGGCTTTAGGTTGACAGATAATGGCGTATCGCTTCAGGTGAACTGGATAGAGGAAGCTTGAAAATGTGACTGTGGTAAAACGGGGAGCAACTGACAGGAGTAACTATGACTCTCTTCAGGTAGCCAAAAGCCTCGTCAACAGGCGAAACACATCGGCAAACTCGAGAAGCTCCCGGCAGGAGTACTGTGAAAGTCTTTATGTCGACAGATATTGGCGTATCGCTTCAGGTGATCCGGCTAAAGGAAGCTTCAAAATGTGACTGTAGTAAAACGGATAGCAACTGACAGGACTAACTACGACTCTCTTAAGGTAGCCAAATGCCTCGTCAAGAGGCGAATTACATCGGCAATCTCGAGAAGCTCCCGGCAGGAGTACTGTGAAAGTCTTTATGTCGACAGATATTGGCGTATCGCTTCACGGAAACTGGCTAAGGGAAGCTTGAAAATGTGACTGTGGAAAAACGGGGAGCAACTGACAGGACTAACTACGACTCTCCTAAGGTAGACAAATGCCTCGTCAACAGGCGAAATACATCGGCAAACTCGAGAAGATCCCAGCAGATGTACTGTGAAAGTCTTTAGGTTGACAGATAATGGCGTATCGCTTCAGGTGAACTGGATAGAGGAAGCTTGAAAATGTGGCTGTGGTAAAACGGGGAGCAACTGACAGGAGTAACTATGACTCTCTTCAGGTAGCCAAATGCCTCGTCAACAGGCGAAATATATCGGCAAACACGAGAAGCTCCCAGCAGGACTACTGTGAAAGTCTTGATGTCGACAGATAACGGCGCATCGCTTCAGGTGATCTGGCTAAAGGAAGCTTCAAAATGTGACTGTGGTAAAACGGATAGCAACTGACAGGACTAACTACGACTCTCTTAAGGTAGACAAATGCCTCGTCAAGAGGCGAATTACATCGGCAAACTCGAGAAGCTCCCAGCAGGAGTACTGTGAAAGTCTTTATGTCGACAGATATTGGCGTACCGCTTCAGGTGAACAGGCCAGAGAAAGCTTGTAGTTGTGACTGTTATAAAACGTGGAGCAACATGCAATGAGTAACTATGAGTCCCTTTAGGTAGCCAAATGCCTCGTCAACAGGCGAAATACATCGGCAAACTCGAGAAGCTCCCGGCAGGAGTACTGTGAAAGTCTTTAGGTTGACAGATAATGGCGTATCGCTTCAGGTGAACTGGATAGAGGAAGCTTGAAAATGTGACTGTGGTAAAACGGGGAGCAACTGACAGGAGTAACTATGACTCTCTTCAGGTAGCCAAATGCCTCGTCAACAGGCGAAAAATATCGGCAAACACGAGAAGCTCCCAGCAGGACTACTGTGAAAGTCTTTATGTCGACAGATAATGGCGCGTCGCTTCAGGTGATCCGGCTAAAGGAAGCTTCAAAAAGTGACTGTGGTAAAACGGGAAACACCTGACAGGACTAACTATGACTCTCATAAGGTAGACAATTGCCTCGTCATTAGGCGAAATACATCGGCAAACTCGAGAAAATCCCGGCAGGAGTACTCTGAAAGTCTTTATGTCGACAGATATTGGCGTATCGCTTCAGGTGAACTGGCCAGAGAAAGCTTGTAGATGTGACTGTTATAAAACGTGGAGCAATTGCAATGAGTAAAACTATGACTCTCTTTAGGTAGCCAAATGCCTCGTCAACAGGCGAAATACATCGGAAAACTCTAGAAGCTCCCAGCAGGAGTACTGTGAAAGTCTTTATGTCGACAGATATTGGCGTATCGCTTCACGGGAACTGGCTAAAGGAAGCTTGAAAATGTGACTGTGGAAAACGGGGAGCAACTGACAGGACTAACTACGACTCTCTTAAGGTAGACAAATGCCTCGTCAACAGGCGAAATACATCGGCAAACTCGAGAAGCTCCCGGCAGGAGTACTGTGAAAGTCTTTATGTCGACAGATATTGGCGTATCGCTTCAGGTGAACTCGCCAGAGAAAGCTTGTAGATGTGACTGTTATAAAACGTGGAGCAACTGCAATGAGTAACTATGACTCTCTTTAGGTATCCAAACGCCTAGTCAACAGGCGAAATACATCGGCAAACTCTAGAAGCTCCCAGCAGGAGTACTGTGAAAGTCTTTATGTCGACAGATATTGGCGTATCGCTTCACGAGAACTGGCTAAAGGAAGCTAGAAAATGTGACTGTGGTAAAACGGGGATCAACTGACAGGACTAACTACGACTCTCTTAAGGTAGACAAATGCCTCGTCAAGAGGCGAATTACATCGGCAAACTCGAGAAGCTCCCAGCAGGAGTACTGTGAAAGTCTTTATGTCGACAGATATTGGCGTATCGCTTCACGGGAACTGGCGAAAGGAAGCTTGAAAATGTGACTGTGGAAAAACGGGGAGCAACTGACAGGACTAACCACGACTCTCTTAAGGTAGACAAATGCCTCGTCAACAGGCGAAATACATCGGCAAACTCGAGAAGCTCCCAGAAGGAGTACTGTGAAAGTCTTTAGGTTCACAGATAATGGCGTATCGCATCAGGAGAACAGGATAGAGGAAGCTTGAAAATGTGACTGTGGTGAAACGGGGAGCAACTGATAGGAGTAACTATGACTCTCTTAAGGTAGCCAAATGACTCGTCAACAGGCGAAATACATCGGCAAACTCGAGAAGCTCCCAGCAGAATTACTTTGGAAGTCTTTAGGTTGACAGATAATGGCGTACCGCTTCAGGTGAACAGGCCAGAGCAAGCTTGTAGATGTGACTGTTATAAAACGTGGAGCAACTGCAATGAGTAACTATGACTCTCTTTAGGTATCCAAAAGCCTCGTCAACAGGCGAAATACATCGGCAAACTCTAGAAGCTCCCAGCAGGAGTACTGTGAAAGTCTTTATGTCGACAGATATTGGAGTATCGCTTCACGAGAACTGGCTAAAGGAAGCTAGAAAATGTGACTGTGGTAAAACGGGGAGCAACTGACAGGACTAACTACGACTCTCTTAAGGTAGACAAATGCCTCATCAAGAGGCGAATTACATCGGCAAACTCGAGAAGCTCCCAGCAGGAGTAATGTGAAAGTCTTTATGTCGACAGATATTGGCGTACCGCTTCAGGTGAACAGGCCAGAGAATGCTTGTTGTTGTGACTGTTATAAAACGTGGAGCAACATGCAATGAGTAACTATGACTCCCTTTAGGTAGCCATATGCCTCGTCAACAGGCGAAATACATCGGCAAACTCGAGAAGCTCCCGGCAGGAGTACTGTGAAAGTCTTTATGTCGACAGATATTGGCGTATCGCTTCACGGGAACTGGCTAAAGGAAGCTCGAAAATGTGACTGTGGTGAAACGGGAGCAACTGATAGGAGTAACTATGACTCTCTTAAGGTAGCCAAATGCCTCGTCAACAGGCGAAATACATCGGCAAACTCGAGAAGCTCCCAGCAGAAGTACTGTGAAAGTCTTTAGGTTGACAGATAATGGCGTACCGCTTCAGGTGAACAGGCCAGAGAAAGCTTGTAGTTGTGACTGTTATAAAACGCGGAGAAACTGCAATGAGTAACTATGACTCCCTTTAGGTAGCCAAATGCCTCGTCAACAGGCGAAATACATCGGCAAACTCGAGAAGCTGCCGGCAGGAGTACTGTGAAAGTCTTTATGTCGACAGATATTGGCGTACCGCTTCAGGTGAACAGGCCAGAGAATGCTTGTTGTTGTGACTGTTATAAAACGTGGAGCAACATGCAATGAGTAACTATGACTCCCTTTAGGTAGCCAAATGCCTCGTCAACAGGCGAAATACATCGGCAAATTCGAGACGCTCCCGGCAGGAGTACTGTGAAAGTCTTTATGTCGACAGATATTGGCGTATCGCTTCACGGGAACTGGCTAAAGGAAGCTTGAAAATGTGACTGTGGAAAAACGGGGAGCAACTGACAGGACTAACTACGACTCTCTTAAGGTAGACAAATGCCTCGTCAACAGGCGAAATACATCGGCAAACTCGAGAAGCTCCCAGAAGGAGTACTGTGATAGTCTTTAGGTTGACAGATAATGGCGTATCGCTTCAGGAGAACTGGATAGAGGAAGCTCGAAAATGTGACTGTGGTGAAACGGGGAGCAACTGATAGGAGTAACTATGACTCTCTTAAGGTAGCCAAATGCCTCGTCAACAGGCGATATACATCGGCAAACTCGAGGAGCTCCCAGCGGGAGTACTGTGAAAGTCTTTATGTCGACAGATATTGGCGTACCACTTCAGGTGAACAGGCCAGAGAAAGCTTGTAGTTGTGACTGTTATAAAATGTGGAGCAACATGCAATGAGTAACTATGACTCCCTTTAGGTAGCCAAATGCCTCGTCAACAGGCGAAATACATCGGCAAACTCGAGAAGCTCCCGGCAGGAGTACTGTGAAAGTCTTTATGTCGACAGATATTGGCGTATCGCTTCACGGGAACTGGCGAAAGGAAGCTTGAAAATGTGACTGTGGAAAAACGGGGAGCAACTGACAGGACTAACCACGACTCTCTTAAGGTAGACAAATGCCTCGTCAACAGGCGAAATACATCGGCAAACTCGAGAAGCTCCCAGAAGGAGTACTGTGATAGTCTTTAGGTTGACAGATAATGGCGTATCGCATCAGGAGAACAGGATAGAGGAAGCTTGAAAATGTGACTGTGGTGAAACGGGGAGCAACTGATAGGAGTAACTATGACTCTCTTAAGGTAGCCAAATGACTCGTCAACAGGCGAAATACATCGGCAAACTCGAGAAGCTCCCAGCAGAATTACTTTGGAAGTCTTTAGGTTGACAGATAATGGCGTACCGCTTCAGGTGAACAGGCCAGAGAAAGCTTGTAGTTGTGACTGTTATAAAACGTGCAGAAACTGCAATGAGTAACTATGACTCCCTTTAGGTTGCCAAATGCCTCGTCAACAGGCGAAATACATCGGCAAACTCGAGAAGCTCCCGGCAGGAGTACTGTGAAAGTCTTTATGTCTTCAGATATTGGTGTATCGCTTCAGGTGAACTGTCCAGAGAAAGCTTGTAGATGTGACTGTTATAAAACGTGGAGCAACTGCAATGAGTAACTATGACTCTCTTTAGGTATCCAAAAGCCTCGTCAACAGGCGAAATACATCGGCAAACTCTAGAAGCTCCCAGCAGGAGTACTGTGAAAGTCTTTATGTCGACAGATATTGGAGTATCGCTTCACGAGAACTGGCTAAAGGAAGCTAGAAAATGTGACTGTGGTAAAACGGGGAGCAACTGACAGGACTAACTACGACTCTCTTAAGGTAGACAAATGCCTCATCAAGAGGCGAATTATATCGGCAAACTCGAGAAGCTCCCAGCAGGAGTAATGTGAAAGTCTTTATGTCGACAGATATTGGCGTACCGCTTCAGGTGAACAGGCCAGAGAATGCTTGTTGTTGTGACTGTTATAAAACGTGAAGCAACATGCAATGAGTAACTATGACTCCCTTTAGGTAGCCAAATGCCTCGTCAACAGGCGAAATACATCGGAAAACTCGAGAAGCTCCCGGCAGGAGTACTGTGAAAGTCTTTATGTCGACAGATATTGGCGTATCGCTTCACGGGAACTGGCTAAAGGAAGCTTGAAAATGTGACTGTGGAAAAACGGGGAGCAACTGACAGGACTAACTACGACTCTCTTAAGGTAGACAAACGCCTCGTCAACAGGCGAAATACATCGGCAAACTCGAGAAGCTCCCAGAAGGAGTACTGTGGTAGTCTATAGGTTGACAGATAATGGCGTATCGCTTCAGGAGAACTGGATAGAGGAAGCTCGAAAATGTGACTGTGGTGAAACGGGGAGCAACTGATAGGAGTAACTATGACTCTCTTAAGGTAGCCAAATGCCTCGTCAACAGGCGAAATACATCGGCAAACTCGAGAAGCTCCCAGCAGAAGTACTGTGAAAGTCTTTAGGTTGACAGATAATGGCGTACCGCTTCAGGTGAACAGGCCAGAGAAAGCTTGTAGTTGTGACTGTTATAAAACGCGGAGAAACTGCAATGAGTAGCTATGACTCCCTTTAGGTAGCCAAATGCCTCGTCAACAGGCGAAATACATCGGCAAACTCGAGAAGCTGCCGGCAGGAGTACTGTGAAAGTCTTTATGTCGACAGATATTGGCGTACCGCTTCAGGTGAACAGGCCAGAGAATGCTTGTTGTTGTGACTGTTATAAAACGTGGAGCAACATGCAATGAGTAACTATGACTCCCTTTAGGTAGCCAAATGCCTCGTCAACAGGCGAAATACATCGGCAAATTCGAGAAGCTCCCGGCAGGAGTACTGTGAAAGTCTTTATGTCGACAGATATTGGCGTATAGCTTCACGGGAACTGGCTAAAGGAAGCTTGAAAATGTGACTCTGGAAAAACGGGGAGCAACTGACAGGACTAACTACCACTCTCTTAAGGTAGACAAATGCCTCGTCAACAGGCGAAATACATCGGCAAACTCGAGAAGCTCCCAGAAGGAGTACTGTGATAGTCTTTAGGTTGACAGATAATGGCGTATCGCTTCAGGAGAACTGGATAGAGGAAGCTCGAAAATGTGACTGTGGTGAAACGGGGAGCAACTGATAGGAGTAACTATGACTCTCTTAAGGTAGCCAAATGCCTCGTCAACAGGCGATATACATCGGCAAACTCGAGAAGCTCCCAGCAGGAGTACTGTGAAAGTCTTTATGTCGACAGATATTGGCGTACCGCTTCAGGTGAACAGGCCAGAGAAAGCTTGTAGTTGTGACCGTTATAAAATGTGGAGCAACATGCAATGAGTAACTATGACTCCCTTTAGGTAGCCAAATGCCTCGTCAACAGGCGAAATACATCGGCAAACTCGAGAAGCTCCCGGCAGGAGTACTGTGAAAGTCTTTATGTCGACAGATATTGGCGTATTGGCTCACGGGAACTGGCGAGAGGAAGCTTGAAAATGTGACTGTGGAAAAACGGGGAGCAACTGACAGGACTAACCACGACTCTCTTAAGGTAGACAAATGCCTCGTCAACAGGCGAAATACATCGGCAAACTCGAGAAGCTCCCAGAAGGAGTACTGTGATAGCCTTTAGGTTGACAGATAATGGCGTATCGCATCAGGAGAACAGGATAGAGGAAGCTTGAAAATGTGACTGTGGTGAAACGGGGAGCAACTGATAGGAGTAACTATGACTCTCTTAAGGTAGCCAAATGACTCGTCAACAGGCGAAATACATCGGCAAACTCGAGAAGCTCCCAGCAGAATTACTTTGGAAGTCTTTAGGTTGACAGATAATGGCGTACCGCTTCAGGTGAACAGGCCAGAGAAAGCTTGTAGATGTGACTGTTATAAAACGTGGAGCAACTGCAATGAGTAACTATGACTCTCTTTAGGCATCCAAAAGCCTCGTCAACAGGCGAAATACATCGGCAAACTCTAGAAGCTCCCAGCAGGAGTACTGTGAAAGTCTTTATGTCGACAGATATTGGAGTATCGCTTCACGAGAACTGGCTAAAGGAAGCTAGAAAATGTGACTGTGGTAAAACGGGGAGCAACTGACAGGACTAACTACGACTCTCTTAAGGTAGACAAATGCCTCATCAAGAGGCGAATTACATCGGCAAACTCGAGAAGCTCCCAGCAGGAGTAATGTGAAAGTCTTTATGTCGACAGATATTGGCGTACCGCTTCAGGTGAACAGGCCAGAGAATGCTTGTTGTTGTGACTGTTATAAAACGTGGAGCAACATGCAATGAGTAACTATGACTCCCTTTAGGTAGCCAAACGCCTCGTCAACAGGCGAAATACATCGGCAAACTCGAGAAGCTCCCAGAAGGAGTACTGTGGTAGTCTATAGGTTGACAGATAATGGCGTATCGCTTCAGGAGATCTGGATAGAGGAAGCTCGAAAATGTGACTGTGGTGAAACGGGGAGCAACTGATAGGAGTAACTATGACTCTCTTAAGGTAGCCAAATGCCTCGTCAACAGGCGAAATACATCGGCAAACTCGAGAAGCTCCCAGCAGAAGTACTGTGAAAGTCTTTAGGTCGACAGATAATGGCGTACCGCTTCAGGTGAACAGGCCAGAGAAAGCTTGTAGTTGTGACTGTTATAAAACGCGGAGAAACTGCAATGAGTAACTATGACTCCCTTTAGGTAGCCAAATGCCTCGTCAACAGGCGAAATACATCGGCAAACTCGAGAAGCTGCCGGCAGGAGTACTGTGAATGTCTTTATGTCGACAGATATTGGCGTACCGCTTCAGGTGAACAGGCCAGAGAATGCTTGTTGTTGTGACTGTTATAAAACGTGGAGCAACATGCAATGAGTAACTATAACTCCCTTTAGGTAGCCAAATGCCTCGTCAACAGGCGAAATACATCGGCAAACTCGAGAAGCTCCCGGCAGGAGTACTGTGAAAGTCTTTATGTCGACAGATATTGGCGTATCGCTTCACGGGAACTGGCTAAAGGAAGCTTGAAAATGTGACTGTGGAAAAACGGGGAGCAACTGACAGGACTAACTACGACTCTCTTAAGGTAGACAAATGCCTCGTCAACAGGCGAAATACATCGGCAAACTCGAGAAGCTCCCAGAAGGAGTACTGTGATAGTCTATAGGTTGACAGATAATGGCGTATCGCTTCAGGAGAACTGGATAGAGGAAGCTCGAAAATGTGACTGTGGTGAAACGGGGAGCAACTGATAGGAGTAACTATGACTCTCTTAAGGTAGCCAAATGCCTCGTCAACAGGCGAAATACATCGGCAAACTCGAGAAGCTCCCAGCAGAAGTACTGTGAAAGTCTTTAGGTTGACAGATAATGGCGTACCGCTTCAGGTGAACAGGCCAGAGAAAGCTTGTAGTTGTGACTGTCATAAAACGTGGAGAAACTGCAATGAGTAACTATGACTCCCTTTAGGTAGCCAAATGCCTCGTCAACAGGCGAAATACATCGGCAAACTCTAGAAGCTAACAGCAGGAGTACTGTGAAAGTCTTTATGTCGACAGATATTGGCGTATTTCTTCACGAGAACTGGCTAAAGGAAGCTAGAAAATGTGACTGTGGTAAAACGGGGAGCAACTGACAGGACTAACTACGACTCTCTTAAGGTAGACAAATGCCTCGTCAAGAGGCGAATTACATCGGCAAACTCGAGAAGCTCCCAGCAGGAGTACTGTGAAAGTCTTTATGTCGACAGATATTGGCGTACCGCTTCAGGTGAACAGGCCAGAGAAAGCTTGTAGTTGTGACTGTTATAAAACGTGGAGCAACATGCAATGAGTAACTATGGCTCCCTTTAGGTAGCCAAATGCCTCGTCAACAGGGAAATACATCGGCAAACTCGAGAAGCTCCCGGCAGGAGTACTGTGAAAGCCTTTATGTCGACAGATATTGGCGTATCGCTTCACGGGAACTGGCTAAAGGAAGCTTGAATATGTGACTGTGGAAAAACGGGGAGCAACTGACAGGACTAACTACGACTCTCTTAAGGTAGACAAATGACTCGTCAACAGGCGAAATACATCGGCAAACTCGAGAAGCTCCCAGAAGCAGTACTGCGATGTCTTTAGGTTGACAGATAATGGCGTATCGCTTCAGGAGAACTGGATAGAGGAAGTTTGAAAATGTGACTGTGGTGAAACGGGGAGCAACTGATAGGAGTAACTATGACTCTCTTAAGGTACCCAAATGCCTCGTCAACAGGCGAAATACATCGGCAAACTCGAGAAGCTCCCAGCAGAAGTACTGTGAAAGTCTTTAGGTTGACAGATAATGGCGTATCGCTTCAGGTGAACTGGATAGAGGAAGCTTGAAAATGTGACTGTGGTAAAACGGGGAGCAACTGACAGGAGTAACTATGACTCTCTTCAGGTAGCCAAATGCCTCGTCAACAGGCGAAATATATCGGCAAACACGAGAAGCTCCCAGCAGGTCTGCTGTGAAAGTCTTTATGTCGCCAAATAATGGCGCATCGCTTCAGGTGATCCGGCTAAAGGAAGCTTCAAAATGTGACTGTGGTAAAACGGGAAACATCTGACAGGACTAACTATGACTCTCTTAAGGTAGACAATTGCCTCGTCATTAGGCGAAATACATCGGCAAACTCGAGAAGACCCCGGCAGGAGTACTGTGAAAGGCTTTAGGTTGACTGATAATGGCGTATCGCTTCAGGTGAAGTGGATAGAGGAAGCTCGAAAATGTGACTGTGGTAAAACGGGGAGCAACTGACGGGTGTAACTATGACTCTCTTCAGGTAGCCAAATGCCTCGTCAACAGGCGAAATACATCGGCAAACACGAGAAGCTCCCAGTAGGAGTACTGTGAAGGCCTTTATGTCGACAGATATTGGTGTATCGCTTCAGGTGAACTGGCCAGAGAAAGCTTGTAGATGTGACTGTTATAAAACGTGGAGCAACTGCAATGAGTAACTATGACTCTCTTTAGGTATCCAAATGCCTCGTCAACAGGCGAAATACATCGGCATACACTAGAAGCTCCCAGCAGGAGTACTGTGAAAGTCTTTATGTCGACAGATATTGGCGTATTGCTTCACGAGAACTGGCTAAGGGAAGCTAGAAATTGTGACTGTGGTAAAACGGGGAGCAACTGACAGGACTAACTACGACTCTCTTAAGGTAGCCAAATGCCTCGTCAAGGGGCGAATTACATCGGCAAACTCGAGAAGCTCCCAGCAGGAGTACTGTGAAAGTCTTTATGTCGACAGATATTGGCGTACCGCTTCAGGTGAACAGGCCAGAGAAAGCTTGTAGTTGTGACTGTTATAAAACGTGGAGCAACATGCAATGAGTAACTATGACTCCCTTTAGGTAGCCAAATGCCTCGTCAACAGGCGAAATACATCGGCAAACTCGAGAAGCTCCCGGCAGGAGTAGTGTGAAAGTCTTTATGTCGACAGATATTGGCGTATCGCTTCATGGGAACTGGCCAGAGAAAGCTTGTAGATGTGACTGTTATAAAACGTGGAGCAACTGCAATGAGTAACTATGACTCTCTTTAGGTATCCAAATGCCTCGTCAACAGGCGAAATACATCGGCAAACTCTAGAAGCTAACAGCAGGAGTACTGTGAAAGTCTTTATGTCGACAGATATTGGCGTATTTCTTCACGAGAACTGGCTAAAGGAAGCTAGAAAATGTGACTGTGGTAAAACGGGGAGCAACTGACAGGACTAACTACGACTCTCTTAAGGTAGACAAATGCCTCGTCAAGAGGCGAATTACATCGGCAAACTCGAGAAGCTCCCAGCAGGAGTACTGTGAAAGTCTTTATGTCGACAGATATTGGCGTACCGCTTCAGGTGAACAGGCCAGAGAAAGCTTGTAGTTGTGACTGTTATAAAACGTGGAGCAACATGCAATGAGTAACTATGGCTCCCTTTAGGTAGCCAAATGCCTCGTCAACAGGGAAATACATCGGCAAACTCGAGAAGCTCCCGGCAGGAGTACTGTGAAAGCCTTTATGTCGACAGATATTGGCGTATCGCTTCACGGGAACTGGCTAAAGGAAGCTTGAATATGTGACTGTGGAAAAACGGGGAGCAACTGACAGGACTAACTACGACTCTCTTAAGGTAGACAAATGCCTCGTCAACAGGCGAAATACATCGGCAAACTCGAGAAGCTCCCAGAAGGAGTACTGCGATGTCTTTAGGTTGACAGATAATGGCGTATCGCTTCAGGAGAACTGGATAGAGGAAGTTTGAAAATGTGACTGTGGTGAAACGGGGAGCAACTGATAGGAGTAACTATGACTCTCTTAAGGTACCCAAATGCCTCGTCAACAGGCGAAATACATCGGCAAACTCGAGAAGCTCCCAGCAGAAGTACTGTGAAAGTCTTTAGGTTGACAGATAATGGCGTATCGCTTCAGGTGAACTGGATAGAGGAAGCTTGAAAATGTGACTCTGGTAAAACGGGGAGCAACTGACAGGAGTAACTATGACTCTCTTCAGGTAGCCAAATGCCTCGTCAACAGGCGAAATATATCGGCAAACACGAGAAGCTCCCAGCAGGACTACTGTGAAAGTCTTTATGTCGCCAAATAATGGCGCATCGCTTCAGGTGATCCGGCTAAAGGAAGCTTCAAAATGTGACTGTGGTAAAACGGGAAACATCTGACAGGACTAACTATGACTCTCTTAAGGTAGACAATTGCCTCGTCATTAGGCGAAATACATCGGCAAACTCGAGAAGACCCCGGCAGGAGTACTGTGAAAGGCTTTAGGTTGACAGATAATGGCGTATCGCTTCAGGTGAAGTGGATAGAGGAAGCTCGAAAATGTGACTGTGGTAAAACGGGGAGCAACTGACAGGAGTAACTATGACTCTCTTCAGGTAGCCAAATGCCTCGTCAACAGGCGAAATACATCGGCAAACACGAGAAGCTCCCAGTAGGAGTACTGTGAAGGCCTTTATGTCGACAGATATTGGTGTATCGCTTCAGGTGAACTGGCCAGAGAAAGCTTGTAGATGTGACTGTTATAAAACGTGGAGCAACTGCAATGAGTTACTATGACTCTCTTTAGGTATCCAAATGCCTCGTCAACAGGCGAAATACATCGGCATACACTAGAAGCTCCCAGCAGGAGTACTGTGAAAGTCTTTATGTCGACAGATATTGGCGTATTGCTTCACGAGAACTGGCTAAGGGAAGCTAGAAATTGTGACTGTGGTAAAACGGGGAGCAACTGACAGGACTAACTACGACTCTCTTAAGGTAGCCAAATGCCTCGTCAAGGGGCGAATTACATCGGCAAACTCGAGAAGCTCCCAGCAGGAGTACTGTGAAAGTCTTTATGTCGACAGATATTGGCGTACCGCTTCAGGTGAACAGGCCAGAGAAAGCTTGTAGTTGTGACTGTTATAAAACGTGGAGCAACATGCAATGAGTAACTATGACTCCCTTTGGGTAGCCAAATGCCTCGTCAACAGGCGAAATACATCGGCAAACTCGAGAAGCTCCCGGCAGGAGTAGTGTGAAAGTCTTTATGTCGACAGATATTGGCGTATCGCTTCATGGGAACTGGCCAGAGAAAGCTTGTAGATGTGACTGTTATAAAACGTGGAGCAACTGCAATGAGTAACTATGACTCTCTTTAGGTATCCAAATGCCTCGTCAACAGGCGAAATACATCGGCAAACTCTAGAAGCTAACAGCAGGAGTACTGTGAAAGTCTTTATGTCGACAGATTTTGGCGTATTTCTTCACGAGAACTGGCTAAAGGAAGCTAGAAAATGTGACTGTGGTAAAACGGGGAGCAACTGACAGGACTAACTACGACTCTCTTAAGGTAGACAAATGCCTCGTCAAGAGGCGAATTATATCGGCAAACTCGAGAAGCTCCCAGCAGGAGTACTGTGAAAGTCTTTATGTCGACAGATATTGGCGTACCGCTTCAGGTGAACAGGCCAGAGAATGCTTGTTGTTGTGACTGTTATAAAACGTGGAGCAACATTATATGAGTAACTATGACTCCCTTTAGGTAGCCAAATGCCTCGTCAACAGGCGAAATACATCGGCAAACTCGAGAAGCTCCCGGCAGGAGTACTGTGAAAGTCTTTATGTCGACAGATATTGGCGTATCGCTTCACGGGAACTGGCTAAAGGAAGCTTGAAAATGTGACTGTGGAAAAACGGGGAGCAACTGACAGGACTAACTACGACTCTCTTAAGGTAGACAAATGTCTCGTCAACAGGCGAAATACATCGGCAAACTCGAGAAGCTCCCAGAAGGAGTACTGTGATAGTCTTTAGGTTGACAGATAATGGCGTATCGCTTCAGGAGAACTGGATAGAGGAAGCTCGAAAATGTGACTGTGGTGAAACGGGGAGCAACTGATAGGAGTAACTATGACTCTCTTAAGGTAGCCAAATGCCTCGTCAACAGGCGAAATACATCGGCAAACTCGAGAAGCTCCCAGCAGAAGTACTGTGAAAGTCTTTAGGTTGACAGATAATGGCGTACCGCTTCAGGTGAACAGGCCAGAGAAAGCTTGTAGTTGTGACTGTCATAAAACGTGGAGAAACTGCAATGAGTAACTATGGCTCCCTTTAGGTAGCCAAATGCCTCGTCAACAGGGAAATACATCGGCAAACTCGAGAAGCTCCCGGCAGGAGTACTGTGAAAGCCTTTATGTCGACAGATATTGGCGTATCGCTTCACGGGAACTGGCTAAAGGAAGCTTGAATATGTGACTGTGGAAAAACGGGGAGCAACTGACAGGACTAACTACGACTCTCTTAAGGTAGACAAATGCCTCGTCAACAGGCGAAATACATCGGCAAACTCGAGAAGCTCCCAGAAGCAGTACTGCGATGTCTTTAGGTTGACAGATAATGGCGTATCGCTTCAGGAGAACTGGATAGAGGAAGTTTGAAAATGTGGCTGTGGTGAAACGGGGAGCAACTGATAGGAGTAACTATGACTCTCTTAAGGTACCCAAATGCCTCGTCAACAGGCGAAATACATCGGCAAACTCGAGAAGCTCCCAGCAGAAGTACTGTGAAAGTCTTTAGGTTGACAGATAATGGCGTATCGCTTCAGGTGAACTGGATAGAGGAAGCTTGAAAATGTGACTGTGGTAAAACGGGGAGCAACTGACAGGAGTAACTATGACTCTCTTCAGGTAGCCAAATGCCTCGTCAACAGGCGAAATATATCGGCAAACACGAGAAGCTCCCAGCAGGTCTGCTGTGAAAGTCTTTATGTCGCCAAATAATGGCGCATCGCTTCAGGTGATCCGGCTAAAGGAAGCTTCAAAATGTGACTGTGGTAAAACGGGAAACATCTGACAGGACTAACTATGACTCTCTTAAGGTAGACAATTGCCTCGTCATTAGGCGAAATACATCGGCAAACTCGAGAAGACCCCGGCAGGAGTACTGTGAAAGGCTTTAGGTTGACAGATAATGGCGTATCGCTTCAGGTGAAGTGGATAGAGGAAGCTCGAAAATGTGACTGTGGTAAAACGGGGAGCAACTGACAGGAGTAACTATGACTCTCTTCAGGTAGCCAAATGCCTCGTCAACAGGCGAAATACATCGGCAAACACGAGAAGCTCCCAGTAGGAGTACTGTGAAGGCCTTTATGTCGACAGATATTGGTGTATCGCTTCAGGTGAACTGGCCAGAGAAAGCTTGTAGATGTGACTGTTATAAAACGTGGAGCAACTGCAATGAGTAACTATGACTCTCTTTAGGTATCCAAATGCCTCGTCAACAGGCGAAATACATCGGCATACACTAGAAGCTCCCAGCAGGAGTACTGTGAAAGTCTTTATGTCGACAGATATTGGCGTATTGCTTCACGAGAACTGGCTAAGGGAAGCTAGAAATTGTGACTGTGGTAAAACGGGGAGCAACTGACAGGACTAACTACGACTCTCTTAAGGTAGCCAAATGCCTCGTCAAGGGGCGAATTACATCGGCAAACTCGAGAAGCTCCCAGCAGGAGTACTGTGAAAGTCTTTATGTCGACAGATATTGGCGTACCGCTTCAGGTGAACAGGCCAGAGAAAGCTTGTAGTTGTGACTGTTATAAAACGTGGAGCAACATGCAATGAGTAACTATGACTCCCTTTGGGTAGCCAAATGCCTCGTCAACAGGCGAAATACATCGGCAAACTCGAGAAGCTCCCGGCAGGAGTAGTGTGAAAGTCTTTATGTCGACAGATATTGGCGTATCGCTTCATGGGAACTGGCCAGAGAAAGCTTGTAGATGTGACTGTTATAAAACGTGGAGCAACTGCAATGAGTAACTATGACTCTCTTTAGGTATCCAAATGCCTCGTCAACAGGCGAAATACATCGGCAAACTCTAGAAGCTAACAGCAGGAGTACTGTGAAAGTCTTTATGTCGACAGATATTGGCGTATTTCTTCACGAGAACTGGCTAAAGGAAGCTAGAAAATGTGACTGTGGTAAAACGGGGAGCAACTGACAGGACTAACTACGACTCTCTTAAGGTAGACAAATGCCTCGTCAAGAGGCGAATTATATCGGCAAACTCGAGAAGCTCCCAGCAGGAGTACTGTGAAAGTCTTTATGTCGACAGATATTGGCGTACCGCTTCAGGTGAACAGGCCAGAGAATGCTTGTTGTTGTGACTGTTATAAAACGTGGAGCAACTTTATATGAGTAACTATGACTCCCTTTAGGTAGCCAAATGCCTCGTCAACAGGCGAAATACATCGGCAAACTCGAGAAGCTCCCGGCAGGAGTACTGTGAAAGTCTTTATGTCGACAGATATTGGCGTATCGCTTCACGGGAACTGGCTAAAGGAAGCTTGAAAATGTGACTGTGGAAAAACGGGGAGCAACTGACAGGACTAACTACGACTCTCTTAAGGTAGACAAATGCCTCGTCAACAGGCGAAATACATCGGCAAACTCGAGAAGCTCCCAGAAGGAGTACTGTGATAGTCTTTAGGTTGACAGATAATGGCGTATCGCTTCAGGAGAACTGGATAGAGGAAGCTCGAAAATGTGACTGTGGTGAAACGGGGAGCAACTGATAGGAGTAACTATGACTCTCTTAAGGTAGCCAAATGCCTCGTCAACAGGCGAAATACATCGGCAAACTCGAGAAGCTCCCAGCAGAAGTACTGTGAAAGTCTTTAGGTTGACAGATAATGGCGTACCGCTTCAGGTGAACAGGCCAGAGAAAGCTTGTAGTTGTGACTGTCATAAAACGTGGAGAAACTGCAATGAGTAACTGTGACTCCCTTTAGGTAGCCAAATGCCTCGTCAACAGGCGAAATACATCGGCAAACTCTAGGAGCTAACAGCAGGAGTACTGTGAAAGTCTTTATGTCGACAGATATTGGCGTATTTCTTCACGAGAACTGGCTAAAGGAAGCTAGAAAATGTGACTGTGGTAAAACGGGGAGCGACTGACAGGACTAACTACGACTCTCTTAAGGTAGACAAATGCCTCGTCAAGAGGCGAATTACATCGGCAAACTCGAGAAGCTCCCAGCAGGAGTACTGTGAAAGTCTTTATGTCGACAGATATTGGCGTACCGCTTCAGGTGAACAGGCCAGAGAAAGCTTGTAGTTGTGACTGTTATAAAACGTGGAGCAACATGCAATGAGTAACTATGGCTCCCTTTAGGTAGCCAAATGCCTCGTCAACAGGGAAATACATCGGCAAACTCGAGAAGCTCCCGGCAGGAGTACTGTGAAAGCCTTTATGTCGACAGATATTGGCGTATCGCTTCACGGGAACTGGCTAAAGGAAGCTTGAATATGTGACTGTGGAAAAACGGGGAGCAACTGACAGGACTAACTACGACTCTCTTAAGGTAGACAAATGCCTCGTCAACAGGCGAAATACATCGGCAAACTCGAGAAGCTCCCAGAAGGAGTACTGCGATGTCTTTAGGTTGACAGATAATGGCGTATCGCTTCAGGAGAACTGGATAGAGGAAGTTTGAAAATGTGACTGTGGTGAAACGGGGAGCAACTGATAGGAGTAACTATGACTCTCTTAAGGTAGACAAATGCCTCGTCAAGAGGCGAATTACATCGGCAAACTCGAGAAGCTCCCAGCAGGACTACTGTGAAAGTCTTTATGTCGCCAAATAATGGCGCATCGCTTCAGGTGATCCGGCTAAAGGAAGCTTCAAAATGTGACTGTGGTAAAACGGGAAACATCTGACAGGACTAACTATGACTCTCTTAAGGTAGACAATTGCCTCGTCATTAGGCGAAATACATCGGCAAACTCGAGAAGACCCCGGCAGGAGTACTGTGAAAGGCTTTAGGTTGACAGATAATGGCGTATCGCTTCAGGTGAAGTGGACAGAGGAAGCTCGAAAATGTGACTGTGGTAAAACGGGGAGCAACTGACAGGAGTAACTATGACTCTCTTCAGGTAGCCAAATGCCTCGTCAACAGGCGAAATACATCGGCAAACACGAGAAGCTCCCAGTAGGAGTACTGTGAAGGCCTTTATGTCGACAGATATTGGTGTATCGCTTCAGGTGAACTGGCCAGGGAAAGCTTGTAGATGTGACTGTTATAAAACGTGGAGCAACTGCAATGAGTAACTATGACTCTCTTTAGGTATCCAAATGCCTCGTCAACAGGCGAAATACATCGGCATACACTAGAAGCTCCCAGCAGGAGTACTGTGAAAGTCTTTATGTCGACAGATATTGGCGTATTGCTTCACGAGAACTGGCTAAGGGAAGCTAGAAATTGTGACTGTGGTAAAACGGGGAGCAACTGACAGGACTAACTACGACTCTCTTAAGGTAGCCAAATGCCTCGTCAAGGGGCGAATTACATCGGCAAACTCGAGAAGCTCCCAGCAGGAGTACTGTGAAAGTCTTTATGTCGACAGATATTGGCGTACCGCTTCAGGTGAACAGGCCAGAGAAAGCTTGTAGTTGTGACTGTTATAAAACGTGGAGCAACATGCAATGAGTAACTATGACTCCCTTTAGGTAGCCAAATGCCTCGTCAACAGGCGAAATACATCGGCAAACTCGAGAAGCTCCCGGCAGGAGTAGTGTGAAAGTCTTTATGTCGACAGATATTGGCGTATCGCTTCATGGGAACTGGCTAAAGGAAGCTTGAAAATGTGACTGTGGAAAAACTGGGAGCAACTGACAGGACTAACTTCGACTCTCTTAAGGTAGACAAATGCCTCGTCAACAGGCGAAATACATCGGCAAACTCGAGAAGCTCCCAGAAGGAGTACTGTGATGTCTTTATGTCGACAGATATTGGCGTATCGCTTCATGGGAACTGGCTAAAGGAAGCTTGAAAATGTGACTGTGGAAAAACTGGGAGCAACTGACAGGACTAACTTCGACTCTCTTAAGGTAGACAAATGCCTCGTCAACAGGCGAAATACATCGGCAAACTCGAGAAGCTCCCAGAAGGAGTACTGTGATGTCTTTAGGTTGACAGATAATGGCGTATCGCTTCAGGAGAACTGGATAGAGGAAGTTTGAAAATGTGACTGTGGTGAAACGGGGAGCAACTGATAGGAGTAACTATGACTCTCTTAATGTAGCCAAATGCCTCGTCAACAGGCGAATTACATCGGCAAACTCGAGAAGCACCCAGCAGAAGTACTGTGAAAGTCTTTAGGTTGACAGATAATGGCGTATCGCTTCAGGTGAACTAAATAGAGGAAGCTTGAAAATGTGACTCTGGTAAAACGGGGAGCAACTGACAGGAGTAACTATGACTCTCTTCAGGTAGCCAAATGCCTCGTCAACAGGCGCAATATATCGGCAAACACGAGAAGCTCCCAGCAGGACTACTGTGAAAGTCTTTATGTCGACAGATAATGGCGCATCGCTTCAGGTGATCCGGCTAAAGGAAGCTTCAAAATGTGACTGTGGTAAAACGGGATACATCTGACAGGACTAACTATGACTCTCTTAAGGTAGACAATTGCCTCGTCATTAGGCGAAATACATCGGCAAACTCGAGAAGACCCCGGCAGGAGTACTGTGAAAGGCTTTAGGTTGACAGATAATGGCGTATCGCTTCAGGTGAAGTGGATAGAGAAAGCTTGTAGATGTGACTGTTATAAAACGTGGAGCAACTGCAATGAGTAACTATGACTCTCTTTAGGTATCCAAATGCCTCGTCAACAGGCGAAATACATCGGCAAACACTAGAAGCTCCCAGCAGGAGTACTGTGAAAGTCTTTATGTCGACAGATATTGGCGTATTGCTTCACGAGAACTGGCTAAGGGAAGCTAGAAAATGTGACTGTGGTAAAACGGGGAGCAACTGACAGGACTAACTACGACTCTCTTAAGGTAGACAAATGCCTCGTCAAGAGGCGAATTACATCGGCAAACTCGAGAAGCTCCCAGCAGGAGTACTGTGAAAGTCTTTATGTCGACAGATATTGGCGTACCGCTTCAGGTGAACAGGCCAGAGAAAGCTTGTAGTTGTGACTGTTATAAAACGTGGAGCAACATGCAATGAGTAACTATGGCTCCCTTTAGGTAGCCAAATGCCTCGTCAACAGGGAAATACATCGGCAAACTCGAGAAGCTCCCGGCAGGAGTACTGTGAAAGCCTTTATGTCGACAGATATTGGCGTATCGCTTCACGGGAACTGGCTAAAGGAAGCTTGAATATGTGACTGTGGAAAAACGGGGAGCAACTGACAGGACTAACTACGACTCTCTTAAGGTAGACAAATGCCTCGTCAACAGGCGAAATACATCGGCAAACTCGAGAAGCTCCCAGAAGGAGTACTGCGATGTCTTTAGGTTGACAGATAATGGCGTATCGCTTCAGGAGAACTGGATAGAGGAAGTTTGAAAATGTGACTGTGGTGAAACGGGGAGCAACTGATAGGAGTAACTATGACTCTCTTAAGGTACCCAAATGCCTCGTCAACAGGCGAAATACATCGGCAAACTCGAGAAGCTCCCAGCAGAAGTACTGTGAAAGTCTTTAGGTTGACAGATAATGGCGTATCGCTTCAGGTGAACTGGATAGAGGAAGCTTGAAAATGTGACTGTGGTAAAACGGGGAGCAACTGACAGGAGTAACTATGACTCTCTTCAGGTAGCCAAATGCCTCGTCAACAGGCGAAATATATCGGCAAACACGAGAAGCTCCCAGCAGGACTGCTGTGAAAGTCTTTATGTCGCCAAATAATGGCGCATCGCTTCAGGTGATCCGGCTAAAGGAAGCTTCAAAATGTGACTGTGGTAAAACGGGAAACATCTGACAGGACTAACTATGACTCTCTTAAGGTAGACAATTGCCTCGTCATTAGGCGAAATACATCGGCAAACTCGAGAAGACCCCGGCAGGAGTACTGTGAAAGGCTTTAGGTTGACAGATAATGGCGTATCGCTTCAGGTGAAGTGGATAGAGGAAGCTCGAAAATGTGACTGTGGTAAAACGGGGAGCAACTGACAGGAGTAACTATGACTCTCTTCAGGTAGCCAAATGCCTCGTCAACAGGCGAAATACATCGGCAAACACGAGAAGCTCCCAGTAGGAGTACTGTGAAGGCCTTTATGTCGACAGATATTGGTGTATCGCTTCAGGTGAACTGGCCAGAGAAAGCTTGTAGATGTGACTGTTATAAAACGTGGAGCAACTGCAATGAGTAACTATGACTCTCTTTAGGTATCCAAATGCCTCGTCAACAGGCGAAATACATCGGCATACACTAGAAGCTCCCAGCAGGAGTACTGTGAAAGTCTTTATGTCGACAGATATTGGCGTATTGCTTCACGAGAACTGGCTAAGGGAAGCTAGAAATTGTGACTGTGGTAAAACGGGGAGCAACTGACAGGACTAACTACGACTCTCTTAAGGTAGCCAAATGCCTCGTCAAGGGGCGAATTACATCGGCAAACTCGAGAAGCTCCCAGCAGGAGTACTGTGAAAGTCTTTATGTCGACAGATATTGGCGTACCGCTTCAGGTGAACAGGCCAGAGAAAGCTTGTAGTTGTGACTGTTATAAAACGTGGAGCAACATGCAATGAGTAACTATGACTCCCTTTGGGTAGCCAAATGCCTCGTCAACAGGCGAAATACATCGGCAAACTCGAGAAGCTCCCGGCAGGAGTAGTGTGAAAGTCTTTATGTCGACAGATATTGGCGTATCGCTTCATGGGAACTGGCCAGAGAAAGCTTGTAGATGTGACTGTTATAAAACGTGGAGCAACTGCAATGAGTAACTATGACTCTCTTTAGGTATCCAAATGCCTCGTCAACAGGCGAAATACATCGGCAAACTCTAGAAGCTAACAGCAGGAGTACTGTGAAAGTCTTTATGTCGACAGATATTGGCGTATTTCTTCACGAGAACTGGCTAAAGGAAGCTAGAAAATGTGACTGTGGTAAAACGGGGAGCAACTGACAGGACTAACTACGACTCTCTTAAGGTAGACAAATGCCTCGTCAAGAGGCGAATTATATCGGCAAACTCGAGAAGCTCCCAGCAGGAGTACTGTGAAAGTCTTTATGTCGACAGATATTGGCGTACCGCTTCAGGTGAACAGGCCAGAGAATGCTTGTTGTTGTGACTGTTATAAAACGTGGAGCAACATTATATGAGTAACTATGACTCCCTTTAGGTAGCCAAATGCCTCGTCAACAGGCGAAATACATCGGCAAACTCGAGAAGCTCCCGGCAAGAGTACTGTGAAAGTCTTTATGTCGACAGATATTGGCGTATCGCTTCACGGGAACTGGCTAAAGGAAGCTTGAAAATGTGACTGTGGAAAAACGGGGAGCAACTGACAGGACTAACTACGACTCTCTTAAGGTAGACAAATGCCTCGTCAACAGGCGAAATACATCGGCAAACTCGAGAAGCTCCCAGAAGGAGTACTGTGATAGTCTTTAGGTTGACAGATAATGGCGTATCGCTTCAGGAGAACTGGATAGAGGAAGCTCGAAAATGTGACTGTGGTGAAACGGGGAGCAACTGATAGGAGTAACTATGACTCTCTTAAGGTAGCCAAATGCCTCGTCAACAGGCGAAATACATCGGCAAACTCGAGAAGCTCCCAGCAGAAGTACTGTGAAAGTCTTTAGGTTGACAGATAATGGCGTACCGCTTCAGGTGAACAGGCCAGAGAAAGCTTGTAGTTGTGACTGTCATAAAACGTGGAGAAACTGCAATGAGTAACTATGACTCCCTTTAGGTAGCCAAATGCCTCGTCAACAGGCGAAATACATCGGCAAACTCTAGAAGCTAACAGCAGGAGGACTGTGAAAGTCTTTATGTCGACAGATATTGGCGTATTTCTTCACGAGAACTGGCTAAAGGAAGCTAGAAAATGTGACTGTGGTAAAACGGGGAGCAACTGACAGGACTAACTACGACTCTCTTAAGGTAGACAAATGCCTCGTCAAGAGGCGAATTACATCGGCAAACTCGAGAAGCTCCCGGCAGGAGTACTGTGAAAGTCTTTATGTCGACAGATATTGGCGTACCGCTTCAGGTGAACAGGCCAGAGAAAGCTTGTAGTTGTGACTGTTATAAAACGTGGAGCAACATGCAATGAGTAACTATGGCTCCCTTTAGGTAGCCAAATGCCTCGTCAACAGGGAAATACATCGGCAAACTCGAGAAGCTCCCGGCAGGAGTACTGTGAAAGCCTTTATGTCGACAGATATTGGCGTATCGCTTCACGGGAACTGGCTAAAGGAAGCTTGAATATGTGACTGTGGAAAAACGGGGAGCAACTGACAGGACTAACTACGACTCTCTTAAGGTAGACAAATGCCTCGTCAACAGGCGAAATACATCGGCAAACTCGAGAAGCTCCCAGAAGGAGTACTGCGATGTCTTTAGGTTGACAGATAATGGCGTATCGCTTCAGGAGAACTGGATAGAGGAAGTTTGAAAATGTGACTGTGGTGAAACGGGGAGCAACTGATAGGAGTAACTATGACTCTCTTAAGGTAGACAAATGCCTCGTCAAGAGGCGAATTACATCGGCAAACTCGAGAAGCTCCCAGCAGGACTACTGTGAAAGTCTTTATGTCGCCAAATAATGGCGCATCGCTTCAGGTGATCCGGCTAAAGGAAGCTTCAAAATGTGACTGTGGTAAAACGGGAAACATCTGACAGGACTAACTATGACTCTCTTAAGGTAGACAATTGCCTCGTCATTAGGCGAAATACATCGGCAAACTCGAGAAGACCCCGGCAGGAGTACTGTGAAAGGCTTTAGGTTGACAGATAATGGCGTATCGCTTCAGGTGAAGTGGATAGAGGAAGCACGAAAATGTGACTGTGGTAAAACGGGGAGCAACTGACAGGAGTAACTATGACTCTCTTCAGGTAGCCAAATGCCTCGTCAACAACCGAAATACATCGGCAAACACGAGAAGCTCCCAGTAGGAGTACTGTGAAGGCCTTTATGTCGACAGATATTGGTGTATCGCTTCAGGTGAACTGGCCAGGGAAAGATTGTAGATGTGACTGTTATAAAACGTGGAGCAACTGCAATGAGTAACTATGACTCTCTTTAGGTATCCAAATGCCTCGTCAACAGGCGAAATACATCGGCATACACTAGAAGCTCCCAGCAGGAGTACTGTGAAAGTCTTTATGTCGACAGATATTGGCGTATTGCTTCACGAGAACTGGCTAAGGGAAGCTAGAAATTGTGACTGTGGTAAAACGGGGAGCAACTGACAGGACTAACTACGACTCTCTTAAGGTAGCCAAATGCCTCGTCAAGGGGCGAATTACATCGGCAAACTCGAGAAGCTCCCAGCAGGAGTACTGTGAAAGTCTTTATGTCGACAGATATTGGCGTACCGCTTCAGGTGAACAGGCCAGAGAAAGCTTGTAGTTGTGACTGTTATAAAACGTGGAGCAACATGCAATGAGTAACTATGACTCCCTTTAGGTAGCCAAATGCCTCGTCAACAGGCGAAATACATCGGCAAACTCGAGAAGCTCCCGGCAGGAGTAGTGTGAAAGTCTTTATGTCGACAGATATTGGCGTATCGCTTCATGGGAACTGGCTAAAGGAAGCTTGAAAATGTGACTGTGGAAAAACTGGGAGCAACTGACAGGACTAACTTCGACTCTCTTAAGGTAGACAAATGCCTCGTCAACAGGCGAAATACATCGGCAAACTCGAGAAGCTCCCAGAAGGAGTACTGTGATGTCTTTAGGTTGACAGATAATGGCGTATCGCTTCAGGAGAACTGGATAGAGGAAGTTTGAAAATGTGACTGTGGTGAAACGGGGAGCAACTGATAGGAGTAACTATGACTCTCTTAATGTAGCCAAATGCCTCGTCAACAGGCGAATTACATCGGCAAACTCGTGAAGCACCCAGCAGAAGTACTGTGAAAGTCTTTAGGTTGACAGATAATGGCGTATCGCTTCAGGTGAACTAGATAGAGGAAGCTTGAAAATGTGACTCTGGTAAAACGGGGAGCAACTGACAGGAGTAACTATGACTCTCTTCAGGTAGCCAAATGCCTCGTCAACAGGCGCAATATATCGGCAAACACGAGAAGCTCCCAGCAGGACTACTGTGAAAGTCTTTATGTCGACAGATAATGGCGCATCGCTTCAGGTGATCCGGCTAAAGGAAGCTTCAAAATGTGACTGTGGTAAAACGGGATACATCTGACAGGACTAACTATGACTCTCTTAAGGTAGACAATTGCCTCGTCATTAGGCGAAATACATCGGCAAACTCGAGAAGACCCCGGCAGGAGTACTGTGAAAGGCTTTAGGTTGACAGATAATGGCGTATCGCTTCAGGTGAAGTGGATAGAGAAAGCTTGTAGATGTGACTGTTATAAAACGTGGAGCAACTGCAATGAGTAACTATGACTCTCTTTAGGTATCCAAATGCCTCGTCAACAGGCGAAATACATCGGCAAACACTAGAAGCTCCCAGCAGGAGTACTGTGAAAGTCTTTATGTCGACAGATATTGGCGTATTGCTTCACGAGAACTGGCTAAGGGAAGCTAGAAAATGTGACTGTGGTAAAACGGGGAGCAACTGACAGGACTAACTACGACTCTCTTAAGGTAGACAAATGCCTCGTCAAGGGGCGAATTACATCGGCAAACTCGAGAAGCTCCCAGCAGGAGTACTGTGAAAGTCTTTATGTCGACAGATAATGGCGTACCGCTTCAGGTGAACAGGCCAGAGAATGCTTGTAGTTGTGACTGTTATAAAACGTGGAGCAACATGCAATGAGTAACTATGACTCCCTTTAGGTAGCCAAATGCCTCGTCAACAGGCGAAATACATCGGCAAACTCGAGAAGCTCCCAGAAGGAGTACTGTGAAAGTCTTTATGTCGACAGATATTGGCGTATCGCTTCACGGGAACTGGCTAAAGGAAGCTTGAAAATGTGACTGTGGAAAAACGGGGAGCAACTGACAGGACTAACTTCGACTCTCTTAAGGTAGACAAATGCCTCGTCAACAGGCGAAATACATCGGCAAACTCGAGAAGCTCCCAGAAGGAGTACTGTGATAGTCTTTAGGTTGACAGATAATGGCGTATCGCTTCAGGAGAACTGGATAGAGGAAGCTTGAAAATGTGACTGTGGTGAAACGGGGAGCAACTGATAGGAGTAACTATGACTCTCTTTAGGTATCCAAATGCCTCGTCAACAGGCGAAATACATCGGCAAACTCTAGAAGCTCCCAGCAGGAGTACTGTGAAAGTCTTTAGGTTGACAGATAATGGCGTATCGCTTCAGGTGAACTGGATAGAGGAAGCTTGAAAATGTGACTGTGGTAAAACGGGGAGCAACTGACAGGAGTAACTATGACTCTCTTCAGGTAGCCAAATGCCTCGTCAACAGGCGAAATATATCGGCAAACACGAGAAGCTCCCAGCAGGACTACTGTGAAAGTCTTTATGTCGCCAAATAATGGCGCATCGCTTCAGGTGATCCGGCTAAAGGAAGCTTCAAAATGTGACTGTGGTAAAACGGGAAACATCTGACAGGACTAACTATGACTCTCTTAAGGTAGACAATTGCCTCGTCATTAGGCGAAATACATCGGCAAACTCGAGAAGACCCCGGCAGGAGTACTGTGAAAGGCTTTAGGATGACAGATAATGGCGTATCGCTTCAGGTGAAGTGGATAGAGGAAGCTCGAAAATGTGACTGTGGTGAAACGGGGAGCAACTGATAGGAGTAACTATGACTCTCTTAAGGTAGCCAAATGCCTCGTCAACAGGCGAAATACATCGGCAAACTCGAGAAGCTCCCAGCAGAAGTACTGTGAAAGTCTTTAGGTTGACAGATAATGGCGTACCGCTTCAGGTGAACAGGCCAGAGAAAGCTTGTAGTTGTGACTGTTATAAAACGTGGAGCAACATGCAATGAGTAACTATGACTCCCTTTGGGTAGCCAAATGCCTCGTCAACAGGCGAAATACATCGGCAAACTCGAGAAGCTCCCGGCAGGAGTAGTGTGAAAGTCTTTATGTCGACAGATATTGGCGTACCGCTTCAGGTGAACAGGCCAGAGAATGCTTGTTGTTGTGACTGTTATAAAACGTGGAGCAACATTATATGAGTAACTATGACTCCCTTTAGGTAGCCAAATGCCTCGTCAACAGGCGAAATACATCGGCAAACTCGAGAAGCTCCCGGCAGGAGTACTGTGAAAGTCTTTATGTCGACAGATATTGGCGTATCGCTTCACGGGAACTGGCTAAAGGAAGCTTGAAAATGTGACTGTGGAAAAACGGGGAGCAACTGACAGGACTAACTACGACTCTCTTAAGGTAGACAAATGCCTCGTCAACAGGCGAAATACATCGGCAAACTCGAGAAGCTCCCAGAAGGAGTACTGTGATAGTCTTTAGGTTGACAGATAATGGCGTATCGCTTCAGGAGAACTGGATAGAGGAAGCTCGAAAATGTGACTGTGGTGAAACGGGGAGCAACTGATAGGAGTAACTATGACTCTCTTAAGGTAGCCAAATGCCTCGTCAACAGGCGAAATACATCGGCAAACTCGAGAAGCTCCCAGCAGAAGTACTGTGAAAGTCTTTAGGTTGACAGATAATGGCGTACCGCTTCAGGTGAACAGGCCAGAGAAAGCTTGTAGTTGTGACTGTCATAAAACGTGGAGAAACTGCAATGAGTAACTATGACTCCCTTTAGGTAGCCAAATGCCTCGTCAACAGGCGAAATACATCGGCAAACTCTAGAAGCTAACAGCAGGAGTACTGTGAAAGTCTTTATGTCGACAGATATTGGCGTATTTCTTCACGAGAACTGGCTAAGGGAAGCTAGAAATTGTGACTGTGGTAAAACGGGGAGCAACTGACAGGACTAACTACGACTCTCTTAAGGTAGCCAAATGCGTCGTCAAGGGGCGAATTACATCGGCAAACTCGAGAAGCTCCCAGCAGGAGTACTGTGAAAGTCTTTATGTCGACAGATATTGGCGTACCGCTTCAGGTGAACAGGCCAGAGAAAGCTTGTAGTTGTGACTGTTATAAAACGTGGAGCAACATGCAATGAGTAACTATGACTCCCTTTAGGTAGCCAAATGCCTCGTCAACAGGCGAAATACATCGGCAAACTCGAGAAGCTCCCGGCAGGAGTAGTGTGAAAGTCTTTATGTCGACAGATATTGGCGTATCGCTTCATGGGAACTGGCTAAAGGAAGCTTGAAAATGTGACTGTGGAAAAACTGGGAGCAACTGACAGGACTAACTTCGACTCTCTTAAGGTAGACAAATGCCTCGTCAACAGGCGAAATACATCGGCAAACTCGAGAAGCTCCCAGAAGGAGTACTGTGATGTCTTTAGGTTGACAGATAATGGCGTATCGCTTCAGGAGAACTGGATAGAGGAAGTTTGAAAATGTGACTGTGGTGAAACGGGGAGCAACTGATAGGAGTAACTATGACTCTCTTAATGTAGCCAAATGCCTCGTCAACAGGCGAATTACATCGGCAAACTCGTGAAGCACCCAGCAGAAGTACTGTGAAAGTCTTTAGGTTGACAGATAATGGCGTATCGCTTCAGGTGAACTAGATAGAGGAAGCTTGAAAATGTGACTCCGGTAAAACGGGGAGCAACTGACAGGAGTAACTATGACTCTCTTCAGGTAGCCAAATGCCTCGTCAACAGGCGCAATATATCGGCAAACACGAGAAGCTCCCAGCAGGACTACTGTGAAAGTCTTTATGTCGACAGATAATGGCGCATCGCTTCAGGTGATCCGGCTAAAGGAAGCTTCAAAATGTGACTGTGGTAAAACGGGATACATCTGACAGGACTAACTATGACTCTCTTAAGGTAGACAATTGCCTCGTCATTAGGCGAAATACATCGGCAAACTCGAGAAGACCCCGGCAGGAGTACTGTGAAAGGCTTTAGGTTGACAGATAATGGCGTATCGCTTCAGGTGAAGTGGATAGAGAAAGCTTGTAGATGTGACTGTTATAAAACGTGGAGCAACTGCAATGAGTAACTATGACTCTCTTTAGGTATCCAAATGCCTCGTCAACAGGCGAAATACATCGGCAAACACTAGAAGCTCCCAGCAGGAGTACTGTGAAAGTCTTTATGTCGACAGATATTGGCGTATTGCTTCACGAGAACTGGCTAAGGGAAGCTAGAAAATGTGACTGTGGTAAAACGGGGAGCAACTGACAGGACTAACTACGACTCTCTTAAGGTAGACAAATGCCTCGTCAAGGGGCGAATTACATCGGCAAACTCGAGAAGCTCCCAGCAGGAGTACTGTGAAAGTCTTTATGTCGACAGATAATGGCGTACCGCTTCAGGTGAACAGGCCAGAGAATGCTTGTAGTTGTGACTGTTATAAAACGTGGAGCAACATGCAATGAGTAACTATGACTCCCTTTAGGTAGCCAAATGCCTCGTCAACAGGCGAAATACATCGGCAAACTCGAGAAGCTCCCAGAAGGAGTACTGTGAAAGTCTTTATGTCGACAGATATTGGCGTATCGCTTCACGGGAACTGGCTAAAGGAAGCTTGAAAATGTGACTGTGGAAAAACAGGGAGCAACTGACAGGACTAACTTCGACTCTCTTAAGGTAGACAAATGCCTCGTCAACAGGCGAAATACATCGGCAAACTCGAGAAGCTCCCAGAAGGAGTACTGTGATAGTCTTTAGGTTGACAGATAATGGCGTATCGCTTCAGGAGAACTGGATAGAGGAAGCTTGAAAATGTGACTGTGGTGAAACGGGGAGCAACTGATAGGAGTAACTATGACTCTCTTTAGGTATCCAAATGCCTCGTCAACAGGCGAAATACATCGGCAAACTCTAGAAGCTCCCAGCAGGAGTACTGTGAAAGTCTTTAGGTTGACAGATAATGGCGTATCGCTTCAGGTGAACTGGATAGAGGAAGCTTGAAAATGTGACTGTGGTAAAACGGGGAGCAACTGACAGGAGTAACTATGACTCTCTGCAGGTAGCCAAATGCCTCGTCAACAGGCGAAATATATCGGCAAACACGAGAAGCTCCCAGCAGGACTACTGTGAAAGTCTTTATGTCGCCAAATAATGGCGCATCGCTTCAGGTGATCCGGCTAAAGGAAGCTTCAAATTGTGACTGTGGTAAAACGGGAAACATCTGACAGGACTAACTATGACTCTCTTAAGGTAGACAATTGCCTCGTCATTAGGCGAAATACATCGGCAAACTCGAGAAGACCCCGGCAGGAGTACTGTGAAAGGCTTTAGGATGACAGATAATGGCGTATCGCTTCAGGTGAAGTGGATAGAGGAAGCTCGAAAATGTGACTGTGGTAAAACGGGGAGCAACTGACAGGAGTAACTATGACTCTCTTCAGGTAGCCAAATGCCTCGTCAACAGGCGAAATACATCGGCATACACTAGAAGCTCCCAGCAGGAGTACTGTGAAAGTCTTTATGTCGACAGATATTGGCGTATTGCTTCACGAGAACTGGCTAAGGGAAGCTAGAAATTGTGACTGTGGTAAAACGGGGAGCAACTGACAGGACTAACTACGACTCTCTTAAGGTAGCCAAATGCCTCGTCAAGGGGCGAATTACATCGGCAAACTCGGGAAGCTCCCAGCAGGAGTACTGTGAAAGTCTTTATGTCGACAGATATTGGCGTACCGCTTCAGGTGAACAGGCCAGAGAAAGCTTGTAGTTGTGACTGTTATAAAACGTGGAGCAACATGCAATGAGTAACTATGACTCCCTTTGGGTAGCCAAATGCCTCGTCAACAGGCGAAATACATCGGCAAACTCGAGAAGCTCCCGGCAGGAGTAGTGTGAAAGTCTTTATGTCGACAGATATTGGCGTACCGCTTCAGGTGAACAGGCCAGAGAATGCTTGTTGTTGTGACTGTTATAAAACGTGGAGCAACATTATATGAGTAACTATGACTCCCTTTAGGTAGCCAAATGCCTCGTCAACAGGCGAAATACATCGGCAAACTCGAGAAGCTCCCGGCAGGAGTACTGTGAAAGTCTTTATGTCGACAGATATTGGCGTATCGCTTCACGGGAACTGGCTAAAGGAAGCTTGAAAATGTGACTGTGGAAAAACGGGGAGCAACTGACAGGACTAACTACGACTCTCTTAAGGTAGACAAATGCCTCGTCAACAGGCGAAATACATCGGCAAACTCGAGAAGCTCCCAGAAGGAGTACTGTGATAGTCTTTAGGTTGACAGATAATGGCGTATCGCTTCAGGAGAACTGGATAGAGGAAGCTCGAAAATGTGACTGTGGTGAAACGGGGAGCAACTGATAGGAGTAACTATGACTCTCTTAAGGTAGCCAAATGCCTCGTCAACAGGCGAAATACATCGGCAAACTCGAGAAGCTCCCAGCAGAAGTACTGTGAAAGTCTTTAGGTTGACAGATAATGGCGTACCGCTTCAGGTGAACAGGCCAGAGAAAGCTTGTAGTTGTGACTGTCATAAAACGTGGAGAAACTGCAATGAGTAACTATGACTCCCTTTAGGTAGCCAAATGCCTCGTCAACAGGCGAAATACATCGGCAAACTCTAGAAGCTAACAGCAGGAGTACTGTGAAAGTCTTTATGTCGACAGATATTGGCGTATTTCTTCACGAGAACTGGCTAAAGGAAGCTAGAAAATGTGACTGTGGTAAAACGGGGAGCAACTGACAGGACTAACTACGACTCTCTTAAGGTAGACAAATGCCTCGTCAAGAGGCGAATTACATCGGCAAACTCGAGAAGCTCCCAGCAGGAGTACTGTGAAAGTCTTTATGTCGACAGATATTGGCGTACCGCTTCAGGTGAACAGGCCAGAGAAAGCTTGTAGTTGTGACTGTTATAAAACGTGGAGCAACATGCAATGAGTAACTATGGCTCCCTTTAGGTAGCCAAATGCCTCGTCAACAGGGAAATACATCGGCAAACTCGAGAAGCTCCCGGCAGGAGTACTGTGAAAGCCTTTATGTCGACAGATATTGGCGTATCGCTTCACGGGAACTGGCTAAAGGAAGCTTGAATATGTGACTGTGGAAAAACGGGGAGCAACTGACAGGACTAACTACGACTCTCTTAAGGTAGACAAATGCCTCGTCAACAGGCGAAATACATCGGCAAACTCGAGAAGCTCCCAGAAGGAGTACTGCGATGTCTTTAGGTTGACAGATAATGGCGTATCGCTTCAGGAGAACTGGATAGAGGAAGTTTGAAAATGTGACTGTGGTGAAACGGGGAGCAACTGATAGGAGTAACTAAGACTCTCTTAAGGTAGACAAATGCCTCGTCAAGAGGCGAATTACATCGGCAAACTCGAGAAGCTCCCAGCAGGACTACTGTGAAAGTCTTTATGTCGCCAAATAATGGCGCATCGCTTCAGGTGATCCGGCTAAAGGAAGCTTCAAAATGTGACTGTGGTAAAACGGGAAACATCTGACAGGACTAACTATGACTCTCTTAAGGTAGACAATTGCCTCGTAATTAGGCGAAATACATCGGCAAACTCGAGAAGACCCCGGCAGGAGTACTGTGAAAGGCTTTAGGTTGACAGATAATGGCGTATCGCTTCAGGTGAAGTGGATAGAGGAAGCTCGAAAATGTGACTGTGGTAAAACGGGGAGCAACTGACAGGAGTAACTATGACTCTCTTCAGGTAGCCAAATGCCTCGTCAACAGGCGAAATACATCGGCAAACACGAGAAGCTCCCAGTAGGAGTACTGTGAAGGCCTTTATGTCGACAGATATTGGTGTATCGCTTCAGGTGAACTGGCCAGGGAAAGCTTGTAGATGTGACTGTTATAAAACGTGTAGCAACTGCAATGAGTAACTATGACTCTCTTCAGGTATCCAAATGCCTCGTCAACAGGCGAAATACATCGGCAAACACTAGAAGCTCCCAGCAGGAGTACTGTGAAAGTCTTTATGTCGACAGATATTGGCGTATTGCTTCACGAGAACTGGCTAAGGGAAGCTAGAAAATGTGACTGTGGTAAAACGGGGTGCAACTGACAGGACTAACTACGACTCTCTTAAGGTAGACAAATGCCTCGTCAAGGGGCGAATTACATCGGCAAACTCGAGAAGCTCCCAGCAGGAGTACTGTGAAAGTCTTTATGTCGACAGATAATGGCGTACCGCTTCAGGTGAACAGGCCAGAGAATGCTTGTACTTGTGACTGTTATAAAACGTGGAGCAACATGCAATGAGTAACTATGACTCCCTTTAGTTAGCCAAATGCCTCGTCAACAGGCGAAATACATCGGCAAACTCGAGAAGCTCCCAGAAGGAGTACTGTGAAAGTCTTTATGTCGACAGATATTGGCGTATCGCTTCACGGGAACTGGCTAAAGGAAGCTTGAAAATGTGACTGTGGAAAAACGGGGAGCAACTGACAGGACTAACTTCGACTCTCTTAAGGTAGACAAATGCCTCGTCAACAGGCGAAATACATCGGCAAACTCGAGAAGCTCCCAGAAGGAGTACTGTGATAGTCTTTAGGTTGACAGATAATGGCGTATCGCTTCAGGAGAACTGGATAGAGGAAGCTTGAAAATGTGACTGTGGTGAAACGGGGAGCAACTGATAGGAGTAACTATGACTCTCTTTAGGTATCCAAATGCCTCGTCAACAGGCGAAATACATCGGCAAACTCTAGAAGCTCCCAGCAGGAGTACTGTGAAGGTCTTTATGTCGACAGATATTGGCGTATTGCTTCACGAGAACTGGCTAAAGGAAGCTAGAAAATGTGACTGTGGTAAAACGGGGAGCAACTGACAGGACTATCTACGACTCTCTTAAGGTAGACAAATGCCTCGTCAAGAGGCGAATTACATCGGCAAACTCGAGAAGCTCCCAGCAGGAGTACTGTGAAAGTCTTTATGTCGACAGATATTGGCGTACCGCTTCAGGTGAACTGGCCAGAGGAAGCTTGTAGTTGTGACTGTTATAAAACGTGGAGCAACATGCAATGAATAACTATGACTCCCTTTAGGTAGCCAAATGCCTCGTCAACAGGCGAAATACATCGGCAAACTCGAGAAGCTCCCGGCTGGAGTACTGTGAAAGTCTTTATGTCGACAGATATTGGCGTATCGCTTCACGGGAACTGGCTAAAGGAAGCTTGAAAATGTGACTGTGGAAAAACTTGGAGCAACTGACAGGACTTACTTCGACTCTCTTAAGGTAGACAAATGCCTCGTCAAAAGGCGAAATACATCGGCAAACTCGAGAAGCTCCCAGAAGGAGTACTGTGATAGTCTTTGGGTTGACAGATAATGGCGTTTCGCTTCAGGAGAACTGGATAGAGGAAGCTTGAAAATGTGACTGTGGTGAAACGGGGAGCAACTGATAGGAGTAACTATGACTCTCTTAAGGTAGCCAAATGCCTCGTCAACAGGCGAAATACATCGGCAAACTCGAGAAGCTCCCAGCAGAAGTACTGTGAAAGTCTTTAGGTTGACAGATAATGGCGCATCGCTTCAGGTGATCCGGCTAAAGGAAGCTTCAAAATATGACTGTGGTAAAACGGGAAACATCTGACAGGACTAACTATGACTCTCATAAGGTAGACAATTGCCTCGTCATTAGGCGAAATACATCGGCATACTCGAGAAGACCCCGGCAGTTGTTCTGTGAAAGGCTTTAGGTTGACAGATAATGGCGTATCGCTTCAGGTGAACAGGCCAGAGAAAGCTTGTAGTTGTGACTGTCATAAAACGTGGAGAAACTGCAATGAGTAACTATGACTCCCTTTAGGTAGCCAAATGCCTCGTCAACAGGCGAAATACATCGGCAAACTCTAGAAGCTAACAGCAGGAGTACTGTGAAAGTCTTTATGTCGACAGATATTGGCGTATTTCTTCACGAGAACTGGCTAAAGGAAGCTAGAAAATGTGACTGTGGTAAAACGGGGAGCAACTGACAGGACTAACTACGACTCTCTTAAGGTAGACAAAAGCCTCGTCAAGAGGCGAATTACATCGGCAAACTCGAGAAGCTCCCAGCAGGAGTACTGTGAAAGTCTTTATGTCGACAGATATTGGCGTACCGCTTCAGGTGAACAGGCCAGAGAAAGCTTGTAGTTGTGACTGTTATAAAACGTGGAGCAACATGCAATGAGTAACTATGGCTCCCTTTAGGTAGCCAAATGCCTCGTCAACAGGGAAATACATCGGCAAACTCGAGAAGCTCCCGGCAGGAGTACTGTGAAAGCCTTTATGTCGACAGATATTGGCGTATCGCTTCACGGGAACTGGCTAAAGGAAGCTTGAATATGTGACTGTGGAAAAACGGGGAGCAACTGACAGGACTAACTACGACTCTCTTAAGGTAGACAAATGCCTCGTCAACAGGCGAAATACATCGGCAAACTCGAGAAGCTCGCAGAAGGAGTACTGCGATGTCTTTAGGTTGACAGATAATGGCGTATCGCTTCAGGAGAACTGGATAGAGGAAGTTTGAAAATGTGACTGTGGTGAAACGGGGAGCAACTGATAGGAGTAACTATGACTCTCTTAAGGTAGACAAATGCCTCGTCAAGAGGCGAATTACATCGGCAAACTCGAGAAGCTCCCAGCAGGACTACTGTGAAAGTCTTTATGTCGCCAAATAATGGCGCATCGCTTCAGGTGATCCGGCTAAAGGAAGCTTCAAAATGTGACTGTGGTAAAACGGGAAACATCTGACAGGACTAACTATGACTCTCTTAAGGTAGACAATTGCCTCGTCATTAGGCGAAATACATCGGCAAACTCGAGAAGACCCCGGCAGGAGTACTGTGAAAGGCTTTAGGTTGACAGATAATGGCGTATCGCTTCAGGTGAAGTGGATAGAGGAAGCTCGAAAATGTGACTGTGGTAAAACGGGGAGCAACTGACAGGAGTAACTATGACTCTCTTCAGGTAGCCAAATGCCTCGTCAACAGGCGAAATACATCGGCAAACACGAGAAGCTCCCAGTAGGAGTACTGTGAAGGCCTTTATGTCGACAGATATTGGTGTATCGCTTCAGGTGAACTGGCCAGGGAAAGCTTGTAGATGTGACTGTTATAAAACGTGGAGCAACTGCAATGAGTAACTATGACTCTCTTTAGGTATCCAAATGCCTCGTCAACAGGCGAAATACATCGGCATACACTAGAAGCTCCCAGCAGGAGTACTGTGAAAGTCTTTATGTCGACAGATATTGGCGTATTGCTTCACGAGAACTGGCTAAGGGAAGCTAGAAATTGTGACTGTGGTAAAACGGGGAGCAACTGACAGGACTAACTACGACTCTCTTAAGGTAGCCAAATGCCTCGTCAAGGGGCGAATTACATCGGCAAACTCGAGAAGCTCCCAGCAGGAGTACTGTGAAAGTCTTTATGTCGACAGATATTGGCGTACCGCTTCAGGTGAACAGGCCAGAGAAAGCTTGTAGTTGTGACTGTTATAAAACGTGGAGCAACATGCAATGAGTAACTATGACTCCCTTTAGGTAGCCAAATGCCTCGTCAACAGGCGAAATACATCGGCAAACTCGAGAAGCTCCCGGCAGGAGTAGTGTGAAAGTCTTTATGTCGACAGATATTGGCGTATCGCTTCATGGGAACTGGCTAAAGGAAGCTTGAAAATGTGACTGTGGAAAAACTGGGAGCAACTGACAGGACTAACTTCGACTCTCTTAAGGTAGACAAATGCCTCGTCAACAGGCGAAATACATCGGCAAACTCGAGAAGCTCCCAGAAGGAGTACTGTGATGTCTTTAGGTTGACAGATAATGGCGTATCGCTTCAGGAGAACTGGATAGAGGAAGTTTGAAAATGTGACTGTGGTGAAACGGGGAGCAACTGATAGGAGTAACTATGACTCTCTTAATGTAGCCAAATGCCTCGTCAACAGGCGAATTACATCGGCAAACTCGAGAAGCACCCAGCAGAAGTACTGTGAAAGTCTTTAGGTTGACAGATAATGGCGTATCGCTTCAGGTGAACTAGATAGAGGAAGCTTGAAAATGTGACTCTGGTAAAACGGGTCGCAACTGACAGGAGTAACTATGACTCTCTTCAGGTAGCCAAATGCCTCGTCAACAGGCGCAATATATCGGCAAACACGAGAAGCTCCCAGCAGGACTACTGTGAAAGTCTTTATGTCGACAGATAATGGCGCATCGCTTCAGGTGATCCGGCTAAAGGAAGCTTCAAAATGTGACTGTGGTAAAACGGGATACATCTGACAGGACTAACTATGACTCTCTTAAGGTAGACAATTGCCTCGTCATTAGGCGAAATACATCGGCAAACTCGAGAAGACCCCGGCAGGAGTACTGTGAAAGGCTTTAGGTTGACAGATAATGGCGTATCGCTTCAGGTGAAGTGGATAGAGAAAGCTTGTAGATGTGACTGTTATAAAACGTGGAGCAACTGCAATGAGTAACTATGACTCTCTTTAGGTATCCAAATGCCTCGTCAACAGGCGAAATACATCGGCAAACACTAGAAGCTCCCAGCAGGAGTACTGTGAAAGTCTTTATGTCGACAGATATTGGCGTATTGCTTCACGAGAACTGGCTAAGGGAAGCTAGAAAATGTGACTGTGGTAAAACGGGGAGCAACTGACAGGACTAACTACGACTCTCTTAAGGTAGACAAATGCCTCGTCAAGGGGCGAATTACATCGGCAAACTCGAGAAGCTCCCAGCAGGAGTACTGTGAAAGTCTTTATGTCGACAGATAATGGCGTACCGCTTCAGGTGAGCAGGCCAGAGAATGCTTGTAGTTGTGACTGTTATAAAACGTGGAGCAACATGCAATGAGTAACTATGACTCCCTTTAGGTAGCCAAATGCCTCGTCAACAGGCGAAATACATCGGCAAACTCGAGAAGCTCCCAGAAGGAGTATTGTGAAAGTCTTTATGTCGACAGATATTGGCGTATCGCTTCACGGGAACTGGCTAAAGGAAGCTTGAAAATGTGACTGTGGAAAAACGGGGAGCAACTGACAGGACTAACTTCGACTCTTTTAAGGTAGACAAATGCATCGTCAACAGGCGAAATACATCGGCAAACTCGAGAAGCTCCCAGAAGGAGTACTGTGATAGTCTTTAGGTTGACAGATAATGGCGTATCGCTTCAGGAGAACTGGATAGAGGAAGCTTGAAAATGTGACTGTGGTGAAACGGGGAGCAACTGATAGGAGTAACTATGACTCTCTTAAGGTAGCCATATGCCTCGTCAACAGGCGAAATACATCGGCAAACTCGAGAAGCTCCCAGCAGAAGTACTGTGAAAGTCTTTAGGTTGACAGATAATGGCATATCGCTTCAGGTGAACTGGATAGAGGAAGCTTGAAAATGTGACTGTGGTAAAACAGGGAGCAACTGACAGGAGTAACTATGACTCACTTCAGGTATCCAAATGCCTCGTCAACAGGCGAAATATATCGGCAAACACGAGAAGCACCCAGCAGAACTACTGTGAAAGTCTTTATGTCGACAGATAATGGCGCATCGCTTCAGGTGATCCGGCTAGAGGAAGCTTCAAAATGTGACTGTGGTAAAACGGGAAACATCTGATAGGACTAACTATGACTCTCTTAAGGTAGACAATTGCCTCGTCATTAGGCGAAATACATCGGCAAACTCGAGAAGATCCCGGCAGGAGTACTGTGAAAGGCTTTAGGTTGACAGATAATGGCGTATCGCTTCAGGTGAACTGGATAGAGGAAGCTTGTAGATGTGACTGTTATAAAACGTGGAGCAATTGCAATGAGTAATTATGACTCTCTTTAGGTATCCAAATGCCTCGTCAACAGGCGAAATACATCGGCAAACTCTAGAAGCTCCCAGCAGGAGTACTGTGAAAGTCTTTATGTCGACAGATATTGGCGTATTGCATCTCGAGAACTGGCTAAAGGAAGCTAGAAAATATGACTGTGGTAAAACGGGGAGCAACTGACAGGACTATCTACGACTCTCTTAAGGTAGACAATTGCCTCGTCATTAGGCGAAATACATCGGCAAACTCTAGAAGCTCCCAGCAGGAGTACTGTGAAAGTCTTTATGTCGACAGATATTGGCGTATTGCTTCACGAGAACTGGCTAAAGGAAGATTGAAAATGTGACTGTGGAAAAACGGGGAGCAACTGACAGGACTAACTACGACTCTCTTCGGCCTGTTCGAAAATATGACGTCGACCAGGCCGAAGTACAGGGAGGGCGTAGGCTAGTTAGTCGGATAGATTTAGGTTAGTTTGCCCCGACTCCCGGGGCTTCAATATCGGGAGCAATTCCGCTCTTTATTCAATTTTTGTATGTTAATTGTTGATACTGTGTTTAATATTATGGTAACAGCGGTTACACAACATCGGTAACCGGCGCCTTTGTGAGCTCCTCTCGGGGAGCATGGCGCAATAGATTAAGAGTGTTATATTACCTTGTGTTATTCACTGTATTTGTGAATAAAGACGGCTGTATAGACAAATGCCTCGTCAACAGGCGAAATACATCGGCAAACTCGAGAAGCTCCCAGCAGAAGTACTGTGAAAGTCTGTAGGTTGACAGATAATGGCGTATCGCTTCAGGTGAACTGGATAGAGGAAGCTTGAAAATGTGACTGTGGTAAAACGGGGAGCAACTGACAGGAGTAACTATGACTCTCTTCAGGTAGCCAAATGCCACGTCAACAGGCGAAATATATCGGCAAACACGAGAAGCTCCCAGCAGGACTACTGTGAAAGTCTTTATGTCGACAGATAATGGCGCATCGCTTCAGGTGATCCGGCTAAAGGAAGCATCAAAATGTGACTGTGGTAAAACGGGAAACATCTGACAGGACTAACTATGACTCTCTTAAGGTAGACAATTGCCTCGTCTTTAGGCGAAATACATCGGCAAACTCGAGAAGACCCCGGCAGGAGTACTGTGAAAATCTTTAGGTTGACAGATAATGGCGTATCGCTTCAGGTGAAGTGGATAGAGGAAGCTTGAAAATGTGACTGTGGTAAAACGGGGAGCAACTGACAGAAGTAACTATGACTCTCTTCAGCTAGCCAAATGCCTCGTCAACAGGCGAAATACATCGGCAAACACGAGAAGCTCCCACTAGGAGTACTGTGAAAGTCTTTATGTCGACAGATATTGGCGTATCGCTTCAGGTGAACTGGCCAGAGAAAGCTTGTAGATGTGACTGTTACAAAACGTGGAGCAACATGCAATGAGTAACTATGACTCCCTTTAGGTAGCCAAATGCCTCGTCAACAGGCGAAATACATCGGCAAACTCGAGAAGCTCCCAGAAGGAGTACTGTGATAGTCTTTAGGTTGACAGATAACGGCGTATCACTTCAGGAGAACTGGATAGAGGAAGCTTAAAAATGTGACTGTGGTGAAACGGGGAGCAACTGATAGGAGTAACTATGACTCTCTTAAGGTAGCCAAATGCCCCGTCAACAGGCGAAATACATCGGCAAACTCGAGAAGCTCCCAGCAGAAGTACTGTGAAAGTCTTTAGGTTGACAGATAATGGCGTATCGCTTCAGGTGATCCGGCTAAAGGAAGCTTCAAAATATGACTGTGGTAAAACGGGAAACATCTGACAGGACTAACTATGACTCTCTTAAGGTAGACAACTGCCTCGTCATTAGGCGAAATACATCGGCAAACTCGAGAAGCTCCCAGAAGGAGTACTGTAATAGTCTTTAGGTTGACAGATAATAGCGCATCGCTTCAGGAGAACTGGATAGAGGAAGCTTGAAAATGTGACTGTGGTGAAACGGGGAGCAACTGATAGGAGTAACTATGACTCTCTTAAGGTAGCCAAATGCCTCGTCAACAGGCGAAATATATCGGCAAACACGAGAAGCTCCCAGCAGGACTACTGTGAAAGTCTTTATGTCGACAGATAATGGCGCATCGCTTCAGGTGATCCGGCTAAAGGAAGCTTCAAAATGTGACTGTGGTAAAACGGGAAACATCTGACAGGACTAAATATGCCTCTCTTAAGGTAGACAATTGCCTCGTCATTAGGCGAAATACATCGGCAAACTCGAGAAGATCCCGGCAGGAGTACTGTGAATGGCTTTAGGTTGACAGATAATGGCGTATCGCTTCAGGTGAATTGGATAGAGGAAGCTTGAAAATGTGACTGTGGTAAAACGGGGAGCAACTGACAGGAGTAACTATGACTCTCTTCAGGTAGCAGAATACCTCGTCAACAGGCGAAATACATCGGCAAACACGAGAAGCTCGCAGCAGAAGTACTGTGAAAGTCTGTAGGTTGACAGATAATGGCGTATCGCTTCAGGTGAACTGGATAGAGGAAGCTTGAAAATGTGACTGTGGTAAAACGGGGACCAACTGACAGGAGTAACTATGACTCTCTTCAGGTAGCCAAATGCCACGTCAACAGGCGAAATATATCGGCAAACACGAGAAGCTCCCAGCAGGACTACTGTGAAAGTCTTTATGTCGACAGATAATGGCGCATCGCTTCAGGTGATCCGGCTAAAGGAAGCTTCAAAATGTGACTGTGGTAAAACGGGAAACATCTGACAGGACTAACTATGACTCTCTTAAGGTAGACAATTGCCTCGTCTTTAGGCGAAATACATCGGCAAACTCGAGAAGACCCCGGCAGGAGTACTATGAAAATCTTTAGGTTGACAGATAATGGCGTATCGCTTCAGGTGAACTGGATAGAGGAAGCTTGAAAATGTGACTGTGGTAAAACGGGGAGCAACTGACAGGAGTAACTATGACTCTCTTCAGGTAGCAGAATGCCTCGTCAATAGGCGAAATACATCGGCAAACACGAGAAGCTCCCAGCAGGAGTACTATGAAAGTCTTCATGTCGACAGATATTGGCGTATCGCTTCACGAGAACTGGCTAAATGAAGCTTGAAAATGTGACTGTGGTAAAACGGAAAGCAACTGACAGGACTAACTACGACTCTCGTAAGGTAGACAAATGCCTCGTCAAGAGGCGAATTACATCGGCAAACTCGAGAAGCTCCCAGCAGGAGTACTGTGAAAGTCTTTATGTCGACAGATATTATCGTGCCGCTTCAGGTGAACAGGCCAGAGAAAGCTTGTAGTTGTGACTGTTATAAAACGTGGAGCAACATGCAATGAGTAACTATGGCTCCCTTTAGGTAGCCAAATGCCTCGTCAACAGGCGAAATACATCGGCAAACTCGAGAAGCTCCCGGCAGGAGTACTGTGAAAGTCTTTATGTCGATAGATATTGGCGTATCGCTTCACGGGAACTGGCGAAAGGAAGCTTGAAAATGTGACTGTGGAAAACGGGGAGCAACTGACAGAACTAACTACGACTCTCTTAAGGTAGACAAATGCCTCGTCAACAGGCGAAATACATCGGCAAACTCGAGAAGCTCCCAGAAGGAGTACTGTGATAGTCTTTAGGTTGACAGATAATGGCGTATCGCTTCAGGAGAACTGGATAGAGGAAGCTTGAAAATGTGACTGTGGTGAAACGGGGAGCAACTGATAGGAGTAACTATGACTCTCTTTAGGTATCCAAATGCCTCGTCAACAGGCGAAATACATCGGCAAACTCTAGAAGCTCCCAGCAGGAGTACTGTGAAGGTCTTTATGTCGACAGATATTGGCGTATTGCTTCACGAGAACTGGCTAAAGGAAGCTAGAAAATGTGACTGTGGTAAAACGGGGAGCAACTGACAGGACTGTCTACGACTCTCTTAAGGTAGACAAATGCCTCGTCAAGAGGCGAATTACATCGGCAAACTCGAGAAGCTCCCAGCAGGAGTACTGTGAAAGTCTTTATGTCGACAGATATTGGCGTACCGCTTCAGGTGAACTGGCCAGAGGAAGCTTGTAGTTGTGACTGTTATAAAGCGTGGAGCAACATGCAATGAGTAACTATGACTCCCTTTAGGTAGCCAAATGCCTCGTCAACAGGCGAAATACATCGGCAAACTCTAGAAGCTCCCAGCAGGAGTACTGTGAAGGTCTTTATGTCGACAGATATTGGCGTATCGCTTCACGGGAACTGGCTAAAGGAAGCTTGAAAATGTGACTGTGGAAAAACGGGGAGCAACTGACAGGACTAACTTCGACTCTCTTAAGGTAGACAAATGCCTCGTCAAAAGGCGAAATACATCGGCAAACTCGAGAAGCTCCCAGAAGGAGTACTGTGATATTCTTTAGGTTGACAGATAATGGCGTATCGCTTCAGGAGAACTGGATAGAGGAAGCTTGAAAATGTGACTGTGGTGAAACGGGGAGCAACTGATAGGAGTAACTATGACTCTCTTAAGGTAGCCAAATGCCTCGTCAACAGGCGAAATACATCGGCAAACTCGAGAAGCTCCCAGCAGAAGTACTGTGAAAGTCTTTAGGTTGACAGATAATGGCGCATCGCTTCAGGTGATCCGGCTAAAGGAAGCTTCAAAATATGACTGTGGTAAAACGGGAAACATCTGACAGGACTAACTATGACTCTCATAAGGTAGACAATTGCCTCGTCATTAGGCGAAATACATCGGCATACTCGAGAAGACCCCGGCAGGTGTACTGTGAAAGGCTTTAGGTTGACAGATAATGGCGTATCGCTTCAGGTGAAGTGGATAGAGGAAGCTTGAAAATGTGACTGTGGTAAAACGGGGAGCAACTGACAGGACTAACTACGACTCTCTTAAGGTAGACAAATGCCTCGTCAAGGGGCGAATTACATCGGCAAACTCGAGAAGCTCCCAGCAGGAGTACTGTGAAAGTCTTTATGTCGACAGATATTATCGTACCGCTTCAGGTGAACAGGCCAGAGAAAGCTTGTAGTTGTGACTGTTATAAAACATGGAGCAACATGCAATGAGTAACTATGGCTCCCTTTAGGTAGCCAAATGCCTCGTCAACAGGCGAAATACATCGGCAAACTCGAGAAGCTCCCGGCAGGAGTACTGTGAAAGTCTTTATGTCGATAGATATTGGCGTATCGCTTCACGGGAACTGGCTAAAGGAAGCTTGAAAATGTGACTGTGGAAAACGGGGAGCAACTGACAGAACTAACTACGACTCTCTTAAGGTAGACAAATGCCTCGTCAACAGGCGAAATACATCGGCAAACTCGAGAAGCTCCCAGAAGGAGTACTGTGATAGTCTTTAGGTTGACAGATAATGGCGTATCGCTTCAGGAGAACTGGATAGAGGAAGCTTGAAAATGTGACTGTGGTGAAACGGGGAGCAACTGATAGGAGTAACTATGACTCTCTTTAGGTATCCAAATGCCTCGTCAACAGGCGAAATACATCGGCAAACTCTAGAAGCTCCCAGCAGGAGTACTGTGAAGGTCTTTATGTCGACAGATATTGGCGTATTGCTTCACGAGAACTGGCTAAAGGAAGCTAGAAAATGTGACTGTGGTAAAACGGGGAGCAACTGACAGGACTATCTACGACTCTCTTAAGGTAGACAAATGCCTCGTCAAGAGGCGAATTACATCGGCAAACTCGAGAAGCTCCCAGCAGGAGTACTGTGAAAGTCTTTATGTCGACAGATATTGGCGTACCGCTTCAGGTGAACTGGCCAGAGGAAGCTTGTAGTTGTGACTGTTATAAAACGTGGAGCAACATGCAATGAGTAACTATGACTCCCTTTAGGTAGCCAAATGCCTCGTCAACAGGCGAAATACATCGGCAAACTCTATAAGCTCCCAGCAGGAGTACTGTGAAGGTCTTTATGTCGACAGATATTGGCGTATCGCTTCACGGGAACTGGCTAAAGGAAGCTTGAAAATGTGACTGTGGAAAAACGGGGAGCAACTGACAGGACTAACTTCGACTCTCTTAAGGTAGACAAATGCCTCGTCAAAAGGCGAAATACATCGGCAAACTCGAGAAGCTCCCAGAAGGAGTACTGTGATATTCTTTAGGTTGACAGATAATGGCGTATCGCTTCAGGAGAACTGGATAGAGGAAGCTTGAAAATGTGACTGTGGTGAAACGGGGAGCAACTGATAGGAGTAACTATGACTCTCTTAAGGTAGACAATTGCCTCGTCATTAGGCGAAATACATCGGCATACTCGAGAAGACCCCGGCAGGTGTACTGTGAAAGGCTTTAGGTTGACAGATAATGGCGTATCGCTTCAGGTGAAGTGGATAGAGGAAGCTTGAAAATGTGACTGTGGTAAAACGGGGAGCAACTGACAGGACTAACTACGACTCTCTTAAGGTAGACAAATGCCTCGTCAAGGGGCGAATTACATCGGCAAACTCGAAAAGCTCCCAGCAGGAGTACTGTGAAAGTCTTTATGTCGACAGATATTATCGTACCGCTTCAGGTGAACAGGCCAGAGAAAGCTTGTAGTTGTGACTGTTATAAAACATGGAGCAACATGCAATGAGTAACTATGGCTCCCTTTAGGTAGCCAAATGCCTCGTCAACAGGCGAAATACATCGGCAAACTCGAGAAGCTCCCGGCAGGAGTACTGTGAAAGTCTTTATGTCGATAGATATTGGCGTATCGCTTCACGGGAACTGGCTAAAGGAAGCTTGAAAATGTGACTGTGGAAAACGGGGAGCAACTGACAGAACTAACTACGACTCTCTTAAGGTAGACAAATGCCTCGTCAACAGGCGAAATACATCGGCAAACTCGAGAAGCTCCCAGAAGGAGTACTGTGATAGTCTTTAGGTTGACAGATAATGGCGTATCGCTTCAGGAGAACTGGATAGAGGAAGCTTGAAAATGTGACTGTGGTGAAACGGGGAGCAACTGATAGGAGTAACTATGACTCTCTTTAGGTATCCAAATGCCTCGTCAACAGGCGAAATACATCGGCAAACTCTAGAAGCTCCCAGCAGGAGTACTGTGAAGGTCTTTATGTCGACAGATATTGGCGTATTGCTTCACGAGAACTGGCTAAAGGAAGCTAGAAAATGTGACTGTGGTAAAACGGGGAGCAACTGACAGGACTATCTACGACTCTCTTAAGGTAGACAAATGCCTCGTCAAGAGGCGAATTACATCGGCAAACTCGAGAAGCTCCCAGCAGGAGTACTGTGAAAGTCTTTATGTCGACAGATATTGGCGTACCGCTTCAGGTGAACTGGCCAGAGGAAGCTTGTAGTTGTGACTGTTATAAAACGTGGAGCAACATGCAATGAGTAACTATGACTCCCTTTAGGTAGCCAAATGCCTCGTCAACAGGCGAAATACATCGGCAAACTCTAGAAGCTCCCAGCAGGAGTACTGTGAAGGTCTTTATGTCGACAGATATTGGCGTATCGCTTCACGGGATCTGGCTAAAGGAAGCTTGAAAATGTGACTGTGGAAAAACGGGGAGCAACTGACAGTACTAACTTCGACTCTCTTAAGGTAGACAAATGCCTCGTCAAAAGGCGAAATACATCGGCAAACTCGAGAAGCTCCCAGAAGGAGTACTGTGATATTCTTTAGGTTGACAGATAATGGCGTATCGCTTCAGGAGAACTGGATAGAGGAAGCTTGAAAATGTGACTGTGGTGAAACGGGGAGCAACTGATAGGAGTAACTATGACTCTCTTAAGGTAGCCAAATGCCTCGTCAACAGGCGAAATACATCGGCAAACTCGAGAAGCTCCCAGCAGAAGTACTGTGAAAGTCTTTAGGTTGACAGATAATGGCGCATCGCTTCACGTGATCCGGCTAAAGGAAGCTTCAAAATATGACTGTGGTAAAACGGGAAACATCTGACAGGACTAACTATGACTCTCATAAGGTAGACAATTGCCTCGTCATTAGGCGAAATACATCGGCATACTCGAGAAGACCCCGGCAGGTGTACTGTGAAAGGCTTTAGGTTGACAGATAATGGCGTATCGCTTCAGGTGAAGTGGATAGAGGAAGCTTGAAAATGTGACTGTGGTAAAACGGGGAGCAACTGACAGGACTAACTACGACTCTCTTAAGGTAGACAAATGCCTCGTCAAGGGGCGAATTACATCGGCAAACTCGAGAAGCTCCCAGCAGGAGTACTGTGAAAGTCTTTATGTCGACAGATAGTGGCGTACCGCTTCAGGTGAACAGGCCAGAGAAAGCTTGTAGTTGTGACTGTTATAAAACGTGGAGCAACATGCAATGAGTAACTATGGCTCCCTTTAGGTAGCCAAATGCCTCGTCAACAGGCGAAATTCATCGGCAAACTCGAGAAGTTCCCGGCAGGAGTACTGTGAAAGTCTTTATGTCGACAGATATTGGCGTATCGCTTCACGGGAACTGGCTAAAGGAAGCTTGAAAATGTGACTGTGGAACACGGGGAGCAACTGACAGAACTAACTACGACTCTCTTAAGGTAGACAAATGCCTCGTCAACAGGCGAAATACATCGGCAAACTCTAGAAGCTCCCAGAAGGAGTACTGTGATAGTCTTTAGGTTGACAGATAATAGCGCTTCGCTTCAAGAGAACTGGATAGAGGAAGCTTGAAAATGTGACTGTGGTGAAACGGGGAGCAACTGATAGGAGTAACTATGACTCTCTTAAGGTAGCCATATGCCTCGTCAACAGGCGAAATACATCGGCAAACTCGAGAAGCTCCCAGCAGAGGTACTGTGAAAGTCTTTAGGCTGACAGATAATGGCATATCGCTTCAGGTGAACTGGATAGAGGAAGCTTGAAAATGTGACTGTGGTAAAACAGGGAGCAACTGACAGGAGTAACTATGACTCACTTCAGGTATCCAAATGCCTCGTCAACAGGCGAAATATATCGGCAAACACGAGAAGCTCCCAGCAGAACTACTGTGAAAGTCTTTATGTCGACAGATAATGGCGCATCGCTTCAGGTGATCCGGCTAGAGGAAGCTTCAAAATGTGACTATGGTAAAACGGGAAACATCTGATAGGACTAACTATGACTCTCTTAAGGTAGACAATTGCCTCGTCATTAGGCGAAATACATCGGCAAACTCGAGAAGATCCCGGCAGGAGTACTGTGAAAGGCTTTAGGTTGACAGATAATGGCGTATCGCTTCAGGTGAACTGGATAGAGGAAGCTTGTAGATGTGACTGTTATAAAACGTGGAGCAATTGCAATGAGTAATTATGACTCTCTTTAGGTATCCAAATGCCTCGTCAACAGGCGAAATACATCGGCAAACTCTAGAAGCTCCCAGCAGGAGTACTGTGAAAGTCTTTATGTCGACAGATATTGGCGTATTGCATCTCGAGAACTGGCTAAAGGAAGCTAGGAAATGTGACTGTGGTAAAACGGGGAGCAACTGACAGGACTATCTACGACTCTCTTAAGGTAGACAATTGCCTCGTCATTAGGCGAAATACATCGGCAAACTCTAGAAGCTCCCAGCAGGAGTACTGTGAAAGTCTTTATGTCGACAGATATTGGCGTATTGCTTCACGTGAACTGGCTAAAGGAAGATTGAAAATGTGACTGTGGAAAAACGGGGAGCAACTGACAGGACTAACTACGACTCTCTTCGGCCTGTTCGAAAATATGACGTCGACCAGGCCGAAGTACAGGGAGGGCGTAGGCTAGTTAGTCGGATAGATTTAGGTTAGTTTGCCCCGACTCCCGGGGCTTCAATATCGGGAGCAATTCCGCTCTTTATTCAATTTTTGTATGTTAATTGTTGATACTGTGTTTAATATTAAGGTAACAGCGGTTACACAACATCGGTAACCGGCGCCCTTGTGAGCTCCTCTCGGGGAGCATGGCGCAGTAGATTAAGAGTGTTATATTACCTTGTGTTATTCACTCTATTTGTGAATAAAGACGGCTGTATAGACAAATGCCTCGTCAACAGGCGAAATACATCGGCAAACTCGAGAAGCTCCCAGCAGAAGTACTGTGAAAGTCTGTAGGTTGACAGATAATGGCGTATCGCTTCAGGTGAACTGGATAGAGGAAGCTTGAAAATGTGACTGTGGTAAAACGGGGAGCAACTGACAGGAGTAACTATGACTCTCTTCAGGTAGCCAAATGCCACGTCAACAGGCGAAATATATCGGCAAACACGAGAAGCTCCCAGCAGGACTACTGTGAAAGTCTTTATGTCGACAGATAATGGCGCATCGCTTCAGGTGATCCGGCTAAAGGAAGCTTCAAAATGTGACTGTGGTAAAACGGGAAACATCTGACAGGACTAACTATGACTCTCTTAAGGTAGACAATTGCCTCGTCTTTAGGCGAAATACGTCGGCAAACTCGAGAAGACCCCGGCAGGAGTACTATGAAAATCTTTAGGTTGACAGATAATGGCGTATCGCTTCAGGTGAAGTGGATAGAGGAAGCTTGAAAATGTGACTGTGGTAAAACGGGGAGCAACTGACAGAAGTAACTATGACTCTCTTCAGCTAGCCAAATGCCTCGTCAACAGGCGAAATACATCGGCAAACACGAGAAGCTCCCACTAGGAGTACTGTGAAAGTCTTTATGTCGACAGATATTGGCGTATCGCTTCAGGTGAACTGGCCAGAGAAAGCTTGTAGATGTGACTGTTATAAAACGTGGAGCAACTGCAATGAGTAACTATGACTCTCTTTAGGTATCCAAATGCCTCGTCAACAGGCGAATTACATCGGCAAACACTAGAAGCTCCCAGCAGGAGTACGGTGAAAGTCTTTATGTCGACAGATATTGGCGTATTGCTTCACGAGAACTGGCTAAGGGAAGCTAGAAAATGTGACTGTGGTAAAACGGGGAGCAACTGACAGGACTAACTACGACTCTCTTAAGGTAGACAAATGCCTCGTCAAGGGGCGAATTACATCGGCAAACTCGAGAAGCTCCCAGCAGGAGTACTGTGAAAGTCTTTATGTCGACATATATTGGCGTACCGCTTCAGATGAACAGGCCAGAGAAAGCTTGTAGTTGTGACTGTTATAAAACGTGGAGCAACATGCAATGAGTAACTATGACTCCCTTTAGGTAGCCAAATGCCTCGTCAACAGGCGAAATACATCGGCAAACTCGAGAAGCTCCCAGAAGGAGTACTGTGATAGTCTTTAGGTTGACAGATAACGGCGTATCGCTTCAGGAGAACTGGATAGAGGAAGCTTGAAAATGTGACTGTGGTGAAACGGGGAGCAACTGATAGGAGTAACTATGACTCTCTTAAGGTAGCCAAATGCCTCGTCAACAGGCGAAATACATCGGCAAACTCGAGAAGCTCCCAGCAGAAGTACTGTGAAAGTCTTTAGGTTGACAGATAATGGCGTATCGCTTCAGGTGATCCGGCTAAAGGAAGCTTCAAAATATGACTGTGGTAAAACGGGAAACATCTGACAGGACTAACTATGACTCTCTTAAGGTAGACAACTGCCTCGTCATTAGGCGAAATACATCGGCAAACTCGAGAAGCTCCCAGAAGGAGTACTGTAATAGTCTTTAGGTTGACAGATAATAGCGCATCGCTTCAGGAGAACTGGATAGAGGAAGCTTGAAAATGTGACTGTGGTGAAACGGGGAGCAACTGATAGGAGTAACTATGACTCTCTTAAGGTAGCCAAATGCCTCGTCAACAGGCGAAATATATCGGCAAACACGAGAAGCTCCCAGCAGGACTACTGTGAAAGTCTTTATGTCGACAGATAATGGCGCATCGCTTCAGGTGATCCGGCTAAAGGAAGCTTCAAAATGTGACTGTGGTAAAACGGGAAACATCTGACAGGACTAACTATGACTCTCTTAAGGTAGACAATTGCCTCGTCATTAGGCGAAATACATCGGCAAACTCGAGAAGATCCCGGCAGGAGTACTGTGAATGGCTTTAGGTTGACAGATAATGGCGTATCGCTTCAGGTGAATTGGATAGAGGAAGCTTGAAAATGTGACTGTGGTAAAACGGGGAGCAACTGACAGGAGTAACTATGACTCTCTTCAGGTAGCAGAATACCTCGTCAACAGGCGAAATACATCGGCAAACACGAGAAGCTCCCAGCAGGAGTACTGTGAAAGTCTTTATGTCGACAGATAATGGCGTATCGCTTCAGGTGATCCGGCTAAAGGAAGCTTCAAAATATGACTGTGGTAAAACGGGAAACATCTGACAGGACTAACTATGACTCTCTTAAGGTAGACAATTGCCTCGTCATTAGGCGAAATATATCGGCAAACACGAGAAGCTCCCAGCAGGACTACTGTGAAAGTCTTTATGTCGACAGATAATGGCGCATCGCTTCAGGTGATCCGGCTAAAGGAAGCTTCAAAATGTGACTGTGGTAAAACCGGAAACATCTGACAGGACTAACTATGACTCTCTTAAGGTAGACAATTGCCTCGTCATTAGGCGAAATACATCGGCAAACTCGAGAAGATCCCGGCAGGAGTACTGTGAAAGGCTTTAGGTTGACAGATAATGGCGTATCGCTTCAGGTGAACTGGATAGAGGAAGCTTGAAAATGTGACTGTGGTAAAACGGGGAGCAACTGACAGGAGTAACTATGACTCTCTTCAGGTAGCAGAATGCCTCGTCAATAGGCGAAATACATCGGCAAACACGAGAAGCTCCCAGCAGGAGTACTATGAAAGTCTTCATGTCGACAGATATTGGCGTATCGCTTCACGAGAACTGGCTAAAGGAAGCTTGAAAATGTGACTGTGGTAAAACGGAAAGCAACTGACAGGACTAACTACGACTCTCGTAAGGTAGACAAATGCCTCGTCAAGAGGCGAATTACATCGGCAAACTCGAGAAGCTCCCAGCAGGAGTACTGTGAAAGTCTTTATGTCGACAGATATTATCGTACCGCTTCAGGTGAACAGGCCAGAGAAAGCTTGTAGTTGTGACTGTTATAAAACGTGGAGCAACATGCAATGAGTAACTATGGCTCCCTTTAGGTAGCCAAATGCCTCGTCAACAGGCGAAATACATCGGCAAACTCGAGAAGCTCCCGGCAGGAGTACTGTGAAAGTCTTTATGTCGATAGATATTGGCGTATCGCTTCACGGGAACTGGCTAAAGGAAGCTTGAAAATGTGACTGTGGAAAACGGGGAGCAACTGACAGAACTAACTACGACTCTCTTAAGGTAGACAAATGCCTCGTCAACAGGCGAAATACATCGGCAAACTCGAGAAGCTCCCAGCAGAAGTACTGTGAAAGTCTTTAGGTTGACAGATAATGGCGTATCGCTTCAGGTGAACTGAATAGAGGAAGCTTGAACATGTGACTGTGGTAAAGCGGGGAGCAACTGACAGGAGTAACTATGACTCTCTTCAGGTTGCCAAATGCCTCGTCAACAGGCGAAATATATCGGCAAACACGAGAAGCTCCCAGCAGGACTACTGTGAAAGTCTTTATGTCGACAGATAATGGCGCATCGCTTCAGGTGATGCGGCTAAAGGAAGCTTCAAAATAAGACTGTGGTAAAACGGGAAACATCTGACAGGACTAACTATGACTCTCTTAAGGTAGACAATTGCCTCGTCAAGAGGCGAATTACATCGGCAAACTCGAGAAGCTCCCAGCAGGAGTACTGTGAAAGTCTTTATGTCGACAGATATTGGCGTATCGCTACACGGGAACTGGCTAAAGGAAGCTTGAAAATGTGACTGTGGAAAAACGGGGAGCAACTGACAGGACTAACTTCGACTCCCTTAAGGTAGACAAATGCCTAATCAACTGGCGAAATACATCGGCAAACTCGATAAGCTCCCAGAAGGAGTACTGTGATAGTCTTTAGGTTGACAGATAATGGCGTATCGCTTCAGGATAACTGGATAGAGGAAGCTTGAAAAAGTGACTGTGGTGAAACGGGGAGCAACTGATAGGAGTAACTATGACTCTCTTAAGGTAGCCAAATGCCTCGTCAACAGGCCAAATACATCGGCAAACTCGAGAAGCTCCCAGCAGAAGTACTGTGAAAGTCTTTAGGTTGACAGATAATGGCGTATCGCTTCAGGTGAACTGGATAGAGGAAGCTTGAAAATGTGACTGTGGTAAAACAGGGAGCAACTGACATGAGTAACTATGACTCTCTTTAGGTAGCCAAATGCCTCGTCAACAGGCGAAATATATCGGCAAACACGAGAAGCTCCCAGCAGGACTACTGTGAAAGTCTTTATGTCGACAGATAATGGCGCATCGCTTTAGGTGATCCGGCTAAAGGAAGCTTCAAAATGTGACTGTGGTAAAACGGGAAACATCTGACAGGACTAACTATGACTCTCTTAAGGTAGACAATTGCCTCGTCATTAGGCGAAATACATCGGCAAACTCGAGAAGATCCCGGCAGGAGTACTGTGAATGGATTTAGGTTGACAGATAATGGCGTATCGCTTCAGGTGAATTGGATGGAGGAAGCTTGAAAATGTGACTGTGGTAAAACGGGGAGCAACTGACAGGAGTAACTATGACTCTCTTCAGGTAGCAGAATGCCTCGTCAACAGGCGAAATACATCGGCAAACACGAGAAGCTCCCATTAGGAGTACTGTGAAAGTCTTTATGTCGACAGATATTGGCGTATCGCTTCACGAGAACTGGCTAAAGGAAGCTTGAAAATGTGACTGTGGTAAAACGGAAAGCAACTGACGGGACTAACTACGACTCTCTTAAGGTAGGCAAATGCCTCGTCAAGAGGCGAATTACATCGGCAAACTCGAGAAGCTCCCAGCAGGAGTACTGTGAAAGTCTTTATGTCGACAGATATTGGCGTATCGCTACACGGGAACTGGCTAAAGGAAGCTTGAAAATGTGACTGTGGAAAAACGGGGAGCAACTGACATCACTAACTTCGACTCCCTTAAGGTAGACAAATGCCTAATCAACAGGCGAAATACATCGGCAAACTCGAGAAGCTCCCAGAAGGAGTACTGTGATAGTCTTTAGGTTGACAGATAATGGCGTATCGCTTCAGGATAACTGGATAGAGGAAGCTTGAAAATGTGACTGTGGTGAAACGGGGAGCAACTGATAGGAGTAACTATGACTCTCTTAAGGTAGCCAAATGCCTCGTCAACAGGCGAAATACATCGGCAAACTCGAGAAGCTCCCAGCAGAAGTACTGTGAAAGTCTTTAGGTTGACAGATAATGGCGTATCGCTTCAGGTGATCCGGCTAAAGGAAGCTTCAAAATATGACTGTGGTAAAACGGGAAACATCTGACAGGACTAACTATGACTCTCTTAAGGTAGACAATTGCCTCGTCATTAGGCGAAATATATCGGCAAACACGAGAAGCTCCCAGCAGGACTACTGTGAAAGTCTTTATGTCGACAGATAATGGCGCATCGCTTCAGGTGATCCGGCTAAAGGAAGCTTCAAAATGTGACTGTGGTAAAACGGGAAACATCTGACAGGACTAACTATGACTCTCTTAAGGTAGACAATTGCCTCGTCATTAGGAGAAATACATCGGCAAACTCGAGAAGATCCCGGCAGGAGTACTGTGAAAGGCTTTAGGTTGACAGATAATGGCGTATCGCTTCAGGTAAACTGGATAGAGGAAGCTTGAAAATGTGACTGTGGTAAAACGGGGAGCAACTGACAGGAGTAACTATGACTCTCTTCAGGTAGCAGAATGCCTCGTCAATAGGCGAAATACATAGGCAAACACGAGAAGCTCCCAGCAGGAGTACTGTGAAAGTCTTTATGTCGACAGATATTGGCGTATCGCTTCACGAGAACTGGCTAAAGGAAGCTTGAAAATGTGACTGTGGTAAAACGGAAAGCAACTGACAGGACTAACTACGACTCTCTTAAGGTAGGCAAATACCTCGTCAAGAGGCGAATTACATCGGCAAACTCGAGAAGCTCCCAGCAGGAGTACTGTGAAAGTCTTTATGTCGACAGATATTGGCGTATCGCTACACGGGAACTGGCTAAAGGAAGCTTGAAAATGTGACTGTGGAAAAACGGGGAGCAACTGACAGGACTAACTTCGACTCCCTTAAGGTAGACAAATGCCTAATCAACAGGTGAAATACATCGGCAAACTCGAGAAGCTCCCAGAAGGAGTACTGTGATAGTCTTTAGGTTGACAGATAATGGCGTATCGCTTCAGGATAACGGGATAGAGGAAGCTTGAAAATGTGACTGTGGTGAAACGGGGAGCAACTGATAGGAGTAACTATGACTCTCTTAAGGTAGCCAAATGCCTCGTCAACAGGCGAAATACATCGGCAAACTCGAGAAGCTCCCAGCAGAAGTACTGTGAAAGTCTTTAGGTTGACAGATAATGGCGTATCGCTTCAGGTGATCCGGCTAAAGGAAGCTTCAAAATATGACTGTGGTAAAACGGGAAACATCTGACAGGACTAATTATGACTCTCTTAAGGTAGACAATTGCCTCGTCATTAGGCGAAATACATCGGCAAACTCGAGAAGCTCCCAGAAGGAGTACTGTGATAGTCTTTAGGTTGACAGATAATAGCGCATCTCTTCAGGAGAACTGGATAGAGGAAGCTTGAAAATGTGACTGTGGTGAAACGGGGAGCAACTGATAGGAGTAACTATGACTCTCTTAAGGTAGCCAAATGCCTCGTCAACAGGCGAAATACATCGGCAAACTCGAGAAGCTCCCAGCAGAAGTACTGTGAAAGTCTTTAGGTTGACAGATAATGGCGTATCGCTTCAGGTGAACTGGATAGAGGAAGCTTGAAAATGTGACTGTGGTAAAACAGGGAGCAACTGACAGGAGTAACTATGACTCTCTTCAGGTAGCCAAATGCCTCGTCAACAGGCGAAATATATCGGCAAACACGAGAAGCTCCCAGCAGGACTACTGTGAAAGTCTTTATGTCGACAGATAATGGCGCATCGCTTCAGGTGATCCGGCTAAAGGAAGCTTCAAAATGTGACTGTGGTAAAACGGGAAACATCTGACAGGACTAACTATGACTCTCTTAAGGTAGACAATTGCCTCGTCATTAGGAGAAATACATCGGCAAACTCGAGAAGATCCCGGCAGGAGTACTGTGAAAGGCTTTAGGTTGACAGATAATGGCGTATCGCTTCAGGTGAACTGGATAGAGGAAGCTTGAAAATGTGACTGTGGTAAAACGGGGAGCAACTGACAGGAGTAACTATGACTCTCTTCAGGTAGCAGAATGCCTCGTCAATAGGCGAAATACATCGGCAAACACGAGAAGCTCCCAGCAGGAGTACTGTGAAAGTCTTTATGTCGACAGATATTGGCGTATCGCTTCACGAGAACTGGCTAAAGGAAGCTTGAAAATGTGACTGTGGTAAAACGGAAAGCAACTGACAGGACTAACTACGACTCTCTTAAGGTAGGCAAATGCCTCGTCAAGAGGCGAATTACATCGGCAAACTCGAGTAGCTCCCAGCAGGAGTACTGTGAAAGTCTTTATGTCGACAGATATTGGCGTATCGCTACACGGGAACTGGCTAAAGGAAGTTTGAAAATGTGACTGTGGAAAAACGGGGAGCAACTGACAGGACTAACTTCGACTCCCTTAAGGTAGACAAATTCCTAATCAACAGGTGAAATACATCGGCAAACTCGAGAAGCTCCCAGAAGGAGTACTGTGATAGTCTTTAGGTTGACAGATAATGGCGTATCGCTTCAGGATAACGGGATAGAGGAAGCTTGAAAATGTGACTGTGGTGAAACGGGGAGCAACTGATAGGAGTAACTATGACTCTCTTAAGGTAGCCAAATGCCTCGTCAACAGGCGAAATACATCGGCAAACTCGAGAAGCTCCCAGCAGAAGTACTGTGAAAGTCTCTAGGTTGACAGATAATGGCGTATCGCTTCAGGTGATCCGGCTAAAGGAAGCTTCAAAATATGACTGTGGTAAAACGGGAAACATCTGACAGGACTAATTATGACTCTCTTAAGGTAGACAATTGCCTCGTCATTAGGCGAAATACATCGGCAAACTCGAGAAGCTCCCAGAAGGAGTACTGTGATAGTCTTTAGGTTGACAGATAATAGCGCATCTCTTCAGGAGAACTGGATAGAGGAAGCTTGAAAATGTGACTGTGGTGAAACGGGGAGCAACTGATAGGAGTAACTATGACTCTCTTAAGGTAGCCAAATGCCTCGTCAACAGGCGAAATACATCGGCAAACTCGAGAAGCTCCCAGCAGAAGTACTGTGAAAGTCTTTAGGTTGACAGATAATGGCGTATCGCTTCAGGTGAACTGGATAGAGGAAGCTTGAAAATGTGACTGTGGTAAAACAGGGAGCAACTGACAGGAGTAACTATGACTCTCTTCAGGTAGCCAAATGCCGCGTCAACAGGCGAAATATATCGGCAAACACGAGAAGCTCCCAGCAGGACTACTGTGAAAGTCTTTATGTCGACAGATATTGGCGTATCGCTTCACGAGAACTGGCTAAAGGAAGCTTGAAAATGTGACTGTGGTAAAACGGAAAGCAACTGACAGGACTAACTACGACTCTCTTAAGGTAGGCAAATGCCTAGTCAAGAGGCGAATTACATCGGCAAACTCGAGAAGCTCCCAGCAGGAGTACTGTGAAAGTCTTTATGTCGACAGATATTGGCGTATCGCTACACGGGAACTGGCTAAAGGAAGCTTGAAAATGTGACTGTGGAAAAACGGGGAGCAACTGACAGGACTAACTTCGACTCCCTTAAGGTAGACAAATGCCTAATCAACAGGCGAAATACATCGGCAAACTCGAGAAGCCCCCAGAAGGAGTACTGTGATAGTCTTTAGGTTGACAGATAATGGCGTATCGCTTCAGGATAACTGGATAGAGGAAGCTTGAAAATGTGACTGTGGTGAAACGGGGAGCAACTGATAAGAGTAACTATGACTCTCTTAAGGTAGCCAAATGCCTCGTCAACAGGCGAAATACATCGGCAAACTCGAGAAGCTCCCAGCAGAAGTACTGTGAAAGTCTTTAGGTTGACAGATAATGGCGTATCGCTTCAGGTGATCCGGCTAAAGGAAGCTTCAAAATATGACTGTGGTAAAACGGGAAACATCTGACAGGACTAACTATGACTCTCTTAAGGTAGACAATTGCCTCGTCATTAGGCGAAATATATCGGCAAACACGAGAAGCTCCCAGCAGGACTACTGTGAAAGTCTTTATGTCGACAGATAATGGCGCATCGCTTCAGGTGATCCGGCTAAAGGAAGCTTCAAAATGTGACTGTGGTAAAACGGGAAACATCTGACAGGACAAACTATGACTCTCTTAAGGTAGACAATTGCCTCGTCATTAGGCGAAATACATCGGCAAACTCGAGAAGATCCCGGCAGGAGTACTGTGAAAGGCTTTAGGTTGACAGATAATGGCGTACCGCTTCAGGTGAACAGGCCAGAGAAAGCTTGTAGTTGTGACTGTTATAAAACGTGGAGAAACTGCAATGAGTAACTATGACTCCCTTTAGGTAGCCAAATGCCTCGTCAACAGGCGAAATACATCGGCAAACTCGAGAAGCTCCCGGCAGGAGTACTGTGAAAGTCTTTATGTCGACAGATATTGGCATATCGCTTCAGGTGAACTGGCCAGAGAAAGCTTGTAGATGTGACTGTTATAAATCGTGGAGCAACTGCAATGAGTGACTATGACTCTCTTTAGGTATCCAAATGCCTCGTCAACAGGCGAAATACATCGGCAAACTCTAGAAGCTCCCAGCAGGAGTACTGTGAAAGTCTTTATGTCGACAGATATTGGCGTATTTCTTCACGAGAACTGGCTAAAGGAAGCTAGAAAATGTGACTGTGGTAAAACGGGGAGCAACTGACAGGACTAACTACGACTCTCTTAAGGTAGACAAATGCCTCATCAAGAGGCGAATTACATCGGCAAACTCGAGAAGCTCCCGGCAGGAGTACTGTGAAAGTCTTTATGTCGACAGATATTGGCGTACCGCTTCAGGTGAACAGGCCAGAGAATGCTTGTTGTTGTGACTGTTATAAAACGTGGAGCAACATGCAATGAGTAACTATGACTCCCTTTAGGTAGCCAAATGCCTCGTCAACTGGCGAAATACATCGGCAAACTCGAGAAGCTCCCGGCAGGAGTACTGTGAAAGTCTTTATGTCGACAGATATTGGCGTATCGCTTCACGGGAACTGGCTAAAGGAAGCTTGAAAATGTGACTGTGGAAAAACGGGGAGCAACTGACAGGACTAACTACGACTCTCTTAAGGTAGACAAATGCCTCGTCAACAGGCGAAATACATCGGCAAACTCGAGAAGCTCCCAGAAGGAGTACTGTGATAGTCTTTAGGTTGACAGATAATGGCGTATCGCTTCAGGAGAACTGGATAGAGGAAGCTCGAAAATGTGACTGTGGTGAAACGAAGAGCAACTGATAGGAGTAACTATGACTCTCTTAAGGTAGCCAAATGCCTCGTCAACAGGCGAAATACATCGGCAAACTCGAGAAGCTCCCAGCAGAAGTACTGTGAAAGTCTTTAGGTTGACAGATAATGGCGTACCGCTTCAGGTGAACAGGCCAGAGAAAGCTTGTAGTTGTGACTGTTATAAAACGTGGAGAAACTGCAATGTGTAACTATGACTCCCTTTAGGTAGCCAAATGCCTCGTCAACAGGCGAAATACATCGGTAAACTCGAGAAGCTCCCGGCAGGAGTACTGTGAAAGTCTTTATGTCGACAGATATTGGCGTATCGCTTCAGGTGAACTGGCCAGAGAAAGCTTGTAGATGTGACTGTTATAAAACGTGGAGCAACTGCAATGAGTAACTATGACTCTCTTTAGGTATCCAAATGCCTCGTCAACAGGCGAAATACATCGGCAAACTCTAGAAGCTAACAGCAGGAGTACTGTGAAAGTCTTTAGGTTGACAGATAATGGCGTATCGCTTCAGGAGAACTGGATAGAGGAAGCTCGAAAATGTGACTGTGGTGAAACGGGGAGCAACTGATAGGAGTAACTATGACTCTCTTAAGGTAGCCAAATGCCTCGTCAACAGGCGAAATACATCGGCAAACTCGAGAAGCTCCCAGCAGAAGTACTGTGAAAGTCTTTAGGTTGACTGATAATGGCGTACCGCTTCAGGTGAACAGGCCAGAGAAAGCTTGTAGTTGTGACTGTCATAAAACGTGGAGAAACTGCAATGAGTAACTATGACTCCCTTTAGGTAGCCAAATGCCTCGTCAACAGGCGAAATACATCGGCAAACTCTAGAAGCTAACAGCAGGAGTACTGTGAAAGTCTTTATGTCGACAGATATTGGCGTATTTCTTCACGAGAACTGGCTAAAGGAAGCTAGAAAATGTGACTGTGGTAAAACGGGGAGCAACTGACAGGACTAACTACGACTCTCTTAAGGTAGACAAATGCCTCGTCAAGAGGCGAATTACATCGGCAAACTCGAGAAGCTCCCAGCAGGAGTACTGTGAAAGTCTTTATGTCGACAGATATTGGCGTACCGCTTCAGGTGAACAGGCCAGAGAAAGCTTGTAGTTGTGACTGTTATAAAACGTGGAGCAACATGCAATGAGTAACTATGGCTCCCTTTAGGTAGCCAAATGCCTCGTCAACAGGCGAAATACATCGGCAAACTCGAGAAGCTCCCGGCAGGAGTACTGTGAAAGCCTTTATGTCGACAGATATTGGCGTATCGCTACACGGGAACTGGCTAAAGGAAGCTTGAATATGTGACTGTGGAAAAACGGGGAGCAACTGACAGGACTAACTACGACTCTCTTAAGGTAGACAAATGCCTCGTCAACAGGCGAAATACATCGGCAAACTCGAGAAGCTCCCAGAAGGAGTACTGCGATGTCTTTAGGTTGACAGATAATGGCGTATCGCTTCAGGAGAACTGGATAGAGGAAGTTTGAAAATGTGACTGTGGTGAAACGGGGAGCAACTGATAGGAGTAACTATGACTCTCTTAAGGTACCCAAATGCCTCGTCAACAGGCGAAATACATCGGCAAACTCGAGAAGCTCCCAGCAGAAGTACTGTGAAAGTCTTTAGGTTGACAGATAATGGCGTATCGCTTCAGGTGAACTGGATAGAGGAAGCTTGAAAATGTGACTGTGGTAAAACGGGGAGCAACTGACAGGAGTAACTATGACTCTCTTCAGGTAGCCAAATGCCTCGTCAACAGGCGAAATATATCGGCAAACACGAGAAGCTCCCAGCAGGACTACTGTGAAAGTCTTTATGTCGCCAAATAATGGCGCATCGCTTCAGGTGATCCGGCTAAAGGAAGCTTCAAAATGTGACTGTGGTAAAACGGGAAACATCTGACAGGACTAACTATGACTCTCTTAAGGTAGACAATTGCCTCGTCATTAGGCGAAATACATCGGAAACTCGAGAAGACCCCGGCAGGAGTACTGTGAACGGCTTTAGGTTGACAGATAATGGCGTATCGCTTCAGGTGAAGTGGATAGAGGAAGCTCGAAAATGTGACTGTGGTAAAGCGGGGAGCAACTGACAGGAGTAACTATGACTCTCTTCAGGTAGCCAAATGCCTCGTCAACAGGCGAAATACATCGGCAAACACGAGAAGCTCCTAGTAGGAGTACTGTGAAGGCCTTTATGTCGACAGATATTGGTGTATCGCTTCAGGTGAACTGGCCAGAGAAAGCTTGTAGATGTGACTGTTATAAAACGTGGAGCAACTGCAATGAGTAACTATGACTCTCTTTAGGTATCCAAATGCCTCGTCAACAGGCGAAATACATCGGCATACACTAGAAGCTCCCAGCAGGAGTACTGTGAAAGTCTTTATGTCGACAGATATTGGCGTATTGCTTCACGAGAACTGGCTAAGGGAAGCTAGAAATTGTGACTGTGGTAAAACGGGGAGCAACTGACAGGACTAACTACGACTCTCTTAAGGTAGCCAAATGCCTCGTCAAGGGGCGAATTACATCGGCAAACTCGAGAAGCTCCCAGCAGGAGTACTGTGAAAGTCTTTATGTCGACAGATATTGATGTACCGCTTCAGGTGAACAGGCCAGAGAAAGCTTGTAGTTGTGACTGTTATAAAACGTGGAGCAACATGCAATGAGTAACTATGACTCCCTTTAGGTAGCCAAATGCCTCGTCAACAGGCGAAATACATCGGCAAACTCGAGAAGCTCCCGGCAGGAGTAGTGTGAAAGTCTTTATGTCGACAGATATTGGCGTATCGCTTCATGGGAACTGGTTAAAGGAAGCTTGAAAATGTGACTATGGAAAAACTGGGAGCAACTGACAGGACTAACTTCGACTCTCTTAAGGTAGACAAATGCCTCGTCAACAGGCGAAATACATCGGCAAACTCGAGAAGCTCCCAGAAGGAGTACTGTGATAGTCTTTAGGTTGACAGATAATGGCGTATCGCTTCAGGAGAACTGGATAGAGGAAGCTTGAAAATGTGACTGTGGTGAAACGGGGAGCAACTGATAGGAGTAACTATGACTCTCTTAAGGTAGCCAAATGCCTCGTCAACAGGCGAAATACATCGGCAAACTCGAGAAGCTCCCAGCAGGACTACTGTGAAAGTCTTTATGTCGACAGATAATGGCGCATCGCTTCAGGTGATCCGGCTAAAGGAAGCTTCAAAATATGACTGTGGTAAAACGGGAAACATCTGACAGGACTAACTATGACTCTCTTAAGGTAGACAATTGCCTCGTCAACAGGCGAAATACATCGGCAAACTCGAGAAGCTCCCAGCAGGAGTACTGTGAAAGTCTTTATGTCGACAGATATTGGCGTATTGCTTCACGAGAACTGGCTAAAGGAAGCTAGAAAATGTGACTGTGGAAAAACGGGGAGCAACTGACAGGACTAACTTCGACTCTCTTAAGGTGGACAAATGCCTCGTCAACAGGCGAAATACATCGGCAAACTCGAGAAGCTCCCAGAAGGAGTACTGTGATAGTCTTTAGGTTGACAGATAATGGCGTATCGCTTCAGGAGAACTGGATAGAGGAAGTTTGAAAATGTGACTGTGGTGAAACGGGGAGCAACTGATAGGAGTAACTATGACTCTCTTAATGTAGCCAAATGCCTCGTCAACAGGCGAATTACATCGGCAAACTCGAGAAGCACCCAGCAGAAGTACTGTGAAAGTCTTTAGGTTGACAGATAATGGCGTATCGCTTCAGGTGAACTAGATAGAGGAAGCTTGAAAATGTGACTCTGGTAAAACGGGGAGCAACTGACAGGAGTAACTATGACTCTCTTCAGGTAGCCAAATGCCTCGTCAACAGGCGCAATATATCGGCAAACACGAGAAGCTCCCAGCAGGACTACTGTGAAAGTCTTTATGTCGACAGATAATGGCGCATCGGTTCAGGTGATCCGGCTAAAGGAAGCTTCAAAATGTGACTGTGGTAAAACGGGATACATCTGACAGGACTAACTATGACTCTCTTAAGGTAGACAATTGCCTCGTCATTAGGCGAAATACATCGGCAAACTCGAGAAGACCCCGGCAGGAGTACTGTGAAAGGCTTTAGGTTGACAGATAATGGCGTATCGCTTCAGGTGAAGTGGATAGAGAAAGCTTGTAGATGTGACTGTTATAAAACGTGGAGCAACTGCAATGAGTAACTATGACTCTCTTTAGGTATCCAAATGCCTCGTCAACAGGCGAAATACATCGGCAAACACTAGAAGCTCCCAGCAGGAGTACTGTGAAAGTCTTTATGTCGACAGATATTGGCGTATTGCTTCACGAGAACTGGCTAAGGGAAGCTAGAAAATGTGACTGTGGTAAAACGGGGAGCAACTGACAGGACTAACTACGACTCTTTTAAGGTAGACAAATGCCTCGTCAGGGGGCGAATTACATCGGCAAACTCGAGAAGCTCCCAGCAGGAGTACTGTGAAAGTCTTTATGTCGACAGATATTGGCGTACCGCTTCAGGTGAACAGGCCAGAGAATGCTTGTAGTTGTGACTGTTATAAAACGTGGAGCAACATGCAATGAGTAACTATGACTCCCTTTAGGTAGCCAAATGCCTCGTCAACAGGCGAAATACATCGGCAAACTCGAGAAGCTCCCAGAAGGAGTACTGTGAAAGTCTTTATGTCGACAGATATTGGCGTATCGCTTCACGGGAACTGGCTAAAGGAAGCTTGAAAATGTGACTGTGGAAAAACGGGGAGCAACTGACAGGACTAACTTCGACTCTCTTAAGGTGGACAAATGCCTCGTCAACAGGCGAAATACATCGGCAAACTCGAGAAGCTCCCAGAAGGAGTACTGTGATAGTCTTTAGGTTGACAGATAATGGCGTATCGCTTCAGGAGAACTGGATAGAGGAAGCTTGAAAATGTGACTGTGGTGAAACGGGGAGCAACTGATAGGAGTAACTATGACTCTCTTTAGGTATCCAAATGCCTCGTCAACAGGCGAAATACATCAGCAAACTCTAGAAGCTCCCAGCAGGAGTACTGTGAAGGTCTTTATGTCGACAGATATTGGCGTATTGCTTCACGAGAACTGGCTAAAGGAAGCTAGAAAATGTGACTGTGGTAAAACGGGGAGCAACTGACAGGACTACCTACGACTCTCTTAAGGTAGACAAATGCCTCGTCAAGAGGCGAATTACATCGGCAAACTCGAGAAGCTCCCAGCAGGAGTACTGTGAAAGTCTTTATGTCCACAGATATTGGCGTACCGCTTCAGGTGAACTGGCCAGAGGAAGCTTGTAGTTGTGACTGTTATAAAACGTGGAGCAACATGCAATGAGTAACTATGACTCCCTTTAGGTAGCCAAATGCCTCGTCAACAGGCGAAATACATCGGCAAACTCGAGAAGCTCCCAGAAGGAGTACTGTGATAGTCTTTAGGTTGACAGATAATGGCGTATCGCTTCAGGAGAACTGGATAGAGGAAGCTTGAAAATGTGACTGTGGTGAAACGGGGAGCAACTGATAGGAGTAACTATGACTCTCTTAAGGTAGCCAAATGCCTCGTCAACAGGCGAAATACATCGGCAAACTCGAGAAGCTCCCAGCAGAAGTACTGTGAAAGTCTTTAGGTTGACAGATAATGGCGCATCGCTTCAGGTGATCCGGCTAAAGGAAGCTTCAAAATATGACTGTGGTAAAACGGGAAACATCTGACAGGACTAACTATGACTCTCATAAGGTAGACAATTGCCTCGTCATTAGGCGAAATACATCGGCATACTCGAGAAGACCCCGGCAGGTGTACTGTGAAAGGCTTTAGGTTGACAGATAATGGCGTATCGCTTCAGGTGAAGTGGATAGAGGAAGCTTGAAAATGTGACTGTGGTAAAACGGGGAGCAACTGACAGGACTAACTACGACTCTCTTAAGGTAGACAAATGCCTCGTCAAGGGGCGAATTACATCGGCAAACTCGAGAAGCTCCCAGCAGGAGTACTGTGAAAGTCTTTATGTCGACAGATAGTGGCGTACCGCTTCAGGTGAACAGGCCTGAGAAAGCTTGTAGTTGTGACTGTTATAAAACGTGGAGCAACATGCAATGAGTAACTATGGCTCCCTTTAGGTAGCCAAATGCCTCGTCAACAGGCGAAATTCATCGGCAAACTCGAGAAGTTCCCGGCAGGAGTACTGTGAAAGTCTTTATGTCGACAGATATTGGCGTATCGCTTCACGGGAACTGGCTAAAGGAAGCTTGAAAATGTGACTGTGGAAAACGGGGAGCAACTGACAGAACTAACTACGACTCTCTTAAGGTAGACAAATGCCTCGTCAACAGGCGAAATACATCGGCAAACTCTAGAAGCTCCCAGAAGGAGTACTGTGATAGTCTTTAGGTTGACAGATAATAGCGCATCGCTTCAAGAGAACTGGATAGAGGAAGCTTGAAAATGTGACTGTGGTGAAACGGGGAGCAACTGATAGGAGTAACTATGACTCTCTTAAGGTAGCCATATGCCTCGTCAACAGGCGAAATACATCGGCAAACTCGAGAAGCTCCCAGCAGAAGTACTGTGAAAGTCTTTAGGTTGACAGATAATGGCATATCGCTTCAGGTGAACTGGATAGAGGAAGCTTGAAAATGTGACTGTGGTAAAACAGGGAGCAACTGACAGGAGTAACTATGACTCACTTCAGGTATCGAAATGCCTCGTCAACAGGCGAAATATATCGGCAAACACGAGAAGCTCCCAGCAGAACTACTGTGAAAGTCTTTATGTCGACAGATAATGGCGCATCGCTTCAGGTGATCCGGCTAGAGGAAGCTTCAAAATGTGACTGTGGTAAAACGGGAAACATCTGATAGGACTAACTATGACTCTCTTAAGGTAGGCAATTGCCTCGTCATTAGGCGAAATACATCGGCAAACTCGAGAAGATCCCGGCAGGAGTACTGTGAAAGGCTTTAGGTTGACAGATAATGGCGTATCGCTTCAGGTGAACTGGATAGAGGAAGCTTGTAGATGTGACTGTTATAAAACGTGGAGCAATTGCAATGAGTAATTATGACTCTCTTTAGGTATCCAAATGCCTCGTCAACAGGCGAAATACATCGGCAAACTCTAGAAGCTCCCAGCAGGAGTACTGTGAAAGTCTTTATGTCGACAGATATTGGCGTATTGCATCTCGAGAACCGGCTAAAGGAAGCTAGAAAATGTGACTGTGGTAAAACGGGGAGCAACTGACAGGACTATCTACGACTCTCTTAAGGTAGACAATTGCCTCGTCATTAGGCGAAATACATCGGCAAACTCTAGAAGCTCCCAGCAGGAGTACTGTGAAAGTCTTTATGTCGACAGATATTGGCGTATTGCTTCACGAGAACTGGCTAAAGGAAGATTGAAAATGTGACTGTGGAAAAACGGGGAGCAACTGACAGGACTAACTACGACTCTCTTCGGCCTGTTCGAAAATATGACGTCGACCAGGCCGAAGTACAGGGAGGGCGTAGGCTAGTTAGTCGGATAGATTTAGGTTAGTTTGCCCCGACTCCCGGGGCTTCAATATCGGGAGCAATTCCGCTCTTTATTCAATTTTTGTATGTTAATTGTTGATACTGTGTTTAATATTAAGGTAACAGCGGTTACACAACATCGGTAACCGGCGCCCTTGTGAGCTCCTCTCGGGGAGCATGGCGCAATAGATTAAGAGTGTTATATTACCTTGTGTTATTCACTGTATTTGTGAATAAAGACGGCTGTATAGACAAATGCCTCGTCAACAGGCGAAATACATCGGCAAACTCGAGAAGCTCCCAGCAGAAGTACTGTGAAAGTCTGTAGGTTGACAGATAATGGCGTATCGCTTCAGGTGAACTGGATAGAGGAAGCTTGAAAATGTGACTGTGGTAAAACGGGGAGCAACTGACAGGAGTAACTATGACTCTCTTCAGGTAGCCTAATGCCACGTCAACAGGCGAAATATATCGGCAAACACGAGAAGCTCCCAGCAGGACTACTGTGAAAGTCTTTATGTCGACAGATAATGGCGCATCGCTTCAGGTGATCCGGCTAAAGGAAGCTTCAAAATGTGACTGTGGTAAAACGGGAAACATCTGACAGGACTAACTATGACTCTCTTAAGGTAGACAATTGCCTCGTCTTTAGGCGAAATACATCGGCAAACTCGAGAAGACCCCAGCAGGAGTACTGTGAAAATCTTTAGGTTGACAGATAATGGCGTATCGCTTCAGGTGAAGTGGATAGAGGAAGCTTGAAAATGTGACTGTGGTAAAACGGGGAGCAACTGACAGGAGTAACTATGACTCTCTTCAGGTAGCCAAATGCCACGTCAACAGGCGAAATATATCGGCAAACACGAGAAGCTCCCAGCAGGACTACTGTGAAAGTCTTTATGTCGACAGATAATGGCGCATCGCTTCAGGTGATCTGGCTAAAGGAAGCTTCAAAATGTGACTGTGGTAAAACGGGAAACATCTGACAGGACTAACTATGACTCTCTTAAGGTAGACAATTGCCTCGTCTTTAGGCGAAATACATCGGCAAACTCGAGAAGACCCCAGCAGGAGTACTGTGAAAATCTTTAGGTTGACAGATAATGGCGTATCGCTTCAGGTGAAGTGGATAGAGGAAGCTTGAAAATGTGACTGTGGTAAAACGGGGAGCAACTGACAGAAGTAACTATGACTCTCTTCAGCTAGCCAAATGCCTCGTCAACAGGCGAAATACATCGGCAAACACGAGAAGCTCCCACTAGGAGTACTGTGAAAGTCTTTATGTCGACAGATATTGGCGTATCGCTTCAGGTGAACTGGCCAGAGAAAGCTTGTAGATGTGACTGTTATAAAACGTGGAGCAACTGCAATGAGTAACTATGACTCTCTTTAGGTATCCAAATGCCTCGTCAACAGGCGAATTACATCGGCAAACACTAGAAGCTCCCAGCAGGAGTACTGTGAAAGTCTTTATGTCGACAGATATTGGCGTATTGCTTCACGAGAACTGGCTAAGGGAAGCTAGAAAATGTGACTGTGGTAAAACGGGGAGCAACTGACAGGACTAACTACGACTCTCTTAAGGTAGACAAATGCCTCGTCAAGGGGCGAATTACATCGGCAAACTCGAGAAGCTCCCAGCAGGAGTACTGTGAAAGTCTTTATGTCGACATATATTGGCGTACCGCTTCAGATGAACAGGCCAGAGAAAGCTTGTAGTTGTGACTGTTATAAAACGTGGAGCAACATGCAATGAGTAACTATGACTCCCTTTAGGTAGCCAAATGCCTCGTCAACAGGCGAAATACATCGGCAAACTCGAGAAGCTCCCAGAAGGAGTACTGTGATAGTCTTTAGGTTGACAGATAACGGCGTATCGCTTCAGGAGAACTGGATAGAGGAAGCTTGAAAATGTGACTGTGGTGAAACGGGGAGCAACTGATAGGAGTAACTATGACTCTCTTAAGGTAGCCAAATGCCTCGTCAACAGGCGAAATACATCGGCAAACTCGAGAAGCTCCCAGCAGAAGTACTGTGAAAGTCTTTAGGTTGACAGATAATGGCGTATCGCTTCAGGTGATCCGGCTAAAGGAAGCTTCAAAATACGACTGTGGTAAAACGGGAAACATCTGACAGGACTAACTATGACTCTCTTAAGGTAGACAACTGCCTCGTCATTAGGCGAAATACATCGGCAAACTCGAGAAGCTCCCAGAAGGAGTACTGTAATAGTCATTAGGTTGACAGATAATAGCGCATCGCTTCAGGAGAACTGGATAGAGGAAGCTTGAAAATGTGACTGTGGTGAAACGGGGAGCAACTGATAGGAGTAACTATGACTCTCTTAAGGTAGCCAAATGCCTCGTCAAGAGGCGAAATATATCGGCAAACACGAGAAGCTCCCAGCAGGACTACTGTGAAAGTCTTTATGTCGACAGATAATGGCGCATCGCTTCAGGTGATCCGGCTAAAGGAAGCTTCAAAATGTGACTGTGGTAAAACGGGAAACATCTGACAGGACTAACTATGACTCTCTTAAGGTAGACAATTGCCTCGTCAACAGGCGAAATACATCGGCAAACTCGAGAAGCTCCCAGCAGGAGTACTGTGAAAGTCTTTATGTCGACAGATATTGGCGTATTGCTTCACGAGAACTGGCTAAAGGAAGCTAGAAAATGTGACTGTGGTAAAACGGGGAGCAACTGACAGGACTATCTACGACTCTCTTAAGGTAGACAAATGCCTCGTCAACAGGCGAAATACATCGGCAAACTCGAGAAGCTCCCAGAAGGAGTACTGTGATGTCTTTAGGTTGACAGATAATGGCGTATCGCTTCAGGAGAACTGGATAGAGGAAGTTTGAAAATGTGACTGTGGTGAAACGGGGAGCAACTGATAGGAGTAACTATGACTCTCTTAATGTAGCCAAATGCCTCGTCAACAGGCGAATTACATCGGCAAACTCGAGAAGCACCCAGCAGAAGTACTGTGAAAGTCTTTAGGTTGACAGATAATGGCGTATTGCTTCAGGTGAACTAGATAGAGGAAGCTTGAAAATGTGACTCTGGTAAAACGGGGAGCAACTGACAGGAGTAACTATGACTCTCTTCAGGTAGCCAAATGCCTCGTCAACAGGCGCAATATATCGGCAAACACGAGAAGCTCCCAGCAGGACTACTGTGAAAGTCTTTATGTCGACAGATAATGGCGCATCGCTTCAGGTGATCCGGCTAAAGGAAGCTTCAAAATGTGACTGTGGTAAAACGGGATACATCTGACAGGACTAACTATGACTCTCTTAAGGCAGACAATTGTCTCGTCATTAGGCGAAATACATCGGCAAACTCGAGAAGACCCCGGCAGGAGTACTGTGAAAGGCTTTAGGTTGACAGATACTGGCGTATCGCTTCAGGTGAAGTGGATAGAGAAAGCTTGTAGATGTGACTGTTATAAAACGTGGAGCAACTGCAATGAGTAACTATGACTCTCTTTAGGTATCCAAATGCCTCGTCAACAGGCGAAATACATCGGCAAACACTAGAAGCTCCCAGCAGGAGTACTGTGAAAGTCTTTATGTCGACAGATATTGGCGTATTGCTTCACGAGAACTGGCTAAGGGAAGCTAGAAAATGTGACTGTGGTAAAACGGGGAGCAACTGACAGGACTAACTACGACTCTTTTAAGGTAGACAAATGCCTCGTCAAGGGGCGAATTACATCGGCAAACTCGAGAAGCTCCCAGCAGGAGTACTGTGAAAGTCTTTATGTCGACAGATATTGGCGTACCGCTTCAGGTGAACAGGCCAGAGAATGCTTGTAGTTGTGACTGTTATAAAACGTGGAGCAACATGCAATGAGTAACTATGACTCCCTTTAGGTAGCCAAATGCCTCGTCAACAGGCGAAATACATCGGCAAACTCGAGAAGCTCCCAGAAGGAGTACTGTGAAAGTCTTTATGTCGACAGATATTGGCGTATCGCTTCACGGGAACTGGCTAAAGGAAGCTTGAAAATGTGACTGTGGAAAAACGGGGAGCAACTGACAGGACTAACTTCGACTCTCTTAAGGTAGACAAATGCCTCGTCAACAGGCGAAATACATCGGCAAACTCGAGAAGCTCCCAGAAGGAGTACTGTGATAGTCTTTAGGTTGACAGATAATGGCGTATCGCTTCAGGAGAACTGGATAGAGGAAGCTTGAAAATGTGACTGTGGTGAAACGGGGAGCAACTGATAGGAGTAACTATGACTCTCTTTAGGTATCCAAATGCCTCGTCAACAGGCGAAATACATCGGCAAACTCTAGAAGCTCCCAGCAGGAGTACTGTGAAGGTCTTTATGTCGACAGATATTGGCGTATTGCTTCACGAGAACTGGCTAAAGGAAGCTAGAAAATGTGACTGTGGTAAAACGGGGAGCAACTGACAGGACTATCTACGACTCTCTTAAGGTAGACAAATGCCTCGTCAAGAGGCGAATTACATCGGCAAACTCGAGAAGCTCCCAGCAGGAGTACTGTGAAAGTCTTTATGTCGACAGATATTGGCGTACCGCTTCAGGTGAACTGGCCAGAGGAAGCTTGTAGTTGTGACTGTTATAAAACGTGGAGCAACATGCAATGAGTAACTATGACTCCCTTTAGGTAGCCAAATGCCTCGTCAACAGGCGAAATACATCGGCAAACTCGAGAAGCTCCCGGCTGGAGTACTGTGAAAGTCTTTATGTCGACAGATATTGGCGTATCGCTTCACGGGAACTGGCTAAAGGAAGCTTGAAAATGTGACTGTGGAAAAACGGGGAGCAACTGACAGGACTAACTTCGACTCTCTTAAGGTAGACAAATGCCTCGTCAAAAGGCGAAATACATCGGCAAACTCGAGAAGCTCCCAGAAGGAGTACTGTGATAGTCTTTAGGTTGACAGATAATGGCGTATCGCTTCAGGAGAACTGGATAGAGGAAGCTTGAAAATGTGACTGTGGTGAAACGGGGAGCAACTGATAGGAGTAACTATGACTCTCTTAAGGTAGCCAAATGCCTCTTCAACATTCGAAATACATCGGCAAACTCGAGAAGCTCCCAGCAGAAGTACTGTGAAAGTCTTTAGGTTGACAGATAATGGCGCATCGCTTCAGGTGATCCGGCTAAAGGAAGCTTCAAAATATGACTGTGGTAAAACGGGAAACATCTGACAGGACTAACTATGACTCTCATAAGGTAGACAATTGCCTCGTCATTAGGCGAAATACATCGGCATACTCGAGAAGACCCCGGCAGGTGTACTGTGAAAGGCTTTAGGTTGACAGATAATGGCGTATCGCTTCAGGTGAAGTGGATAGAGGAAGCTTGAAAATGTGACTGTGGTAAAACGGGGAGCAACTGACAGGACTAACTACGACTCTCTTAAGGTAGACAAATGCCTCGTCAAGGGGCGAATTACTTCGGCAAACTCGAGAAGCTCCCAGCAGGAGTACTGTGAAAGTCTTTATGTCGACAGATAGTGGCGTACCGCTTCAGGTGAACAGGCCAGAGAAAGCTTGTAGTTGTGACTGTTATAAAACGTGGAGCAACATGCAATGAGTAACTATGGCTCCCTTTAGGTAGCCAAATGCCTCGTCAACAGGCGAAATTCATCGGCAAACTCGAGAAGTTCCCGGCAGGAGTACTGTGAATGTCTTTATGTCGACAGATATTGGCGTATCGCTTCACGGGAACTGGCTAAAGGAAGCTTGAAAATGTGACTGTGGAAAACGGGGAGCAACTGACAGAACTAACTACGACTCTCTTAAGGTAGACAAATGCCTCGTCAACAGGCGAATTACATCGGCAAACTCTAGAAGCTCCCAGAAGGAGTACTGTGATAGTCTTTAGGTTGACAGATAATAGCGCATCGCTTCAAGAGAACTGGATAGAGGAAGCTTGAAAATGTGACTGTGGTGAAACGGGGAGCAACTGATAGGAGTAACTATGACTCTCTTAAGGTAGCCATATGCCTCGTCAACAGGCGAAATACATCGGCAAACTCGAGAAGCTCCCAGCAGAAGTACTGTGAAAGTCTTTAGGTTGACAGATAATGGCATATCGCTTCAGGTGAACTGGATAGAGGAAGCTTGAAAATGTGACTGTGGTAAAACAGGGAGCAACTGACAGGAGTAACTATGACTCACTTCAGGTATCCAAATGCCTCGTCAACAGGCGAAATATATCGGCAAACACGAGAAGCTCCCAGCAGAACTACTGTGAAAGTCTTTATGTCGACAGATAATGGCGCATCGCTTCAGGTGATCCGGCTAGAGGAAGCTTCAAAATGTGACTGTGGTAAAACGGGAAACATCTGATAGGACTAACTATGACTCTCTTAAGGTAGACAATTGCCTCGTCATTAGGCGAAATACATCGGCAAACTCGAGAAGATCCCGGCAGGAGTACTGTGAAAGGCTTTAGGTTGACAGATAATGGCGTATCGCTTCAGGTGTACTGGATAGAGGAAGCTTGTAGATGTGACTGTTATAAAACGTGGAGCAATTGCAATGAGTAATTATGACTCTCTTTAGGTATCCAAATGCCTCGTCAACAGGCGAAATACATCGGCAAACTCTAGAAGCTCCCAGCAGGAGTACTGTGAAAGTCTTTATGTCGACAGATATTGGCGTATTGCATCTCGAGAACTGGCTAAAGGAAGCTAGAAAATGTGACTGTGGTAAAACGGGGAGCAACTGACAGGACTATCTACGACTCTCTTAAGGTAGACAATTGCCTCGTCATTAGGCGAAATACATCGGCAAACTCTAGAAGCTCCCAGCAGGAGTACTGTGAAAGTCTTTATTTCGACAGATATTGGCGTATTGCTTCACGAGAACTGGCTAAAGGAAGATTGAAAATGTGACTGTGGAAAAACGGGGAGCAACTGACAGGACTAACTACGACTTTCTTCGGCCTGTTCGAAAATATGACGTCGACCAGGCCGAAGTACAGGGAGGGCGTAGGCTAGTTAGTCGGATAGATTTAGGTTAGTTTGCCCCGACTCCCGGGGCTTCAATATCGGGAGCAATTCCGCTCTTTATTCAATTTTTGTATGTTAATTGTTGATACTGTGTTTAATATTAAGGTAACAGCGGTTACACAACATCGGTAACCGGCGCCCTTGTGAGCTCCTCCCGGGGAGCATGGCGCAATAGATTGAGAGTGTTATATTACCTTGTGTTATTCACTGTATTTGTGAATAAAGACGGCTGTATAGACAAATGCCTCGTCAACAGGCGAAATACATCGGCAAACTCGAGAAGCTCCCAGCAGAAGTACTGTGAAAGTCTGTAGGTTGACAGATAATGGCGTATCGCTTCAGGTGAACTGGATAGAGGAAGCTTGAAAATGTGACTGTGGTAAAACGGGGAGCAACTGACAGGAGTAACTATGACTCTCTTCAGGTAGCCAAATGCCACGTCAACAGGCGAAATATATCGGCAAACACGAGGAGCTCCCAGCAGGACTACTGTGAAAGTCTTTATGTCGACAGATAATGGCGCATCGCTTCAGGTGATCCGGCTAAAGGAAGCTTCAAAATGTGACTGTGGTAAAACGGGAAACATCTGACAGGACTAACTATGACTCTCTTAAGGTAGACAATTGCCTCGTCTTTAGGCGAAATACATCGGCAAACTCGAGAAGACCCCAGCAGGAGTACTGTGAAAATCTTTAGGTTGACAGATAATGGCGTATCGCTTCAGGTGAAGTGGATAGAGGAAGCTTGAAAATGTGACTGTGGTAAAACGGGGAGCAACTGACAGAAGTAACTATGACTCTCTTCAGCTAGCCAAATGCCTCGTCAACAGGCGAAATACATCGGCAAACACGAGAAGCTCCCACTAGGAGTACTGTGAAAGTCTTTATGTCGACAGATATTGGCGTATCGCTTCAGGTGAACTGGCCAGAGAAAGCTTGTAGATGTGACTGTTATAAAACGTGGAGCAACTGCAATGAGTAACTATGACTCTCTTTAGGTATCCAAATGCCTCGTCAACAGGCGAATTACATCGGCAAACACTAGAAGCTCCCAGCAGGAGTACTGTGAAAGTCTTTATGTCGACAGATATTGGCGTATTGCTTCACGAGAACTGGCTAAGGGAAGCTAGAAAATGTGACTGTGGTAAAACGGGGAGCAACTGACAGGACTAACTACGACTCTCTTAAGGTAGACAAATGCCTCGTCAAGGGGCGAATTACATCGGCAAACTCGAGAAGCTCCCAGCAGGAGTACTGTGAAAGTCTTTATGTCGACATATATTGGCGTACCGCTTCAGATGAACAGGCCAGAGAAAGCTTGTAGTTGTGACTGTTATAAAACGTGGAGCAACATGCAATGAGTAACTATGACTCCCTTTAGGTAGCCAAATGCCTCGTCAACAGGCGAAATACATCGGCAAACTCGAGAAGCTCCCAGAAGGAGTACTGTGATAGTCTTTAGGTTGACGGATAACGGCGTATCGCTTCAGGAGAACTGGATAGAGGAAGCTTGAAAATGTGACTGTGGTGAAACGGGGAGCAACTGATAGGAGTAACTATGACTCTCTTAAGGTAGCCAAATGCCTCGTCAACAGGCGAAATACATCGGCAAACTCGAGAAGCTCCCAGCAGAAGTACTGTGAAAGTCTTTAGGTTGACAGATAATGGCGTATCGCTTCAGGTGATCCGGCTAAAGGAAGCTTCAAAATATGACTGTGGTAAAACGGGAAACATCTGACAGGACTAACTATGACTCTCTTAAGGTAGACAACTGCCTCGTCATTAGGCGAAAAACATCGGCAAACTCGAGAAGCTCCCAGAAGGAGTACTGTAATAGTCTTTAGGTTGACAGATAATAGCGCATCGCTTCAGGAGAACTGGATAGAGGAAGCTTGAAAATGTGACTGTGGTGAAACGGGGAGCAACTGATAGGAGTAACTATGACTCTCTTAAGGTAGCCAAATGCCTCGTCAACAGGCGAAATATATCGGCAAACACGAGAAGCTCCCAGCAGGACTACTGTGAAAGTCTTTATGTCGACAGATAATGGCGCATCGCTTCAGGTGATCCGGCTAAAGGAAGCTTCAAAATGTGACTGTGGTAAAACGGGAAACATCTGACAGGACTAACTATGACTCTCTTAAGGTAGACAATTGCCTCGTCATTAGGCGAAATACATCGGCAAACTCGAGAAGATCCCGGCAGGAGTACTGTGAAAGGCTTTAGGTTGACAGATAATGGCGTATCGCTTCAGGTGAATTGGATAGAGGAAGCTTGAAAATGTGACTGTGGTAAAACGGGGAGCAACTGACAGGAGTAACTATGACTCTCTTCAGGTAGCAGAATACCTCGTCAACAGGCGAAATACATCGGCAAACACGAGAAGCTCCCAGCAGGAGTACTGTGAAAGTCTTTATGTCGACAGATAATGGCGTATCGCTTCAGGTGATCCGGCTAAAGGAAGCTTCAAAATATGACTGTGGTAAAACGGGAAACATCTGACAGGACTAACTATGACTCTCTTAAGGTAGACAATTGCCTCGTCATTAGGCGAAATATATCGGCAAACACGAGAAGCTCCCAGCAGGACTACTGTGAAAGTCTTTATGTCGACAGATAATGGCGCATCGCTTCAGGTGATCCGGCTAAAGGAAGCTTCAAAATGTGACTGTGGTAAAACGGGAAACATCTGACAGGACTAACTATGACTCTCTTAAGGTAGACAATTGCCTCGTCATTAGGCGTAATACATCGGCAAACTCGAGAAGATCCCGGCAGGAGTACTGTGAAAGGCTTTAGGTTGACAGATAATGGCGTATCGCTTCAGGTGAACTGGATAGAGGAAGCTTGAAAATGTGACTGTGGAAAACGGGGAGCAACTGACAGAACTAACTACGACTCTCTTAAGGTAGACAAATGCCTCGTCAACAGGCGAAATACATCGGCAAACTCGAGAAGCTCCCAGAAGGTGTACTGTGATAGTCTTTAGGTTGACAGATAATGGCGTATCGCTTCAGGAGAACTGGATAGAGGAAGCTTGAAAATGTGACTGTGGTGAAACGGGGAGCAACTGATAGGAGTAACTATGACTCTCTTTAGGTATCCAAATGCCTCGTCAACAGGCGAAATACATCGGCAAACTCTAGAAGCTCCCAGCAGGAGTACTGTGAAGGTCTTTATGTCGACAGATATTGGCGTATTGCTTCACGAGAACTGGCTAAAGAAAGCTAGAAAATGTGACTGTGGTAAAACTGGGAGCAACTGACAGGACTATCTACGACTCTCTTAAGGTAGACAAATGCCTCGTCAAGAGGCGAATTACATCGGCAAACTCGAGAAGCTCCCAGCAGGAGTACTGTGAAAGTCTTTATGTCGACAGATATTGGCGTACCGCTTCAGGTGAACTGGCCAGAGGAAGCTTGTAGTTGTGACTGTTATAAAACGTGGAGCAACATGCAATGAGTAACTATGACTCCCTTTAGGTAGCCAAATGCCTCGTCAACAGGCGAAATACATCGGCAAACTCGAGAAGCTCCCGGCAGGAGTACTGTGAAAGTCTTTATGTCGACAGATATTGGCGTATTGCATCTCGAGAACTGGCTAAAGGAAGCTAGAAAATGTGACTGTGGTAAAACGGGGAGCAACTGACAGGACTATCTACGACTCTCTTAAGGTCGACAATTGCCTCGTCATTAGGCGAAATACATCGGCAAACTCTAGAAGCTCCCAGCAGGAGTACTGTGAAAGTCTTTATGTCGACAGATATTGGCGTATTGCTTCACGAGAACTGACAGGACTAACTACGACTCTCTTCGGCCTGTTCGAAAATATGACGTCGACCAGGCCGAAGTACAGGGAGGGCGTAGGCTAGTTAGTCGGATAGATTTAGGTTAGTTTGCCCCGACTCCCGGGGCTTCAATATCGGGAGCAATTCCGCTCTTTATTCAATTTTTGTATGTTAATTGTTGATACTGTGTTTAATATTAAGGTAACAGCGGTTACACAACATCGGCAACCGGCGCCCTTGTGAGCTCCTCTCGGGGAGCATGGCGCAATAGATTAAGAGTGTTATATTACCTTGAGTTATTCACTGTATTTGTGAATAAAGACGGCTGTATAGACAAATGCCTCGTCAACAGGCGAAATACATCGGCAAACTCGAGAAGCTCCCAGCAGAAGTACTGTGAAAGTCTGTAGGTTGACAGATAATGGCGTATCGCTTCAGGTGAACTGGATAGAGGAAGCTTGAAAATGTGACTGTGGTAAAACGGGGAGCAACTGACAGGAGTAACTATGACTCTCTTCAGGTAGCCAAATGCCACGTCAACAGGCGAAATATATCGGCAAACACGAGAAGCTCCCAGCAGGACTACTGTGAAAGTCTTTATGTCGACAGATAATGGCGCATCGCTTTAGGTGATCCGGCTAAAGGAAGCTTCAAAATGTGACTGTGGTAAAACGGGAAACATCTGACAGGACTAACTATGACTCTCTTAAGGTAGACAATTGCCTCGTCTTTAGGCGAAATACATCGGCAAACTCGAGAAGACCCCGGCAGGAGTACTGTGAAAATCTTTAGGTTGACAGATAATGGCGTATCGCTTCAGGTGATCCGGCTAAAGGAAGCTTCAAAATATGACTGTGGTAAAACGGGAAACATCTGACAGGACTAACTATGACTCTCTTAAGGTTGACAACTGCCTCGTCATTAGGCGAAATACATCGGCAAACTCGAGAAGCTCCCAGAAGGAGTACTGTAATAGTCTTTAGGTTGACAGATAATAGCGCATCGCTTCTGGAGAACTGGATAGAGGAAGCTTGAAAATGTGACTGTGGTGAAACGGGGAGCAACTGATAGGAGTAACTATGACTCTCTTAAGGTAGCCAAATGCCTCGTCAACAGGCGAAATATATCGGCAAACACGAGAAGCTCCCAGCAGGACTGCTGTGAAAGTCTTTATGTCGACAGATAATGGCGCATCGCTTTAGGTGATCCGGCTAAAGGAAGCTTCAAAATGTGACTGTGGTAAAACGGGAAACATCTGACAGGACTAACTATGACTCTCTTAAGGTAGACATTTGCCTCGTCATTAGGCGAAATACATCGGCAAACTCGAGAAGATCCCGGCAGGAGTGCTGTGAAAGTCTTTATGTCGACAGATATTATCGTACCGCTTCAGGTGAACAGGCCAGAGAAAGCTTGTAGTTGTGACTGTTATAAAACGTGGAGCAACATGCAATGAGTAACTATGGCTCCCTTTAGGTAGCCAAATGCCTCGTCAACAGGCGAAATATATCGGCAAACACGAGAAGCTCCCAGCAGGACTACTGTGAAAGTCTTTATGTCGACAGATAATGGCGCATCGCTTCAGGTGATCCGGCTAAAGGAAGCTTCAAAATGTGACTGTGGTAAAACGGGAAACATCTGACAGGACTAACTATGACTCTCTTAAGGTAGACAATTGCCTCGTCATTAGGCGAATTACATCGGCAAACTCGAGAAGCTCCCAGCAGAAGTACTGTGAAAGTCTTTAGGTTGACAGATAATGGCGTATCGCTTCAGGTGAACTGGATAGAGGAAGCTTGAAAATGTGACTGTGGTAAAACAGGGAGCAACTGACAGGAGTAACTATGACTCTCTTCAGGTAGCCAAATGCCTCGTCAACAGGCGCAATATATCGGCAAACACGAGAAGCTCCCAGCAGGACTACTGTGAAAGTCTTTATGTCGACAGATAATGGCGCATCGCTTCAGGTGATCCGGCTAAAGGAAGCTTCAAAATGTGACTGTGGTAAAACGGGAAACATCTGACAGGACTAACTATGACTCTCTTAAGGTAGACAATTGCCTCGTCATTAGGCGAAATACATCGGCAAACTCGAGAAGATCCCGGCAGGAGTACTGTGAATGGCTTTAGGTTGACAGATAATGGCGTATCGCTTCAGGTGAATTGGATAGAGGAAGCTTGAAAATGTGACTGTGGTAAAACGGGGAGCAACTGACAGGAGTAACTATGACTCTCTTCAGGTAGCAGAATGCCTCGTCAACAGGCGAAATACATCGGCAAACACGAGAAGCTCCCAGCAGGAGTACTGTGAAAGTCTTTATGTCGACAGATATTGGCGTATCGCTACACGGGAACTGGCTAAAGGAAGCTTGAAAATGTGACTGTGGAAAAACGGGGAGCAACTGACAGGACTAACTTCGACTCCCTTAAGGTAGACAAATGCCTAATCAACAGGCGAAATACATCGGCAAACTCGAGAAGCCCCCAGAAGGAGTACTGTGATAGTATTTAGGTTGACAGATAATGGCGTATCGCTTCAGGATAACTGGATAGAGGAAGCTTGAAAATGTGACTGTGGTGAAACGGGGAGCAACTGATAGGAGTAACTATGACTCTCTTAAGGTAGCCAAATGCCTCGTCAACAGGCGAAATACATCGGCAAACTCGAGAAGCTCCCAGCAGAAGTACTGTGAAAGTCTTTAGGTTGACAGATAATGGCGTATCGCTTCAGGTGATCCGGCTAAAGGAAGCTTCAAAATATGACTGTGGTAAAACGGGAAACATCTGACAGGACTAACTATGACTCTCCTAAGGTAGACAATTGCCTCGTCATTAGGCGAAATATATCGGCAAACACGAGAAGCTCCCAGCAGGACTACTGTGAAAGTCTTTATGTCGACAGATAATGGCGCATCGCTTCAGGTGATCCGGCTAAAGGAAGCTTCAAAATGTGACTGTGGTAAAACGGGAAACATCTGACAGGACAAACTATGACTCTCTTAAGGTAGACAATTGCCTCGTCATTAGGCGAAATACATCGGCAAACTCGAGAAGATCCCGGCAGGACTACTGTGAAAGGCTTTAGGTTGACAGATAATGGCGTATCGCTTCAGGTGAACTGGATAGAGGAAGCTTGAAAATGTGACTGTGGTAAAACGGGGAGCAACTGACAGGAGTAACTATGACTCTCTTCAGGTAGTAGAATGCCTCGTCAATAGGCGAAATAGATCGGCAAACACGAGAAGCTCCCAGCAGGAGTACTGTGAAAGTCTTTATGTCGACAGATATTGGCGTATCGCTTCACGAGAACTGGCTAAAGGAAGCTTGAAAATGTGACTGTGGTAAAACGGAAAGCAACTGACAGGACTAACTACGACTCTCTTAAGGTAGGCAAATGCCTCGTCAAGAGGCGAATTACATCGGCAAACTCGAGAAGCTCCCAGCAGGAGTACTGTGAAAGTCTTTATGTCGACAGATATTGGCGTATCGCTACACGGGAACTGGCTAAAGGAAGCTTGAAAATGTGACTGTGGAAAAACGGGGAGCAACTGACAGGACTAACTTCGACTCCCTTAAGGTAGACAAATGCCTAATCAACAGGCGAAATACATCGGCAAACTCGAGAAGCTCCCAGAAGGAGTACTGTGATAGTCTTTAGGTTGACAGATAATGGCGTATCGCTTCAGGATAACGGGATAGAGGATGCTTGAAAATGTGACTGTGGTGAAACGGGGAGCAACTGATAGGAGTAACTATGACTCTCTTAAGGTAGCCAAATGCCTCGTCAACAGGCGAAATACATCGGCAAACTCGAGAAGCTCCCAGCAGAAGTACTGTGAAAGTCTTTAGGTTGACAGATAATGGCGTATCGCTTCAGGTGATCCGGCTAAAGGAAGCTTCAAAATATGACTGTGGTAAAACGGGAAACATCTGACAGGACTAATTATGACTCTCTTAAGGTAGACAATTGCCTCGTCATTAGGCGAAATACATCGGCAAACTCGAGAAGCTCCCAGAAGGAGTACTGTGATAGTCTTTAGGTTGACAGATAATAGCGCATCGCTTCAGGAGAACTGGATAGAGGAAGCTTGAAAATGTGACTGTGGTGAAACGGGGAGCAACTGATAGGAGTAACTATGACTCTCTTAAGATAGCCAAATGCCTCGTCAACAGGCGAAATACATCGGCAAACTCGAGAAGCTCCCAGCAGAAGTACTGTGAAAGTCTTTAGGTTGACAGATAATGGCGTATCGCTTCAGGTGAACTGGATAAAGGAAGCTTGAAAATGTGACTGTGGTAAAACAGGGAGCAACTGACAGGAGTAACTATGACTCTCTTCAGGTAGCCAAATGCCTCATCAACAGGCGAAATATATCGGCAAACACGAGAAGCTCCCAGCAGGACTACTGTGAAAGTCTTTATGTCGACAGATAATGGCGCATCGCTTCAGGTGATCCGGCTAAAGGAAGCTTCAAAATGTGACTGTGGTAAAACGGGAAACATCTGACAGGACTAACTATGACTCTCTTAAGGTAGACAATTGCCTCGTCATTAGGCGAAATACATCGGCAAACTCGAGAAGATCCCGGCAGGAGTACTGTGAATGGCTTTAGGTTGACAGATAATGGCGTATCGCTTCAGGTGAATTGGATAGAGGAAGCTTGAAAATGTGACTGTGGTAAAACGGGGAGCAACTGACAGGAGTAACTATGACTCTCTTCAGGTAGCAGAATGCCTCGTCAACAGGCGAAATACATCGGCAAACACGAGAAGCTCCCAGCAGGAGTACTGTGAAAGTCTTTATGTCGACAGATATTGGCGTATCGCTTCACGAGAACTGGCTAAAGGAAGCTAGAAAATGTGACTGTGGTAAAACGGAAAGCAACTGACAGGACTAACTACGACTCTCTTAAGGTATGCAAATGCCTCGTCAAGAGGCGAATTACATCGGCAAACTCGAGAAGCTCCCAGCAGGAGTACTGTGAAAGTCTTTATGTCGACAGATATTGGCGTATCGCTACACGGGAACTGGCTAAAGGAAGCTTGAAAATGTGACTGTGGAAAAACGGGGAGCAACTGACAGGACTAACTTCGACTCCCTTAAGGTAGACAAATGCCTAATCAACAGGCGAAATACATCGGCAAACTCGAGAAGCTCCCAGAAGGAGTACTGTGATAGTCTTTAGGTTGACAGATAATGGCGTATCGCTTCAGGATAACGGGATAGAGGAAGCTTGAAAATGTGACTGTGGTGAAACGGGGAGCAACTGATAGGAGTAACTATGACTCTCTTAAGGTAGCCAAATGCCTCGTCAACAGGCGAAATACATCGGCAAACTCGAGAAGCTCCCAGCAGAAGTACTGTGAAAGTCTTTAGGTTGACAGATAATGGCGTATCGCTTCAGGTGATCCGGCTAAAGGAAGCTTCAAAATATGACTGTGGTAAAACGGGAAACATCTGACAGGACTAATTATGACTCTCTTAAGGTAGACAATTGCCTCGTCACTAGGCGAAATACATCGGCAAACTCGAGAAGCTCCCAGAAGGAGTACTGTGATAGTCTTTAGGTTGACAGATAATAGCGCATCGCTTCAGGAGAACTGGATAGAGGAAGCTTGAAAATGTGACTGTGGTGAAACGGGGAGCAACTGATAGGAGTAACTATGACTCTCTTAAGATAGCCAAATGCCTCGTCAACAGGCGAAATACATCGGCAAACTCGAGAAGCTCCCAGCAGAAGTACTGTGAAAGTCTTTAGGTTGACAGATAATGGCGTATCGCTTCAGGTGAACTGGATAAAGGAAGCTTGAAAATGTGACTGTGGTAAAACAGGGAGCAACTGACAGGAGTAACTATGACTCTCTTCAGGTAGCCAAATGCCTCGTCAACAGGCGAAATATATCGGCAAACACGAGAAGCTCCCAGCAGGACTACTGTGAAAGTCTTTATGTCGACAGATAATGGCGCATCGCTTCAGGTGATCCGGCTAAAGGAAGCTTCAAAATGTGACTGTGGTAAAACGGGAAACATCTGACAGGACTAACTATGACTCTCTTAAGGTAGACAATTGCCTCGTCATTAGGCGAAATACATCGGCAAACTCGAGAAGATCCCGGCAGGAGTACTGTGAATGGCTTTAGGTTGACAGATAATGGCGTATCGCTTCAGGTGAATTGGATAGAGGAAGCTTGAAAATGTGACTGTGGTAAAACGGGGAGCAACTGACAGGAGTAACTATGACTCTCTTCAGGTAGCAGAATGCCTCGTCAACAGGCGAAATACATCGGCAAACACGAGAAGCTCCCAGCAGGAGTACTGTGAAAGTCTTTATGTCGACAGATATTGGCGTATCGCTTCACGAGAACTGGCTAAAGGAAGCTAGAAAATGTGACTGTGGTAAAACGGAAAGCAACTGACAGGACTAACTACGACTCTCTTAAGGTAGGCAAATGCCTCGTCAAGAGGCGAATTACATCGGCAAACTCGAGAAGCTCCCAGCAGGAGTACTGTGAAAGTCTTTATGTCGACAGATATTGGCGTATCGCTACACGGGAACTGGCTAAAGGAAGCTTGAAAATGTGACTGTGGAAAAACGGGGAGCAACTGACAGGACTAACTTCGACTCCCTTAAGGTAGACAAATGCCTAATCAACAGGCGAAATACATCGGCAAACTCGAGAAGCTCCCAGAAGGAGTACTGTGATAGTCTTTAGGTTGACAGATAATGGCGTATCGCTTCAGGATAACTGGATAGAGGAAGCTTGAAAATGTGACTGTGGTGAAACGGGGAGCAACTGATAGGAGTAACTATGACTCTCTTAAGGTAGCCAAATGCCTCGTCAACAGGCGAAATACATCGGCAAACTCGAGAAGCTCCCAGCAGAAGTACTGTGAAAGTCTTTAGGTTGACAAATAATGGCGTATCGCTTCAGGTGATCCGGCTAAAGGAAGCTTCAAAATATGACTGTGGTAAAACGGGAAACATCTGACAGGACTAACTATGACTCTCTTAAGGTAGACAATTCCCTCGTCATTAGGCGAAATATATCGGCAAACACGAGAAGCTCCCAGCAGGACTACTGTGAAAGTCTTTATGTCGACAGATAATGGCGCATCGCTTCAGGTGATCCGGCTAAAGGAAGCTTCAAAATGTGACTGTGGTAAAACGGGAAACATCTGACAGGACTAACTATGACTCTCTAAAGGTAGACAATTGCCTCGTCATTAGGCGAAATACATCGGCAAACTCGAGATGATCCCGGCAGGAGTACTGTGAAAGGCTTTAGGTTGACAGATAATGGCGTATCGCTTCAGGTGAACTGGATTGAGGAAGCTTGAAAATGTGACTGTGGTAAAACGGGGAGCAACTGACAGGAGTAACTATGACTCTCTTCAGGTAGCAGAATGCCTCGTCAATAGGCGAAATACATCGGCAAACACGAGAAGCTCCCAGCAGGAGTACTGTGAAAGTCTTTATGTCGACAGATATTGGCGTATCGCTTCACGAGAACTGGCTAAAGGAAGCTTGAAAATGTGACTGTGGTAAAACGGAAAGCAACTGACAAGACTAACTACGACTCTCTTAAGGTAGACAAATGCCTCGTCAAGAGGCGAATTACATCGGCAAACTCGAGAAGCTCCCAGCAGGAGTACTGTGAAAGTCTTTATGTCGACAGATATTATCGTACCGCTTCAGGTGAACAGGCCAGAGAAAGCTTGTAGTTGTGACTGTTTCAAAACGTGGAGCAACATGCAATGAGTAACTATGGCTCCCTTTAGGTAGCCAAATGCCTCGTCAACAGGCGAAATACATCGGCAAACTCGAGAAGCTCCCGGCAGGAGTACTGTGAAAGTCTTTATGTCGATAGATATTGGCGTATCGCCTCACGGGAACTGGCTAAAGGAAGCTTGAAAATGTGACTGTGGAAAACGGGGAGCAACTGACAGAACTAACTACGACTCTCTTAAGGTAGACAATTGCCTCGTCATTAGGCGAAATACAACGACAAACTCGAGAAGATCCCGGCAGGAGTACTGTGAAAGGCTTTAGGTTGACAGATAATGGCGTATCGCTTCAGGTGAACTGGATAGAGGAAGCTTGAAAATGTGACTGTGGTAAAACAGGGAGCAACTGACAGGAGTAACTAAGACTCTCTTCAGGTAGCCAAATGCCTCGTCAACAGGCGAAATATATCGGCAAACACGAGAAGCTCCCAGCAGGACTACTGTGAAAGTCTTTATGTCGACAGATAATGGCGCATTGCTTCAGGTGATCCGGCTAAAGGAAGCTTCAAAATGTGACTGTGGTAAAACGGGAAACATCTGACAGGACTAACTATGACTCTCTTAAGGTAGACAATTGCCTCGTCATTAGGCGAAATACATCGGCAAACTCGAGAAGATCCCGGCAGGAGTACTGTGAATGGCTTTAGGTTGACAGATAATGGCGTATCGCTTCAGGTGAATTGGATAGAGGAAGCTTGAAAATGTGACTGTGGTAAAACGGGGAGCAACTGACAGGAGTAACTATTACTCTCTTCAGGTAGCAGAATGCCTCGTCAACAGGCGAAATACATCGGCAAACACGAGAAGCTCCCAGCAGGAGTACTGTGAAAGTCTTTATGTCGACAGATATTGGCGTATCGCTACACGGGAACTGGCTAAAGGAAGCTTGAAAATGTGACTGTGGAAAAACGGGGAGCAACTGACAGGACTAACTTCGACTCCCTTAAGGTAGACAAATGCCTAATCAACAGGCGAAATACATCGGCGAACTCGAGAAGCTCCCAGAAGGAGTACTGTGATAGTCCTTAGGTTGACAGATAATGGCGTATCGCTTCAGGATAACAGGATAGAGGAAGCTTGAAAATGTGACTGTGGTGAAACGGGGAGCAACTGATAGGAGTAACTATGACTCTCTTAAGGTAGCCAAATGCCTCGTCAACAGGCGAAATACATCGGCAAACTCGAGAAGCTCCCAGCAGAAGTACTGTGAAAGTCTTTAGGTTGACAGATAATGGCGTATCGCTTCAGGTGATCCGGCTAAAGGAAGCTTCAAAATATGACTGTGCTAAAACGGGAAACATCTGACAGGACTAACTATGACTCTCTTAAGGTAGACAATTGCCTCGTCATTAAGCGAAATACATCGGCAAACTCGAGAAGCTCCCAGAAGGAGTACTGTGATAGTCTTTAGGTTGACAGATAATAGCGCATCGCTTCAGGAGAACTGGATAGAGGAAGCTTGAAAATGTGACTGTGGTGAAACGGGGAGCAACTGATAGGAGTAACTATGACTCTCTTAAGGTAGCCAAATGCCTCGTCAACAGGCGAAATACATCGGCAAACTCGAGAAGCTCCCAGCAGAAGTACTGTGAAAGTCTTTAGGTTGACAGATAATGGCGTATCGCTTCAGGTGAACTGGATAGAGGAAGCTTGAAAATGTGACTGTGGTAAAACAGGGAGCAACTGACAGGAGTAACTATGACTCTCTTCAGGTAGCCAAATGCCTCGTCAACAGGCGAAATATATCGGCAAACACGAGAAGCTCCCAGCAGGACTACTGTGAAAGTCTTTATGTCGACAGATAATGGCGCATCGCTTCAGGTGATCCGGCTAAAGGAAGCTTCAAAATGTGACTGTGGTAAAACGGGAAACATCTGACAGGACTAACTATGACTCTCTTAAGGTAGACAATTGCCTCGTCATTAGGCGAAATACATCGGCAAACTCGAGAAGATCCCGGCAGGAGTACTGTGAAAGGCTTTAGGTTGACAGATAATGGCGTATCGCTTCAGGTGAACTGGATAGAGGAAGCTTGAAAATGTGACTGTGGTAAAACGGGGAGCAACTGACAGGAGTACCTATGACTCTCTTCAGGTAGCAGAATGCCTCGTCAATAGGCGAAATACATCGGCATACACGAGAAGCTCCCAGCAGGAGTACTGTGAAAGTCTTTATGTCGACAGATATTGGCGTATCGCTTCACGAGAACTGGCTAAAGGAAGCTTGAAAATGTGACTGTGGTAAAACGGAAAGCAACTGACAGGACTAACTACGACTCTCTTAAGGTAGACAAATGCCTCGTCAAGAGGCGAATTACATCGGCAAACTCGAGAAGCTCCCAGCAGGAGTACTGTGAAAGTCTTTATGTCGACAGATATTATCGTACCGCTTCAGGTGAACAGGCCAGAGAAAGCTTGTAGTTGTGACTGTTATAAAACGTGGAGCAACATGCAATGAGTAACTATGGCTCCCTTTAGGTAGCCAAATGCCTCGTCAACAGGCGAAATACATCGGCAAACTCGAGAAGCTCCCGGCAGGAGTACTGTGAAAGTCTTTATGTCGATAGATATTGGCGTATCGCATCACGGGAACTGGCTTAAGGAAGCTTGAAAATGTGACTGTGGAAAACGGGGAGCAACTGACAGAACTAACTACGACTCTCTTAAGGTAGACAATTGCCTCCTCATTAGGCGAAATACAACGACAAACTCGAGAAGATCCCGGCAGGAGTACTGTGAAAGGCTTTAGGTTGACAGATAATGGCGTATCGCTTCAGGTGAACTGGATAGAGGAAGCTTGAAAATGTGACTGTGGTAAAACAGGGAGCAACTGACAGGAGTAACTAAGACTCTCTTCAGGTAGCCAAATGCCTCGTCAACAGACGAAATATATCGGCAAACACGAGAAGCTCCCAGCAGGACTACTGTGAAGGTCTTTATGTCGACAGATAATGGCGCATCGCTTCAGGTGATCCGGCTAAAGGAAGCTTCAAAATGTGACTGTGGTAAAACGGGAAACATCTGACAGGACTAACTATGACTCTCTTAAGGTAGACAATTGCCTCGTCATTAGGCGAAATACATCGGCAAACTCGAGAAGATCCCGGCAGGAGTACTGTGAATGGCTTTAGGTTGACAGATAATGGCGTATCGCTTCAGGTGAATTGGATAGAGGAAGCTTGAAAATGTGACTGTGGTAAAACGGGGAGCAACTGACAGGAGTAACTATGACTCTCTTCAGGTAGCAGAATGCCTCGTCAACAGGCGAAATACATCGGCAAACACGAGAAGCTCCCAGCAGGAGTACTGTGAAAGTCTTTATGTCGACAGATATTGGCGTATCGCTACACGGGAACTGGCTAAAGGAAGCTTGAAAATGTGACTGTGGAAAAACGGGGAGCAACTGACAGGACTAACTTCGACTCCCTTAAGGTAGACAAATGCCTAATCAACAGGCGAAATACATCGGCGAACTCGAGAAGCTCCCAGAAGGAGTACTGTGATAGTCTTTATGTTGACAGATAATGGCGTATCGCTTCAGGATAACAGGATAGAGGAAGCTTGAAAATGTGACTGTGGTGAAACGGGGAGCAACTGATAGGAGTAACTATGACTCTCTTAAGGTAGCCAAATGCCTCGTCAACAGGCGAAATACATCGGCAAACTCGAGAAGCTCCCAGCAGAAGTACTGTGAAAGTCTTTAGGTTGACAGATAATGGCGTATCGCTTCAGGTGAACTGGATAGAGGAAGCTTGAAAATGTGACTGTGGTAAAACAGGGAGCAGCTGACAGGAGTAACTATGACTCTCTTCAGGTAGCCAAATGCCTCGTCAACAGGCGAAATATATCGGCAAACACGAGAAGCTCCCAGCAGGACTACTGTGAAAGTCTTTATGTCGACAGATAATGGCGCATCGCTTCAGGTGATCCGGCTAAAGGAAGCTTCAAAATGTGACTGTGGTAAAACGGGAAACATCTGACAGGACTAACTATGACTCTCTTAAGGTAGACAATTGCCTCGTCATTAGGCGAAATACATCGGCAAACTCGAGAAGATCCCGGCAGGAGTACTGTGAAAGGCTTTAGGTTGACAGATAATGGCGTATCGCTTCAGGTGAACTGGATAGAGGAAGCTTGAAAATGTGACTGTGGTAAAACGGGGAGCAACTGACAGGAGTAACTATGACTCTCTTCAGGTAGCAGAATGCCTCGTCAATAGGCGAAATACATCGGCATACACGAGAAGCTCCCAGCAGGAGTACTGTGAAAGTCTTTATGTCGACAGATATTGGCGTATCGCTTCACGAGAACTGGCTAAAGGAAGCTTGAAAATGTGACTGTGGTAAAACGGAAAGCAACTGACAGGACTAACTACGACTCTCTTAAGGTAGACAAATGCCTCGTCAAGAGGCGAATTACATCGGCAAACTCGAGAAGCTCCCAGCAGGAGTACTGTGAAAGTCTTTATGTCGACAGATATTATCGTACCGCTTCAGGTGAACAGGCCAGAGAAAGCTTGTAGTTGTGACTGTTATAAAACGTGGAGCAACATGCAATGAGTAACTATGGCTCCCTTTAGGTAGCAAAATGCCTCGTCAACAGGCGAAATACATCGGCAAACTCGAGAAGCTCCCGGCAGGAGTACTGTGAAAGTCTTTATGTCGATAGATATTGGCGTATCGCATCACGGGAACTGGCTAAAGGAAGCTTGAAAATGTGACTGTGGAAAACGGGGAGCAACTGACAGAACTAACTACGACTCTCTTAAGGTAGACAATTGCCTCCTCATTAGGCGAAATACAACGACAAACTCGAGAAGATCCCGGCAGGAGTACTGTGAAAGGCTTTAGGTTGACAGATAATGGCGTATCGCTTCAGGTGAACTGGATAGAGGAAGCTTGAAAATGTGACTGTGGTAAAACAGGGAGCAACTGACAGGAGTAACTAAGACTCTCTTCAGGTAGCCAAATGCCTCGTCAACAGACGAAATATATCGGCAAACACGAGAAGCTCCCAGCAGGACTACTGTGAAGGTCTTTATGTCGACAGATAATGGCGCATCGCTTCAGGTGATCCGGCTAAAGGAAGCTTCAAAATGTGACTGTGGTAAAACGGGAAACATCTGACAGGACTAACTATGACTCTCTTAAGGTAGACAATTGCCTCGTCATTAGGCGAAATACATCGGCAAACTCGAGAAGATCCCGGCAGGAGTACTGTGAATGGCTTTAGGTTGACAGATAATGGCGTATCGCTTCAGGTGAATTGGATAGAGGAAGCTTGAAAATGTGACTGTGGTAAAATGGGGAGCAACTGACAGGAGTAACTATGACTCTCTTCAGGTAGCAGAATGCCTCGTCAACAGGCGAAATACATCGGCAAACACGAGAAGCTCCCAGCTGGAGTACTGTGAAAGTCTTTATGTCGACAGATATTGGCGTATCGCTACACGGGAACTGGCTAAAGGAAGCTTGAAAATGTGACTGTGGAAAAACGGGGAGCAACTGACAGGACTAACTTCGACTCCCTTAAGGTAGACAAATGCCTAATCAACAGGCGAAATACATCGGCGAACTCGAGAAGCTCCCAGAAGGAGTACTGTGATAGTCTTTATGTTGACAGATAATGGCGTATCGCTTCAGGATAACAGGATAGAGGAAGCTTGAAAATGTGACTGTGGTGAAACGGGGAGCAACTGATAGGAGTAACTATGACTCTCTTAAGGTAGCCAAATGCCTCGTCAACAGGCGAAATACATCGGCAAACTCGAGAAGCTCCCAGCAGAAGTACTGTGAAAGTCTTTAGGTTGACAGATAATGGCGTATCGCTTCAGGTGATCCGGCTAAAGGAAGCTTCAAAATATGACTGTGCTAAAACGGGAAACATCTGACAGGACTAACTATGACTCTCTTAAGGTAGACAATTGCCTCGTCATTAGGCGAAATACATCGGCAAACTCGAGAAGCTCCCAGAAGGAGTAGTGTGATAGTCTTTAGGTTGACAGATAATAGCGCATCGCTTCAGGAGAACTGGATAGAGGAAGCTTGAAAATGTGACTGTGGTGAAACGGGGAGCAACTGATAGGAGTAACTATGACTCTCTTAAGGTAGCCAAATGCCTCGTCAACAGGCGAAATACATCGGCAAACTCGAGAAGCTCCCAGCAGAAGTACTGTGAAAGTCTTTAGGTTGACAGATAATGGCGTATCGCTTCAGGTGAACTGGATAGAGGAAGCTTGAAAATGTGACTGTGGTAAAACAGGGAGCAACTGACAGGAGTAACTATGACTCTCTTCAGGTAGCCAAATGCCTCGTCAACAGGCGAAATATATCGGCAAACACGAGAAGCTCCCAGCAGGACTACTGTGAAAGTCTTTATGTCGACAGATAATGGCGCATCGCTTCAGGTGATCCGGCTAAAGGAAGCTTCAAAATGTGACTGTGGTAAAACGGGAAACATCTGACAGGACTAACTATGACTCTCTTAAGGTAGACAATTGCCTCGTCATTAGGCGAAATACATCGGCAAACTCGAGAAGATCCCGGCAGGAGTACTGTGAAAGGCTTTAGGTTGACAGATAATGGCGTATCGCTTCAGGTGAACTGGATAGAGGAAGCTTGAAAATGTGACTGTGGTAAAACGGGGAGCAACTGACAGGAGTAACTATGACTCTCTTCAGGTAGCAGAATGCCTCGTCAATAGGCGAAATACATCGGCATACACGAGAAGCTCCCAGCAGGAGTACTGTGAAAGTCTTTATGTCGACAGATATTGGCGTATCGCTTCACGAGAACTGGCTAAAGGAAGCTTGAAAATGTGACTGTGGTAAAACGGAAAGCAACTGACAGGACTAACTACGACTCTCTTAAGGTAGACAAATGCCTCGTCAAGAGGCGAATTACATCGGCAAACTCGAGAAGCTCCCAGCAGGAGTACTGTGAAAGTCTTTATGTCGACAGATATTATCGTACCGCTTCAGGTGAACAGGCCAGAGAAAGCTTGTAGTTGTGACTGTTATAAAACGTGGAGCAACATGCAATGAGTAACTATGGCTCCCTTTAGGTAGCCAAATGCCTCGTCAACAGGCGAAATACATCGGCAAACTCGAGAAGCTCCCGGCAGGAGTACTGTGAAAGTCTTTATGTCGATAGATATTGGCGTATCGCATCACGGGAACTGGCTAAAGGAAGCTTGAAAATGTGACTGTGGAAAACGGGGAGCAACTGACAGAACTAACTACGACTCTCTTAAGGTAGACAATTGCCTCCTCATTAGGCGAAATACAACGACAAACTCGAGAAGATCCCGGCAGGAGTACTGTGAAAGGCTTTAGGTTGACAGATAATGGCGTATCGCTTCAGGTGAACTGGATAGAGGAAGCTTGAAAATGTGACTGTGGTAAAACAGGGAGCAACTGACAGGAGTAACTAAGACTCTCTTCAGGTAGCCAAATGCCTCGTCAACAGACGAAATATATCGGCAAACACGAGAAGCTCCCAGCAGGACTACTGTGAAGGTCTTTATGTCGACAGATAATGGCGCATCGCTTCAGGTGATCCGGCTAAAGGAAGCTTCAAAATGTGACTGTGGTAAAACGGGAAACATCTGACAGGACTAACTATGACTCTCTTAAGGTAGACAATTGCCTCGTCATTAGGCGAAATACATCGGCAAACTCGAGAAGATCCCGGCAGGAGTACTGTGAATGGCTTTAGGTTGACAGATAATGGCGTATCGCTTCAGGTGAATTGGATAGAGGAAGCTTGAAAATGTGACTGTGGTAAAACGGGGAGCAACTGACAGGAGTAACTATGACTCTCTTCAGGTAGCAGAATGCCTCGTCAACAGGCGAAATACATCGGCAAACACGAGAAGCTCCCAGCAGGAGTACTGTGAAAGTCTTTATGTCGACAGATATTGGCGTATCGCTACACGGGAACTGGCTAAAGGAAGCTTGAAAATGTGACTGTGGAAAAACGGGGAGCAACTGACAGGACTAACTTCGACTCCCTTAAGGTAGACAAATGCCTAATCAACAGGCGAAATACATCGGCGAACTCGAGAAGCTCCCAGAAGGAGTACTGTGATAGTCTTTATGTTGACAGATAATGGCGTATCGCTTCAGGATAACAGGATAGAGGAAGCTTGAAAATGTGACTGTGGTGAAACGGGGAGCAACTGATAGGAGTAACTATGACTCTCTTAAGGTAGCCAAATGCCTCGTCAACAGGCGAAATACATCGGCAAACTCGAGAAGCTCCCAGCAGAAGTACTGTGAAAGTCTTTAGGTTGACAGATAATGGCGTATCGCTTCAGGTGATCCGGCTAAAGGAAGCTTCAAAATATGACTGTGCTAAAACGGGAAACATCTGACAGGACTAACTATGACTCTCTTAAGGTAGACAATTGCCTCGTCATTAGGCGAAATACATCGGCAAACTCGAGAAGCTCCCAGAAGGAGTAGTGTGATAGTCTTTAGGTTGACAGATAATAGCGCATCGCTTCAGGAGAACTGGATAGAGGAAGCTTGAAAATGTGACTGTGGTGAAACGGGGAGCAACTGATAGGAGTAACTATGACTCTCTTAAGGTAGCCAAATGCCTCGTCAACAGGCGAAATACATCGGCAAACTCGAGAAGCTCCCAGCAGAAGTACTGTGAAAGTCTTTAGGTTGACAGATAATGGCGTATCGCTTCAGGTGAACTGGATAGAGGAAGCTTGAAAATGTGACTGTGGTAAAACAGGGAGCAACTGACAGGAGTAACTATGACTCTCTTCAGGTAGCCAAATGCCTCGTCAACAGGCGAAATATATCGGCAAACACGAGAAGCTCCCAGCAGGACTACTGTGAAAGTCTTTATGTCGACAGATAATGGCGCATCGCTTCAGGTGATCCGGCTAAAGGAAGCTTCAAAATGTGACTGTGGTAAAACGGGAAACATCTGACAGGACTAACTATGACTCTCTTAAGGTAGACAATTGCCTCGTCATTAGGCGAAATACATCGGCAAACTCGAGAAGATCCCGGCAGGAGTACTGTGAAAGGCTTTAGGTTGACAGATAATGGCGTATCGCTTCAGGTGAACTGGATAGAGGAAGCTTGAAAATGTGACTGTGGTAAAACGGGGAGCAACTGACAGGAGTAACTATGACTCTCTTTAGGTAGCAGAATGCCTCGTCAATAGGCGAAATACATCGGCATACACGAGAAGCTCCCAGCAGGAGTACTGTGAAAGTCTTTATGTCGACAGATATTGGCGTATCGCTTCACGAGAACTGGCTAAAGGAAGCTTGAAAATGTGACTGTGGTAAAACGGAAAGCAACTGACAGGACTAACTACGACTCTCTTAAGGTAGACAAATGCCTCGTCAAGAGGCGAATTACATCGGCAAACTCGAGAAGCTCCCAGCAGGAGTACTGTGAAAGTCTTTATGTCGACAGATATTATCGTACCGCTTCAGGTGAACAGGCCAGAGAAAGCTTGTAGTTGTGACTGTTATAAAACGTGGAGCAACATGCAATGAGTAACTATGGCTCCCTTTAGGTAGCCAAATGCCTCGTCAACAGGCGAAATACATCGGCAAACTCGAGAAGCTCCCGGCAGGAGTACTGTGAAAGTCTTTATGTCGATAGATATTGGCGTATCGCATCACGGGAACTGGCTAAAGGAAGCTTGAAAATGTGACTGTGGAAAACGGGGAGCAACTGACAGAACTAACTACGACTCTCTTAAGGTAGACAATTGCCTCCTCATTAGGCGAAATACAACGACAAACTCGAGAAGATCCCGGCAGGAGTACTGTGAAAGGCTTTAGGTTGACAGATAATGGCGTATCGCTTCAGGTGAACTGGATAGAGGAAGCTTGAAAATGTGACTGTGGTAAAACAGGGAGCAACTGACAGGAGTAACTATGACTCTCTTAAGGTAGCCAAATGCCTCGTCAACAGGCGAAATACATCGGCAAACTCGAGAAGCTCCCAGCAGAAGTACTGTGAAAGTCTTTAGGTTGACAGATAATGGCGTATCGCTTCAGGTGATCCGGCTAAAGGAAGCTTCAAAATATGACTGTGGTAAAACGGGAAACATCTGACAGGACTAACTATGACTCTCTTAAGGTAGACAATTGCCTCGTCATTAGGCGAAATACATCGGCAAACTCGAGAAGCTCCCAGAAGGAGTACTGTGATAGTCTTTAGGTTGACAGATAATGGCGTATCGCTTCAGGAGAACTGGATAGAGGAAGCTTGAAAATGTGACTGTGATGAAACGGGGAGCAACTGATAGGAGTAACTATGACTCTCTTAAGGTAGCCAAATGCCTCGTCAACAGGCGAAACACATCGGCAAACTCGAGAAGCTCCCAGCAGAAGTACTGTGAAAGTCTTTAGGTTGACAAATAATGGCGTATCGCTTCAGGTGATCCGGCTAAAGGAAGCTTCAAAATATGACTGTGGTAAAACGGGAAACATCTGACAGGACTAACTATGACTCTCTTAAGGTAGACAATTGCCTCGCCATTAGGCGAAATATATCGGCAAACACGAGAAGCTCCCAGCAGGACTACTGTGAAAGTCTTTATGTCGACAGATAATGGCGCATCGCTTCAGGTGATCCGGCTAAAGGAAGCTTTAAAATGTGACTGTGGTAAAACGGGAAACATCTGACAGGACTAACTATGACTCTCTTAAGGTAGACAATTGCCTCGTCATTAGGCGAAATACATCGGCAAACTCGAGAAGATCCCGGCAGGAGTACTGTGAAAGGCTTTAGGTTGACAGATAATGGCGTATCGCTTCAGGTGAACTGGATAGAGGAAGCTTGAAAATGTGACTGTGGTAAAACGGGGAGCAACTGACAGGAGTAACTATGACTCTCTTCAGGTAGCAGAATGCCTCGTCAATAGGCGAAATACATCGGCAAACACGAGAAGCTCCCAGCAGGAGTACTGTGAAAGTCTTTATGTCGACAGATATTGGCGTATCGCTACACGGGAACTGGCTAAAGGAAGCTTGAAAATGTGACTGTGGAAAAACGGGGAGCAACTGACAGGACTAACTTCGACTCCCTTAAGGTAGACAAATGCCTAATCAACAGGCGAAATACATCGGCGAACTCGAGAAGCTCCCAGAAGGAGTACTGTGATAGTCTTTATGTTGACAGATAATGGCGTATCGCTTCAGGATAACAGGATAGAGGAAGCTTGAAAATGTGACTGTGGTGAAACGGGGAGCAACTGATAGGAGTAACTATGACTCTCTTAAGGTAGCCAAATGCCTCGTCAACAGGCGAAATACATCGGCAAACTCGAGAAGCTCCCAGCAGAAGTACTGTGAAAGTCTTTAGGTTGACAGATAATGGCGTATCGCTTCAGGTGATCCGGCTAAAGGAAGCTTCAAAATATGACTGTGCTAAAACGGGAAACATCTGACAGGACTAACTATGACTCTCTTAAGGTAGACAATTGCCTCGTCATTAGGCGAAATACATCGGCAAACTCGAGAAGCTCCCAGAAGGAGTAGTGTGATAGTCTTTAGGTTGACAGATAATAGCGCATCGCTTCAGGAGAACTGGATAGAGGAAGCTTGAAAATGTGACTGTGGTGAAACGGGGAGCAACTGATAGGAGTAACTATGACTCTCTTAAGGTAGCCAAATGCCCCGTCAACAGGCGAAATACATCGGCAAACTCGAGAAGCTCCCAGCAGAAGTACTGTGAAAGTCTTTAGGTTGACAGATAATGGCGTATCGCTTCAGGTGAACTGGATAGAGGAAGCTTGAAAATGTGACTGTGGTAAAACAGGGAGCAACTGACAGGAGTAACTATGACTCTCTTCAGGTAGCCAAATGCCTCGTCAACAGGCGAAATATATCGGCAAACACGAGAAGCTCCCAGCAGGACTACTGTGAAAGTCTTTATGTCGACAGATAATGGCGCATCGCTTCAGGTGATCCGGCTAAAGGAAGCTTCAAAATGTGACTGTGGTAAAACGGGAAACATCTGACAGGACTAACTATGACTCTCTTAAGGTAGACAATTGCCTCGTCATTAGGCGAAATACATCGGCAAACTCGAGAAGATCCCGGCAGGAGTACTGTGAAAGGCTTTAGGTTGACAGATAATGGCGTATCGCTTCAGGTGAACTGGATAGAGGAAGCTTGAAAATGTGACTGTGGTAAAACGGGGAGCAACTGACAGGAGTAACTATGACTCTCTTCAGGTAGCAGAATGCCTCGTCAATAGGCGAAATACATCGGCATACACGAGAAGCTCCCAGCAGGAGTACTGTGAAAGTCTTTATGTCGACAGATATTGGCGTATCGCTTCACGAGAACTGGCTAAAGGAAGCTTGAAAATGTGACTGTGGTAAAACGGAAAGCAACTGACAGGACTAACTACGACTCTCTTAAGGTAGACAAATGCCTCGTCAAGAGGCGAATTACATCGGCAAACTCGAGAAGCTCCCAGCAGGAGTACTGTGAAAGTCTTTATGTCGACAGATATTATCGTACCGCTTCAGGTGAACAGGCCAGAGAAAGCTTGTAGTTGTGACTGTTATAAAACGTGGAGCAACATGCAATGAGTAACTATGGCTCCCTTTAGGTAGCCAAATGCCTCGTCAACAGGCGAAATACATCGGCAAACTCGAGAAGCTCCCGGCAGGAGTACTGTGAAAGTCTTTATGTCGATAGATATTGGCGTATCGCATCACGGGAACTGGCTAAAGGAAGCTTGAAAATGCGACTGTGGAAAACGGGGAGCAACTGACAGAACTAACTACGACTCTCTTAAGGTAGACAATTGCCTCCTCATTAGGCGAAATACAACAACAAACTCGAGAAGATCCCGGCAGGAGTACTGTGAAAGGCTTTAGGTTGACAGATAATGGCGTATCGCTTCAGGTGAACTGGATAGAGGAAGCTTGAAAATGTGACTGTGGTAAAACAGGGAGCAACTGACAGGAGTAACTATGACTCTCTTAAGGTAGCCAAATGCCTCGTCAACAGGCGAAATACATCGGCAAACTCGAGAAGCTCCCAGCAGAAGTACTGTGAAAGTCTTTAGGTTGACAGATAATGGCGTATCGCTTCAGGTGATCCGGCTAAAGGAAGCTTCAAAATATGACTGTGGTAAAACGGGAAACATCTGACAGGACTAACTATGACTCTCTTAAGGTAGACAATTGCCTCGTCATTAGGCGAAATACATCGGCAAACTCGAGAAGCTCCCAGAAGGAGTACTGTGATAGTCTTTAGGTTGACAGATAATGGCGTATCGCTTCAGGAGAACTGGATAGAGGAAGCTTGAAAATGTGACTGTGATGAAACGGGGAGCAACTGATAGGAGTAACTATGACTCTCTTAAGGTAGCCAAATGCCTCGTCAACAGGCGAAATACATCGGCAAACTCGAGAAGATCCCGGCAGGAGTACTGTGAAAGGCTTTAGGTTGACAGATAATGGCGTATCGCTTCAGGTGAACTGGATAGAGGAAGCTTGAAAATGTGACTGTGGTAAAACGGGGAGCAACTGACAGGAGTAACTATGACTCTCTTCAGGTAGCAGAATGCCTCGTCAATAGGCGAAATACATCGGCAAACACGAGAAGCTCCCTGCAGGAGTACTGTGAAAGTCTTTATGTCGACAGATATTGGCGTATCGCTTCACGAGAACTGGCTAAAGGAAGCTTGAAAATGTGACTGTGGTAAAACGGAAAGCAACTGACAGGACTAACTACGACTCTCTTAAGGTAGACAAATGCCTCGTCAAGAGGCGAATTACATCGGCAAACTCGAGAAGCTCCCAGCAGGAGTACTGTGAAAGTCTTTATGTCGACAGATATTATCGTACCGCTTCAGGTGAACAGGCCAGAGAAAGCTTGTAGTTGTGACTGTTATAAAACGTGGAGCAACATGCAATGAGTAACTATGGCTCCCTTTAGGTAGCCAAATGCCTCGTCAACAGGCGAAATACATCGGCAAACTCGAGAAGCTCCCGGCAGGAGTACTGTGAAAGTCTTTATGTCGATAGATATTGGCGTATCGCTTCACGGGAACTGCATAGAGGAAGCTTGAAAATGTGACTGTGGTAAAACAGGGAGCAACTGACAGGAGTAACTAAGACTCTCTTCAGGTAGCCAAATGCCTCGTCAACAGGCGAAATATATCGGCAAACACGAGAAGCTCCCAGCAGGACTACTGTGAAAGTCTTTATGTCGACAGATAATGGCGCATTGCTTCAGGTGATCCGGCTAAAGGAAGCTTCAAAATGTGACTGTGGTAAAACGGGAAACATCTGACAGGACTAACTATGACTCTCTTAAGGTAGACAATTGCCTCGTCATTAGGCGAAATACATCGGCAAACTCGAGAAGATCCCGGCAGGAGTACTGTGAATGGCTTTAGGTTGACAGATAATGGCGTATCGCTTCAGGTGAATTGGATAGAGGAAGCTTGAAAATGTGACTGTGGTAAAACGGGGAGCAACTGACAGGAGTAACTATTACTCTCTTCAGGTAGCAGAATGCCTCGTCAACAGGCGAAATACATCGGCAAACACGAGAAGCTCCCAGCAGGAGTACTGTGAATGTCTTTATGTCGACAGATATTGGCGTATCGCTACACGGGAACTGGCTAAAGGAAGCTTGAAAATGTGACTGTGGAAAAACGGGGAGCAACTGACAGGACTAACTTCGACTCCCTTAAGGTAGACAAATGCCTAATCAACAGGCGAAATACATCGGCAAACTCGAGAAGCTCCCAGAAGGAGTACTGTGATAGTCTTTAGGTTGACAGATAATGGCGTATCGCTTCAGGATAGCAGGATAGAGGAAGCTTGAAAATGTGACTGTGGTGAAACGGGGAGCAACTGATAGGAGTAACTATGACTCTCTTAAGGTAGCCAAATGCCTCGTCAACAGGCGAAATACATCGGCAAACTCGAGAAGCTCCCAGCAGAAGTACTGTGAAAGTCTTTAGGTTGACAGATAATGGCGTATCGCTTCAGGTGATCCGGCTAAAGGAAGCTTCAAAATATGACTGTGGTAAAACGGGAAACATCTGACAGGACTAACTATGACTCTCTTAAGGTAGACAATTGCCTCGTCATTAGGCGAAATACATCGGCAAACTCGAGAAGCTCCCAGAAGGAGTACTGTGATAGTCTTTAGGTTGACAGATAATAGCGCATCGCTTCAGGAGAACTGGATAGAGGAAGCTTGAAAATGTGACTGTGGTGAAACGGGGAGCAACTGATAGGAGTAACTATGACTCTCTTAAGGTAGCCAAATGCCTCGTCAACAGGCGAAATACATCGGCAAACTCGAGAAGCTCCCAGCAGAAGTACTGTGAAAGTCTTTAGGTTGACAAATAATGGCGTATCGCTTCAGGTGATCCGGCTAAAGGAAGCTTCAAAATATGACTGTGGTAAAACGGGAAACATCTGACAGGACTAACTATGACTCTCTTAAGGTAGACAATTGCCTCGCCATTAGGCGAAATATATCGGCAAACACGAGAAGCTCCCAGCAGGACTACTGTGAAAGTCTTTATGTCGACAGATAATGGCGCATCGCTTCAGGTGATCCGGCTAAAGGAAGCTTCAAAATGTGACTGTGGTAAAACGGGAAACATCTGACAGGACTAACTATGACTCTCTTAAGGTAGACAATTGCCTCGTCATTAGGCGAAATACATCGGCAAACTCGAGAAGATCCCGGCAGGAGTACTGTGAAAGGCTTTAGGTTGACAGATAATGGCGTATCGCTTCAGGTGAACTGGATAGAGGAAGCTTGAAAATGTGACTGTGGTAAAACGGGGAGCAACTGACAGGAGTAACTATGACTCTCTTCAGGTAGCAGAATGCCTCGTCAATAGGCGAAATACATCGGCAAACACAAGAAGCTCCCAGCAGGAGTACTGTGAAAGTCTTTATGTCGACAGATATTGGCGTATCGCTTCACGAGAACTGGCTAAAGGAAGCTTGAAAATGTGACTGTGGTAAAACGGAAAGCAACTGACAGGACTAACTACGACTCTCTTAAGGTAGACAAATGCCTCGTCAAGAGGCGAATTACATCGGCAAACTCGAGAAGCTCCCAGCAGGAGTACTGTGAAAGTCTTTATGTCGACAGATATTATCGTACCGCTTCAGGTGAACAGGCCAGAGAAAGCTTGTAGTTGTGACTGTTATAAAACGTGGAGCAACATGCAATGAGTAACTATGGCTCCCTTTAGGTAGCCAAATGCCTCGTCAACAGGCGAAATACATCGGCAAACTCGAGAAGCTCCCGGCAGGAGTACTGTGAAAGTCTTTATGTCGATAGATATTGGCGTATCGCTTCACGGGAACTGCATAGAGGAAGCTTGAAAATGTGACTGTGGTAAAACAGGGAGCAACTGACAGGAGTAACTAAGACTCTCTTCAGGTAGCCAAATGCCTCGTCAACAGGCGAAATATATCGGCAAACACGAGAAGCTCCCAGCAGGACTACTGTGAAAGTCTTTATGTCGACAGATAATGGCGCATTGCTTCAGGTGATCCGGCTAAAGGAAGCTTCAAAATGTGACTGTGGTAAAACGGGAAACATCTGACAGGACTAACTATGACTCTCTTAAGGTAGACAATTGCCTCGTCATTAGGCGAAATACATCGGCAAACTCGAGAAGATCCCGGCAGGAGTACTGTGAATGGCTTTAGGTTGACAGATAATGGCGTATCGCTTCAGGTGAATTGGATAGAGGAAGCTTGAAAATGTGACTGTGGTAAAACGGGGAGCAACTGACAGGAGTAACTATTACTCTCTTCAGGTAGCAGAATGCCTCGTCAACAGGCGAAATACATCGGCAAACACGAGAAGCTCCCAGCAGGAGTACTGTGAAAGTCTTTATGTCGACAGATATTGGCGTATCGCTACACGGGAACTGGCTAAAGGAAGCTTGAAAATGTGACTGTGGAAAAACGGGGAGCAACTGACAGGACTAACTTCGACTCCCTTAAGGTAGACAAATGCCTAATCAACAGGCGAAATACATCGGCAAACTCGAGAAGCTCCCAGAAGGAGTACTGTGATAGTCTTTAGGTTGACAGATAATGGCGTATCGCTTCAGGATAACAGGATAGAGGAAGCTTGAAAATGTGACTGTGGTGAAACGGGGAGCAACTGATAGGAGTAACTATGACTCTCTTAAGGTAGCCAAATGCCTCGTCAACAGGCGAAATACATCGGCAAACTCGAGAAGCTCCCAGCAGAAGTACTGTGAAAGTCTTTAGGTTGACAGATAATGGCGTATCGCTTCAGGTGATCCGGCTAAAGGAAGCTTCAAAATATGACTGTGGTAAAACGGGAAACATCTGACAGGACTAACTATGACTCTCTTAAGGTAGACAATTGCCTCGTCATTAGGCGAAATACATCGGCAAACTCGAGAAGCTCCCAGAAGGAGTACTGTGATAGTCTTTAGGTTGACAGATAATAGCGCATCGCTTCAGGAGAACTGGATAGAGGAAGCTTGAAAATGTGACTGTGGTGAAACGGGGAGCAACTGATAGGAGTAACTATGACTCTCTTAAGGTAGCCAAATGCCTCGTCAACAGGCGAAATACATCGGCAAACTCGAGAAGCTCCCAGCAGAAGTACTGTGAAAGTCTTTAGGTTGACAAATAATGGCGTATCGCTTCAGGTGATCCGGCTAAAGGAAGCTTCAAAATATGACTGTGGTAAAACGGGAAACATCTGACAGGACTAACTATGACTCTCTTAAGGTAGACAATTGCCTCGCCATTAGGCGAAATATATCGGCAAACACGAGAAGCTCCCAGCAGGACTACTGTGAAAGTCTTTATGTCGACAGATAATGGCGCATCGCTTCAGGTGATCCGGCTAAAGGAAGCTTCAAAATGTGACTGTGGTAAAACGGGAAACATCTGACAGGACTAACTATGACTCTCTTAAGGTAGACAATTGCCTCGTCATTAGGCGAAATACATCGGCAAACTCGAGAAGATCCCGGCAGGAGTACTGTGAAAGGCTTTAGGTTGACAGATAATGGCGTATCGCTTCAGGTGAACTGGATAGAGGAAGCTTGAAAATGTGACTGTGGTAAAACGGGAAACATCTGACAGGACTAACTATGACTCTCTTAAGTTAGACAATTGCCTCGTCATTAGGCGAAATACATCGGCAAACTCGAGAAGCTCCCAGAAGGAGTACTGTGATAGTCTTTAGGTTGACAGATAATAGCGCATCGCTTCACGAGAACTGGCTAAAGGAAGCTTGAAAATGTGACTGTGGTAAAACGGAAAGCAACTGACAGGACTAACTACGACTCTCTTAAGGTAGACAAATGCCTCGTCAAGAGGCGAATTACATCGGCAAACTCGAGAAGCTCCCAGCAGGAGTACTGTGAAAGTCTTTATGTCGACAGATATTATCGTACCGCTTCAGGTGAACAGGCCAGAGAAAGCTTGTAGTTGTGACTGTTATAAAACGTGGAGCAACATGCAATGAGTAACTATGGCTCCCTTCAGGTAGCCAAATGCCTCGTCAACAGGCGAAATACATCGGCAAACTCGAGAAGCTCCCGGCAGGAGTACTGTGATAGTCTTTATGTCGATAGATATTGGCGTATCGCTTCACGGGAACTGCATAGAGGAAGCTTGAAAATGTGACTGTGGTAAAACAGGGAGCAACTGACAGGAGTAACTAAGACTCTCTTCAGGTAGCCAAATGCCTCGTCAACAGGCGAAATATATCGGCAAACACGAGAAGCTCCCAGCAGGACTACTGTGAAAGTCTTTATGTCGACAGATAATGGCGCATTGCTTCAGGTGATCCGGCTAAAGGAAGCTTCAAAATGTGACTGTGGTAAAACGGGAAACATCTGACAGGACTAACTATGACTCTCTTAAGGTAGACAATTGCCTCGTCATTAGGCGAAATACATCGGCAAACTCGAGAAGATCCCGGCAGGAGTACTGTGAATGGCTTTAGGTTGACAGATAATGGCGTATCGCTTCAGGTGAATTGGATAGAGGAAGCTTGAAAATGTGACTGTGGTAAAACGGGGAGCAACTGACAGGAGTAACTATTACTCTCTTCAGGTAGCAGAATGCCTCGTCAACAGGCGAAATACATCGGCAAACACGAGAAGCTCCCAGCAGGAGTACTGTGAAAGTCTTTATGTCGACAGATATTGGCGTATCGCTACACGGGAACTGGCTAAAGGAAGCTTGAAAATGTGACTGTGGAAAAACGGGGAGCAACTGACAGGACTAACTTCGACTCCCTTAAGGTAGACAAATGCCTAATCAACAGGCGAAATACATCGGCAAACTCGAGAAGCTCCCAGAAGGAGTACTGTGATAGTCTTTAGGTTGACAGATAATGGCGTATCGCTTCAGGATAACAGGATAGAGGAAGCTTGAAAATGTGACTGTGGTGAAACGGGGAGCAACTGATAGGAGTAACTATGACTCTCTTAAGGTAGCCAAATGCCTCGTCAACAGGCGAAATACATCGGCAAACTCGAGAAGCTCCCAGCAGAAGTACTGTGAAAGTCTTTAGGTTGACAGATAATGGCGTATCGCTTCAGGTGATCCGGCTAAAGGAAGCTTCAAAATATGACTGTGGTAAAACGGGAAACATCTGACAGGACTAACTATGACTCTCTTAAGGTAGACAATTGCCTCGTCATTAGGCGAAATACATCGGCAAACTCGAGAAGCTCCCAGAAGGAGTACTGTGATAGTCATTAGGTTGACAGATAATAGCGCATCGCTTCAGGAGAACTGGATAGAGGAAGCTTGAAAATGTGACTGTGGTGAAACGGGGAGCAACTGATAGGAGTAACTATGACTCTCTTAAGGTAGCCAAATGCCTCGTCAACAGGCGAAATACATCGGCAAACTCGAGAAGCTGCCGGCAGGAGTACTGTGAAAGTCTTTATGTCGATAGATATTGGCGTATCGCTTCACGGGAACTGGCTAAAGGAAGCTTGAAAATGTGACTGTGGAAAACGGGGAGCAACTGACAGGACTAAGTACGACTCTCTTAAGGTAGACAAATGCCTCGTCAACAGGCGAAATACATCGGCAAACTCGAGAAGCTCCCAGCAGAAGTACTGTGAAAGTCTTTAGGTTGACAGATAATGGCGTATCGCTTCAGGTGAACTGGATAGAGGAAGCTTGAACATGTGACTGTGGTAAAACGGGGAGCAACTGACAGGAGTAACTATGACTCTCTTCAGGTTGCCAAATGCCTCGTCAACAGGCGAAATATATCGGCAAACACGAGAAGCTCCCAGCAGGACTACTGTGAAAGTCTTTATGTCGACAGATAATGGCGCATCGCTTCAGGTGATGCGGCTAAAGGAAGCTTCAAAATAAGACTGTGGTAAAACGGGAAACATCTGACAGGACTAACTATGACTCTCTTAAGGTAGACAATTGCCTCGTCATTAGGCGAAATACATCGGCAAACAAGAGAAGCTCCCAGCAGGAGTACTGTGAAAGTCTTTATGTCGACAGATATTAGCGTATCGCTTCACGAGAACTGGCTAAAGGAAGCTTGAAAATGTGACTGTGGTAAAACGGAAAGCAACTGACAGGACTAACTACGACTCTCTTAAGGTAGGCAAATGCCTCGTCAAGAGGCGAATTACATCGGCAAACTCGAGAAGCTCCCAGCAGGAGTACTGTGAAAGTCTTTATGTCGACAGATATTGGCGTATCGCTACACGGGAACTGGCTAAAGGACGCTTGAAAATGTGACTGTGGAAAAACGGGGAGCAACTGACAGGACTAACTTCGACTCCCTTAAGGTAGACAAATGCCTAATCAACAGGCGAAATACATCGGCAAACTCGAGAAGCTCCCAGAAGGAGTACTGTGATAGTCTTTAGGTTGACAGATAATGGCGTATCGCTTCAGGATAACTGGATAGAGGAAGCTTGAAAATGTGACTGTGGTGAAACGGGGAGCAACTGATAGGAGTAACTATGACTCTCTTAAGGTAGCCAAATGCCTCGTCAACAGGCGAAATACATCGGCAAACTCGAGAAGCTCCCAGCAGAAGTACTGTGAAAGTCTTTAGGTTGACAGATAATGGCGTATCGCTTCAGGTGATCCGGCTAAAGGAAGCTTCAAAATATGACTGTGGTAAAACGGGAAACATCTGACAGGACTAACTATGACTCTCTTAAGGTAGACAATTGCCTCGTCATTAGGCGACATACATCGGCAAACTCGAGAAGCTCCCAGAAGGAGTACTGTGATAGTCTTTAGGTTGACAGATAATAGCGCATCGCTTCAGGAGACCTGGATAGAGGAAGCTTGAAAATGTGACTGTGGTGAAACGGGGAGCAACTGATAGGAGTAACTATGACTCTCTTAAGGTAGCCAAATGCCTCGTCAACAGGCGAAATACATCGGCAAACTCGAGAAGCTCCCAGCAGAAGTACTGTGAAAGTCTTTAGGTTGACAGATAATGGCGTATCGCTTCAGGTGAACTGGATAGAGGAAGCTTGAAAATGTGACTGTGGTAAAACAGGGAGCAACTGACAGGAGTAACTATGACTCTCTTCAGGTAGCCAAATGCCTCGTCAACAGGCGAAATATATCGGCAAACACGAGAAGCTCCCAGCAGGACTACTGTGAAAGTCTTTATGCCGACAGATAATGGCGCATCGCTTCAGGTGATCCGGCTAAAGGAAGCTTCAAAATGTGACTGTGGTAAAACGGGAAACATCTGACAGGACTAACTATGACTCTCTTAAGGTAGACAATTGCCTCGTCATTAGGCGAAATACATCGGCAAACTCGAGAAGATCCCGGCAGGAGTACTGTGAAAGGCTTTAGGTTGACAGATAATGGCGTATCGCTTCAGGTGAACTGGATAGAGGAAGCTTGAAAATGTGACTGTGGTAAAACGGGGAGCAACTGACAGGAGTAACTATGACTCTCTTCAGGTAGCAGAATGCCTCGTCAACAGGCGAAATACATCGGCAAACACGAGAAGCTCCGAGCAGGAGTACTGTGAAAGTCTTTATGTCGACAGATATTGGCGTATCGCTTCACGAGAACTGGCTAAAGGAAGCTTGAAAATGTGACTGTGGTAAAACGGAAAGCAACTGACAGGACTAACTACGACTCTCTTAAGGTAGACAAATGCCTCGTCAAGAGGCGAATTACATCGGCAAACTCGAGAAGCTCCCAGCAGGAGTACTGTGAAAGTCTTTATGTCGACAGATATTGGCGTACCGCTTCAGGTGAACAGGCCAGAGAAAGCTTGTAGTTGTGACTGTTTTAAAACGTGGAGCAACATGCAATGAGTAACTATGGCTCCCTTTAGGTAGCCAAATGCCTCGTCAACAGGCGAAATACATCGGCAAACTCGAGAAGCTCCCGGCAGGAGTACTGTGAAAGTCTTTATGTCGATAGATATTGGCGTATCGCTTCACGGGAACTGGCTAAAGGAAGCTTGAAAATATGACTGTGGAAAACGGGGAGCAACTGACAGAACTAACTACGACTCTCTTAAGGTAGACAAATGCCTCGTCAACAGGCGAAATATATCGGCAAACTCGAGAAGCTCCCAGCAGAAGTACTGTGAAAGTCTTTAGGTTGACAGATAATGGCGTATCGCTTCAGGTGAACTGGATAGAGGAAGCTTGAACATGTGACTGTGGTAAAACGGGGAGCAACTGACAGGAGTAACTATGGCTCTCTTCAGGTTGCCAAATGCCTCGTCAACAGGCGAAATATATCGGCAAACACGAGAAGCTCCCAGCAGGACTACTGTGAAAGTCTTTATGTCGACAGATAATGGCGCATCGCTTCAGGTGATGCGGCTAAAGGAAGCTTCAAAATAAGACTGTGGTAAAACGGGAAACATCTGACAGGACTAACTATGACTCTCTTAAGGTAGACAATTGCCTCGTCATTAGGCGAAATACAACGACAAACTCGAGAAGATCCCGGCAGGAGTACTGTGAAAGGCTTTAGGTTGACAGATAATGGCGTATCGCTTCAGGTGAACTGGATAGAGAAAGCTTGAAAATGTGACTGTGGTAAAACAGGGAGCAACTGACAGGAGTAACTATGACTCTCTTCAGGTAGCCAAATGCCTCGTCAACAGGCGAAATATATCGGCAAACACGAGAAGCTCCCAGCAGGACTACTGTGAAAGTCTTTATGTCGACAGATAATGGCGCATCGCTTCAGGTGATCCGGCTAAAGGAAGCTTCAAAATGTGACTGTGGTAAAACGGGAAACATCTGACAGGACTAACTATGACTCTCTTAAGGTAGACAATTGCCTCGTCATTAGGCGAAATACATCGGCAAACTCGAGAAGATTTCGGCAGGAGTACTGTGAATGGCTTTAGGTTGACAGATAATGGCGTATCGCTTCAGGTGAATTGGATAGAGGAAGCTTGAAAATGTGACTGTGGTAAAACGGGGAGCAACTGACAGGAGTAACTATGACTCTCTTCAGGTAGCAGAATGCCTCGTCAACAGGCGAAATACATCGGCAAACACGAGAAGCTCCCAGCAGGAGTACTGTGAAAGTCTTTATGTCGACAGATATTGGCGTATCGCTTCACGAGAACTGGCTAAAGGAAGCTTGAAAATGTGACTGTGGTAAAACGGAAAGCAACTGACAGGACTAACTACGACTCTCTTAAGGTAGGCAAATGCCTCGTCAAGAGGCGAATTACATCGGCAAACTCGAGAAGCTCCCAGCAGGAGTACTGTGAAAGTCTTTATGTCGACAGATATTGGCGTATCGCTACACGGGAACTGGCTAAAGGAAGCTTGAAAATGTGACTGTGGAAAAACGGGGAGCAACTGACAGGACTAACTTCGACTCCCTTAAGGTAGACAAATGCCTAATCAACAGGCGAAATACATCGGCAAACTCGAGAAGCTCCCAGAAGGAGTACTGTGATAGTCTTTAGGTTGACAGATAATGGCGTATCGCTTCAGGATAACTGGATAGAGGAAGCTTGAAAATGTGACTGTGGTGAAACGGGGAGCAACTGATAGGAGTAACTATGACTCTCTTAAGGTAGCCAAATGCCTCGTCAACAGGCGAAATACATCGGCAAACTCGAGAAGCTCCCAGCAGAAGTACTGTGAAAGTCTTTAGGTTGACAGATAATGGCGTATCGCTTCAGGTGATCCGGCTAAAGGAAGCTTCAAAATATGACTGTGGTAAAACGGGAAACATCTGACAGGACTAACTATGACTCTCTTAAGGTAGACAATTGCCTCGTCATTAGGCGAAATACATCGGCAAACTCGAGAAGCTCCCAGAAGGAGTACTGTGACAGTCTTTAGGTTGACAGATAATAGCGCATCGCTTCAGGAGAACTGGATAGAGGAAGCTTGAAAATGTGACTGTGGTGAAACGGGGAGCAACTGATAGGAGTAACTATGACTCTCTTAAAGTAGCCAAATGCCTCGTCAACAGGCGAAATACATCGGCAAACTCGAGAAGCTCCCAGCAGAAGTACTGTGAAAGTCTTTAGGTTGACAGATAATGGCGTATCGCTTCAGGTGAACTGGATAGAGGAAGCTTGAAAATGTGACTGTGGTAAAACAGGGAGCAACTGACAGGAGTAACTATGACTCTCTTCAGGTAGCCAAATGCCTCGTCAACAGCCGAAATATATCGGCAAACACGAGAAGCTCCCAGCAGGACTACTGTGAAAGTCTTTATGTCGACAGATAATGGCTCATCGCTTCAGGTGATCCGGCTAAAGGAAGCTTCAAAATGTGACTGTGGTAAAACGGGAAACATCTGACAGGACTAACTATGACTCTCTTAAGTTAGACAATTGCCTCGTCATTAGGCGAAATACATCGGCAAACTCGTAAAGATCCCGGCAGGAGTACTGTGAAAGGCTTTAGGTTGACAGATAATGGCGTATCGCTTCAGGTGAACTGGATAGAGGAAGCTTGAAAATGTGACTGTGGTAAAACGGGGAGCAACTGACAGGAGTAACTATGACTCTCTTCAGGTAGCAGAATGCCTCGTCAACAGGCGAAATACATCGGCAAACACGAGAAGCTCCCAGCAGGAGTACTGTGAAAGTCTTTATGTCGACAGATATTGGCGTATCGCTTCACGAGAACTGGCTAAAGGAAGCTTGAAAATGTGACTGTGGTAAAACGGAAAGCAACTGACAGGACTAACTACGACTCTCTTAAGGTAGACAAATGCCTCGTCAAGAGGCGAATTACATCGGCAAACTCGAGAAGCTCCCAGCAGGAGTACTGTGAAAGTCTTTATGTCGACAGATATTGGCGTACCGCTTCAGGTGAACAGGCCAGAGAAAGCTTGTAGTTGTGACTGTTATAAAACGTGGAGCAACATGCAATGAGTAACTATGGCTCCCTTTAGGTAGCCAAATGCCTCGTCAACAGGCGAAATACATCGGCAAACTCGAGAAGCTCCCGGCAGGAGTACTGTGAAAGTCTTTATGTCGATAGATAATGGCGTATCGCTTCACAGGAACTGGCTAAAGGAAGCTTGAAAATGTGACTGTGGAAAACGGGGAGCAACTGACAGAACTAACTACGACTCTCTTAAGGTAGACAAATGCCTCGTCAACAGGCGAAATATATCTGCAAACTCGAGAAGCTCCCAGCAGAAGTACTGTGAAAGTCTTTAGGTTGACAGATAATGGCGTATCGCTTCAGGTGAACTGGATAGAGGAAGCTTGAAAATGTGACTGTGGTAAAACGGGGAGCAACTGACAGGAGTAACTATGACTCTCTTCAGGTAGCCAAATGCCTCGTCAACAGGCGAAATATATCGGCAAACACGAGAAGCTCCCAGCAGGACTACTGTGAAAGTCTTTATGTCGACAGATAATGGCGCATCGCTTCAGGTGATCTGGCTAAAGGAAGCTTCAAAATGTGACTGTGGTAAAACGGTAAACATCTGACAGTACTAACTATGACTCTCTTAAGATAGACAATTGCCTCGTCATTAGGCGAAATACATCGGCAAACTCGAGAAGATCCCGGCAGGAGTACTGTGAAAGGCTTTAGGCTGACAGATAATGGCGTATCGCTTCAGGTGAACTGGATAGAGGAAGCTTGAAAATGTGACTGTGGTAAAACGGTGAGCAACTGACAGGAGTAACTATGACTCTCTTCAGGTAGCCAAATGCCTCGTCAACAGGCGAAATACATCGGCAAACACGAGAAGCTCCCAGCAGGAGTACTGTGAAAGTCTTTATGTCGACAGATATTGGCGTATCGCTTCAGGTGAACTGGCCAGAGAAAGCTTGTAGATGTGACTGTTATAAAACGTGGAGCAACTGCAATGAGTAACTATGACTCTCTTTAGGTATCCAAATGCCTCGTCAACTGGCGTAATACGTCGGCAAACTCTAGAAGCTCCCAGCAGGAGTACTGTGAATGTCTTTAGGTTGACAGATAATGGCGTATCGCTTCAGATGAACTGGATAGAGGAAGCTTGAAAATGTGACTGTGGTAAAACGGGGAGCAACTGACAGGAGTAACTATGACTCTCTTAAGGTAGCCAAATGCCTCGTCAACAGGCGAAATACATCGGCAAACACGAGAAGCCCACAGCAGGAGTACTGTGAAAGTCTTTATGTGGTCAGATATTGGCGTATCGCTTCACGAGAACTGGCTAAAGGAAGCTTGAAAATGTGTCTGTGGTAAAACGGAAAGCAACTGACAGGACTAACTACGACTCTCTTAAGGTAGACAAATGCCTCGTCAAGAGGCGAATTACATCGGCAAACTCGAGAAGCTCCCAGCAGGAGTACTGTGAAAGTCTTTATGTCGACAGATATTGGCGTACCGCTTCAGGTGAAAAGGCCAGAGAAAGCTTGTAGTTGTGAGTGTTATAAAACGTGGAGAAACTGCAATGAGTAACTATGACTCCCTTTAGGTAGCCAAATGCCTCGTCAACAGGCGAAATACATCGGCAAACTCGAGAAGCTCCCGGCAGGAAAACTGTGAAAGTCTTTATGTCGACAGATATTGGCGTATCGCTTCACGGGAACTGGCTAAAGGAAGCTTGAAAATGTGACTGTGGAAAAACGGTGAGCTACTGACAGGACTAACTACGTCTCTCTTAAGGTAGACAAATGCCTCGTCAACAGGCGAAATACATCGGCAAACTCGAGAAGCTCCCAGCAGGAGTACTGTGAAAGTCTTTATGTCGACAGATATCGGCGTACCGCTTCAGGTGAACAGGCCAGAGAAAGCTTGTAGTTGTGACTGTTATAAAACGTGGAGCAACATGCAATGAGTAACTATGACTCCCTTTAGGTAGCCAAATGCCTCGTAAAAAGGGCGAAATACATCGGCAAACTCGAGAAGCTCCCGGCAGGAGTACTGTGAAAGTCTTTATGTCGACAGATATTGGCGTATCGCTTCACGGGAAATGGCTAAAGGAAGCTTGAAAATGTGACTGTGGAAAAACGGGGAGCTACTGACAGGACTAAATACGTCTCTCTTAAGGTAGACAAATGCCTCGTCAACAGGCGAAATACATCGGCAAACTCGAGAAGCTCCCAGCAGGAGTACTGTGAAAGTCTTTATGTCGACAGATATCGGCGTACCGCTTCAGGTGAACAGGCCAGAGAAAGCTTGTAGTTGTGACTGTTATAAAACGTGGAGCAACATGCAATGAGTAACTATGACTCCCTTTAGGTAGCCAAATGCCTCGTAAAAAGGGCGAAATACATCGGCAAACTCGAGAAGCTCCCGGCAGGAGTACTGTGAAAGTCTTTATGTCGACAGATATTGGCGTATCGCTTCGCGGGAACTGGCTAAAGGAAGCTTGAAAATGTGACTGTGGAAAAACGGGGAGCTACTGACAGGACTAACTACGACTCTCTTAAGGTAGACAAATGCCTCGTCAACAGGCGAAAAACATCGGCAAACTCGAGAAGCTAACAGAAGGAGTACTGTGATAGTCTTTAGGTTGACAGATAATGGCGTATCGCTTCAGGAGAACTGGATAGAGGAAGCTTGAAAATGTGACTGTGGTGAAACGGGGAGCAACTGATAGGAGTAACTATGACTCTCTTAAGGTAGCCAAATGCCTCGTCAACAGGCGAAACACATTGGGAAACTCGAGAAGCTCCCTGCAGAAGTACTGTGAAAGGCTTTAGGTTGACAGATAATGGCGTATCGCTTCAGGTGAACTGGATAGAGGAAGCTTGAAAATGTGACTGTGGTAAAACGGGGAGCAACTGACAGGAGTAACTATGACTCTCTTCAGGTAGCCAAATGCCTCGTCAACAGGCGAAATATATCGGCAAACACGAGAAGCTCCCAGCAGGACTACTGTGAAAGTCTTTATGTCGACAGATAATGGCGCATCGCTTCAGGTGATCTGGCTAAAGGAAGCTTCAAAATGTGACTGTGGTAAAACGGTAAACATCTGACAGGACTAACTATGACTCTCTTAAGATAGACAATTGCCTCGTCATTAGGCGAAATACATCGGCAAACTCGAGAAGATCCCGGCAGGAGTACTGTGAAAGGCTTTAGGCTGACAGATAATGGCGTATCGCTTCAGGTGAACTGGATAGAGGAAGCTTGAAAATGTGACTGTGGTAAAACGGGGAGCAACTGACAGGAGTAACTATGACTCTCTTCAGGTAGCCAAATGCCTCGTCAACAGGCGAAATACATCGGCAAACACGAGAAGCTCCCAGCAGGAGTACTGTGAAAGTCTTTATGTCGACAGATATTGGCGTATCGCTTCACGAGAACTGGCTAAAGGAAGCTTGAAAATGTGACTGTGGTAAAACGGAAAGCAACTGACAGGACTAACTACGACTCTCTTAAGGTAGACAAATGCCTCGTCAAAATGCGAATTACATCGGCAAACTCGAGAAGCTCCCAGCAGGAGTACTGTGAAAGTCCTTATGTCGACAGATATTGGCGTACCGCTTCAGGTGAAAAGGCCAGAGAAAGCTTGTAGTTGTGAGTGTTATAAATCGTGGAGAAACTGCAATGAGTAACTATGACTCCCTTTAGGTAGCCAAAAGCCTCGTCAACAGGCGAAATACATCGGCAAACTCAAGAAGCTCCCGGCAGAAGTACTGTGATAGTCTTTAGGTTGACAGATAATGGCGTATCGCTTCAGGAGAACTGGATAGAGAAAGCTTGAAAATGTGACTGTGGTGAAACGGGGAGCAACTGACAGGAGTAACTATGACTCTCTTAAGGTAGCCAAGTGCCTCGGCAGCAGGCGAAATACATCGGCAAACTCGAGAAGCTCCCAGCAGGAGTACTGTGAATGTCTTTAGGTTGACAGATAATGGCGTATCGCTTCAGATGAACTGGATAGAGGAAGCTTGAAAATGTGACTGTGGTAAAACGGGGAGCAACTGACAGGAGTAACTATGACTCTCTTAAGGTAGCCAAATGCCTCGTCAACAGGCGAAATACGTCGGCAAACACGAGAAGCCCACAGCAGGAGTACTGTGAAAGTCTTTATGTGGTCAGATATTGGCGTATCGCTTCACGAGAACTGGCTAAAGGAAGCTTGAAAATGTGTCTGTGGTAAAACGGAAAGCAACTGACAGGACTAACTACGACTCTCTTAAGGTAGACAAATGCCTCGTCAAGAGGCGAATTACATCGGCAAACTCGAGGAGCTCCCAGCAGGAGTACTGTGAAAGTCTTTATGTCGACAGATATTGGCGTACCGCTTCGGGTGAACAGGCCAGAGAAAGCTTGTAGTTGTGACTGTTATAAAACGTGGAGCAACATGCAATGAGTAACTATGACTCCCTTTAGGTAGCCAAATGCCTCGTCAACAGGCGAAATACATCGGCAAACTCGAGAAGCTCCCGGCAGGAGTACTGTGAAAGTCTTTATGTCGACAGATATTGGCGTATCACTTCACGGGAACTGGCTAAAGGAAGCTTGAAAATGTGACTGTGGAAAAACGGGGAGCAAGTGACATGACTAACTACGACTCTCTTAAGGTAGACAAATGCCTCGTCAACAGGCGAAATACATCGGCAAACTCGAGAAGCTCCCAGAAGGAGTACTGTGATAGTCTTTATGTCGACAGATAATGGCGTATTGCTTCACGAGTACTGGCTAAAGAAAGCTGGAAAATGTGACTGTGGAAAAACGGGGAGTGCTGACAGGACTATCTACGACTCTCTTAAGGTAGACAAATGCCTCGTCAAAAGGCGAAATACATCGGCAAACACAAAAAGCTCCCAGAAGGAGTACTGTGATAGTCTTTAGGTTGACAGATAATGGCGTATCGCTTCAGGAGAACTGGATAGAGGAAGCTTGAAAATGTGACTGTGGTGAAACGGGGAGCAACAGATAGGAGTAACTACGACTCTCTTAAGATAGCCAAATGCCTCGTCAACAGGCGAAATACATCGGCAAACTCGAGAAGCTCCCAGCAGAAGTACTGTGAAAGTCTTTAGGTTGACAGATAATGGCGTACCGCTTCAGGTGAACAGGCCAGAGAAAGCTTGTAATTGTGACTGTTATAAAACGTGGGGAAACTGCAATGAGTAACTATGACTCCCTTTAGGTAGCCAAATGCCTCGTCAACAGGCGAAATACATCGGAAAACTCGAGAAGCTCCCGGCAGGAGTACTGTGAAAGTCTTTATGTCGACAGATATTGGCGTATCGCTTCAGGTGAACAGGCCAGAGAAAGCTTGTAGATGTGACTGTTATAAAACGTAGAGCAACTGCAATGAGTAACTATGACTCCCTTTAGGTAGCCAAATGCCTCGTCAACAGGCGAAATACATCGGCAAACTCGAGAAGCTCCCGGCAGGAAAACTGTGAAAGTCTTTATGTCGACAGATATTGGCGTATCGCTTCACGGGAACTGGCTAAAGGAAGCTTGAAAATGTGACTGTGGTGAAACGGGGAGCAACAGATAGGAGTAACTACGACTCTCTTAAGATAGCCAAATGCCTCGTCAACAGGCGAAATACATCGGCAAACTCGAGAAGCTCCCAGCAGAAGTACTGTGAAAGTCTTTAGGTTGACAGATAATGGCGTACCGCTTCAGGTGAACAGGCCAGAGAAAGCATGTAGTTGTGACTGTTATAAAACGTGGAGAAACTGCAATGAGTAACTATGACTCCCTTTAGGTAGCCAAATGCCTCGTCAACAGGCGAAATACATCGGAAAACTCGAGAAGCTCCCGGCAGGAGTACTGTGAAAGTCTTTATGTCGACAGATATTGGCGTATCGCTTCAGGTGAACTGGCCAGAGAAAGCTTGTAGATGTGACTGTTATAAAACGTGGAGCAACTGCAATGAGTAACTATGACTCCCTTTAGGTAGCCAAATGCCTCGTCAACAGGCGAAATACATCGGCAAACTCGAGAAGCTCCCGGCAGGAGTATTGTGAAAGTCTTTATGTCGACAGATTTTGGCGTATCGCTTCACGGGAACTGGCTTAAGAAAGCTTGAAAATGTGACTGTGGAAAAACGGTGAGCTACTGACAGGACTAACTACGACTCTCTTAAGGTAGACAAAGGCCTCGTCAACAGGCGAAAAACATCGGCAAACTCGAGAAGCTCCCAGCAGGAGTACTGTGAAAGTCTTTATGTCGACAGATATCGGCGTACCGCTTCAGGTGAACAGGCCAGAGAAAGCTTGTAGTTGTGACTGTTATAAAACGTGGAGAAACTGCAATGAGTTACTATGACTCCCTTTAGGTAGCCAAATGCCTCGTCAACAGGCGAAATACATCGGCAAACTCAAGAAGCTCCCGGCAGAAGTACTGTGATAGTCTTTAGGTTGACAGATAATGGCGTATTGCTTCAGGAGAACTGGATAGAGGAAGCTTGAAAATGTGACTGTGGTGAAACGGGGAGCAACTGACAGGAGTAACTATGACTCTCTTAAGGTAGCCAAGAGCCTCGGCAGCAGGCGAAATACATCGGCAAACTCGAGAAGCTCCCAGCAGGTGTACTGTGAATGTCTTTAGGTTGACAGATAATGGCGTATCGCTTCAGATGAACTGGATAGAGGAAGCTTGAAAATGTGACTGTGGTAAAACGGGGAGCAACTGACAGGAGTAACTATGACTCTCTTAAGGTAGCCAAATGCCTCGTCAACAGGCGAAATACATCGGCAAACACGAGAAGCCCACAGCAGGAGTACTGTGAAAGTCTTTATGTGGACAGATATTGGCGTATCGCTTCACGAGAACTGGCTAAAGGAAGCCTAAAAATGTGACTGTGGTAAAACGGAAAGCAACTGACAGGACTAACTACGACTCTCTTAAGGTAGACAAATGCCTCGTCAAGAGGCGAATTACATCGGCAAACTCGAGAAGCTCCCAGCAGGAGTACTGTGAAAGTCTTTATGTCGACAGATATTGGCGTACCGCTTCAGGTGAACAGGCCAGAGAAAGCTTGTAGTTGTGACTGTTATAAAACGTGGAGCAACATGCAATGACTAACTATGACTCCCTTTAGGTAGCCAAATGCCTCGTCAACAGGCGAAATACATCGGCAAACTCGAGAAGCTCCCGGCAGGAGTACTGTGAAAGTCTTTATGCCGACAGATATTGGCGTATCACTTCACGGGAACTGGCTAAAGGAAGCTTGAAAATGTGACTGTGGAAAAACGGGGAGCAAGTGACATGACTAACTACGACTCTCTTAAGGTAGACAAATGCCTCGTCAACAGGCGAAATACATCGGCAAACTCGAGAAGCTCCCAGAAGGAGTACTGTGATAGTCTTTATGTCGACAGATAATGGCGCATCGCTTCAGGTGATCCGGCTAAAGGAAGCTTCAAAATGTGACTGTGGTAAAACGGGAAACATCTGACAGGACTAACTATGACTCTCTTAAGGTAGACAATTGCCTCGTCATTAGGCGAAATACATCGGCAAACTCGAGAAGATCCCGGCAGGAGTAATGTGAAAGGCTTTAGGTTGACAGATAATGGCGTATCGCTTCAGGTGAACTGGATAGAGGAAGCTTGAAAATGTGACTGTGGTAAAACGGGGAGCAACTGACAGGCGTAACTATGACTCTCTTCAGGTAGCCAAATGCCTCGTCAGCAGGCGAAATACATCGGCAAACACGAGAAGCTCCCAGCAGGAGTACTGTGAAACTCTTTATGTCGACAGATATTGGCGTATCGCTTCAGGTGAACTGGCCACAGAAAGCTTGTAGATGTGACTGTTATAAAACGTGGAGCAACTGCAATGAGTAACTATGACTCTCTTTAGGTATCCAAATGCCTCATCAACAGGCGAAATACATCGGCAAACTCTAGAAGCTCCCAGCAGGAGTACTGTGAAAATCTTTATGTCGACAGATATTGGCGTATTGCTTCACGAGAACTGGCTAAAGGAAGCTAGAAAATGTGACTGTGGTAAAACGGGGAGCAACTGACAGGACTAACTACGACTCTCTTAAGGTAGACAAATGCCTCGTCAAGAGGCGAATTACATCGGCAAACTCGAGAAGCTCCCAGCAGGAGTACTGTGAAAGTCTTTATGTCGACAGATATTGGCGTACCGCTTCAGGTGAACAGGCCAGAGAAAGCTTGTAGTTGTGACTGTTATAAAACGTGGAGCAACATGCAGTGAGTAACTATGACTCCCTTCAGGTAGCCAAATGCCTCGTCAACAGGCGAAATACATCAGCAAACTCGAGAAGCTCCCGGCAGGAGTACTGTGAAAGTCTTTATGTCGACAGATATTGGCGTATCGCTTCACGGGAACTGGCTAAAAGGAGCTTGAAAATGTGACTGTTGAAAAACGGGGAGCAACTGACAGGACTAACTACGACTCTCTTAAGGTAGACAAATGCCTCGTCAACAGGCGAAATACATCGGCAAACTCGAGAAGCTCCCAGCAGGAGTACTGTGAAAGTCTTTATGTCGACAGATATTGGCGTACCGCTTCAGGTGAAAAGGCCAGAGAAAGCTTGTAGTTGTGAGTGTTATAAAACGTGGAGAAACTGCAATGAGTAACTATGACTCCCTTTAGGTAGCCAAATGCCTCGTCAACAGGCGAAATACATCGGCAAACTCAAGAAGCTCCCGGCAGAAGTACTGTGATAGTCTTTAGGTTGACAGATAATGGCGTATCGCTTCAGGAGAACTGGATAGAGGAAGCTTGAAAATGTGACTGTGGTGAAACGGGGAGCAACAGATAGGAGTAACTACGACTCTCTTAAGATAGCCAAATGCCTCGTCAACAGGCGAAATACATCGGCAAACTCGAGAAGCTCCCAGCAGAAGTACTGTGAAAGTCTTTAGGTTGACAGATAATGGCGTACCGCTTCAGGTGAACAGGCCAGAGAAAGCTTGTAGTTGTGACTGTTATAAAACGTGGAGAAACTGCAATGAGTAACTATGACTCCCTTTAGGTAGCCAAATGCCTCGTCAACAGGCGAAATACATCGGAAAACTCGAGAAGCTCCCGGCAGGAGTACTGTGAAAGTCTTTATGTCGACAGATATTGGCGTATCGCTTCAGGTGAACAGGCCAGAGAAAGCTTGTAGATGTGACTGTTATAAAACGTGGAGCAACTGCAATGAGTAACTATGACTCCCTTTAGGTAGCCAAATGCCTCGTCAACAGGCGAAATACATCGGCAAACTCGAGAAGCTCCCGGCAGGAGTACTGTGAAAGTCTTTATGTCGACAGATTTTGGCATATCGCTTCACGGGAACTGGCTAAATAAAGCTTGAAAATGTGACTGCGGAAAAACGGTGAGCTACTGACAGGACTAACTACGACTCTCTTAAGGTACACAAATGCCTCGTCAACAGGCGAAATACATCGGCAAACTCGAGAAGCTCCCAGCAGGAGTACTGTGAAAGTCTTTATGTCGACAGATATCGGCGTACCGCTTCAGGTGAACAGGCCAGAGAAAGCTTGTAGTTGTGACTGTTATAAAACGTGGAGAAACTGCAATGAGTTACTATGACTCCCTTTAGGTAGCCAAATGCCTCGTCAACAGGCGAAATACATCGGCAAACTCAAGAAGCTCCCGGCAGAAGTACTGTGATAGTCTTTAGGTTGACAGATAATGGCGTATTGCTTCAGGAGAACTGGATAGAGGAAGCTTGAAAATGTGACTGTGGTGAAACGGGGAGCAACTGACAGGAGTAACTATGACTCTCTTAAGGTAGCCAAGAGCCTCGGCAGCAGGCGAAATACATCGGCAAACTCGAGAAGTTCCCAGCAGGTGTACTGTGAATGTCTTTAGGTTGACAGATAATGGCGTATCGCTTCAGATGAACTGGATAGAGGAAGCTTGAAAATGTGACTGTATTAAAACGGGGAGCAACTGACAGGAGTAACTATGACTCTCTTAAGGTAGCCAAATGCCTCGTCAACAGGCGAAATACATCGGCAAACACGAGAAGCCCACAGCAGGAGTACTGTGAAAGTCTTTATGTGGACAGATATTGGCGTATCGCTTCACGAGAACTGGCTAAAGGAAGCTGGAAAATGTGACTGTGGAAAAACGGGGAGTGCTGACAGGACTAACTACGACTCTCTTAAGGTAGACAAATGCCTCGTCAACAGGCGAAATACATCGGCAAACTCGACAAGCTCCCAGAAGGAGTACTGTGATAGTCTTTATGTCGACAGATAATGGAGCATCGCTTCAGGTGATCCGGCTAAAGGAAGCTTCAAAATGTGACTGTGGTAAAACGGGAAACATCTGACAGGACTAACTATGACTCTCTTAAGGTAGACAATTGCCTCGTCATTAGGCGAAATACATCGGCAAACTCGAGAAGATCCCGGCAGGAGTACTGTGAAAGGCTTTAGGTTGACAGATAATGGCGTATCGCTTCAGGTGAACTGGATAGAGGAAGCTTGAAAATGTGACTGTGGTAAAACGTGGAGCAACATGCAATGAGTAACTATGACTCCCTTTAGGTAGCCAAATGCCTCGTCAACAGGCGAAATACATCGGCAAACTCGAGAAGCTCCCGGCAGGAGTACTGTGAAAGTCTTTATGTCGACAGATATTGGCGTACCGCTTCAGGTGAACAGGCCAGAGAAAGCTTGTAGTTGTGACTGTTATAAAACGTGGAGCAACATGCAATGAGTAACTATGACTCCATTTAGGTAGCCAAATGCCTCGTCAACAGGCGAAATACATCGGCAAACTCGAGAAGCTCCCGGCAGGAGTACTGTGAAAGTCTTTATGTCGACAGATATTGGCGTATCGCTTCACGAGTACTGGCTAAAGGAAGCTGGAAAATGTGACTGTGGAAAAACGGGGAGTGCTGACAGGACTAACTACGACTCTCTTAAGGTAGACAAATGCCTCGTCAACAGGCGAAATACATCGGCAAACACGAGAAGCTCCCAGAAGGAGTACTGTGATAGTCTTTAGGTTGACAGATAATGGCGTATCGCTTCAGGAGAACTGGATAGAGGAAGCTTGAAAATGTGACTGTGGTGAAACGGGGAGCACCAGATAGGAGTAACTATGACTCTCTTAAGATAGCCAAATGCCTCGTCAACAGGCGAAATACATCGGCAAACTCGGGAAGCTCCCAGCAGAAGTACTGTGAAAGTCTTTAGGTTGACAGATAATGGCGTACCGCTTCAGGTGAACAGGCCAGAGAAAGCTTGTAGTTGTGACTGTTATAAAACATGGAGCAACTGCAATGAGTAACTATGACTCCCTTTAGGTAGCCAAATGCCTCGTCAACAGGCGAAATACATCGGCAAACTCGAGAAGCTCCCGGCAGGAGTACTGTGAAAGTCTTTATGTCGACAGATATTGGCGTATCGCTTCACGGGAACTGGCTAAAGGAAGCTTGAAAATGTGACTGTGGAAAAACGGTGAGCTACTGACAGGACTAACTACGACTCTCTTAAGGTAGACAAATGCCTCGTCAACAGGCGAAATACTTCGGCAAACTCGAGAAGCTCCCAGCAGGAGTACTGTGAAAGTCTTTATGTCGACAGATATCGGCGTACCGCTTCAGGTGAACAGGCCAGAGAAAGCTTGTAGTTGTGACTGTTATAAAACGTGGAGCAACATGCAATGAGTAACTATGACTCCCTTTAGGTAGCCAAATGCCTCGTCAAAGGACGAAATACATCGGCAAACTCGAGAAGCTCGCGGCAGGAGTACTGTGAAAGTCTTTATGTCGACAGATATTGGCGTATTGCTTCACGAGAACTGGCTAAAGGAAGCTAGAAAATGTGACTGTGGTAAAGCGGGGAGCATCTGACAGGACTAACTACGACTCTCTTAAGGTAGACAAATGCCTCGTCAACAGGCGAAATACATCGGCAAACACGAGAAGCTCCCAGAAGGAGTACTGTGATAGTCTTTAGGTTGACAGATAATGGCGTATCGCTTCAGGAGAACTGGATAGAGGATGCTTGAAAATGTGACTGTGGTGAAACGGGGAGCAACAGATAGGAGTAACTATGACTCTCTTAAGGTAGCCAAATGCCTCGTCAACAGGCGAAATACATCGGCAAACTCGAGAAGCTCCCAGCAGAAGTACTGTGAAAGTCTTTAGGTTGACAGATAATGGCGTACCGCTTCAGGTGAACAGGCCAGAGAAAGCTTGTAGTTGTGACTGTTATAAAACGTGGAGAAACTGCAATGAGTATTTATGACTCCCTTTAGGTAGCCAAATGCCTCGTCAACAGGCGAAATATATCGGCAAACACGAGAAGCTCCCAGCAGGACTACTGTGAAAGTCTTTATGTCGACAGATAATGGCGCATCGCTTCAGGTGATCCGAGTAAAGGAAGCTTCAAAATGTGACTGTGGTAAAACGGGAAACATCTGACAGGACTAACTATGACTCTCTTAAGGTAGACAATTGCCTCGTCATTAGGCGAAATACATCGGCAAACTCGAGAAGATCCCGGCAGGAGTAATGTGAAAGGCTTTAGGTTGACAGATAATGGCGTATCGCTTCAGGTGAACTGGATAGAGGAAGCTTGAAAATGTGACTGTGGTAAAACGGGGAGCAACTGACAGGCGTAACTATGACTCTCTTCAGGTAGCCAAATGCCTCGTCAACAGGCGAAATACATCGGCAAACACGAGAAGCTCCCAGCAGGAGTACTGTGAAAGTCTTTATGTCGACAGATATTGGCGTATCGCTTCAGGTGAACTGGCCACAGAAAGCTTGTAGATGTGACTGTTATAAAACGTGGAGCAACTGCAATGAGTAACTATGACTCTCTTTAGGTATCCAAATGCCTCATCAACAGGCGAAATACATCGGCAAACTCTAGAAGTTCCCAGCAGGAGTACTGTGAAAATCTTTATGTCGACAGATATTGGCGTATTGCTTCACGAGAACTGGCTAAAGGAAGCTAGAAAATGTGACTGTGGTAAAACGGGGAGCAACTGACAGGACTAACTACGACTCTCTTAAGGTAGACAAATGCCTCGTCAAGAGGCGAATTACATCGGCAAACTCGAGAAGCTCCCAGCAGGAGTACTGTGAAAGTCTTTATGTCGACAGATATTGGCGTACCGCTTCAGGTGAACAGGCCAGAGAAAGCTTGTAGTTGTGACTGTTATAAAACGTGGAGCAACATGCAGTGAGTAACTATGACTCCCTTCAGGTAGCCAAATGCCTCGTCAACAGGCGAAATACATCAGCAAACTCGAGAAGCTCCCGGCAGGAGTACTGTGAAAGTCTTTATGCCGACAGATATTGGCGTATCACTTCACGGGAACTGGCTAAAGGAAGCTTGAAAATGTGACTGTGGAAAAACGGGGAGCAAGTGACATGACTAACTACGACTCTCTTAAGGTAGACAAATGCCTCGTCAACAGGCGAAATACATCGGCAAACTCGAGAAGCTCCCAGAAGGAGTACTGTGATAGTCTTAATGTCGACTGATAATGGCGCATCGCTTCAGGTGATGCGGCTAAAGGAAGCTTCAAAATGTGACTGTGGTAAAACGGGAAACATCTGACAGGACTAACTATGACTCTCTTAAGGTAGACAATTGCCTCGTCATTAGGGGAAATACATCGGCAAACTCGAGAGGATCCCGGCAGGAGTACTGTGAAAGGCTTTAGGTTGACAGATAATGGCGTATCGCTTCAGGTGAACTGGATAGAGGAAGCTTGAAAATGTGACTGTGGTAAAACGTGGAGCAACATGCAATGAGTAACTATGACTCCCTTTAGGTAGCCAAATGCCTCGTCAACAGGCGAAATACATCGGCAAACTCGAGAAGCTCCCGGCAGGAGTACTGTGAAAGCCTTTATGTCGACAGATATTGGCGTACCGCTTCAGGTGAACAGGCCAGAGAAAGCTTGTAGTTGTGACTGTTATAAAACGTGGAGCAACATGCAATGAGTAACTATGACTCCCTTTAGGTAACCAAATGCCTCGTCAACAGGCGAAATACATCGGCAAACTCGAGAAGCTCCCGGCAGGAGTACTGTGAAAGTCTTTATGTCGACAGATATTGGCGTATCGCTTCACGAGTACTGGCTAAAGGAAGCTGGAAAATGTGACTGTGGAAAAACGGGGAGTGCTGACAGGACTAACTACGACTCTCTTAAGGTAGACAAATGCCTCGTCAACAGGCGAAATACATCGGCAAACACGAGAAGCTCCCAGAAGGAGTACTGTGATAGTCTTTAGGTTGACAGATAATGGCGTATCGCTTCAGGAGAACTGGATAGAGGAAGCTTGAAAATGTGACTGTGGTGAAACGGGGAGCACCAGATAGGAGTAACTATGACTCTCTTAAGATAGCCAAATGCCTCGTCAACAGGCGAAATACATCGGCAAACTCGAGAAGCTCCCAGCAGAAGTACTGTGAAAGTCTTTAGGTTGACAGATAATGGCGTACCGCTTCAGGTGAACAGGCCAGAGAAAGCTTGTAGTTGTGACTGTTATAAAACGTGGAGAAACAGCAATGAGTAACTATGACTCCCTTTAGGTAGCCAAATGCCTCGTCAACAGGCGAAATACATCGGAAAACTCGAGAAGCTCCCGGCAGGAGTACTGTGAAAGTCTTTATGTCGACAGATATTGGCGTATCGCTTCAGGTGAACAGGCCAGAGAAAGCTTGTAGATGTGACTGTTATAAAACGTGGAGCAACTGCAATGAGTAACTATGACTCCCTTTAGGTAGCCAAATGCCTCGTCAACAGGCGAAATACATCGGCAAACTCGAGAAGCTCCCGGCAGGAGTACTGTGAAAGTCTTTATGTCGACAGATATTGGCGTACCGCTTCAGGTGAACAGGCCAGAGAAAGCTTGTAGTTGTGACTGTTATAAAACGTGGAGCAACATGCAATGAGTAACTATGACTCCCTTTAGGTAGCCAAATGCCTCGTCAACAGGCGAAATACATCGGCAAACTCGAGAAGCTCCCGGCAGGAGTACTGTGAAAGTCTTTACGTCGACAGATATTGGCGTATCGCTTCACGAGTACTGGCTAAAGGAAGCTGGAAAATGTGACTGTGGAAAAACGGGGAGTGCTGACAGGACTAACTACGACTCTCTTAAGGTAGACAAATGCCTCGTCAACAGGCGAAATACATCGGCAAACACGAGAAGCTCCCAGAAGGAGTACTGTGATAGTCTTTAGGTTGACAGATAATGGCGTATCGCTTCAGGAGAACTGGATAGAGGAAGCTTGAAAATGTGACTGTGGTGAAACGGGGAGCACCAGATAGGAGTAACTATGACTCTCTTAAGATAGCCAAATGCCTCGTCAACAGGCGAAATACATCGGCAAACTCGGGAAGCTCCCAGCAGAAGTACTGTGAAAGTCTTTAGGTTGACAGATAATGGCGTATCGCTTCAGGTGAACGGGCCAGAGAAAGCTTGTAGTTGTGTCTGTTATAAAACGTGGAGAAACTGCAATGAGTAACTATGACTCCCTTTAGGTAGCCAAATGCCTCGTCAACAGGCGAAATACATCGGAAAACTCGAGAAGCTCCCGGCAGGAGTACTGTGAAAGTCTTTATGTCGACAGATATTGGCGTATCGCTTCAGGTGAACAGGCCAGAGAAAGCTTGTAGATGTGACTGTTATAAAACATGGAGCAACTGCAATGAGTAACTATGACTCCCTTTAGGTAGCCAAATGCCTCGTCAACAGGCGAAATACATCGGCAAACTCGAGAAGCTCCCGGCAGGAGTACTGTGAAAGTCTTTATGTCGACAGATATTGGCGTATCGCTTCACGGGAACTGGCTAAAGGAAGCTTGAAAATGTGACTGTGGAAAAACGGTGAGCTACTGACAGGACTAACTACGACTCTCTTAAGGTAGACAAATGCCTCGTCAACAGGCGAAATACATCGGCAAACTCGAGAAGCTCCCAGCAGGAGTACTGTGAAAGTCTTTATGTCGACAGATATCGGCGTACCGCTTCAGGTGAACAGGCCAGAGAAAGCTTGTAGTTGTGACTGTTATAAAACGTGGAGCAACATGCAATGAGTAACTATGACTCCCTTTAGGGAGCCAAATGCCTCGTCAAAGGACGAAATACATCGGCAAACTCGAGAAGCTCGCGGCAGGAGTACTGTGAAAGTCTTTATGTCGACAGATATTGGCGTATTGCTTCACGAGAACTGGCTAAAGGAAGCTAGAAAATGTGACTGTGGTAAAACGGGGAGCAACTGCAATGAGTAACTATGACTCTCTTTAGGTATCCAAATGCCTCATCAACAGGCGAAATACATCGGAAAACTCGAGAAGCTCCCGGCAGGAGTACTGTGAAAGTCTTTATGTCGACAGATATTGGCGTATCGCTTCAGGTGAACAGGCCAGAGAAAGCTTGTAGATGTGACTGTTATAAAACATGGAGCAACTGCAATGAGTATTTATGACTCCCTTTAGGTAGCCAAATGCCTCGTCAACAGGCGAAATATATCGGCAAACACGAGAAGCTCCCAGCAGGACTACTGTGAAAGTCTTTATGTCGACAGATAATGGCGCATCGCTTCAGGTGATCCGGCTAAAGGAAGCTTCAAAATGTGACTGTGGTAAAACGGGAAACATCTGACAGGACTAACTATGACTCTCTTAAGGTAGACAATTGCCTCGTCATTAGGCGAAATACATCGGCAAACTCGAGAAGATCCCGGCAGGAGTAATGTGAAAGGCTTTAGGTTGACAGATAATGGCGTATCGCTTCAGGTGAACTGGATAGAGGAAGCTTGAAAATGTGACTGTGGTAAAACGGGGAGCAACTGACAGGCGTGACTATGACTCTCTTCAGGTAGCCAAATGCCTCGTCAACAGGCGAAATACATCGGCAAACACGAGAAGCTCCCAGCAGGAGTACTGTGAAAGTCTTTATGTCGACAGATATTGGCGTATCGCTTCAGGTGAACTGGCCACAGAAAGCTTGTAGATGTGACTGTTATAAAACGTGGAGCAACTGCAATGAGTAACTATGACTCTCTTTAGGTATCCAAATGCCTCATCAACAGGCGAAATACATCGGCAAACTCTAGAAGTTCCCAGCAGGAGTACTGTGAAAATCTTTATGTCGACAGATACTGGCGTATTGCTTCACGAGAACTGGCTAAAGGAAGCTAGAAAATGTGACTGTGGTAAAACGGGGAGCAACTGACAGGACTAACTACGACTCTCTTAAGGTAGACAAATGCCTCGTCAAGAGGCGAATTACATCGGCAAACTCGAGAAGCTCCCAGCAGGAGTACTGTGAAAGTCTTTATGTCGACAGATATTGGCGTACCGCTTCAGGTGAACAGGCCAGAGAAAGCTTGTAGTTGTGACTGTTATAAAACGTGGAGCAACATGCAGTGAGTAACTATGACTCCCTTCAGGTAGCCAAATGCCTCGTCAACAGGCGAAATTCATCAGCAAACTCGAGAAGCTCCCGGCAGGAGTACTGTGAAAGTCTTTATGCCGACAGATATTGGCGTATCACTTCACGGGAACTGGCTAAAGGAAGCTTGAAAATGTGACTGTGGAAAAACGGGGAGCAAGTGACATGACTAACTACGACTCTCTTAAGGTAGACAAATGCCTCGTCAACAGGCGAAATACATCGGCAAACTCGAGAAGCTCCCAGAAGGAGTACTGTGATAGTCTTTATGTCGACAGATAATGGCGCATCGCTTCAGGTGATGCGGCTAAAGGAAGCTTCAAAATGTGACTGTGGTAAAACGGGAAACATCTGACAGGACTAACTATGACTCTCTTAAGGTAGACAATTGCCTCGTCATTAGGGGAAATACATCGGCAAACTCGAGAGGATCCCGGCAGGAGTACTGTGAAAGGCTTTAGGTTGACAGATAATGGCGTATCGCTTCAGGTGAACTGGATAGAGGAAGCTTGAAAATGTGACTGTGGTAAAACGTGGAGCAACATGCAATGAGTAACTATGACTCCCTTTAGGTAGCCAAATGCCTCGTCAACAGGCGAAATACATCGGCAAACTCGAGAAGCTCCCGGCAGGAGTACTGTGAAAGCCTTTATGTCGACAGATATTGGCGTACCGCTTCAGGTGAACAGGCCAGAGAAAGCTTGTAGTTGTGACTGTTATAAAACGTGGAGCAACATGCAATGAGTAACTATGACTCCCTTTAGGTAGCCAAATGCCTCGTCAACAGGCGAAATACATCGGCAAACTCGAGAAGCTCCCGGCAGGAGTACTGTGAAAGTCTTTATGTCGACAGATATTGGCGTATCGCTTCACGAGTACTGGCTAAAGGAAGCTGGAAAATGTGACTGTGGAAAAACGGGGAGTGCTGACAGGACTAACTACGACTCTCTTAAGGTAGACAAATGCCTCGTCAACAGGCGAAATACATCGGCAAACACGAGAAGCTCCCAGAAGGAGTACTGTGATAGTCTTTAGGTTGACAGATAATGGCGTATCGCTTCAGGAGAACTGGATAGAGGAAGCTTGAAAATGTGACTGTGGTGAAACGGGGAGCACCAGATAGGAGTAACTATGACTCTCTTAAGATAGCCAAATGCCTCGTCAACAGGCGAAATACATCGGCAAACTCGAGAAGCTCCCAGCAGAAGTACTGTGAAAGTCTTTAGGTTGACAGATAATGGCGTACCGCTTCAGGTGAACAGGCCAGAGAAAGCTTGTAGTTGTGACTGTTATAAAACGTGGAGAAACTGCAATGAGTAACTATGACTCCCTTTAGGTAGCCAAATGCCTCGTCAACAGGCGAAATACATCGGAAAACTCGAGAAGCTCCCGGCAGGAGTACTGTGAAAGTCTTTATGTCGACAGATATTGGCGTATCGCTTCAGGTGAACAGGCCAGAGAAAGCTTGTAGATGTGACTGTTATAAATCGTGGAGCAACTGCAATGAGTAACTATGACTCCCTTTAGGTAGCCAAATGCCTCGTCAACAGGCGAAATACATCGGCAAACTCGAGAAGCTCCCGGCAGGAGTACTGTGAAAGTCTTTATGTCGACAGATATTGGCGTATCGCTTCACGGGAACTGGCTAAAGGAAGCTTGAAAATGTGACTGTGGAAAAACGGTGAGCTACTGACAGGACTAACTACGACTCTCTTAAGGTAGACAAATGCCTCGTCAACAGGCGAAATACATCGGCAAACTCGAGAAGCTCCCAGCAGGAGTACTGTGAAAGTCTTTATGTCGACAGATATCGGCGTACCGCCTCAGGTGAACAGGCCAGAGAAAGCTTGTAGTTGTGACTGTTATAAAACGTGGAGCAACATGCAATGAGTAACTATGACTCCCTTTAGGTAGCCAAATGCCTCGTCAACAGGCGAAATATATCGGCAAACACGAGAAGCTCCCAGTAGGACTACTGTGAAAGTCTTTATGTCGACAGATAATGGCGCATCGCTTCAGGTGATCCGGCTAAAGGAAGCTTCAAAATGTGACTGTGGTAAAACGGGAAACATCTGACAGGACTAACTATGACTCTCTTAAGGTAGACAATTGCCTCGTCATTAGGCGAAATACATCGGCAAACTCGAGAAGATCCCGGCAGGAGTAATGTGAAAGGCTTTAGGTTGACAGATAATGGCGTATCGCTTCAGGTGAACTGGCCACAGAAAGCTTGTAGATGTGTCTGTTATAAAACGTGGAGCAACTGCAATGAGTAACTATGACTCTCTTTAGGTATCCAAATGCCTCGTCAACAGGCGAAATACATCGGCAAACTCTAGTAGCTCCCAGCAGGAGTACTGTGAAAGTCTTTATGTTGACAGATATTGGCGTATTGCTTCACGAGAACTGGCTAAAGGAAGCTAGAAAATGTGACTGTGGTAAAGCGGGGAACATCTGACAGGACTAACTACGACTCTCTTAAGGTAGACAAATGCCTCGTCAACAGGCGAAATACATCGGCAAACACGAGAAGCTCCCAGAAGGAGTACTGTGATAGTCTTTAGGTTGACAGATAATGGCGTATCGCTTCAGGTGAACAGGCCAGAGAAAGCTTGTAGTTGTGACTGTTATAAAACGTGGAGAAACTGCAATGAGTATTTATGACTCCCTTTAGGTAGCCAAATGCCTCGTCAACAGGCGAAATATATCGGCAAACACGAGAAGCTCCCAGCAGGACTACTGTGAAAGTCTTTATGTCGACAGATAATGGCGCATCGCTTCAGGTGATCTGGCTAAAGGAAGCTTCAAAATGTGACTGTGGTAAAACGGGAAACATCTGACAGGACTAACTATGACTCTCTTAAGGTAGACAATTGCCTCGTCATTAGGCGAAATACATCGGCGAACTCGAGAAGATCCCGGCAGGAGTAATGTGAAAGGCTTTAGGTTGACAGATAATGGCGTATCGCTTCAGGTGAACTCGATAGAGGAAGCTTGAAAATGTGACTGTGGTAAAACGGGGAGCAACTGACAGGCGTAACTATGACTCTCTTCAGGTAGCCAAATGCCTCATCAACAGGCGAAATACATCGGCAAACTCTAGAAGCTCCCAGCAGGAGTACTGTGAAAATCTTTATGTCGACTGATATTGGCGTATTGCTTCACGAGAACTGGCTAAAGGAAGCTAGAAAATGTGACTGTGGTAAAACGGGGAGCAACTGACAGGACTAACTACGACTCTCTTAAGGTAGACAAATGCCTCGTCAAGAGGCGAATTACATCGGCAAACTCGAGAAGCTCCCAGCAGGAGTACTGTGAAAGTCTTTATGTCGACAGATATTGGCGTACCGCTTCAGGTGAACAGGCCAGAGAAAGCTTGTAGTTGTGACTGTAATAAAACGTGGAGCAACATGCAGTGAGTAACTATGACTCCCTTCAGGTAGCCAAATGCCTCGTCAACAGGCGAAATACATCAGCAAACTCGAGAAGCTCCCGGCAGGAGTACTGTGAAAGTCTTTATGTCGACAGATATTGGCGTATCGCTTCACGGGAACTGGCTAAAGGAAGCTTGAAAATGTGAATGTGGTAAAACGGGGAGCAACTGACAGGAGTAACTATGACTCTCTTCAGGTAGCCAAATGCCTCGTCAACATGCGAAATATATCGGCAAACACGAGAAGCTCCCAGCAGGACTACTGTGAAAGTCTTTATGTCGACAGATAATGGCGCATCGCTTCAGGTGATCCGGCTAATGGAAGCTTCAAAATGTGACTGTGGTGATACGGGAAACATCTGAAGGGACTAACTATGACTCTCTTAAGGTAGACAATTGTCTCGTCATTAGGCGAAATACATCGGCAAACTCGAGAAGATACCGGCAGGAGTACTGTGAAAGGCTTTAGGTTGACAGATAATGGCGTATCGCTTCAGGTGAACTGGATAGAGGAAGCTTGAAAATGTGACTGTGGTAAAACGGGGAGCAACTGACAGGAGTAACTATGACTCTCTTCAGGTAGCCAAATGCCTCGTCAACAGGCGAAATACATCGGCAAACTCGAGAAGCTCCCGGCAGGAGTTCTGTGAAAGTCTTTATGTCGACAGATATTGGCGTATCGCTTCACGGGAACTGGCTAAAGGAAGCTTGAAAATGTGACTGTGGAAAAACGGGGAGCAACTGACAGGACTAACTACGACTCTCTTAAGGTAGACAAGTGCCTCGTCAACAGGCGAAATACATCGGCAAACTCGAGAAGCTCCCAGAAGGAGTACTGTGATAGTCTTTAGGTTGACAGATAATGGCGTATCGCTTCAGGAGAACTGGATAGAGGAAGCTTGAAAATGTGACTGTGGTGAAAAGGGGAGCAACTGATAGGAGTAACTATGACTCTCTTAAGGTAGCCAAATGCCTCCTCAACAGGCGAAATACATCGGCAAACTCGAGAAGCTCCCAGCAGAAGTGCTGTGAAAGTCTTTAGGTTGACAGATAATGACGTATCGCTTCAGGTGAACAGGCCAGAGAAAGCTTGTAGTTGTGACTGTTATAAAACGTGGAGCAACATGCAATGAGTAACTATGGCTCCCTTTAGGTAGATAAAGGCCTCGTCAACAGGCGAAATACATCGGCAAACGCGAGAAGCTCCCAGCAGAAGTACTGTGAAAGTCTTTAGGTTGAGAGGTAATGGCGTATCGCTTCAGGTGAACTGGATAGAGGAAGCTTGAAAATGTGACTGTGGTAAAACGGGGAGCAACTGACAGGAGTAACCATGACTCTCTTCAGGTAGCCAAATGCCACGTCAACAGGCGAAATATATCGGCAAACACGAGAAGCTCCCAGCAGGACTACTGTGAAAGTCTTTATGTCGACAGATAATGGCGCATCGCTTCAGGTGATCCGGCTAAAGGAAGCTTCAAAATGTGACTGTGGTAAAACGAGAAACATCTGACAGGACTAACTATGACTCTCTTAAGGTAGACAATTGCCTCGTCATTAGGCGGAATACACCGGCAAACTCGAGAAGATACCGGCAGGAGTACTGTGAAAGGCTTTAGGTTGACAGATAATGACGTATCGCTTCAGGTGAACAGGCCAGAGAAAGCTTGCAGTTGCGACTGTTATAAAACGTGGAGAAACTGCGATGAGTAACTATGACTCCCTTTAGGTAGCCAAATGCCTCGTCAACAGGCGAAATACATCGGCAAACTCGAGAAGCTCCCGGCAGGAGTACTGTGAAAGTCTTTATGTCGACAGATATTGGCGTATCGCTTCACGGGAACTGGCCAGAGAAAGCTTGTAGATGTGACTGTTATAAAACGTGGAGCAACTGCAATGAGTAACTATGACTCTCTTAAGGTATCCAAATGCCTCGTCAACAGGCGAAATACGTCGGGAAACACTAGAAGCTCCCAGCAGGAGTACTGTGAGTGTCTTTAGGTTGACAGATAAAGGCGTATCGCTTCAGGTGAACAGGATAGAGGAAGCTTGAAAATGTGACTGTGGTAAAACGGGGAGCAACTGACAGGAGTAACTATGACTCTCTCAAGGTAGCCAAATACCTCGTGAACAGGAGAAAAACATCGGCAGACACGAGAAACTCCCGGCAGGAGTACTGTGAAAGTCTCTATGTCGACAAATAATGGCGTATCGCTTCTGGTGAATGGGGAAGGGGAAGCTAGTAGGTGTGACTACGGTTTAACGGTGAGACACTGGCAGGAGTAACTATGACTCTCTTAAGGTAGCCAAATGCCTCGTCAACAGGCGAAATACATCGGCAAACTCTAGAAGCTCCCAGCAGGAGTACTGTGAAAGTCTTTATGTCGACAGATATTGGCGTATTGCTTCACGAGAACTGGCTAAAGGAAGCTAGAAAATGTGACTGTGGTAAAACGGGGAGCAACTGACAGGACTAACTACGACTCTCTTAAGGTAGACAAATGCCTCGTCAACAGGCGAAATACATCGGAAAACTCGAGAAGCTCCCAGAAGGAGGACTGTGATAGTCTTTAGGTTGACAGATAATGGCGTATTGCTTCAGGAGAACTGGATAGAGGAAGCTTGAAAAAGCGACTGTGGTGAAACGGGGTGCAACTGATAGGAGTAACTATGACTCTCTTAAGGTAGCCAAATGCCTCGTCAACATGCGAAATACATCGGCAAACTCGAGAAGCTCCCAGCAGAAGTACTGTGAAAGTCTTTAGGTTGACAGATAATGGCGTACCGCTTCAGGTGAACAGGCCAGAGAAAGCTTGTAGTTGCGACTGCTATAAAACGTGGAGAAACTGCGATGAGTAACTATGACTCCCCTTAGGTAGCCAAATGCCTCGTCAACAGGCGAAATACATCGGCAAACTCGAGAAGCTCCCGGCAGGAGTACTGTGAAAGTCTTTATGTCGACAGATATTGGCGTATCGCTTCAGGTGAACTGGCCAGAGAAAGCTTGTAGATGTGACTGTTATAAAACGTGGAGCAAATGCAATGAGTAACTATGACCCCCTTTAGGTAGCCAAATGCCTCGTCAACAGGCGAAATACATCGGCAAACTCGAGAAGCTCCCGGCAGGAGTACTGTGAAAGTCTTTATGTCGACAGATATTGGCGTATCGCTTCACGGGAAGTGGCTAAAAAAAGCTTGAAAATGTGACTGTGGAAAAACGGTGAGCTACTGACAGGACTAACTACGACTCTCTTAAGGTAGACAAATGCCTCGTCAACAGGCGAAATACATCGGCAATCTCGAGAAGCTCCCGGCAGGAGTACTGTGAAAGTCTTTATGTCGACAGATATGGGCGTATCGCTTCACGGGAACTGGCTAAAGGAAGCTTGAAAATGTGACTGTGGTAAAACGGGGAGCAACTGACAGGAGTAACTATGACTCTCTTCAGGTAGCCAAATGCCTCGTCAACAGGCGAAATATATCGGCAAACACGAGAAGTTCTTAGCAGGACTACTGTGAAAGTCTTTATGTCGACAGATAATGGCGCATCGCTTCAGGTGATCCGGCTAAAGGAAGCTTCAAAATGTGACTGTGGTAAAACGGAAAACATCTGACAGGACTAACTAAGACTCTCTTCAGGTAGACAATTGCCTCGTCATTAGGCGAAATACATCGGCAAACTCGAGAAGATACCGGCAGGAGTACTGTGAAAGTCTTTATGTCGACAGATATTGGCGTATCGCTTCACGGGAACTGGCTTAGGAAGCTTGAAAATGTGACTGTGGAAAAACGGGGAGCAACTGACTGGACTAACTACGACTCACTTAAGGTAGACAAATGCCTCGTCAACAGGCGAAATACATCGGCAAACTCGAGAAGCTCCCTGCAGGAGTACTGTGAAAGTCTTTAGGTTGACAGATAATGGCGTACCGTTTCAGGTGAACAGGCCAGAGAAAGCTTGCAGTTGCGACTGTTATAAAACGTGGAGAAACAGCGATGAGTAACTATGACTCCCTTTAGGTAGCCAAATGCCTCGTCAACAGGCGAAATACATCGGCAAACTCGAGAAGCTCCCGGCAGGAGTACTGTGAAAGTCTTTATGTCGACAGATATTGGCGTATCGCTTCACGGGAACTGGCCAGAGAAAGCTTGTAGATGTGACTGTTATAAAACGTGGAGCAACTGCAATGAGTAACTATGACTCTCTTAAGGTATCCAAATGCCTCGTCAACAGGCGAAATACGTCGGGAAACACTAGAAGCTCCCAGCAGGAGTACTGTGAGTGTCTTTAGGTTGACAGATAAAGGCGTATCGCTTCAGGTGAACAGGATAGAGGAAGCTTGAAAATGTGACTGTGGTAAAACGGGGAGCAACTGACAGGAGTAACTATGACTCTCTCAAGGTAGCCAAATACCTCGTGAACAGGAGAAAAACATCGGCAGACACGAGAAACTCCCGGCAGGAGTACTGTGAAAGTCTCTATGTCGACAAATAATGGCGTATCGCTTCTGGTGAATGGGGAAGGGGAAGCTAGTAGATGTGACTACGGTTTAACGGTGAGACACTGGCAGGAGTAACTATGACTCTCTTAAGGTAGCCAAATGCCTCGTCAACAGGCGAAATACATCGGCAAACTCTAGAAGCTCCCAGCAGGAGTACTGTGAAAGTCTTTATGTCGACAGATATTGGCGTATTGCTTCACGAGAACTGGCTAAAGGAAGCTAGAAAATGTGACTGTAGTAAAACGGGGAGCAACTGACAGGACTAACTACGACTCTCTTAAGGTAGACAAATGCCTCGTCAACAGGCGAAATACATCGGAAAACTCGAGAAGCTCCCGGCAGGAGTACTGTGAAAGTCTTTATGTCGACAGATATTGGCGTATCGCTTCACGGGAACTGGCTTAGGAAGCTTGAAAATGTGACTGAGGAAAAACGGGGAGCAACTGACTGGACTAACTTTGACTCTCTTAAGGTAGACAAATGCCTCGTCAACAGGCGAAATACATCGGCAAACTCGAGAAGCTCCCTGCAGGAGTACTGTGAAAGTCTTTATGTCGACAGATATTGGCGTTCCGCTTCAGGTGAACAGGCCAGAGAAAGCTTGTAGTTGTGACTGTTATAAAACGTGGAGCAACATGCAATGAGTAACTATGACTCCCTTTAGGTAGCCAAATGCCTCGTCAACAGGCGAAATACATCGGCAAACTCGAGAAGCTCCCGGCAGGAGTACTGTGAAAGCCTTTATGTCGACAGATATTGGCGTATCGCTTCACGGGAACTGGCTAAAGGAAGCTAGAAAATGAGACTGTGGTAAAACGGGGAGAAACTGACAGGACTAACTACGACTCTCTTAAGGTAGACTAATGCCTCGTCAACAGGCGAAATACATCGGCAAACTCGAGAAGCTCCCAGAAGGAGTACTGTGATAGTCTTTAGGTTGACAGATAATGGCGTATCGCTTCAGGAGAACTGGATAGAGGAAGCTTGAAAATGTGACTGTGGTGAAACGGGGAGCAACTGATAGGAGTAACTATGACTCTCTTAAGGTAGCCAAATGCGTCGTCAACAGGCGAAATACATCGGCAAACTCTAGAAGCTCCCAGCAGAAGTACTGTGAAAGTCTTTAGGTTGACAGATAACGGCGTACCGCTTCAGGTGGACAGGCCAGAGTAAGCTTGTAGTTGCGACTGTTATAAAACGTGGAGAAACTGCGATGAGTATCTATGACTTCCCTTAGGTAGCCAAATGCCTCGTCAACAGGCGAAATACATCGGCAAACTCGAGTAGCTCCCGGCAGGAGTACTGTGAAAGTCTTTATGTCGACAGATATTGGCGTATCGCTTCAGGTGAACTGGCCAGAGAAAGCTTGTAGATGTGACTGTTATAAAACGTGGAGCAACTGCAATGAGTAACTATGACTCCCTTTACGTAGCCAAATGCCTCGTCAACAGGCGAAATACATCGGCAAACTCGAGAAGCTCCCGGCAGGAGTACTGTGAAAGTCTTTATGTCGACAGATATTGGCGTATCGCTTCACGGGAAGTGGCTAAAAAAAGCTTGAAAATGTGACTGTGGAAAAACGGTGAGCTACTGACAGGACTAACTACGACTCTCTTAAGGTAGACAAATGCCTCGTCAACAGGCGAAATACATCGGGAATCTCGAGAAGCTCCCAGCAGGAGTACTGTGAAAGTCTTTATGTCGACAGATATGGGCGTATCGCTTCACGGGAACTGGCTAAAGGAAGCTTGAAAATGTGACTGTGGTAAAACGGGGAGCAACTGACAGGAGTAACTGTGACTCACTTAAGGTAGACAATTGCCTCGTCATTAGGCGAAATACATCGGCAAACTCGAGAAGATCCCGGCAGGAGTAATGTGAAAGGCTTTAGGTTGACAGATAATGGCGTATCGCTTCAGGTGAACTGGATAGAGGAAGCTTGAAAATGTGACTGTGGTAAAACGGGGAGCAACTGACAGGCGTAACTATGACTCTCTTCAGGTAGCCAAATGCCTCGTCAACAGGCGAAATACATCGGCAAACACGAGAAGCTCCCAGCAGGAGTACTGTGAAAGTCTTTATGTCGACAGATATTGGCGTATCGCTTCAGGTGAACTGGCCACAGAAAGCTTGTAGATGTGACTGTTATAAAACGTGGAGCAACTGCAATGAGTAACTATGACTCTCTTTAGGTATCCAAATGCCTCATCAACAAGCGAAATACATCGGCAAACTCTAGAAGTTCCCAGCAGGAGTACTGTGAAAATCTTTATGTCGACAGATATTGGCGTATTGCTTCACGAGAACTGGCTAAAGGAAGCTAGAAAATGTGACTGTGGTAAAACGGGGAGCAACTGACAGGACTAACTACGACTCTCTTAAGGTAGACAAATGCCTCGTCAAGAGGCGAATTACATCGGCAAACTCGAGAAGCTCCCAGCAGGAGTACTGTGAAAGTCTTTATGTCGACAGATATTGGCGTACCGCTTCAGGTGAACAGGCCAGAGAAAGCTTGTAGTTGTGACTGTTATAAAACGTGGAGCAACATGCAGTGAGTAACTATGACTCCCTTCAGGTAGCCAAATGCCTCGTCAACAGGCGAAATACATCAGCAAACTCGAGAAGCTCCCGGCAGGAGTACTGTGAAAGTCTTTATGCCGACAGATATTGGCGTATCACTTCACGGGAACTGGCTAAAGGAAGCTTGAAAATGTGACTGTGGAAAAACGGGGAGCAAGTGACATGACTAACTACGACTCTCTTAAGGTAGACAAATGCCTCGTCAACAGGCGAAATACATCGGCAAACTCGAGAAGCACCCAGAAGGAGTACTGTGATAGTCTTTATGTCGACAGATAATGGCGCATCGCTTCAGGTGATGCGGCTAAAGGAAGCTTCAAAATGTGACTGTGGTAAAACGGGAAACATCTGACAGGACTAACTATGACTCTCTTAAGGTAGACAATTGCCTCGTCATTAGGGGAAATACATCGGCAAACTCGAGAGGATCCCGGCAGGAGTACTGTGAAAGGCTTTAGGTTGACAGATAATGGCGTATCGCTTCAGGTGAACTGGATAGAGGAAGCTTGAAAATGTGACTGTGGTAAAACGTGGAGCAACATGCAATGAGTAACTATGACTCCCTTTAGGTAGCCAAATGCCTCGTCAACAGGCGAAATACATCGGCAAACTCGAGAAGCTCCCGGCAGGAGTACTGTGAAAGCCTTTATGTCGACAGATATTGGCGTACCGCTTCAGGTGAACAGGCCAGAGAAAGCTTGTAGTTGTGACTGTTATAAAACGTGGAGCAACATGCAATGAGTAACTATGACTCCCTTTAGGTAGCCAAATGCCTCGTCAACAGGCGAAATACATCGGCAACCTCGAGAAGCTCCCGGCAGGAGTACTGTGAAAGTCTTTATGTCGACAGATATTGGCGTATCGCTTCACGAGTACTGGCTAAAGGAAGCTGGAAAATGTGACTGTGGAAAAACGGGGAGTGCTGACAGGACTAACTACGACTCTCTTAAGGTAGACAAATGCCTCGTCAACAGGCGAAATACATCGGCAAACACGAGAAGCTCCCAGAAGGAGTACTGTGATAGTCTTTAGGTTGACAGATAATGGCGTATCGCTTCAGGAGAACTGGATAGAGGAAGCTTGAAAATGTGACTGTGGTGAAACGGGGAGCACCAGATAGGAGTAACTATGACTCTCTTAAGATAGCCAAATGCCTCGTCAACAGGCGAAATACATCGGCAAACTCGAGAAGCTCCCAGCAGAAGTACTGTGAAAGTCTTTAGGTTGACAGATAATGGCGTACCGCTTCAGGTGAACAGGCCAGAGAAAGCTTGTAGTTGTGACTGTTATAAAACGTGGAGAAACTGCAATGAGTAACTATGACTCCCTTTAGGTAGCCAAATGCCTCGTCAACAGGCGAAATACATCGGAAAACTCGAGAAGCTCCCGGCAGGAGTACTGTGAAAGTCTTTATGTCGACAGATATTGGCGTATCGCTTCAGGTGAACAGGCCAGAGAAAGCTTGTAGATGTGACTGTTATAAATCGTGGAGCAACTGCAATGAGTAACTATGACTCCCTTTAGGTAGCCAAATGCCTCGTCAACAGGCGAAATACATCGGCAAACTCGAGAAGCTCCCGGCAGGAGTATTGTGAAAGTCTTTATGTCGACAGATATTGGCGTATCGCTTCACGGGAACTGGCTTAGGAAGCTTGAAAATGTGACTGTGGAAAAACGGGGAGCAACTGACTGGACTAACTACGACTCACTTAAGGTAGACAAATGCCTCGTCAACAGGCGAAATACATCGGTAAACTCGAGAAGCTCCCTGCAGGAGTACTGTGAAAGTCTTTAGGTTGACAGATAATGGCGTACCGCTTCAGGTGAACAGGCCAGAGAAAGCTTGCAGTTGCGACTGTTATAAAACGTGGAGAAACTGCGATGAGTAACTATGACTCCCTTTAGGTAGCCAAATGCCTCGTCAACAGGCGAAATACATCGGCAAACTCGAGAAGCTCCCGGCAGGAGTACTGTGAAAGTCTTTATGTCGGCAGATATTGGCGTATCGCTTCACGGGAACTGGCCAGAGAAAGCTTGTAGATGTGACTGTTATAAAACGTGGAGCAACTGCAATGAGTAACTATGACTCTCTTAAGGTATCCAAATGCCTCGTCAACAGGCGAAATACGTCGGGAAACACTAGAAGCTCCCAGCAGGAGTACTGTGAGTGTCTTTAGGTTGACAGATAAAGGCGTATCGCTTCAGGTGAACAGGATAGAGGAAGCTTGAAAATGTGACTGTGGTAAAACGGGGAGCAACTGACAGGAGTAACTATGACTCTCTCAAGGTAGCCAAATACCTCGTGAACAGGAGAAAAACATCGGCAGACACGAGAAACTCCCGGCAGGAGTACTGTGAAAGTCTCTATGTCGACAAATAATGGCGTATCGCTTCTGGTGAATGGGGAAGGGGAAGCTAGTAGATGTGACTACGGTTTAACGGTGAGACACTGGCAGGAGTAACTATGACTCTCTTAAGGTAGCCAAATGCCTCGTCAACAGGCGAAATACATCGGCAAACTCTAGAAGCTCCCAGCAGGAGTACTGTGAAAGTCTTTATGTCGACAGATATTGGCGTATTGCTTCACGAGAACTGGCTAAAGGAAGCTAGAAAATGTGACTGTGGTAAAACGGGGAGCAACTGTCAGGACTAACTACGACTCTCTTAAGGTAGACAAATGCCTCGTCAACAGGCGAAATACATCGGAAAACTCGAGAAGCTCCCAGAAGGAGGACTGTGATAGTCTTTAGGTTGACAGATAATGGCGTATTGCTTCAGGAGAACTGGATAGAGGAAGCTTGAAAAAGCGACTGTGGTGAAACGGGGAGCAACTGATAGGAGTAACTATGACTCTCTTAAGGTAGCCAAATGCCTCGTCAACATGCGAAATACATCGGCAAACTCGAGAAGCTCCCAGCAGAAGTACTGTGAAAGTCTTTAGGTTGACAGATAATGGCGTACCGCTTCAGGTGAACAGGCCAGAGAAAGCTTGTAGTTGCGACTGTTATAAAACGTGGAGAAACTGCGATGAGTAACTATGACTCCCCTTAGGTAGCCAAATGCCTCGTCAACAGGCGAAATACATCGGCAAACTCGAGAAGCTCCCGGCAGGAGTACTGTGAAAGTCTTTATGTCGACAGATATTGGCGTATCGCTTCACGGGAACTGGCTTAGGAAGCTTGAAAATGTGACTGAGGAAAAACGGGGAGCAACTGACTGGACTAACTACGACTCTCTTAAGGTAGACAAATGCCTCGTCAACAGGCGAAATACATCGGCAAACTCGAGAAGCTCCCTGCAGGAGTACTGTGAAAGTCTTTATGTCGACAGATATTGGCGTTCCGCTTCAGGAGAACAGGCCAGAGAAAGCTTGTAGTTGTGACTGTTATAAAACGTGGAGCAACATGCAATGAGTAACTATGACTCCCTTTAGGTAGCCAAATGCCTCGTCAACAAGCGAAATACATCGGCAAACTCGAGAAGCTCCCGGCAGGAGTACTGTGAAAGCCTTTATGTCGACAGATATTGGCGTATCGCTTCACGGGAACTGGCTAAAGGAAGCTAGAAAATGAGACTGTGGTAAAACGGGGAGAAACTGACAGGACTAACTACGACTCTCTTAAGGTAGACTAATGCCTCGTCAACAGGCGAAATACATCGGCAAACTCGAGAAGCTCCCAGAAGGAGTACTGTGATAGTCTTTAGGTTGACAGATAATGGCGTATCGCTTCAGGAGAACTGGATAGAGGAAGCTTGAAAATGTGACTGTGGTGAAACGGGGAGCAACTGATAGGAGTAACTATGACTCTCTTAAGGTAGCCAAATGCGTCGTCAACAGGCGAAATACATCGGCAAACTCTAGAAGCTCCCAGCAGAAGTACTGTGAAAGTCTTTAGGTTGACAGATAATGGCGTACCGCTTCAGGTGAACAGGCCAGAGTAAGCTTGTAGTTGCGACTGTTATAAAACGTGGAGAAACTGCGATGAGTAACTATGACTTCCCTTAGGTAGCCAAATGCCTCGTCAACAGGCGAAATACATCGGCAAACTCGAGTAGCTCCCGGCAGGAGTACTGTGAAAGTCTTTATGTCGACAGATATTGGCGTATCGCTTCAGGTGAACTGGCCAGAGAAAGCTTGTAGATGTGACTGTTATAAAACGTGGAGCAACTGCAATGAGTAACTATGACTCCCTTTAGGTAGCCAAATGCCTCGTCAACAGGCGAAATACATCGGCAAACTCGAGAAGCTCCCGGCAGGAGTACTGTGAAAGTCTTTATGTCGACAGATATTGGCGTATCGCTTCACGGGAAGTGGCTAAAAAAAGCTTGAAAATGTGACTGTGGAAAAACGGTGAGCTACTGACAGGACTAACTACGACTCTCTTAAGGTAGACAAATGCCTCGTCAACAGGCGAAATACATCGGCAATCTCGAGAAGCTCCCAGCAGGAGTACTGTGAAAGTCTTTATGTCGACAGATATGGGCGTATCGCTTCACGGGAACTGGCTAAAGGAAGCTCGAAAATGTGACTGTGGTAAAACGGGGAGCAACTGAAGGGAGTAACTATGACTCTCTTAAGGTAGACAATTGCCTCGTCATTAGGCGAAATACATCGGCAAACTCGAGAAGATCCCGGCAGGAGTAATGTGAAAGGCTTTAGGTTGACAGATAATGGCGTATCGCTTCAGGTGAACTGGATAGAGGAAGCTTGAAAATGTGACTGTGGTAAAACGGGGAGCAACTGACAGGCGTAACTATGACTCTCTTCAGGTAGCCAAATGCCTCGTCAACAGGCGAAATACATCGGCAAACACGAGAAGCTCCCAGCAGGAGTACTGTGAAAGTCTTTATGTCGACAGATATTGGCGTATCGCTTCAGGTGAACTGGCCACAGAAAGCTTGTAGATGTGACTGTTATAAAACGTGGAGCAACTGCAATGAGTAACTATGACTCTCTTTAGGTATCCAAATGCCTCATCAACAGGCGAAATACATCGGCAAACTCTAGAAGTTCCCAGCAGGAGTACTGTGAAAATCTTTATGTCGACAGGTATTGGCGTATTGCTTCACGAGAACTGGCTAAAGGAAGCTAGAAAATGTGACTGTGGTAAAACGGGGAGCAACTGACAGGACTAACTACGACTCTCTTAAGGTAGACAAATGCCTCGTCAAGAGGCGAATTACATCGGCAAACTCGAGAAGCTCCCAGCAGGAGTACTGTGAAAGTCTTTATGTCGACAGATATTGGCGTACCGCTTCAGGTGAACAGGCCAGAGAAAGCTTGTAGTTGTGACTGTTATAAAACGTGGAGCAACATGCAGTGAGTAACTATGACTCCCTTCAGGTAGCCAAATGCCTCGTCAACAGGCGAAATACATCAGCAAACTCGAGAAGCTCCCGGCAGGAGTACTGTGAAAGTCTTTATGCCGACAGATATTGGCGTATCACTTCACGGGAACTGGCTAAAGGAAGCTTGAAAATGTGACTGTGGAAAAACGGGGAGCAAGTGACATGACTAACTACGACTCTCTTAAGGTAGACAAATGCCTCGTCAACAGGCGAAATACATCGGCAAACTCGAGAAGCTCCCAGAAGGAGTACTGTGATAGTCTTTATGTCGACAGATAATGGCGCATCGCTTCAGGTGATGCGGCTAAAGGAAGATTCAAAATGTGACTGTGGTAAAACGGGAAACATCTGACAGGACTAACTATGACTCTCTTAAGGTAGACAATTGCCTCGTCATTAGGGGAATAACATCGGCAAACTCGAGAGGATCCCGGCAGGAGTACTGTGAAAGCCTTTATGTCGACAGATATTGGCGTACCGCTTCAGGTGAACAGGCCAGAGAAAGCTTGTAGTTGTGACTGTTATAAAACGTGGAGAAACTGCAATGAGTAACTATGACTCCCTTTAGGTAGCCAAATGCCTCGTCAACAGGCGAAATACATCGGAAAACTCGAGAAGCTCCCGGCAGGAGTACTGTGAAAGTCTTTATGTCGACAGATATTGGCGTATCGCTTCAGGTGAACAGGCCAGAGAAAGCTTGTAGATGTGACTGTTATAAATCGTGGAGCAACTGCAATGAGTAACTATGACTCCCTTTAGGTAGCCAAATGCCTCGTCAACAGGCGAAATACATCGGCAAACTCGAGAAGCTCCCGGCAGGAGTACTGTGAAAGTCTTTATGTCGACAGATATTGGCGTATCGCTTCACGGGAACTGGCTAAAGGAAGCTTGAAAATGTGACTGTGGAAAAACGGTGAGCTACTGACAGGACTAACTACGACTCTCTTAAGGTAGACAAATGCCTCGTCAACAGGCGAAATACATCGGCAAACTCGAGAAGCTCCCGGCAGGAGTACTGTGAAAGTCTTTATGTCGACAGATATTGGCGTATCGCTTCACGAGTACTGGCTAAAGGAAGCTGGAAAATGTGACTGTGGAAAAACGGGGAGTGCTGACAGGACTAACTACGACTCTCTTAAGGTAGACAAATGCCTCGTCAACAGGCGAAATACATCGGCAAACACGAGAAGCTCCCAGAAGGAGTACTGTGATAGTCTTTAGGTTGACAGATAATGGCGTATCGCTTCAGGAGAACTGGATAGAGGAAGCTTGAAAATGTGACTGTGGTGAAACGGGGAGCACCAGATAGGAGTAACTATGACTCTCTTAAGATAGTCAAATGCCTCGTCAACAGGCGAAATACATCGGCAAACTCGAGAAGCTCCCAGCAGAAGTACTGTGAAAGTCTTTAGGTTGACAGATAATGGCGTACCGCTTCAGGTGAACAGGCCAGAGAAAGCTTGTAGTTGTGACTGTTATAAAACGTGGAGAAACTGCAATGAGTAACTATGACTCCCTTTAGGTAGCCAAATGCCTCGTCAACAGGCGAAATACATCGGAAAACTCGAGAAGCTCCCGGCAGGAGTACTGTGAAAGTCTTTATGTCGACAGATATTGGCGTATCGCTTCAGGTGAACAGGCCAGAGAAAGCTTGTAGATGTGACTGTTATAAATCGTGGAGCAACTGCAATGAGTAACTATGACTCCCTTTAGGTAGCCAAATGCCTCGTCAACAGGCGAAATACATCGGCAAACTCGAGAAGCTCCCGGCAGGAGTACTGTGAAAGTCTTTATGTCGACAGATATTGGCGTATCGCTTCACGGGAACTGGCTAAAGGAAGCTTGAAAATGTGACTGTGGAAAAACGGTGAGCTACTGACAGGACTAACTACGACTCTCTTAAGGTAGACAAATGCCTCGTCAACAGGCGAAATACATCGGCAAACTCGAGAAGCTCCCAGCAGGAGTACTGTGAAAGTCTTTATGTCGACAGATATCGGCGTACCGCTTCAGGTGAACAGGCCAGAGAAAGCTTGTAGTTGTGACTGTTATAAAACGTGGAGCAACATGCAATGAGTAACTATGACTCCCTTTAGGTAGCCAAATGCCTCGTCAACAGGCGAAATATATCGGCAAACACGAGAAGCTCCCAGTAGGACTACTGTGAAAGTCTTTATGTCGACAGATAATGGCGCATCGCTTCAGGTGATCCGGCTAAAGGAAGCTTCAAAATGTGACTGTGGTAAAACGGGAAACATCTGACAGGACTAACTATGACTCTCTTAAGGTAGACAATTGCCTCGTCATTAGGCGAAATACATCGGCAAACTCGAGAAGATCCCGGCAGGAGTAATGTGAAAGGCTTTAGGTTGACAGATAATGGCGTATCGCTTCAGGTGAACTGGATAGAGGAAGCTTGAAAATGTGACTGTGGTAAAACGGGGAGCAACTGACAGGCGTAACTATGACTCTCTTCAGGTAGCCAAATGCCTCGTCAACAGGCGAAATACATCGGCAAACACGAGAAGCTCCCAGCAGGAGTACTGTGAAAGTCTTTATGTCGACAGATATTGGCGTATCGCTTCAGGTGAACTGGCCACAGAAAGCTTGTAGATGTGACTGTTATAAAACGTGGAGCAACTGCAATGAGTAACTATGACTCTCTTTAGGTATCCAAATGCCTCATCAACAGGCGAAATACATCGGCAAACTCTAGAAGTTCCCAGCAGGAGTACTGTGAAAATCTTTATGTCGACAGATATTGGCGTATTGCTTCACGAGAACTGGCTAAAGGAAGCTAGAAAATGTGACTGTGGTAAAACGGGGAGCAACTGACAGGACTAACTACGACTCTCTTAAGGTAGACAAATGCCTCGTCAAGAGGCGAATTACATCGGCAAACTCGAGAAGCTCCCAGCAGGAGTACTGTGAAAGTCTTTATGTCGACAGATATTGGCGTACCGCTTCAGGTGAACAGGCCAGAGAAAGCTTGTAGTTGTGACTGTTATAAAACGTGGAGCAACATGCAGTGAGTAACTATGACTCCCTTCAGGTAGCCAAATGCCTCGTCAACAGGCGAAATACATCAGCAAACTCGAGAAGCTCCCGGCAGGAGTACTGTGAAAGTCTTTATGCCGACAGATATTGGCGTATCACTTCACGGGAACTGGCTAAAGGAAGCTTGAAAATGTGACTGTGGAAAAACGGGGAGCAAGTGACATGACTAACTACGACTCTCTTAAGGTAGACAAATGCCTCGTCAACAGGCGAAATACATCGGCAAACTCGAGAAGCTCCCAGAAGGAGTACTGTGATAGTCTTTATGTCGACAGATAATGGCGCATCGCTTCAGGTGATGCGGCTAAAGGAAGCTTCAAAATGTGACTGTGGTAAAACGGGAAACATCTGACAGGACTAACTATGACTCTCTTAAGGTAGACAATTGCCTCGTCATTAGGGGAATAACATCGGCAAACTCGAGAGGATCCCGGCAGGAGTACTGTGAAAGGCTTTAGGTTGACAGATAATGGCGTATCGCTTCAGGTGAACTGGATAGAGGAAGCTTGAAAATGTGACTGTGGTAAAACGTGGAGCAACATGCAATGAGTAACTATGACTCCCTTTAGGTAGCCAAATGCCTCGTCAACAGGCGAAATACATCGGAAAACTCGAGAAGCTCCCGGCAGGAGTACTGTGAAAGCCTTTATGTCGACAGATATTGGCGTACCGCTTCAGGTGAACAGGCCAGAGAAAGCTTGTAGTTGTGACTGTTATAAAACGTGGAGAAACTGCAATGAGTAACTATGACTCCCTTTAGGTAGCCAAATGCCTCGTCAACAGGCGAAATACATCGGAAAACTCGAGAAGCTCCCGGCAGGAGTACTGTGAAAGTCTTTATGTCGACAGATATTGGCGTATCGCTTCAGGTGAACAGGCCAGAGAAAGCTTGTAGATGTGACTGTTATAAATCGTGGAGCAACTGCAATGAGTAACTATGACTCCCTTTAGGTAGCCAAATGCCTCGTCAACAGGCGAAATACATCGGCAAACTCGAGAAGCTCCCGGCAGGAGTACTGTGAAAGTCTTTATGTCGACAGATATTGGCGTATCGCTTCACGGGAACTGGCTAAAGGAAGCTTGAAAATGTGTCTGTGGAAAAACGGTGAGCTACTGACAGGACTAACTACGACTCTCTTAAGGTAGACAAATGCCTCGTCAACAGGCGAAATACATCGGCAAACTCGAGAAGCTCCCGGCAGGAGTACTGTGAAAGTCTTTATGTCGACAGATATTGGCGTATCGCTTCACGAGTACTGGCTAAAGGAAGCTGGAAAATGTGACTGTGGAAAAACGGGGAGTGCTGACAGGACTAACTACGACTCTCTTAAGGTAGACAAATGCCTCGTCAACAGGCGAAATACATCGGCAAACACGAGAAGCTCCCAGAAGGAGTACTGTGATAGTCTTTAGGTTGACAGATAATGGCGTATCGCTTCAGGAGAACTGGATAGAGGAAGCTTGAAAATGTGACTGTGGTGAAACGGGGAGCACCAGATAGGAGTAACTATGACTCTCTTAAGATAGTCAAATGCCTCGTCAACAGGCGAAATACATCGGCAAACTCGAGAAGCTCCCAGCAGAAGTACTGTGAAAGTCTTTAGGTTGACAGATAATGGCGTACCGCTTCAGGTGAACAGGCCAGAGAAAGCTTGTAGTTGTGACTGTTATAAAACGTGGAGAAACTGCAATGAGTAACTATGACTCCCTTTAGGTAGCCAAATGCCTCGTCAACAGGCGAAATACATCGGAAAACTCGAGAAGCTCCCGGCAGGAGTACTGTGAAAGTCTTTATGTCGACAGATATTGGCGTATCGCTTCAGGTGAACAGGCCAGAGAAAGCTTGTAGATGTGACTGTTATAAATCGTGGAGCAACTGCAATGAGTAACTATGACTCCCTTTAGGTAGCCAAATGCCTCGTCAACAGGCGAAATACATCGGCAAACTCGAGAAGCTCCCAGCAGGAGTACTGTGAAAGTCTTTATGTCGACAGATATCGGCGTACCGCTTCAGGTGAACAGGCCAGAGAAAGCTTGTAGTTGTGACTGTTATAAAACGTGGAGCAACATGCAATGAGTAACTATGACTCCCTTTAGGTAGCCAAATGCCTCGTCAACAGGCGAAATATATCGGCAAACACGAGAAGCTCCCAGTAGGACTACTGTGAAAGTCTTTATGTCGACAGATAATGGCGCATCGCTTCAGGTGATCCGGCTAAAGGAAGCTTCAAAATGTGACTGTGGTAAAACGGGAAACATCTGACAGGACTAACTATGACTCTCTTAAGGTAGACAATTGCCTCGTCATTAGGCGAAATACATCGGCAAACTCGAGAAGATCCCGGCAGGAGTAATGTGAAAGGCTTTAGGTTGACAGATAATGGCGTATCGCTTCAGGTGAACTGGCCACAGAAAGCTTGTAGATGTGTCTGTTATAAAACGTGGAGCAACTGCAATGAGTAACTATGACTCTCTTTAGGTATCCAAATGCCTCGTCAACAGGCGAAATACATCGGCAAACTCTAGTAGCTCCCAGCAGGAGTACTGTGAAAGTCTTTATGTCGACAGATATTGGCGTATTGCTTCACGAGAACTGGCTAAAGGAAGCTAGAAAATGTGACTGTGGTAAAGCGGGGAGCATCTGACAGGACTAACTACGACTCTCTTAAGGTAGACAAATGCCTCGTCAACAGGCGAAATACATCGGCAAACACGAGAAGCTCCCAGAAGGAGTACTGTGATAGTCTTTAGGTTGACAGATAATGGCGTATGGCTTCAGGTGAACAGGCCAGAGAAAGCTTGTAGTTGTGACTGTTATAAAACGTGGAGAAACTGCAATGAGTATTTATGACTCCCTTTAGGTAGCCAAATGCCTCGTCAACAGGCGAAATATATCGGCAAACACGAGAAGCTCCCAGCAGGACTACTGTGAAAGTCTTTATGTCGACAGATAATGGCGCATCGCTTCAGGTGATCTGGCTAAAGGAAGCTTCAAAATGTGACTGTGGTAAAACGGGAAACATCTGACAGGACTAACTATGACTCTCTTAAGGTAGACAATTGCCTCGTCATTAGGCGAAATACATCGGCGAACTCGAGAAGATCCCGGCAGGAGTAATGTGAAAGGCTTTAGGTTGACAGATAATGGCGTATCGCTTCAGGTGAACTCGATAGAGGAAGCCTGAAAATGTGACTGTGGTAAAACGGGGAGCAACTGACAGGCGTAACTATGACTCTCTTCAGGTAGCCAAATGCCTCATCAACAGGCGAAATACATCGGCAAACTCTAGAAGCTCCCAGCAGGAGTACTGTGAAAATCTTTATGTCGACTGATATTGGCGTATTGCTTCACGATAACTGGCTAAAGGAAGCTAGAAAATGTGACTGTGGTAAAACGGGGAGCAACTGACAGGACTAACTACGACTCTCTTAAGGTAGACAAATGCCTCGTCAAGAGGCGAATTACATCGGCAAACTCGAGAAGCTCCCAGCAGGAGTACTGTGAAAGTCTTTATGTCGACAGATATTGGCGTACCGCTTCAGGTGAATAGGCCAGAGAAAGCTTGTAGTTGTGACTGTAATAAAACGTGGAGCAACATGCAGTGAGTAACTATGACTCCCTTCAGGTAGCCAAATGCCTCGTCAACAGGCGAAATACATCAGCAAACTCGAGAAGCTCCCGGCAGGAGTACTGTGAAAGTCTTTATGTCGACAGATATTGGCGTATCGCTTCACGGGAACTGGCTAAAGGAAGCTTGAAAATGTGAATGTGGTAAAACGGGGAGCAACTGACAGGAGTAACTATGACTCTCTTCAGGTAGCCAAATGCCTCGTCAACATGCGAAATATATCGGCAAACACGAGAAGCTCCCAGCAGGACTACTGTGAAAGTCTTTATGTCGACAGATAATGGCGCATCGCTTCAGGTGATCCGGCTAATGGAAGCTTCAAAATGTGACTGTGGTGATACGGGAAACATCTGAAGGGACTAACTATGACTCTCTTAAGGTAGACAATTGTCTCGTCATTAGGCGAAATACATCGGCAAACTCGAGAAGATACCGGCAGGAGTACTGTGAAAGGCTTTAGGTTGACAGATAATGGCGTATCGCTTCAGGTGAACTGGATAGAGGAAGCTTGAAAATGTGACTGTGGTAAAACGGGGAGCAACAGACAGGAGTAACTATGACTCTCTTCAGGTAGCCAAATGCCTCGTCAACAGGCGAAATACATCGGCAAACTCGAGAAGCTCCCGGCAGGAGTTCTGTGAAAGTCTTTATGTCGACAGATATTGGCGTATTGCTTCACGGGAACTGGCTAAAGGAAGCTTCAAAATGTGACTGTGGAAAAACGGGGAGCAACTGACAGGACTAACTACGACTCTCTTAAGGTAGACAAATGCCTCGTCAACAGGCGAAATACATCGGCAAACTCGAGAAGCTCCCAGAAGGAGTACTGTGATAGTCTTTAGGTTGACAGATAATGGCGTATCGCTTCAGGAGAACTGGATAGAGGAAGCTTGAAAATGTGACTGTGGTGAAAAGGGGAGCAACTGATAGGAGTAACTATGACTCTCTTAAGGTAGACAAATGCCTCGTCAACAGACGAAATACATCGGCAAACGCGAGAAGCTCCCAGCAGAAGTACTGTGAAAGTCTTTAGGTTGAGAGGTAATGGCGTATCGCTTCAGGTGAACTGGATAGAGGAAGCTTGAAAATGTGACTGTGGTAAAACGGGGAGCAACTGACAGGAGTAACTATGACTCTCTTCAGGTAGCCAAATGCCACGTCAACAGGCGAAATATATCGGCAAACACGAGAAGCTCCCAGCAGGACTACTGTGAAAGTCTTTATGTCGACAGATAATGGCGCATCGCTTCAGGTGATCCGGCTAAAGGAAGCTTCAAAATGTGACTGTGGTAAAACGAGAAACATCTGACAGGACTAACTATGACTCTCTTAAGGTAGACAATTGCCTCGTCATTAGGCGGAATACACCGGCAAACTCGAGAAGATACCGGCAGGAGTACTGTGAAAGGCTTTAGGTTGACAGATAATGACGTATCGCTTCAGGTGAACAGGCCAGAGAAAGCTTGCAGTTGCGACTGTTATAAAACGTGGAGAAACTGCGATGAGTAACTATGACTCCCTTTAGGTAGCCAAATGCCTCGTCAACAGGCGAAATACATCGGCAAACTCGAGAAGCTCCCGGCAGGAGTACTGTGAAAGTCTTTATGTCGACAGATATTGGCGTATCGCTTCACGGGAACTGGCCAGAGAAAGCTTGTAGATGTGACTGTTATAAAACGTGGAGCAACTGCAATGAGTAACTATGACTCTCTTAAGGTATCCAAATGCCTCGTCAACAGGCGAAATACGTCGGGAAACACTAGAAGCTCCCAGCAGGAGTACTGTGAGTGTCTTTAGGTTGACAGATAAAGGCGTATCGCTTCAGGTGAACAGGATAGAGGAAGCTTGAAAATGTGACTGTGGTAAAACGGGGAGCAACTGACAGGAGTAACTATGACTCTCTCAAGGTAGCCAAATACCTCGTGAACAGGAGAAAAACATCGGCAGACACGAGAAACTCCCGGCAGGAGTACTGTGAAAGTCTCTATGTCGACAAATAATGGCGTATCGCTTCTGGTGAATGGGGAAGGGGAAGCTAGTAGATGTGACTACGGTTTAACGGTGAGACACTGGCAGGAGTAACTATGACTCTCTTAAGGTAGCCAAATGCCTCGTCAACAGGCGAAATACATCGGCAAACTCTAGAAGCTCCCAGCAGGAGTACTGTGAAAGTCTTTATGTCGACAGATATTGGCGTATTGCTTCACGAGAACTGGCTAAAGGAAGCTAGAAAATGTGACTGTGGTAAAACGGGGAGCAACTGACAGGACTAACTACGACTCTCTTAAGGTAGACAAATGCCTCGTCAACAGGCGAAATACATCGGAAAACTCGAGAAGCTCCCAGAAGGAGGACTGTGATAGTCTTTAGGTTGACAGATAATGGCGTATTGCTTCAGGAGAACTGGATAGAGGAAGCTTGATAAAGCGACTGTGGTGAAACGGGGAGCAACTGATAGGAGTAACTATGACTCTCTTAAGGTAGCCAAATGCCTCGTCAACATGCGATATACATCGGCAAACTCGAGAAGCTCCCAGCAGAAGTACTGTGAAAGTCTTTAGGTTGACAGATAATGGCGTACCGCTTCAGGTGAACAGGCCAGAGAAAGCTTGTAGTTGCGACTGTTATAAAACGTGGAGAAACTGCGATGAGTAACTATGACTCCCCTTAGGTAGCCAAATGCCTCGTCAACAGGCGAAATACATCGGCAAACTCGAGAAGCTCCCGGCAGGAGTACTGTGAAAGTCTTTATGTCGACAGATATTGGCGTATCGCTTCAGGTGAACTGGCCAGAGAAAGCTTGTAGATGTGACTGTTATAAAACGTGGAGCAACTGCAATGAGTAACTATGACTCCCTTTAGGTAGCCAAATGCCTCGTCAACAGGCGAAATACATCGGCAAACTCGAGAAGCTCCCGGCAGGAGTACTGTGAAAGTCTTTATGTCGACAGATATTGGCGTATCGCTTCACTGGAAGTGGCTAAAAAAAGCTTGAAAATGTGACTGTGGAAAAACGGTGAGCTACTGACAGGACTAACTACGACTCTCTTAAGGTAGACAAATGCCTCGTCAACAGGCGAAATACATCGGCAATCTCGAGAAGCTCCCGGCAGGAGTACTGTGAAAGTCTTTATGTCGACAGATATGGGCATATCGCTTCACGGGAACTGGCTAAAGGAAGCTTGAAAATGTGACTGTGGTAAAACGGGGAGCAACTGACAGGAGTAACTATGACTCTCTTCAGGTAGCCAAATGCCTCGTCAACAGGCGAAATATATCGGCAAACACGAGAAGTTCTTAGCAGGACTACTGTGAAAGTCTTTATGTCGACAGATAATGGCGCATCGCTTCAGGTGATCCGGCTAAAGGAAGCTTCAAAATGTGACTGTGGTAAATCGGAAAACATCTGACAGGACTAACTAAGACTCTCTTCAGGTAGACAATTGCCTCGTCATTAGGCGAAATACATCGGCAAACTCGAGAAGGTACCGGCAGGAGTACTGTGAAAGTCTTTATGTCGACAGATATTGGCGTATCGCTTCACGGGAAGTGGCTAAAAAAAGCTTGAAAATGTGACTGTGGAAAAACGGTGAGCTACTGACAGGACTAACTACGACTCTCTTCAGGTAGCCAACAGATTTTGGCGTATCGCTTCAGGTGAACTGGCCAGAGAAAGCTTGTAGATGTGACTGTTATATAACTTGGAGCAACAGCAATGAGTAACTATGACTCTCTTTAGGTATGCAAATGCCTCGTCAACAGGCGAAATACATCGGCAAACTCGAGAAGCTCCCGGCAGGAGTACTGTGAAAGTCTTTATGTCGACAGATATTGGCGTATCGCTTCACGGGAACTGGCTTAGGAAGCTTGAAAATGTGACTGTGGAAAAACGGGGAGCAACTGACTGGACTAACTACGACTCACTTAAGGTAGACAAATGCCTCGTCAACAGGCGAAATACATCGGCAAACTCGAGAAGCTCCCTGCAGGAGTACTGTGAAAGTCTTTATGTCGACAGATATTGGCGTATTGCTTCACGAGAACTGGCTAAAGGAAGCTAGAAAATGAGACTGTGGTAAAACGGGGAGAAACTGACAGGACTAACTACGACTCTCTTAAGGTAGACAAATGCCTCGTCAACAGGCGAAATACATCGGAAAACTCGAGAAGCTCCCAGAAGGAGGACTGTGATAGTCTTTAGGTTGACAGATAATGGCGTATTGCTTCAGGAGAACTGGATAGAGGAAGCTTGAAAAAGCGACTGTGGTGAAACGGGGAGCAACTGATAGGAGTAACTATGACTCTCTTAAGGTAGCCAAATGCCTCGTCAACATGCGAAATACATCGGCAAACTCGAGAAGCTCCCAGCAGAAGTACTGTGAAAGTCTTTAGGTTGACAGATAATGGCGTACCGCTTCAGGTGAACAGGCCAGAGAAAGCTTGTAGTTGCGTCTGTTATAAAACGTGGAGAAACTGCGATGAGTAACTATGACTCCCCTTAGGTAGCCAAATGCCTCGTCAACAGGCGAAATACATCGGCAAACTCGAGAAGCTCCCGGCAGGAGTACTGTGAAAGTCTTTATGTCGACAGATATTGGCGTATCGCTTCACGGGAACTGGCTTAGGAAGCTTGAAAATGTGACTGAGGAAAAACGGGGAGCAACTGACTGGACTAACTACGACTCTCTTAAGGTAGACAAATGCCTCGTCAACAGGCGAAATACATCGGCAAACTCGAGAAGCTCCCTGCAGGAGTACTGTGAAAGTCTTTATGTCGACAGATATTGGCGTTCCGCTTCAGGTGAACAGGCCAGAGAAAGCTTGTAGTTGTGACTGTTATAAAACGTGGAGCAACATGCAATGAGTAACTATGACTCCCTTTAGGTAGCCAAATGCCTCGTCAACAGGCGAAATACATCGGCAAACTCGAGAAGCTCCCGGCAGGAGTACTGTGAAAGCCTTTATGTCGACAGATATTGGCGTATCGCTTCACGGGAACTGGCTAAAGGAAGCTAGAAAATGAGACTGTGGTAAAACGGGGAGAAACTGACAGGACTAACTACGACTCTCTTAAGGTAGACTAATGCCTCGTCAACAGGCGAAATACATCGGCAAACTCGAGAAGCTCCGCGAAGGAGTACTGCGATAGTCTTTAGGTTGACAGATAATGGCGTATCGCTTCAGGAGAACTGGATAGAGGAAGCTTGAAAATGTGACTGTGGTGAAACGGGGAGCAACTGATAGGAGTAACTATGACTCTCTTAAGGTAGCCAAATGCGTCGTCAACAGGCGAAATACATCGGCAAACTCTAGAAGCTCCCAGCAGAAGTACTGTGAAAGTCTTTAGGTTGACAGATAATGGCGTACCGCTTCAGGTGAACAGGCCAGAGTAAGCTTGTAGTTGCGACTGTTATAAAACGTGGAGAAACTGCGATGAGTAACTATGACTTCCCTTAGGTAGCCAAATGCCTCGTCAACAGGCGAAATACATCGGCAAACTCGAGTAGCTCCCGGCAGGAGTACTGTGAAAGTCTTTATGTCGACAGATATTTGCGTATCGCTTCAGGTGAACTGGCCAGAGAAAGCTTGTAGATGTGACTGTTATAAAACGTGGAGCAACTGCAATGAGTAACTATGACTCCCTTTAGGTAGCCAAATGCCTCGTCAACAGGCGAAATACATCGGCAAACTCGAGAAGCTCCCGGCAGGAGTACTGTGAAAGTCTTTATGTCGACAGATATTGGCGTATCGCTTCACGGGAAGTGGCTAAAAAAAGCTTGAAAATGTGACTGTGGAAAAACGGTGAGCTACTGACAGGACTAACTACGACTCTCTTAAGGTAGACAAATGCCTCGTCAACAGGCGAAATACATCGGCAATCTCGAGAAGCTCCCAGCAGGAGTACTGTGAAAGTTTTTATGTCGACAGATATGGGCGTATCGCTTCACGGGAACTGGCTAAAGGAAGCTTGAAAATGTGACTGTGGTAAAACGGGGAGCAACTGACAGGAGTAACTATGACTCTCTTCAGGTAGCCAAATGCCTCGTCAACAGGCGAAATATATCGGCAAACACGAGAAGTTCCCAGCAGGACTACTGTGAAAGTCTTTATGTCGACAGATAATGGCGCATCGCTTCAGGTGATCCGGCTAAAGGAAGCTTCAAAATGTACTGTGGTTAAACGGGAAACATCTGACAGGACTAACTAAGACTCTCTTAAGGTAGACAATTGCCTCGTCATTAGGCGAAATACATCGGCAAACTCGAGAAGATACCGGCAGGAGTACTGTGAAAGGCTTTAGGTTGACAGATAATGGCGTATCGCTTCAGGTGAACTGGATAGAGGAAGCTTGAAAATATGACTGTGGTAAAACGGGGAGCAACTGACAGGACTAACTATGACTCTCTTCAGGTAGCCAAATGCCTCGTCAACAGGCGAAATACATCGGCAAACACGAGAAGCTCCCAGCAGGAGTACTGTGAAAGTCTTTATGTCGACAGATTTTGGCGTATCGCTTCAGGTGAACTGGCCAGAGAAAGCTTGTATATGTGACTGTTATATAACTTGGAGCAACTGCAATGAGTAACTATGACTCTCTTTAGGTATGCAAATGCCTCGTCAACAGGCGAAATACATCGGCAAACTCGAGAAGCTCCCGGCAGGAGTACTGTGAAAGTCTTTATGTCGACAGATATTGGCGTATCGCTTCACGGGAACTGGCTTAGGAAGCTTGAAAATGTGACTGTGGAAAAACGGGGAGCAACTGACAGGACTAACTACTACTCTCTTAAGGTAGACAAATGCCTCGTCAACAGACGAAATACATCGGCAAACTCGAGAAGCTCCCAGAAGGAGTACTGTGATAGTCTTTAGGCTGACAGATAATGGCTAATCGCTTCAGGAGAACTGGATAGAGGAAGCTTGAAAATGTGACTGTGGTGAAACGGGGAGCAACTGACAGGAGTAACTATGACTCTCTTCAGGTAGCCAAATGCCTCGTCAACAGGCGAAATATATCGGCAAACACGAGAAGCTCCCAGCAGGACTACTGTGAAAGTCTTTATGTCGACAGATAATGGCGCATCGCTTCAGGTGATCCGGCTAAAGGAAGCTTCAAAATGTGACTGTGGTAAAACGGGAAACATCTGACAGGACTAACTATGACTCTCTTAAGGTAGACAATTGCCTCGTCAACAATCGAAATACATCGGCAAACTCGAGAAGCTCCCGGCAGGAGTACTGTGAAAGTCTTTATGTCGACAGATATTGGCGTATCGCTTCACGGGAAGTGGCTAAAAGAAGCTTGAAAATGTGACTGTGGAAAAACGGTGAGCTACTGACAGGACTAACTACGACTCTCTTAAGGTAGACAAATGCCTCGTCAACAGGCGAAATACATCGGCAAACTCGAGAAGCTCCAGCAGGAGTACTGTGAAAGTCTTTATGTCGACAGATATTGGCGTATCACTTCACGGGAACTGGCTAAAGGAAGCTTGAAAATGTGACTGTATTAAAACGGGGAGCAACTGACAGGAGTAACTATGACTCTCTTCAGGTAGCAAAATGCCTCGTCAACAGGCGAAATATATCGGCAAACACGAGAAGCTCCCTGCAGGACTACTATGAAAGTCTTTATGTCGACAGATAATGGCGCATCGCTTCAGGTGATCCGGCCAAAGGAAGCTTCAAAATGTGACTGTGGTAAAACGGGAAACATCTGACAGGACTAACTATGACTCTCTTAAGGTAGACAATTGCCTCGTCATTAGGCGAAATACATCGGCAAACTCGAGAAGTTACCGGCAGGAGTACTGTTAAAGGATTTAGGTTGACAGATAATGGCGTATCGCTTCAGGTGATCTGGATAGAGGAAGCTTGAAAATATGACTGTGGTAAAACGGGGAGCAACTGACAGGAGTAACTATGACTCTCTTCAGGTAGCCAAATGCCTCGTCAACAGGGGAAATACATCGGCAAACACGAGAAGCTCCCAGCAGGACTACTGTGAAATTCTTTATGTCGACAGATAATGGCGCATCGCTTCAGGTGATCCGGCTAAAGGAAGCTTCAAAATGTGACTGTGGTAAAACGGGGAGCAACTGACAGGACTAACTACGACTCTCTTAAGGTAGACAAATGCCTCGTCAACAGGCGAAATACATCGGCAAACTCGAGAAGCTCCCAGCAGAAGTACTGTGAAAGTCTTTAGGTTGACAGATAACGGCGTATCGCTTCAGGTGAACTGGCCAGAGAAAGCTTGTAGATGTGACTGTTATATAACGTGGAGCAACTGCAATGAGTAACGATGACTCTCTTTAGGTATGCAAATGCCTCGTCAACAGGCGAAATACATCCTCAAACTCGAGAAGCTCCCGGCAGGAGTACTGTGAGAGTCTTTAGGTTGACAGATATTGGCGTATTGCTTCACGAGAACTGGCTAAAGGAAGCTAGAAAATGTGACTGTGGTAAAACGGGGAGCAACTGACAGGACTAACTACGACTCTCTTAAGGTAGACAAATGCCTCGTCAAGAGGCGAATTACATCGGCAAACTCGAGAAGCTCCCAGCAGGAGTACTGTGAAAGTCTTTATGTCGACAGATATTGGCGTACCGCTTCAGGTGAACAGGCCAGAGAAAGCTTGTAGTTGTGACTGTTATAAAACGTGGAGCAACATGCAATGAGTAACTATGGCTCCCTTTAGGTAGCCAAATGCCTCGTCAACAGGCGAATTACATCGGCAAACTCGAGAAGCTCCCGGCAGGAGTACTGTGAAAGTCTTTATGTCGACAGATATTGGCGTATTGCTTCACGAGAACTGGCTAAAGGAAGCTAGAAAATGTGACTGTGGTAAAACGGGGAGCAACTGACAGGACTAACTACGACTCTCTTAAGGTAGACAAATGCCTCGTCAACAGGCGGAATACATCGGAAAACTCGAGAAGCTCCCAGAAGGAGGACTGTGATAGTCTTTAGGTTGACAGATAATGGCGTATTGCTTCAGGAGAACTGGATAGAGGAAGCTTGAAAAAGTGACTGTGGTGAAACGGGGAGCAACTGATAGGAGTAACTATGACTCTCTTAAGGTAGCCAAATGCCTCGTCAACATGCGAAATATATCGGCAAACTCGAGAAGCTCCCAGCAGAAGTACTGTGAAAGTCTTTAGGTTGAGAGATAATGGCGTACCGCTTCAGGTGAACTGGATAGAGGAAGCTTGAAAATGTGACTGTGGTAAATTGGGGAGCAACTGACAGGAGTAACTATGACTCTCTTCAGGTAGCCAAATGCCTCGTCAACAGGCGAAATATATCGGCAAACACGAGAAGCTCCCAGCAGGACTACTGTGAAAGTCTTTATCTCGACAGATAATGGCGCATCGCTTCAGGTGATCCGGCTAAAGGAAGCTTCAAAATGTGACTGTGGTAAAACGAGAATCATCTGACAGGACTAACTATGACTCTCTTAAGGTAGACAATTGCCTCGTCATTAGGCGAAATACATCGGCAAACTCGAGAAGATCCCGGCAGGAGTACTGTGAAAGGCTTTAGGTTGACAGATAATGGCGTATCGCTTCAGGTGAACTGAATAGAGGAAGCTTGAAAATGCGACTGTGGTAAAACGGGGACCAACTGACAGGAGTAACTATGACTCTCTTCAGGTAGCCAAATGCCTCGTCAACAGGCGAAATACATCGGCAAACACGAGAAGTTCCCAGCAGGAGCACTGTGAAAGTCTTTATGTCGACAGATATTGGCGTATTGCTTCACGAGAACTGGCTAAAGGAAGCTAGAAAATGTGACTGTGGTAAAACGTGGAGCAACTGACAGGACTAACTACGATTCTCTTAAGGTAGACAAATGCCTCGTCAAGAGGCGAATTACATCGGCAAACTCGAGAAGCTCCCAGCAGGAGTACTGTGAAAGTCTTTATGTCGACAGATATTGGCGTACCGCTTCAGGTGAACTGGCCAGAGAAAGCTTGTAGTTGTGACTGTTATAAAACGTGGGAGCAACATACAATGAGTAACTATGACTCCCTTTAGGTATCCAAATGCCTCGTCAACAGGCGAAATACATCGGCAAACTCGAGAAGATCCCGGCAGGAGTACTGTGGAAGGCTTTAGGTTGACAGATAATGGCGTATCGCTTCAGATGAACTGGATAGAGGAAGCTTGAAAATGCGACTGTGGTAAAACGGGGACCAAGTGACAGGAGTAACTATGACTCTCTTCAGGTAGCCAAATGCCTCGTCAACAGGCGAAATACATCGGCAAACACGAGAAGCTCCCAGCAGGAGTACTGCGAAAGTCTTTATGTCGACAGATATTGGCGTATCGCTTCAGGTGAACTGGATAGAGGAAGCTTGAAAACGTGACTGTGGTAAAACGGGGAGCAACTGACAGGAGTAACTATGACTCTCTCAAGGTAGCCAAATACCTCGTGAACAGGAGAAAAACATCGGCAAGCACGAGAAACTCCCGGCAGGAGTACTGTGAAAGTCTCTATGTCGACAAATAATGGCGTATCGCTTCTGGTGAACGGGGAAGGGGAAGCTAGTAGATGTGACTACGGTTTAACGGTGAGACACTGGCAGGAGTAACTATGACTCTCTTAAGGTAGCCAAATGCCTCGTCAACATGCGAAATACATCGGCAAACTCGAGAAGCTCCCAGCAGAAGTACTGTGAAAGTCTTTAGGTTGAGAGATAATGAAGTATCGCTTCAGGTGAACTGGATAGAGGAAGCTTGAAAATGTGACTGTGGTAAAACGGGGAGCAACTGACAGGAGTAACTATGACTCTCTTCAGTTAGCCAAATGCCTCGTCAACAGGCGAAATATATCGGCAAACACGAGAAGCTCCCAGCAGGACTACTGTGAAAGTCTTTATCTCGACAGATAATGGCGCATCGCTTCAGGTGATCCGGCTAAAGGAAGCTTCAAAATGTGACTGTGGTAAAACGAGAATCATCTGACAGGACTAACTATGACTCTCTTAAGGTAGACAATTGCCACGTCATTAGGCGAAATACATCGGCAAACTCGAGAAGATCCCGGCAGGAGTACTGTGAAAGGCTTTATGTCGACAGATATTGGCGTATTGCTTCACGAGAACTGGCTAAAGGAAGCTAGAAAATGTGACTGTGGTAAAACGTCGAGCAACTGACAGGACTAACTACGATTCTCTTAAGGTAGACAAATGCCTCGTCAAGAGGCGAATTACATCGGCAAACTCGAGAAGCTCCCAGCAGGAGTACTGTGAAAATCTTTATGTCGACAGATATTGGCGTACCGCTTCAGGTGAACTGGCCAGAGAAAGCTTGTAGTTGTGACTGTTATAAAACGTGGAGCAACATAGAATGAGTAACTATGACTCCCTTTAGGTATCCAAATGCCTCGTCAACAGGCGAAATACATCGGCAAACTCGAGAAGATCCCGGCAGGAGTACTGTGGAAAGCTTTAGGTTGACAGATAATGGCGTATCGCTTCAGGTGAACTGGATAGAGGAAGCTTGAAAATGCGACTGTGGTAAAACGGGGACCAAGTGACAGGAGTAACTATGACTCTCTTCAGGTAGATAAATGCCTCGTCAACAGGCGAAATACATCGGCAAACACGAGAAGCTCCCAGCAGGAGTACTGTAAAAGTCTTTATGTCGACAGATATTGGCGTATTGCTTCACGAGAACTGGCTAAAGGAAGCTAGAAAATGAGACTGTGGTAAAACGGGGAGCAACTGACAGGACTAACTACGACTCTCTTAAGGTAGACTAATGCCTCGTCAACAGGCGAAATACATCGGCAAACTCGAGAAGCTCCCAGAAGGAGTACTGTGATAGTCTTTAGGTTGACAGATAATGGCGTATCGCTTCAGGAGAACTGGATAGAGGAAGCTTGAAAATGTGACTGTGGTGAAACGGGGAGCAACTGATAGGAGTAACTATGACTCTCTTAAGGTAGCCAAATGCCTCGTCAACAGGCGAAATACATCGGCAAACTCGAGAAGCTCCCAGCAGAAGTACTGTGAAAGTCTATAGGTTGACAGATAATGGCGTACCGCTTCAGGTGAACAGGCCAGAGAAAGCTTGTAGTTGCGACTGTTATAAAACGTGGAGAAACTGCGATGAGTAACTATGACTCCCCTTAGGTAGCCAAATGCCTCGTCAACAGGCGAAATACATCGGCAAACTCGAGAAGCTCCCGGCAGGAGTACTGTGAAAGTCTTTATGTCGACAGATATTGGCGTATCGCTTCAGGTGAACTGGCCAGAGAAAGCTTGTAGATGTGACTGTTATAAAACGTGGAGCAACTGCAATGAGTAACTATGACTCCCTTTAGGTAGCCAAATGCCTCGTCAACAAGCGAAATACATCGGCAAACTCGAGAAGCTCCCGGCAGGAGTACTGTGAAAGTCTTTATGTCGACAGATATTGGCGTATCGCTTCACGGGAAGTGGCTAAAAAAAGCTTGAAAATGTGACTGTGGAAAAACGGTGAGCTACTGACAGGACTAACTACGACTCTCTTAAGGTAGACAAATGCCTCGTCAACAGGCGAAATACATCGGCAATCTCGAGAAGCTCCCGGCAGGAGTAGTGTGAAAGTCTTTATGTCGACAGATATGGGCGTATCACTTCACGGGAACTGGCTAAAGGAAGCTTGAAAATGTGACTGTGGTAAAACGGGGAGCAACTGACAGGAGTAACTATGACTCTCTTCAGGTAGCCAAATGCCTCGTCAACAGGCGAAATATATCGGCAAACACGAGAAGTTCCCAGCAGGACTACTGTGTAAGTCTTTATGTCGACAGATAATGGCGCATCGCTTCAGGTGATCCGGCTAAAGGAAGCTTCAAAATGTACTGTGGTAAAACGGGAAACATCTGACAGGACTAACTATGACTCTCTTAAGGTATACAATTGCCTCGTCATTAGGCGAAATACATCGGCAAACTCGAGAAGATACCGGCAGGAGTACTGTGAAAGGCTTTAGGTTGACAGATAATGGCGTATCGCTTCAGGTGAACTGGATAGAGGAAGCTTGAAAATATGACTGTGGTAAAACGGGGAGCAACTGACAGGACTAACTATGACTCTCTTCAGGTAGCCAAATGCCTCGTCAACAGGCGAAATACATCGGCAAACACGAGAAGCTCCCAGCAGGAGTACTGTGAAAGTCTTTATGTCGACAGATATTGGCGTATCGCTACAGGTGAACTGGCCAGAGAAAGCTTGTAGATGTGACTGTTATATAACTTGGAGCAACTGCAATGAGTAACTATGACTCTCTTTAGGTATGCAAATGGTTCGTCAACAGGCGAAATACATCGGCAAACTCGAGAAGCTCCCGGCAGGAGTACTGTGAAAGTCTTTATGTCGACAGATATTGGCGTATCGCTTCACGGGAACTGGCTAAAGGAAGCTTGAAAATGTGACTGTGGAAAAACGGAGAGCAACTGACACGACTAACTACGACTCTCTTAAGGTAGACAAATGCATCGTCAACAGGCGAAATACATCGGCAAACTCGAGAAGCTCCCAGAAGGAGTACTGTGATAGTCTTTAGGTTGACAGATAATGGCGTATCGCTTCAGGAGAACTGGATAGAGGAAGCTTGAAAATGTGACTGTGGTAAAACGGGGAGCAACTGACAGGACTAACTACTACTCTCTTAAGGTAGACAAATGCCTCGTCAAGAGGCGAATTACATCGGCAAACTCGAGAAGCTCCCAGCAGGAGTACTGTGAAAGTCTTTATGTCGACAGATAATGGCGCATCGCTTCAGGTGATCCGGCTAAAGGAAGCTACAAAATGTGACTGTGATAAAACGGGAAACATCTGACAGGACTAACTATGACACTCTTAAGGTAAACAATTGCCTCGTCATTAGGCGAAATACATTGGCAAACTCGAGTAGATCCCGGCAGGAGTACTGTGAAAGGCTTTAGGTTGACAGATAATGGCGTATCGCTTCAGGTGAACTGGATAGAGGAAGCTTGAAAATGTGACTGTGGTAAAACGGGGAGCAACTGACAGGACTAACTACTACTCTCTTAAGGTAGACAAATGCCTCGTCAAGAGGCGAATTACATCGGCAAACTCGAGAAGCTCCCAGCAGGAGTACTGTGAAAGTCTTTATGTCGACAGATATTGGCGTACCGCTTCAGGTGAACAGGCCAGAGAAAGCTTGTAGTTGTGACTGTTATAAAACGTGGAGCAACATGCAATGAGTAACTATGACTCCCTTTAGGTAGCCAAATGCCTCGTCAACAGGCGAAATACATCAGCAAACTCGAGAAGCTCCCGGCAGGAGTACTGTGAAAGTCTTTATGTCGACAGATATTGGCGTATCGCTTCACGGGAACTGGCTAAAGGAAGCTTGAAAATGTGACTGTTGAAAAACGGGGAGCAACTGACAGGACTAACTACGACTCTCTTAAGGTAGACAAATGCCTCGTCAACAGACGAAATACATCGGCAAACTCGAGTAGCTCCCAGAAGGAGTACTGTGATAGTCTTTAGGTTGACAGATAATGGCTTATCGCTTCAGGAGAACTGGATAGAGGAAGCTTGAAAATGTGACTGTGGTGAAACGGGGAGCAACTGATAGGAGTAACTATGACTCTCTTAAGCTAGCCAAATGCCTCGTCAACAGGCGAAATACATCGGCAAACTCGAGAAGCTCCCGGCAGGAGTACTGTAAAAGTCTTTATGTCGACAGATATTGGCGTATCGCTTCACGGGAACTGGCTAAAGGAAGCTTGAAAATGTGACTGTGGTAAAACGGGGAGCAACTGACAGGGGTAACTATGACTCTCTTCAGGTAGCCAAATGCCTCGTCAACAGGCGAAATATATCGGCAAACACGAGAAGCTCCCAGCAGGACTACTGTGAAAGTCTTTATGTCGACAGATAATGGCGCATCGCTTCAGGTGATCCGGCTAAAGGAAGCTTCAAAATGTGACTGTGGTAAAACGGGAAACATCTGACAGGACTAACTATGACTCTCTTAAGGTAGACAATTGCCTCGTCAACAGGCGAAATACATCGGCAAACTCGAGAAGCTCCCGGCAGGAGTACTGCGAAAGTCTTTATGTCGACAGATATTGGCGTATCGCTTCACGGGAACTGGCTTAGGAAGCTTGAAAATGTGACTGTGGAAAAACGGGGAGCAACTGACTGGACTAACTACGACTCTCTTAAGGTAGACAAATGCCTCGTCAACAGGCGAAATACATCGGCAAACTCGAGAAGCTCCCAGCAGGAGTACTGTGAAAGTCTTTATGTCGACAGATATTGGCGTACCGCTTCAGGTGAACAGGCCAGAGAAAGCTTGTAGTTGTGACTGTTATAAAACGTGGAGCAACATGCAATGAGTAACTATGACTCCATTTAGGTAGCCAAATGCCTCGTCAACAGGCGAAATACATCGGCAAACTCGAGAAGCTCCCGGCAGGAGTACTGTGAAAGCCTTTATGTCGACAGATATTGGCGTATCGCTTCACGGGAACTGGCTAAAGGAAGCTTGAAAATGTGACTGTGGAAAAACGGGGAGCAACTGACACGACTAACTACGACTCTCTTAAGGTAGACAAATGCCTCGTCAACAGGCGAAATACATCGGCAAACTCGAGAAGCTCCCAGAAGGAGTACTGTGATAGTCTTTAGGTTGACAGATAATGGCGTATTGCTTCAGGAGAACGGGATAGAGGAAGCTTGAAAATGTGACTGTGGTGAAAAGGGGAGCAACTGATAGGAGTAACTATGGCTCTCTTCAGGTAGCCAAACGTCTCGTCAACAGGCGAAATATATCGGCAAACACGAGAAGCTCCCAGCAGGACTACTGTGAAAGTCTTTATGTCGACAGATAATGGCGCATCGCTTCAGGTGATCCGGCTAAAGGAAGCTTCAAAATGCGACTGTGGTAAAACGGGAAACATCTGACAGGACTAACTATGACTCTCTTAAGGTAGACAATTGCCTCGTCATTAGGCGAAATACATCGGCAAACTCGAGAAGATACCGGCAGGAGTACTGTGAAAGGCTTTAGGTTGACAGATAATGGCGTATCGCTTCAGGTGAACTGGATAGAGGAAGCTTGAAAATATGACTGTGGAAAAACGGGGAGCAGCTGACAGGACTAACTACGACTCTCTTAAGGTAGACAAATGCCTCGTCAACAGGCGAAATACATCGGCAAACTCGAGAAGCACCCAGAAGGAGTACTGTGATAGTCTTTAGGTTGACAGATAATGGCGTATTGCTTCAGGAGAACTGGATAGAGGAAGCTTGAAAATGTGACTGTGGTGAAACGGGGAGCAACTGATAGGAGTAACTATGACTCTCTTAAGGTAGCCAAATGCCTCGTCAACAGGCGAAATACATCGGCAAACTCGAGAAGCTCCCAGCAGGAGTACTGTGAAAGTCTTTATGTCGACAGATATTGGCGTACCGCTTCAGGTGAACAGGCCAGAGAAAGCTTGTAGTTGTGACTGTTATAAAACGTGGAGCAACGTGCAATGAGAAACTATGACTCCCTTTAGGTAGCCAAATGCCTCGTCAACAGGCGAAATACATCGGCAAACTCGAGAAGCTCCCGGCAGGAGTACTGTGAAAGTCTTTATGTCGACAGATATTGGCGTATCGCTTCACGGGAACTGGCTAAAGGAAGCTTGAAAATGTGACTGTATTAAAACGGGGAGCAACTGACAGGAGTAACTATGACTCTCTTCAGGTAGCCAAATGCCTCGTCAACAGGCGAAATATATCGGCAAACACGAGAAGCTCCCAGCAGGACTACTGTGAAAGTCTTTATGTCGACAGATAATGGCGCATCGCTTCAGGTGATCCGGCTAAAGGAAGCTTCAAAATGTGACTGTGGTAAAACGGGAAACATCTGACAGGACTAACTATGACTCTCTTAAGGTACACAATTGCCTCGTCATTAGGCGAAATACATCGGCAAACTCGAGAAGATACCGGCAGGAGTACTGTGAAAGGCTTTAGGTTGACAGATAATGGCGTATCGCTTCAGGTGAACTGGATAGAGGAAGCTTGAAAATATGACTGTGGTAAAACGGGGAGCAACTGACAGGAGTAACTATGACTCTCTTCAGGTAGCCAAATGCCTCGTCAACAGGGGAAATACATCGGCAAACACGAGAAGCTCCCAGCAGGACTACTGTGAAAGTCTTTATGTCGACAGATAATGGCGCATCGCTTCAGGTGATCCGGCTAAATTAAGCTTCAAAATGTGACTGTGGTAAAACGGGAAACATCTGACAGGACTAACTATGACTCTCTTAAGGTAGACAATTGCCTCGTCATTAGGCGAAATACATCGGCAAACTCGAGAAGATACCGGCAGGAGTACTGTGAAAGGCATTAGGTTGACAGATAATGGCGTATCGCTTCAGGTGAACTGGATAGAGGAAGCTTGAAAATATGACTGTGGAAAAACGGGGAGCAACTGACAGTACTAACTACGACTCTCTTAAGGTAGACAAATGCCTCGTCAACAGGCGAAATACATCGGCAAACTCGAGAAGCTCCCAGCAGAAGTACTGTGAAAGTCTTTAGGTTGACAGATAATGGCGTATCGCTTCAGGTGAACTGGATAGAGGAAGCTTGAAAATATGACTGTGGAAAAACGGGGAGCAACTGACAGTACTAACTACGACTCTCTTAAGGTAGACAAATGCCTCGTCAACAGGCGAAATACATCGGCAAACTCGAGAAGCTCCCAGCAGAAGTACTGTGAAAGTCTTTAGGTTGACAGATAATGGCGTATCGCTTCAGGTGAACTGGCCAGAGAAAGCTTGTAGATGTGACTGTTATAAAATGTGGAGCAACTGCAATGAGTAACTATGACTCCCTTTAGGTAGCCAAATGCCTCGTCGACAGGCGAAATACATCGGCAAACTCGAGAAGCTCCCGGCAGGAGTACTGTGAAAGTCTTTATGTCGACAGATATTGGCGTATCGCTTCACGGGAAGTGGCTAAAAGAAGCTTGAAAATGTGACTGTGGAAAAACGGTGAGCTACTGACAGGACTAACTACGACTCTCTTAAGGTAAACAAATGCCTCGTCAACAGGCGAAATACATCGGCAAACTCGAGAAGCTCCCAGCAGGAGTACTGTGAAAGTCTTTATGTCGACAGATATTGGCGTACCGCTTCAGGTGAACAGGCCAGAGAAAACTTGTAGTTGTGACTGTTATAAAACGTGTAGCAACATGCAATGAGTAACTATGACTCCCTTTAGGTAGCCAAATGCCTCGTCAACAGGCGAGATACATCGGCAAACTCGAGAAGCTCCCGGCAGGAGTACTGTGAAAGTCTTTTATGTCAACAGATATTGGCGTATCGCTTCACGGGAACTGGCTAAAGGAAACTTGAGAATGTGACTGTATTAAAACGGGGAGCAACTGACAGGAGTAACTATGACTCTCTTCAGGTAGCCAAATGCCTCGTCAACAGGCGAAATATATCGGCAAACACGAGAAGCTCCCAGCAGGACTACTGTGAAAGTCTTTATGTCGACAGATAATGGCGCATCGCTTCAGGTGATCCGGCTAAAGGAAGCTTCAAAATGTGACTGTGGTAAAAGGGGAAACATCTGACAGGACTAACTATGACTTTCTTAAGGTAGACAATTGCCTCGTCATTAGGCGAAATACATCGGCAAACCCGAGAAGATACCGGCAGGAGTACTGTGAAAGGCTTTAGGTTGACAGATAATGGCGTATCGCTTCAGGTGAACTGGATAGATTAAGCTTGAAAATATGACTGTGGAAAAACGGGGGGCAACTGACAGGACTAACTACGACTCTCTTAAGGTAGACAAATGCCTCGTCAACAGGCGAAATACATCGGCAAACTCGAGAAGCTCCCAGAAGGAGTACTGTGATAGTCTTTAGGTTGACAGATAATGGCGTATTGCTTCTGGAGAACTGGATAGAGGAAGCTTGAAAATGTGACTGTGGTGAAACGGGGAGCAACTGATAGGAGTAACTATGACTCTCTTAAGGTAGCCAAATGCCTCGTCAACAGGCGAAATACATAGGCAAACTCGAGAAGCTCCCAGCAGAAGTACTGTGAAAGTCTTTAGGTTGACAGATAATGGCGTATCGCTTCAGGTGAACTGGCCAGAGAAAGCTTGTAGATGTGACTGTTATAAAACGTGGAGCAACTGCAATGAGTAACTATGACTCCCTTTAGGTAGCCGAATGCCTCGTCAACAGGCGAAATACATCGGCAAACACGAGAAGCTCCCGGCAGGAGTACTGTGAAAGTCTTTATGTCGACAGATATTGGCGTATCGCTTCACGGGAAGTGGCTAAAAGAAGCTTGAAAATGTGACTGTGGAAAAACGGTGAGCTACTGACAGGACTAACTACGACTCTCTTAAGGTAGACAAATGCCTCGTCAACAGGCGAAATACATCGGCAAACTCGAGAAGCTCCCAGCAGGAGTACTGTGAAAGTCTTTATGTCGACAGATATTGGCGTACCGCTTCAGGTGAACAGGCCAGAGAAAGCTTGTAGTTGTGACTGTTATAAAACGTGGAGCAACATGCAATGAGTAACTATGACTCCCTTTAGGTAGCCAAATGCCTCGTCAACAGGCGAAATACATCGGCAAACTCGAGAAGCTCCCGGCAGGAGTACTGTGAAAGTCTTTATGTCGACAGATATTGGCGTATCGCTTCACGGGAACTGGCTAAAGGAAGCTTGAGAATGTGACTGTATTAAAACGGGGAGCAACTGACAGGAGTAAGTATGACTCTCTTCAGGTAGCCAAATGCCTCGTCAACAGGAGAAATATATCGGCAAACACGAGAAGCTCCCAGCAGGACTACTGTGAAAGTCTTTATGTCGACAGATAATGGCGCATCGCTTCAGGTGATCCGGCTAAAGGAAGCTTCAAATTGTGACTGTGGTAAAACGGGAAACATCTGACAGGACTAACTATGACTCTCTTAAGGTAGACAATTGCCTCGTCATTAGGCGAAATACATCGGCAAACTCGAGAAGATACCGGCAGGAGTACTGTGAAAGGCTTTAGGTTGACAGATAATGGCGTATCGCTTCAGGTGAACTGGATAGAGGAAGCTTGAAAATATGACTGTGGTAAAACGGGGAGCAACTGACAGGAGTAACTATGACTCTCTTCAGGTAGCCAAATGCCTCGTCAACAGGCGAAATACATCGGCAAACACGAGAAGCTCCCAGCAGGAGTACTGTGAAAGTGTTTATGTCGACAGATATTGGCGTATCGCTTCAGGTGAACTGGCCAGAGAAAGCTTGTAGATGTGACTGTTATAAAACGTGGAGCAACTGCAATGAGTAACTATGACTCCCTTTAGGTAGCCAAATGCCTCGTCAACAGGCGAAATACATCGGCAAACTCGAGAAGCTCCCGGCAGGAGTACTGTGAAAGTCTTTATGTCGACAGATATTGGCGTATCGCTTCACGGGAAGTGGCTAAAAGAAGCTTGAAAATGTGACTGTATTAAAACGGGGAGCAACTGACTGGACTAACTACGACTCTCTTAAGGTAGACAAATGCCTCGTCAACAGGCGAAATACATCGGCAAACTCGAGAAGCTCCCAGCAGGAGTACTGTGAAAGTCTTTATGTCGACAGATATTGGCGTACCGCTTCAGGTGAACAGGCCAGAGAAAGCTTGTAGTTGTGACTGTTATAAAACGTGGAGCAACATGCAATGAGTAACTATGACTCCCTTTAGGTAGCCAAATGCCTCGTCAACAGGCGAAATACATCGGCAAACTCGAGAAGCTCCCGGCAGGAGTACTGTGAAAGTCTTTATGTCGACAGATATTGGCGTATCGCTTCACGGGAACTGGCTAAAGGAAGCTTGAGAATGTGACTGTATTAAAACGGGGAGACACTGACAGGAGTAACTATGACTCTCTTCAGGTAGCCAAATGCCTCGTCAACAGGAGAAATATATCGGCAAACACGAGAAGCTCCCAGCAGGACTACTGTGAAAGTCTTTATGTCGACAGATAATGGCGCATCGCTTCAGGTGATCCGGCTAAAGGAAGCTTCAAATTGTGACTGTGGTAAAACGGGAAACATCTGACAGGACTAACTATGACTCTCTTAAGGTAGACAATTGCCTCGTCATTAGGCGAAATACATCGGCAAACTCGAGAAGATACCGGCAGGAGTACTGTGAAAGGCTTTAGGTTGACAGATAATGGCGTATCGCTTCAGGTGAACTGGATAGAGGAAGCTTGAAAATATGACTGTGGTAAAACGGGGAGCAACTGACAGGAGTAACTATGACTCTCTTCAGGTAGCCAAATGCCTCGTCAACAGGCGAAATACATCGGCAAACACGAGAAGCTCCCAGCAGGAGTACTGTGAAAGTGTTTATGTCGACAGATATTGGCGTATCGCTTCAGGTGAACTGGCCAGAGAAAGCTTGTAGTTGTGACTGTTATAAAACGGGGAGCAACTGCAATGAGTAACTATGACTCTCTTTAGGTATGCTAATGCCTCGTCAACAGGCGAAATACATCGGCAAACTCGAGAAGCTCCCGGCAGGAGTACTGTGAAAGTCTTTATGTCGACAGATATTGGCGTATCGCTTCACGGGAACTGGCTAAAGGAAGCTTGAAAATGTGACTGTATTAAAACGGGGAGCAACTGACTGGACTAACTACGACTCTCTTAAGGTAGACAAATGCCTCGTCAACAGGCGAAATACATCGGCAAACTCGAGAAGCTCCCAGCAGGAGTACTGTGAAAGTCTTTATGTCGACAGATATTGGCGTACCGCTTCAGGTGAACAGGCCAGAGAAAGCTTGTAGTTGTGACTGCTACAAAACGTGGAGCAACATGCAATGAGTAAGTATGACTCCCTTTAGGTAGCCAAATGCCTCGTCAACAGGCGAAATATATCGGCAAACACGAGAAGCTCCCAGCAGGACTACTGTGAAAGTCTTTATGTCGACAGAAAATGGCGCATCGCTTCAGGTGATCCGGCTAAAGGAAGCTTCAAAATGCGACTGTGGTAAAGCGGGAAACATCTGACAGGACTAACTATGACTCTCTTAAGGTAGACAATTGCCTCGTTATTAGGCGAAATACATCGGCAAACTCGAGAAGATACCGGCAGGAGTACTGTGAAAGGCTTTAGGTTGACAGATAATGGCGTATCGCTTCAGGTGAACTGGATAGAGGAAGCTTGAAAATATGACTGTGGAAAAACGGGGAGCAGCTGACAGGACTAACTACGACTCTCTTAAGGTAGACAAATGCCTCGTCAACAGGCGAAATACATCGGCAAACTCGAGAAGCTCCCAGAAGGAGTACTGTGATAGTCTTTAGGTTGACAGATAATGGCGTATTGCTTCAGGAGAACTGGATAGAGGAAGCTTGAAAATGTGACTGTGGTGAAACGGGGAGCAACTGATAGGAGTAACTATGACTCTCTTAAGGTAGCCAAATGCCTCGTCAACAGGCGAAATACATCGGCAAACTCGAGAAGCTCCCAGCAGGAGTACTGTGAAAGCCTTTATGTCGACAGATATTGGCGTACCGCTTCAGGTGAACAGGCCAGAGAAAGCTTGTAATTGTGACTGTTATAAAACGTGGAGCAACATGCAATGAGAAACTATGACTCCCTTTAGGTAGCCAAATGCCTCGTCAACAGGCGAAATACATCGGCAAACTCGAGAAGCTCCCGGCAGGAGTACTGTGAAAGTCTTTATGTCGACAGATATTGGCGTATCGCTTCACGGGAACTGGCTAAAGGAAGCTTGAAAATGTGACTGTATTAAAACGGGGAGCAACTGACAGGAGTAACTATGACTCTCTTCAGGTAGCCAAATGCCTCGTCAACAGGCGAAATATATCGGCAAACACGAGAAGCTCCCAGCAGGACTACTGTGAAAGTCTTTATGTCGACAGATAATGGTGCATCGCTTCAGGTGATCCGGCTAAAGGAAGCTTCAAAATGTGACTGTGGTAAAACGGGAAACATCTGACAGGACTAACTATGACTCTCTTAAGGTAGACAATTGCCTCGTCATTGGGCGAAATACATCGGCAAACTCGAGAAGATACCGGCAGGAGTACTGTGAAAGGCTTTAGGTTGACAGATAATGGCGTATCGCTTCAGGTGAACTGGATAGAGGAAGCTTGAAAATATGACTGTGGTAAAACGGGGAGCAACTGACAGGAGTAACTATGACTCTCTTCAGGTAGCCAAATGCCTCGTCAACAGGGGAAATACATCGGCAAACACGAGAAGCTCCCAGCAGGACTACTGTGAAAGCCTTTATGTCGACAGATAATGGCGCATCGCTTCAGGTGATCCGGCTAAATTAAGCTTCAAAATGTGACTGTGGTAAAACGGGAAACATCTGACAGGACTAACTATGACTCTCTTAAGGTAGACAATTGCCTCGTCATTAGGCGAAATACATCGGCAAACTCGAGAAGGTACCGGCAGGAGTACTGTGAAAGGCTTTAGGTTGACAGATAATGGCGTATCGCTTCAGGTGAACTGGATAGAGGAAGCTTGAAAATATGACTGTGGAAAAACGGGGAGCAACTGACAGTACTAACTACGACTCTCTTAAGGTAGACAAATGCCTCGTCAACAGGCGAAATACATCGGCAAACTCGAGAAGCTCCCAGAAGGAGTACTGTGATAGTCTTTAGGTTGACAGATAATGGCGTATTGCTTCAGGAGAACTGGATAGAGGAAGCTTGAAAATGTGACTGTGGTGAAACGGGGAGCAACTGATAGGAGTAACTATGACTCTCTTAAGGTAGCCAAATGCCTCGTCAACAGGCGAAATACATCGGCAAACTCGAGAAGCTCCCAGCAGGAGTACTGTGAAAGTCTTTATGTCGACAGATATTGGCGTACCGCTTCAGGTGAACAGGCCAGAGAAAGCTTGTGATTGTGACTGTTATAAAACGTGGAGCAACATGCAATGAGAAACTATGACTCCCTTTAGGTAGCCAAATGCCTCGTCAACAGGCGAAATACATCGGCAAACTCGAGAAGCTCCCGGGAGGAGTACTGTGAAAGTCTTTATGTCGACAGATATTGGCGTATCGCTTCACGGGAACTGGCTAAAGGAAGCTTGAAAATGTGACTGTATTAAAACGGGGAGCAACTGACAGGAGTAACTATGACTCTCTTCAGGTAGCCAAATGCCTCGTCAACAGGCGAAATATATCGGCAAACACGAGAAGCTCCCAGCAGGACTACTGTGAAAGTCTTTATGTCGACAGATAATGGTGCATCGCTTCAGGTGATCCGGCTAAAGGAAGCTTCAAAATGTGACTGTGGTCAAAACGGGAAACATCTGACAGGACTAACTATGACTCTCTTAAGTAAGACAATTGCCTCGTCATTGGGCGAAATACATCGGCAAACTCGAGAAGATACCGGCAGGAGTACTGTGAAAGGCTTTGGGTTGACAGATAATGGCGTATCGCTTCAGGTGAACTGGATAGAGGAAGCTTGAAAATATGACTGTGGTAAAACGGGGAGCAACTGACAGGAGTAACTATGACTCTCTTCAGGTAGCCAAATGCCTCGTCAACAGGGGAAATACATCGGCAAACACGAGAAGCTCCCAGCAGGACTACTGTGAAAGTCTTTATGTCGACAGATAATGGCGCATCGCTTCAGGTGATCCGGCTAAATTAAGCTTCAAAATGTGACTGTGGTAAAACGGGAAACATCTGACAGGACTAACTATGACTCTCTTAAGGTAGACAATTGCCTCGTCATTAGGCGAAATACATCGGCAAACTCGAGAAGGTACCGGCAGGAGTACTGTGAAAGGCTTTAGGTTGACAGATAATGGCGTATCGCTTCAGGTGAACTGGATAGAGGAAGCTTGAAAATATGACTGTGGAAAAACGGGGAGCAACTGACAGTACTAACTACGACTCTCTTAAGGTAGACAAATGCCTCGTCAACAGGCGAAATACATCGGCAAACTCGAGAAGCTCCAAGCAGAAGTACTGTGCAAGTCTTTAGGTTGACAGATAATGGCGTATCGCTTCAGGTGAACTGGCCAGAGAAAGCTTGTAGATGTGACTGTTATAAAACGTGGAGCAACTGCAATGAGTAACTATGACTCCCTTTAGGTAGCCAAATGCCTCGTCGACAGGCGAAATACATCGGCAAACTCGAGAAGCTCCCTTCAGGAGTACTGTGAAAGTCTTTATGTCGACAGATATTGGCGTATCGCTTCACGGGAAGTGGCTAAAAGAAGCTTGAAAATGTGACTGTGGAAAAACGGTGAGCTACTGACAGGACTAACTACGACTCTCTTAAGGTAGACAAATGCCTCGTCAACAGGCGAAATACATCGGCAAACTCGAGAAGCTCCCAGCAGGAGTACTGTGAAAGTCTTTATGTCGACAGATATTGGCGTACCGCTTCAGGTGAACAGGCCAGAGAAAGCTTGTAGTTGTGACTGTTATAAAACGTGGAGCAACATGCAATGAGTAACTATGACTCCCTTTAGGTAGCCAAATGCCTCGTCAACAGGCGAAATATATCGGCAAACACGAGAAGCTCCCAGCAGGACTACTGTGAAAGTCTTTATGTCGACAGATAATGGCGCATCGCTTCAGGTGATCCGGCTAAAGGAAGCTTCAAAATGTGACTGTGGTAAAACGGGAAACATCTGACAGGACTAACTATGACTCTCTTAAGGTAGACAATTGCCTCGTCATTAGGCGAAATACATCGGCAAACTCGAGAAGATACCGGCAGGAGTACTGTGAAAGGCTTTAGGTTGACAGATAATGGCGTATCGCTTCAGGTGAACTGGATAGAGGAAGCTTGAAAATATGACTATGGTAAAACGGGGAGCAACTGACAGGAGTAACTATGACTCTCTTCAGGTAGCCAAGTGCCTCGTCAACAGGGGAAATACATCGGCAAACTCGAGAAGCTCCCGGCAGGAGTACTGTAAAAGTCTTTATGTCGACAGATATTGGCGTATCGCTTCACGGGAACTGGCTAAAGGAAGCTTGAAAATGTGACTGTGGTAAAACGGGGAGCAACTGACAGGAGTAACTATGACTCTCTTCAGGTAGCCAAATGCCTCGTCAACAGGCGAAATATATCGGCAAACACGAGAAGCTCCCAGCAGGACTACTGTGAAAGTCTTTATGTCGACAGATAATGGCGCATCGCTTCAGGTGATCCGGCTAAAGGAAGCTTCATAATGTGACTGTGGTAAAACGGGAAACATCTGACAGGACTAACTATGACTCTCTTAAGGTAGACAATTGCCTCGTCATTAGGCGAAATACATCGGCAAACTCGAGAAGATACCGGCAGGAGTACTGTGAAGGCTTTAGGTTGACAGATAATGGCGTATCGCTTCAGGTGAACTGGATAGAGGAAGCTTGAAAATATGACTGTGGAAAAACGGGGAGCAACTGACAGGACTAACTACGACTCTCTTAAGGTAGACAAATCCCTCGTCAACAGGCGAAATACATCGGCAAACTCGAGAAGCTCCCAGAAGGAGTACTGTGATAGTCTTTAGGTTGACAGATAATGGCGTATTGCTTCAGGAGAACTGGATAGAGGAAGCTTGAAAATGTGACTGTGGTGAAACGGGGAGCAACTGACAGGAGTAACTATGACTCTCTTCAGGTAGCCAAATGCCTCGTCAACAGGCGAAATACATCGGCAAACACGAGAAGCTCCCAGCAGGAGTACTGTGAAAGTGTTTATGTCGACAGATATTGGCGTATCGCTTCAGGTGAACTGGCCAGAGAAAGCTTGTAGTTGTGACTGTTATAAAACGGGGAGCAACTGCAATGAGTAACTATGACTCTCTTTAGGTATGCTAATGCCTCGTCAACAGGCGAAATACATCGGCAAACTCGAGAAGCTCCCGGCAGGAGTACTGTGAAAGTCTTTATGTCGACAGATATTGGCGTATCGCTTCACGGGAACTGGCTAAAGGAAGCTTGAAAATGTGACTGTATTAAAACGGGGAGCAACTGACTGGACTAACTACGACTCTCTTAAGGTAGACAAATGCCTCGTCAACAGGCGAAATACATCGGCAAACTCGAGAAGCTCCCAGCAGGAGTACTGTGAAAGTCTTTATGTCGACAGATATTGGCGTACCGCTTCAGGTGAACAGGCCAGAGAAAGCTTGTAGTTGTGACTGCTACAAAACGTGGAGCAACATGCAATGAGTAAGTATGACTCCCTTTAGGTAGCCAAATGCCTCGTCAACAGGCGAAATATATCGGCAAACACGAGAAGCTCCCAGCAGGACTACTGTGAAAGTCTTTATGTCGACAGAAAATGGCGCATCGCTTCAGGTGATCCGGCTAAAGGAAGCTTCAAAATGCGACTGTGGTAAAGCGGGAAACATCTGACAGGACTAACTATGACTCTCTTAAGGTAGACAATTGCCTCGTCATTAGGCGAAATACATCGGCAAACTCGAGAAGATACCGGCAGGAGTACTGTGAAAGGCTTTAGGTTGACAGATAATGGCGTATCGCTTCAGGTGAACTGGATAGAGGAAGCTTGAAAATATGACTGTGGAAAAACGGGGAGCAGCTGACAGGACTAACTACGACTCTCTTAAGGTAGACAAATGCCTCGTCAACAGGCGAAATACATCGGCAAACTCGAGAAGCTCCCAGAAGGAGTACTGTGATAGTCTTTAGGTTGACAGATAATGGCGTATTGCTTCAGGAGAACTGGATAGAGGAAGCTTGAAAATGTGACTGTGGTGAAACGGGGAGCAACTGATAGGAGTAACTATGACTCTCTTAAGGTAGCCAAATGCCTCGTCAACAGGCGAAATACATCGGCAAACTCGAGAAGCTCCCGGCAGGAGTACTGTGAAAGTCTTTATGTCGACAGATATTGGCGTATCGCTTCACGGGAACTGGCTAAAGGAAGCTTGAAAATGTGACTGTATTAAAACGGGGAGCAACTGACAGGAGTAACTATGACTCTCTTCAGGTAGCCAAATGCCTCGTCAACAGGCGAAATATATCGGCAAACACGAGAAGCTCCCAGCAGGACTACTGTGAAAGTCTTTATGTCGACAGATAATGGTGCATCGCTTCAGGTGATCCGGCTAAAGGAAGCTTCAAAATGTGACTGTGGTAAAACGGGAAACATCTGACAGGACTAACTATGACTCTCTTAAGGAAGACAATTGCCTCGTCATTGGGCGAAATACATCGGCAAACTCGAGAAGATACCGGCAGGAGTACTGTGAAAGGCTTTGGGTTGACAGATAATGGCGTATCGCTTCAGGTGAACTGGATAGAGGAAGCTTGAAAATATGACTGTGGTAAAACGGGGAGCAACTGACAGGAGTAACTATGACTCTCTTCAGGTAGCCAAATGCCTCGTCAACAGGGGAAATACATCGGCAAACACGAGAAGCTCCCAGCAGGACTACTGTGAAAGTCTTTATGTCGACAGATAATGGCGCATCGCTTCAGGTGATCCGGCTAAATTAAGCTTCAAAATGTGACTGTGGTAAAACGGGAAACATCTGACAGGACTAACTATGACTCTCTTAAGGTAGACAATTGCCTCGTCATTAGGCGAAATACATCGGCAATCTCGAGAAGGTACCGGCAGGAGTACTGTGAAAGGCTTTAGGTTGACAGATAATGGCGTATCGCTTCAGGTGAACTGGATAGAGGAAGCTTGAAAATATGACTGTGGAAAAACGGGGAGCAACTGACAGTACTAACTACGACTCTCTTAAGGTAGACAAATGCCTCGTCAACAGGCGAAATACATCGGCAAACTCGAGAAGCTCCAAGCAGAAGTACTGTGCAAGTCTTTAGGTTGACAGATAATGGCGTATCGCTTCAGGTGAACTGGCCAGAGAAAGCTTGTAGATGTGACTGTTATAAAACGTGGAGCAACTGCAATGAGTAACTATGACTCCCTTTAGGTAGCCAAATGCCTCGTCGACAGGCGAAATACATCGGCAAACTCGAGAAGCTCCCGGCAGGAGTACTGTGAAAGTCTTTATGTCGACAGATATTGGCGTATCGCTTCACGGGAAGTGGCTAAAAGAAGCTTGAAAATGTGACTGTGGAAAAACGGTGAGCTACTGACAGGACTAACTACGACTCTCTTAAGGTAGACAAATGCCTCGTCAACAGGCGAAATACATCGGCAAACTCGAGAAGCTCCCAGCAGGAGTACTGTGAAAGTCTTTATGTCGACAGATATTGGCGTACCGCTTCAGGTGAACAGGCCAGAGAAAGCTTGTAGTTGTGACTGTTATAAAACGTGGAGCAACATGCAATGAGTAACTATGACTCCCTTTAGGTAGCCAAATGCCTCGTCAACAGGCGAAATATATCGGCAAACACGAGAAGCTCCCAGCAGGACTACTGTGAAAGTCTTTATGTCGACAGATAATGGCGCATCGCTTCAGGTGATCCGGCTAAAGGAAGCTTCAAAATGTGACTGTGGTAAAACGGGAAACATCTGACAGGACTAACTATGACTCTCTTAAGGTAGACAATTGCCTCGTCATTAGGCGAAATACATCGGCAAACTCGAGAAGATACCGGCAGGAGTACTGTGAAAGGCTTTAGGTTGACAGATAATGGCGTATCGCTTCAGGTGAACTGGATAGAGGAAGCTTGAAAATATGACTATGGTAAAACGGGGAGCAACTGACAGGAGTAACTATGACTCTCTTCAGGTAGCCAAGTGCCTCGTCAACAGGGGAAATACATCGGCAAACTCGAGAAGCTCCCGGCAGGAGTACTGTAAAAGTCTTTATGTCGACAGATATTGGCGTATCGCTTCACGGGAACTGGCTAAAGGAAGCTTGAAAATGTGACTGTGGTAAAACGGGGAGCAACTGACAGGAGTAACTATGACTCTCTTCAGGTAGCCAAATGCCTCGTCAACAGGCGAAATATATCGGCAAACACGAGAAGCTCCCAGCAGGACTACTGTGAAAGTCTTTATGTCGACAGATAATGGCGCATCGCTTCAGGTGATCCGGCTAAAGGAAGCTTCATAATGTGACTGTGGTAAAACGGGAAACATCTGACAGGACTAACTATGACTCTCTTAAGGTAGACAATTGCCTCGTCATTAGGCGAAATACATCGGCAAACTCGAGAAGATACCGGCAGGAGTACTGTGAAGGCTTTAGGTTGACAGATAATGGCGTATCGCTTCAGGTGAACTGGATAGAGGAAGCTTGAAAATATGACTGTGGAAAAACGGGGAGCAACTGACAGGACTAACTACGACTCTCTTAAGGTAGACAAATCCCTCGTCAACAGGCGAAATACATCGGCAAACTCGAGAAGCTCCCAGAAGGAGTACTGTGATAGTCTTTAGGTTGACAGATAATGGCGTATTGCTTCAGGAGAACTGGATAGAGGAAGCTTGAAAATGTGACTGTGGTGAAACGGGGAGCAACTGACAGGAGTAACTATGACTCTCTTCAGGTAGCCAAATGCCTCGTCAACAGGCGAAATACATCGGCAAACACGAGAAGCTCCCAGCAGGAGTACTGTGAAAGTGTTTATGTCGACAGATATTGGCGTATCGCTTCAGGTGAACTGGCCAGAGAAAGCTTGTAGTTGTGACTGTTATAAAACGGGGAGCAACTGCAATGAGTAACTATGACTCTCTTTAGGTATGCTAATGCCTCGTCAACAGGCGAAATACATCGGCAAACTCGAGAAGCTCCCGGCAGGAGTACTGTGAAAGTCTTTATGTCGACAGATATTGGCGTATCGCTTCACGGGAACTGGCTAAAGGAAGCTTGAAAATGTGACTGTATTAAAACGGGGAGCAACTGACTGGACTAACTACGACTCTCTTAAGGTAGACAAATGCCTCGTCAACAGGCGAAATACATCGGCAAACTCGAGAAGCTCCCAGCAGGAGTACTGTGAAAGTCTTTATGTCGACAGATATTGGCGTACCGCTTCAGGTGAACAGGCCAGAGAAAGCTTGTAGTTGTGACTGCTACAAAACGTGGAGCAACATGCAATGAGTAAGTATGACTCCCTTTAGGTAGCCAAATGCCTCGTCAACAGGCGAAATATATCGGCAAACACGAGAAGCTCCCAGCAGGACTACTGTGAAAGTCTTTATGTCGACAGAAAATGGCGCATCGCTTCAGGTGATCCGGCTAAAGGAAGCTTCAAAATGCGACTGTGGTAAAGCGGGAAACATCTGACAGGACTAACTATGACTCTCTTAAGGTAGACAATTGCCTCGTCATTAGGCGAAATACATCGGCAAACTCGAGAAGATACCGGCAGGAGTACTGTGAAAGGCTTTAGGTTGACAGATAATGGCGTATCGCTTCAGGTGAACTGGATAGAGGAAGCTTGAAAATATGACTGTGGAAAAACGGGGAGCAGCTGACAGGACTAACTACGACTCTCTTAAGGTAGACAAATGCCTCGTCAACAGGCGAAATACATCGGCAAACTCGAGAAGCTCCCAGAAGGAGTACTGTGATAGACTTTAGGTTGACAGATAATGGCGTATTGCTTCAGGAGAACTGGATAGAGGAAGCTTGAAAATGTGACTGTGGTGAAACGGGGAGCAACTGATAGGAGTAACTATGACTCTCTTAAGGTAGCCAAATGCCTCGTCAACAGGCGAAATACATCGGCAAACTCGAGAAGCTCCCAGCAGGAGTACTGTGAAAGCCTTTATGTCGACAGATATTGGCGTACCGCTTCAGGTGAACAGGCCAGAGAAAGCTTGTAATTGTGACTGTTATAAAACGTGGAGCAACATGCAATGAGAAACTATGACTCCCTTTAGGTAGCCAAATGCCTCGTCAACAGGCGAAATACATCGGCAAACTCGAGAAGCTCCCGGCAGGAGTACTGTGAAAGTCTTTATGTCGACAGATATTGGCGTATCGCTTCACGGGAACTGGCTAAAGGAAGCTTGAAAATGTGACTGTATTAAAACGGGGAGCAACTGACAGGAGTAACTATGACTCTCTTCAGGTAGCCAAATGCCTCGTCAACAGGCGAAATATATCGGCAAACACGAGAAGCTCCCAGCAGGACTACTGTGAAAGTCTTTATGTCGACAGATAATGGTGCATCGCTTCAGGTGATCCGGCTAAAGGAAGCTTCAAAATGTGACTGTGGTAAAACGGGAAACATCTGACAGGACTAACTATGACTCTCTTAAGGTAGACAATTGCCTCGTCATTGGGCGAAATACATCGGCAAACTCGAGAAGATACCGGCAGGAGTACTGTGAAAGGCTTTAGGTTGACAGATAATGGCGTATCGCTTCAGGTGAACTGGATAGAGGAAGCTTGAAAATATGACTGTGGTAAAACGGGGAGCAACTGACAGGAGTAACTATGACTCTCTTCAGGTAGCCAAATGCCTCGTCAACAGGGGAAATACATCGGCAAACACGAGAAGCTCCCAGCAGGACTACTGTGAAAGTCTTTATGTCGACAGATAATGGCGCATCGCTTCAGGTGATCCGGCTAAATTAAGCTTCAAAATGTGACTGTGGTAAAACGGGAAACATCTGACAGGACTAACTATGACTCTCTTAAGGTAGACAATTGCCTCGTCATTAGGCGAAATACATCGGCAAACTCGAGAAGGTACCGGCAGGAGTACTGTGAAAGGCTTTAGGTTGACAGATAATGGCGTATCGCTTCAGGTGAACTGGATAGAGGAAGCTTGAAAATATGACTGTGGAAAAACGGGGAGCAACTGACAGTACTAACTACGACTCTCTTAAGGTAGACAAATGCCTCGTCAACAGGCGAAATACATCGGCAAACTCGAGAAGCTCCCAGAAGGAGTACTGTGATAGTCTTTAGGTTGACAGATAATGGCGTATTGCTTCAGGAGAACTGGATAGAGGAAGCTTGAAAATGTGACTGTGGTGAAACGGGGAGCAACTGATAGGAGTAACTATGACTCTCTTAAGGTAGCCAAATGCCTCGTCAACAGGCGAAATACATCGGCAAACTCGAGAAGCTCCCAGCAGGAGTACTGTGAAAGTCTTTATGTCGACAGATATTGGCGTACCGCTTCAGGTGAACAGGCCAGAGAAAGCTTGTGATTGTGACTGTTATAAAACGTGGAGCAACATGCAATGAGAAACTATGACTCCCTTTAGGTAGCCAAATGCCTCGTCAACAGGCGAAATACATCGGCAAACTCGAGAAGCTCCCGGCAGGAGTACTGTGAAAGTCTTTATGTCGACAGATATTGGCGTATCGCTTCACGGGAACTGGCTAAAGGAAGCTTGAAAATGTGACTGTATTAAAACGGGGAGCAACTGACAGGAGTAACTATGACTCTCTTCAGGTAGCCAAATGCCTCGTCAACAGGCGAAATATATCGGCAAACACGAGAAGCTCCCAGCAGGACTACTGTGAAAGTCTTTATGTCGACAGATAATGGTGCATCGCTTCAGGTGATCCGGCTAAAGGAAGCTTCAAAATGTGACTGTGGTAAAACGGGAAACATCTGACAGGACTAACTATGACTCTCTTAAGGAAGACAATTGCCTCGTCATTGGGCGAAATACATCGGCAAACTCGAGAAGATACCGGCAGGAGTACTGTGAAAGGCTTTGGGTTGACAGATAATGGCGTATCGCTTCAGGTGAACTGGATAGAGGAAGCTTGAAAATATGACTGTGGTAAAACGGGGAGCAACTGACAGGAGTAACTATGACTCTCTTCAGGTAGCCAAATGCCTCGTCAACAGGGGAAATACATCGGCAAACACGAGAAGCTCCCAGCAGGACTACTGTGAAAGTCTTTATGTCGACAGATAATGGCGCATCGCTTCAGGTGATCCGGCTAAATTAAGCTTCAAAATGTGACTGTGGTAAAACGGGAAACATCTGACAGGACTAACTATGACTCTCTTAAGGTAGACAATTGCCTCGTCATTAGGCGAAATACATCGGCAAACTCGAGAAGGTACCGGCAGGAGTACTGTGAAAGGCTTTAGGTTGACAGATAATGGCGTATCGCTTCAGGTGAACTGGATAGAGGAAGCTTGAAAATATGACTGTGGAAAAACGGGGAGCAACTGACAGTACTAACTACGACTCTCTTAAGGTAGACAAATGCCTCGTCAACAGGCGAAATACATCGGCAAACTCGAGAAGCTCCAAGCAGAAGTACTGTGCAAGTCTTTAGGTTGACAGATAATGGCGTATCGCTTCAGGTGAACTGGCCAGAGAAAGCTTGTAGATGTGACTGTTATAAAACGTGGAGCAACTGCAATGAGTAACTATGACTCCCTTTAGGTAGCCAAATGCCTCGTCGACAGGCGAAATACATCGGCAAACTCGAGAAGCTCCCGGCAGGAGTACTGTGAAAGTCTTTATGTCGACAGATATTGGCGTATCGCTTCACGGGAAGTGGCTAAAAGAAGCTTGAAAATGTGACTGTGGAAAAACGGTGAGCTACTGACAGGACTAACTACGACTCTCTTAAGGTAGACAAATGCCTCGTCAACAGGCGAAATACATCGGCAAACTCGAGAAGCTCCCAGCAGGAGTACTGTGAAAGTCTTTATGTCGACAGATATTGGCGTACCGCTTCAGGTGAACAGGCCAGAGAAAGCTTGTAGTTGTGACTGTTATAAAACGTGGAGCAACATGCAATGAGTAACTATGACTCCCTTTAGGTAGCCAAATGCCTCGTCAACAGGCGAAATATATCGGCAAACACGAGAAGCTCCCAGCAGGACTACTGTGAAAGTCTTTATGTCGACAGATAATGGCGCATCGCTTCAGGTGATCCGGCTAAAGGAAGCTTCAAAATGTGACTGTGGTAAAACGGGAAACATCTGACAGGACTAACTATGACTCTCTTAAGGTAGACAATTGCCTCGTCATTAGGCGAAATACATCGGCAAACTCGAGAAGATACCGGCAGGAGTACTGTGAAAGGCTTTAGGTTGACAGATAATGGCGTATCGCTTCAGGTGAACTGGATAGAGGAAGCTTGAAAATATGACTATGGTAAAACGGGGAGCAACTGACAGGAGTAACTATGACTCTCTTCAGGTAGCCAAGTGCCTCGTCAACAGGGGAAATACATCGGCAAACTCGAGAAGCTCCCGGCAGGAGTACTGTAAAAGTCTTTATGTCGACAGATATTGGCGTATCGCTTCACGGGAACTGGCTAAAGGAAGCTTGAAAATGTGACTGTGGTAAAACGGGGAGCAACTGACAGGAGTAACTATGACTCTCTTCAGGTAGCCAAATGCCTCGTCAACAGGCGAAATATATCGGCAAACACGAGAAGCTCCCAGCAGGACTACTGTGAAAGTCTTTATGTCGACAGATAATGGCGCATCGCTTCAGGTGATCCGGCTAAAGGAAGCTTCATAATGTGACTGTGGTAAAACGGGAAACATCTGACAGGACTAACTATGACTCTCTTAAGGTAGACAATTGCCTCGTCATTAGGCGAAATACATCGGCAAACTCGAGAAGATACCGGCAGGAGTACTGTGAAGGCTTTAGGTTGACAGATAATGGCGTATCGCTTCAGGTGAACTGGATAGAGGAAGCTTGAAAATATGACTGTGGAAAAACGGGGAGCAACTGACAGGACTAACTACGACTCTCTTAAGGTAGACAAATCCCTCGTCAACAGGCGAAATACATCGGCAAACTCGAGAAGCTCCCAGAAGGAGTACTGTGATAGTCTTTTGGTTGACAGATAATGGCGTATTGCTTCAGGAGAACTGGATAGAGGAAGCTTGAAAATGTGACTGTGGTGAAACGGGGAGCAACTGATAGGAGTAACTATGACTCTCTTAAGGTAGCCAAATGCCTCGTCAACAGGCGAAATACATCGGCAAACTCGAGAAGCTCCCAGCAGAAGTACTGTGAAAGTCTTTAGGTTGACAGATAATGGCGTATCGCTTCAGGTGAACTGGCCAGAGAAAGCTTGTAGATGTGACTGTTATAAAACGCGGAGCAACTGCAATGAGTAACTATGACTCCCTTTAGGTAGCCAAATGCCTCGTCAACAGGCGAAATACATCGGCAAACTCGAGAAGCTCCCGGCAGGAGTACTGTGAAAGTCTTTATGTCGACAGATATTGGCGTATCGCTGCACGGGAACTGGCTAAAGGAAGCTTGAGAATGTGACTGTATTAAAACGGGGAGCAACTGACAGGAGTAACTATGACTCTCTTCAGGTAGCCAAATGCCTCGTCAACAGGAGAAATATATCGGCAAACACGAGAAGCTCCCAGCAGGACTACTGTGAAAGTCTTTATGTCGACAGATAATGGCGCATCGCTTCAGGTGATCCGGCTAAAGGAAGCTTCAAATTGTGACTGTGGTAAAACGGGAAACATCTGACAGGACTAACTATGACTCTCTTAAGGTAGACAATTGCCTCGTCATTAGGCGAAATACATCGGCAAACTCGAGAAGATACCGGCAGGAGTACTGTGAAAGGCTTTAGGTTGACAGATAATGGCGTATCGCTTCAGGTGAACTGGATAGAGGAAGCTTGAAAATATGACTGTGGTAAAACGGGGAGCAACTGACAGGAGTAACTATGACTCTCTTCAGGTAGCCAAATGCCTCGTCAACAGGCGAAATACATCGGCAGACACGAGAAGCTCCCAGCAGGAGTACTGTGAAAGTGTTTATGTCGACAGATATTGGCGTATCGCTTCAGGTGAACTGGCCAGAGAAAGCTTGTAGATGTGACTGTTATAAAACGTGGAGCAACTGCAATGAGTAACTATGACTCCCTTTAGGTAGCCGAATGCCTCGTCAACAGGCGAAATACATCGGCAAACTCGAGAAGCTCCCGGCAGGAGTACTGTGAAAGTCTTTATGTCGACAGATATTGGCGTATCGCTTCACGGGAAGTGGCTAAAAGAAGCTTGAAAATGTGACTGTGGAAAAACGGTGAGCTACTGACAGGACTAACTACGACTCTCTTAAGGTAGACAAATCCCTCGTCAACAGGCGAAATACATCGGCAAACTCGAGAAGCTCCCAGCATGAGTACTGTGAAAGTCTTTATGTCGACAGATATTGGCGTACCGCTTCAGGTGAACAGGCCAGAGAAAGCTTGTAGTTGTGACTGTTATAAAACGGGGAGCAACTGCAATGAGTAACTATGACTCTCTTTAGGTATGCTAATGCCTCGTCAACAGGCGAAATACATCGGCAAACTCGAGAAGCTCCCGGCAGGAGTACTGTGAAAGTCTTTATGTCGACAGATATTGGCGTATCGCTTCACGGGAACTGGCTAAAGGAAGCTTGAAAATGTGACTGTATTAAAACGGGGAGCAACTGACTGGACTAACTACGACTCTCTTAAGGTAGACAAATGCCTCGTCAACAGGCGAAATACATCGGCAAACTCGAGAAGCTCCCAGCAGGAGTACTGTGAAAGTCTTTATGTCGACAGATATTGGCGTACCGCTTCAGGTGAACAGGCCAGAGAAAGCTTGTAGTTGTGACTGCTACAAAACGTGGAGCAACATGCAATGAGTAAGTATGACTCCCTTTAGGTAGCCAAATGCCTCGTCAACAGGCGAAATATATCGGCAAACACGAGAAGCTCCCAGCAGGACTACTGTGAAAGTCTTTATGTCGACAGATAATGGTGCATCGCTTCAGGTGATCCGGCTAAAATAAGCTTCAAAATGTGACTGTGGTAAAACGGGAAACATCTGACAGGACTAACTATGACTCTCTTAAGGTAGACAATTGCCTCGTCATTAGGCGAAATACATCGGCAAACTCGAGAAGATACTGGCAGGAGTACTGTGAAAGGCTTTAGGTTGACAGATAATGGCGTATCGCTTCAGGTGAACTGGATAGAGGAAGCTTGAAAATGTGACTGTGGTAAGACGGGGAGCAACTGACAGGAGTAACTATGACTCTCTTCAGGTAGCCAAATGCCTCGTCAACAGGGGAAATACATCGGCAAACACGAGAAGCTCCCAGCAGGACTACTGTGAAACTCTTTATGTCGACAGATAATGGCGCATCGCTTCAGGTGATCCGGCTAAATTAAGCTTCAAAATGTGACTGTGGTAAAACGGGAAACATCTGACAGGACTAACTATGACTCTCTTAAGGTAGACAATTGCCTCGTCATTAGGCGAAATACATCGGCAAACTCGAGAAGGTACCGGCAGGAGTACTGTGAAAGGCTTTAGGTTGACAGATAATGGCGTATCGCTTCAGGTGAACTGGATAGAGGAAGCTTGAAAATATGACTGATGAAAAACGGGGAGCAACTGACAGTACTAACTACGACTCTCTTAAGGTAGACAAATGCCTCGTCAACAGGCGAAATACATCGGCAAACTCGAGAAGCTCCCAGCAGAAGTACTGTGAAAGTCTTTAGGTTGACAGATAATGGCGTATCGCTTCAGGTGAACTGGCCAGAGAAAGCTTGTAGATGTGACTGTTATAAAACGTGGAGCAACTGCAATGAGTAACTATGACTCCCTTTAGGTAGCCAAATGCCTCGTCGACAGGCGAAATACATCGGCAAACTCGAGAAGCTCCCGGCAGGAGTACTGTGAAAGTCTTTATGTCGACAGATATTGGCGTATCGCTTCACGGGAAGTGGCTAAAAGAAGCTTGAAAATGTGACTGTGGAAAAACGGTGAGCTACTGACAGGACTAACTACGACTCTCTTAAGGTAGACAAATGCCTCGTCAACAGGCGAAATACATCGGCAAACTCGAGAAGCTCCCAGCAGGAGTACTGTGAAAGTCTTTATGTCGACAGATATTGGCGTACCGCTTCAGGTGAACAGGCCAGAGAAAGCTTGTAGTTGTGACTGTTATAAAACGTGGAGCAACATGCAATGAGTAACTATGACTCCCTTTAGGTAGCCAAATGCCTCGTCAACAGGCGAAATATATCGGCAAACACGAGAAGCTCCCAGCAGGACTACTGTGAAAGTCTTTATGTCGACAGATAATGGCGCATCGCTTCAGGTGATCCGGCTAAAGGAAGCTTCAAAATGTGACTGTGGTAAAACGGGAAACATCTGACAGGACTAACTATGACTCTCTTTAGGTAGACAATTGCCTCGTCATTAGGCGAAATACATCGGCAAACTCGAGAAGATACCGGCAGGAGTACTGTGAAAGGCTTTAGGTTGACAGATAATGGCGTATCGCTTCAGGTGAACTGGATAGAGGAAGCTTGAAAATATGACTATGGTAAAACGGGGAGCAACTGACAGGAGTAACTATGACTCTCTTCAGGTAGCCAAATGCCTCGTCAACAGGGGAAATACATCGGCAAACTCGAGAAGCTCCCGGCAGGAGTACTGTAAAAGTCTTTATGTCGACAGATATTGGCGTATCGCTTCACGGGAAGTGGCTAAAAGAAGCTTGAAAATGTGACTGTGGAAAAACGGTGAGCTACTGACAGGACTAACTACGACTCTCTTAAGGTAGACAAATGCCTCGTCAACAGGGGAAATACATCGGCAAACTCGAGAAGCTCCCGGCAGGAGTACTGTAAAAGTCTTTATGTCGACAGATATTGGCGTATCGCTTCACGGGAACTGGCTAAAGGAAGCTTGAAAATGTGACTGTGGTAAAACGGGGAGCAACTGACAGGAGTAACTATGACTCTCTTCAGGTAGCCAAATGCCTCGTCAACAGGCGAAATATATCGGCAAACACGAGAAGCTCCCAGCAGGACTACTGTGAAAGTCTTTATGTCGACAGATAATGGCGCATCGCTTCAGGTGATCCGGCTAAAGGAAGCTTCAAAATGTGACTGTGGTAAAACGGGAAACATCTGACAGGACTAACTATGACTCTCTTAAGGTAGACAATTGCCTCGTCATTAGGCGAAATACATCGGCAAACTCGAGAAGATACCGGCAGGAGTACTGTGAAGGCTTTAGGTTGACAGATAATGGCGTATCGCTTCAGGTGAACTGGATAGAGGAAGCTTGAAAATATGACTGTGGAAAAACGGGGAGCAACTGACAGGACTAACTACGACTCTCTTAAGGTAGACAAATGCCTCGTCAACAGGCGAAATACATCGGCAAACTCGAGAAGCTCCCAGAAGGAGTACTGTGATAGTCTTTAGGTTGACAGATAATGGCGTATTGCTTCAGGAGAACTGGATAGAGGAAGCTTGAAAATGTGACTGTGGTGAAACGGGGAGCAACTGATAGGAGTAACTATGACTCTCTTAAGGTAGCCAAATGCCTCGTCAACAGGCGAAATACATCGGCAAACTCGAGAAGCTCCCAGCAGAAGTACTGTGAAAGTCTTTAGGTTGACAGATAATGGCGTATCGCTTCAGGTGAACTGGCCAGAGAAAGCTTGTAGATGTGACTGTTATAAAACGCGGAGCAACTGCAATGAGTAACTATGACTCCCTTTAGGTAGCCAAATGCCTCGTCAACAGGCGAAATACATCGGCAAACTCGAGAAGCTCCCGGCAGGAGTACTGTGAAAGTCTTTATGTCGACAGATATTGGCGTATCGCTTCACGGGAAGTGGCTAAAAGAAGCTTGAAAATGTGACTGTGGAAAAACGGTGAGCTACTGACAGGACTAACTACGACTCTCTTAAGGTAGACAAATGCCTCGTCAACAAGCGAAATACATCGGCAAACTCGAGAAGCTCCCAGCAGGAGTACTGTGAAAGTCTTTATGTCGACAGATATTGGCGTACCGCTTCAGGTGAACAGGCCAGAGAAAGCTTGTAGTTGTGACTGTTATAAAACGTGGAGCAACATGCAATGAGTAACTATGACTCCCTTTAGGTAGCCAAATGCCTCGTCAACAGGCGAAATACATCGGCAAACTCGAGAAGCTCCCGGCAGGAGTACTGTGAAAGTCTTTATGTCGACAGATATTGGCGTATCGCTTCACGGGAACTGGCTAAAGGAAGCTTGAGAATGTGACTGTATTAAAACGGGGAGCAACTGACAGGAGTAACTACGACTCTCTTCAGGTAGCCAAATGCCTCGTCAACAGGCGAAATATATCGGCAAACACGAGAAGCTCCCAGCAGGACTACTGTGAAAGTCTTTATGTCGACAGATAATGGCGCATCGCTTCAGGTGATCCGGCTAAAGGAAGCTTCAAATTGTGACTGTGGTAAAACGGGAAACATCTGACAGGACTAACTATGACTCTCTTAAGGTAGACAATTGCCTCGTCATTAGGCGAAATACATCGGCAAACTCGAGAAGATACCGGCAGGAGTACTGTGAAAGGCTTTAGGTTGACAGATAATGGCGTATCACTTCAGGTGAACTGGATAGAGGAAGCTTGAAAATATGACTGTGGTAAAACGGGGAGCAACTGACAGGAGTAACTATGACTCTCTTCAGGTAGCCAAATGCCTCGTCAACAGGCGAAATACATCGGCAAACACGAGAAGCTCCCAGCAGGAGTACTGTGAAAGTGTTTATGTCGACAGATATTGGCGTATCGCTTCAGGTGAACTGGCCAGAGAAAGCTTGTAGTTGTGACTGTTATAAAACGGGGAGCAACTGCAATGAGCAACTATGACTCTCTTTAGGTATGCAAATGCCTCGTCAACAGGCGAAATACATCGGCAAACTCGAGAAGCTCCCGGCAGGAGTACTGTGAAAGTCTTTATGTCGACATATATTGGCGTATTGCTTCACGGGAACTGGCTAAAGGAAGCTTGAAAATGTGACTGTATTAAAACGGGGAGCAACTGACTGGACTAACTACGACTCTCTTAAGGTAGACAAATGCCTCGTCAACAGGCGAAATACATCGGCAAACTCGAGAAGCTCCCAGCAGGAGTACTGTGAAAGTCTTTATGTCGACAGATATTGGCGTACCGCTTCAGGTGAACAGGCCAGAGAAAGCTTGTAGTTGTGACTGTTATAAAACGTGGAGCAACATGCAATGAGTAACTATGACTCCCTTTAGGTAGCCAAATGCCTCGTCAACAGGCGAAATATATCGGCAAACACGAGAAGCTCCCAGCAGGACTACTGTGAAAGTCTTTATGTCGACAGAAAATGGCGCATCGCTTCAGGTGATCCGGCTAAAGGTAGCTTCAAAATGCGACTGTGGTAAAGCGGGAAACATCTGACAGGACTAACTATGACTCTCTTAAGGTAGACAATTGCCTCGTCATTAGGGGAAATACATCGGCAAACTCGAGAAGGTACCGGCAGGAGTACTGTGAAAGTCTTTATGTCGACAGATATTGGCGTATCGCTTCACGGGAAGTGGCTAAAAGAAGCTTGAAAATGTGACTGTGGAAAAACGGTGAGCTACTGACAGGACTAACTACGACTCTCTTAAGGTAGACAAGTGCCTCGTCAACAGGCGAAATACATCGGCAAACTCGAGAAGCTCCCAGCAGGAGTACTGTGAAAGTCTTTATGTCGACAGATATTGGCGTACCGCTTCAGGTGAACAGGCCAGAGAAAGCTTGTAGTTGTGACTGTTATAAAACGTGGAGCAACATGCAATGAGTAACTATGACTCCCTTTAGGTAGCCAAATGCCTCGTCAACAGGCGAAATACATCGGCAAACTCGAGAAGCTCCCAGAAGGAGTACTGTGATAGTCTTTAGGTTGACAGATAATGGCGTATTGCTTCAGGAGAACTGGATAGAGGAAGCTTGAAAATGTGACTGTGGTGAAACGGGGAGCAACTGATAGGAGTAACTATGACTCTCTTAAGGTAGCCAAATGCCTCGTCAACAGGCGAAATACATCGGCCAACTCGAGAAGCTCCCAGCAGAAGTACTGTGAAAGTCTTTAGGTTGACAGATAATGGCGTATCGCTTCAGGTGAACTGGCCAGAGAAAGCTAGTAGTTGTGACTGTTATAAAACGGGGAGCAACTGCAATGAGTAACTATGACTTTCTTTAGGTATGCAAATGCCTCGTCAACAGGTGAAATACATCGGCAAACTCGAGAAGCTCCCGGCTGGAGTACTGTGAAAGTCTTTATGCCGACAGATATTGGCGTACCGCTTCACGGGAACTGGCCAAAGGAAGCTTGAAAATGTGACTGTATTAAAACGGGGAGCAACTGACTGGACTAACTACGACTCTCTTAAGGTAGACAAATGCCTCGTCAACAGGCGAAATACATCGGCAAACACGAGAAGCTCCCAGCAGGAGTACTGTGAAAGTCTTTATGTCGACAGATATTGGCGTACCGCTTCAGGTGAACAGGCCAGAGAAAGCTTGTAGTTGTGACTGCTACAAAACGTGGAGCAACATGCAATGAGTAACTGTGACTCCCTTTAGGTAGCCAAATGCCTCGTCAACAGGCGAAATATATCGGCAAACACGAGAAGCTCCCAGCAGGACTACTGTGAAAGTCTTTATGTCGACAGATAATGGCGCATCGCTTCAGGTGATCCGGCTAAAGGAAGCTTCAAAATGCGACTGTGGTAAAACGGGAAACATCTGACAGGACTAACTATGACTCTCTTAAGGTAGACAATTGCCTCGTCATTAGGCGAAATACATCGGCAAACTCGAGAAGATACCGGCAGGAGTACTGTGAAAGGCTTTAGGTTGACAGATAATGGCGTATCGCTTCAGGTGAACTGGATAGAGGAAGCTTGAAAATATGACTGTGGAAAAACGGGGAGCAGCTGACAGGACTAACTACGACTCTCTTAAGGTAGACAAATGCCTCGTCAACAGGCGAAATACATCGGCAAACTCGAGAAGCTCCCAGAAGGAGTACTGTGATAGTCTTTAGGTTGACAGATAATGGCGTATTGCTTCAGGAGAACTGGATAGAGGAAGCTTGAAAATGTGACTGTGGTGAAACGGGGAGCAACTGATAGGAGTAACTATGACTCTCTTAAGGTAGCCAAATGCCTCGTCAACAGGCGAAATACATCGGCAAACTCGAGAAGCTCCCAGCAGGAGTACTGTGAAAGTCTTTATGTCGACAGATATTGGCGTACCGCTTCAGGTGAACAGGCCAGAGAAAGCTTGTAGTTGTGACTGTTATAAAACGTGGAGCAACATGCAATGAGAAACTATGACTCCCTTTAGGTAGCCAAATGCCTCGTCAACAGGCGAAATACATCGGCAAACTCGAGAAGCTCCCGGCAGGAGTACTGTGAAAGTCTTTATGTCGACAGATATTGGCGTATCGCTTCACGGGAACTGGCTAAAGGAAGCTTGAAAATGTGACTGTATCAAAACGGGGAGCAACTGACAGGAGTAACTATGACTCTCTTCAGGTAGCCAAATGCCTCGTCAACAGGCGAAATATATCGGCAAACACGAGAAGCTCCCAGCAGGACTACTGTGAAAGTCTTTATGTCGACAGATAATGGCGCATCGCTTCAGGTGATCTGGCTAAAGGAAGCATCAAAATGTGACTGTGGTAAAACGGGAAACATCTGACAGGACTAACTATGACTCTCTTAAGGTAGACAATTGCCTCGTCATTAGGCGAAATACATCGGCAAACTCGAGAAGATACCGGCAGGAGTACTGTGAAAGGCTTTAGGTTGACAGATAATGGCGTATCGCTTCAGGTGAACTGGATAGAGGAAGCTTGAAAATATGACTGTGGTAAAACGGGGAGCAACTGACAGGAGTAACTATGACTCTCTTCAGGTAGCCAAATGCCTCGTCAACAGGGGAAATACATCGGCAAACACGAGAAGCTCCCAGCAGGACTACTGTGAAAGTCTTTATGTCGACAGATAATGGCGCATCGCTTCAGGTGATCCGGCTAAATTAAGCTTCAAAATGTGACTGTGGTAAAACGGGAAACATCTGACAGGACTAACTATGACTCTCTTAAGGTAGACAATTGCCTCGTCATTAGGCGAAATACATCGGCAAACTCGAGAAGGTACCGGCAGGAGTACTGTGAAAGGCTTTAGGTTGACAGATAATGGCGTATCGCTTCAGGTGAACTGGATAGAGGAAGCTTGAAAATATGACTGTGCAAAAACGGGGAGCAACTGACAGTACTAACTACGACTCTCTTAAGGTAGACAAATGCCTCGTCAACAGGCGAAATACATCGGCAAACTCGAGAAGCTCCCAGCAGAAGTACTGTGAAAGTCTTTAGGTTGACAGATAATGGCGTATCGCTTCAGGTGAACTGGCCAGAGACAGCTTGTTGATGTGACTGTTATAAAACGTGGAGCAACTGCAATGAGGAACTATGACTCCCTTTAGGTAGCCAAATGCCTCGTCGACAGGCGAAATACATCGGCAAACTCGAGAAGCTCCCGGCAGGAGTACTGTGAAAGTCTTTATGTCGACAGATATTGGCGTATCGCTTCACGGGAAGTGGCTAAAAGAAGCTTGAAACTGTGACTGTGGAAAAACGGTGAGCTACTGACAGGACTAACTACGACTCTCTTAAGGTAGACAAATGCCTCGTCAACAGGCGAAATACATCGGCAAACTCGAGAAGCTCCCAGCAGAAGTACTGTGAAAGTCTTTATGTCGACAGATATTGGCGTACCGCTTCAGGTGAACAGGCCAGAGAAAATTTGTAGTTGTGACTGTTATAAAACGTGGTGCAACATGCAATGAGTAACTATGACTCCCTTTAGGTAGCCAAATGCCTCGTCAACAGGCGAAATACATCGGCAAACTCGAGAAGCTCCCAGCAGGAGTACTGTGAAAGTCTTAATGTCGACAGATAATGGCGCATCGCTTCAGGTGATCCGGCTAAAGGAAGCTTCAAAATGTGACTGTGGTAAAACGGGAAACATCTGACAGGACTAACTATGACTCTCTTAAGGTAGACAATTGCCTCGTCATTAGGCGAAATACATCGGCAAACTCGAGAAGATACCGGCAGGAGTACTGTGAAAGGCTTTAGGTTGACAGATAATGGCGTATCGCTTCAGGTGAACTGGATAGAGGAAGCTTCAAAATGTGACTGTGGTAAAACGGGAAACATCTGACAGGACTAACTATGACTCTCTTAAGGTAGACAATTGCCTCGTCATTAGGCGAAATACATCGGCAAACTCGAGAAGATACCGGCAGGAGTACTGTGAAAGGCTTTAGGTTGACAGATAATGGCGTATCGCTTCAGGTGAACTGGATAGAGGAAGCTTGAAAATATGACTGTGGAAAAACGGGGAGCAGCTGACAGGACTAACTACGACTCTCTTAAGGTAGACAATTGCCTCGTCAACAGGCGAAATACATCGGCAAACTCAAGAAGCTCCCAGAAGGAGTACTGTGATAGTCTTTAGGTTGACAGATAATGGCGTATTGCTTCAGGAGAACTGGATAGAGGAAGCTTGAAAATGTGACTGTGGTGAAACGGGGAGCAACTGATAGGAGTAACTATGACTCTCTTAAGGTAGCCAAATGCCTCGTCAACAGGCGAAATACATCGGCAAACTCGAGAGGCTCCCAGCAGGAGTACTGTGAAAGTCTTTATGTCGACAGATATTGGCGTACCGCTTCAGGTGAACAGGCCAGAGAAAGCTTGTAGTTGTGACTGTTATAAAACGTGGAGCAACATGCAATGAGAAACTATGACTCCCTTTAGGTAGCCAAATGCCTCGTCAACAGGCGAAATACATCGGCAAACTCGAGAAGCTCCCGGCAGGAGTACTGTGAAAGTCTTTATGTCGACAGATATTGGCGTATCGCTTCACGGGAACTGGCTAAAGGAAGCTTGAAAATGTGACTGTATCAAAACGGGGAGCAACTGACAGGAGTAACTATGACTCTCTTCAGGTAGCCAAATGCCTCGTCAACAGGCGAAATATATCGGCAAACACGAGAAGCTCCCAGCAGGACTACTGTGAAAGTCTTTATGTCGACAGATAATGGCGCATCGCTTCAGGTGATCCGGCTAAAGGAAGCATCAAAATGTGACTGTGGTAAAACGGGAAACATCTGACAGGACTAACTATGACTCTCTTAAGGTAGACAATTGCCTCGTCATTAGGCGAAATACATCGGCAAACTCGAGAAGATACCGCCAGGAGTACTGTGAAAGGCTTTAGGTTGACAGATAATGGCGTATCGCTTCAGGTGAACTGGATAGAGGAAGCTTGAAAATATGACTGTGGTAAAACGGGGAGCAACTGACAGGAGTAACTATGACTCTCTTCAGGTAGCCAAATGCCTCGTCAACAGGGGAAATACATCGGCAAACACGAGAAGCTCCCAGCAGGACTACTATGAAAGTCTTTATGTCGACAGATAATGGCGCATCGCTTCAGGTGATCCGGCTAAATTAAGCTTCAAAATGTGACTGTGGTAAAACGGGAAACATCTGACAGGACTAACTATGACTCTCTTAAGGTAGACAATTGCCTCGTCATTAGGCGAAATACATCGGCAAACTCGAGAAGGTACCGGCAGGAGTACTGTGAAAGGCTTTAGGTTGACAGATAATGGCGTATCGCTTCAGGTGAACTGGATAGAGGAAGCTTGAAAATATGACTGTGGAAAAACGGGGAGCAACTGACAGGACTAACTACGACTCTCTTAAGGTAGACAAATGCCTCGTCAACAGGCGAAATACATCGGCAAACTCGAGAAGCTCCAAGAAGGAGTACTGTGATAGTCTTTAGGTTGACAGATAATGGCGTATTGCTTCAGGAGAACTGGATAGAGGAAGCTTGAAAATGTGACTGTGGTGAAACGGGGAGCAACTGATAGGAGTAACTATGACTCTCTTAAGGTAGCCAAATGCCTCGTCAACAGGCGAAATACATCGGCAAACTCGAGAAGCTCCCAGCAGAAGTACTGTGAAAGTCTTTAGGTTGACAGATAATGGCGTATCGCTTCAGGTGAACTGGCCAGAGAAAGCTTGTAGATGTGACTGTTATAAAACGCGGAGCAACTGCAATGAGTAACTATGACTCCCTTTAGGTAGCCAAATGCCTCGTCAACAGGCGAAATACATCGGCAAACTCGAGAAGCTCCCGGCAGGAGTACTGTGAAAGTCTTTATGTCGACAGATATTGGCGTATCGCTTCACGGGAAGTGGCTAAAAGAAGCTTGAAAATGTGACTGTGGAAAAACGGTGAGCTACTGACAGGACTAACTACGACTCTCTTAAGGTAGACAAATGCCTCGTCAACAGGCGAAATACATCGGCAAACACGAGAAGCTCCCAGCAGGAGTACTGTGAAAGTCTTTATGTCGACAGATATTGGCGTACCGCTTCAGGTGAACAGGCCAGAGAAAGCTTGTAGTTGTGACTGTTATAAAACGTGGAGCAACATGCAATGAGTAACTATGACTCCCTTTAGGTAGCCAAATGCCTCGTCAACAGGCGAAATATATCGGCAAACACGAGAAGCTCCCAGCAGGACTACTGTGAAAGTCTTTATGTCGACAGATAATGGCGCATCGCTTCAGGTGATCCGGCTAAAGGAAGCTTCAAAATGTGACTGTGGTAAAACGGGAAACATCTGACAGGACTAACTATGACTCTCTTAAGGTAGACAATTGCCTCGTCATTAGGCGAAATACATCGGCAAACTCGAGAAGATACCGGCAGGAGTACTGTGAAAGGCTTTAGGTTGACAGATAATGGCGTATCGCTTCAGGTGAACTGGATAGAGGAAGCTTGAAAATATGACTATGGTAAAACGGGGAGCAACTGACAGGAGTAACTATGACTCTCTTCAGGTAGCCAAATGCCTCGTCAACAGGGGAAATACATCGGCAAACTCGAGAAGCTCCCGGCAGGAGTACTGTAAAAGTCTTTATGTCGACAGATATTGGCGTATCGCTTCACGGGAAGTGGCTAAAAGAAGCTTGAAAATGTGACTGTGGAAAAACGGTGAGCTACTGACAGGACTAACTACGACTCTCTTAAGGTAGACAAATGCCTCGTCAACAGGGGAAATACATCGGCAAACTCGAGAAGCTCCCGGCAGGAGTACTGTAAAAGTCTTTATGTCGACAGATATTGGCGTATCGCTTCACGGGAACTGGCTAAAGGAAGCTTGAAAATGTGACTGTGGTAAAACGGGGAGCAACTGACAGGAGTAACTATGACTCTCTTCAGGTAGCCAAATGCCTCGTCAACAGGCGAAATATATCGGCAAACACGAGAAGCTCCCAGCAGGACTACTGTGAAAGTCTTTATGTCGACAGATAATGGCGCATCGCTTCAGGTGATCCGGCTAAAGGAAGCTTCAAAATGTGACTGTGGTAAAACGGGAAACATCTGACAGGACTAACTATGACTCTCTTAAGGTAGACAATTGCCTCGTCATTAGGCGAAATACATCGGCAAACTCGAGAAGATACCGGCAGGAGTACTGTGAAGGCTTTAGGTTGACAGATAATGGCGTATCGCTTCAGGTGAACTGGATAGAGGAAGCTTGAAAATATGACTGTGGAAAAACGGGGAGCAACTGACAGGACTAACTACGACTCTCTTAAGGTAGATAAATGCCTCGTCAACAGGCGAAATACATCGGCAAACTCGAGAAGCTCCCAGAAGGAGTACTGTGATAGTCTTTAGGTTGACAGATAATGGCGTATTGCTTCAGGAGAACTGGATAGAGGAAGCTTGAAAATGTGACTGTGGTGAAACGGGGAGCAACTGATAGGAGTAACTATGACTCTCTTAAGGTAGCCAAATGCCTCGTCAACAGGCGAAATACATCGGCAAACTCGAGAAGCTCCCAGCAGAAGTACTGTGAAAGTCTTTAGGTTGACAGATAATGGCGTATCGCTTCAGGTGAACTGGCCAGAGAAAGCTTGTAGATGTGACTGTTATAAAACGCGGAGCAACTGCAATGAGTAACTATGACTCCCTTTAGGTAGCCAAATGCCTCGTCAACAGGCGAAATACATCGGCAAACTCGAGAAGCTCCCGGCAGGAGTACTGTGAAAGTCTTTATGTCGACAGATATTGGCGTATCGCTTCACGGGAAGTGGCTAAAAGAAGCTTGAAAATGTGACTGTGGAAAAACGGTGAGCTACTGACAGGACTAACTACGACTCTCTTAAGGTAGACAAATGCCTCGTCAACAGGCGAAATACATCGGCAAACTCGAGAAGCTCCCAGCAGGAGTACTGTGAAAGTCTTTATGTCGACAGATATTGGCGTACCGCTTCAGGTGAACAGGCCAGAGAAAGCTTGTAGTTGTGACTGTTATAAAACGTGGAGCAACATGCAATGAGTAACTATGACTCCCTTTAGGTAGCCAAATGCCTCGTCAACAGGCGAAATACATCGGCAAACTCGAGAAGCTCCCGGCAGGAGTACTGTGAAAGTCTTTATGTCGACAGATATTGGCGTATCGCTTCACGGGAACTGGCTAAAGGAAGCTTGAGAATGTGACTGTATTAAAACGGGGAGCAACTGACAGGAGTAACTACGACTCTCTTCAGGTAGCCAAATGCCTCGTCAACAGGCGAAATATATCGGCAAACACGAGAAGCTCCCAGCAGGACTACTGTGAAAGTCTTTATGTCGACAGATAATGGCGCATCGCTTCAGGTGATCCGGCTAAAGGAAGCTTCAAATTGTGACTGTGGTAAAACGGGAAACATCTGACAGGCCTAACTATGACTCTCTTAAGGTAGACAATTGCCTCGTCATTAGGCGAAATACATCGGCAAACTCGAGAAGATACCGGCAGGAGTACTGTGAAAGGCTTTAGGTTGACAGATAATGGCGTATCACTTCTGGTGAACTGGATAGAGGAAGCTTGAAAATATGACTGTGGTAAAACGGGGAGCAACTGACAGGAGTAACTATGACTCTCTTCAGGTAGCCAAATGCCTCGTCAACAGGCGAAATACATCGGCAAACACGAGAAGCTCCCAGCAGGAGTACTGTGAAAGTGTTTATGTCGACAGATATTGGCGTATCGCTTCAGGTGAACTGGCCAGAGAAAGCTTGTAGTTGTGACTGTTATAAAACGGGGAGCAACTGCAATGAGCAACTATGACTCTCTTTAGGTATGCAAATGCCTCGTCAACAGGCGAAATACATCGGCAAACTCGAGAAGCTCCCGGCAGGAGTACTGTGAAAGTCTTTATGTCGACATATATTGGCGTATTGCTTCACGGGAACTGGCTAAAGGAAGCTTGAAAATGTGACTGTATTAAAACGGGGAGCAACTGACTGGACTAACTACGACTCTCTTAAGGTAGACAATTGCCTCGTCAATAGGGGAAATACATCGGCAAACTCGAGAAGGTACCGGCAGGAGTACTGTGAAAGTCTTTATGTCGACAGATATTGGCGTATCGCTTCACGGGAAGTGGCTAAAAGAAGCTTGAAAATGTGACTGTGGAAAAACGGTGAGCTACTGACAGGACTAACTACGACTCTCTTAAGGTAGACAAGTGCCTCGTCAACAGGCGAAATACATCGGCAAACTCGAGAAGCTCCCAGCAGGAGTACTGTGAAAGTCTTTATGTCGACAGATATTGGCGTACCGCTTCAGGTGAACAGGCCAGAGAAAGCTTGTAGTTGTGACTGTTATAAAACGTGGAGCAACATGCAATGAGTAACTATGACTCCCTTTAGGTAGCCAAATGCCTCGTCAACAGGCGAAATACATCGGCAAACTCGAGAAGCTCCCAGAAGGAGTACTGTGATAGTCTTTAGGTTGACAGATAATGGCGTATTGCTTCAGGAGAACTGGATAGAGGAAGCTTGAAAATGTGACTGTGGTGAAACGGGGAGCAACTGATAGGAGTAACTATGACTCTCTTAAGGTAGCCAAATGCCTCGTCAACAGGCGAAATACATCGGCAAACTCGAGAAGCTCCCAGCAGAAGTACTGTGAAAGTCTTTAGGTTGACAGATAATGGCGTATCGCTTCAGGTGAACTGGCCAGAGAAAGCTAGTAGTTGTGACTGTTATAAAACGGGGAGCAACTGCAATGAGTAACTATGACTTTCTTTAGGTATGCGAATGCCTCGTCAACAGGTGAAATACATCGGCAAACTCGAGAAGCTCCCGGCTGGAGTACTGTGAAAGTCTTTATGCCGACAGATATTGGCGTACCGCTTCACGGGAACTGGCCAAAGGAAGCTTGAAAATGTGACTGTATTAAAACGGGGAGCAACTGACTGGACTAACTACGACTCTCTTAAGGTAGACAAATGCCTCGTCAACAGGCGAAATACATCGGCAAACTCGAGAAGCTCCCAGCAGGAGTACTGTGAAAGTCTTTATGTCGACAGATATTGGCGTACCGCTTCAGGTGAACAGGCCAGAGAAAGCTTGTAGTTGTGACTGCTACAAAACGTGGAGCAACATGCAATGAGTAACTGTGACTCCCTTTAGGTAGCCAAATGCCTCGTCAACAGGCGAAATATATCGGCAAACACGAGAAGCTCCCAGCAGGACTACTGTGAAAGTCTTTACGTCGACAGATAATGGCGCATCGCTTCAGGTGATCCGGCTAAAGGAAGCTTCAAAATGCGACTGTGGTAAAACGGGAAACATCTGACAGGACTAACTATGACTCTCTTAAGGTAGACAATTGCCTCGTCATTAGGCGAAATACATCGGCAAACTCGAGAAGATACCGGCAGGAGTACTGTGAAAGGCTTTAGGTTGACAGATAATGGCGTATCGCTTCAGGTGAACTGGATAGAGGAAGCTTGAAAATATGACTGTGGAAAAACGGGGAGCAGCTGACAGGACTAACTACGACTCTCTTAAGGTAGACAAATGCCTCGTCAACAGGCGAAATACATCGGCAAACTCGAGAAGCTCCCAGAAGGAGTACTGTGATAGTCTTTAGGTTGACAGATAATGGCGTATTGCTTCAGGAGAACTGGATAGAGGAAGCTTGAAAATGTGACTGTGGTGAAACGGGGAGCAACTGATAGGAGTAACTATGACTCTCTTAAGGTAGCCAAATGCCTCGTCAACAGGCGAAATACATCGGCAAACTCGAGAAGCTCCCAGCAGGAGTACTGTGAAAGTCTTTATGTCGACAGATATTGGCGTACCGCTTCAGGTGAACAGGCCAGAGAAAGCTTGTAGTTGTGACTGTTATAAAACGTGGAGCAACATGCAATGAGAAACTATGACTCCCTTTAGGTAGCCAAATGCCTCGTCAACAGGCGAAATACATCGGCAAACTCGAGAAGCTCCCGGCAGGAGTACTGTGAAAGTCTTTATGTCGACAGATATTGGCGTATCGCTTTACGGGAACTGGCTAAAGGAAGCTTGAAAATGTGACTGTATCAAAACGGGGAGCAACTGACAGGAGTAACTATGACTCTCTTCAGGTAGCCAAATGCCTCGTCAACAGGCGAAATATATCGGCAAACACGAGAAGCTCCCAGCAGGACTACTGTGAAAGTCTTTATGTCGACAGATAATGGCGCATCGCTTCAGGTGATCTGGCTAAAGGAAGCATCAAAATGTGACTGTGGTAAAACGGGAAACATCTGACAGGACTAACTATGACTCTCTTAAGGTAGACAATTGCCTCGTCATTAGGCGAAATACATCGGCAAACTCGAGAAGATACCGGCAGGAGTACTGTGAAAGGCTTTAGGTTGACAGATAATGGCGTATCGCTTCAGGTGAACTGGATAGAGGAAGCTTGAAAATATGACTGTGGTAAAACGGGGAGCAACTGACAGGAGTAACTATGACTCTCTTCAGGTAGCCAAATGCCTCGTCAACAGGGGAAATACATCGGCAAACACGAGAAGCTCCCAGCAGGACTACTGTGAAAGTCTTTATGTCGACAGATAATGGCGCATCGCTTCAGGTGATCCGGCTAAATTAAGCTTCAAAATGTGACTGTGGTAAAACGGGAAACATCTGACAGGACTAACTATGACTCTCTTAAGGTAGACAATTGCCTCGTCATTAGGCGAAATACATCGGCAAACTCGAGAAGGTACCGGCAGGAGTACTGTGAAAGGCTTTAGGTTGACAGATAATGGCGTATCGCTTCAGGTGAACTGGATAGAGGAAGCTTGAAAATATGACTGTGCAAAAACGGGGAGCAACTGACAGTACTAACTACGACTCTCTTAAGGTAGACAAATGCCTCGTCAACAGGCGAAATACATCGGCAAACTCGAGAAGCTCCCAGCAGAAGTACTGTGAAAGTCTTTAGGTTGACAGATAATGGCGTATCGCTTCAGGTGAACTGGCCAGAGACAGCTTGTTGATGTGACTGTTATAAAACGTGGAGCAACTGCAATGAGGAACTATGACTCCCTTTAGGTAGCCAAATGCCTCGTCGACAGGCGAAATACATCGGCAAACTCGAGAAGCTCCCGGCAGGAGTACTGTGAAAGTCTTTATGTCGACAGATATTGGCGTATCACTTCACGGGAAGTGGCTAAAAGAAGCTTGAAAATGTGACTGTGGAAAAACGGTGAGCTACTGACAGGACTAACTACGACTCTCTTAAGGTAGACAAATGCCTCGTCAACAGGCGAAATACATCGGCAAACTCGAGAAGCTCCCAGCAGGAGTACTGTGAAAGTCTTTATGTCGACAGATATTGGCGTACCGCTTCAGGTGAACAGGCCAGAGAAAGCTTGTAGTTGTGACTGTTATAAAACATGGTGCAACATGCAATGAGTAACTATGACTCCCTTTAGGTAGCCAAATGCCTCGTCAACAGGCGAAATACATCGGCAAACTCGAGAAGCTCCCAGCAGGAGTACTGTGAAAGTCTTAATGTCGACAGATAATGGCGCATCGCTTCAGGTGATCCGGCTAAAGGAAGCTTCAAAATGTGACTGTGGTAAAACGGGAAACATCTGACAGGACTAACTATGACTCTCTTAAGGTAGACAATTGCCTCGTCATTAGGCGAAATACATCGGCAAACTCGAGAAGATACCGGCAGGAGTACTGTGAAAGGCTTTAGGTTGACAGATAATGGCGTATCGCTTCAGGTGAACTGGATAGAGGAAGCTTGAAAATATGACTGTGGAAAAACGGGGAGCAGCTGACAGGACTAACTACGACTCTCTTAAGGTAGACAATTGCCTCGTCAACAGGCGAAATACATCGGCAAACTCAAGAAGCTCCCAGAAGGAGTACTGTGATAGTCTTTAGGTTGACAGATAATGGCGTATTGCTTCAGGAGAACTGGATAGAGGAAGCTTGAAAATGTGACTGTGGTGAAACGGGGAGCAACTGATAGGAGTAACTATGACTCTCTTAAGGTAGCCAAATGCCTCGTCAACAGGCGAAATACATCGGCAAACTCGAGAAGCTCCCAGCAGGAGTACTGTGAAAGTCTTTATGTCGACAGATATTGGCGTACCGCTTCAGGTGAACAGGCCAGAGAAAGCTTGTAGTTGTGACTGTTATAAAACGTGGAGCAACATGCAATGAGAAACTATGACTCCCTTTAGGTAGCCAAATGCCTCGTCAACAGGCGAAATACATCGGCAAACTCGAGAAGCTCCCGGCAGGAGTACTGTGAAAGTCTTTATGTCGACAGATATTGGCGTATCGCTTCACGGGAACTGGCTAAAGGAAGCTTGAAAATGTGACTGTATCAAAACGGGGAGCAACTGACAGGAGTAACTATGACTCTCTTCAGGTAGCCAAATGCCTCGTCAACAGGCGAAATATATCGGCAAACACGAGAAGCTCCCAGCAGGACTACTGTGAAAGTCTTTATGTCGACAGATAATGGCGCATCGCTTCAGGTGATCCGGCTAAAGGAAGCATCAAAATGTGACTGTGGTAAAACGGGAAACATCTGACAGGACTAACTATGACTCTCTTAAGGTAGACAATTGCCTCGTCATTAGGCGAAATACATCGGCAAACTCGAGAAGATACCGGCAGGAGTACTGTGAAAGGCTTTAGGTTGACAGATAATGGCGTATCGCTTCAGGTGAACTGGATAGAGGAAGCTTGAAAATATGACTGTGGTAAAACGGGGAGCAACTGACAGGAGTAACTATGACTCTCTTCAGGTAGCCAAATGCCTCGTCAACAGGGGAAATACATCGGCAAACACGAGAAGCTCCCAGCAGGACTACTGTGAAAGTCTTTATGTCGACAGATAATGGCGCATCGCTTCAGGTGATCCGGCTAAATTAAGCTTCAAAATGTGACTGTGGTAAAACGGGAAACATCTGACAGGACTAACTATGACTCTCTTAAGGTAGACAATTGCCTCGTCATTAGGCGAAATACATCGGCAAACTCGAGAAGGTACCGGCAGGAGTACTGTGAAAGGCTTTAGGTTGACAGATAATGGCGTATCGCTTCAGGTGAACTGGATAGAGGAAGCTTGAAAATATGACTGTGGAAAAACGGGGAGCAACTGACAGGACTAACTACGACTCTCTTAAGGTAGACAAATGCCTCGTCAACAGGCGAAATACATCGGCAAACTCGAGAAGCTCCCAGAAGGAGTACTGTGATAGTCTTTAGGTTGACAGATAATGGCGTATTGCTTCAGGAGAACTGGATAGAGGAAGCTTGAAAATGTGACTGTGGTGAAACGGGGAGCAACTGATAGGAGTAACTATGACTCTCTTAAGGTAGCCAAATGCCTCGTCAACAGGCGAAATACATCGGCAAACTCGAGAAGCTCCCAGCAGAAGTACTGTGAAAGTCTTTAGGTTGACAGATAATGGCGTATCGCTTCAGGTGAACTGGCCAGAGAAAGCTTGTAGATGTGACTGTTATAAAACGCGGAGCAACTGCAATGAGTAACTATGACTCCCTTTAGGTAGCCAAATGCCTCGTCAACAGGCGAAATACATCGGCAAACTCGAGAAGCTCCCGGCAGGAGTACTGTGAAAGTCTTTATGTCGACAGATATTGGCGTATCGCTTCACGGGAAGTGGCTAAAAGAAGCTTGAAAATGTGACTGTGGAAAAACGGTGAGCTACTGACAGGACTAACTACGACTCTCTTAAGGTAGACAAATGCCTCGTCAACAGGCGAAATACATCGGCAAACACGAGAAGCTCCCAGCAGGACTACTGTGAAAGTCTTTATGTCGACAGATAATGGCGCATCGCTTCAGGTGATCCGGCTAAAGGAAGCTTCAAATTGTGACTGTGGTAAAACGGGAAACATCTGACAGGACTAACTATGACTCTCTTAAGGTAGACAATTGCCTCGTCATTAGGCGAAATACATCGGCAAACTCGAGAAGATACCGGCAGGAGTACTGCGAAAGGCTTTAGGTTGACAGATAATGGCGTATCACTTCAGGTGAACTGGATAGAGGAAGCTTGAAAATATGACTGTGGTAAAACGGGGAGCAACTGACAGGAGTAACTATGACTCTCTTCAGGTAGCCAAATGCCTCGTCAACAGGCGAAATACATCGGCAAACACGAGAAGCTCCCAGCAGGAGTACTGTGAAAGTCTTTATGTCGACAGATATTGGCGTACCGCTTCAGGTGAACAGGCCAGAGAAAGCTTGTAGTTGTGACTGTTATAAAACGTGGAGCAACATGCAATGAGAAACTATGACTCCCTTTAGGTAGCCAAATGCCTCGTCAACAGGCGAAATACATCGGCAAACTCGAGAAGCTCCCGGCAGGAGTACTGTGAAAGTCTTTATGTCGACAGATATTGGCGTATCGCTTCACGGGAACTGGCTAAAGGAAGCTTGAAAATGTGACTGTATCAAAACGGGGAGCAACTGACAGGAGTAACTCTGACTCTCTTCAGGTAGCCAAATGCCTCGTCAACAGGCGAAATATATCGGCAAACACGAGAAGCTCCCAGCAGGACTACTGTGAAAGTCTTTATGTCGACAGATAATGGCGCATCGCTTCAGGTGATCCGGCTAAAGGAAGCATCAAAATGTGACTGTGGTAAAACGGGAAACATCTGACAGGACTAACTATGACTCTCTTAAGGTAGACAATTGCCTCGTCATTAGGCGAAATACATCGGCAAACTCGAGAAGATACCGGCAGGAGTACTGTGAAAGGCTTTAGGTTGACAGATAATGGCGTATCGCTTCAGGTGAACTGGATAGAGGAAGCTTGAAAATATGACTGTGGTAAAACGGGGAGCAACTGACAGGAGTAACTATGACTCTCTTCAGGTAGCCAAATGCCTCGTCAACAGGGGAAATACATCGGCAAACACGAGAAGCTCCCAGCAGGACTACTGTGAAAGTCTTTATGTCGACAGATAATGGCGCATCGCTTCAGGTGATCCGGCTAAATTAAGCTTCAAAATGTGACTGTGGTAAAACGGGAAACATCTGACAGGACTAACTATGACTCTCTTAAGGTAGACAATTGCCTCGTCATTAGGCGAAATACATCGGCAAACTCGAGAAGGTACCGGCAGGAGTACTGTGAAAGGCTTTAGGTTGACAGATAATGGCGTATCGCTTCAGGTGAACTGGATAGAGGAAGCTTGAAAATATGACTGTGGAAAAACGGGGAGCAACTGACAGGACTAACTACGACTCTCTTAAGGTAGACAAATGCCTCGTCAACAGGCGAAATACATCGGCAAACTCGAGAAGCTCCCAGAAGGAGTACTGTGATAGTCTTTAGGTTGACAGATAATGGCGTATTGCTTCAGGAGAACTGGATAGAGGAAGCTTGAAAATGTGACTGTGGTGAAACGGGGAGCAACTGATAGGAGTAACTATGACTCTCTGAAGGTAGCCAAATGCCTCGTCAACAGGCGAAATACATCGGCAAACTCGAGAAGCTCCCAGCAGAAGTACTGTGAAAGTCTTTAGGTTGACAGATAATGGCGTATCGCTTCAGGTGAACTGGCCAGAGAAAGCTTGTAGATGTGACTGTTATAAAACGCGGAGCAACTGCAATGAGTAACTATGACTCCCTTTAGGTAGCCAAATGCCTCGTCAACAGGCGAAATACATCGGCAAACTCGAGAAGCTCCCGGCAGGAGTACTGTGAAAGTCTTTATGTCGACAGATATTGGCGTATCGCTTCACGGGAAGTGGCTAAAAGAAGCTTGAAAATGTGACTGTGGAAAAACGGTGAGCTACTGACAGGACTAACTACGACTCTCTTAAGGTAGACAAATGCCTCGTCAACAGGCGAAATACATCGGCAAACACGAGAAGCTCCCAGCAGGACTACTGTGAAAGTCTTTATGTCGACAGATAATGGCGCATCGCTTCAGGTGATCCGGCTAAAGGAAGCTTCAAATTGTGACTGTGGTAAAACGGGAAACATCTGACAGGACTAACTATGACTCTCTTAAGGTAGACAATTGCCTCGTCATTAGGCGAAATACATCGGCAAACTCGAGAAGATACCGGCAGGAGTACTGCGAAAGGCTTTAGGTTGACAGATAATGGCGTATCACTTCAGGTGAACTGGATAGAGGAAGCTTGAAAATATGACTGTGGTAAAACGGGGAGCAACTGACAGGAGTAACTATGACTCTCTTCAGGTAGCCAAATGCCTCGTCAACAGGCGAAATACATCGGCAAACACGAGAAGCTCCCAGCAGGAGTACTGTGAAAGTGTTTATGTCGACAGATATTGGCGTATCGCTTCAGGTGAACTGGCCAGAGAAAGCTTGTAGTTGTGACTGTTATAAAACGGGGAGCAACTGCAATGAGTAACTATGACTCTCTTTAGGTATGCAAATGCCTCGTCAACAGGCGAAATACATCGGCAAACTCGAGAAGCTCCCGGCAGGAGTACTGTGAAAGTCTTTATGTCGACAGATATTGGCGTATTGCTTCACGGGAACTGGCTAAAGGAAGCTTGAAAATGTGACTGTATTAAAACGGGGAGCAACTGACTGGACTAACTACGACTCTCTTAAGGTAGACAAATGCCTCGTCAACAGGCGAAATACATCGGCAAACTCGAGAAGCTCCCAGCAGGAGTACTGTGAAAGTCTTTATGTCTACAGATATTGGCGTACCGCTTCAGGTGAACAGGCCAGAGAAAGCTTGTAGTTGTGACTGTTATAAAACGTGGAGCAACATGCAATGAGTAACTATGACTCCCTTTAGGTAGCCAAATGCCTCGTCAACAGGCGAAATATATCGGCAAACACGAGAAGCTCCCAGCAGGACTACTGTGAAAGTCTTTATGTCGACAGAAAATGGCGCATCGCTTCAGGTGATCCGGCTAAAGGAAGCTTCAAAATGCGACTGTGGTAAAGCGGGAAACATCTGACAGGACTAACTATGACTCTCTTAAGGTAGACAATTGCCTCGTCATTAGGCGAAATACATCGGCAAACTCGAGAAGGTACCGGCAGGAGTACTGTGAAAGTCTTTATGTCGACAGATATTGGCGTATCGCTTCACGGGAAGTGGCTAAAAGAAGCTTGAAAATGTGACTGTGGAAAAACGGTGAGCTACTGACAGGACTAACTACGACTCTCTTAAGGTAGACAAATGCCTCGTCAACTGGCGAAATACATCGGCAAACTCGAGAAGCTCCCAGCAGGAGTACTGTGAAAGTCTTTATGTCGACAGATATTGGCGTACCGCTTCAGGTGTACAGGCCAGAGAAAGCTTGTAGTTGTGACTGTTATAAAACGTGGAGCAACATGCAATGAGTAACTATGACTCCCTTTAGGTAGCCAAATGCCTCGTCAACAGGCGAAATACATCGGCAAACTCGAGAAGCTCCCGGCAGGAGTACTGTAAAAGTCTTTATGTCGACAGATATTGGCGTATCGCTTCACGGGAACTGGCTAAAGGAAGCTTGAAAATGTGACTGTGGTAAAACGGGGAGCAACTGACAGGAGTAACTATGACTCTCTTAAGGTAGCCAAATGCCTCGTCAAGAGGCGAAATATATCGGCAAACACGAGAAGCTCCCAGCAGGACTACTGTGAAAGTCTTAATGTCGACAGATAATGGCGCATCGCTTCAGGTGATCCGGCTAAAGGAAGCTTCAAAATGTGACTGTGGTAAAACGGGAAACATCTGACAGGACTAACTATGACTCTCTTAAGGTAGACAATTGCCTCGTCATTAGGCGAAATACATCGGCAAACTCGAGAAGATACCGGCAGGAGTACTGTGAAAGGCTTTAGGTTGACAGATAATGGCGTATCGCTTCAGGTGAACTGGATAGAGGAAGCTTGAAAATATGACTGTGGAAAAACGGGGAGCAACTGACAGGACTAACTACGACTCTCTTAAGGTAGACAAATGCCTCGTCAACAGGCGAAATACATCGGCAAACTCGAGAAGCTCCCAGAAGGAGTACTATGATACTCTTTAGGTTGACAGATAATGGCGTATTGCTTCAGGAGAACTGGATAGAGGAAGCTTGAAAATGTGACTGTGGTGAAACGGGGAGCAACTGATAGGAGTAACTATGACTCTCTTAAGGTAGCCAAATGCCTCGTCAACAGGCGAAATACATCGGCAAACTCGAGAAGCTCCCAGCAGGAGTACTGTGAAAGTCTTTATGTCGACAGATATTGGCGTACCGCTTCAGGTGAACAGGCCAGAGAAAGCTTGTAGTTGTGACTGTTATAAAACGTGGAGCAACATGCAATGAGAAACTATGACTCCCTTTAGGTAGCCAAATGCCTCGTCAACAGGCGAAATACATCGGCAAACTCGAGAAGCTCCCGGCAGGAGTACTGTGAAAGTCTTTATGTCGACAGATATTGGCGTATCGCTTCACGGGAACTGGCTAAAGGAAGCTTGAAAATGTGACTGTATCAAAACGGGGAGCAACTGACAGGAGTAACTATGACTCTCTTCAGGTAGCCAAATGCCTCGTCAACAGGCGAAATATATCGGCAAACACGAGAAGCTCCCAGCAGGACTACTGTGAAAGTCTTTATGTCGACAGATAATGGCGCATCGCTTCAGGTGATCTGGCTAAAGGAAGCATCAAAATGTGACTGTGGTAAAACGGGAAACATCTGACAGGACTAACTATGACTCTCTTAAGGTAGACAATTGCCTCGTCATTAGGCGAAATACATCGGCAAACTCGAGAAGATACCGGCAGGAGTACTGTGAAAGGCTTTAGGTTGACAGATAATGGCGTATCGCTTCAGGTGAACTGGATAGAGGAAGCTTGAAAATATGACTGTGGTAAAACGGGGAGCAACTGACAGGAGTAACTATGACTCTCTTCAGGTAGCCAAATGCCTCGTCAACAGGGGAAATACATCGGCAAACACGAGAAGCTCCCAGCAGGACTACTGTGAAAGTCTTTATGTCGACAGATAATGGCGCATCGCTTCAGGTGATCCGGCTAAATTAAGCTTCAAAATGTGACTGTGGTAAAACGGGAAACATCTGACAGGACTAACTATGACTCTCTTAAGGTAGACAATTGCCTCGTCATTAGGCGAAATACATCGGCAAACTCGAGAAGGTACCGGCAGGAGTACTGTGAAAGGCTTTAGGTTGACAGATAATGGCGTATCGCTTCAGGTGAACTGGATAGAGGAAGCTTGAAAATATGACTGTGCAAAAACGGGGAGCAACTGACAGTACTAACTACGACTCTCTTAAGGTAGACAAATGCCTCGTCAACAGGCGAAATACATCGGCAAACTCGAGAAGCTCCCAGCAGAAGTACTGTGAAAGTCTTTAGGTTGACAGATAATGGCGTATCGCTTCAGGTGAACTGGCCAGAGACAGCTTGTTGATGTGACTGTTATAAAACGTGGAGCAACTGCAATGAGGAACTATGACTCCCTTTAGGTAGCCAAATGCCTCGTCGACAGGCGAAATACATCGGCAAACTCGAGAAGCTCCCGGCAGGAGTACTGTGAAAGTCTTTATGTCGACAGATATTGGCGTATCGCTTCACGGGAAGTGGCTAAAAGAAGCTTGAAAATGTGACTGTGGAAAAACGGTGAGCTACTGACAGGACTAACTACGACTCTCTTAAGGTAGACAAATGCCTCGTCAACAGGCAAAATACATCGGCAAACTCGAGAAGCTCCCAGCAGGAGTACTGTGAAAGTCTTTATGTCGACAGATATTGGCGTACCGCTTCAGGTGAACAGGCCAGAGAAAGCTTGTAGTTGTGACTGTTATAAAACGTGGTGCAACATGCAATGAGTAACTATGACTCCCTTTAGGTAGCCAAATGCCTCGTCAACAGGCGAAATACATCGGCAAACTCGAGAAGCTCCCAGCAGGAGTACTGTGAAAGTCTTAATGTCGACAGATAATGGCGCATCGCTTCAGGTGATCCGGCTAAAGGAAGCTTCAAAATGTGACTGTGGTAAAACGGGAAACATCTGACAGGACTAACTATGACTCTCTTAAGGTAGACAATTGCCTCGTCATTAGGCGAAATACATCGGCAAACTCGAGAAGATACCGGCAGGAGTACTGTGAAAGGCTTTAGGTTGACAGATAATGGCGTATCGCTTCAGGTGAACTGGATAGAGGAAGCTTGAAAATATGACTGTGGAAAAACGGGGAGCAGCTGACAGGACTAACTACGACTCTCTTAAGGTAGACAATTGCCTCGTCAACAGGCGAAATACATCGGCAAACTCAAGAAGCTCCCAGAAGGAGTACTGTGATAGTCTTTAGGTTGACAGATAATGGCGTATTGCTTCAGGAGAACTGGATAGAGGAAGCTTGAAAATGTGACTGTGGTGAAACGGGGAGCAACTGATAGGAGTAACTATGACTCTCTTAAGGTAGCCAAATGCCTCGTCAACAGGCGAAATACATCGGCAAACTCGAGAAGCTCCCAGCAGGAGTACTGTGAAAGTCTTTATGTCGACAGATATTGGCGTACCGCTTCAGGTGAACAGGCCAGAGAAAGCTTGTAGTTGTGACTGTTATAAAACGTGGAGCAACATGCAATGAGAAACTATGACTCCCTTTAGGTAGCCAAATGCCTCGTCAACAGGCGAAATACATCGGCAAACTCGAGAAGCTCCCGGCAGGAGTACTGTGAAAGTCTTTATGTCGACAGATATTGGCGTATCGCTTCACGGGAACTGGCTAAAGGAAGCTTGAAAATGTGACTGTATCAAAACGGGGAGCAACTGACAGGAGTAACTATGACTCTCTTCAGGTAGCCAAATGCCTCGTCAACAGGCGAAATATATCGGCAAACACGAGAAGCTCCCAGCAGGACTACTGTGAAAGTCTTTATGTCGACAGATAATGGCGCATCGCTTCAGGTGATCCGGCTAAAGGAAGCATCAAAATGTGACTGTGGTAAAACGGGAAATATCTGACAGGACTAACTATGACTCTCTTAAGGTAGACAATTGCCTCGTCATTAGGCGAAATACATCGGCAAACTCGAGAAGATACCGGCAGGAGTACTGTGAAAGGCTTTAGGTTGACAGATAATGGCGTATCGCTTCAGGTGAACTGGATAGAGGAAGCTTGAAAATATGACTGTGGTAAAACGGGGAGCAACTGACAGGAGTAACTATGACTCTCTTCAGGTAGCCAAATGCCTCGTCAACAGGGGAAATACATCGGCAAACACGAGAAGCTCCCAGCAGGACTACTGTGAAAGTCTTTATGTCGACAGATAATGGCGCATCGCTTCAGGTGAACCGGCTAAATTAAGCTTCAAAATGTGACTGTGGTAAAACGGGAAACATCTGACAGGACTAACTATGACTCTCTTAAGGTAGACAATTGCCTCGTCATTAGGCGAAATACATCGGCAAACTCGAGAAGGTACCGGCAGGAGTACTGTGAAAGGCTTTAGGTTGACAGATAATGGCGTATCGCTTCAGGTGAACTGGATAGAGGAAGCTTGAAAATATGACTGTGGAAAAACGGGGAGCAACTGACAGGACTAACTACGACTCTCTTAAGGTAGACAAACGCCTCGTCAACAGGCGAAATACATCGGCAAACTCGAGAAGCTCCCAGAAGGAGTACTGTGATAGTCTTTAGGTTGACAGATAATGGCGTATTGCTTCAGGAGAACTGGATAGAGGAAGCTTGAAAATGTGACTGTGGTCAAACGGGGAGCAACTGATAGGAGTAACTATGACTCTCTTAAGGTAGCCAAATGCCTCGTCAACAGGCGAAATACATCGGCAAACTCGAGAAGCTCCCAGCAGAAGTACTGTGAAAGTCTTTAGGTTGACAGATAATGGCGTATCGCTTCAGGTGAACTGGCCAGAGAAAGCTTGTAGATGTGACTGTTATAAAACGCGGAGCAACTGCAATGAGTAACTATGACTCCCTTTAGGTAGCCAAATGCCTCGTCAACAGGCGAAATACATCGGCAAACTCGAGAAGCTCCCGGCAGGAGTACTGTGAAAGTCTTTATGTCGACAGATATTGGCGTATCGCTTCACGGGAAGTGGCTAAAAGAAGCTTGAAAATGTGACTGTGGAAAAACGGTGAGCTACTGACAGGACTAACTACGACTCTCTTAAGGTAGACAAATGCCTCGTCAACAGGCGAAATACATCGGCAAACACGAGAAGCTCCCAGCAGGACTACTGTGAAAGTCTTTATGTCGACAGATAATGGCGCATCGCTTCAGGTGATCCGGCTAAAGGAAGCTTCAAATTGTGACTGTGGTAAAACGGGAAACATCTGACAGGACTAACTATGACTCTCTTAAGGTAGACAATTGCCTCGTCATTAGGCGAAATACATCGGCAAACTCGAGAAGATACCGGCAGGAGTACTGCGAAAGGCTTTAGGTTGACAGATAATGGCGTATCACTTCAGGTGAACTGGATAGAGGAAGCTTGAAAATATGACTGTGGTAAAACGGGGAGCAACTGACAGGAGTAACTATGACTCTCTTCAGGTAGCCAAATGCCTCGTCAACAGGCGAAATACATCGGCAAACACGAGAAGCTCCCAGCAGGAGTACTGTGAAAGTGTTTATGTCGACAGATATTGGCGTATCGCTTCAGGTGAACTGGCCAGAGAAAGCTTGTAGTTGTGACTGTTATAAAACGGGGAGCAACTGCAATGAGTAACTATGACTCTCTTTAGGTATGCAAATGCCTCGTCAACAGGCGAAATACATCGGCAAACTCGAGAAGCTCCCGGCAGGAGTACTGTGAAAGTCTTTATGTCGACAGATATTGGCGTATTGCTTCACGGGAACTGGCTAAAGGAAGCTTGAAAATGTGACTGTATTAAAACGGGGAGCAACTGACTGGAATAACTACGACTCTCTTAAGGTAGACAAATGCCTCGTCAACAGGCGAAATACATCGGCAAACTCGAGAAGCTCCCAGCAGGAGTACTGTGAAAGTCTTTATGTCGACAGATATTGGCGTACCGCTTCAGGTGAACAGGCCAGAGAAAGCTTGTAGTTGTGACTGTTATAAAACGTGGAGCAACATGCAATGAGTAACTATGACTCCCTTTAGGTAGCCAAATGCCTCGTCAACAGGCGAAATATATCGGCAAACACGAGAAGCTCCCAGCAGGACTACTGTGAAAGTCTTTATGTCGACAGAAAATGGCGCATCGCTTCAGGTGATCCGGCTAAAGGAAGCTTCAAAATGCGACTGTGGTAAAGCGGGAAACATCTGACAGGACTAACTATGACTCTCTTAAGGTAGACAATTGCCTCGTCATTAGGCGAAATACATCGGCAAACTCGAGAAGGTACCGGCAGGAGTACTGTGAAAGTCTTTATGTCGACAGATATTGGCGTATCGCTTCACGGGAAGTGGCTAAAAGAAGCTTGAAAATGTGACTGTGGAAAAACGGTGAGCTACTGACAGGACTAACTACGACTCTCTTAAGGTAGACAAATGCCTCGTCAACAGGCGAAATACATCGGCAAACTCGAGAAGCTCCCAGCAGGAGTACTGTGAAAGTCTTTATGTCGACAGATATTGGCGTACCGCTTCAGGTGTACAGGCCAGAGAAAGCTTGTAGTTGTGACTGTTATAAAACGTGGAGCAACATGCAATGAGTAACTATGACTCCCTTTAGGTAGCCAAATGCCTCGTCAACAGGCGAAATACATCGGCAAACTCGAGAAGCTCCCGGCAGGAGTACTGTAAAAGTCTTTATGTCGACAGATATTGGCGTATCGCTTCACGGGAACTGGCTAAAGGAAGCTTGAAAATGTGACTGTGGTAAAACGGGGAGCAACTGACAGGAGTAACTATGACTCTCTTAAGGTAGCCAAATGCCTCGTCAAGAGGCGAAATATATCGGCAAACACGAGAAGCTCCCAGCAGGACTACTGTGAAAGTCTTAATGTCGACAGATAATGGCGCATCGCTTCAGGTGATCCGGCTAAAGGAAGCTTCAAAATGTGACTGTGGTAAAACGGGAAACATCTGACAGGACTAACTATGACTCTCTTAAGGTAGACAATTGCCTCGTCATTAGGCGAAATACATCGGCAAACTCGAGAAGATACCGGCAGGAGTACTGTGAAAGGCTTTAGGTTGACAGATAATGGCGTATCGCTTCAGGTGAACTGCATAGAGGAAGCTTGAAAATATGACTGTGGAAAAACGGGGAGCAACTGACAGGACTAACTACGACTCTCTTAAGGTAGACAAATGCCTCGTCAACAGGCGAAATACATCGGCAAACTCGAGAAGCTCCCAGAAGGAGTACTATGATACTCTTTAGGTTGACAGATAATGGCGTATTGCTTCAGGAGAACTGGATAGAGGAAGCTTGAAAATGTGACTGTGGTGAAACGGGGAGCAACTGATAGGAGTAACTATGACTCTCTTAAGGTAGCCAAATGCCTCGTCAACAGGCGAAATACATCGGCAAACTCGAGAAGCTCCCAGCAGAAGTACTGTGAAAGTCTTTAGGTTGACAGATAATGGCGTATCGCTTCAGGTGAACTGGCCAGAGAAAGCTAGTAGTTGTGACTGTTATAAAACGGGGAGCAACTGCAATGAGTAACTATGACTTTCTTTAGGTATGCAAATGCCTCGTCAACAGGTGAAATACATCGGCAAACTCGAGAAGCTCCCGGCTGGAGTACTGTGAAAGTCTTTATGCCGACAGATATTGGCGTACCGCTTCACGGGAACTGGCCAAAGGAAGCTTGAAAATGTGACTGTATTAAAACGGGGAGCAACTGACTGGACTAACTACGACTCTCTTAAGGTAGACAAATGCCTCGTCAACAGGCGAAATACATCGGCAAACTCGAGAAGCTCCCAGCAGGAGTACTGTGAAAGTCTTTATGTCGACAGATATTGGCGTACCGCTTCAGGTGAACAGGCCAGAGAAAGCTTGTAGTTGTGACTGCTACAAAACGTGGAGCAACATGCAATGAGTAACTGTGACTCCCTTTAGGTAGCCAAATGCCTCGTCAACAGGCGAAATATATCGGCAAACACGAGAAGCTCCCAGCAGGACTACTGTGAAAGTCTTTATGTCGACAGATAATGGCGCATCGCTTCAGGTGATCCGGCTAAAGGAAGCTTCAAAATGCGACTGTGGTAAAACGGGAAACATCTGACAGGACTAACTATGACTCTCTTAAGGTAGACAATTGCCTCGTCATTAGGCGAAATACATCGGCAAACTCGAGAAGATACCGGCAGGAGTACTGTGAAAGGCTTTAGGTTGACAGATAATGGCGTATCGCTTCAGGTGAACTGGATAGAGGAAGCTCGAAAATATGACTGTGGAAAAACGGGGAGCAGCTGACAGGACTAACTACGACTCTCTTAAGGTAGACAAATGCCTCGTCAACAGGCGAAATACATCGGCAAACTCGAGAAGCTCCCAGAAGGAGTACTGTGATAGTCTTTAGGTTGACAGATAATGGCGTATTGCTTCAGGAGAACTGGATAGATTAAGCTTGAAAATGTGACTGTGGTGAAACGGGGAGCAACTGATAGGAGTAACTATGACTCTCTTAAGGTAGCCAAATGCCTCGTCAACAGGCGAAATACATCGGCAAACTCGAGAAGCTCCCAGCAGGAGTACTGCGAAAGTCTTTATGTCGACAGATATTGGCGTACCGCTTCAGGTGAACAGGCCAGAGAAAGCTTGTAGTTGTGACTGTTATAAAACGTGGAGCAACATGCAATGAGAAACTATGACTCCCTTTAGGTAGCCAAATGCCTCGTCAACAGGCGAAATACATCGAAAAACTCGAGAAGCTCCCGGCAGGAGTACTGTGAAAGTCTTTATGTCGACAGATATTGGCGTATCGCTTCACGGGAACTGGCTAAAGGAAGCTTGAAAATGTGACTGTATCAAAACGGGGAGCAACTGACAGGAGTAACTATGACTCTCTTCAGGTAGCCAAATGCCTCGTCAACAGGCGAAATATATCGGCAAACACGAGAAGCTCCCAGCAGGACTACTGTGAAAGTCTTTATGTCGACAGATAATGGCGCATCGCTTCAGGTGATCCGGCTAAAGGAAGCATCAAAATGTGACTGTGGTAAAACGGGAAACATCTGACAGGACTAACTATGACTCTCTTAAGGTAGACAATTGCCTCGTCATTAGGCGAAATACATCGGCAAACTCGAGAAGATACCGGCAGGAGTACTGTGAAAGGCTTTAGGTTGACAGATAATGGCGTATCGCTTCAGGTGAACTGGATAGAGGAAGCTTGAAAATATGACTGTGGAAAAACGGGGAGCAACTGACAGGAGTAACTATGACTCTCTTCAGGTAGCCAAATGCCTCGTCAACAGGGGAAATACATCGGCAAACACGAGAAGCTCCCAGCAGGACTACTGTGAAAGTCTTTATGTCGACAGATAATGGCGCATCGCTTCAGGTGATCCGGCTAAATTAAGCTTCAAAATGTGACTGTGGTAAAACGGGAAACATCTGACAGGACTAACTATGACTCTCTTAAGGTAGACAATTGCCTCGTCATTAGGCGAAATACATCGGCAAACTCGAGAAGGTACCGGCAGGAGTACTGTGAAAGGCTTTAGGTTGACAGATAATGGCGTATCGCTTCAGGTGAACTGGATAGAGGAAGCTTGAAAATATGACTGTGGAAAAACGGGGAGCAACTGACAGTACTAACTACGACTCTCTTAAGGTAGACAAATGCCTCGTCAACAGGCGAAATACATCGGCAAACTCGAGAAGCTCCCAGCAGAAGTACTGTGAAAGTCTTTAGGTTGACAGATAATGGCGTATCGCTTCAGGTGAACTGGCCAGAGAAAGCTTGTAGAAGTGACTGTTATAAAACGTGGAGCAACTGCAATGAGTAACTATGACTCCCTTTAGGTAGCCAAATGCCTCGTCGACAGGCGAAATACATCGGCAAACTCGAGAAGCTCCCGGCAGGAGTACTGTGAAAGTCTTTATGTCGACAGATATTGGCGTATCGCTTCACGGGAACTGGCTAAAGGAAGCTTGAAAATGTGACTGTGGTAAAACGGGGAGCAACTGACAGGAGTAACTATGACTCTCTTAAGGTAGCCAAATGCCTCGTCAACAGGCGAAATATATCGGCAAACACGAGAAGCTCCCAGCAGGACTACTGTGAAAGTCTTAATGTCGACAGATAATGGCGCATCGCTTCAGGTGATCCGGCTAAAGGAAGCTTCAAAATGTGACTGTGGTAAAACGGGAAACATCTGACAGGACTAACTATGACTCTCTTAAGGTAGACAATTGCCTCGTCATTAGGCGAAATACATCGGCAAACTCGAGAAGATACCGGCAGGAGTACTGTGAAAGGCTTTAGGTTGACAGATAATGGCGTATCGCTTCAGGTGAACTGGATAGAGGAAGCTTGAAAATATGACTGTGGAAAAACGGGGAGCAACTGACAGGACTAACTACGACTCTCTTAAGGTAGACAAATGCCTCGTCAACAGGCGAAATACATCGGCAAACTCGAGAAGCTCCCAGAAGGAGTACTATGATAGTCTTTAGGTTGACAGATAATGGCGTATTGCTTCAGGAGAACTGGATAGAGGAAGCTTGAAAATGTGACTGTGGTGAAACGGGGAGCAACTGACAGGACTAACTATGACTCTCTTAAGGTAGACAATTGCCTCGTCATTAGGCGAAATACATCGGCTAACTCGAGAAGATACCGGCAGGAGTACTGTGAAAGGCTTTAGGTTGACAGATAATAACGTATCGCTTCAGGTGAACTGGATAGAGGAAGCTTGAAAATATGACTGTGGAAAAACGGGGAGCAACTGACAGGACTAACTATGACTCTCTTAAGGTAGACAATTGCCTCGTCATTAGGCGAAATACATCGGCAAACTCGAGAAGATACCGGCAGGAGTACTGTGAAAGGCTTTAGGTTGACAGATAATGGCGTATCGCTTCAGGTGAACTGGATAGAGGAAGCTTGAAAATATGACTGTGGTAAAACGGGGAGCAACTGACAGGAGTAACTATGACTCTCTTCAGGTAGCCAAATGCCTCGTCAACAGGGGAAATACATCGGCAAACACGAGAAGCTCCCAGCAGGACTACTGTGAAAGTCTTTATGTCGACAGATAATGGCGCATCGCTTCAGGTGATCCGGCTAAATTAAGCTTCAAAATGTGACTGTGGTAAAACGGGAAACATCTGACAGGACTAACTATGACTCTCTTAAGGTAGACAATTGCCTCGTCATTAGGCGAAATACATCGGCAAACTCGAGAAGGTACCGGCAGGAGTACTGTGAAAGGCTTTAGGTTGACAGATAATGGCGTATCGCTTCAGGTGAACTGGATAGAGGAAGCTTGAAAATATGACTGTGGAAAAACGGGGAGCAACTGACAGGACTAACTACGACTCTCTTAAGGTAGACAAATGCCTCGTCAACAGGCGAAATACATCGGCAAACTCGAGAAGCTCCCAGAAGGAGTACTGTGATAGTCTTTAGGTTGACAGATAATGGCGTATTGCTTCAGGAGAACTGGATAGAGGAAGCTTGAAAATGTGACTGTGGTGAAACGGGGAGCAACTGATAGGAGTAACTATGACTCTCTTAAGGTAGCCAAATGCCTCGTCAACAGGCGAAATACATCGGCAAACTCGAGAAGCTCCCAGCAGAAGTACTGTGAAAGTCTTTAGGTTGACAGATAATGGCGTATCGCTTCAGGTGAACTGGCCAGAGAAAGCTTGTAGATGTGACTGTTATAAAACGCGGAGCAACTGCAATGAGTAACTATGACTCCCTTTAGGTAGCCAAATGCCTCGTCAACAGGCGAAATACATCGGCAAACTCGAGAAGCTCCCGGCAGGAGTACTGTGAAAGTCTTTATGTCGACAGATATTGGCGTATCGCTTCACGGGAAGTGGCTAAAAGAAGCTTGAAAATGTGACTGTGGAAAAACGGTGAGCTACTGACAGGACTAACTACGACTCTCTTAAGGTAGACAAATGCCTCGTCAACAGGCGAAATACATCGGCAAACACGAGAAGCTCCCAGCAGGACTACTGTGAAAGTCTTTATGTCGACAGATAATGGCGCATCGCTTCAGGTGATCCGGCTAAAGGAAGCTTCAAATTGTGACTGTGGTAAAACGGGAAACATCTGACAGGACTAACTATGACTCTCTTAAGGTAGACAATTGCCTCGTCATTAGGCGAAATACATCGGCAAACTCGAGAAGATACCGGCAGGAGTACTGCGAAAGGCTTTAGGTTGACAGATAATGGCGTATCACTTCAGGTGAACTGGATAGAGGAAGCTTGAAAATATGACTGTGGTAAAACGGGGAGCAACTGACAGGAGTAACTATGACTCTCTTCAGGTAGCCAAATGCCTCGTCAACAGGCGAAATACATCGGCAAACACGAGAAGCTCCCAGCAGGAGTACTGTGAAAGTGTTTATGTCGACAGATATTGGCGTATCGCTTCAGGTGAACTGGCCAGAGAAAGCTTGTAGTTCTGACTGTTATAAAACGGGGAGCAACTGCAATGAGTAACTATGACTCTCTTTAGGTATGCAAATGCCTCGTCAACAGGCGAAATACATCGGCAAACTCGAGAAGCTCCCGGCAGGAGTACTGTGAAAGTCTTTATGTCGACAGATATTGGCGTATTGCTTCACGGGAACTGGCTAAAGGAAGCTTGAAAATGTGACTGTATTAAAACGGGGAGCAACTGACTGGACTAACTACGACTCTCTTAAGGTAGACAAATGCCTCGTCAACAGGCGAAATACATCGGCAAACTCGAGAAGCTCCCAGCAGGAGTACTGTGAAAGTCTTTATGTCGACAGATATTGGCGTACCGCTTCAGGTGAACAGGCCAGAGAAAGCTTGTAGTTGTGACTGTTATAAAACGTGGAGCAACATGCAATGAGTAACTATGACTCCCTTTAGGTAGCCAAATGCCTCGTCAACAGGCGAAATATATCGGCAAACACGAGAAGCTCCCAGCAGGACTACTGTGAAAGTCTTTATGTCGACAGAAAATGGCGCATCGCTTCAGGTGATCCGGCTAAAGGAAGCTTCAAAATGCGACTGTGGTAAAGCGGGAAACATCTGACAGGACTAACTATGACTCTCTTAAGGTAGACAATTGCCTCGTCATTAGGCGAAATACATCGGCAAACTCGAGAAGGTACCGGCAGGAGTACTGTGAAAGTCTTTATGTCGACAGATATTGGCGTATCGCTTCACGGGAAGTGGCTAGAAGAAGCTTGAAAATGTGACTGTGGAAAAACGGTGAGCTACTGACAGGACTAACTACGACTCTCTTAAGGTAGACAAATGCCTCGTCAACAGGCGAAATACATCGGCAAACTCGAGAAGCTCCCAGCAGGAGTACTGTGAAAGTCTTTATGTCGACAGATATTGGCGTACCGCTTCAGGTGTACAGGCCAGAGAAAGCTTGTAGTTGTGACTGTTATAAAACGTGGAGCAACATGCAATGAGTAACTATGACTCCCTTTAGGTAGCCAAATGCCTCGTCAACAGGCGAAATACATCGGCAAACTCGAGAAGCTCCCGGCAGGAGTACTGTAAAAGTCTTTATGTCGACAGATATTGGCGTATCGCTTCACGGGAACTGGCTAAAGGAAGCTTGAAAATGTGACTGTGGTAAAACGGGGAGCAACTGACAGGAGTAACTATGACTCTCTTAAGGTAGCCAAATGCCTCGTCAACAGGCGAAATATATCGGCAAACACGAGAAGCTCCCAGCAGGACTACTGTGAAAGTCTTAATGTCGACAGATAATGGCGCATCGCTTCAGGTGATCCGGCTAAAGGAAGCTTCAAAATGTGACTGTGGTAAAACGGGAAACATCTGACAGGACTAACTATGACTCTCTTAAGGTAGACAATTGCCTCGTCATTAGGCGAAATACATCGGCAAACTCGAGAAGATACCGGCAGGAGTACTGTGAAAGGCTTTAGGTTGACAGATAATGGCGTATCGCTTCAGGTGAACTGGATAGAGGAAGCTTGAAAATATGACTGTGGAAAAACGGGGAGCAACTGACAGGACTAACTACGACTCTCTTAAGGTAGACAAATGCCTCGTCAACAGGCGAAATACATCGGCAAACTCGAGAAGCTCCCAGAAGGAGTACTATGATACTCTTTAGGTTGACAGATAATGGCGTATTGCTTCAGGAGAACTGGATAGAGGAAGCTTGAAAATGTGACTGTGGTGAAACGGGGAGCAACTGATAGGAGTAACTATGACTCTCTTAAGGTAGCCAAATGCCTCGTCAACAGGCGAAATACATCGGCAAACTCGAGAAGCTCCCAGCAGAAGTACTGTGAAAGTCTTTAGGTTGACAGATAATGGCGTATCGCTTCAGGTGAACTGGCCAGAGAAAGCTAGTAGTTGTGACTGTTATAAAACGGGGAGCAACTGCAATGAGTAACTATGACTTTCTTTAGGTATGCAAATGCCTCGTCAACAGGTGAAATACATCGGCAAACTCGAGAAGCTCCCGGCTGGAGTACTGTGAAAGTCTTTATGCCGACAGATATTGGCGTACCGCTTCACGGGAACTGGCCAAAGGAAGCTTGAAAATGTGACTGTATTAAAACGGGGAGCAACTGACTGGACTAACTACGACTCTCTTAAGGTAGACAAATGCCTCGTCAACAGGCGAAATACATCGGCAAACTCGAGAAGCTCCCAGCAGGAGTACTGTGAAAGTCTTTATGTCGACAGATATTGGCGTACCGCTTCAGGTGAACAGGCCAGAGAAAGCTTGTAGTTGTGACTGCTACAAAACGTGGAGCAACATGCAATGAGTAACTGTGACTCCCTTTAGGTAGCCAAATGCCTCGTCAACAGGCGAAATATATCGGCAAACACGAGAAGCTCCCAGCAGGACTACTGTGAAAGTCTTTATGTCGACAGATAATGGCGCATCGCTTCAGGTGATCCGGCTAAAGGAAGCTTCAAAATGCGACTGTGGTAAAACGGGAAACATCTGACAGGACTAACTATGACTCTCTTAAGGTAGACAATTGCCTCGTCATTAGGCGAAATACATCGGCAAACTCGAGAAGATACCGGCAGGAGTACTGTGAAAGGCTTTAGGTTGACAGATAATGGCGTATCGCTTCAGGTGAACTGGATAGAGGAAGCTTGAAAATATGACTGTGGAAAAACGGGGAGCAGCTGACAGGACTAACTACGACTCTCTTAAGGTAGACAAATGCCTCGTCAACAGGCGAAATACATCGGCAAACTCGAGAAGCTCCCAGAAGGAGTACTGTGATAGTCTTTAGGTTGACAGATAATGGCGTATTGCTTCAGGAGAACTGGATAGATTAAGCTTGAAAATGTGACTGTGGTGAAACGGGGAGCAACTGATAGGAGTAACTATGACTCTCTTAAGGTAGCCAAATGCCTCGTCAACAGGCGAAATACATCGGCAAACTCGAGAAGCTCCCAGCAGGAGTACTGCGAAAGTCTTTATGTCGACAGATATTGGCGTACCGCTTCAGGTGAACAGGCCAGAGAAAGCTTGTAGTTGTGACTGTTATAAAACGTGGAGCAACATGCAATGAGAAACTATGACTCCCTTTAGGTAGCCAAATGCCTCGTCAACAGGCGAAATACATCGAAAAACTCGAGAAGCTCCCGGCAGGAGTACTGTGAAAGTCTTTATGTCGACAGATATTGGCGTATCGCTTCACGGGAACTGGCTAAAGGAAGCTTGAAAATGTGACTGTATCAAAACGGGGAGCAACTGACAGGAGTAACTATGACTCTCTTCAGGTAGCCAAATGCCTCGTCAACAGGCGAAATATATCGGCAAACACGAGAAGCTCCCAGCAGGACTACTGTGAAAGTCTTTATGTCGACAGATAATGGCGCATCGCTTCAGGTGATCCGGCTAAAGGAAGCATCAAAATGTGACTGTGGTAAAACGGGAAACATCTGACAGGACTAACTATGACTCTCTTAAGGTAGACAATTGCCTCGTCATTAGGCGAAATACATCGGCAAACTCGAGAAGATACCGGCAGGAGTACTGTGAAAGGCTTTAGGTTGACAGATAATGGCGTATCGCTTCAGGTGAACTGGATAGAGGAAGCTTGAAAATATGACTGTGGAAAAACGGGGAGCAACTGACAGGAGTAACTATGACTCTCTTCAGGTAGCCAAATGCCTCGTCAACAGGGGAAATACATCGGCAAACACGAGAAGCTCCCAGCAGGACTACTGTGAAAGTCTTTATGTCGACAGATAATGGCGCATCGCTTCAGGTGATCCGGCTAAATTAAGCTTCAAAATGTGACTGTGGTAAAACGGGAAACATCTGACAGGACTAACTATGACTCTCTTAAGGTAGACAATTGCCTCGTCATTAGGCGAAATACATCGGCAAACTCGAGAAGGTACCGGCAGGAGTACTGTGAAAGGCTTTAGGTTGACAGATAATGGCGTATCGCTTCAGGTGAACTGGATAGAGGAAGCTTGAAAATATGACTGTGGAAAAACGGGGAGCAACTGACAGTACTAACTACGACTCTCTTAAGGTAGACAAATGCCTCGTCAACAGGCGAAATACATCGGCAAACTCGAGAAGCTCCCAGCAGAAGTACTGTGAAAGTCTTTAGGTTGACAGATAATGGCGTATCGCTTCAGGTGAACTGGCCAGAGAAAGCTTGTAGATGTGACTGTTATAAAACGTGGAGCAACTGCAATGAGTAACTATGACTCCCTTTAGGTAGCCAAATGCCTCGTCGACAGGCGAAATACATCGGCAAACTCGAGAAGCTCCCGGCAGGAGTACTGTGAAAGTCTTTATGTCGACAGATATTGGCGTATCGCTTCACGGGAACTGGCTAAAGGAAGCTTGAAAATGTGACTGTGGTAAAACGGGGAGCAACTGACAGGAGTAACTATGACTCTCTTAAGGTAGCCAAATGCCTCGTCAACAGGCGAAATATATCGGCAAACAGGAGAAGCTCCCAGCAGGACTACTGTGAAAGTCTTAATGTCGACAGATAATGGGGCATCGCTTCAGGTGATCCGGCTAAAGGAAGCTTCAAAATGTGACTGTGGTAAAACGGGAAACATCTGACAGGACTAACTATGACTCTCTTAAGGTAGACAATTGCCTCGTCATTAGGCGAAATACATCGGCAAACTCGAGAAGATACCGGCAGGAGTACTGTGAAAGGCTTTAGGTTGACAGATAATGGCGTATCGCTTCAGGTGAACTGGATAGAGGAAGCTTGAAAATATGACTGTGGAAAAACGGGGAGCAACTGACAGGACTAACTACGACTCTCTTAAGGTAGACAAATGCCTCGTCAACAGGCGAAATACATCGGCAAACTCGAGAAGCTCCCAGAAGGAGTACTATGATAGTCTTTAGGTTGACAGATAATGGCGTATTGCTTCAGGAGAACTGGATAGAGGAAGCTTGAAAATGTGACTGTGGTGAAACGGGGAGCAACTGATAGGAGTAACTATGACTCTCTTAAGGTAGCCAAATGCCTCGTCAACAGGCGAAATACATCGGCAAACTCGAGAAGCTCCCAGCAGAAGTACTGTGAAAGTCTTTAGGTTGACAGATAATGGCGTATCGCTTCAGGTGAACTGGCCAGAGAAAGCTAGTAGTTGTGACTGTTATAAAACGGGGAGCAACTGCAATGAGTAACTATGACTTTCTTTAGGTATGCAAATGCCTCGTCAACAGGTGAAATACATCGGCAAACTCGAGAAGCTCCCGGCTGGAGTACTGTGAAAGTCTTTATGCCGACAGATATTGGCGTACCGCTTCACGGGAACTGGCCAAAGGAAGCTTGAAAATGTGACTGTATTAAAACGGGGAGCAACTGACTGGACTAACTACGACTCTCTTAAGGTAGACAAATGCCTCGTCAACAGGCGAAATACATCGGCAAACTCGAGAAGCTCCCAGCAGGAGTACTGTGAAAGTCTTTATGTCGACAGATATTGGCGTACCGCTTCAGGTGAACAGGCCAGAGAAAGCTTGTAGTTGTGACTGCTACAAAACGTGGAGCAACATGCAATGAGTAACTGTGACTCCCTTTAGGTAGCCAAATGCCTCGTCAACAGGCGAAATATATCGGCAAACACGAGAAGCTCCCAGCAGGACTACTGTGAAAGTCTTTATGTCGACAGATAATGGCGCATCGCTTCAGGTGATCCGGCTAAAGGAAGCTTCAAAATGCGACTGTGGTAAAACGGGAAACATCTGACAGGACTAACTATGACTCTCTTAAGGTAGACAATTGCCTCGTCATTAGGCGAAATACATCGGCAAACTCGAGAAGATACCGGCAGGAGTACTGTGAAAGGCTTTAGGTTGACAGATAATGGCGTATCGCTTCAGGTGAACTGGATAGAGGAAGCTTGAAAATATGACTGTGGAAAAACGGGGAGCAGCTGACAGGACTAACTACGACTCTCTTAAGGTAGACAAATGCCTCGTCAACAGGCGAAATACATCGGCAAACTCGAGAAGCTCCCAGAAGGAGTACTGTGATAGTCTTTAGGTTGACAGATAATGGCGTATTGCTTCAGGAGAACTGGATAGAGGAAGCTTGAAAATGTGACTGTGGTGAAACGGGGAGCAACTGATAGGAGTAACTACGACTCTCTTAAGGTAGCCAAATGCCTCGTCAACAGGCGAAATACATCGGCAAACTCGAGAAGCTCCCAGCAGGAGTACTGCGAAAGTCTTTATGTCGACAGATATTGGCGTACCGCTTCAGGTGAACAGGCCAGAGAAAGCTTGTAGTTGTGACTGTTATAAAACGTGGAGCAACATGCAATGAGAAACTATGACTCCCTTTAGGTAGCCAAATGCCTCGTCAACAGGCGAAATACATCGAAAAACTCGAGAAGCTCCCGGCAGGAGTACTGTGAAAGTCTTTATGTCGACAGATATTGGCGTATCGCTTCACGGGAACTGGCTAAAGGAAGCTTGAAAATGTGACTGTATCAAAACGGGGAGCAACTGACAGGAGTAACTATGACTCTCTTCAGGTAGCCAAATGCCTCGTCAACAGGCGAAATATATCGGCAAACACGAGAAGCTCCCAGCAGGACTACTGTGAAAGTCTTTATGTCGACAGATAATGGCGCATCGCTTCAGGTGATCCGGCTAAATTAAGCTTCAAAATGTGACTGTGGTAAAACGGGAAACATCTGACAGGACTAACTATGACTCTCTTAAGGTAGACAATTGCCTCGTCATTAGGCGAAATACATCGGCAAACTCGAGAAGGTACCGGCAGGAGTACTGTGAAAGGCTTTAGGTTGACAGATAATGGCGTATCGCTTCAGGTGAACTGGATAGAGGAAGCTTGAAAATATGACTGTGGAAAAACGGGGAGCAACTGACAGTACTAACTACGACTCTCTTAAGGTAGACAAATGCCTCGTCAACAGGCGAAATACATCGGCAAACTCGAGAAGCTCCCAGCAGAAGTACTGTGAAAGGCTTTAGGTTGACAGATAATGGCGTATCGCTTCAGGTGAACTGGCCAGAGAAAGCTTGTAGATGTGACTGTTATAAAACGTGGAGCAACTGCAATGAGTAACTATGACTCCCTTTAGGTAGCCAAATGCCTCGTCGACAGGCGAAATACATCGGCAAACTCGAGAAGCTCCCGGCAGGAGTACTGTGAAAGTCTTTATGTCGACAGATATTGGCGTATCGCTTCACGGGAAGTGGCTAAAAGAAGCTTGAAAATGTGACTGTGGAAAAACGGTGAGCTACTGACAGGACTAACTACGACTCTCTTAAGGTAGACAAATGCCTCGTCAACAGGCGAAATACATCGGCAAACTCGAGAAGCTCCCAGCAGGAGTACTGTGAAAGTCTTTATGTCGACAGATATAGGCGTACCGCTTCAGGTGAACAGGCCAGAGAAAGCTTGTAGTTGTGACTGTTATAAAACGTGGTGCAACATGCAATGAGTAACTATGACTCCCTTTAGGTAGCCAAATGCCTCGTCAACAGGCGAAATACATCGGCAAACTCGAGAAGCTCCCAGCAGGAGTACTGTGAAAGTCTTAATGTCGACAGATAATGGCGCATCGCTTCAGGTGATCCGGCTAAAGGAAGCTTCAAAATGTGACTGTGGTAAAACGGGAAACATCTGACAGGACTAACTATGACTCTCTTAAGGTAGACAATTGCCTCGTCATTAGGCGAAATACACTCCTGGAAATTGAAATAAGAACACCGTGAATTCATTGTCCCAGGAGGGGGAAACTTTATTGACACATTCCTGGGGTCAGATACATCACATGATCACACTGACAGAACCACAGGCACATGGACACAGGCAACAGAGCATGCACAATGTCGGCACTAGTACAGTGTATATCCACCTTTCGCAGCAATGCAGGCTGCTATTCTCCCATGGAGACGATCGTAGAGATGCTGGATGTAGTCCTGTGGAACGGTTTGCCATGCCATTTCCAACTGGCGCCTCAGTTGGACCACCGTTCGTGCTGGACGTGCAGACCGCGTGAGACGACGTTTCATCCAGTCCCAAACATGCTCAATGGGGGACAGATCCGGAGATCTTGCTGGCCAGGGTAGTTGACTTACACCTTCTAGAGCACGTTGGGTGGCACGGGATACATGCGGACGTGCATTGTCCTGTTGGAACAGCAAGTTCCCTTGCCGGTCTAGGAATGGTAGAACGATGGGTTCGATGACGGTTTGGATGTACCGTGCACTATTCAGTGCCCCCTCGACGATCACCAGTGGTGTACGGCCAGTGTAGGAGATCGCTCCCCACACCATGATGCCGGGTGTTGGCCCTGTGTGCCTCGGTCGTATGCAGTCCTGATTGTGGCGCTCACCTGCACGGCGCCAAACACGCATACGACCATCATTGGCACCAAGGCAGAAGCGACTCTCACCGCTGAAGACGACACGTCTCCATTCGTCCCTCCATTCACGCCTGTCGCGACACCACTGGAGGCGGGCTGCACGATGTTGGGGCGTGAGCGGAAGACGGCCTAACGGTGTGCGGGACCGTAGCCCAGCTTCATGGAGACGGTTGCGAATGGTCCTCGCCGATACCCCAGGAGCAACAGTGTCCCTAATTTGCTGGGAAGTGGCGGTGCGGTCCCCTACGGCACTGCGTAGGATCCTACGGTCTTGGCGTGCATCCGTGCGTCGCTGCGGTCCGGTCCCAGGTCGACGGGCACGTGCACCTTCCGCCGACCACTGGCGACAACATCGATGTACTGTGGAGACCTCACGCCCCACGTGTTGAGCAATTCGGCGGTACGTCCACCCGGCCTCCCGCATGTCCACTATACGCCCTCGCTCAAAGTCCGTCAACTGCACATAAGGTTCACGTCCACGCTGTCGCGGCATGCTACCAGTGTTAAAGACTGCGATGGAGCTCCGTATGCCACGGCAAACTGGCTGACACTGACGGCGGCGGTGCACAAATGCTGCGCAGCTAGCGCCATTCGACGGCCAACACCGCGGTTCCTGGTGTGTCCGCTGTGCCGTGCTTGTGATCATTGCTTGTACAGCCCTCTCACAGTGTCCGGAGCAAGTATGGTGGGTCTGACACACCGGTGTCAATGTGTTCTTTTTTCCATTTCCAGGAGTGTACATCGGCAAACTCGAGAAGATACCGGCAGGAGTACTGTGAAAGGCTTTAGGTTGACAGATAATGGCGTATCGCTTCAGGTGAACTGGATAGAGGAAGCTTGAAAATATGACTGTGGAAAAACGGGGAGCAGCTGACAGGACTAACTACGACTCTCTTAAGGTAGACAAATGCCTCGTCAACAGGCGAAATACATCGGCAAACTCAAGAAGCTCCCAGAAGGAGTACTGTGATAGTCTTTAGGTTGACAGATAGTGGCGTATTGCTTCAGGAGAACTGGATAGAGGAAGCTTGAAAATGTGACTGTGGTGAAACGGGGAGCAACTGATAGGAGTAACTATGACTCTCTTAAGGTAGCCAAATGCCTCGTCAACAGGCGAAATACATCGGCAAACTCGAGAAGCTCCCAGCAGGAGTACTGTGAAAGTCTTTATGTCGACAGATATTGGCGTACCGCTTCAGGTGAACAGGCCAGAGAAAGCTTGTAGTTGTGACTGTTATAAAACGTGGAGCAACATGCAATGAGAAACTATGACTCCCTTTAGGTAGCCAAATGCCTCGTCAACAGGCGAAATACATCGGCAAACTCGAGCAGCTCCCGGCAGGAGTACTGTGAAAGTCTTTATGTCGACAGATATTGGCGTATCGCTTCACGGGAACTGGCTAAAGGAAGCTTGAAAATGTGACTGTATCAAAACGGGGAGCAACTGACAGGAGTAACTATGACTCTCTTCAGGTAGCCAAATGCCTCGTCAACAGGCGAAATATATCGGCAAACACGAGAAGCTCCCAGCAGGACTACTGTGAAAGTCTTTATGTCGACAGATAATGGCGCATCGCTTCAGGTGATCCGGCTAAAGGAAGCATCAAAATGTGACTGTGGTAAAACGGGAAACATCTGACAGGACTAACTATGACTCTCTTAAGGTAGACAATTGCCTCGTCATTAGGCGAAATACATCGGCAAACTCGAGAAGATACCGGCAGGAGTACTGTGAAAGGCTTTAGGTTGACAGATAATGGCGTATCGCTTCAGGTGAACTGGATAGAGGAAGCTTGAAAATATGACTGTGGTAAAACGGGGAGCAACTGACAGGAGTAACTATGACTCTCTTCAGGTAGCCAAATGCCTCGTCAACAGGGGAAATACATCGGCAAACACGAGAAGCTCCCAGCAGGACTCCTGTGAAAGTCTTTATGTCGACAGATAATGGCGCATCGCTTCAGGTGATCCGGCTAAATTAAGCTTCAAAATGTGACTGTGGTAAAACGGGAAACATCTGACAGGACTAACTATGACTCTCTTAAGGTAGACAATTGCCTCGTCATTAGGCGAAATACATCGGCAAACTCGAGAAGGTACCGGCAGGAGTACTGTGAAAGGCTTTAGGTTGACAGATAATGGCGTATCGCTTCAGGTGAACTGGATAGAGGAAGCTTGAAAATATGACTGTGGAAAAACGGGGAGCAACTGACAGTACTAACTACGACTCTCTTAAGGTAGACAAATGCCTCGTCAACAGGCGAAATACATCGGCAAACTCGAGAAGCTCCCAGCAGAAGTACTGTGAAAGTCTTTAGGTTGACAGATAATGGCGTATCGCTTCAGGTGAACTGGCCAGAGAAAGCTTGTAGATGTGACTGTTATAAAACGTGGAGCAACTGCAATGAGTAACTATGACTCCCTTTAGGTAGCCAAATGCCTCGTCGACAGGCGAAATACATCGGCAAACTCGAGAAGCTCCCGGCAGGAGTACTGTGAAAGTCTTTATGTCGACAGATATTGGCGTATCGCTTCACGGGAACTGGCTAAAGGAAGCTTGAAAATGTGACTGTGGTAAAACGGGGAGCAACTGACAGGAGTAACTATGACTCTCTTAAGGTAGCCAAATGCCTCGTCAACAGGCGAAATATATCGGCAAACAGGAGAAGCTCCCAGCAGGACTACTGTGAAAGTCTTGATGTCGACAGATAATGGGGCATCGCTTCAGGTGATCCGGCTAAAGGAAGCTTCAAAATGTGACTGTGGTAAAACGGGAAACATCTGACAGGACTAACTATGACTCTCTTAAGGTAGACAATTGCCTCGTCATTAGGCGAAATACATCGGCAAACTCGAGAAGATACCGGCAGGAGTACTGTGAAAGGCTTTAGGTTGACAGATAATGGCGTATCGCTTCAGGTGAACTGGATAGAGGAAGCTTGAAAATATGACTGTGGAAAAACGGGGAGCAACTGACAGGACTAACTACGACTCTCTTAAGGTAGACAAATGCCTCGTCAACAGGCGAAATACATCGGCAAACTCGAGAAGCTCCCAGAAGGAGTACTATGATAGTCTTTAGGTTGACAGATAATGGCGTATTGCTTCAGGAGAACTGGATAGAGGAAGCTTGAAAATGTGACTGTGGTGAAACGGGGAGCAACTGATAGGAGTAACTATGACTCTCTTAAGGTAGCCAAATGCCTCGTCAACAGGCGAAATACATCGGCAAACTCGAGAAGCTCCCAGCAGAAGTACTGTGAAAGTCTTTAGGTTGACAGATAATGGCGTATCGCTTCAGGTGAACTGGCCAGAGAAAGCTAGTAGTTGTGACTGTTATAAAACGGGGAGCAACTGCAATGAGTAACTATGACTTTCTTTAGGTATGCAAATGCCTCGTCAACAGGTGAAATACATCGGCAAACTCGAGAAGCTCCCGGCTGGAGTACTGTGAAAGTCTTTATGCCGACAGATATTGGCGTACCGCTTCACGGGAACTGGCCAAAGGAAGCTTGAAAATGTGACTGTATTAAAACGGGGAGCAACTGACTGGACTAACTACGACTCTCTTAAGGTAGACAAATGCCTCGTCAACAGGCGAAATACATCGGCAAACTCGAGAAGCTCCCAGCAGGAGTACTGTGAAAGTCTTTATGTCGACAGATATTGGCGTACCGCTTCAGGTGAACAGGCCAGAGAAAGCTTGTAGTTGTGACTGCTACAAAACGTGGAGCAACATGCAATGAGTAACTGTGACTCCCTTTAGGTAGCCAAATGCCTCGTCAACAGGCGAAATATATCGGCAAACACGAGAAGCTCCCAGCAGGACTACTGTGAAAGTCTTTATGTCGACAGATAATGGCGCATCGCTTCAGGTGATCCGGCTAAAGGAAGCTTCAAAATGCGACTGTGGTAAAACGGGAAACATCTGACAGGACTAACTATGACTCTCTTAAGGTAGACAATTGCCTCGTCATTAGGCGAAATACATCGGCAAACTCGAGAAGATACCGGCAGGAGTACTGTGAAAGGCTTTAGGTTGACAGATAATGGCGTATCGCTTCAGGTGAACTGGATAGAGGAAGCTTGAAAATATGACTGTGGAAAAACGGGGAGCAGCTGACAGGACTAACTACGACTCTCTTAAGGTAGACAAATGCCTCGTCAACAGGCGAAATACATCGGCAAACTCGAGAAGCTCCCAGAAGGAGTACTGTGATAGTCTTTAGGTTGACAGATAATGGCGTATTGCTTCAGGAGAACTGGATAGAGGAAGCTTGAAAATGTGACTGTGGTGAAACGGGGAGCAACTGATAGGAGTAACTATGACTCTCTTAAGGTAGCCAAATGCCTCGTCAACAGGCGAAATACATCGGCAAACTCGAGAAGCTCCCAGCAGGAGTACTGCGAAAGTCTTTATGTCGACAGATATTGGCGTACCGCTTCAGGTGAACAGGCCAGAGAAAGCTTGTAGTTGTGACTGTTATAAAACGTGGAGCAACATGCAATGAGAAACTATGACTCCCTTTAGGTAGCCAAATGCCTCGTCAACAGGCGAAATACATCGAAAAACTCGAGAAGCTCCCGGCAGGAGTACTGTGAAAGTCTTTATGTCGACAGATATTGGCGTATCGCTTCACGGGAACTGGCTAAAGGAAGCTTGAAAATGTGACTGTATCAAAACGGGGAGCAACTGACAGGAGTAACTATGACTCTCTTCAGGTAGCCAAATGCCTCGTCAACAGGCGAAATATATCGGCAAACACGAGAAGCTCCCAGCAGGACTACTGTGAAAGTCTTTATGTCGACAGATAATGGCGCATCGCTTCAGGTGATCCGGCTAAATTAAGCTTCAAAATGTGACTGTGGTAAAACGGGAAACATCTGACAGGACTAACTATGACTCTCTTAAGGTAGACAATTGCCTCGTCATTAGGCGAAATACATCGGCAAACTCGAGAAGGTACCGGCAGGAGTACTGTGAAAGGCTTTAGGTTGACAGATAATGGCGTATCGCTTCAGGTGAACTGGATAGAGGAAGCTTGAAAATATGACTGTGGAAAAACGGGGAGCAACTGACAGTACTAACTACGACTCTCTTAAGGTAGACAAATGCCTCGTCAACAGGCGAAATACATCGGCAAACTCGAGAAGCTCCCAGCAGAAGTACTGTGAAAGGCTTTAGGTTGACAGATAATGGCGTATCGCTTCAGGTGAACTGGCCAGAGAAAGCTTGTAGATGTGACTGTTATAAAACGTGGAGCAACTGCAATGAGTAACTATGACTCCCTTTAGGTAGCCAAATGCCTCGTCGACAGGCGAAATACATCGGCAAACTCGAGAAGCTCCCGGCAGGAGTACTGTGAAAGTCTTTATGTCGACAGATATTGGCGTATCGCTTCACGGGAAGTGGCTAAAAGAAGCTTGAAAATGTGACTGTGGAAAAACGGTGAGCTACTGACAGGACTAACTACGACTCTCTTAAGGTAGACAAATGCCTCGTCAACAGGCGAAATACATCGGCAAACTCGAGAAGCTCCCAGCAGGAGTACTGTGAAAGTCTTTATGTCGACAGATATAGGCGTACCGCTTCAGGTGAACAGGCCAGAGAAAGCTTGTAGTTGTGACTGTTATAAAACGTGGTGCAACATGCAATGAGTAACTATGACTCCCTTTAGGTAGCCAAATGCCTCGTCAACAGGCGAAATACATCGGCAAACTCGAGAAGCTCCCAGCAGGAGTACTGTGAAAGTCTTAATGTCGACAGATAATGGCGCATCGCTTCAGGTGATCCGGCTAAAGGAAGCTTCAAAATGTGACTGTGGTAAAACGGGAAACATCTGACAGGACTAACTATGACTCTCTTAAGGTAGACAATTGCCTCGTCATTAGGCGAAATACATCGGCAAACTCGAGAAGATACCGGCAGGAGTACTGTGAAAGGCTTTAGGTTGACAGATAATGGCGTATCGCTTCAGGTGAACTGGATAGAGGAAGCTTGAAAATATGACTGTGGAAAAACGGGGAGCAGCTGACAGGACTAACTACGACTCTCTTAAGGTAGACAAATGCCTCGTCAACAGGCGAAATACATCGGCAAACTCAAGAAGCTCCCAGAAGGAGTACTGTGATAGTCTTTAGGTTGACAGATAGTGGCGTATTGCTTCAGGAGAACTGGATAGAGGAAGCTTGAAAATGTGACTGTGGTGAAACGGGGAGCAACTGATAGGAGTAACTATGACTCTCTTAAGGTAGCCAAATGCCTCGTCAACAGGCGAAATACATCGGCAAACTCGAGAAGCTCCCAGCAGGAGTACTGTGAAAGTCTTTATGTCGACAGATATTGGCGTACCGCTTCAGGTGAACAGGCCAGAGAAAGCTTGTAGTTGTGACTGTTATAAAACGTGGAGCAACATGCAATGAGAAACTATGACTCCCTTTAGGTAGCCAAATGCCTCGTCAACAGGCGAAATACATCGGCAAACTCGAGCAGCTCCCGGCAGGAGTACTGTGAAAGTCTTTATGTCGACAGATATTGGCGTATCGCTTCACGGGAACTGGCTAAAGGAAGCTTGAAAATGTGACTGTATCAAAACGGGGAGCAACTGACAGGAGTAACTATGACTCTCTTCAGGTAGCCAAATGCCTCGTCAACAGGCGAAATATATCGGCAAACACGAGAAGCTCCCAGCAGGACTACTGTGAAAGTCTTTATGTCGACAGATAATGGCGCATCGCTTCAGGTGATCCGGCTAAAGGAAGCATGAAAATGTGACTGTGGTAAAACGGGAAACATCTGACAGGACTAACTATGACTCTCTTAAGGTAGACAATTGCCTCGTCATTAGGCGAAATACATCGGCAAACTCGAGAAGATACCGGCAGGAGTACTGTGAAAGGCTTTAGGTTGACAGATAATGGCGTATCGCTTCAGGTGAACTGGATAGAGGAAGCTTGAAAATATGACTGTGGTAAAACGGGGAGCAACTGACAGGAGTAACTATGACTCTCTTCAGGTAGCCAAATGCCTCGTCAACAGGGGAAATACATCGGCAAACACGAGAAGCTCCCAGCAGGACTCCTGTGAAAGTCTTTATGTCGACAGATAATGGCGCATCGCTTCAGGTGATCCGGCTAAATTAAGCTTCAAAATGTGACTGTGGTAAAACGGGAAACATCTGACAGGACTAACTATGACTCTCTTAAGGTAGACAATTGCCTCGTCATTAGGCGAAATACATCGGCAAACTCGAGAAGGTACCGGCAGGAGTACTGTGAAAGGCTTTAGGTTGACAGATAATGGCGTATCGCTTCAGGTGAACTGGATAGAGGAAGCTTGAAAATATGACTGTGGAAAAACGGGGAGCAACTGACAGTACTAACTACGACTCTCTTAAGGTAGACAAATGCCTCGTCAACAGGCGAAATACATCGGCAAACTCGAGAAGCTCCCAGCAGAAGTACTGTGAAAGTCTTTAGGTTGACAGATAATGGCGTATCGCTTCAGGTGAACTGGCCAGAGAATGCTTGTAGATGTGACTGTTATAAAACGTGGAGCAACTGCAATGAGTAACTATGACTCCCTTTAGGTAGCGAAATGCCTCGTCGACAGGCGAAATACATCGGCAAACTCGAGAAGCTCCCGGCAGGAGTACTGTGAAAGTCTTTATGTCGACAGATATTGGCGTATCGCTTCACGGGAAGTGGCTAAAAGAAGCTTGAAAATGTGACTGTGGAAAAACGGTGAGCTACTGACAGGACTAACTACGACTCTCTTAAGGTAGACAAATGCCTCGTCAACAGGCGAAATACATCGGCAAACTCGAGAAGCTCCCAGCAGGAGTACTGTGAACGTCTTTATGTCGACAGATATTGGCGTACCGCTTCAGGTGAACAGGCCAGAGAAAGCTTGTAGTTGTGACTGTTATAAAACGTGGAGCAACATGCAATGAGTAACTATGACTCCCTTTAGGTAGCCAAATGCCTCGTCAACAGGCGAAATACATCGGCAAACTCGAGAAGCTCCCGGCAGGAGTACTGTAAAAGTCTTTATGTCGACAGATATTGGCGTATCGCTTCACGGGAACTGGCTAAAGGAAGCTTGAAAATGTGACTGTGGTAAAACGGGGAGCAACTGACAGGAGTAACTATGACTCTCTTCAGGTAGCCAAATGCCTCGTCAACAGGCGAAATATATCGGCAAACACGAGAAGCTCCCTGCAGGACTACTGTGAAAGTGTTTATGTCGACAGATATTGGCGTATCGCTTCAGGTGAACTGGCCAGAGAAAGCTTGTAGTTGTGACTGTTATAAAACGGGGAGCAACTGCAATGAGTAACTATGACTCTCTTTAGGTATGCAAATGCCTCGTCAACAGGCGAAATACATCGGCAAACTCGAGAAGCTCCCGGCAGGAGTACTGTGAAAGTCTTTATGTCGACAGATATTGGCGTATCGCTTCAGGTGAACTGGCCAGAGAAAGCTTGTAGTTGTGACTGTTATAAAACGGGGAGCAACTGCAATGAGTAACTATGACTCTCTTTAGGTATGCAAATGCCTCGTCAACAGGCGAAATACATCGGCAAACTCGAGAAGCTCCCGGCAGGAGTACTGTGAAAGTATTTATGTCGACAGATATTGGCGCATCGCTTCACGGGAACTGGCTAAAGGAAGCTTAAAAATGTGACTGTATTAAAACGGGGAGCAACTGACTGGACTAACTACGACTCTCTTAAGGTAGACAAATGCCTCGTCAACAGGCGAAATACATCGGCAAACTCGAGAAGCTCCCAGCAGGAGTACTGTGAAAGTCTTTATGTCGACAGATATTGGCGTACCGCTTCAGGTGAACAGGCCAGAGAAAGCTTGTAGTTGTGACTGCTACAAAACGTGGAGCAACATGCAATGAGTAACTATGACTCCCTTTAGGTAGCCAAATGCCTCGTCAACAGGCGAAATATATCGGCAAACACGAGAGGCTCCCAGCAGGACTACTGTGAAAGTCTTTATGTCGACAGATAATGGCGCATCGCTTCAGGTGATCCGGCTAAAGGAAGCTTCAAAATGTGACTGTGGTAAAACGGGAAACATCTGACAGGACTAACTATGACTCTCTTAAGGTAGACAATTGCCTCGTCATTAGGCGAAATACATCGGCAAACTCGAGAAGATACCGGCAGGAGTACTGTGAAAGGCTTTAGGTTGACAGATAATGGCGTATCGCTTCAGGTGAACTGGATAGAGGAAGCTTGAAAATATGACTGTGGAAAAACGGTGAGCAACTGACAGGACTAACTACGACTCTCTTAAGGTAGACAAATGCCTCGTCAACAGGCGAAATACATCGGCAAACTCGAGAAGCTCCCAGAAGGAGTACTGTGATAGTCTTTAGGTTGACAGATAATGGCGTATTGCTTCAGGAGAACTGGATAGAGGAAGCTTGAAAATGTGACTGTGGTGAAACGGGGAGCAACTGATAGGAGTAACTATGACTCTCTTAAGGTAGCCAAATGCCTCGTCAACAGGCGAAATACATCGGCAAACTCGAGAAGCTCCCAGCAGAAGTACTGTGAAAGTCTTTAGGTTGACAGATAATGACGTATCGCTTCAGGTGAACTGGCCAGAGAAAGCTAGTAGTTGTGACTGTTATAAAACGGGGAGCAACTGCAATGAGTAACTATGACTCTCTTTAGGTATGCAAATGCCTTGTCAACAGGCGAAATACATCGGCAAACTCGAGAAGCTCCCGGCAGGAGTACTGTGAAAGTCTTTATGCCGACAGATATTGGCGTATCGCTTCACGGGAACTGGCTAAAGGAAGCTTGAAAATGTGACTGTATTAAAACGGGGAGCAACTGACTGGACTAACTACGACTCTCTTAAGGTAGACAAATGCCTCGTCAACAGGCGAAATACATCGGCAAACTCGAGAAGCTCCCAGCAGGAGTACTGTAAAAGTCTTTATGTCGACAGATATTGGCGTACCGCTTCAGGTGAACAGGCCAGAGAAAGCTTGTAGTTGTGACTGCTACAAAACGTGGAGCAACATGCAATGAGTAACTATGACTCCCTTTAGGTAGCCAAATGCCTCGTCAACAGGCGAAATATATCGGCAAACACGAGAAGCTCCCAGCAGGACTACTGTGAAAGTCTTTATGTCGACAGATAATGGCGCATCGCTTCAGGTGATCCGGCTAAAGGAAGCTTCAAAATGCGACTGTGGTAAAACGGGAAACATCTGACAGGACTAACTATGACTCTCTTAAGGTAGACAATTGCCTCGTCATTAGGCGAAATACATCGGCAAACTCGAGAAGATACCGGCAGGAGTACTGTGAAAGGCTTTAGGTTGACAGATAATGGCGTATCGCTTCATGTGAACTGGATAGAGGAAGCCCTCAAAATATGACTGTGGAAAAACGGGGAGCAGCTGACAGGACTAACTACGACTCTCTTAAGGTAGACAAATGCCTCGTCAACAGGCGAAATACATCGGCAAACTCGAGAAGCTCCCAGAAGGAGTACTGTGATAGTCTTTAGGTTGACAGATAATGGCGTATTGCTTCAGGAGAACTGGATAGAGGAAGCTTGAAAATGTGACTGTGGTGAAACGGGGAGCAACTGATAGGAGTAACTATGACTCTCTTAAGGTAGCCAAATGCCTCGTCAACAGGCGAAATACATCGGCAAACTCGAGAAGCTCCCAGCAGGAGTACTGTGAAAGTCTTTATGTCGACAGATATTGGCGTACCGCTTCAGGTGAACAGGCCAGAGAAAGCTTGTAGTTGTGACTGTTATAAAACGTGGAGCAACATGCAATGAGAAACTATGACTCCCTTTAGGTAGCCAAATGCCTCGTCAACAGGCGAAATACATCGGCAAACTCGAGAAGCTCCCGGCAGGAGTACTGTGAAAGTCTTTATGTCGACAGATATTGGCGTATCGCTTTACGGGAACTGGCTAAAGGAAGCTTGAAAATGTGACTGTATCAAAACGGGGAGCAACTGACAGGAGTAACTATGACTCTCTTCAGGTAGCCAAATGCCTCGTCAACAGGCGAAATATATCGGCAAACACGAGAAGCTCCCAGCAGGACTGCTGTGAAAGTCTTTATGTCGACAGATAATGGCGCATCGCTTCAGGTGATCCGGCTAAAGGAAGCTTCAAAATGTGACTGTGGTAAAACGGGAAACATCTGACAGGACTAACTATGACTCTCTTAAGGTAGACAATTGCCTCGTCATTAGGCGAAATACATCGGCAAACTCGAGAAGATACCGGCAGGAGTACTGTGAAAGGCTTTAGGTTGACAGATAATGGCGTATCGCTTCAGGTGAACTGGATAGAGGAAGCTTGAAAATATGACTGTGGTAAAACGGGGAGCAACTGACAGGAGTAACTATGACTCTCTTAAGGTAGCCAAATGCCTCGTCAACAGGCGAAATACATCGGCAAACTCGAGAAGCTCCCAGCAGAAGTACTGTGAAAGTCTTTAGGTTGACAGATAATGACGTATCGCTTCAGGTGAACTGGCCAGAGAAAGCTAGTAGTTGTGACTGTTATAAAACGGGGAGCAACTGCAATGAGTAACTATGACTCTCTTTAGGTATGCAAATGCCTCGTCAACAGGCGAAATACATCGGCAAACTCGAGAAGCTCCCGGCAGGAGTACTGTGAAAGTCTTTATGCCGACAGATATTGGCGTATCGCTTCACGGGAACTGGCTAAAGGAAGCTTGAAAATGTGACTGTATTAAAACGGGGAGCAACTGACTGGACTAACTACGACTCTCTTAAGGTAGACAAATGCCTCGTCAACAGGCGAAATACATCGGCAAACTCGAGAAGCTCCCAGCAGGAGTACTGTGAGAGTCTTTATGTCGACAGATATTGGCGTACCGCTTCAGGTGAACAGGCCAGAGAAAGCTTGTAGTTGTGACTGCTACAAAACGTGGAGCAACATGCAATGAGTAACTATGACTCCCTTTAGGTAGCCAAATGCCTCGTCAACAGGCGAAATATATCGGCAAACACGAGAAGCTCCCAGCAGGACTACTGTGAAAGTCTTTACGTCGACAGATAATGGCGCATCGCTTCAGGTGATCCGGCTAAAGGAAGCTTCAAAATGCGACTGTGGTAAAACGGGAAACATCTGACAGGACTAACTATGACTCTCTTAAGGTAGACAATTGCCTCGTCATTAGGCGAAATACATCGGCAAACTCGAGAAGATACCGGCAGGAGTACTGTGAAAGGCTTTAGGTTGACAGATAATGGCGTATCGCTTCAGGTGAACTGGATAGAGGAAGCCCTCAAAATATGACTGTGGAAAAACGGGGAGCAGCTGACAGGACTAACTACGAGTCTCTTAAGGTAGACAAATGCCTCGTCAACAGGCGAAATACATCGGCAAACTCGAGAAGCTCCCAGAAGGAGTACTGTGATAGTCTTTAGGTTGACAGATAATGGCGTATTGCTTCAGGAGAACTGGATAGAGGAAGCTTGAAAATGTGACTGTGGTGAAACGGGGAGCAACTGATAGGAGTAACTATGACTCTCTTAAGGTAGCCAAATGCCTCGTCAACAGGCGAAATACATCGGCAAACTCGAGAAGCTCCCAGCAGGAGTACTGTGAAAGTCTTTATGTCGACAGATATTGGCGTACCGCTTCAGGTGAACAGGCCAGAGAAAGCTTGTAGTTGTGACTGTTATAAAACGTGGAGCAACATGCAATGAGAAACTATGACTCCCTTTAGGTAGCCAAATGCCTCGTCAACAGGCGAAATACATCGGCAAACTCGAGAAGCTCCCGGCAGGAGTACTGTGAAAGTCTTTATGTCGACAGATATTGGCGTATCGCTTCACGGGAACTGGCTAAAGGAAGCTTGAAAATGTGACTGTATCAAAACGGGGAGCAACTGACAGGAGTAACTATGACTCTCTTCAGGTAGCCAAATGCCTCGTCAACAGGCGAAATATATCGGCAAACACGAGAAGCTCCCAGCAGGACTGCTGTGAAAGTCTTTATGTCGACAGATAATGGCGCATCGCTTCAGGTGATCCGGCTAAAGGAAGCTTCAAAATGTGACTGTGGTAAAACGGGAAACATCTGACAGGACTAACTATGACTCTCTTAAGGTAGACAATTGCCTCGTCATTAGGCGAAATACATCGGCAAACTCGAGAAGATACCGGCAGGAGTACTGTGAAAGGCTTTAGGTTGACAGATAATGGCGTATCGCTTCAGGTGAACTGGATAGAGGAAGCTTGAAAATATGACTGTGGTAAAACGGGGAGCAACTGACAGGAGTAACTATGACTCTCTTCAGGTAGCCAAATGCCTCGTCAACAGGGGAAATACATCGGCAAACACGAGAAGCTCCCAGCAGGACTACTGCGAAAGTCTTTATGTCGACAGATAATGGCGCATCGCTTCAGGTGATCCGGCTAAATTAAGCTTCAAAATGTGACTGTGGTAAAACGGGAAACATCTGACAGGACTAACTATGACTCTCTTAAGGTAGACAATTGCCTCGTCATTAGGCGAAATACATCGGCAAACTCGAGAAGGTACCGGCAGGAGTACTGTGAAAGGCTTTAGGTTGACAGATAATGGCGTATCGCTTCAGGTGAACTGGATAGAGGAAGCTTGAAAATATGACTGTGGAAAAACGGGGAGCAACTGACAGTACTAACTACGACTCTCTTAAGGTAGACAAATGCCTCGTCAACAGGCGAAATACATCGGCAAACTCGAGAAGCTCCCAGCAGAAGTACTGTGAAAGTCTTTAAGTTGACAGATAATGGCGTATCGCTTCAGGTGAACTGGCCAGAGAAAGCTTGTAGATGTGACTGTTATAAAACGTGGAGCAACTGCAATGAGTAACTATGACTCCCTTTAGGTAGCCAAATGCCTCGTCGACAGGCGAAATACATCGGCAAACTCGAGAAGCTCCCGGCAGGAGTACTGTGAAAGTCTTTATGTCGACAGATATTGGCGTATCGCTTCACGGAAGTGGCTAAAAGAAGCTTGAAAATGTGACTGTGGAAAAACGGTGAGCTACTGACAGGACTAACTACGACTCTCTTAAGGTAGACAAATGCCTCGTCAACAGGCGAAATACATCGGCAAACTCGAGAAGCTCCCAGCAGGAGTACTGTGAAAGTCTTTATGTCGACAGATATTGGCGTACCGCTTCAGGTGAACAGGCCAGAGAAAGCTTGTAGTTGTGACTGTTATAAAACGTGGAGCAACATGCAATGAGTAACTATGACTCCCTTTAGGTAGCCAAATGCCTCGTCAACAGGCGAAATACATCGGCAAACTCGAGAAGCTCCCGGCAGGAGTACTGTAAAAGTCTTTATGTCGACAGATATTGGCGTATCGCTTCACGGGAACTGGCTAAAGGAAGCTTGAAAATGTGACTGTGGTAAAACGGGGAGCAACTGACAGGAGTAACTATGACTCTCTTCAGGTAGCCAAATGCCTCGTCAACAGGCGAAATATATCGGCAAACACGAGAAGCTCCCAGCAGGACTACTGTGAAAGTCTTTATGTCGACAGATAATGGCGCATCGCTTCAGGTGATCCGGCTAAAGGAAGCTTCAAAATGTGACTGTGGTAAAACGGGAAACATCTGACAGGACTAACTATGACTCTCTTAAGGTAGACAATTGCCTCGTCATTAGGCGAAATACATCGGCAAACTCGAGATGATACCGGCAGGAGTACTGTGAAAGGCTTTAGGTTGACAGATAATGGCGTATCGCTTCAGGTGAACTGGATAGAGGAAGCTTGAAAATATGACTGTGGAAAAACGGGGAGCAACTGACAGGACTAACTACGACTCTCTTAAGGTAGACAAATGCCTCGTCAACAGGCGAAATACATCGGCAAACTCGAGAAGCTCCCAGAAGGAGTACTGCGATAGTCTTTAGGTTGACAGATAATGGCGTATTGCTTCAGGAGAACTGGATAGAGGAAGCTTGAAAATGTGACTGTGGTGAAACGGGGAGCAACTGATAGGAGTAACTATGACTCTCTTAAGGTAGCCAAATGCCTCGTCAACAGGCGAAATACGTCGGCAAACTCGAGAAGCTCCCAGCAGAAGTACTGTGAAAGTCTTTATGTTGACAGATAATGGCGTATCGCTTCAGGTGAACTGGCCAGAGAAAGCTTGTAGATGTGACTGTTATAAAACGTGGAGCAACTGCAATGAGTAACTATGACTCCCTTTAGGTAGCCAAATGCCTCGTCAACAAGCGAAATACGTCGGCAAACTCGAGAAGCTCCCGGCAGGAGTACTGTGAAAGTCTTTATGTCGACAGATATTGGCGTATCGCTTCACGGGAAGTGGCTAAAAGAAGCTTGAAAATGTGACTGTGGAAAAACGGTGAGCTACTGACAGGACTAACTACGACTCTCTTAAGGTAGACAAATGCCTCGTCAACAGGCGAAATACATCGGCAAACTCGAGAAGCTCCCAGCAGGAGTACTGTGAAAGGCTTTATGTCGACAGATATTGGCGTACCGCTTCAGGTGAACAGGCCAGAGAAAGCTTGTAGTTGTGACTGTTATAAAACGTGGAGCAACATGCAATGAGTAACTATGACTCCCTTTAGGTAGCCAAATGCCTCGTCAACAGGCGAAATACATCGGCAAACTCGAGAAGCTCCCGGCAGGAGTACTGTGAAAGTCTTTATGTCGACAGATATTGGCGTATCGCTTCACGGGAACTGGTTAAAGGAAGCTTGAGAATGTGACTGTATTAAAACGGGGAGCAACTGACAGGAGTAACTATGACTCTCTTCAGGTAGCCAAATGCCTCGTCAACAGGCGAAATATATCGGCAAACACGAGAAGCTCCCAGCAGGACTACTGTGAAAGTCTTTATGTCGACAGATAATGGCGCATCACTTCAGGTGATCCGGCTAAAGGAAGCTTCAAATTGTGACTGTGGTAAAACGGGAAACATCTGACAGGACTAACTATGTCTCTCTTATGGTAGACAATTGCCTCGTCATTAGGCGAAATACATCGGCAAACTCGAGAAGATACCGGCAGGAGTACTGTGAAAGGCTTTAGGTTGACAGATAATGGCGTATCGCTTCAGGTGAACTGGCCAGAGAAAGCTAGTAGTTGTGACTGTTATAAAACGGGGAGCAACTGCAATGAGTAACTATGACTCTCTTTAGGTATGCAAATGCCTCGTCAACAGGCGAAATACATCGGCAAACTCGAGAAGCTCCCGGCAGGAGTACTGTGAAAGTCTTTATGCCGACAGATATTGGCGTATCGCTTCACGGGAACTGGCTAAAGGAAGCTTGAAAATGTGACTGTATTAAAACGGGGAGCAACTGACTGGACTAACTACGACTCTCTTAAGGTAGACAAATGCCTCGTCAACAGACGAAATACATCGGCAAACTCGAGAAGCTCCCAGCAGGAGTACTGTGAAAGTCTTTATGTCGACAGATATTGGCGTACCGCTTCAGGTGAACAGGCCAGTGAAAGCTTGTAGTTGTGACTGCTACAAAACGTGGAGCAACATGCAATGAGTAACTATGACTCCCTTTAGGTAGCCAAATGCCTCGTCAACAGGCGAAATATATCGGCAAACACGAGAAGCTCCCAGCAGGACTACTGTGAAAGTCTTTATGTCGACAGATAATGGCGCATCGCTTCAGGTGATCCGGCTAAAGGAAGCTTCAAAATGCGACTGTGGTAAAACGGGAAACATCTGATAGGACTAACTATGACTCTCTTAAGGTAGACAATTGCCTCGTCATTAGGCGAAATACATCGGCAAACTCGAGAAGATACCGGCAGGAGTACTGTGAAAGGCTTTAGGTTGACAGATAATGGCGTATCGCTTCAGGTGAACTGGATAGAGGAAGCCCTCAAAATATGACTGTGGAAAAACGGGGAGCAGCTGACAGGACTAACTACGACTCTCTTAAGGTAGACAAATGCCTCGTCAACAGGCGAAATACATCGGCAAACTCGAGAAGCTCCCAGAAGGAGTACTGTGATAGTCTTTAGGTTGACAGATAATGGCGTATTGCTTCAGGAGAACTGGATAGAGGAAGCTTGAAAATGTGACTGTGGTGAAACGGGGAGCAACTGATAGGAGTAACTATGACTGTCTTAAGGTAGCCAAATGCCTCGTCAACAGGCGAAATACATCGGCAAACTCGAGAAGCTCCCAGCAGGAGTACTGTGAAAGTCTTTATGTCGACAGATATTGGCGTACCGCTTCAGGTGAACAGTCCAGAGAAAGCTTGTAGTTGTGACTGTTATAAAACGTGGAGCAACATGCAATGAGAAACTATGACTCCCTTTAGGTAGCCAAATGCCTCGTCAACAGGCGAAATACATCGGCAAACTCGAGAAGCTCCCGGCAGGAGTACTGTGAAAGTCTTTATGTCGACAGATATTGGCGTATCGCTTCACGGGAACTGGCTAAAGGAAGCTTGAAAATGTGACTGTATCAAAACGGGGAGCAACTGACAGGAGTAACTATGACTCTCTTCAGGTAGCCAAATGCCTCGTCAACAGGCGAAATATATCGGCAAACACGAGAAGCTCCCAGCAGGACTGCTGTGAAAGTCTTTATGTCGACAGATAATGGCGCATCGCTTCAGGTGATCCGGCTAAAGGAAGCTTCAAAATGTGACTGTGGTAAAACGGGAAACATCTGACAGGACTAACTATGACTCTCTTAAGGTAGACAATTGCCTCGTCATTAGGCGAAATACATCGGCAAACTCGAGAAGATACCGGCAGGAGTACTGTGAAAGGCTTTAGGTTGACAGATAATGGCGTATCGCTTCAGGTGAACTGGATAGAGGAAGCTTGAAAATATGACTGTGGTAAAACGGGGAGCAACTGACAGGAGTAACTATGACTCTCTTCAGGTAGCCAAATGCCTCGTCAACAGGGGAAATACATCGGCAAACACGAGAAGCTCCCAGCAGGACTACTGTGAAAGTCTTTATGTCGACAGATAATGGCGCATCGCTTCAGGTGATCCGGCTAAATTAAGCTTCAAAATGTGACTGTGGTAAAACGGGAAACATCTGACAGGACTAACTATGACTCTCTTAAGGTAGACAATTGCCTCGTCATTAGGCGAAATACATCGGCAAACTCGAGAAGGTACCGGCAGGAGTACTGTGAAAGGCTTTAGGTTGACAGATAATGGCGTATCGCTTCAGGTGAACTGGCCAGAGAAAGCTTGTAGATGTGACTGTTATAAAACGTGGAGCAACTGCAATGAGTAACTATGACTCCCTTTAGGTAGCCAAATGCCTCGTCGACAGGCGAAATACATCGGCAAACTCGAGAAGCTCCCAGCAGAAGTACTGTGAAAGTCTTTAGGTTGACAGATAATGGCGTATCGCTTCAGGTGAACTGGATAGAGGAAGCTTGAAAATATGACTGTGGAAAAACGGGGAGTAACTGACAGGACTAACTACGACTCTCTTAAGGTAGACAAATGCCTCGTCAAAAGGCGAAGTACATCGGCAAACTCGAGAAGCTCCCAGAAGGAGTACTGTGATAGTCTTTAGGTTGACAGATAATGGCGTATTGCTTCAGGAGAACTGGATAGAGGAAGCTTGAAAATGTGACTGTGGTGAAACGGGGAGCAACTGATAGGAGTAACTATGACTCTCTTAAGGTAGCCAAATGCCTCGTCAACAGGCGAAATACATCGGCAAACTCGAGAAGCTCCCAGCAGAAGTACTGTGAAAGTCTTTAGGTTGACAGATAATGGCGTATCGCTTCAGGTGAACTGGCCAGAGAAAGCTTGTAGATGTGACTGTTATAAAACGTGGAGCAACTGCAATGAGTAACTATGACTCCCTTTAGGTAGCCAAATGCCTCGTCAACAAGCGAAATACGTCGGCAAACTCGAGAAGCTCCCGGCAGGAGTACTGTGAAAGTCTTTATGTCGACAGATATTGGCGTATCGCTTCACGGGAAGTGGCTAAAAGAAGCTTGAAAATGTGACTGTGGAAAAACGGTGAGCTACTGACAGGACTAACTACGACTCTCTTAAGGTAGAAAAATGCCTCGTCAACAGGCGAAATACATCGGCAAACTCGAGAAGCTCCCAGCAGGAGTACTGTGAAAGGCTTTATGTCGACAGATATTGTCGTACCGCTTCAGGTGAACAGGCCAGAGGAAGCTTGTAGTTGTGACTGTTATAAAACGTGGAGCAACATGCAATGAGTAACTATGACTCCCTTTAGGTAGCCAAATGCCTCGTCAACAGGCGAAATACATCGGCAAACTCGAGAAGCTCCCGGCAGGAGTACTGTGAAAGTCTTTATGTCGACAGATATTGGCGTATCGCTTCACGGGAACTGGCTAAAGGAAGCTTGAGAATGTGACTGTATTAAAACGGGGAGCAACTGACAGGAGTAACTATGACTCTCTTCAGGTAGCCAAATGCCTCGTCAACAGGCGAAATATATCGGCAAACACGAGAAGCTCCCAGCAGGACTACTGTGAAAGTCTTTATGTCGACAGATAATGGCGCATCGCTTCAGGTGATCCGGCTAAAGGAAGCTTCAAAATGCGACTGTGGTAAAACGGGAAACATCTGACAGGACTAACTATGACTCTCTTAAGGTAGACAATTGCCTCGTCATTAGGCGAAATACATCGGCAAACTCGAGAAGATACCAGCAGGAGTACTGTGAAAGGCTTTAGGTTGACAGATAATGGCGTATCGCTTCAGGTGAACTGGATAGAGGAAGCCCTCAAAATATGACTGTGGAAAAACGGGGAGCAGCTGACAGGACTAACTACGACTCTCTTAAGGTAGACAAATGCCTCGTCAACAGGCGAAATACATCGGCAAACTCGAGAAGCTCCCAGAAGGAGTACTGTGATAGTCTTTAGGTTGACAGATAATGGCGTATTGCTTCAGGAGAACTGGATAGAGGAAGCTTGAAAATGTGACTGTGGTGAAACGGGGAGCAACTGATAGGAGTAACTATGACTCTCTTAAGGTAGCCAAATGCCTCGTCAACAGGCGAAATACATCGGCAAACTCGAGAAGCTCCCAGCAGGAGTACTGTGAAAGTCTTTATGTCGACAGATATTGGCGTACCGCTTCAGGTGAACAGGCCAGAGAAAGCTTGTAGTTGTGACTGTTATAAAACGTGGAGCAACATGCAATGAGAAACTATGACTCCCTTTAGGTAGCCAAATGCCTCGTCAACAGGCGAAATACATTGGCAAACTCGAGAAGCTCCCGGCAGGAGTACTGTGAAAGTCTTTATGTCGACAGATATTGGCGTATCGCTTCACGGGAACTGGCTAAAGGAAGCTTGAAAATGTGACTGTATCAAAACGGGGAGCAACAGACAGGAGTAACTATGACTCTCTTCAGGTAGCCAAATGCCTCGTCAACAGGCGAAATATATCGGCAAACACGAGAAGCTCCCAGCAGGACTGCTGTGAAAGTCTTTATGTCGACAGATAATGGCGCATCGCTTCAGGTGATCCGGCTAAAGGAAGCTTCAAAATGTGACTGTGGTAAAACGGGAAACATCTGACAGGACTAACTATGACTCTCTTAAGGTAGACAATTGCCTCGTCATTAGGCGAAATACATCGGCAAACTCGAGAAGATACCGGCAAGAGTACTGTGAAAGGCTTTAGGTTGACAGATAATGGCGTATCGCTTCAGGTGAACTGGATAGAGGAAGCTTGAAAATATGACTGTGGTAAAACGGGGAGCAACTGACAGGAGTAACTATGACTCTCTTAAGGTAGCCAAATGCCTCGTCAACAGGCGAAATACATCGGCAAACTCGAGAAGCTCCCAGCAGTAGTACTGTGAAAGTCTTTAGGTTGACAGATAATGACGTATCGCTTCAGGTGAACTGGCCAGAGAAAGCTAGTAGTTGTGACTGTTATAAAACGGGGAGCAACTGCAATGAGTAACTATGACTCTCTTTAGGTATGCAAATGCCTCGTCAACAGGCGAAATACATCGGCAAACTCGAGAAGCTCCCGGCAGGAGTACTGTGAAAGTCTTTATGCCGACAGATATTGGCGTATCGCTTCACGGGAACTGGCTAAAGGAAGCTTGAAAATGTGACTGTATTAAAACGGGGAGCAACTGACTGGACTAACTACGACTCTCTTAAGGTAGACAAATGCCTCGTCAACAGGCGAAATACATCGGCAAACTCGAGAAGCTCCCAGCAGGAGTACTGTGAAAGTCTTTATGTCGACAGATATTGGCGTACCGCTTCAGGTGAACAGGCCAGAGAAAGCTTGTAGTTGTGACTGCTACAAAACGTGGAGCAACATGCAATGAGTAACTATGACTCCCTTTAGGTAGCCAAATTCCTCGTCAACAGGCGAAATATATCGGCAAACACGAGAAGCTCCCAGCAGGACTACTGTGAAAGTCTTTATGTCGACAGATAATGGCGCATCGCTTCAGGTGATCCGGCTAAAGGAAGCTTCAAAATGCGACTGTGGTAAAACGGGAAACATCTGACAGGACTAATTATGACTCTCGTAAGGTAGACAATTGCCTCGTCATTAGGCGAAATACATCGGCAAACTCGAGAAGATACCGGCAGGAGTACTGTGAAAGGCTTTAGGTTGACAGATAATGGCGTATCGCTTCAGGTGAACTGGATAGAGGAAGCCCTCAAAATATGACTGTGGAAAAACGGGGAGCAGCTGACAGGACTAACTACGACTCTCTTAAGGTAGACAAATGCCTCGTCAACATTCGCTATACATCGGCAAACTCGAGAAGCTCCCAGAAGGAGTACTGTGATAGTCTTTAGGTTGACAGATAATGGCGTATTGCTTCAGGAGAACTGGATAGAGGAAGCTTGAAAATGTGACTGTGGTGAAACGGGGAGCAACTGATAGGAGTAACTATGACTCTCTTAAGGTAGCCAAATGCCTCGTCAACAGGCGAAATACATCGGCAAACTCGAGAAGCTCCCAGCAGGAGTACTGTGAAAGTCTTTATGTCGACAGATATTGGCGTACCGCTTCAGGTGAACAGGCCAGAGAAAGCTTGTAGTTGTGACTGTTATAAAACGTGGAGCAACATGCAATGAGAAACTATGACTCCCTTTAGGTAGCCAAATGCCTCGTCAACAGGCGAAATACATCGGCAAACTCGAGAAGCTCCCGGCAGGAGTACTGTGAAAGTCTTTATGTCGACAGATATTGGCGTATCGCTTCACGGGAACTGGCTAAAGGAAGCTTGAAAATGTGACTGTATCAAAACGGGGAGCAACTGACAGGAGTAACTATGACTCTCTTCAGGTAGCCAAATGCCTCGTCAACAGGCGAAATATATCGGCAAACACGAGAAGCTCCCAGCAGGACTGCTGTGAAAGTCTTTATGTCGACAGATAATGGCGCATCGCTTCAGGTGATCCGGCTAAAGGAAGCTACAAAATGTGACTGTGGTAAAACGGGAAACATCTGACAGGACTAACTATGACTCTCTTAAGGTAGACAATTGCCTCGTCATTAGGCGAAATACATCGGCAAACTCGAGAAGATACCGGCAGGAGTACTGTGAAAGGCTTTAGGTTGACAGATAATGGCGTATCGCTTCAGGTGAACTGGATAGAGGAAGCTTAAAAATATGACTGTGGTAAAACGGGGAGCAACTGACAGGAGTAACTATGACTCTCTTCAGGTAGCCAAATACCTCGTCAACAGGGGAAATACATCGGCAAACACGAGAAGCTCCCAGCAGGACTACTGTGAAAGTCTTTATGTCGACAGATAATGGCGCATCGCTTCAGGTGATCCGGCTAAATTAAGCTTCAAAATGTGACTGTGGTAAAACGGGAAACATCTGACAGGACTAACTATGACTCTCTTAAGGTAGACAATTGCCTCGTCATTAGGCGAAATACATCGGCAAACTCGAGATGATACCGGCAGGAGTACTGTGAAAGGCTTTAGGTTGACAGATAATGGCGTATCGCTTCAGGTGAACTGGATAGAGGAAGCTTGAAAATATGACTATGGAAAAACGGGGAGCAACTGACAGGACTAACTACGACTCTCTTAAGGTAGACAAATGCCTCGTCAACAGGCGAAATACATCGGCAAACTCGAGAAGCTCCCAGAAGGAGTACTGTGATAGTCTTTAGGTTGACAGATAATGGCGTATTGCTTCAGGAGAACTGGATAGAGGAAGCTTGAAAATGTGACTGTGGTGAAACGGGGAGCAACTGATAGGAGTAACTATGACTCTCTTAAGGTAGCCAAATGCCTCGTCAACAGGCGAAATACATCGGCAAACTCGAGAAGCTCCCAGCAGAAGTACTGTGAAAGTCTTTAGGTTGACAGATAATGGCATATCGCTTCAGGTGAACTGGCCAGAGAAAGCTTGTAGATGTGACTGTTATAAAACGTGGAGCAACTGCAATGAGTAACTATGACTCCCTTTAGGTAGCCAAATGCCTCGTCAACAGGCGAAATACGTCGGCAAACTCGAGAAGCTCCCGGCAGGAGCACTGTGAAAGTCTTTATGTCGACAGATATTGGCGTATCGCTTCACGGGAAGTGGCTAAAAGAAGCTTGAAAATGTGACTGTGGAAAAACGGTGAGCTACTGACAGGACTAACTACGACTCTCTTAAGGTAGACAAATGCCTCGTCATCAGGCGAAATACATCGGCAAACTCGAGAAGCTCCCAGCAGGAGTACTGTGAAAGGCTTTATGTCGACAGATATTGGCGTACCGCTTCAGGTGAACAGGCCAGAGAAAGCTTGTAGTTGTGACTGCTACAAAACGTGGAGCAACATGCAATGAGTAACTATGACTCCCTTTAGGTAGCCAAATTCCTCGTCAACAGGCGAAATATATCGGCAAACACGAGAAGCTCCCAGCAGGACTACTGTGAAAGTCTTTATGTCGACAGATAATGGCGCATCGCTTCAGGTGATCCGGCTAAAGGAAGCTTCAAAATGCGACTGTGGTAAAACGGGAAACATCTGACAGGACTAACTATGACTCTCGTAAGGTAGACAATTGCCTCGTCATTAGGCGAAATACATCGGCAAACTCGAGAAGATACCGGCAGGAGTACTGTGAAAGGCTTTAGGTTGACAGATAATGGCGTATCGCTTCAGGTGAACTGGATAGAGGAAGCCCTCAAAATATGACTGTGGAAAAACGGGGAGCAGCTGACAGGACTAACTACGACTCTCTTAAGGTAGACAAATGCCTCGTCAACAGGCGCAATACATCGGCAAACTCGAGAAGCTCCCAGAAGGAGTACTGTGATAGTCTTTAGGTTGACAGATAATGGCGTATTGCTTCAGGAGAACTGGATAGAGGAAGCTTGAAAATGTGACTGTGGTAAAACGGGGAGCAACTGATAGGAGTAACTATGACTCTCTTAAGGTAGCCAAATGCCTCGTCAACAGGCGAAATACATCGGCAAACTCGAGAAGCTCCCAGCAGGAGTACTGTGAAAGTCTTTATGTCGACAGATATTGGCGTACCGCTTCAGGTGAACAGGCCAGAGAAAGCTTGTAGTTGTGACTGTTATAAAACGTGGAGCAACATGCAATGAGAAACTATGACTCCCTTTAGGTAGCCAAATGCCTCGTCAACAGGCGAAATACATCGGCAAACTCGAGAAGCTCCCGGCAGGAGTACTGTGAAAGTCTTTATGTCGACAGATATTGGCGTATCGCTTCACGGGAACTGGCTAAAGAAGCTTGAAAATGTGACTGTATCAAAACGGGGAGCAACTGACAGGAGTAACTATGACTCTCTTCAGGTAGCCAAATGCCTCGTCAACAGGCGAAATATATCGGCAAACACGAGAAGCTCCCAGCAGGACTGCTGTGAAAGTCTTTATGTCGACAGATAATGGCGCATCGCTTCAGGTGATCCGGCTAAAGGAAGCTTCAAAATGTGACTGTGGTAAAACGGGAAACATCTGACAGGACTAACTATGACTCTCTTAAGGTAGACAATTGCCTCGTCATTAGGCGAAATACATCGGCAAACTCGAGAAGATACCGGCAGGAGTACTGTGAAAGGCTTTAGGTTGACAGATAATGGCGTATCGCTTCAGGTGAACTGGATAGAGGAAGCTTAAAAATATGACTGTGGTAAAACGGGGAGCAACTGACAGGAGTAACTATGACTCTCTTCAGGTAGCCAAATGCCTCGTCAACAGGGGAAATACATCGGCAAACACGAGAAGCTCCCAGCAGGACTACTGTGAAAGTCTTTATGTCGACAGATAATGGCGCATCGCTTCAGGTGATCCGGCTAAATTAAGCTTCAAAATGTGACTGTGGTAAAACGGGAAACATCTGACAGGACTAACTATGACTCTCTTAAGGTAGACAATTGCCTCGTCATTAGGCGAAATACATCGGCAAACTCGAGATGATACCGGCAGGAGTACTGTGAAAGGCTTTAGGTTGACAGATAATGGCGTATCGCTTCAGGTGAACTGGATAGAGGAAGCTTGAAAATATGACTGTGGAAAAACGGGGAGCAACTGACAGGACTAACTACGACTCTCTTAAGGTAGACAAATGCCTCGTCAACAGGCGAAATACATCGGCAAACTCGAGAAGCTCCCAGAAGGAGTACTGTGATAGTCTTTAGGTTGACAGATAATGGCGTATTGCTTCAGGAGAACTGGATAGAGGAAGCTTGAAAATGTGACTGTGGTGAAACGGGGAGCAACTGATAGGAGTAACTATGACTCTCTTAAGGTAGCCAAATGCCTCGTCAACAGGCGAAATACATCGTCAAACTCGAGAAGCTCCCAGCAGAAGTACTGTGAAAGTCTTTAGGTTGACAGATAATGGCATATCGCTTCAGGTGAACTGGCCAGAGAAAGCTTGTAGATGTGACTGTTATAAAACGTGGAGCAACTGCAATGAGTAACTATGACTCCCTTTAGGTAGCCAAATGCCTCGTCAACAGGCGAAATACGTCGGCAAACTCGAGAAGCTCCCGGCAGGAGCACTGTGAAAGTCTTTATGTCGACAGATATTGGCGTATCGCTTCACGGGAAGTGGCTAAAAGAAGCTTGAAAATGTGACTGTGGAAAAACGGTGAGCTACTGACAGGACTAACTACGACTCTCTTAAGGTAGACAAATGCCTCGTCAACAGGCGAAATACATCGGCAAACTCGAGAAGCTCCCAGCAGGAGTACTGTGAAAGGCTTTATGTCGACAGATATTGGCGTACCGCTTCAAGTGAACAGGCCGGAGAAAGCTTGTAGTTGTGACTGTTATAAAACGTGGAGCAACATGCAATGAGTAACTATGACTCCCTTTAGGTAGCCAAATGCCTCGTCAACAGGCGAAATACATCGGCAAACTCGAGAAGCTCCCGGCAGGAGTACTGTGAAAGTCTTTATGTCGACAGATATTGGCGTATCGCTTCACGGGAACTGGCTAAAGGAAGCTTGAGAATGTGACTGTATTAAAACGGGGAGCAACTGACAGGAGTAACTATGACTCTCTTCAGGTAGCCAAATGCCTCGTCATCAGGCGAAATATATCGGCAAACACGAGAAGCTCCCAGCAGGACTACTGTGAAAGTCTTTATGTCGACAGATAATGGCGCATCGCTTCAGGTGATCCGGCTAAAGGAAGCTTCAAATTGTGACTGTGGTAAAACGGGAAACATCTGACAGGACTAACTATGACTCTCTTATGGTAGACAATTGCCTCGTCATTAGGCGAAATACATCGGCAAACTCGAGAAGATACCGGCAGGAGTACTGTGAAAGGCTTTAGGTTGACAGATAATGGCGTATCGCTTCAGGTGAACTGGATAGAGGAAGCTTGAAAATATGACTGTGGTAAAACGGGGAGCAACTGACAGGAGTAGCTATGACTCTCTTCAGGTAGCCAAATGCCTCGTCAACAGGCGAAATACATCGGCAAACACGAGAAGCTCCCAGCAGGAGTACTGTGAAAGTGTTTATGTCGACAGATATTGGCGTATCGCTTCAGGTGAACTGGCCAGAGAAAGCTTGTAGTTGTGACTGTTATAAAACGGGGAGCAACTGCAATGAGTAACTATGACACTCTTTAGGCATGCAAATGCCTCGTCAACAGGCGAAATACATCGGCAAACTCGAGAAGCTCCCGGCAGGAGTACTGTGAAAGTCTTTATGTCGACAGATATTGGCGTATCGCTTCACGGGAACTGGCTAAAGGAAGCTTGAAAATGTGACTGTATTAAAACGGGGAGCAACTGACTGGACTAACTACGACTCTCTTAAGGTAGACAAATGCCTCGTCAACAGGCGAAATACATCGGCAAACTCGAGAAGCTCCCAGCAGGAGTACTGTGAAAGTCTTTATGTCGACAGATATTGGCGTACCGCTTCAGGTGAACAGGCCAGAGAAAGCTTGTAGTTGTGACTGCTACAAAACGTGGAGCAACATGCAATGAGTAACTATGACTATCTTTAGGTAGCCAAATGCCTCGTCAACAGGCGAAATACATCGGCAAACTCGAGAAGCTCCCGGCAGGAGTACTGTGAAAGCCTTTATGTCGACAGATATTGGCGTATCGCTTCACGGGAACTGGCTAAAGGAAGCTTGAAAATGTGACTGTGGAAAAACGGGGAGCAACTGACACGACTAACTACGACTCTCTTAAGGTAGACAAATGCCTCGTCAACAGGCGAAATACATCGGCAAACTCGAGAAGCTCCCAGAAGGAGTACTGTGATAGTCTTTAGGTTGACAGATAATGGCGTATCGCTTCAGGAGAACTGGATAGAGGAAGCTTGAAAATGTGACTGTGCTGAAAAGGGGAGCAACTGATAGGAGTAACTATGACTCTCTTCAGGTAGCCAAATGCCTCGTCAACAGGCGAAATATATCGGCAAACACGAGAAGCTCCCAGCAGGACTACTGTGAAAGTCTTTATGTTGACAGATAATGGCGCATCGCTTCAGGTGATCCGGCTAAAGGAGGCTTCAAAATGTGACTGTGGTAAAACGGGAAACATCTGACAGGACTAACTATGACTCTCTTAAGGTAGACAATTGCCTCGTCATTAGGCGAAATACATCGGCAAACTCGAGAAGATACCTTCAGGAGTACTGTGAAAGGCTTTAGGTTGACAGATAATGGCGTATCGCTTCAGGTGAACTGGATAGAGGAAGCTTGAAAATATGACTGTGGAAAAACGGGGAGCAACTGACAGGACTAACTACGACTCTCTTAAGGTAGACAAATGCCTCGTCAACAGGCGAAATACATCGGCAAACTCGAGAAGCTCCCAGAAGGAGTACTGTGATAGTCTTTAGGTTGACAGATAATGGCGTATTGCTTCAGGAGAACTCGATAGAGGAAGCTTGAAAATGTGACTGTGGTGAAACGGGGAGCAACTGATAGGAGTAACTATGACTCTCTTAAGGTAGCCAAATGCCTCGTCAACAGGCGAAATACATCGGCAAACTCGAGAAGCTCCCAGCAGAAGTACTGTGAAAGTCTTTAGGTTGACAGATAATGGCGTATCGCTTCAGGTGAACTGGCCAGAGAAAGCTTGTAGATGTGACTGTTATAAAACGTGGAGCAACTGCAATGAGTAACTATGACTCCCTTTAGGTAGACAAATGCCTCGTCAACAGGCGAAATACATCGGCAAACTCGAGAAGCTCCCGGCAGGAGTACTGTGAAAGTCTTTATGTCGACAGATATTGGCGTATCGCTTCACGGGAAGTGGCTAAAAGAAGCTAGAATATGTGACTGTGGAAAAACGGTGAGCTACTGACAGGACTAACTACGACTCTCTTAAGGTAGACAAATGCCTCGTCAACAGGCGAAATACATCGGCAAACTCGAGAAGCTCCCAGCAGGAGTACTGTGAAAGTCTTTATGTCGACAGATATTGGCGTACCGCTTCAGGTGAACAGGCCAGAGAAAGCTTGTAGTTGTGACTGCTACAAAACGTTAAGCAACATGCAATGAGTAACTATGACTCCCTTTAGGTAGCCAAATGCCTCGTCAACAGGCGAAATACCGAGCGAGGTGGCGCAGTGGTTAGACACTGGACTCGCATTCGGGAGGACGACGGTTCAATCCCGCGTCCGGCCATCCTGATTTAGGTTTTCCGTGATTTCCCTAAATCATTCCAGGCAAATGCCGGGATGGTTCCTCTGAAAGGGCACGGCCGACTTCCTTCCCCATCCTTCCCTAATCTGATGAGACCGATGACCACGCAGTCTGGTCTCCTTCCCCAAAAACAACCAACCAACAGGCGAAATACATCGGCAAACTCGAGAAGCTGCCGGCAGGAGTACTGTGAAAGCCTTTATGTCGACAGATATTGGCGTATCGCTTCACGGGAACTGGCTAAAGGAAGCTTGAAAATGTGACTGTGGAAAAACGGGGAGCAACTGACACGACTAACTACGACTCTCTTAAGGTAGACAAATGCCTCGTCAACAGGCGAAATACATCGGCAAACTCGAGAAGCTCCCAGAAGGAGTACTGTGATAGTCTTTAGGTTGACAGATAATGGCGTATCGCTTCAGGAGAACTGGCTAGAGGAAGCTTGAAAATGTGACTGGGGTAAAAAGGGGTGCAACTGATAGGAGTAACTATGACTCTCTTCAGGTAGCCAAATGCCTCGTCAACAGGCGAAATATATCGGCAAACACGAGAAGCTCCCAGCAGGACTACTGTGAAAGTCTTTATGTCGACAGATAATGGCGCATCGCTTCAGGTGATCCGGCTAAAGGAAGCTTCAAAATGTGACTGTGGTAAAACGGGAAACATCTGACAGGACTAACTATGACTCTCTTAAGGTAAACAATTGCCTCGTCATTAGGCGAAATACATTGGCAAACTCGAGAAGATCCCGGCAGGAGTACTGTGAAAGGCTTTAGGTTGACAGATAATGGCGTATCGCCTCAGGTGAACTGGATAGAGGAAGCTTGAAAATGTGACTGTGGTAAAACGGGGAGCAACTGACAGGACTAACTACGACTCTCTTAAGGTAGACAAATGCCTCGTCAAGAGGCGAATTACATCGGCAAACAAGAGAAGCTCCCAGCAGGAGTACTGTGAAAGTCTTTATGTCGACAGATATTGGCGTACCGCTTCAGGTGAACAGGCCAGAGAAAGCTTGTAGTTGTGACTGTTATAAAACGTGGAGCAACATGCAATGAGTTACTATGACTCCGTTTAGGTAGCCAAATGCCTCGTCAACAGGCGAAATACATCAGGAAACTCGAGAAGCTCCCGGCAGGAGTACTGTGAAAGTCTTTATGTCGACAGATATTGGCGTATCGCTTCACGGGAACTGGCTAAAGGAAGCTTGAAAAAGTGACTGTTGAAAAACCGGGAGCAACTGACAGGACTAACTACGACTCTCTTAAGGTAGAGAAATGCCTCGTCAACAGGCGAAATACATCGGCAAACTCGAGAAGCTCCCAGAAGGAGTACTGTGATAGTCTTTAGGTTGACAGATAATGGCTTATCGCTTCAGGAGAACTGGATAGAGGAAGCTTGAAAATGTGACTGTGGTGAAACGGGGAGCAACTGATAGGAGTAACTATGACTCTCTTAAGATAGCCAAATGCCTCGTCAACAGGCGAAATACATCGGCAAACTCGAGAAGCTCCCGGCAGGAGTACTGTGAAAGTCTTTATGTCGACAGATATTGGCGTATCGCTTCACGGGAACTGGCTAAAGGAAGCTTGAAAATGTGACTGTGGTAAAACGGGGAGCAACTGACAGGAGTAACTATGACTCTCTTCAGGTAGCCAAATGCCTCGTCAACAGGCGAGATATTTCGGCAAACACGAGAAGCTCCCAGCAGGACTACTGTGAAAGTCTTTATGTCGACAGATAATGGCGCATCGCTTCAGGTGATCCGGCTAAAGGAAGCTTCAAAATGTGACTGCGGTAAAACGGGAAACATCTGACAGGACTAACTATGACTCTCTTAAGGTAGACAATTGCCTCGTCATTAGGCGAAATACATCGGCAAACTCGAGAAGATACCGGCAGGAGTACTGTGAAAGGCTTTAGGTTGACAGATAATGGCGTATCGCTTCAGGTGAACTGGATAGAGGAAGCTTGAAAATATGACTGTGGAAAAACGGGGAGCAACTGACAGGACTAACTACGACTCTCTTAAGGTAGACTAATGCCTCGTCAACAGGCGAAATACATCGGCAAACTCGAGAAGCTCCCAGAAGGAGTACTGTGATAGTCTTTAGGTTGACAGATAATGGCGTATTGCTTCAGGAGAACTGGATAGAGGAAGCTTGAAAATGTGACTGTGGTGAAACGGGGAGCAACTGATAGGAGTAACTATGACTCTCTTAAGGTAGCCAAATGCCTCGTCAACAGGCGAAATACATCGGCAAACTCGAGAAGCTCCCGGCAGGAGTACTGTGAAAGTCTTTATGTCGACAGATATTGGCGTATCGCTTCACGGAAACTGGCTAAAGGAAGCTTGAGAATGGGACTGTATTAATACGGGGAGCAACTGACAGGAGTAACTATGACTCTCTTCAGGTAGCCAAATGCCTCGTCAACAGGCGAAATATATCGGCAAACACGAGAAGCTCCCAGCAGGACTACTGTGAAAGTCTTTATGTCGACAGATAATGGCGCATCGCTTCAGGTGATCCGGCTGAAGGAAGCTTCAAATTGTGACTGTGGTAAAACGGGAAACATCTGACAGGACTAACTATGACTCTCTTAAGGTAGACAATTGCCTCGTCATTAGGCGAAATACATCGGCAAACTCGAGAAGATACCGGCAGGAGTACTGTGAAAGGCTTTAGGTTGACAGATAATGGCGTATCGCTTCAGGTGAACTGGATAGAGGAAGCTTGAAAATATGACTGTGGGAAAACGGGGAGCAACTGACAGGAGTAACTATGACTCTCTTCAGGTAGCCAAATGCCTCGTCAACAGGCGAAATACATCGGCAAACACGAGAAGCTCCCAGCAGGAGTACTGTGAAAGTGTTTATGTCGACAGATATTGGCGTATCGCTTCAGGTGAACTGGCCAGAGAAAGCTTGTAGTTGTGACTGTTATAAAACGGGGAGCAACTGCAATGAGTAACTATGACTCTCTTTAGGTATGCAAATGCCTCGTCAACAGGCGAAATACATCGGCAAACTCGAGAAGCTCCCAGAAGGAGTACTGTGATAGTCTTTAGGTTGACAGATAATGGCTTATCGCTTCAGGAGAACTGGATAGAGGAAGCTTGAAAATGTGACTGTGGTGAAACGGGGAGCAACTGATAGGAGTAACTATGACTCTCTTAAGATAGCCAAATGCCTCGTCAACAGGCGAAATACATCGGCAAACTCGAGAAGCTCCCGGCAGGAGTACTGTGAAAGTCTTTATGTCGACAGATATTGGCGTATCGCTTCACGGGAACTGGCTAAAGGAAGCTTGAAAATGTGACTGTGGTAAAACGGGGAGCAACTGACAGGAGTAACTATGACTCTCTTCAGGTAGCCAAATGCCTCGTCAACAGGCGAGATATTTCGGCAAACACGAGAAGCTCCCAGCAGGACTACTGTGAAAGTCTTTATGTCGACAGATAATGGCGCATCGCTTCAGGTGATCTGGCTAAAGGAAGCTTCAAAATGTGACTGCGGTAAAACGGGAAACATCTGACAGGACTAACTATGACTCTCTTAAGGTAGCCAAATGCCTCGTCAACAGGCGAAATACATCGGCAAACACGAGAAGCTCCCAGCAGGAGTACTGTGAAAGTGTTTATGTCGACAGATATTGGCGTATCGCTTCAGGTGAACTGGCCAGAGAAAGCTTGTAGTTGTGACTGTTATAAAACGGGGAGCAACTGCAATGAGTAACTATGACTCTCTTTAGGTATGCAAATGCCTTGTCAACAGGCGAAATACATCGGCAAACTCGAGAAGCTCCCAGCAGGACTACTGTGAAAGTCTTTATGTCGACAGATAATGGCGCATCGCTTCAGGTGATCCGGCTAAAGGAAGCTTCAAAATGTGACTGTGGTAAAACGGGAAACATCTGACAGGACTAACTATGACTCTCTTAAGGTAAACAATTGCCTCGTCATTAGGCGAAATACATTGGCAAACTCGAGAAGATCCCGGCAGGAGTACTGTGAAAGGCTTTAGGTTGACAGATAATGGCGTATCGCTTCAGGTGAACTGGCCAGAGAAAGCTTGTAGTTGTGACTGTTATAAAACGGGGAGCAACTGCAATGAGTAACTATGACTCTCTTTAGGTATGCAAATGCCTCGTCAACAGGCGAAATACATCGGCAAACTCGAGAAGCTCCCAGAAGGAGTACTGTGATAGTCTTTAGGTTGACAGATAATGGCTTATCGCTTCAGGAGAACTGGATAGAGGAAGCTTGAAAATGTGACTGTGGTGAAACGGGGAGCAACTGATAGGAGTAACTATGACTCTCTTAAGATAGCCAAATGCCTCGTCAACAGGCGAAATACATCGGCAAACTCGAGAAGCTCCCGGCAGGAGTACTGTGAAAGTCTTTATGTCGACAGATATTGGCGTATCGCTTCACGGGAACTGGCTAAAGGAAGCTTGAAAATGTGACTGTGGTAAAACGGGGAGCAACTGACAGGAGTAACTATGACTCTCTTCAGGTAGCCAAATGCCTCGTCAACAGGCGAGATATTTCGGCAAACACGAGAAGCTCCCAGCAGGACTACTGTGAAAGTCTTTATGTCGACAGATAATGGCGCATCGCTTCAGGTGATCTGGCTAAAGGAAGCTTCAAAATGTGACTGCGGTAAAACGGGAAACATCTGACAGGACTAACTATGACTCTCTTAAGGTAGACAATTGCCTCGTCATTAGGCGAAATACATCGGCAAACTCGAGAAGATACCGGCAGGAGTACTGTGAAAGGCTTTAGGTTGACAGATAATGGCGTATCGCTTCAGGTGAACTGGATAGAGGAAGCTTGAAAATATGACTGTGGAAAAACGGGGAGCAACTGACAGGACTAACTACGACTCTCTTAAGGTAGACAAATGCCTCGTCAACAGGCGAAATACATCGGCAAACTCGAGAAGCTCCCAGAAGGAGTACTGTGATAGTCTTTAGGTTGACAGATAATGGCGTATTGCTTCAGGAGAACTGGATAGAGGAAGCTTGAAAATGTGACTGTGGTGAAACGGGGAGCAACTGATAGGAGTAACTATGACTCTCTTAAGGTAGCCAAATGCCTCGTCAACAGGCGAAATACATCGGCAAACTCGAGAAGCTCCCGGCAGGAGTACTGTGAAAGTCTTTATGTCGACAGATATTGGCGTATCGCTTCACGGGAACAGGCTAAAGGAAGCTTGAGAATGTGACTGTATTAAAACGGGGAGCAACTGACAGGAGTAACTATGACTCTCTTCAGGTAGCCAAATGCCTCGTCAACAGGCGAAATATATCGGCAAACACGAGAAGCTCCCAGCAGGACTACTGTGAAAGTCTTTATGTCGACAGATAATGGCGCATCGCTTCAGGTGATCCGGCTAAAGGAAGCTTCAAATTGTGACTGTGGTAAAACGGGAAACATCTGACAGGACTAACAATGACTCTCTTAAGGTAGACAATTGCCTCGTCATTAGGCGAAATACATCGGCAAACTCGAGAAGATACCGGCAGGAGTACTGTGAAAGGCTTTAGGTTGACAGATAATGGCGTATCGCTTCAGGTGAACTGGATAGAGGAAGCTTGAAAATATGACTGTGGGAAAACGGGGAGCAACTGACAGGAGTAACTATAACTCTCTTCAGGTAGCCAAATGCCTCGTCAACAGGCGAAATACATCGGCAAACACGAGAAGCTCCCAGCAGGAGTACTGTGAAAGTGTTTATGTCGACAGATATTGGCGTATCGCTTCAGGTGAACTGGCCAGAGAAAGCTTGTAGTTGTGACTGTTATAAAACGGGGAGCAACTGCAATGAGTAACTATGACTCTCTTTAGGTATGCAAATGCCTTGTCAACAGGCGAAATACATCGGCAAACTCGAGAAGCTCCCGGCAGGAGTACTGTGAAAGTCTTTATGTCGACAGATATTGGCGTATCGCTTCACGGGAACTGGCTAAAGGAAGCTTGAAAATGTGACTGTATTAAAACGGGGAGCAACTGACTGGACTAACTACGACTCTCTTAAGGTAGACAAATGCCTCGTCAACAGGCGAAATACATCGGCAAACTCGAGAAGCTCCCAGCAGGAGTACTGTGAAAGTCTTTATGTCGACAGATATTGGCGTACCGCTTCAGGTGAACAGGCCAGAGAAAGCTTGTAGTTGTGACTGCTACAAAACGTGGAGCAACATGCAATGAGTAACTATGACTCCCTTTAGGTAGCCAAATGCCTCGTCAACAGGCGAAATACATCGGCAAACTCGAGAAGCTCCCAGCAGGACTACTGTGAAAGTCTTTATGTCGACAGATAATGGCGCATCGCTTCAGGTGATCCGGCTAAAGGAAGCTTCAAAATGTGACTGTGGTAAAACGGGAAACATCTGACAGGACTAACTATGACTCTCTTAAGGTAAACAATTGCCTCGTCATTAGGCGAAATACATTGGCAAACTCGAGAAGATCCCGGCAGGAGTACTGTGAAAGGCTTTAGGTTGACAGATAATGGCGAATCGCTTCAGGTGAACTGGATAGAGGAAGCTTGAAAATATGACTGTGGAATAACGGGGAGCAACTGACAGGACTAACTACGACTCTCTTAAGGTAGACAAATGCCTCGTCAACAGGCGAAATACATCGGCAAACTCGAGAAGCTCCCAGAAGGAGTACTGTGATAGTCTTTAGGTTGACAGATAATGGCGTATTGCTTCAGGAGAACTGGATAGAGGAAGCTTGAAAATGTGACTGTGGTGAAACGGGGAGCAACTGATAGGAGTAACTATGACTCTCTTAAGGTAGCCAAATGCCTCGTCAACAGGCGAAATACATCGGCAAACTCGAGAAGCTCCCGGCAGGAGTACTGTGAAAGTCTTTATGTCGACAGATATTGGCGTATCGCTTCACGGGAACTGGCTAAAGGAAGCTTGAGAATGTGACTGTATTAAAACGGGGAGCAACTGACAGGAGTAACTATGACTCTCTTCAGGTAGCCAAATGCCTCGTCAACAGGCGAAATATATCGGCAAACACGAGAAGCTCCCAGCAGGACTACTGTGAAAGTCTTTATGTCGACAGATAATGGCGCATCGCTTCAGGTGATCCGGCTAAAGGAAGCTTCAAATTGTGACTGTGGTAAAACGGGAAACATCTGACAGGACTAACAGTGACTCTCTTAAGGTAGACAATTGCCTCGTCATTATTCGAAATACATCGGCAAACTCGAGAAGATACCGGCAGGAGTACTGTGAAAGGCTTTAGGTTGACAGATAATGGCGTATCGCTTCAGGTGAACTGGATAGAGGAAGCTTGAAAATATGACTGTGGGAAAACGGGGAGCAACTGACAGGAGTAACTATGACTCTCTTCAGGTAGCCAAATGCCTCGTCAACAGGCGAAATACATCGGCAAACACGAGAAGCTCCCAGCAGGAGTACTGTGAAAGTGTTTATGTCGACAGATATTGGCGTATCGCTTCAGGTGAACTGGCCAGAGAAAGCTTGTAGTTGTGACTGTTATAAAACGGGGAGCAACTGCAATGAGTAACTATGACTCTCTTTAGGTATGCAAATGCCTTGTCAACAGGCGAAATACATCGGCAAACTCGAGAAGCTCCCGGCAGGAGTACTGTGAAAGTCTTTATGTCGACAGATATTGGCGTATCGCTTCACGGGAACTGGCTAAAGGAAGCTTGAAAATGTGACTGTATTAAAACGGGGAGCAACTGACTGGACTAACTACGACTCTCTTAAGGTAGACAAATGCCTCGTCAACAGGCGAAATACATCGGCAAACTCGAGAAGCTCCCAGCAGGAGTACTGTGAAAGTCTTTATGTCGACAGATAATGGCGCATCGCTTCAGGTGATCCGGCTAAAGGAAGCTTCAAAATGTGACTGTGGTAAAACGGGAAACATCTGACAGGACTAACTATGACTCTCTTATGGTAAACAATTGCCTCGTCATTAGGCGAAATACATTGGCAAACTCGAGAAGATCCCGGCAGGAGTACTGTGAAAGGCTTTAGGTTGACAGATAATGGCGTATCGTGTCAGGTGAACTGGATAGAGGAAGCTTGAAAATGTGACTGTGGTAAAACGGGGAGCAACTGACAGGACTAACTACGACTCTCTTAAGGTAGACAAATGCCTCGTCAAGAGGCGAATTACATCGGCAAACAAGAGAAGCTCCCAGCAGGAGTACTGTGAAAGTCTTTATGTCGACAGATATTGGCGTACCGCTACAGGTGAACAGGCCAGAGAAAGCTTGTAGTTGTGACTGTTATAAAACGTGGAGCAACATGCAATGAGTTACTATGACTCCGTTTAGGTAGCCAAATGCCTCGTCAACAGGCGAAATACATCAGGAAACTCGAGAAGCTCCCGGCAGGAGTACTGTGAAAGTCTTTATGTCGACAGATATTGGCGTATCGCTTCACGGGAACTGGCTAAAGGAAGCTTGAAAAAGTGACTGTTGAAAAACGGGGAGCAACTGACAGGACTAACTACGACTCTCTTAAGGTAGAGAAATGCCTCGTCAACAGGCGAAATACATCGGCAAACTCGAGAAGCTCCCAGAAGGAGTACTGTGATAGTCTTTAGGTTGACAGATAATGGCTTATCGCTTCAGGAGAACTGGATAGAGGAAGCTTGAAAATGTGACTGTGGTGAAACGGGGAGCAACTGATAGGAGTAACTATGACTCTCTTAAGATAGCCAAATGCCTCGTCAACAGGCGAAATACATCGGCAAACTCGAGAAGCTCCCGGCAGGAGTACTGTGAAAGTCTTTATGTCGACAGATATTGGCGTATCGCTTCACGTGAACTGGCTAAAGGAAGCTTGAAAATGTGACTGTGGTAAAACGGGGAGCAACTGACAGGAGTAACTATGACTCTCTTCAGGTAGCCAAATGCCTCGTCAACAGGCGAGATATTTCGGCAAACACGAGAAGCTCCCAGCAGGACTACTGTGAAAGTCTTTATGTCGACAGATAATGGCGCATCGCTTCAGGTGATCCGGCTAAAGGAAGCTTCAAAATGTGACTGCGGTAAAACGGGAAACATCTGACAGGACTAACTATGACTCTCTTAAGGTAGACAATTGCCTCGTCATTAGGCGAAATACATCGGCAAACTCGAGAAGATACCGGCAGGAGTACTGTGAAAGGCTTTAGGTTGACAGATAATGGCGTATCGCTTCAGGTGAACTGGATAGAGGAAGCTTGAAAATATGACTGTGGAAAAACGGGGAGCAACTGACAGGACTAACTACGACTCTCTTAAGGTAGACAAATGCCTCGTCAACAAGCGAAATTCATCGGCAAACTCGAGAAGCTCCCAGAAGGAGTACTGTGATAGTCTTTAGGTTGACAGATAATGGCGTATTGCTTCAGGAGAACTGGATAGAGGAAGCTTGAAAATGTGACTGTGGTGAAACGGGGAGCAACTGATAGGAGTAACTATGACTCTCTTAAGGTAGCCAAATGCCTCGTCAACAGGCGAAATACATCGGCAAACTCGAGAAGCTCCCGGCAGGAGTACTGTGAAAGTCTTTATGTCGACAGATATTGGCGTATCGCTTCACGGGAACTGGCTAAAGGAAGCTTGAGAATGTGACTGTATTAAAACGGGGAGCAACTGACAGGAGTAACTATGACTCTCTTCAGGTAGCCAAATGCCTCGTCAACAGGCGAAATATATCGGCAAACACGAGAAGCTCCCAGCAGGACTACTGTGAAAGTCTTTATGTCGACAGATAATGGCGCATCGCTTCAGGTGATCCGGCTAAAGGAAGCTTCAAATTGTGACTGTGGTAAAACGGGAAACATCTGACAGGACTAACTATGACTCTCTTAAGGTAGACAATTGCCTCGTCATTAGGCGAAATACATCGGCAAACTCGAGAAGATACCGGCAGGAGTACTGTGAAAGGCTTTAGGTTGACAGATAATGGCGTATCGCTTCAGGTGAACTGGATAGAGGAAGCTTGAAAATATGACTGTGGTAAAACGGGGAGCAACTGACAGGAGTAACTATGACTCTCTTCAGGTAGCCAAATGCCTCGTCAACAGGCGAAATACATCGGCAAACACGAGAAGCTCCCAGCAGGAGTACTGTGAAAGTGTTTATGTCGACAGATATTGGCGTATCGCTTCAGGTGAACTGGCCAGAGAAAGCTTGTAGTTGTGACTGTTATAAAACGGGGAGCAACTGCAATGAGTAACTATGACTCTCTTTAGGTATGCAAATGCCTCGTCAACAGGCGAAAAACATCGGCAAACTCGAGAAGCTCCCGGCAGGAGTACTGTGAAAGTCTTTATGTCGACAGATATTGGCGTATCGCTTCACGGGAACTGGCTAAAGGAAGCTTGAAAATGTGACTGTATTAAAACGGGGAGCAACTGACTGGACTAACTACGACTCTCTTAAGGTAGACAAATGCCTCGTCAACAGGCGAAATACATCGGCAAACTCGAGAAGCTCCCAGCAGGAGTACTGTGAAAGTCTTTATGTCGACAGATATTGGCGTACCGCTTCAGGTGAACAGGCCAGAGAAAGCTTGTAGTTGTGACTGCTACAAAACGTGGAGCAACATGCAATGAGTAACTATGACTCCCTTTAGGTAGCCAAATGCCTCGTCAACAGGCGAAATACATCGGCAAACTCGAGAAGCTCCCGGCAGGAGTACTGTGAAAGCCTTTATGTCGACAGATATTGGCGTATCGCTTCACGGGAACTGGCTAAAGGAAGCTTGAAAATGTGACTGTGGAGAAACGGGGAGCAACTGACACGACTAACTACGACTCTCTTAAGGTAGACAAATGCCTCGTCAACAGGCGAAATACATCGGCAAACTCGAGAAGCTCCCAGAAGGAGTACTGTGATAGTCTTTAGGTTGACAGATAATGGCGTATCGCTTCAGGAGAACTGGATAGAGGAAGCTTGAAAATGTGACTGTGGTGAAAAGGGGAGCAACTGATAGGAGTAACTATGACTCTCTTCAGGTAGCCAAATGCCTCGTCAACAGGCGAAATATATCGGCAAACACGAGAAGCTCCCAGCAGGACTACTGTGAAAGTCTTTATGTCGACAGATAATGGCGCATCGCTTCAGGTGATCCGGCTAAAGCAAGCTTCAAAATGTGACTGTGGTAAAACGGGAAACATCTGACAGGACTAACTATGACTCTCTTAAGGTAAACAATTGCCTCGTCATTAGGCGAAATACATTGGCAAACTCGAGAAGATCCCGGCAGGAGTACTGTGAAAGGCTTTAGGTTGACAGATAATGGCGTATCGCCTCAGGTGAACTGGATAGACGAAGCTTGAAAATGTGACTGTGGTAAAACGGGGAGCAACTGACAGGACTAACTACGACTCTCTTAAGGTAGACAAATGCCTCGTCAAGAGGCGAATTACATCGGCAAACAAGAGAAGCTCCCAGCAGGAGTACTGTGAAAGTCTTTATGTCGACAGATATTGGCGTACCGCTTCAGGTGAACAGGCCAGAGAAAGCTTGTAGTTGTGACTGTTATAAAACGTGGAGCAACATGCAATGAGTTACTATGACTCCCTTTAGGTAGCCAAATGCCTCGTCAACAGGCGAAATACATCAGGAAACTCGAGAAGCTCCCGGCAGGAGTACTGTGAAAGTCTTTATGTCGACAGATATTGGCGTATCGCTTCACGGGAACTGGCTAAAGGAAGCTTGAAAAAGTGACTGTTGAAAAACGGGGAGCAACTGACAGGACTAACTACGACTCTCTTAAGGTAGAGAAATGCCTCGTCAACAGGCGAAATACATCGGCAAACTCGAGAAGCTCCCAGAAGGAGTACTGTGATAGTCTTTAGGTTGACAGATAATGGCTTATCGCTTCAGGACAACTGGATAGAGGAAGCTTGAAAATGTGACTGTGGTGAATCGGGGAGCAACTGATAGGAGTAACTATGACTCTCTTAAGATAGCCAAATGCCTCGTCAACAGGCGAAATACATCGGCAAACTCGAGAAGCTCCCGGCAGGAGTACTGTGAAAGTCTTTATGTCGACAGATATTGGCGTATCGCTTCACGGGAACTGGCTAAAGGAAGCTTGAAAATGTGACTGTGGTAAAAACGGGGAGCAACTGACAGGACTAACTACGACTCTCTTAAGGTAGACAAATGCCTCGTCAACAGGCGAAATACATCGGCAAACTCGAGAAGCTCCCAGAAGGAGTACTGTGATAGTCTTTAGGTTGACAGATAATCGCGTATTGCTCAGGAGAACTGGATAGAGGAAGCTTGAAAATGTGACTGTGGTGAAACGGGGAGCAACTGATAGGAGTAACTATGACTCTCTTAAGGTAGCCAAATGCCTCGTCAACAGGCGAAATACATCGGCAAACTCGAGAAGCTCCCAGCAGAAGTACTGTGAAAGTCTTTAGGTTGACAGATAATGGCGTATCGCTTCAGGTGAACTGGCCAGAGAAAGCTTGTAGATGTGACTGTTATAAAACGTGGAGCAACTGCAATGAGTAACTATGACTCCCTTTAGGTAGCCAAATGCCTCGTCAACAGGCGAAATACATCGGCAAACTCGAGAAGCTCCCGGCAGGAGTACTGTGAAAGCCTTTATGTCGACAGATATTGGCGTATCGCTTCACGGGAACTGGCTAAAGGAAGCTTGAAAAAGTGACTGTTGAAAAACGGGGAGCAACTGACAGGACTAACTACGACTCTCTTAAGGTAGAGAAATGCCTCGTCAACAGGCGAAATACATCGGCAAACTCGAGAAGCTCCCAGAAGGAGTACTGTGATAGTCTTTAGGTTGACAGATAATGGCTTATCGCTTCAGGACAACTGGATAGAGGAAGCTTGAAAATGTGACTGTGGTGAATCGGGGAGCAACTGATAGGAGTAACTATGACTCTCTTAAGATAGCCAAATGCCTCGTCAACAGGCGAAATACATCGGCAAACTCGAGAAGCTCCCGGCAGGAGTACTGTGAAAGTCTTTATGTCGACAGATATTGGCGTATCGCTTCACGGGAACTGGCTAAAGGAAGCTTGAAAATGTGACTGTGGTAAAAACGGGGAGCAACTGACAGGACTAACTACGACTCTCTTAAGGTAGACAAATGCCTCGTCAACAGGCGAAATACATCGGCAAACACGAGAAGCTCCCAGCAGGAGTACTGTGAAAGTGTTTATGTCGACAGATATTGGCGTATCGCTTCAGGTGAACTGGCCAGAGAAAGCTTGTAGTTGTGACTGTTATAAAACGGGGAGCAACTGCAATGAGTAACTATGACTCTCTTTAGGTATGCAAATGCCTCGTCAACAGGCGAAAAACATCGGCAAACTCGAGAAGCTCCCGGCAGGAGTACTGTGAAAGTCTTTATGTCGACAGATATTGGCGTATCGCTTCACGGGAACTGGCTAAAGGAAGCTTGAAAATGTGACTGTATTAAAACGGGGAGCAACTGACTGGACTAACTACGACTCTCTTAAGGTAGACAAATGCCTCGTCAACAGGCGAAATACATCGGCAAACTCGAGAAGCTCCCAGCAGGAGTACTGTGAAAGTCTTTATGTCGACAGATATTGGCGTACCGCTTCAGGTGAACAGGCCAGAGAAAGCTTGTAGTTGTGACTGCTACAAAACGTGGAGCAACATGCAATGAGTAACTATGACTCCCTTTAGGTAGCCAAATGCCTCGTCAACAGGCGAAATACATCGGCAAACTCGAGAAGCTCCCGGCAGGAGTACTGTGAAAGCCTTTATGTCGACAGATATTGGCGTATCGCTTCACGGGAACTGGCTAAAGGAAGCTTGAAAATGTGACTGTGGAGAAACGGGGAGCAACTGACACGACTAACTACGACTCTCTTAAGGTAGACAAATGCCTCGTCAACAGGCGAAATACATCGGCAAACTCGAGAAGCTCCCAGAAGGAGTACTGTGATAGTCTTTAGGTTGACAGATAATGGCGTATCGCTTCAGGAGAACTGGATAGAGGAAGCTTGAAAATGTGACTGTGGTGAAAAGGGGAGCAACTGATAGGAGTAACTATGACTCTCTTCAGGTAGCCAAATGCCTCGTCAACAGGCGAAATATATCGGCAAACACGAGAAGCTCCCAGCAGGACTACTGTGAAAGTCTTTATGTCGACAGATAATGGCGCATCGCTTCAGGTGATCCGGCTAAAGCAAGCTTCAAAATGTGACTGTGGTAAAACGGGAAACATCTGACAGGACTAACTATGACTCTCTTAAGGTAAACAATTGCCTCGTCATTAGGCGAAATACATTGGCAAACTCGAGAAGATCCCGGCAGGAGTACTGTGAAAGGCTTTAGGTTGACAGATAATGGCGTATCGCCTCAGGTGAACTGGATAGACGAAGCTTGAAAATGTGACTGTGGTAAAACGGGGAGCAACTGACAGGACTAACTACGACTCTCTTAAGGTAGACAAATGCCTCGTCAAGAGGCGAATTACATCGGCAAACAAGAGAAGCTCCCAGCAGGAGTACTGTGAAAGTCTTTATGTCGACAGATATTGGCGTACCGCTTCAGGTGAACAGGCCAGAGAAAGCTTGTAGTTGTGACTGTTATAAAACGTGGAGCAACATGCAATGAGTTACTATGACTCCCTTTAGGTAGCCAAATGCCTCGTCAACAGGCGAAATACATCAGGAAACTCGAGAAGCTCCCGGCAGGAGTACTGTGAAAGTCTTTATGTCGACAGATATTGGCGTATCGCTTCACGGGAACTGGCTAAAGGAAGCTTGAAAAAGTGACTGTTGAAAAACGGGGAGCAACTGACAGGACTAACTACGACTCTCTTAAGGTAGAGAAATGCCTCGTCAACAGGCGAAATACATCGGCAAACTCGAGAAGCTCCCAGAAGGAGTACTGTGATAGTCTTTAGGTTGACAGATAATGGCTTATCGCTTCAGGACAACTGGATAGAGGAAGCTTGAAAATGTGACTGTGGTGAATCGGGGAGCAACTGATAGGAGTAACTATGACTCTCTTAAGATAGCCAAATGCCTCGTCAACAGGCGAAATACATCGGCAAACTCGAGAAGCTCCCGGCAGGAGTACTGTGAAAGTCTTTATGTCGACAGATATTGGCGTATCGCTTCACGGGAACTGGCTAAAGGAAGCTTGAAAATGTGACTGTGGTAAAAACGGGGAGCAACTGACAGGACTAACTACGACTCTCTTAAGGTAGACAAATGCCTCGTCAACAGGCGAAATACATCGGCAAACTCGAGAAGCTCCCAGAAGGAGTACTGTGATAGTCTTTAGGTTGACAGATAATCGCGTATTGCTCAGGAGAACTGGATAGAGGAAGCTTGAAAATGTGACTGTGGTGAAACGGGGAGCAACTGATAGGAGTAACTATGACTCTCTTAAGGTAGCCAAATGCCTCGTCAACAGGCGAAATACATCGGCAAACTCGAGAAGCTCCCAGCAGAAGTACTGTGAAAGTCTTTAGGTTGACAGATAATGGCGTATCGCTTCAGGTGAACTGGCCAGAGAAAGCTTGTAGATGTGACTGTTATAAAACGTGGAGCAACTGCAATGAGTAACTATGACTCCCTTTAGGTAGCCAAATGCCTCGTCAACAGGCGAAATACATCGGCAAACTCGAGAAGCTCCCGGCAGGAGTACTGTGAAAGCCTTTATGTCGACAGATATTGGCGTATCGCTTCACGGGAACTGGCTAAAGGAAGCTTGAAAAAGTGACTGTTGAAAAACGGGGAGCAACTGACAGGACTAACTACGACTCTCTTAAGGTAGAGAAATGCCTCGTCAACAGGCGAAATACATCGGCAAACTCGAGAAGCTCCCAGAAGGAGTACTGTGATAGTCTTTAGGTTGACAGATAATGGCTTATCGCTTCAGGACAACTGGATAGAGGAAGCTTGAAAATGTGACTGTGGTGAATCGGGGAGCAACTGATAGGAGTAACTATGACTCTCTTAAGATAGCCAAATGCCTCGTCAACAGGCGAAATACATCGGCAAACTCGAGAAGCTCCCGGCAGGAGTACTGTGAAAGTCTTTATGTCGACAGATATTGGCGTATCGCTTCACGGGAACTGGCTAAAGGAAGCTTGAAAATGTGACTGTGGTAAAAACGGGGAGCAACTGACAGGACTAACTACGACTCTCTTAAGGTAGACAAATGCCTCGTCAACAGGCGAAATACATCGGCAAACTCGAGAAGCTCCCAGAAGGAGTACTGTGATAGTCTTTAGGTTGACAGATAATCGCGTATTGCTCAGGAGAACTGGATAGAGGAAGCTTGAAAATGTGACTGTGGTGAAACGGGGAGCAACTGATAGGAGTAACTATGACTCTCTTAAGGTAGCCAAATGCCTCGTCAACAGGCGAAATACATCGGCAAACTCGAGAAGCTCCCAGCAGAAGTACTGTGAAAGTCTTTAGGTTGACAGATAATGGCGTATCGCTTCAGGTGAACTGGCCAGAGAAAGCTTGTAGATGTGACTGTTATAAAACGTGGAGCAACTGCAATGAGTAACTATGACTCCCTTTAGGTAGCCAAATGCCTCGTCAACAGGCGAAATACATCGGCAAACTCGAGAAGCTCCCGGCAGGAGTACTGTGAAAGCCTTTATGTCGACAGATATTGGCGTATCGCTTCACGGGAACTGGCTAAAGGAAGCTTGAAAATGTGACTGTGGAAAAACGGGGAGCAACTGACACGACTAACTACGACTCTCTAAAGGTAGACAAATGCCTCGTCAACAGGCGAAATACATCGGCAAACTCGAGAAGCTCCCAGCAGGAGAACTGTGAAAGTCTTTATGTCGACAGATATTGGCGTACCGCTTCACGGGAACTGGCTAAAGGAAGCTTGAAAAAGTGACTGTTGAAAAACGGGGAGCAACTGACAGGACTAACTACGACTCTCTTAAGGTAGAGAAATGCCTCGTCAACAGGCGAAATACATCGGCAAACTCGAGAAGCTCCCAGAAGGAGTACTGTGATAGTCTTTAGGTTGACAGATAATGGCTTATCGCTTCAGGACAACTGGATAGAGGAAGCTTGAAAATGTGACTGTGGTGAATCGGGGAGCAACTGATAGGAGTAACTATGACTCTCTTAAGATAGCCAAATGCCTCGTCAACAGGCGAAATACATCGGCAAACTCGAGAAGCTCCCGGCAGGAGTACTGTGAAAGTCTTTATGTCGACAGATATTGGCGTATCGCTTCACGGGAACTGGCTAAAGGAAGCTTGAAAATGTGACTGTGGTAAAAACGGGGAGCAACTGACAGGACTAACTACGACTCTCTTAAGGTAGACAAATGCCTCGTCAACAGGCGAAATACATCGGCAAACTCGAGAAGCTCCCAGAAGGAGTACTGTGATAGTCTTTAGGTTGACAGATAATCGCGTATTGCTCAGGAGAACTGGATAGAGGAAGCTTGAAAATGTGACTGTGGTGAAACGGGGAGCAACTGATAGGAGTAACTATGACTCTCTTAAGGTAGCCAAATGCCTCGTCAACAGGCGAAATACATCGGCAAACTCGAGAAGCTCCCAGCAGAAGTACTGTGAAAGTCTTTAGGTTGACAGATAATGGCGTATCGCTTCAGGTGAACTGGCCAGAGAAAGCTTGTAGATGTGACTGTTATAAAACGTGGAGCAACTGCAATGAGTAACTATGACTCCCTTTAGGTAGCCAAATGCCTCGTCAACAGGCGAAATACATCGGCAAACTCGAGAAGCTCCCGGCAGGAGTACTGTGAAAGCCTTTATGTCGACAGATATTGGCGTATCGCTTCACGGGAACTGGCTAAAGGAAGCTTGAAAATGTGACTGTGGAAAAACGGGGAGCAACTGACACGACTAACTACGACTCTCTAAAGGTAGACAAATGCCTCGTCAACAGGCGAAATACATCGGCAAACTCGAGAAGCTCCCAGCAGGAGAACTGTGAAAGTCTTTATGTCGACAGATATTGGCGTACCGCTTCAGGTGAACAGGCCAGAGAAAGCTTGTAGTTGTGACTGTTATAAAACGTGGAGCAACATGCAATGAGTAACTATGACTCCCTTTTGGTAGCCAAATGCCTCGTCAACAGGCGAAATACATCGGCAAACTCGAGAAGCTCCTGGCAGGAGTACTGTGAAAGTCTTTATGTCGACAGATATTGGCGTATCGCTTCACGGGAACTGGCTAAAGGAAGCTTGAAAATGTGACTGTGGTAAAACGGGGAGCAACTGACAGGACTAACTACGACTCTCTTAAGGTAGACAAATGCCTCGTCAACAGGCGAAATACATCGGCAAACTCGAGAAGCTCCCGGCAGGAGTACTGTGAAAGTCTTTATGTCGACAGATATTGGCGTATCGCTTCACGGGAAGTGGCTAAAAGAAGCTTGAAAATGTGACTGTGGAAAAACGGTGAGCTACTGACAGGACTAACTACGACTCTCTTAAGGTAGACAAATGCCTCGTCAACAGGCGAAATACATTGGCAAACTCGAGAAGCTCCCAGCAGGAGTACTGTGAAAGTCTTTATGTCGACAGATATTGGCGTACCGCTTCAGGTGAACAGGCCAGAGAAAGCTTGTAGTTGTGACTGTTATAAAACGTGGAGCAACATGCAATGAGTAACTATGACTCCCTTTAGGTAGCCAAATGCCTCGTCAACAGGCGAAATACATCGGCAAACTCAAGAAGCTCCCGGCAGGAGTACTGTAAAAGTCTTTATGTCGACAGATATTGGCGTATCGCTTCACGGGAACTGGCTAAAGGAAGCTTGAAAATGTGACTGTGGTAAAACGGGGAGCAACTGACAGGAGTAACTATGACTCTCTTCAGGTAGCCAAATGCCTCGTCAACAGGCGAAATATATCGGCAAACACGAGAAGCTCCCAGCAGGACTACTGTGAAAGTCTTTATGTCGACAGATAATGGCGCATCGCTTCAGGTGATCCGGCTAAAGGAAGCTTCAAAATGTGACTGTGGTAAAACGGGAAACATCTGACAGGACTAACTATGACTCTCTTAAGGTAGACAATTGCCTCGTCATTAGGCGAAATACATCGGCAAACTCGAGAAGATACCGGCAGGAGTACTGTGAAAGGCTTTAAGTTGACAGATAATGGCGTATCGCTTCAGGTGAACTGGATAGAGGAAGCTTGAAAATATGACTGTGGAAAAACGGGGAGCAACTGACAGGACAAACTACGACTCTCTTAAGGTAGACAAATGCCTCGTCAACAGGCGAAATACATCGGCAAACTCGAGAAGCTCCCAGAAGGAGTATTGTGATAGTCTTTAGGTTGACAGATAATGGCGTATTGCTTCAGGAGAACTGGATAGAGGAAGCTTGAAAATGTGACTGTGGTGAAACGGGGAGCAACTGATAGGAGTAACTATGACTCTCTTAAGGTAGCCAAATGCCTCGTCAACAGGCGAAATACATCGGCAAACTCGAGAAGCTCCCAGCAGAAGTACTGTGAAAGTCTTTAGGTTGACAGATAATGGCGTATCGCTTCAGGTGAACTGGCCAGAGAAAGCTTGTAGATGTGACTGTTATAAAACGTGGAGCAACTGCAATGAGTAACTATGACTCCCTTTAGGTAGCCAAATGCCTCGTCAACAGGCGAAATACATCGGCAAACTCGAGAAGCTCCCGGCAGGAGTACTGTGAAAGTCTTTATGTCGACAGATATTGGCGTATCGCTTCACGGGAACTGGCTAAAGGAAGCTTTAGAATGTGACTGTATTGAAACGGGGAGCAACTGACAGGAGTAACTATGACTCTCTTCAGGTAGCCAAATGCCTCGTCAACAGGCGAAATATATCGGCAAACACGAGAAGCTCCCAGCACGACTACTGTGAAAGTCTTTATGTCGACAGATAATGGCGCATCGCTTCAGGTGATCCGGCTAAAGGAAGCTTCAAATTGTGACTGTGGTAAAACGGGAAACATCTGACAGGACTAACTATGACTCTCTTAAGGTAGACAATTGCCTCGTCATTAGGCGAAATACATCGGCAAACTCGAGAAGATACCGGCAGGAGTACTGTGAAAGGCTTTAGGTTGACAGATAATGGCGTATCGCTTCAGGTGAACTGGATAGAGGAAGCTTGAAAATATGACTGTGGTAAAACGGGGAGCAACTGACAGGAGTAACTATGACTCTCTTCAGGTAGCCAAATGCCTCGTCAACAGGTGAAATACATCGGCAAACACGAGAAGCTCCCAGCAGGAGTACTGTGAAAGTGTTTATGTCGACAGATATTGGCGTATCGCTTCAGGTGAACTGGCCAGAGAAAGCTTGTAGTTGTGACTGTTATAAAACGGGGAGCAACTGCAATGAGTAACTATGACTCTCTTTAGGTATGCAAATGCCTCGTCAACAGGCGAAATACATCGGCAAACTCGAGAAGCTCCCGGCAGGAGTACTGTGAAAGTCTTTATGTCGACAGATATTGGCGTATCGCTTCACGGGAAGTGGCTAAAAGAAGCTTGAAAATGTGACTGTGGAAAAACGGTGAGCTACTGACAGGACTAACTACGACTCTCTTAAGGTAGACAAATGCCTCGTCAACAGGCGAAATACATCGGCAAACTCGAGAAGCTCCCAGCAGGAGTACTGTGAAAGTCTTTATGTCGACAGATATTGGCGTACCGCTTCAGGTGAACAGGCCAGAGAAAGCTTGTAGTTGTGACTGTTATAAAACGTGGAGCAACATGCAATGAGTAACTATGACTCCCTTTAGGTAGCCAAATGCCTCGTCAACAGGCGAAATACATCGGCAAACTCAAGAAGCTCCCGGCAGGAGTACTGTAAAAGTCTTTATGTCGACAGATATTGGCGTATCGCTTCACGGGAACTGGCTAAAGGAAGCTTGAAAATGTGACTGTGGTAAAACGGGGAGCAACTGACAGGAGTAACTATGACTCTCTTCAGGTAGCCAAATGCCTCGTCAACAGGCGAAATATATCGGCAAACACGAGAAGCTCCCAGCAGGACTACTGTGAAAGTCTTTATGTCGACAGATAATGGCGCATCGCTTCAGGTGATCCGGCTAAAGGAAGCTTCAAAATGTGACTGTGGTAAAACGGGAAACATCTGACAGGACTAACTATGACTCTCTTAAGGTAGACAATTGCCTCGTCATTAGGCGAAATACATCGGCAAACTCGAGAAGATACCGGCAGGAGTACTGTGAAAGGCTTTAGGTTGACAGATAATGGCGTATCGCTTCAGGTGAACTGGATAGAGGAAGCTTGAAAATATGACTGTGGAAAAACGGGGAGCAACTGACAGGACTAACTACGACTCTCTTAAGGTAGACAAATCCCTCGTCAACAGGCGAAATACATCGGCAAACTCGAGAAGCTCCCAGAAGGAGTACTGTGATAGTCTTTAGGTTGACAGATAATGGCGTATTGCTTCAGGAGAACTGGATAGAGGAAGCTTGAAAATGTGACTGTGGTGAAACGGGGAGCAACTGATAGGAGTAACTATGACTCTCTTAAGGTAGCCAAATGCCTCGTCAACAGGCGAAATACATCGGCAAACTCGAGAAGCTCCCAGCAGAAGTACTGTGAAAGTCTTTAGGTTGACAGATAATGGCGTATCGCTTCAGGTGAACTGGCCAGAGAAAGCTTGTAGATGTGACTGTTATAAGACGTGGAGCAACTGTAATGAGTAACTATGACTCCCTTTAGGTAGCCAAATGCCTCGTCAACAGGCGAAATACATCGGCAAACTCGAGAAGCTCCCGGCAGGAGTACTGTGAAAGTCTTTATGTCGACAGATATTGGCGTATCGCTTCACGGGAACTGGCTAAAGGAAGCTTTAGAATGTGACTGTATTGAAACGGGGAGCAACTGACAGGAGTAACTATGACTCTCTTCAGGTAGCCAAATGCCTCGTCAACAGGCGAAATATATCGGCAAACACGAGAAGCTCCCAGCAGGACTACTGTGAAAGTCTTTATGTCGACAGATAATGGCGCATCGCTTCAGGTGATCCGGCTAAAGGAAGCTTCAAATTGTGACTGTGGTAAAACGGGAAACATCTGACAGGACTAACTATGACTCTCTTAAGGTAGACAATTGCCTCGTCATTAGGCGAAATACATCGGCAAACTCGAGAAGATACCGGCAGGAGTACTGTGAAAGGCTTTAGGTTGACAGATAATGGCGTATCGCTTCAGGTGAACTGGATAGAGGAAGCTTGAAAATATGACTGTGGTAAAACGGGGAGCAACTGACAGGAGTAACTATGACTCTCTTCAGGTAGCCAAATGCCTCGTCAACAGGCGAAATACATCGGCAAACACGAGAAGCTCCCAGCAGGAGTACTGTGAAAGTGTTTATGTCGACAGATATTGGCGTATCGCTTCAGGTGAACTGGCCAGAGAAAGCTTGTAGTTGTGACTGTTATAAAACGGGGAGCAACTGCAATGAGTAACTATGACTCTCTTTAGGTATGCAAATGCCTCGTCAACAGGCGAAATACATCGGCAAACTCGAGAAGCTCCCGGCAGGAGTACTGTGAAAGTCTTTATGTCGACAGATATTGGCGTATCGCTTCACGGGAACTGGCTAAAGGAAGCTTGAAAATGTGACTGTATTAAAACGGGGAGCAACTGACTGGACTAACTACGACTCTCTTAAGGTAGACAAATGCCTCGTCAACAGGCGAAATACATCGGCAAACTCGAGAAGCTCCCAGCAGGAGTACTGTGAAACTCTTTATGTCGACAGATATTGGCGTACCGCTTCAGGTGAACAGGCCAGAGAAAGCTTGTAGTTGTGACTGCTACAAAACGTGGAGCAACACGCAATGAGTAACTATGACTCCCTTTAGGTAGCCAAATGCCTCGTCAACAGGCGAAATACATCGGCAAACTCGAGAAGCTCCCGGCAGGAGTACTGTGAAAGTCTTTATGTCGACAGATATTGGCGTAACGCTTCACGGGAACTGGATAAAGGAAGCTTGAAAAAGTGACTGTTGAAAAACGGGGAGCAACTGACAGGACTAACTACGACTCTCTTAAGGTAGACAAATGCCTCGTCAACAGGCGAAATACATCGGCAAACTCGAGAAGCTCCCAGAAGGAGTACTGTGATAGTCTTTAGGTTGACAGATAATGGCGTATCGCTTCAGGAGAACTGGATAGAGGAAGCTTGAAAATGTGACTGTGGTGAATAGGGGAGCAACTGATAGGAGTAACTATGACTCTCTTCAGGTAGCCAAATGCCTCGTCAACAGGCGAAATATATCGGCAAACACGAGAAGCTCCCAGCAGGACTACTGTGAAAGTCTTTATGTCGACAGATAATGGCGCATCGCTTCAGGTGATCCGGCTAAAGGAAGCTTCAAAATGTGACTGTGGTAAAACGGGAAACATCTGACAGGACTAACTATGACTCTCTTAAGGTAGACAATTGCCTCGTCATTAGGCGAAATACATCGGCAAACTCGAGAAGATACCGGCAGGAGTACTGTGAAAGGCTTTAGGTTGTCAGATAATGGCGTATCGCTTCAGGTGAACTGGATAGAGGAAGCTTGAAAATATGACTGTGGAAAAACGGGGAGCAACTGACAGGACTAACTACGACTCTCTTAAGGTAGACAAATGCCTCGTCAAGAGGCGAAATACATCGGCAAACTCGAGAAGCTCCCAGAAGGAGTACTGTGATAGTCTTTAGGTTGACAAATAATGGCGTATTGCTTCAGGAGAACTGGATAGAGGAAGCTTGAAAATGTGACTGTGGTGAAACGGGGAGCAACTGATAGGAGTAACTATGACTCTCTTAAGGTAGCCAAATGCCTCGTCAACAGGCGAAATACATCGGCAAACTCGAGAAGCTCCCAGCAGAAGTACTGTGAAAGTCTTTAGGTTGACAGATAATGGCGTATCGCTTCAGGTGAACTGGCCAGAGAAAGCTTGTAGATGTGACTGTTATAAAACGTGGAGCAACTGCAATGAGTATCTATGACTCCCTTTAGGTAGCCAAATGCCTCGTCAACAGGCGAAATACATCGGCAAACTCGAGAAGCTCCCGGCAGGAGTACTGTGAAAGTCTTTATGTCGACAGATATTGGCGTATCGCTTCACGGGAACTGGCAAAAAGAAGCTTTAGAATGTGACTGTATTGAAACGGGGAGCAACTGACAAGAGTAACTATGACTCTCTTCAGGTAGCCAAATGCCTCGTCAACAGGCGAAATATATCGGCAAACACGAGAAGCTCCCAGCAGGACTACTGTGAAAGTCTTTATGTCGACAGATAATGGCGCATCGCTTCAGGTGATCCGGCTAAAGGAAGCTTCAAATTGTGACTGTGGTAAAACGGGAAACATCTGACAGGACTAACTATGACTCTCTTAAGGTAGACAATTGCCTCGTCATTAGGCGAAATACATCGGCAAACTCGAGAAGATACCGGCAGGAGTACTGTGAAAGGCTTTAGGTTGACAGATAATGGCGTATCGCTTCAGGTGAACTGGATAGAGGAAGCTTGAAAATATGACTGTGGTAAAACGGGGAGCAACTGACAGGAGTAACTATGACTCTCTTCAGGTAGCCAAATGCCTCGTCAACAGGCGAAATACATCGGCAAACACAAGAAGCTCCCAGCAGGAGTACTGTGAAAGTGTTTATGTCGACAGATATTGGCGTATCGCTTCAGGTGAACTGGCCAGAGAAAGCTTGTAGTTGTGACTGTTATAAAACGGGGAGCAACTGCAATGAGTAACTATGACTCTCTTTAGGTAGCCAAATGCCTCGTCAACAGGCGAGATATATCGGCAAACACGAGAAGCTCCCAGCAGGACTACTGTGAAAGTCTTTATGTCGACAGATAATGGCGCATCGCTTCAGGTGATCCGGCTAAAGGAAGCTTCAAAATGTGACTGCGGTAAAACGGGAAACATCTGACAGGACTAACTATGACTCTCTTAAGGTAGACAATGGCCTCGTCATTAGGCGAAATACATCGGCAAACTCGAGAAGATACCGGCAGGAGTACTGTGAAAGGCTTTAGGTTGACAGATAATGGCGTATCGCTTCAGGTGAACTGGATAGAGGAAGCTTGAAAATATGACTGTTGAAAAACGGGGAGCAACTGACAGGACTAACTACGACTATCTTAAGGTAGACAAATGCCTCGTCAACAGGCGAAATACATCGGCAAACTCGAGAAGCTCCCAGAAGGAGTACTGTGATAGTCTTTAGGTTGACAGATAATGGCGTATTGCTTCAGGAGAACTGGATAGAGGAAGCTTGAAAATGTGACTGTGGTGAAACGGGGAGCAACTGAAAGGAGCAACTATGACTCTCTTAAGGTAGCCAAATGCCTCGTCAACAGACGAAATACATCGGCAAACTCGAGAAGCTCCCAGCAGAAGTACTGTGAAACTCTTTAGGTTGACAGATAATGGCGTATCGCTTCAGGTGAACTGGCCAGAGAAAGCTTGTAGATGTGACTGTTATAAAACGTGGAGCAACAGCAATGAGTAACTATGACTCCCTTTAGGTAGACAAATGCCTCGTCAACAGGCGAAATACATCGGCAAACTCGAGAAGCTCCCGGCAGGAGTACTGTGAAAGTCTTTATGTCGACAGATATTGGCGTATCGCTTCACGGGAAGTGGCTAAAAGAAGCTTGAAAATGTGACTGTGGAAAAACGGTGAGCTACTGACAGGACTAACTACGACTTTCTTAAGGTAGACAAATGCCTCGTCAACAGGCGAAATACATCGGCAAACTCGAGAAGCTCCCAGCAGGAGAACTGTGAAAGTCTTTATGTCGACAGATATTGGCGTACCGCTTCAGGTGAACAGGCCAGAGAAAGCTTGTAGTTGTGACTGTTATAAAACGTGGAGCAACATGCAATGAGTAACTATGACTCCCTTTAGGTAGCCAAATGCCTCGTCAACAGGCGAAATACATCGGCAAACTCGAGAAGCTCCCGGCAGGACTACTGTGAAAGTCTTTATGTCGACAGATAATGGCGCATCGCTTCAGGTGATCCGGCTAAAGGAAGCATCAAAATGTGACTGTGGTAAAACGGGAAACATCTGACAGGACTAACTATGACTCTCTTAAGGTAGACAATTGCCTCGTCATTAGGCGAAATACATCGGCAAACTCGAGAAGATACTGGCAGGAGTACTGTGAAAGGCTTTAGGTTGACAGATAATGGCGTATCGCTTCAGGTGAACTGGATAGAGGAAGCTTGAAAATATGACTGTGGTAAAACGGGGAGCAACTGACAGGAGTAACTATGACTCTCTTCAGGTAGCCAAATGCCTCGTCAACAGGGGAAATACATCGGCAAACACGAGAAGCTCCCAGCAGGAGTACTGTGATAGTCTTTAGGTTGACAGATAATGGCGTATTGCTTCAGGAGAACTGGATAGAGGAAGCTTGAAAATGTGACTGTGGTGAAACGGGGAGCAACTGATAGGAGTAACTATGACTCTCTTCAGGTAGCCAAATGCCTCGTCAACAGGCGAAATATATCGGCAAACACGAGAAGCTCCCAGCAGGACTACTGTGAAAGTCTTAATGTCGACAGATAATGGCGCATCGCTTCAGGTGATCCGGCCTTAGGAAGCTTCAAAATGTGACTGTGGTAAAACAGGAAACATCTGACAGGACTAACTATGACTCTCTTAAGGTAGACAATTGCCTCGTCATTAGGCGAAATACATTGGCAAACTCGAGAAGATCCCGGCAGGAGTACTGTGAAAGTCTTTATGTCGACAGATATTGGCGTATCCCTTCAGGTGAACTGGCCAGAGAAAGCTTGTAGTTGTGACTGTTATAAAACGTGGAGAAACTGCAATGAGTAACTATGAATCCCTTTAGGTAGCCAAATGCCTCGTCAACAGGCGAAATACATCGGCAAACTCGAGAAGCTCCCGGCAGGAGTACTGTGAAAGTCTTTATGTCGACAGATATTTGCGTACCGCTTCAGGTGAACAGGCCAGAGAAAGCTTGTAGATGTGACTGTTATAAAACGTGGAGCAACTGCAATGAGTAACTATGACTCCCTTTAGGTAGCCAAATGCCTCGTCAACAGGCGAAATACATCGGCAAACTAGAGAAGCTCCCGGCATTAGTACTGTGAAAGTCTTTATGTCGACAGATATTGGAGTATCGCTTCACGGGAACTGGCTAAAGGAAGCTTGAAAATGTGACTGTGGAAAAACGGTGAGCTACAGACAGGACTAACTACGACTCTCTTAAGGTAGACAAATGCCTCGTCAACAGGCGAAATACATCGGCAAACACGACAAGCTCACAGCAGGACTACTGTGAAAGTCTTAATGTCGACAGATAATGGCGCATCGCTTCAGGTGATCCGGCTAACGGAAGCTTCAAAATGTGACTGTGGTAAAACAGGAAACAACTGACAAGACTAACTATGACTCTCTTAAGGTAGACAATTGCCTCGTCATTAGGCGAAATACATTGGCAAACTCGAGAAGATCCCGGCAGGAGTACTGTGAATGGCTTTAGGTTGACAGATAATGGCGTATCGCTTCAGGTGAACTGGATAGAGGAAGCTTGAAAATGTGACTGTGGTAAAACGGGGAGCAACTGACAGGAGTAACTATGACTCTCTTCAGGTAGCCAAATGCCTCGTCAACAGGCGAAATACATCGGCAAACACGAGAAGCTCCCAGCAGGAGTACTGTGAAAGTCTTTATGTCGACAGATATTGCCGTATCGCTTCAGGTGAACTGGCCAGAGAAAGCTTGTAGATGTGACTGTTATAAAACGTGGAGCAACTGCAATGAGTAACTATGACTCTCTTTAGGTATCCAAATGCCTCGTCAACAGGCGAAATACATCGGCAAACTCTATAAGCTCCCAGCAGGAGTACTGTGAAAATCTTTATGTCGACAGATATTGGCGTATTGCTTCACGAGAACTGGCTGAAGGAAGCTAGAAAATGTGACTGTGGTAAAACGGGGAGCAACTGACAGGACTAACTACGACTCTCTTAAGGTAGACAAATGCCTCGTCAAGAAGCGAATTACATCGGCAAACTCGAGAAGCTCCCAGCAGGAGTACTGTGAAAGTCTTTATGTCGACAGATATTGGCGTATCGCTTCAGGTGAACAGGCCAGAGAAAGCTTGTAGTTGTGACTGTTATAAAACGTGGAGCAACACGCAATGAGTAACTATGACTCCCTTTAGGTTGCCAAATGCCTCGTCAACAGGCGAAATACATCAGCAAACTAGAGAAGCTCCCGGCAGGAGTACTGTAAAAGTCTTTATGTCGACAGATGTTGGCGTAACGCTTCACGGGAACTGGATAAAGGAAGCTTGAAAATGTGACTGTTGAAAAACGGGGAGCAACTGACAGGACTAACTACGACTCTCTTAAGGTAGACAAATGCCTCGTCAGCAGGCGAAATACATCGGAAAACTCGAGAAGCTCCCAGAAGGAGTACTGTGGTAGTCTTTAGGTTGACAGATAATGGCTTATCGCTTCAGGAGAACTGGATAGAGGAAGCTTGAAAATGTGACTGTGGTGAAACGGGGAGCAACTGATAGGAGTAACTATGAGTCTCTTAAGGTAGCCAAATGCCTCGTCAACAGGCGAAATACATCGGCAAACTCGAGAAGCTCCCAGAAGGAGTACTGTGATAGTCTTTAGGTTGACAGATAATGGCGTATCGCTTCAGGAGAACTGGATAGAGGAAGCTTGAAAATGTGACTGTGGTGAATAGGGGAGCAACTGATAGGAGTAACTATGACTCTCTTCAGGTAGCCAAATGCCTCGTCAACAGGCGAAATATATCGGCAAACACGAGAAGCTCCCAGCAGGACTACTGTGAAAGTCTTTATGTCGACAGATAATGGCGCATCGCTTCAGGTGATCCGGCTAAAGGAAGCTTCAAAATGTGACTGTGGTAAAACGGGAAACATCTGACAGGACTAACTATGACTCTCTTAAGGTAAACAATTGCCTCGTCATTAGGCGAAATACATTGGCAAACTCGAGAAGATCCCTTCAGGAGTACTGTGAAAGGCTTTAGGTTGACAGATAATGGCGTATCGCTTCAGGAGAACTGGATAGAGGAAGCTTGAAAATGTGACTGTGGTAAAACGGGGAGCAACTGACAGGACTAACTACGACTCTCTTAAGGTAGACAAATGCCTCGTCAACAGGCGAAATAGATCGGCAAACTCGAGAAGCTCCCAGAAGGAGTACTGTGATAGTCTTTAGGTTGACAGATAATGGCTTATCGCTTCAGGAGAACTGGATAGAGGAAGCTTGAAAATGTGACTGTTATAAAACGTGGAGCAACAGCAATGAGTAACTATGACTCCCTTTAGGTAGACAAATGCCTCGTCAACAGGCGAAATACATCGGCAAACTCGAGAAGCTCCCGGCAGGAGTACTGTGAAAGTCTTTATGTCGACAGATATTGGCGTATCGCTTCACGGGAAGTGGCTAAAAGAAGCTTGAAAATGTGACTGTGGAAAAACGGTGAGCTACTGACAGGACTAACTACGACTTTCTTAAGGTAGACAAATGCCTCGTCAACAGGCGAAATACATCGGCAAACTCGAGAAGCTCCCAGCAGGAGAACTGTGAAAGTCTTTATGTCGACAGATATTGGCGTACCGCTTCAGGTGAACAGGCCAGAGAAAGCTTGTAGTTGTGACTGTTATAAAACGTGGAGCAACATGCAATGAGTAACTATGACTCCCTTTAGGTAGCCAAATGCCTCGTCAACAGGCGAAATACATCGGCAAACTCGAGAAGCTCCCGGCGGGACTACTGTGAAAGTCTTTATGTCGACAGATAATGGCGCATCGCTTCAGGTGATCCGGCTAAAGGAAGCATCAAAATGTGACTGTGGTAAAACGGGAAACATCTGACAGGACTAACTATGACTCTCTTAAGGTAGACAATTGCCTCGTCATTAGGCGAAATACATCGGCAAACTCGAGAAGATACTGGCAGGAGTACTGTGAAAGGCTTTAGGTTGACAGATAATGGCGTATCGCTTCAGGTGAACTGGATAGAGGAAGCTTGAAAATATGACTGTGGTAAAACGGGGAGCAACTGACAGGAGTAACTATGACTCTCTTCAGGTAGCCAAATGCCTCGTCAACAGGGGAAATACATCGGCAAACACGAGAAGCTCCCAGCAGGAGTACTGCGAAAGTCTTTATGTCGACAGATATTGGCGTATCGCTTCACTGGAACTGGCTAAAGGAAGCTTCAAAATGTGACTGTGGAAAAACGGGGAGCAACTGACTGGACTAATTACGACTCTCTTAAGGTAGACAAATGCCTCGTCAACAGGCGAAATACATCGGCAAACTCGAGAAGCTCCCAGAAGGAGTACTGTGATAGTCTTTAGGTTGACAGATAATGGCGTATTGCTTCAGGAGAACTGGATAGAGGAAGCTTGAAAATGTGACTGTGGTGAAACGGGGAGCAACTGATAGGAGTAACTATGACTCTCTTCAGGTAGCCAAATGCCTCGTCAACAGGCGAAATATATCGGCAAACACGAGAAGCTCCCAGCAGGACTACTGTGAAAGTCTTAATGTCGACAGATAATGGCGCATCGCTTCAGGTGATCCGGCCTTAGGAAGCTTCAAAATGTGACTGTGGTAAAACAGGAAACATCTGACAGGACTAACTATGACTCTCTTAAGGTAGACAATTGCCTCGTCATTAGGCGAAATACATTGGCAAACTCGAGAAGATCCCGGCAGGAGTACTGTGAAAGTCTTTATGTCGACAGATTTTGGCGTATCCCTTCAGGTGAACTGGCCAGAGAAAGCTTGTAGTTGTGACTGTTATAAAACGTGGAGAAACTGCAATGAGTAACTATGAATCCCTTTAGGTAGCCAAATGCCTCGTCAACAGGCGAAATACATCGGCAAACTCGAGAAGCTCCCGGCAGGAGTACTGTGAAAGTCTTTATGTCGACAGATATTTGCGTACCGCTTCAGGTGAACAGGCCAGAGAAAGCTTGTAGATGTGACTGTTATAAAACGTGGAGCAACTGCAATGAGTAACTATGACTCCCTTTAGGTAGCCAAATGCCTCGTCAACAGGCGAAATACATCGGCAAACTAGAGAAGCTCCCGGCATTAGTACTGTGAAAGTCTTTATGTCGACAGATATTGGAGTATCGCTTCACGGGAACTGGCTAAAGGAAGCTTGAAAATGTGACTGTGGAAAAACGGTGAGCTACAGACAGGACTAACTACGACTCTCTTAAGGTAGACAAATGCCTCGTCAAGAAGCGAATTACATCGGCAAACTCGAGAAGCTCCCAGCAGGAGTACTGTGAAAGTCTTTATGTCGACAGATATTGGCGTATCGTTTCAGGTGAACAGGCCAGAGAAAGCTTGTAGTTGTGACTGTTATAAAACGTGGAGCAACACGCAATGAGTAACTATGACTCCCTTTAGGTTGCCAAATGCCTCGTCAACAGGCGAAATACATCAGCAAACTAGAGAAGCTCCCGGCAGGAGTACTGTAAAAGTCTTTATGTCGACAGATGTTGGCGTAACGCTTCACGGGAACTGGATAAAGGAAGCTTGAAAATGTGACTGTTGAAAAACGGGGAGCAACTGACAGGACTAACTACGACTCTCTTAAGGTAGACAAATGCCTCGTCAGCAGGCGAAATACATCGGCAAACTCGAGAAGCTCCCAGAAGGAGTACTGTGGTAGTCTTTAGGTTGACAGATAATGGCTTATCGCTTCAGGAGAACTGGATAGAGGAAGCTTGAAAATGTGACTGTGGTGAAACGGGGAGCAACTGATAGGAGTAACTATGACTCTCTTAAGGTAGCCAAATGCCTCGTCAACAGGCGAAATACATCGGCAAACTCGAGAAGCTCCCAGCAGGAGTACTGTGAAAGTCTTTATGTCGACAGATATTGGCGTACCGCTTCAGGTGAACAGGCCAGAGAAAGCTTGTAGTTGTGACTGTTATAAAACGTGGAGCAACATGCAATGAGTAACTATGACTCCCTTTAGGTAGCCAAATGCCTCGTCAACAGGCGAAATACATCGGCAAACTCGAGAAGCTCCCGGCAGGAGTACTGTGAAAGTCTTTATGTCGACAGATATTGGCGCATCGCTTCAGGTTATCCGGCTAATGGAAGCTTCAAAGTGTGACTGTGGTAAAACGGGAAACATCTGACAGGACTAACTATGACTCTCTTAAGGTAGACAATTGTCTCGTCATTAGGCGAAATACATCGGCAAACTCGAGAAGATACCGGCAGGAGTACTGTGAAAGGCTTTAGGTTGGCTTATAATGGCGTATCGCTTCAGGTGAACTGGCTAAAGGAAGCTTGAAAATGTGACTGTGGTAAAACGGGGAGCAACTGACAGGAGTAACTATGACTCTCTTCAGGTAGCCAAAAGCCTCGTCAACATGCGAAATACGTCGGCAAACACGAGAAGCTCCCAGCAGGACTACTGTGAAAGTCTTTATGTCGAAAGATAATGGCGCATCGCTTCAGGTGATCCGGCTAATGGAAGCTTCAAAATGTGACTGTGGTAAAACGGGAAACATCTGACAGGACTAACTATGACTCTCTTAAGGTAGACAATTGTCTCATCATTAGGCGAAATACATCGGCAAACTCGAGAACCTCCCAGCAGGAGTACTGTGAAAGTTTTTATGTCGACAGATATTGGCGTACAGCTTCAGGTGAACAGGCCAGAGAAAGCTTGTAGTTGTGACTGTTATAAAACGTGGAGCAACATGCAATGAGTAACTATGACTCCCTTTAGGTAGCCAAATGACTCGTCAACAGGCGAAATACATCGGCAAACTCGAGTAGCTCCCGGCAGGAGTACTGTGAAAGTCTTTATGTCGACAGATATTGGCGTATCGCTTCACGGGAACTGGCTAAAGGAAGCTTGAAAATGTGACTGTGGTAAAACCGGGAGCAACTGACAGGAGTAACTATGACTCTCTTCAGGTAGCCAAATGCCTCGTCAACATGCGAAATATATCGGCAAACACGAGACGCTCCCAGCAGGACTACTGTGAAAGTCTTTATGTCGACAGATAATGGCGCATCGCTTTAGGTGATCCGGCTAATGGAAGCTTCAAAATGTGACTGTGGTAAAACGGGAAACATCTGACAGCACTAACTATGACTCTCTTAAGGTAGACAATTGTCTCGTCATTAGGCGAAATACATCGGCAAACTCGAGAAGATACCGGCAGGAGTACTGTGAAAGGCTTTAGGTTGACAGATAATGGCGTATCGCTTCAGGTGAACTGGCTAAAGGAAGCTTGAAAATGTGACTGTGGTAACACGGGGAGCAACTGACAGGAGTAACTATGACTCTCTACAGGTAGCCAAATGCCTCGTCAACATGCGAAATATATCGGCAAACACGAGAAGCTCCCAGCAGGACTACTGTGAAAGTCTTAATGTCGACAGATAATGGCGCATTGCTTCAGGTGATCCGGCTAATGCAAGCTTTAAAATGTGACTGTGGTAAAACGGGAAACATCTGACAGCACTAAGTATGACTCTCTTAAGGTAGACAATTGTCTCGTCATTAGGCGAAATACATCGGCAAACTCGAGAAGATACTGGCAGGAGTACTGCGAAAGGCTTTAGGTTGACAGATAATGGCGTTTCGCTTCAGGTGAACTGGATAGAGGAAGCTTGAAAATATTACTGTGGTAAAACGGGGAGCAACTGACAGGAGTAACTATGACTCTCTTCAGGTAGCCAAATGCCTCGTCAACAGGGGAAATACATCGGCAAACACGAGAAGCTCCCAGCAGGAGTACTGTGAAAGTCTTTATGTCGACAGATATTGGCGTATCGCTTCAGGTGAACTGGCCAGAGAAAGCTTGTAGATGTGACTGTTATAAAACGTGGAGCAACTGCAATGAGTAACTATGACTCTCTTTAGGTAGCCAAATGCCGCGTCAACAGGCGAAATACATCGGCAAACTCGAGAAGCTCCCAGAAGGAGTACTGTGATAGTCTTTAGGTTGACAGATAATGGCGTATTGCTTCAGGAGAACTGGATAGAGGAAGCTTGAAAATGTGACTGTGGTGAATCGGGGAGTAACTGATAGGAGTAACTATGACTCTCTTAAGGTAGCCAGATGCCTCGTCAACAGGCGAAATACATCGGCAAACTCGAGAAGCTCCCAGCAGAAGTACTGTGAAAGTCTTTAGGTTGACAGATAATGGCGTATCGCTTCAGGTGAACTGGCCAGAGAAAGCTTGTAGATGTGACTGTTATAAAACGTGGAGCAACTGCAATGAGTAACTATGACTCCCTTTAGGTAGCCAAATGCCTCGTCAATAGGCGAAATACATCGGCAAACTCGAGAAGCTCCCGGCAGGAGTACTGTGAAAGTCTTTATGTCGACAGATATTGGCGTACCGCTTCAGGTGAACAGGCCAGAGAAAGCTTGTAGTTGTGACTGTTATAAAACGTGGAGCAACATGCAATGAGTTACTATGACTCTCTTTAGGTAGCCAAATGCCGCGTCAACAGGCGAAATACATCGGCAAACTCGAGAAGCTCCCGGCAGGAGTACTGTGAAAGTCTTTATGTCGACAGATATTGGCGTATCGCTTCACGGGAACTGGCTAAAGGAAGCTTCAAAATGTGACTGTGGAAAAACGGGGAGCAACTGACTGGACTAACTACGACTCTCTTAAGGTAGACAAATGCCTCGTCAACAGGCGAAATACATCGGCAAACTCGAGAAGCTCCCAGCAGGAGTACTGTGATAGTCTTTAGGTTGACAGATAATGGCGTATCGCTTCAGGAGAACTGGATAGAGGAAGCTTGAAAATGTGTCTGTGGTGAAAAGGGGAGCAACTGATAGGAGTAACTATGACTCTCTTCAGGTAGTCAAATGCCTCGTCAACAGGCGAAATATATCGGCAAACACGAGAAGCTCCCAGCAGGACTACTGTGAAAGTCTTAATGTCGACAGATAATGGCGCATCGCTTCAGGTGATCCGGCTAAAGGAAGCTTCAAAATGTGACTGTGGTAAAACAGGAAACATCTGACAGGACTAACTATGACTCTCTTAAGGTAGACAATTGATTCGTCATTAGGCGAAATACATTGGCAAACTCGAGAAGATCCCGGCAGGAGTACTGTGAAAGTCTTTATGTCGACAGATATTGGCGTATTGCTTCACGAGAACTGGCTGCAGGAAGCTAGAAAATGTGACTGTGGTAAAACGGGGAGCAACTGACAGGACTAACTACGACTCTCTTAAGGTAGACAAATGCCTCGTCAAGAGGCGAATTACATCGGCAAACTCGAGAAGCTCCCAGCAGGAGTACTGTGAAAGTCTTTATGTCGACAGATATTGGCGTATCGCTTCAGGTGAACAGGCCAGAGAAAGCTTGTAGTAGTGACTGTTATAAAACGTGGAGCAACATGCAATGAGTAACTATGACTCCCTTTAGGTAGCCAAATGCCGCGTCAACAGGCGAAATACATCGGCAAACTCGAGAAGCTCCCGGCAGGAGTACTGTGAAAGTCTTTATGTCGACAGATATTGGCGTATCGCTTCACGGGAACTGGCTACAGGAAGCTTGAAAATGTGACTGTGGTAAAACGGGGAGCAACTGACAGGAGTAACTATGACTCTCTTCAGGTAGCCAAATGCCTCGTCAATATGCGAAATATATCGGCAAACACGAGAAGCTCCCAGCAGGACTACTGTGAAAGTGTTAATGTCGACAGATAATGGCGCATCGCTTCAGGTGATCCGGCTAAAGGAAGCTTCAAAATGTGACTGTGGTAAAACAGGAAACAACTGACAGGACTAACTATGACTCTCTTAAGGTAGACAATTGCCTCGTCATTAGGCGAAATACATTGGCAAACTCGAGAAGATCCCGGCAGGAGTACTGTGAATGGCTTTAGGTTGACAGATAATGGCGTATCGCTTCAGGTGAACTGGATAGAGGAAGCTTGAAAATGTGACTGTGGTAAAACGGGGAGCAACTGACAGGAGTAACTATGACTCTCTTCAGGTAGCCAAATGCCTCGTCAACAGGCGAAATACATCGGCAAACACGAGAAGCTCCCAGCAGGAGTACTGTGAAAGTCTTTATGTCGACAGATATTGCCGTATCGCTTCAGGTGAACTGGCCAGAGAAAGCTTGTAGATGTGACTGTTATAAAACGTGGAGCAACTGCAATGAGTAACTATGACCCTCTTTAGGTATCCAAATGCCTCGTCAACAGGCGAAATACATCGGCAAACTCTAGAAGCTCCCAGCAGGAGTACTGTGAAAGTCTTTATGTCGACAGATATTGGCGTATTGCTTCACGAGAACTGGCTGAAGGAAGCTAGAAAATGTGACTGTGGTAAAACGGGGAGCAACTGACAGGACTAACTACGACTCTCTTAAGGTAGACAAATGCCTCGTCAAGAGGCGAATTACATCGGCAAACTCGAGAAGCTCCCAGCAGGAGTACTGTGAAAGTTCTTATGTCGACAGATATTGGCGTATCGCTTCAGGTGATCCGGCTAAAGGAAGCTTCAAAATGTGACTGTGGTAAAACAGGAAACAACTGACAGGAGTAACTATGACTCTCGTCAGGTAGCCAAATGCCTCGTCAACAGGCGAAATACATCGGCAAACACGAGAAGCTCCCAGAATGAGTACTGTGATAGTCTTTAGGTTGACAGATAATGGCTTATCGCTTCAGGAGAACTGGATAGAGGAAGCTTGAAAATGGGACTGTGGTGAAACGGGGAGCAACTGATAGGAGTAACTATGACTCTCTTAAGGTAGCCAAATGCCTCGTCAACAGGCGAAATACATCGGCAAACTCGAGAAGCTCCCAGCCGGAGTACTGTGAAAGTCTTTATGTCGACAGATATTGGCGTACCGCTTCAGGTGAACAGGCCAGAGAAAGCTTGTAGTTGTGACTGTTATAAAACGTGGAGCAACATGCAATGAGTAACTATGACTCCCTTTAGGTAGCCAAATGCCTCGTCAACAGGCGAAATACATCGGCAAACTCGAGAAGCTCCCGGCAGGAGTACTGTGAAAGTCTTTATGTCGACAGATATTGGCGTATCGCTTCACGGGAACTGGCTAAAGGAAGCTTGAAAATGTGACTGTGGTAAAACGGGGAGCAACTGACAGGAGTAACTATGACTCTCTTCAGGTAGCCAAATGCCTCGTCAACATGCGAAATATATCGGCAAACACGAGAAGCTTCCAGCAGGACTACTGTGAAAGTCTTAATGTCGACAGATAATGGCGCATCGCTTCAGGTGATCCGGCTAAAGGAAGCTTCAAAATGTGACTGTGGTAAAACAGGAAACAACTGACAGGACTAACTATGACTCTCTTAAGGTAGACAATTGCCTCGTCATTAGGCGAAATACATTGGCAAACTCGAGAAGATCCCGGCAGGAGTACTGTGAATGGCTTTAGGTTGACAGATAATGGCGTATCGCTTCAGGTGAACTGGATAGAGGAAGCTTGAAAATGTGACTGTGCTAAAACGGGGAGCAACTGACAGGAGTAACTATGACTCTCTTCAGGTAGCCAAATGCCTCGTCAACAGGCGAAATATATCGGCAAACACGAGAAGCTTCCAGCAGGACTACTGTGAAAGTCTTAATGTCGACAGATAATGGCGCATCGCTTCAGGTGATCCGGCTAAAGGAAGCTTCAAAATGTGACTGTGGTAAAACAGGAAACAACTGACAGGACTAACTATGACTCTCTTAAGGTAGACAATTGCCTCGTCATTAGGCGAAATACATTGGCAAACTCGAGAAGATCTCGGCAGGAGTACTGTGAAAGTCTTTATGTCGACAGATATTGCCGTATCGCTTCAGGTGAACTGGCCAGAGAAAGCTTGTAGATGTGACTGTTATAAAACGTGGAGCAACTGCAATGAGTAACTATGACCCTCTTTAGGTATCCAAATGCCTCGTCAACAGGCGAAATACATCGGCAAACTCTAGAAGCTCCCAGCAGGAGTACTGTGAAAGTCTTTATGTCGACAGATATTGGCGTATTGCTTCACGAGAACTGGCTGAAGGAAGCTAGAAAATGTGGCTGTGGTAAAACGGGGAGCAACTGACAGGACTAACTACGACTCTCTTAAGGTAGACAAATGCCTCGTCAAGAGGCGAATTACATCGGCAAACTCGAGAAGCTCCCAGCAGGAGTACTGTGAAAGTTCTTATGTCGACAGATATTGGCGTATCGCTTCAGGTGAACAGGCCAGAGAAAGCTTGTAGTTGTGACTGTTATAAAACGTGGAGCAACACGCAATGAGTAACTATGACTCCCTTTAGGTTGCCAAATGCCTCGTCAACAGGCGAAATACATCAGCAAACTAGAGAAGCTCCCGGCAGGAGTACTGTAAAAGTCTTTATGTCGACAGATATTGGCGTATCGCTTCACGGGAACTGGATAGAGGAAGCTTGAAAATGTGACTGTGGTGAAACGAGGAGCAACTGATAGGAGTAACTATGACTCTCTTAAGGTAGACAAATGCCTCGTCAACAGGCGAAATACATCCGCAAACTCGAGAAGCTCCCAGCAGGAGTACTGTGAAAGTCTTTATGTCGACAGATATTGGCGTACCGCTTCAGGTGAACAGGCCAGAGAAAGCTTGTAGTTGTGACTGTTATAAAACGTGGAGCAACATGCAATGAGTAACTATGACTCCCTTTAGGTAGCCAAATGCCTCGTCAACAGGCGAAATACATCGGCAAACTCGAGAAGCTCCCGGCGGCAGGAGTACTGTGAAAGTCTTTATGTCGACAGATATTGGCGTATCGCTTCACGGGAACTGGCTAAAGGAAGCTTGAAAATGTGACTGTGGTAAAACGGGGAGCAACTGACAGGAGTAACTATGACTCTCTTCAGGTAGCCAAATGCCTCGTCAACATGCGAAATATATCGGCAAACACGAGAAGCTTCCAGCAGGACTACTGTGAAAGTCTTAATGTCGACAGATAATGGCGCATCGCTTCAGGTGATCCGGCTAAAGGAAGCTTCAAAATGTGACTGTGGTAAAACAGGAAACAACTGACAGGACTAACTATGACTCTCTTAAGGTAGACAATTGCCTCGTCATTAGGCGAAATACATTGGCAAACTCGAGAAGATCCCGGCAGGAGTACTGTGAATGGCTTTAGGTTGACAGATAATGGCGTATCGCTTCAGGTGAACTGGATAGAGGAAGCTTGAAAATGTGACTGTGCTAAAACGGGGAGCAACTGACAGGAGTAACTATGACTCTCTTCAGGTAGCCAAATGCCTCGTCAACAGGCGAAATATATCGGCAAACACGAGAAGCTTCCAGCAGGACTACTGTGAAAGTCTTAATGTCGACAGATAATGGCGCATCGCTTCAGGTGATCCGGCTAAAGGAAGCTTCAAAATGTGACTGTGGTAAAACAGGAAACAACTGACAGGACTAACTATGACTCTCTTAAGGTACACAATTGCCTCGTCATTAGGCGAAATACATTGGCAAACTCGAGAAGATCCCGGCAGGAGTACTGTGAATGGCTTTAGGTTGACAGATAATGGCGTATCGCTTCAGGTGAACTGGATAGAGGAAGCTTGAAAATGTGACTGTGCTAAAACGGGGAGCAACTGACAGGAGTAACTATGACTCTCTTCAGGTAGCCAAATGCCTCGTCAACAGGCGAAATACATCGGCAAACACGAGAAGCTCCCAGAATGAGTACTGTGATAGTCTTTAGGTTGACAGATAATGGCTTATCGCTTCAGGAGAACTGGATAGAGGAAGCTTGAAAATGGGACTGTGGTGAAACGGGGAGCAACTGATAGGAGTAACTATGACTCTCTTAAGGTAGCCAAATGCCTCGTCAACAGGCGAAATACATCGGCAAACTCGAGAAGCTCCCAGCAGGAGTACTGTGAAAGTCTTTATGTCGACAGATATTGGCGTACCGCTTCAGGTGAACAGGCCAGAGAAAGCTTGTAGTTGTGACTGTTATAAAACGTGGAGCAACATGCAATGAGTAACTATGACTCCCTTTAGGTAGCCAAATGCCTCGTCAACAGGCGAAATACATCGGCAAACTCGAGAAGCTCCCGGCAGGAGTACTGTGAAAGTCTTTATGTCGACAGATATTGGCGTATCGCTTCACGGGAACTGGCTAAAGGAAGCTTGAAAATGTGACTGTGGTAAAACGGGGAGCAACTGACAGGAGTAACTATGACTCTCTTCAGGTAGCCAAATGCCTCGTCAACATGCGAAATATATCGGCAAACACGAGAAGCTTCCAGCAGGACTACTGTGAAAGTCTTAATGTCGAAGGACAATGGCGCATCGCTTCAGGTGATCCGGCTAAAGGAAGCTTCAAAATGTGACTGTGGTAAAACAGGAAACAACTGACAGGACTAACTATGACTCTCTTAAGGTAGACAATTGCCTCGTCATTAGGCGAAATACATTGGCAAACTCGAGAAGATCCCGGCAGGAGTACTGTGAATGGCTTTAGGTTGACAGATAATGGCGTATCGCTTCAGGTGAACTGGATAGAGGAAGCTTGAAAATGTGACTGTGCTAAAACGGGGAGCAACTGACAGGAGTAACTATGACTCTCTTCAGGTAGCCAAATGCCTCGTCAACAGGCGAAATATATCGGCAAACACGAGAAGCTTCCAGCAGGACTACTGTGAAAGTCTTAATGTCGACAGATAATGGCGCATCGCTTCAGGTGATCCGGCTAAAGGAAGCTTCAAAATGTGACTGTGGTAAAACAGGAAACAACTGACAGGACTAACTATGACTCTCTTAAGGTAGACAATTGCCTCGTCATTAGGCGAAATACATTGGCAAACTCGAGAAGATCTCGGCAGGAGGACTGTGAAAGTCTTTATGTCGACAGATATTGCCGTATCGCTTCAGGTGAACTGGCCAGAGAAAGCTTGTAGATGTAACTGTTATAAAACGTGGAGCAACTGCAATGAGTAACTATGACCCTCTTTAGGTATCCAAATGCCTCGTCAACAGGCGAAATACATCGGCAAACTCTAGAAGCTCCCAGCAGGAGTACTGTGAAAGTCTTTATGTCGACAGATATTGGCGTATTGCTTCACGAGAACTGGCTGAAGGAAGCTAGAAAATGTGGCTGTGGTAAAACGGGGAGCAACTGACAGGACTAACTACGACTCTCTTAAGGTAGACAAATGCCTCGTCAAGAGGCGAATTACATCGGCAAACTCGAGAAGCTCCCAGCAGGAGTACTGTGAAAGTTCTTATGTCGACAGATATTGGCGTATCGCTTCAGGTGAACAGGCCAGAGAAAGCTTGTAGTTGTGACTGTTATAAAACGTGGAGCAACACGCAATGAGTAACTATGACTCCCTTTAGGTTGCCAAATGCCTCGTCAACAGGCGAAATACATCAGCAAACTAGAGAAGCTCCCGGCAGGAGTACTGTAAAAGTCTTTATGTCGACAGATATTGGCGTATCGCTTCACGGGAACTGGATAGAGGAAGCTTGAAAATGTGACTGTGGTGAAACGAGGAGCAACTGATAGGAGTAACTATGACTCTCTTAAGGTAGACAAATGCCTCGTCAACAGGCGAAATACATCCGCAAACTCGAGAAGCTCCCAGCAGGAGTACTGTGAAAGTCTTTATGTCGACAGATATTGGCGTACCGCTTCAGGTGAACAGGCCAGAGAAAGCTTGTAGTTGTGACTGTTATAAAACGTGGAGCAACATGCAATGAGTAACTATGACTCCCTTTAGGTAGCCAAATGCCTCGTCAACAGGCGAAATACATCGGCAAACTCGAGAAGCTCCCGGCGGCAGGAGTACTGTGAAAGTCTTTATGTCGACAGATATTGGCGTATCGCTTCACGGGAACTGGCTAAAGGAAGCTTGAAAATGTGACTGTGGTAAAACGGGGAGCAACTGACAGGAGTAACTATGACTCTCTTCAGGTAGCCAAATGCCTCGTCAACATGCGAAATATATCGGCAAACACGAGAAGCTTCCAGCAGGACTACTGTGAAAGTCTTAATGTCGACAGATAATGGCGCATCGCTTCAGGTGATCCGGCTAAAGGAAGCTTCAAAATGTGACTGTGGTAAAACAGGAAACAACTGACAGGACTAACTATGACTCTCTTAAGGTAGACAATTGCCTCGTCATTAGGCGAAATACATTGGCAAACTCGAGAAGATCCCGGCAGGAGTACTGTGAATGGCTTTAGGTTGACAGATAATGGCGTATCGCTTCAGGTGAACTGGATAGAGGAAGCTTGAAAATGTGACTGTGCTAAAACGGGGAGCAACTGACACGAGTAACTATGACTCTCTTCAGGTAGCCAAATGCCTCGTCAACAGGCGAAATATATCGGCAAACACGAGAAGCTTCCAGCAGGACTACTGTGAAAGTCTTAATGTCGACAGATAATGGCGCATCGCTTCAGGTGATCCGGCTAAAGGAAGCTTCAAAATGTGACTGTGGTAAAACAGGAAACAACTGACAGGACTAACTATGACTCTCTTAAGGTACACAATTGCCTCGTCATTAGGCGAAATACATTGGCAAACTCGAGAAGATCCCGGCAGGAGTACTGTGAATGGCTTTAGGTTGACAGATAATGGCGTATCGCTTCAGGTGAACTGGATAGAGGAAGCTTGAAAATGTGACTGTGCTAAAACGGGGAGCAACTGACAGGAGTAACTATGACTCTCTTCAGGTAGCCAAATGCCTCGTCAACAGGCGAAATACATCGGCAAACACGAGAAGCTCCCAGAATGAGTACTGTGATAGTCTTTAGGTTGACAGATAATGGCTTATCGCTTCAGGAGAACTGGATAGAGGAAGCTTGAAAATGGGACTGTGGTGAAACGGGGAGCAACTGATAGGAGTAACTATGACTCTCTTAAGGTAGCCAAATGCCTCGTCAACAGGGGAAATACATCGGCAAACTCGAGAAGCTCCCAGCAGGAGTACTGTGAAAGTCTTTATGTCGACAGATATTGGCGTACCGCTTCAGGTGAACAGGCCAGAGAAAGCTTGTAGTTGTGACTGTGGTAAAACGGGGAGCAACTGACAGGAGTAACTATGACTCTCTTCAGGTAGCCAAATGCCTCGTCAACAGGCGAAATATATCGGCAAACACGAGAAGCTCCCAGCAGGACTAGTGTGAAAGTCTCTATGTCGACAGATAATAGCGCATCGCTTCAGGTGATCCGGCTAAAGGAAGCTTCAAAATGTGACTGTGGTAAAACGGGAAACATCTGACAGGACTAACTATGACTGTCTTAAGGTAGACAATTGCCTCGTCATTAGGCAAAATACATCGGCAAACTCGAGAAGATACTGGCAGGAGTACTGTGAAAGGCTTTAGGTTGACAGATAATGGCGTATCGCTTCAGGTGAACTGGATAGAGGAAGCTTGAAAATATGACTGTGGTAAAACGGGGAGCAACTGACAGGAGTAACTATGACTCTCTTCAGGTAGCCAAATGCCTCGTCAACAGGGGAAATACATCGGCAAACACGAGAAGCTCCCAGCAGGAGTACTGTGAAAGTCTTTATGTCGACAGATATTGGCGTATCGCTTCAGGTGAACAGGCCAGAGAAAGCTTGTAGTTGTGACTGTTATAAAACGTGGAGCAACATGCAATGAGTAACTATGACTCCCTTTAGGTAGCGAAATGCCGCGTCAACAGGCGAAATACATCGGCAAACAAGAGAAGCTCCCAGCAGGAGTACTGTGAAAGTCTTTATGTCGACAGATATTGCCTTATCGCTTCAGGAGAACTGGCCAGAGAAAGCTTGTAGATGTGACTGTTATAAAACGTGGAGCAACTGCAATGAGTAACTATGACTCTCTTTAGGTATCCAAATGCCTCGTCAACAGGCGAAATACATCGGCAAACTCTAGAAGCTCCCAGCAGGAGTACTGTGAAAGTCTTTATGTCGACAGATATTGGCGTATTGCTTCACGAGAACTGGCTGAAGGAAGCTAGAAAATGTGACTGTGGTAAAACGGGGAGCAACTGACAGGACTACTTACGACTCTTTTAAGGTAGACAAATGCCTCGTCAAGAGGCGAATTACATCGGCAAACTCGAGAAGCTCCCAGCAGGAGTACTGTGAAAGTCTTTATGTCGACAGATATTGGCGTACCGCTTCAGGTGAACAGGCCAGAGAAAGCTTGTAGTTGTGACTGTGGTAAAACGGGGAGCAACTGACAGGAGTAACTATGACTCTCTTCAGGTAGCCAAATGCCTCGTCAACAGGCGAAATATATCGGCAAACACGAGAAGCTCCCAGCAGGACTAGTGTGAAAGTCTCTATGTCGACAGATAATAGCGCATCGCTTCAGGTGATCCGGCTAAAGGAAGCTTCAAAATGTGACTGTGGTAAAACGGGAAACATCTGACAGGACTAACTATGACTGTCTTAAGGTAGACAATTGCCTCGTCATTAGGCAAAATACATCGGCAAACTCGAGAAGATACTGGCAGGAGTACTGTGAAAGGCTTTAGGTTGACAGATAATGGCGTATCGCTTCAGGTGAACTGGATAGAGGAAGCTTGAAAATATGACTGTGGTAAAACGGGGAGCAACTGACAGGAGTAACTATGACTCTCTTCAGGTAGCCAAATGCCTCGTCAACAGGGGAAATACATCGGCAAACACGAGAAGCTCCCAGCAGGAGTACTGTGAAAGTCTTTATGTCGACAGATATTGGCGTATCGCTTCAGGTGAACAGGCCAGAGAAAGCTTGTAGTTGTGACTGTTATAAAACGTGGAGCAACATGCAATGAGTAACTATGACTCCCTTTAGGTAGCGAAATGCCGCGTCAACAGGCGAAATACATCGGCAAACAAGAGAAGCTCCCAGCAGGAGTACTGTGAAAGTCTTTATGTCGACAGATATTGCCTTATCGCTTCAGGAGAACTGGCCAGAGAAAGCTTGTAGATGTGACTGTTATAAAACGTGGAGCAACTGCAATGAGTAACTATGACTCTCTTTAGGTATCCAAATGCCTCGTCAACAGGCGAAATACATCGGCAAACTCTAGAAGCTCCCAGCAGGAGTACTGTGAAAGTCTTTATGTCGACAGATATTGGCGTATTGCTTCACGAGAACTGGCTGAAGGAAGCTAGAAAATGTGACTGTGGTAAAACGGGGAGCAACTGACAGGACTACTTACGACTCTTTTAAGGTAGACAAATGCCTCGTCAAGAGGCGAATTACATCGGCAAACTCGAGAAGCTCCCAGCAGGAGTACTGTGAAAGTCTTTATGTCGACAGATATTGGCGTATCGCTTCAGGTGAACAGGCCAGAGAAAGCTTGTAGTTGTGACTGTTATAAATCGTGGAGCAACACGCAATGAGTAACTATGACTCCCTTTAGGTTGTCAAATGCCTCGTCAACAGGCGAAATACATCAACAAACTAGAGAAGCTCCCGGCAGGAGTACTGTGAAAGTCTTTATGTCGACAGATATTGGCGTATCGCTTCACGGGAAGTGGCTAAAAGAAGCTTGAAAATGTGACTGTGGAAAAACGGTGAACTACTGACAGGACTAACTACGACTTTCTTAAGGTAGACAAATGCCTCGTCAACAGGCGAAATACATCGGCAAACTCGAGAAGCTCCCAGCAGGGAGTTCTGTGAAAGTCTTTATGTCGACAGATATTGGCGTACCGCTTCAGGTGAACAGGCCAGAGAAAGCTTGTAGTTGTGACTGTTATAAAACGTGGAGCAACATGCAATGAGTAACTATGACTCCCTTTAGGTAGCCAAATGGCTCGTCAACAGGCGAAATACATTGGCAAACTCGAGAAGCTCCCGGCAGGAGTACTGTGAAAGTCTTTATGTCGACAGATATTGGCGTATCGCTTCACGGGAACTGGCTAAAGGAAGCTTGAAAATGTGCCTGTGGTAAAACGGGGAGCAACTGACAGGAGTAACTATGACTCTCTTCGGGTAGCCAAATGCCTCGTCAACAGGCGAAGTATATCGGCAAACACGAGAAGCTCCCAGCAGGACTACTGTGAAAGTCTTTATGTCGACAGATAATGGCGCATCGCATCAGGTGATCCGGCTAAAGGAAGCTTCAAAATGTGACTGTGGTAAAACGGGAAACAACTGACAGGACTAACTATGACTCTCTTAAGGTAGACAATTGCCTCGTCATTAGGCGAAATACATCGGCAAACTCGAGAAGATACTGGCAGGAGTACTGTGAAAGGCTTTAGGTTGACAGATAATGGCGTATCGCTTCAGGTGAACTGGATAGAGGAAGCTTGAAAATATGACTGTGGTAAAACGGGGAGCAACTGACAGGAGTAACTATGACTCTCTTCAGGTAGACAAATGCCTCGTCAACAGGCGAAATACATCGGCAAACTCGAGAAGCTCCCAGAAGGAGTACTGTGATAGTCTTTAGGTTGACAGATAATGCCGTATCGCTTCAGGAGAACTGGATAGAGGAAGCTTGAAAATGTGTCTGTGGTGAAAAGGGGAGCAACTGATGGGAGTAACTATGACTCTCTTCAGGTAGCCAAATGCCTCGTCAACAGGCGAAATATATCGGCAAACACGAGAAGCTCCCAGCAGGACTACTGTGAAAGTCTTAATGTAGACAGATAATGGCGCATCGCTTCAGGTGATCCGGCTAAAGGAAGCTTCAAAATGTGACTGTGGTAAAACAGGAAACATCTGACAGGACTAACTACGACTCTCTTAAGGTAGACAATTAAGTCGTCATTAGGCGAAATACATTGGCAAACTCGAGAAGATCCCGGCAGGAGTACTGTGAAAGTCTTTATGTCGACAGATATTGGCGTATTGCTTCACGAGAACTGGCTGCAGGAAGCTAGAAAATGTGACTGTGGTAAAACGGGGAGCAACTGACGGGACTAACTACGACTCTCTTAAGGTAGACAAATGCCTCGTCAAGAGGCGAATTACATCGGCAAACTCGAGAAGCTCCCAGCAGGAGTACTGTGAAAGTCTTTATGTCGACAGATATTGGCGTATCGCTTCAGGTGAACAGGCCAGAGAAAGCTTGTAGTTGTGACTGTTATAAAACGTGGAGCAACATGCAATGAGTAACTATGACTCCATTTAGGTAGCCAAATGCCGCGTCAACAGGCTAAATACATCGGCAAACTCGAGAAGCTCCCGGCAGGAGTACTGTGAAAGTCTTTATGTCGACAGATATTTGCGTATCGCTTCACGGGAACTGGCTAAAGGAAGCGTGGAAATGTGACTGTGGAAAAACGGTGAGCTACAGACAGGACTAACTACGACTCTCTTAAGGTAGACGAATGCCTCGTCAACAGGCGAAATACATCGGCAAACTCGAGAACCTCCCATCAGGAGTACTGTGAAAGTCTTTATGTCGACAGATATTGGCGTATCGCTTCACGGGAACTGGCTAAAGGAAGCTTCAAAATGTGACTGTGGAAAAACGGGGAGCAACTGACTGGACTAACTACGACTCTCTTAAGGTAGACAAATGCCTCGTCAACAGGCGAAATACATCGGCAAACTCGAGAAGCTCCCAGAAGGAGTACTGTGATAGTCTTTAGGTTGACAGATAATGGCGTATCGCTTCAGGAGAACTGGATAGAGGAAGGTTGAAAATGTGTCTGTGGTGAAAAGGGGAGCAACTGATAGGAGTAACTATGACTCTCTTCAGGTAGCCAAATGCCTCGTCAACAGGCGAAATATATCGGCAAACTCGAGAAGCTCCCAGCAGGACTACTGTGAAAGTCTTAATGTCGACAGATAATGGCACATCGCTTAAGGTGTTCCGGCTAAAGGAAGCTTCAAAATGTGACTGTGGTAAAACAGGAAACATCTGACAGGACTAACTATGACTCTCTTAAGGTAGACAAATGCCTCGTCAAGAGGCGAATTACATCGGCAAACTCGAGAAGCTCCCAGCAGGAGTACTGTGAAAGTCTTTATGTCGACAGATATTGGCGTATCGCTTCAGGTGAACAGGCCAGAGAAAGCTTGTAGTAGAGACTGTTATAAAACGTGGAGCAACATGCAATGAGTAACTATGACTCCCTTTAGGTAGCCAAATGCCGCGTCAAGAGGCTAAATACATCGGCAAACTCGAGAAGCTCCCGGCAGGAGTACTGTGAAAGTCTTTATGTCGACAGATATTTGCGTATCGCTTCACGGGAACTGGCTAAAGGAAGCTTGGAAATGTGACTGTGGAAAAACGGTGAGCTACAGACAGGACTAACTACGACTCTCTTAAGGTAGACGAATGCCTCGTCAACAGGCGAAATACATCGGCAAACTCGAGAACCTCCCATCAGGAGTACTGTGAAAGTCTTTATGTCGACAGATATTGGCGACCCGCTTCAGGTGAACAGGCCAGAGAAAGCTTGTAGTTGTTACTGTTATAAAACGTGGAGCAACATGCAATGAGTAACTATGACTCCCTTTAGGTAGCCAAATGCCTCGTCAACAGGCGAAATACATCGGCAAACTCGAGAAGCTCCCGGCAGGAGTACTGTGAAAGTCTTTATGTCGACAGATATTGGCGTATCGCTTCACGGGAACTGGCTAAAGGAAGCTTGAAAATGTGACTGTGGTAAAACGGGGAGCAACTGACAGGAGTAACTATGACTCTCTTCAGGTAGCCAAATGCCTCGTCAACATGCGAAATATAACGGCAAACACGAGAAGCTCCCAGCAGGACTACTGTGAAAGTCTTAATGTCGACAGATAATGGCGCATCGCTTCAGGTGATCCGGCTAAAGGAAGCTTAAAAATGTGACTGTGGCAAAACAGGAAACAACTGACAGGACTAACTATGACTCTCTTAAGGTAGACAATTGCCTCGTCATTAGGCGAAATACATTGGCAAACTCGAGAAGATCCCGGCAGGAGTACTGTGAATGGCTTTAGGTTGACAGATAATGGCGTATCGCTTCAGGTGAACTGGATAGAGGGAGCTTGAAAATGTGACTGTGGTAAAACGGGGAGCAACTGACAGGAGTAACTATGACTCACTTCAG